>NC_135233.1:915230959-916492388 GCF_051348905.1 Ranitomeya variabilis | reverse complement strand
GACATCATCGCAGGTCCTACAGCTATTTGCTGTGCAGCAGATCCATCCTGGTGTTCTGTGGATGTCTTTTGTTCTCTGGTATCAGCCATTACATCCGATGGCCAGAGCTTACTGCGTCTGCGCAGGAACCAGTACACAGCGCAGGCGCCGGATTTAAAACGATAACAGCGCTGAGGGGGCGGCGCCGAAAGCGCAGGAAGATGTGAGTGATGGCAGAGGAGCTGGCCAAGCTGGGGAGTGAGGACCCGCCTACCTGGCTAGAGACAGGAATTGTGGCTAAGTACAAAAACGTTTTATTTGGGGTATGCTTGAACCTAAAACTAAAAGAGCCACCTTGTTAGAATGCAGCATTACTGCTGCACAAGGTGGCTCTTTCAGTTTATAACGGCTGGAGGGGGGTGACAGTGGCCCTTTAAGCCCTAAAACCCTATGACAAACATCACCCCTTTCCAACTACACCACTCCATGTACTCTACTGTGCTGCCAAAACTAGCTAGAGCACATAGTTAGGACATACAGTGGGGCAAAAAAGTATTTAGTCAGTCAGCAATAGTGCAAGTTCCACCACTTAAAAAGATGAGAGGCGTCTGTAATTTACATCATAGGTAGACCCCAACTATGGGAGACAAACTGAGAAAAAAAAATACAGAAAATCACATTGTCTGTTTTTTTATCATTTTATTTGCATATTCTGGTGGAAAATAAGTATTTGGTCAGAAACAAACAATCAAGATTTCTGGCTCTCACAGACCTGTAACTTCTTCTTTAAGAGTCTCCTCTTTCCTCCACTCATTACCTGTAGTAATGGCACCTGTTTAAACTTGTTATCAGTATAAAAAGACACCTGTGCACACCCTCAAACAGTCTGACTCCAAACTCCACTATGGTGAAGACCAAAGAGGTGTCAAAGTACACCAGAAACAAAATTGTAGCCCTGCACCAGGCTGGGAAGACTGAATCTGCAATAGCCAACCAGCTTGGAGTGAAGAAATCAACAGTGGGAGCAATAATTAGAAAATGGAAGACATTCAAGACCACTGATAATCTCCCTCGATCTGGGGCTCCACGCAAAATCCCACCCCGTGGGGTCAGAATGATCACAAGAATGGTGAGCAAAAATCCCAGAACCACGCAGGGGGACCTAGTGAATGAACTGCAGAGAGCTGGGACCAATGTAACAAGGCCTACCATAAGTAACACACTACGCCACCATGGACTCAGATCCTGCAGTGCCAGACGTGTCCCACTGCTTAAGCCAGTACATGACCGGGCCCGTCTGAAGTTTGCTAGAGAGCATTTGGATGATCCAGAGGAGTTTTGGGAGAATGTCCTATGGTCTGATTAAACCAAACTGGAACTGTTTGGTAGAAACACAACTTGTCGTGTTTGGAGGTAAAAGAATACTGAGTTGCATCCATCAAACACCATACCTACTGTAAAGCATGGTGGTGGAAACATCATGCTTTGGGGCTGTTTCTCTGCAAAGGGGCCAGGACGACTGATCCGGGTACATGAAAGAATGAATGGGGCCATGTATCGTGAGATTTTGAGTGCAAACCTCCTTCCATCAGCAAGGGCATTGAAGATGAAACGTGGCTGGGTCTTTCAACATGACAATGATCCAAAGCACACCGCCAGGGCAACAAAGGAGTGGCTTCGTAAGAAGCATTTCAAGGTCCTGGAGTGGCCTAGCCAGTCTCCAGATCTCAACCCTATAGAAAACCTTTGGAGGGAGTTGAAAGTCCGTGTTGCCAAGCGAAAAGCCAAAAACATCACTGCTCTAGAGGAGATCTGCATGGAGGAATGGGCCAACATACCAACAACAGTGTGTGGCAACCTTGTGAAGACTTACAGAAAACGTTTGACCTCTGTCATTGCCAACAAAGGATGTATTACAAAGTATTGAGATGAAATTTTGTTTCTGACCAAATACTTATTTTCCACCAGAATATGCAAATAAAATGATAAAAAAACAGACAATGTGATTTTCTGTATTTTTTTTTCTCAGTTTGTCTCCCATAGTTGAGGTCTACCTATGATGTAAATTACAGACGCCTCTCATCTTTTTAAGTGGTGGAACTTGCACTATTGCTGACTGACTAAATACTTTTTTGCCCCACTGTATATTCACCTTGTACATCTACTTATTGGAGAAAATTTAGTGAAAGCTATCAGCCATTTATTTTAATAAATCTCTCCCAATATTTTGATAGCACAAAGTGAAAGAATAGTGTACAAAATATACTTATTGTAAATCTTCAATTAATTGAATGATCTGGAAATGTCAAATTCTTGCTAATCCAAAATTTCCTAAATTCAATATACATAAATCCAGCAATATGGCAGTAATTTACAGTAGTTGCCATTTTGGTGAATTCTTTTGACGGTGGTGAATGGGTTAAAAAAGCATTCTTACATGTGGTAGGCCCTCAACCACATAAGGACTAAGGAGTTAGATGAGTCAGGAAACAGGAGAGAATTTTTACAAAAACTTCTTCGCTTCCCTCCATCTATCGTGCAAAATAATTGGCTCCAGAGCATAATAATGACATTTTGAGTTCTTTCAATGTGGACTGAATTATTCAACCAGATCAAGCCTGTTGGCCAATTGAAGCAAATATGCTCAGAATGAATTTCGGAAGTTTCGTTCATATCTAATAAATATATACACCCTCCGAGGAAGCCAAAACTTGACAATACATGTGGGGACTGTTCTATAATGGGTACTGTTCTATCCCTCACAGAGATTCTCTTCAAATACTTCATTTATTCACCTATTTACTGGATGGGTATTTATTCATCATTCCATGTGTTCCTTGATGCTATGTTACTTTTTAAAATTTAAATGTGTTTATGTTTCATGTGAGGGTATCTATTGACCCATTTTTTTCTATAGCTAAGTAATTTTCTTAGAAAATTGTTGATTTTATTTTATTACCCTTTGATGCACCTTTTTCTAGCATAGATCTATTTATTTCTTTTCTTACAATTATTTTCATTTTTTACTGTGCATTGTGCACTCCCCACTTTACTGGTGGTGCCTGCTTTTTCAAATTATCTGTCTAGTACTAATAAATTTATAAACCTAATATTGGATGATAACTGATTGATATCAAAGATAAAATCCGACATTGACTAAAATATGCAGTTAACAGTGAAGTCAATTCTCGCAAACATACAGCTACAAATGACAAATAAACAATTGCTTATTGGAACACCTTCAAGTCCCCCCCAGAATATAATATTTCTTTAACTCAGAAATTTGAAGCAAATTGTATTAATAATTCATGAGATGAAATATGAGAGAACCACAAAGCATCAGTCTGATGACATGGAACTACTTAAATGTTAGACCTGTATGACACACAGCTTTCTTTCATCAGAATCAGAAACAGATTATCTCATCAAAAAAGGGACATTTGAAAGTGTAACTCGAATTTTCAGTACTACATTATGTAATGATTGCGGAACAACAATGATGGAACAAGAAGGTTATATTCTGCAGGCACTGAGACTGTTATTACTGAGGACAGTAGAAATCTTGATGTTTCCATTATAGCATCTGCTATATTATTATAGATATAGATAGCAGTTTCAGGCATAGTTCTCTATCCTAGCCAGTGACTCAAGGTAATTTGACATGCGTGGTCACGTGGCCAAGCCATACAGAGATAAATAGATATAAATAGAAAGGAGAATCTAATTATCTGTATTGTGACCTAGCTTCTGATGTAATCCTATGCATTGGCAATTCTGCAAAACACGCAAAAATCTTTGCAAAACATTTAAGCCAATAACAACATATGTGCAAATAGCGATCCATAAATCCAACATAAATGATGAGTATATACTGTAGGTGAGTGACAATAATGTGGAGAGACCTGAGTTCTTTTTTCGAATTTCCATTGGAAGCTGTAAAGTTTCTCTCCAGTAACTGTTCCCTATTGTCAAATTAAGTAGCGCAGATAGCAGACCAAGGATGTTGCTTTGTTTCAGAACCTAATAAAATTCATGTGCCTGACAATTAAAGATGAAAATGGGTGCAGAGGGTAAAGAGGAAAAAAAGGAAGGGTCATTCCACAATGTAAAAGAAAAAGTTTAAAAAGAACTGAGCTGTTTGAAAAGTTCTAGAAATTAATAAGTTACGATGTAAGACCGAGAGTCCCAGCCTCCAGATAGAATACGTGTCAAAATATGGACATTGTTTTGTTTCACAAAGCCATTCTCATGAATTGCTGAGTCTAAAATTAAACATTTCAGAAAGAATTGAAGTCATCATGAGAAAACTCAAGGGTATTCTGAATTAACTGTAATTAGAAATTTAAGGGCCAATTAGCATAGAACCAAAAGGGTTTTTTTTTTTTCAAAAAATGTTAAAAGGTTTTCTTAACACAACCTTCATTAATTAACAATTAAGTATCTACAGTACCCTGGTATGTTGTGAGGCAGTAAGACCTATATGTAACTGAACTGTCTACAGTAGACTTAGCCACCTACTTATAGATAATACAGCTATGAAGTGCCCGAAAATCAGGTTCATAATCACATGAGTTCATGATTTTCACACTGCGATTACCACATGTGGCCAAATCCATGGCTGCATGAGGTGGTCATTAGCCACATTGTTTTCCAACTAAACATAAGTGTTACCCTTTAAATCTTGCAGTCTTTGGAAACTGCATGCAGATGAAGAAGCCACAGCAGTGGAACTCAACCGTACTGAGCTACAGTATATCCAGACAAGCTGATGACAGGGGGCTTTAGAACAATTTGCATAGGTACAGTGGCATGTAAAAGCTTGGACACCCCTGGTCAAAATTACTGTTATTGTGAAAAGTTCAGCAATTTGAAGTTAAAATGATCTCTAAAAGGACTACATTTAAAGATGACACATTTTCTTTGTATTTTAGGCAAAAAACAGTGCAAAAGTTTGGCACCCCGCATTCTTAGTACTCTGTAGCACCTCCTTTTGAAAGTATCACAGCTTGTAAATACTTTTCCCGCCAGCCAACATTCTTTCAATTCTTGTTTGAGGGATTTTCATCCATGTAAAAAATGACAATTTATATATTTTTTTGCCTAAAATAAAAAGGAACTATGTCATCTTTAGGCCTTTTAGAGACCATTTTATCTTAAACTTGCTTAACTGTTCACAATAACAGTAATTTTGATCAATGGTGCCCAAACTTTTTACATGCCACTGTGTGTATATACACATTTGCAAGACGACTTCACTGCATCCAAACAGGCAACACTCGCTTTTAATTTTTTAGTTTTACATGTTGTCTGTCTGTTTTTATGTAGAGTATTGTTATTTTATTTTTGTCTAATAACCCATCTCTGTTCATATATATGTAGCATTACAGGCATCTATTCTCTGGTTCGTATCCCGTGATGCAAGAACAAATGAATAATGGCCCAATATATGATCAACATAGTGGACTATAATATTTCGGTCACCTGCATCAATATCAACATTGGAATTTGATCGATTCATATTCACCATTGTAATTTTATTATATGTCAATAGGCGGTCGTATTGCTCTGTTCCCTTCCTTTTTTAGGTTTAATAATTGTTTAAATTTATATGCTCGTTTACACTTTAAGATATATATATTGTAGATATGTTGTCACTACACACGGATTAGAAGGGCTGGTCCTTATATAATCTATGTATACTATTTATTGTATTTTACTATTTGTTATGTGTAAAATAAGAAATTCCTATATATATGCACTCCACGTTTATTACACATATATATGCACTTATTGTATAAATTATTCATAGCATATATTCTTAATTGCACATTTAAGGATGTGGACACTTAGTGATAGGGAATACTTTATTTCATTTTGGGCTATGATTAGTCATTATGCTGAGAGCAGCGGTGATTTCTTACCAGAAGACAAGTCTGTTATTAGTGCAGATCGGTGCGCGTCCCGGGCATGCGCTGTTGTTCAGTATGTGCACTGCGCTCAACAAAGGCATCGCGTAGTCTTGGTGACAGGTCTGGTCTGCTGACCGGATCATGTGACCGGAAGACGTGGTTCCTGAGCGCCGTGCTCAGTACGGAGCGACAACATGCCGGGTACGCGCCACTACAGCTGCAGACAGTTAGGTAATTTCTACTACTATATATATAGACGCCATATACACTAGTAGCTACCTCCTGATGAAGCTGCGGAGCCAGCGAAATGCGCGTCGAGGTATCAGTGTGACTTTATCCCTTGTCAACATGACCGCAGGTAATAGATTTACGCCATTACAATATGTCCTTTAATGGTTTTCCATCCCTGTAGATATGGGTTTGGTTCTCTTGGAGGGTTTTTGTGTTACACAAAATTAACCTATATCTACCCCCATCTATATTGGCATAACTGCAGATAATAGATTTATTTCATTATAATGTATCTGTCTGATGGTTTTTTATCCTGGTAGATATGGGCTTAGTTTAGTTGCCATGCCAAATTAGTTTATATATTTACCCACATCTATATGGGCTTAATTATATATTTATAAATCTATTTAGATATTATATTGGCATGCTCCATTAGTTTGACTCTTGAGAAGGAGCCACATTAATCCATAAACTATGGACCATTGTTGACATAACATCATTTATATTTTGGATGGAATAATGGCATTGGGATAGGTCACTCTCTATATTTTGTCTCTGTTGCCTAATTCTAGTTAAGTCCATGTGCAGCAGTGGGTTACCACTGCTGCTTATTACATTTACGGTTATTTGTAGTTATATATAATTATGGTATATGTATTAATATATATGGAATATCCCTGTTTATATGAATAAAGAATTATATTTTATATAATTTGGATCGTGTTTGTGACTTCACTACCTCAGTTGGTTGTATGTTGTCTCATGTGAAGAGGATCATGGTTAGTTGTTATAGAGGAATTTTGTTGGTGGCCAACACTCGCTTTTAAATCTGCTCTCACCATCTTCCCTATCCTACAACCCCAAACAGTTATTCAAAACCTTTAACTCCCTCCTCCACCCCCACTGCCCCCTCCAACCTCCCTCATCTCTGCCTAGGACTTTGCCACACACTTTAAAAATAAGATCGACCAAACAAGTCAAGTCTTCATTGTTCAACCACCACAACCCCTTTGTATACCAGACCAATGCCCAAGCCCCATGTCGTAGCTGTTTTCATTCTGACCCAAATGTCAGCTGACAGATCACCAGTGAGTCCTAATTGTGGATTTACGCCCTTAGTTGACAAGCGCTTGGAGACAAAAGACACCTCACACGTATCCTGTGAGCAAGTCACTTTTATCTGACATATTAAAACCAAGGCAATGCTTTATACCATTTACACAGCATGCATTTCAATGTAACTCATGTAGCCCCCACCATCACCCAGGGTCACATTCTATTTACCATAACTCAGAACATGTGACTGACTATTGAGAACATACATGATAAGAAGTGTAGTCTCCTTGAAGGGGAGACCATCAGACTACTGCGTCAACAGATTCTAGTAATTCTAACACTTAAAGGCAAAAGGCACTTAAAGGCAAGGCAGTTAAAGCCAAACTATTAACCCTTCTATAACAATTTCCCCCTTTTGTAAATGGTATAACCTCTGCTACGGGGTCCGCTGATGTCCACAAAGGAGCTACTGTCTCATGGGTCTAGTACCCACAAGGGGACTTGCTACCTGCTTCGCCCATCCACCCTCAGTGTGGACACTCAACTTCCCATCAGCAGTGGCCATTTGGGGCCTATGATATACTACAGAAGGTTCAGCCTTAGGTAATACATATATTAGCGCTTTTACGGCTACAGAAAACAATAAGCAAAACAACAAGATTTGCATACAAGTCTGAAAAATACCAAAAATAATCCTCCCTCTAGGCCGCTAAGCCAATAGGCTGGATTTAAAAAGAAGTCTCTATATTGTATTAGTCTTCATTAAGAGCCTTAAGGAACCTAGAAAACCTGAGTCCAAGTCTCATTGGATATGCTGTGTGGTGTTAATACTTTCCTTGGCTCCAGAGGTAAAGGCTAAGTACAGCATATCCCTTACAAATACTGGGCTGTGTATACAGATCCAATATATAATATAGTAAAGCACGGCACTCTGGGTATCTGGGAGGTGCTCAAGTTAGGTATCCAACCCGTAGTACATCAACAATAATATACTTGGCACTCAGGAGAACTTTGTAGTGAAGTAAAACATCATTTATTCAGTGCATCCAGTTCAACATGAACGTTTTCGGTCCAAACATAGGACCTTCATCAGACAGGATTTTTGAATACTGTAATATATATATACAAAAATGCAAAAGGATATTTTTAGAGACAAAATTCATGATGCACATTAAGGATACAACATATCATATTCAAAATTATACAGTTCAAAAAAAACAAATATCATTAGTAAAGTGATCAAACAACAATAGTGACGGACTTTGGTGAATCCTGACTCGGAGCGTGAGATGTGAGCTTCATTTCGAAGAGACAGAGAGCTGTGAATGTGTCGATAAGATTATGATAAGGTGACCATGCTGGGTCTGGATAAGGGCCTGCCAGAGTGGAGAGATAATGGAGAGATTGCCCCTGAATCATGCAGGGTGAGCTGCCTAAAACACAAGAATACAGACACGTGAAGTATTTGACAACATATGAAGCAAAAAGGTAAACCAAGACATCAGACTGCCATAAATAAGAGTAAGTACTAAAGTATAAAGCGTATGTGACCACCGGAGCTGCGTACAGACCCCTTGCAGATCAAGAGGCTACCAAACGTGACATGCTGAGGGTAGGTGTAAGCAGTCCCCCAAGGAGTAATGCCACTATGTACCTGGAATACACGGTATGTCTGTATGGGCCCACGGCTGGTGCCAGTGTCAGACAGAGTCCAGGAGGTATGGTGCCGCCTAAGGAGAAGGACATCATGTGGCCAGTGTGAGAAAATTGCCAATAGGTGTTATAGAGGACCCACGGTACGTATAAGGCAGGGGGACACATTACCTCGTACAGCTTATGAGAATGCGCTGCCAAAGGGCGAGACAACTCGCTGGTGCAGGGAGCGCTGCAAGAAATGAGGGTAGTGCCAAATAAATAACTAGTCCGGGCATGAGAAGTAAAGGCAGGGTGTAGGAAAATTGCCAATAGGCACTACAGAGGAACCCTGGTGCATCCTGAGTAAAGGGACACAATACCTTGTGTAGTATATGGAACTGCGCTGCAAATGGGCGAGGTGCTCGCTGATGAGAAAAGCGCTGAAAGGAATAAAGGTGGTCCCAATTAGATGAATAGTCCGGGCACAAGGAATAAGAATGGAGGGGTGACTGAGCGCCGCTGTACCTGGTGCTGCAGAGGAGAATGGCGCCGTGCAGAGAATCCTCCCGGAGACGCTGGCCCTCCAGCGGTACTTCCGGGTTTATGTGTGCGCCAACAGGGGGTCAGCTGACCCGCTGCGTCATCGGCGTCACATGACGGTGCCAGCCGCGCATGCGCAGGATCGAGGGGAGCGCTGGGCAGATTTACAAGCGCACTGGCGCCTGTATATATCATATGAAGTGTACCAATGCATCGCGCAGCTAGGGCATGAGTGACGAGGCCACTGGGGGAGATGTTGTGGGCACTGTAGAATGTGAATGAGGAAAAAAGCCGCAGGAAAACTGCATGTGGGGGCCATCTGTACAATAAAGGGATAGAACTAGTTGTGGGCCCTACAGCGTACAAAGGAGGAATGGAAATAGCAGGAAGGCTGCATGTGGGGGCTGTATGCACACATCAGAGATTAAACTAGTCAAACCTTGGGAGATACCTAATGGTGGTCACATAGCTGTGATATAGTGGCAATATTAATACTCTATATTAAACTGGCATGGTGTGGAAATACTATACCATGTGAAGGATAGTTGGTGCTCAGTGCATAGTAGTGCAGCTAGCGATTCTGTGAGGATATAAAAGGAGGAAACAAACAAAATCAATATAACATGCACAGTATAACAAGAATCATAATGTAATATTCACAGTTTTACAAAAAAGCTGAGACGTCATAGTCCCTATTTAATCCCTTTGGTTCTAAAGTCTGTAACGTGTAGATCCAAAAAGCTTCCCTTCTCTGGAGCATTTTGGTACGGTTCTGACCTCTCCTAGGGATATCAATTTGTTCAAGAACCTGGAATCGGAGCTGGGCGATGCTATGATTTTTTTCGGAAAAGTGATATGGGAGGGGGAGATGTGTCTTTTTACATCGGATTGTGGACTTATGTTGGGCCACTCTATCCCTCACCATTTGAGTAGTCTCCCCCACATAGGCCAAACCACATGGGCACTTTATAAGATAAACCACAAAAGTGGATTCACAAGTAAAAAATCCTTTAATGGGAATTGCCTTGCCAGTTTGTGGGTGAAAAACAACGGAACCCCTCTGTATGTTGCTACACTGAAGACAATTCAAACAGGGGAATGTCCCTTGTCTTTGAGTTTGAAGGAAAGTCTGCCTGGGGACCACTGTGCTTGAACCAATGTCAGCCTTTACAAGTCTATCTTTGAGGTTTTTAGCTCGTTTGAAACATGGAAGGAAGGGCCTAGTGAATTCCGGAATATTGGGATAACTTTTTGTTAGGATGTTCCAGTGTTTTTTGATTGTAGTTTGCACCAAACCAGAAAACGGGTGAAACGTGGAAACGAAAGGAATTCTCTTTTGGTTGTCTTTTGGTCTAGTATTAGATAGGTTTCTTTTGGCCTCTGTCAACACTCCCCGGGGATAACCCCTCTCAATGAACTTGTGTTCCATTTCCGTAAGTCTGACTTTCTTAATTTCCATATCAGAGACAATCCTCTCTACCCTATGGAATTGTGATTTTGGAATAGAGTTCTTAACCGAGGGTGGGTGACAGCTGGTAAAATGTAGGAGGCCGTTACGGTCAGTGGGCTTGGTGAATAGGTCAATGGCTAGGGTGCCATCCCTTTCCTTATATACCAGGGTATCCAGAAAACTAATCCTATGTGTGTCTTGTTGAATGGAGAATTTGAGCTCGGGCCAGATGTTATTAATATGTTGATCAAAGGAAAGGAGTGACTCAATGGGGCCGTCCCAGACGCAGAATATGTCGTCGATGTATCTCCGCCATACTTTGCAGTGGTCTTTAAAGAGGGGATGGTCATACACGTAGTCACTTTCAAAGGCTGCCATATAAGCCACGGCATACGGGGGCGCTACGTTCGCGCCCATTGCAGTGCCTTGTTGCTGGGCATAAAAGGTGTCCTGACACATGAAATAGTTTTCTTTGAGTACCAAACCTAAAAGGTCAGCACAGAAATGACGTATTTTGGTGTCTACCTTATTGTCACTCAAGAGTCTGTCCGTGGCTGCCATACCTTTCTCATGCACTATAGACGTGTATAGACTATTGACGTCCCAGGTAATTAGCAGGGAGGAAGAGGAAATGGGGCCCAAGGACCTAATGACCTGTATGAAGTCATTGGTGTCCAATACAAAGGAGCGTGTGGTTTTAATTAAGGGTGTCAAGATCTTTTCGAGCACCATAGATAGAGGTGACAAGACTGAATCGGTCAAGGAAACAATGGGCCTGCCCGGTGGTTTGTTCAGTCTTTTGTGAATTTTAGGCAGGATGTAGAATATAGGAGTGATGGGGTCTTTTTTGATTTATGATTCTTGTTATACTGTGCATGTTATATTGATTTTGTTTGTTTCCTCCTTTTATATCCTCACAGAATCGCTAGCTGCACTACTATGCACTGAGCACCAACTATCCTTCACATGGTATAGTATTTCCACACCATGCCAGTTTAATATAGAGTATTAATATTGCCACTATATCACAGCTATGTGACCACCATTAGGTATCTCCCAAGGTTTGACTAGTTTAATCTCTGATGTGTGCATACAGCCCCCACATGCAGCCTTCCTGCTATTTCCATTCCTCCTTTGTACGCTGTAGGGCCCACAACTAGTTCTATCCCTTTATTGTACAGATGGCCCCCACATGCAGTTTTCCTGCGGCTTTTTTCCTCATTCACATGCTACAGTGCCCACAACATCTCCCCCAGTGGCCTCGTCACTCATGCCCTAGCTGCGCGATGCATTGGTACACTTCATATGATATATACAGGCGCCAGTGCGCTTGTAAATCTGCCCAGCGCTCCCCTCGATCCTGCGCATGCGCGGCTGGCACCGTCATGTGACAACGATGACGCAGCGGGTCAGCTGACCCCCTGTTGGCGCACACATAAACCCGGAAGTACCGCTGGAGGGCCAGCGTCTCCGGGAGGATTCTCTGCACGGCGCCATTCTCCTCTGCAGCACCAGGTACAGCGGCGCTCAGTCACCCCTCCATTCTTATTCCTTGTGCCCGGACTATTCATCTAATTGGGACCACCTTTATTCCTTTCAGCGCTTTTCTCATCAGCGAGCACCTCGCCCATTTGCAGCGCAGTTCCATATACTACACAAGGTATTGTGTCCCTTTACTCAGGATGCACCAGGGTTCCTCTGTAGTGCCTATTGGCAATTTTCCTACACCCTGCCTTTACTTCTCATGCCCGGACTATTTATTTATTTGGCACTACCCTCATTTCTTGCAGCGCTCCCTGCACCAGCGAGTTGTCTCGCCCTTTGGCAGCGCATTCTCATAAGCTGTACGAGGTAATGTGTCCCCCTGTCTTATACGTACCGTGGGTCCTCTATAACACCTATTGGCAATTTTCTCACACTGGCCACATGATGTCCTTCTCCTGAGGCGGCACCATACCTCCTGGACTCTGTCTGACACTGGCACCAGCCGTGGGCCCATACAGACATACCGTGTATTCCAGGTACATAGTGGCATTACTCCTTGGGGGACTGCTTACACCTACCCTCAGCATGTCACGTTTGGTAGCCTCTTGATCTGCAAGGGGTCTGTACGCAGCTCCGGTGGTCACATACGCTTTATACTTTAGTACTTACTCTTATTTATGGCAGTCTGATGTCTTGGTTTACCTTTTTGCTTCATATGTTGTCAAATACTTCACGTGTCTGTATTCTTGTGTTTTAGGCAGCTCACCCTGCATGATTCAGGGGCAATCTCTCCATTATCTCTCCACTCTGGCAGGCCCTTATCCAGACCCAGCATGGTCACCTTATCATAATCTTATCGACACATTCACAGCTCTCTGTCTCTTCGAAATGAAGCTCACATCTCACGCTCCGAGTCAGGATTCACCAAAGTCCGTCACTATTGTTGTTTGATCACTTTACTAATGATATTTGTTTTTTTTGAACTGTATAATTTTGAATATGATATGTTGTATCCTTAATGTGCATCATGAATTTTGTCTCTAAAAATATCCTTTTGCATTTTTGTATATATATATTACAGTATTCAAAAATCCTGTCTGATGAAGGTCCTATGTTTGGACCGAAAACGTTCATGTTGAACTGGATGCACTGAATAAATGATGTTTTACTTCACTACAAAGTTCTCCTGAGTGCCAAGTATATTATTGTTGATGTACTACGGGTTGGATACCTAACTTGAGCACCTCCCAGATACCCAGAGTGCCGTGCTTTACTATATTATATATTGGATCCTTTCACGAGCACCTAGGACGATGTCAAGTGAGACCTTCTCTTTCAACGCAACAGAAGCGGCGGATATCCTGTCCAAAGTGACCGCTCCAAGCGACTTTCTTCAAATCCCCACAAAAGAGTTAAAGAATCGTGACCTGGAACGTGAGTCCAGACGAGCAGTTAACCTAGAACTGCATATCATCACAATAGCTGAGTACCTCCGAGTCCAGAGGATCCCACGAGGCCTAAGGGTCTCTCTACAACCAACCTTTTTTAGGGAAGATAAGGATTATTGTACCAAGTTCGAACACATCCTGAACAAATGTTCGGCAGATCTGATGACTCTAACTCTTTCTTATCTCCAAAAGAACCTGGAAACGGTGAACACCCAAATAAATGCCATAGAGAACCAACTAATCAGCACCATGCCCCAGGAAGAGTACCAGGAACTCAAACAAAAGAATCAAGATCTCTTAAAATCACACAGGATGGAAGTGGAAAAGAGGAAAAGATCAAAATTTCTACGAGATACCGAGGACTACCTACAGAACCGGGTCTACCAGTGGCGAGATACTCGGCATTCTTCCAGACGACACAGCTCTCTAAGCTCATCCGGTTCTGTCGACAGCAGACCTGGCACCTCAAACTCTTCCACTTTCCACTCTTCTTCTTTTTTAGGGCACAATCGAGGCCGTCAAAGGGGAAGACGAGGCGGGGGGGCCAATGCCGCCGCGGAAAACAGGAATCAGATGGCGACACGCTCGCAGGTAAGGACCTCCCGCTGGTAGTCAACATTTCCTCAAAAACCCTGGACACACATCAATTGGCTGTACTCCAGAAAGGCCTGTCCTTTTGCCCAATGTATAAGTTCAACTCATTTGAGCTTAATATGGACCTACAGAGGTTTTATCGGAACCTCAGGCTGCGTGTCCATTTCTCGGAACTGCCTCCCGTATTGAACCCTTCAAGGCAGGACAAGACCTTACTTGAACTTCATGACCTGGGGCTACGAAGCCACAGCGGGTACATGCCTCCACGGTCCAACCCACCAGTGGAAACTTTCGTTTCCCTTGTTGAAAGAGACATCCACACGTTGACTCGCGATATGGACCGGGGGAGATTCCAGTTCCAGACTAATCTCTCACAATTGGAGAAACTCTCGTTGGAACAACTAGCGTTGGATAAGTCTCTTGTAATCAAACCAGCTGATAAGGGTGGGGCTACAGTAGTTATGGACAGGACTGACTACATTGAGGAGATCACTAGACAACTAAGTGACACCACGGTTTATAAGGTTATACCCCATAATCCCCTCAACCGACTGGTCCAGCAAATTGCACCCGTCATAGATTTTCATTTCCAAACAGGTACAATCGACAGTAAGATGAGGGATTTCCTGATCAAAAAAGACCCCATCACTCCTATATTCTACATCCTGCCTAAAATTCACAAAAGACTGAACAAACCACCGGGCAGGCCCATTGTTTCCTTGACTGATTCAGTCTTGTCACCTCTATCTATGGTGCTCGAAAAGATCTTGACATCCTTAATTAAAACCACACGCTCCTTTGTATTGGACACCAATGACTTCATACAGGTCATTAGGTCCTTGGGCCCCATTTCCTCTTCCTCCCTGCTAATTACCTGGGACGTCAATAGTCTATACACGTCTATAGTGCATGAGAAAGGTATGGCAGCCACGGACAGACTCTTGAGTGACAATAAGGTAGACACCAAAATACGTCATTTCTGTGCTGACCTTTTAGGTTTGGTACTCAAAGAAAACTATTTCATGTGTCAGGACACCTTTTATGCCCAGCAACAAGGCACTGCAATGGGCGCGAACGTAGCGCCCCCGTATGCCGTGGCTTATATGGCAGCCTTTGAAAGTGACTACGTGAATGACCATCCCCTCTTTAAAGACCACTGCAAAGTATGGCGGAGATACATCGACGACATATTCTGCGTCTGGTACGTCCCCATTGAGTCGCTCCTTTCCTTTGATCAACATATTAATAACATCTGGCCCGAGCTCAAATTCTCCATTCAACAAGACACACATAGGATTATGTTGTGAATTCTGTTTGTGGGCTCCCCCGGTGGTGTTTTATGGTAGTGCCACTTATTTGCCTTCTTCTATCCTTGATCACCTGTTGACACCCATTAGGGGAGTTTCCTATTTAAGGCTGCTTGGCTGCTGGTCTGATGCCGGCCAACAATGTATCAGTAGCATTCTGTTGCATTCTCCTGCCTCAAGATCCTGTTCAGCTAAGTTGAATTTTGTTTCTAGTTTATTCTATTTTTGTCCAGCTATTTGCAATGTGACTCTCTGTAGCTGGAAGCTCTCGTGGACTGGAATTGCCACTCCAGTGGCATGAGTTGTCACTGGAGTTTTAAAGTAATTTCAGGATGGTGTTTTTGAGTAGTGTTTTGAAGTTGACCGTGAAGTGACTCTTTCCTGTACTTCTGCTATCTAGTAAGCGGACCTCACTGTGCTAAATCTGCTGTTCATCCTACGTATGTCTTTTCCTCTTGACTCACCGTCAATATCTGTGGGGGGCTGCTATCTCCTTTTGGGGTTCATCTCTGGAGGTAAGGCAGGCCTGTATATTCCTCTGATAGGGGTAGTTAGATCTCCGGCTGGCGCGTGGTGTCTAGGGCATCGTAGGAAACACTCCCCGGCTACTTCCAGTGTCGTGTCAGGTTCAGGTCACGGTCACTTTAGTTCCCATCACCCGAGAGCTAGTCCGTTGTTATTTTGATTTCCCTGCCATTGGGAAAATCATAACAGTTTGGCCGGCCCACATGTGTTAAAACTATGCATTAAAGCAGGAAAGGATATGAAAAGGTTTTTTTTCCTTCTGTGTTTGGAAAGTGCACCTTAGTGCTTATTTGTACTCCTTGCTTAAACTGCAGTCTTCAGCCTTTTTTTTTTTCCTCTCCTCTTAATCTCTGAATGGCTTTGGTTACACCTGTTTGAATCATGGATCCACAGAGTTTGGTTGCAGGTCTGAATAACCTGGCTTCAAAGGTCCAGAACTTACAAGATTTTGTTATACGTGCTCCAATGTCTGAACCTAAGATCCCTATGCCTGAATTTTTTACCGGAGACAGATCCCGTTTTTTGAATTTCAGAGAGAATTGTAAATTGTTTTTGTCTCTGAAATCTCACTCTGCTGGTGATCCTGCGCAACAGGTTAAAATTGTTATTTCTCTATTGCGGGGTGACCCACAAAGTTGGGCATTTGCATTGTCGCCAGGGGATCCTGCGTTATTAAATGTAGATGCGTTTTTTCTGGCTTTGGGGTTGCTTTATGAAGAACCTAATTTAGAGATTTTGGCTGAGAAAGCCTTGATAGCTCTTTCTCAAGGGCAAGATGAAGCTGAGATATACTGCCAAAAATTTCGTAAATGGTCGGTGCTTACTAAATGGAATGAGTGCGCTCTAGCAGCTAATTTCAGAGAAGGTCTCTCTGATGCCGTGAAGGATGTCATGGTGGGGTTCCCTGTGCCTACAGGTCTGAATGATGCCATGAAATTGGCTATCCAGATTGATCGGCGTTTACGGGAGCGCAAATCTGTGCACCATATGGCGGTATCTTCTGAGCAAAAATCTGTGCACCATATGGCGGTATCTTTTGAGCAAAAACCTGTGCACCATATGGCGGTATCTTCTGAGCAAAAACCTGTGCACCATATGGCGGTATCTTCTGAGCAAAAACCTGTGCATCATTTGGCGGTGACCTCTGAAAAGGCACCAGAGCATATGCAATGCGATAGTGTATTGTCTAGAGGCGAACGACAGAATTACAGGCGCAAAAATGGGTTGTGCTTCTATTGTGGAGATCCAGCTCATGTTATATCAGCATGCTCTAAACGCATAAAGAAGGTTGATAAAAAGGTTGATAAATCTTTTTCTATGGGTACCTTGCAGTCTAAATTTCTTTTGTCCGTGACATTGATTTGTACTTTATCATCTGTTACTGTGGATGCTTATGTGGATTCTGGCGCCGCTCTGAGTCTCATGGATTGGTCCTTTGCCAAGCGTTGTGGGTTTGATTTAGAGCCTCTGGAGGTTTCTATTCCCTTAAAGGGTATTGATTCTACACCTTTGGCTAGCAATAAACCACAATATTGGACACAAGTGACTATGCATCTGTCCCCAGACCATCAGGAGATTATTCGTTTCCTTGTGTTATATAATCTACATGACGTATTAGTACTTGGATTACCATGGTTACAAATTCATAATCCAGTCTTGGACTGGAGATCAATGTCTGTGCTGAGCTGGGGATGTCAGGGGATTCATGGGGATGCACCTTTGGTTCCCATTTCTTCATCTACTCCCTCTGAGATCCCAGCATTTCTGTCAGATTTTTATGATGTCTTTCAGGAGCCTAAAACTGATTCTCTCCCTCCTCACAGAGAGTGTGACTGCGCTATTGAGTTGATTCCCGGTAGTAAATTTCCTAAGGGTCGCTTGTTTAATTTGTCTGTACCTGAACATACTGCTATGCGGGAGTATATCAGAGAATCTTTGGAAAAGGGTCATATTCGCCCCTCTTTGTCTCCACTGGGGGCAGGGTTTTTCTTTGTGGGTAAAAAGGATGGTTCATTGAGACCTTGTATCGACTATCGACTTCTGAATAAGATTACAGTTAAATACCAGTATCCGTTACCTTTACTGACTGATCTTTTTGCTCGCATAAAGGGGGCGAAGTGGTTCACTAAGATCGATCTACGTGGTGCGTATAATTTGGTGCGGATTAAGCAGGGGGATGAGTGGAAGACCGCATTTAATACGCCTGAAGGCCATTTTGAGTATTTGGTAATGCCTTTCGGTCTCGCGAATGCCCCTTCCGTTTTTCAGTCCTTTATGCACGATATTTTCCGTGAATATCTGGATAAATTTATGATTGTGTATTTGGATGATATTTTGATTTTTTCGGAGGACTGGGAATCTCATGTTCAACAGGTCAGGAGAGTTTTTCAGGTTTTACGAGCTAATTCTCTATTTGTGAAGGGCTCAAAGTGTATTTTTGGGGTTCAGAGAATTTCCTTTTTGGGATATATTTTTTCCCCTTCATCTATGGAGATGGACCCTGTTAAGGTTCAGGCTATTTGTGATTGGGTACAACCTACTTCTCTAAAGAGTCTTCAGAAATTCTTGGGATTTGCTAATTTCTATCGCCGATTCATAGCGGGTTTTTCTGCCATTGCTAAACCTTTGACTGATTTGACCAAGAAGGGTGCTGATGTTGCTAATTGGTCCTCTGCGGCTGTGGAGGCCTTTCGGGAGCTTAAGCGCCGCTTTTCTTCTGCTCCTGTGTTGCGCCAGCCTGATGTTTCGCTCCCGTTCCAGGTTGAAGTAGATGCTTCCGAGATCGGAGCAGGTGCAGTTTTGTCGCAGAAAGGTCCTGACTGCTCAGTGATGAGACCATGTGCGTTTTTCTCTCGAAAGTTTTCGCCCGCTGAGCGAAATTATGATGTTGGAAATCGGGAGCTCTTGGCCATGAAGTGGGCATTTGAGGAGTGGCGTCATTGGCTTGAGGGTGCTAGACACCAGGTGGTGGTCTTGACTGACCACAAAAATCTAATTTATCTTGAGTCAGCCAGGCGTCTGAATCCTAGACAGGCGCGCTGGTCGTTGTTTTTCTCTCGATTTAATTTTGTGGTTTCATATCTGCCTGGGTCTAAGAATGTGAGGGCGGATGCCCTCTCTAGGAGTTTTGAGCCTGACTCGCCTGGTGATTCCGAACCTACTGGCATCCTGAAGGATGGGGTGATATTGTCAGCTGTCTCCCCAGACCTGCGGCGCTCTTTGCAGGAGTTTCAGGTGGATAGGCCTGATCGCTGTCTGCCTGGTAGATTGTTTGTCCCTGATGACTGGACCAGTAGAGTTATTTCGGAGGTTCACTCTTCCGCGTTGGCAGGTCATCCTGGAATTTTTGGCACCAGGGATCTGGTGTCTAGGTCCTTCTGGTGGCCTTCCTTGTCTCGAGATGTACGTATTTTTGTGCAGTCTTGTGATGTTTGTGCTCGGGCTAAGCCCTGCTGTTCCCGGGCCAGCGGGTTGTTGTTGCCCTTGCCTATTCCTAAGAGGCCTTGGACGCACATCTCTATGGACTTTATTTCTGACCTTCCTGTTTCTCGTAGGATGTCCGTCATCTGGGTGGTGTGTGACCGTTTTTCCAAGATGGTTCACTTGGTACCTTTGCCCAAATTGCCCTCCTCCTCTGAGCTGGTCCCTCTATTTTTTCAGAATGTTGTGCGTTTGCATGGTATTCCTGAGAATATAGTGTCTGACAGGGGTACTCAGTTTGTGTCTAGATTTTGGCGGGCGTTCTGTGCCAGGATGGGCATCGACTTGTCTTTTTCGTCTGCATTCCATCCTCAGACTAATGGCCAGACTGAGCGTACTAATCAGACCTTGGAGACTTACTTGAGGTGTTTTGTGTCCGCTGATCAGGACGATTGGCTTGATTTTTTGCCATTGGCAGAGTTTGCCCTTAACAATCGGGCCAGTTCTGCCACTTTGGTTTCTCCATTTTTTTGTAATTCAGGGTTTCACCCTCGCTTTTCGTCCGGTCAATTGGAGTCTTCGGATTGTCCTGGAGTAGATGCTGTGGTTGATAGAATGCATCAGATTTGGGGACAGGTTGTGGACAATCTGAAGTTGTCCCAGGAGAAGACTCAACAGTTCACTAATCGTCATCGGCGTGTCGGTCCTCGTCTTTGTGTTGGGGACCTGGTTTGGTTGTCTTCTCGATTTGTTCCTATGAAGGTCTCGTCTCCTAAGTTTAAGCCTCGGTTTATCGGCCCTTATAGGATTCTGGAGGTTCTCAATCCTGTGTCCTTTCGTTTGGACCTCCCAGCATCTTTTACTATTCATAATGTTTTTCATCGGTCATTGTTGCGGAGGTATGAGGTGCCGGTTGTTCCGTCTGCTGATTCTCCTGCTCCTGTGCTGGTTGAGGGTGAGTTGGAGTATGTAGTGGAAAAGATCTTGGACTCCCGTGTTTCCAGACGGAAACTTCAGTATCTGGTTAAGTGGAAAGGCTATGGTCAGGAGGATAATTCTTGGGTGACAGCATCTGATGTTCATGCTCCTGATTTGGTTCGTGCATTTCATAGTGCTCATCCAGATCGCCCTGGTGGTTCTGGTGAGGGTTCGGTGCCCCCTCCTTAAGGGGGGGTACTGTTGTGAATTCTGTTTGTGGGCTCCCCCGGTGGTGTTTTATGGTTGTGCCACTTATTTGCCTTCTTCTATCCTTGATCACCTGTTGACACCCATTAGGGGAGTTTCCTATTTAAGGCTGCTTGGCTGCTGGTCTGATGCCGGCCAACAATGTATCAGTAGCATTCTGTTGCATTCTCCTGCCTCAAGATCCTGTTCAGCTAAGTTGAATTTTGTTTCTAGTTTATTCTATTTTTGTCCAGCTATTTGCAATGTGACTCTCTGTAGCTGGAAGCTCTCGTGGACTGGAATTGCCACTCCAGTGGCATGAGTTGTCACTGGAGTTTTAAAGTAATTTCAGGATGGTGTTTTTGAGTAGTGTTTTGAAGTTGACCGTGAAGTGACTCTTTCCTGTACTTCTGCTATCTAGTAAGCGGACCTCACTGTGCTAAATCTGCTGTTCATCCTACGTATGTCTTTTCCTCTTGACTCACCGTCAATATCTGTGGGGGGCTGCTATCTCCTTTTGGGGTTCATCTCTGGAGGTAAGGCAGGCCTGTATATTCCTCTGATAGGGGTAGTTAGATCTCCGGCTGGCGCGTGGTGTCTAGGGCATCGTAGGAAACACTCCCCGGCTACTTCCAGTGTCGTGTCAGGTTCAGGTCACGGTCACTTTAGTTCCCATCACCCGAGAGCTAGTCCGTTGTTATTTTGATTTCCCTGCCATTGGGAAAATCATAACAGGATTAGTTTTCTGGATACCCTGGTATATAAGGAAAGGGATGGCACCCTAGCCATTGACCTATTCACCAAGCCCACTGACCGTAACGGTCTCCTACATTTTAACAGCTGTCACCCACCCTCGGTTAAGAACTCTATTCCAAAATCACAATTCCATAGGGTAGAGAGGATTGTCTCTGATATGGAAATTAAGAAAGTCAGACTTACGGAAATGGAACACAAGTTCATTGAGAGGGGTTATCCCCGGGGAGTGTTGACAGAGGCCAAAAGAAACCTATCTAATACTAGACCAAAAGACAACCAAAAGAGAATTCCTTTCGTTTCCACGTTTCACCCGTTTTCTGGTTTGGTGCAAACTACAATCAAAAAACACTGGAACATCCTAACAAAAAGTTATCCCAATATTCCGGAATTCACTAGGCCCTTCCTTCCATGTTCCAAACGAGCTAAAAACCTCAAAGATAGACTTGTAAAGGCTGACATTGGTTCAAGCACAGTGGTCCCCAGGCAGACTTTCCTTCAAACTCAAAGACAAGGGACATTCCCCTGTTTGAATTGTCTTCAGTGTAGCAACATACAGAGGGGTTCCGTTGTTTTTCACCCACAAACTGGCAAGGCAATTCCCATTAAAGGATTTTTTACTTGTGAATCCACTTTTGTGGTTTATCTTATAAAGTGCCCATGTGGTTTGGCCTATGTGGGGGAGACTACTCAAATGGTGAGGGATAGAGTGGCCCAACATAAGTCCACAATCCGATGTAAAAAGACACATCTCCCCCTCCCATATCACTTTTCCGAAAAAAATCATAGCATCGCCCAGCTCCGATTCCAGGTTCTTGAACAAATTGATATCCCTAGGAGAGGTCAGAACCGAACCAAAATGCTCCAGAGAAGGGAAGCTTTTTGGATCTACACGTTACAGACTTTAGAACCAAAGGGATTAAATAGGGACTATGACGTCTCAGCTTTTTTGTAAAACTGTGAATATTACATTATGATTCTTGTTATACTGTGCATGTTATATTGATTTTGTTTGTTTCCTCCTTTTATATCCTCACAGAATCGCTAGCTGCACTACTATGCACTGAGCACCAACTATCCTTCACATGGTATAGTATTTCCACACCATGCCAGTTTAATATAGAGTATTAATATTGCCACTATATCACAGCTATGTGACCACCATTAGGTATCTCCCAAGGTTTGACTAGTTTAATCTCTGATGTGTGCATACAGCCCCCACATGCAGCCTTCCTGCTATTTCCATTCCTCCTTTGTACGCTGTAGGGCCCACAACTAGTTCTATCCCTTTATTGTACAGATGGCCCCCACATGCAGTTTTCCTGCGGCTTTTTTCCTCATTCACATGCTACAGTGCCCACAACATCTCCCCCAGTGGCCTCGTCACTCATGCCCTAGCTGCGCGATGCATTGGTACACTTCATATGATATATACAGGCGCCAGTGCGCTTGTAAATCTGCCCAGCGCTCCCCTCGATCCTGCGCATGCGCGGCTGGCACCGTCATGTGACGCCGATGACGCAGCGGGTCAGCTGACCCCCTGTTGGCGCACACATAAACCCGGAAGTACCGCTGGAGGGCCAGCGTCTCCGGGAGGATTCTCTGCACGGCGCCATTCTCCTCTGCAGCACCAGGTACAGCGGCGCTCAGTCACCCCTCCATTCTTATTCCTTGTGCCCGGACTATTCATCTAATTGGGACCACCTTTATTCCTTTCAGCGCTTTTCTCATCAGCGAGCACCTCGCCCATTTGCAGCGCAGTTCCATATACTACACAAGGTATTGTGTCCCTTTACTCAGGATGCACCAGGGTTCCTCTGTAGTGCCTATTGGCAATTTTCCTACACCCTGCCTTTACTTCTCATGCCCGGACTAGTTATTTATTTGGCACTACCCTCATTTCTTGCAGCGCTCCCTGCACCAGCGAGTTGTCTCGCCCTTTGGCAGCGCATTCTCATAAGCTGTACGAGGTAATGTGTCCCCCTGCCTTATACGTACCGTGGGTCCTCTATAACACCTATTGGCAATTTTCTCACACTGGCCACATGATGTCCTTCTCCTTAGGCGGCACCATACCTCCTGGACTCTGTCTGACACTGGCACCAGCCGTGGGCCCATACAGACATACCGTGTATTCCAGGTACATAGTGGCATTACTCCTTGGGGGACTGCTTACACCTACCCTCAGCATGTCACGTTTGGTAGCCTCTTGATCTGCAAGGGGTCTGTACGCAGCTCCGGTGGTCACATACGCTTTATACTTTAGTACTTACTCTTATTTATGGCAGTCTGATGTCTTGGTTTACCTTTTTGCTTCATATGTTGTCAAATACTTCACGTGTCTGTATTCTTGTGTTTTAGGCAGCTCACCCTGCATGATTCAGGGGCAATCTCTCCATTATCTCTCCACTCTGGCAGGCCCTTATCCAGACCCAGCATGGTCACCTTATCATAATCTTATCGACACATTCACAGCTCTCTGTCTCTTCGAAATGAAGCTCACATCTCACGCTCCGAGTCAGGATTCACCAAAGTCCGTCACTATTGTTGTTTGATCACTTTACTAATGATATTTGTTTTTTTTGAACTGTATAATTTTGAATATGATATGTTGTATCCTTAATGTGCATCATGAATTTTGTCTCTAAAAATATCCTTTTGCATTTTTGTATATATATATTACAGTATTCAAAAATCCTGTCTGATGAAGGTCCTATGTTTGGACCGAAAACGTTCATGTTGAACTGGATGCACTGAATAAATGATGTTTTACTTCACTACAAAGTTCTCCTGAGTGCCAAGTATATTATTGTTGATGTACTACGGGTTGGATACCTAACTTGAGCACCTCCCAGATACCCAGAGTGCCGTGCTTTACTATATTATATATTGGATCCTTTCACGAGCACCTAGGACGATGTCAAGTGAGACCTTCTCTTTCAACGCAACAGAAGCGGCGGATATCCTGTCCAAAGTGACCGCTCCAAGCGACTTTCTTCAAATCCCCACAAAAGAGTTAAAGAATCGTGACCTGGAACGTGAGTCCAGACGAGCAGTTAACCTAGAACTGCATATCATCACAATAGCTGAGTACCTCCGAGTCCAGAGGATCCCACGAGGCCTAAGGGTCTCTCTACAACCAACCTTTTTTAGGGAAGATAAAGATTATTGTACCAAGTTCGAACACATCCTGAACAAATGTTCGGCAGATCTGATGACTCTAACTCTTTCTTATCTCCAAAAGAACCTGGAAACGGTGAACACCCAAATAAATGCCATAGAGAACCAACTAATCAGCACCATGCCCCAGGAAGAGTACCAGGAACTCAAACAAAAGAATCAAGATCTCTTAAAATCACACAGGATGGAAGTGGAAAAGAGGAAAAGATCAAAATTTCTACGAGATACCGAGGACTACCTACAGAACCGGGTCTACCAGTGGCGAGATACTCGGCATTCTTCCAGACGACACAGCTCTCTAAGCTCATCCGGTTCTGTCGACAGCAGACCTGGCACCTCAAACTCTTCCACTTTCCACTCTTCTTCTTTTTTAGGGCACAATCGAGGCCGTCAAAGGGGAAGACGAGGCGGGGGGGCCAATGCCGCCGCGGAAAACAGGAATCAGATGGCGACACGCTCGCAGGTAAGGACCTCCCGCTGGTAGTCAACATTTCCTCAAAAACCCTGGACACACATCAATTGGCTGTACTCCAGAAAGGCCTGTCCTTTTGCCCAATGTATAAGTTCAACTCATTTGAGCTTAATATGGACCTACAGAGGTTTTATCGGAACCTCAGGCTGCGTGTCCATTTCTCGGAACTGCCTCCCGTATTGAACCCTTCAAGGCAGGACAAGACCTTACTCGAACTTCATGACCTGGGGCTACGAAGCCACAGCGGGTACATGCCTCCACGGTCCAACCCACCAGTGGAAACTTTCGTTTCCCTTGTTGAAAGAGACATCCACACGTTGACTCGCGATATGGACCGGGGGAGATTCCAGTTCCAGACTAATCTCTCACAATCGGAGAAACTCTCGTTGGAACAACTAGCGTTGGATAAGTCTCTTGTAATCAAACCAGCTGATAAGGGTGGGGCTACAGTAGTTATGGACAGGACTGACTACATTGAGGAGATCACTAGACAACTAAGTGACACCACGGTTTATAAGGTTATACCCCATAATCCCCTCAACCAACTGGTCCAGCAAATTGCACCCGTCATAGATTTTCATTTCCAAACAGGTACAATCGACAGTAAGATGAGGGATTTCCTGATCAAAAAAGACCCCATCACTCCTATATTCTACATCCTGCCTAAAATTCACAAAAGACTGAACAAACCACCGGGCAGGCCCATTGTTTCCTTGACCGATTCAGTCTTGTCACCTCTATCTATGGTGCTCGAAAAGATCTTGACACCCTTAATTAAAACCACACGCTCCTTTGTATTGGACACCAATGACTTCATACAGGTCATTAGGTCCTTGGGCCCCATTTCCTCTTCCTCCCTGCTAATTACCTGGGACGTCAATAGTCTATACACGTCTATAGTGCATGAGAAAGGTATGGCAGCCACGGACAGACTCTTGAGTGACAATAAGGTAGACACCAAAATACGTCATTTCTGTGCTGACCTTTTAGGTTTGGTACTCAAAGAAAACTATTTCATGTGTCAGGACACCTTTTATGCCCAGCAACAAGGCACTGCAATGGGCGCGAACGTAGCGCCCCCGTATGCCGTGGCTTATATGGCAGCCTTTGAAAGTGACTACGTGTATGACCATCCCCTCTTTAAAGACCACTGCAAAGTATGGCGGAGATACATCGACGACATATTCTGCGTCTGGGACGGCCCCATTGAGTCACTCCTTTCCTTTGATCAACATATTAATAACATCTGGCCCGAGCTCAAATTCTCCATTCAACAAGACACACATAGGATTAGTTTTCTGGATACCCTGGTATATAAGGAAAGGGATGGCACCCTAGCCATTGACCTATTCACCAAGCCCACTGACCGTAACGGCCTCCTACATTTTACCAGCTGTCACCCACCCTCGGTTAAGAACTCTATTCCAAAATCACAATTCCATAGGGTAGAGAGGATTGTCTCTGATATGGAAATTAAGAAAGTCAGACTTACGGAAATGGAACACAAGTTCATTGAGAGGGGTTATCCCCGGGGAGTGTTGACAGAGGCCAAAAGAAACCTATCTAATACTAGACCAAAAGACAACCAAAAGAGAATTCCTTTCGTTTCCACGTTTCACCCGTTTTCTGGTTTGGTGCAAACTACAATCAAAAAACACTGGAACATCCTAACAAAAAGTTATCCCAATAT
This sequence comes from Ranitomeya variabilis, assembly GCF_051348905.1. Lineage (NCBI taxonomy): Eukaryota > Metazoa > Chordata > Amphibia > Anura > Dendrobatidae > Ranitomeya > Ranitomeya variabilis. The sequence continues at coordinate 916,465,550 of NC_135233.1, read as the reverse complement.
TCCGGAATTCACTAGGCCCTTCCTTCCATGTTTCAAACGAGCTAAAAACCTCAAAGATAGACTTGTAAAGGCTGACATTGGTTCAAGCACAGTGGTCCCCAGGCAGACTTTCCTTCAAACTCAAAGACAAGGGACATTCCCCTGTTTGAATTGTCTTCAGTGTAGCAACATACAGAGGGGTTCCGTTGTTTTTCACCCACAAACTGGCAAGGCAATTCCCATTAAAGGATTTTTTACTTGTGAATCCACTTTTGTGGTTTATCTTATAAAGTGCCCATGTGGTTTGGCCTATGTGGGGGAGACTACTCAAATGGTGAGGGATAGAGTGGCCCAACATAAGTCCACAATCCGATGTAAAAAGACACATCTCCCCCTCCCATATCACTTTTCCGAAAAAAATCATAGCATCGCCCAGCTCCGATTCCAGGTTCTTGAACAAATTGATATCCCTAGGAGAGGTCAGAACCGTACCAAAATGCTCCAGAGAAGGGAAGCTTTTTGGATCTACACGTTACAGACTTTAGAACCAAAGGGATTAAATAGGGACTATGACGTCTCAGCTTTTTTGTAAAACTGTGAATATTACATTATGATTCTTGTTATACTGTGCATGTTATATTGATTTTGTTTGTTTCCTCCTTTTATATCCTCACAGAATCGCTAGCTGCACTACTATGCACTGAGCACCAACTATCCTTCACATGGTATAGTATTTCCACACCATGCCAGTTTAATATAGAGTATTAATATTGCCACTATATCACAGCTATGTGACCACCATTAGGTATCTCCCAAGGTTTGACTAGTTTAATCTCTGATGTGTGCATACAGCCCCCACATGCAGCCTTCCTGCTATTTCCATTCCTCCTTTGTACGCTGTAGGGCCCACAACTAGTTCTATCCCTTTATTGTACAGATGGCCCCCACATGCAGTTTTCCTGCGGCTTTTTTCCTCATTCACATTCTACAGTGCCCACAACATCTCCCCCAGTGGCCTCGTCACTCATGCCCTAGCTGCGCGATGCATTGGTACACTTCATATGATATATACAGGCGCCAGTGCGCTTGTAAATCTGCCCAGCGCTCCCCTCGATCCTGCGCATGCGCGGCTGGCACCGTCATGTGACGCCGATGACGCAGCGGGTCAGCTGACCCCCTGTTGGCGCACACATAAACCCGGAAGTACCGCTGGAGGGCCAGCGTCTCCGGGAGGATTCTCTGCACGGCGCCATTCTCCTCTGCAGCACCAGGTACAGCGGCGCTCAGTCACCCCTCCATTCTTATTCCTTGTGCCCGGACTATTCATCTAATTGGGACCACCTTTATTCCTTTCAGCGCTTTTCTCATCAGCGAGCACCTCGCCCATTTGCAGCGCAGTTCCATATACTACACAAGGTATTGTGTCCCTTTACTCAGGATGCACCAGGGTTCCTCTGTAGTGCCTATTGGCAATTTTCCTACACCCTGCCTTTACTTCTCATGCCCGGACTAGTTATTTATTTGGCACTACCCTCATTTCTTGCAGCGCTCCCTGCACCAGCGAGTTGTCTCGCCCTTTGGCAGCGCATTCTCATAAGCTGTACGAGGTAATGTGTCCCCCTGCCTTATACGTACCGTGGGTCCTCTATAACACCTATTGGCAATTTTCTCACACTGGCCACATGATGTCCTTCTCCTGAGGCGGCACCATACCTCCTGGACTCTGTCTGACACTGGCACCAGCCGTGGGCCCATACAGACATACCGTGTATTCCAGGTACATAGTGGCATTACTCCTTGGGGGACTGCTTACACCTACCCTCAGCATGTCACGTTTGGTAGCCTCTTGATCTGCAAGGGGTCTGTACGCAGCTCCGGTGGTCACATACGCTTTATACTTTAGTACTTACTCTTATTTATGGCAGTCTGATGTCTTGGTTTACCTTTTTGCTTCATATGTTGTCAAATACTTCACGTGTCTGTATTCTTGTGTTTTAGGCAGCTCACCCTGCATGATTCAGGGGCAATCTCTCCATTATCTCTCCACTCTGGCAGGCCCTTATCCAGACCCAGCATGGTCACCTTATCATAATCTTATCGACACATTCACAGCTCTCTGTCTCTTCGAAATGAAGCTCACATCTCACGCTCCGAGTCAGGATTCACCAAAGTCCGTCACTATTGTTGTTTGATCACTTTACTAATGATATTTGTTTTTTTTGAACTGTATAATTTTGAATATGATATGTTGTATCCTTAATGTGCATCATGAATTTTGTCTCTAAAAATATCCTTTTGCATTTTTGTATATATATATTACAGTATTCAAAAATCCTGTCTGATGAAGGTCCTATGTTTGGACCGAAAACGTTCATGTTGAACTGGATGCACTGAATAAATGATGTTTTACTTCACTACAAAGTTCTCCTGAGTGCCAAGTATATTATTGTTGATGTGTATACAGATCCAACAGTCCAGCAGTTTTTGTCCTTCCGCGTCGCTTGTAAGAAAAGCAAGATGCTGAATAAGTTTGTTGTCCTTGTCAACACTTAAAAGTTTATCCAGTGTCTCTGTAAGGTGCAGACATCCTACCACTGCCAGCAAGGTAATTAGGACAACAGTCTTTCTGCTAGTGAAAAGATCTTTTTGCAGTGACTGGCATGGATCCAGGTGGGCTTTCCCTCAAGTGAATGTGGTCAACTGGACTTTACAACGGGCCGTCAAACCGTGGATATAGGCTCCTTCTCACGTGTCTGTGTATGACCACTAGTGTTGAGCGATACCGTCCGATACTTGAAAGTATCGGTATCGGAAAGTATCGGCCGATACCGGCAAAGTATCGGATCCAATCCGATACCGATACCCGATACCAATACAAGTCAATGGGACTCAAGTATCGGACGGTATTCCTGATGGTTCCCAGGGTCTGAAGGAGAGGAAACTCTCCTTCAGGCCCTGGGATCCATATAAATGTGTAAAAGAAAGAATTAAAATAAAAAATATCGCTATACTCACCTCTCCGACGCAGCCTGGACCTCAGCGAGGGAACCGGCAGCGTTGTTTGTTTAAAATTCGCGCTTTTACTTGGTTACGTGAAGTCCCGGCTTGTGATTGGTCAGGGCGGCCATGTTGCCGGGACGCGGACCAATCACAGCAAGCCGTGACGAAATTACGTCACGGCTTGCTGTGATTGGTCCGCGTCCCGGCAACATGGCCGCCATTAACCAATCACAAGCCGTGACGTCACGGGAGGCTGGACACGCGCGCTTTTTAAAAAGCGCGCGTGTCCAGCCTCCAGTGACGTCCCGGCTTATGATTGGTCACGGCGCCATGTTGCCGGGACGCGGACCAATCACAGCAAGCCGTGACGAAATTACGTCACGGCTTGCTGTGATTGGTCCGCGTCCTGGCAACATGGCCGCCATTAACCAATCACAAGCCGTGACGTCACGGGAGGCTGGACACGCGCGCTTTTTAAAATGGGCGCGTGTCCAGCCTCCCGTGACGTCCCGGCTTGTGATTGGTTGCGCCGCAATCAACCAATCACAAGCCGGGAGGCTGGACACGCGCGCATTTTAAAATTTTAAAATGGGCGCATGTCCAGCCTCCCGTGACGTCCCGGCTTGTGATTGGTTGCGCCGCGATCAACCAATCACAAGCCGGGAGGCTGGACACGCGCGCATTTTAAAATTTTAAAATGGGCGCGTGTCCAGCCTCCCGTGACGTCCCGGCTTGTGATTGGTTGCGCCGCGGTCAACCAATCACAAGCCGGGAGGCTGGACACGCGCGCATTTTAAAATTTTAAAATGCGCGCGTGTCCAGCCTCCCGGCTTGTGATTGGTTGATCGCGGCGCAACCAATCACAAGCCGGGACGTCACGGGAGGCTGGACACGCGCCCATTTTAAAATGCGCGCGTGTCCAGCCTCCCGTGACGTCACGGCTTGTGATTGGTTGCGTCTCCCATGTGACTGCGACGCAACCAATCACAAAGCCGGGACGTAATTTTAAAATCCTTAAGGACCTGAAATTACGTCACGGCTTGCTGTGATTGGTTGCGTCGCCCATGTGACTGCGACGCAACCAATCACAACGCCGGAACGTAATTTTAAAATCCTGAAGGACCTGAAATTACGTCACGGCTTGCTGTGATTGGTTGCGTCCCGGTCACATGGGCGGCACGCAACCAATCACAAGCCGGGACTCACGTAAAGGAAAGAAAAGCGCGAATTTTAAACAAAGAACGCTGCCGCTTCCCTCGGTAAGGTGCAGGCTGCGTCGGAGAGGTGAGTATAGCAATATTTTTTATTTTAATTCTCTCTTTTACACATTTTTACATTAATGTTGTTTCGATACCGATACCCGATATCACAAAAATATCGGATCTCGGTATCGGAATTCCGATACAGCAAGTATCGGCCGATACCCGATACTTGCAGTATCGGAATGCTCAACACTAATGACCACCCAATCACCTGGATTCAGCAGATGTGCATTCGCACTGGCATTAAGATCTGGAATGGACGAAAATACATGTTTATGCACCACATTAAGTATTTCCTGCAAGGCCTGGACAGGGGCTGTCATAGCACCGTGTTGCATTTGTAGCACCTCTGGGAAGTACAGACCAGTCTTTGGCAAACTACTAAACAGAACTTCAAAAAGGGGACAAGCCTGTCTTTCTATTTGGAGTGTGTCTAACTAGAAAGAGTGCAAGATACAAGCACTCTTCCCCGCTCTTTCCTGTGTCTGTCATGGCTTCTGAATTTCCAGTTTAAGTGTCCCACTTAGTCTTTCCATTTTCCCACTACTTTGTTGTCTATATGGTGCATGATATGCTTGCTGTACTCCCAGGGCCTGCATGACTTCCCTCATTATTTCTCCCGTGAAGTGTGTACCCCTATTGCTTTCTATGGTCTCTGGACACCATACCTGCAGATCAGTTCTTTCATCAGTTTGTCTGCAGTCACTTTAGCATTTGCACATTTTACCAGATAGGCTTCCCGCCAACCAGAGAAGAGATCTACACATACTAGGACATTTTTCACACACTCCTACCTTGGGTAGCTATGTAGTCAGTCTGCAGTCTCTGAAACGGGTAGAGAGGCCTGGGTGTCGCTTTCTTAGGGATTTTTACTGTTTTACCAGGGTTGTGCTGTGCACAGATGAGGCATGACCGTACGAGCTTTGCTGCTACGTAACTGAAACCAGGAGCGATCCGGAAGGCATGTGACATTTTGAGGTGTGAGTGGGGCCAGGTGTTGCTTGCGCCATTATTAGGAACAGGGACTTTGGTATATACAATTTATCCTTATTCTCCCAAAACTCCTTTCGAGTTTAGCTCAGCTCCCATTCTCCCCCGTGTTCCTTCTCTGTTTGGGCAGCTGGAGGGATTTCAGGACATCTAGGCTCAGTGTGGCTGGAATACGCTGACTCTCCGCCACCGTCCACTGCTCCCTAGGCCACCTTGCTGCTACTTTAGCAGCCTCGTCCGCCCTTCTGTTGCCCTCTACCTCCACAGAGTCACCGTCCGTGTGTGCTGTTACCTTGACGATGCCAACCTGGACTGGTAACGTCAATGCCTCCACTAATTGTTTTATCAGCTCTGCATTTTTAATGGGCTTACCGGCTGATGTAAGAAACGTTCTGCTTCTCCAGATAGGGCCATAATCATGGGATATTCCCCATGCACAATTCGAATCTTGTGTAAATATTAGCGACTTTACCTGCAGCAGCTCTACATGCCTCAGTGAGTGCCTTCAACTCTGCCTCCTGCACCGACATGTGAGGAGGGAGTGGTTCAACTCGGATTACCTCGTGTGAGGATACTACTGCATGTCCAGTGTAGAATCGCCCATCCTGGTGGTATCTGGAGCCATCTACAAAAATAAAACTTCAAAATATGCATTAGGAACAGGTTTTTTCATGAACATATGTAAAACATACTGTCTCCTGACTCATCAGTTCCTATGCAGTCATGTTTGTGCGTCAACGTACCAGAGTACTTTTTTTTTTTTTTTTTCTAATGCTGTCACCAATTCCCCCTTTTCTGAATCCACAGGCAGATGAGTGGCTGGATTCAGAACATTGTACCTTTTGAGGGTGACGTATTCATTAAATTAGTATTAGAGCACATTCGAGTCTGATCTGTCTGGCCATAGACAGGTGTTTTGGTTGTACTTGTACAAGTATGGCATTAATGTCATGTGGGGAACAAATTGTCAAAAGAAAAAGTCAGTGTGAGCTCACATGCCTAGCTGTAATACATCAGCTCTTACAATACGGACACACGTAGGAGACCCTCTAATCACTGGGTCTAACTGTGCTATTGATCTCTGTTTCCCTCCACGCTGTTGTGTCAGTGCTGTGGTAGCATGTCCTCCCTGCTCTGTGCAAAATAAGAAAAATTTCTGATCATAGTTTGAAATGCCTAAGGCCGGGGCTGGCACAATGAGCAGCTTCAGAGAATCAATTGCTTCTTGAGTGAGATTGTAGGGGTTTGATGACAACCTGTCATAGCGTGGTTGCATCATTTGTGAAGCAGACCTTATCCAAGGCCTACAGTAGGTCACCAAACCTAGAAAAATGCGTAGATGCTGGTGTGACCTGAGTAAAGGGAGATTTTGTATTGCCTGTTTTCTGTCTTCAGTCAGGTGTCTTGTACATTCATCAATACAATGTCCTAAAAATGTCACCTTTTGTTTGTAATACTGTAATTTGTCACGTGAGACCTTGCAACCCTTCTCTGCCAAAAACACAGCAAGGAAACCGTAGCTTCCTTGCAGGACATCTGGTCCGGGCATCAGAGCAAGAGGTCATCCACATACTGCAATAGTACAGTCTGTGGATGAGGTGGTTGCCACTGCTCAAGAATCCCTGCCACCGCTGTTGAATAGATGGTTGGGGAGTTCTTTCCCCCTTGTGGGAGGACCGTCCAACAGTATTGTTTACCTTCGCGAGTAAAAGAGAAAAGATGCTGTCAGTCAGGGTGCAGGGGTACAGAGAAGAATGCATTTGCCAAATTAATGACTGTGAAACATTTTGTGACCGTATGGTGTGTGTATTAGGGACAATTGAGATTACACTCACTGTAACATCATTAATGGCCTGTAAGTCCTTAACTATTCTGTGTCAGGGGAACCCTTGGGTCCTTTTTCTTCTTAATGGGATACAAAGGGGTGTTGCAGGGGGAAGATCTTTGCACCAGAACCCCTGCCCTAACATTGTAAACCAGGGGTCGCAAGTCTCTTTAATATCCCTGCTCAGGGACATTGATTTGACTAGACTTAAGGGGGTATTGCTTTAACTGGAGAGTAGTGGTTCCTTCTTTTAATTTAATCATGACAAGGGGAATGGGCAGCCGACCCACATCAGATTTTCCCCTTGCCCAAACGGTGTCTGGTACCTGACTCTTTTTCCTGTCCTCAGACATTCTGGTGTCAGGTGTGACTTTCACTACTCTTGCCATATACACCAGTTCTGCAATATTACACAAGTGTTTATACAAGTCACACATCAATGTCCAAATATTATTTATACCCTTATTTGATTGGGTAGGGTACCTCTTAAGAAAACTAAATTTGATTCACAGAATTTGTTACCAAAAGAAAATTATATATATGATAATATATAATTACGAAAGATACTGAGTCATAAAATGGGAGAGCACAATGCCATAGGCCACAGCAAAGCACAAGCTTATTCTAAGAAAGTAGCAGCCCTATATAAATCCATAACTAACAGTTCCCAATATAAAAAGAAGGGATTTGAAAAATACCAAATATCAATACCAGTTGCTTGCAATAAGGTATAAGAAGTGGAAAAGACAAATAAACAGTGACTATGGTTTGAGCCAATATAATGAATGGCTAAAAAACTATATATCATATGAAGACAACCTAGAAATACACGGTAACTATACCATCTTGTGTAAGGAAACTACTAAACTGGTAAATGAATGAAATTAAGTGTAACTATAATAGGGCATGATTTACCTGTTGTATAATGTGCATGTGGAATACCCTGGCGTCTCTCTGCACCAAGTGTTTATATGACAGGGGACTTGTGACTGTAATACCCTCAGGAGAGGACTGTATGGTGGTCTAGCCAGCACTCAACTCTGCTCCCAGCAAATCCATAGGGGTATTGTCACTGACAATAAGTTTGTAAGCAGCTCTTCTAAGCACGGTCTCGTGATTCTATTCTTATTTGTTTAGTCATAGGGCTTCAGTCGCTTGTCCTTCTACACTCACGCATTCCACAGTCTCATCAGTAATCATGCCTGGCATTATCAAGTCTCTGTGCCACAGTTCCGGCTGCTCCAGTGTCAATCAAGAGTTCTGTCTCTTTCCCTCCTGGAGGTGAAGAAGGTGGAAGATTGGTCTGAGTGTCCATTTTCTCCACAATTCCAGCACTTTACTGTTTCTAAGTCCTTAGGTCCCTCACTGCGTCTCTACTGTTTTCCTTGTACTCCAGCATACATGACACGTCGTCTTATTGTCCTAGTTTGTTCAACTCCTTTAGCAACTTTCAGGAGATCTTTTGGATCTGCATTCCTCCATTCAGGTCTGGCTGTCTGTACTGTGTCTTGTAAGCTTTTGGTCATACCGTCAATGAATGTATTTACCGATATTTTAACATCAAGTGGGTTTACTGGACTGTACCCCATGTCTTCCCATTTAAGCTGTAACCGTCTAAAGTACATCTCTACACTCTCTTCTTTTGTCACATCTGTATGTGTCTTAATTATGTGTCCTAGCAAGTCACCTGCTTTTGTGCTCACTAACTACCTAGGCCTGCCCAGGTGCACTTATACGTCCATCATATTGTCTTTGTCTTTTTGTCTATAAAATGGGAAAGGTTGGTTCTCAGGATCAGCCAATTGTTTTTAGCGTACGTAGCTAGTCAGAGGGCCTCCAGGGATAATACTCCTGTATGTGTTTTACCCTACCTGATGTGGTTGGTTCTCTGGTGGTGGGGGTGACTAGATGACCGGTTGGGGGTGACATGACATGCTGGTCTACAGCTCCTTCCCAAAAGGATTACTGTCAGCCTACTCCCAAAAGTTAATGTCCCCATTATCGACCAACCACAATCCTGTGTCAGCTTCTTATGTCACTACATGTGATCTTGTCTGGACAGGATTCAGTGTAATTCTCTTGGGTCAGGTTGCAGCACAGAACATACAAGTATTTCTCCAATCTGGGATTGTCTGACCACAGTCCATCTGTCTTGTCTGGGTCTCTGGTTATACAAAGGTAAGACCGTAGCAGTAATGTGTCAGTCATAGTTGGACTTTTAAGCATCAAAACATTCATAATACACCTTACTTCCGTCCTGCTGCACTCTCTCAGACGCCATTTATTCTCTTGCTATTTTCCTCCTTTGTTTGTGCCTTTTTTGAACAACAAAACATCCACTCACTGGCATTTTTTGCCTTTTTCAATATTGGTTTCACATCTTTCACTGCTTCCTTTTTCCAATCTATACAGCGGTTTTTGGATCCCATTGGGGGCCCTGACTGCACACAGAATAAGTTGCCCATGGTTTCAACTTATCCGCTCAACAACACCGAGCAGGTTACACCACCTACCACTCGGTGGACTTAAAGGATTTTACCAAGCAGGTTACACCACCTACCACTCGGTAAATCAGCTGGCTAGCACAGCTCCATGGACGGCAAGGTTACACCACCTAATGCCATAGACTGACTGTAGCAGGTTACACCACCTATACTACATCAGCCGTGCAGTTGGTTACCTCCTCTGCTGATCCTCAATTTACTATATCAATCACTCAAACTTGAAGCAGGTGAATCTTTTACCAATCTTTTCAATCACTTACAAGTTTTCCTCTAAAATAGGCACAGTTCTTTTTCACTTTCAATTCCATACAGTACTTATTGCTTTAAACACAAATCTCTCAGCGTGTACTAAACCAAGGACAGAGAAACTTTAGAATACAGCTATGTGGCCCCCCTTCCTCCGGCCCACATCACGCAAAGGGGAGAAAACTCAAGCAAGTAGCGCAGGGGTGCACTTCCCTCCTCCCATCTGGTATTTCGCGCTGATCAGAGCTTCGTGCCTCACACACACAGAAGCAGTTTTAAAAACATTCATCCTCTCGGAATTAAAAACAATTTCTCTATACAGGCAAATTACTGCATAACTTGAAAAAGCTGATTCTGACCGCGTCCGGCCAAACCACATATAGACATACATAGAAACCTATCCAGTGTCAAACCATATATAACACAGGTTTCACTGAATCTCAGATGTAAATTAAATGTACATTAAAAATATCCATAACTCATTCATCCTGGACCTTCAACAACACTTAGATAAGTAATAATACTTAGGTGATCATTCATTCATATGTGCTCATTAAGGGATTGTTTTTTTTGTTTGTTTTTTCTTTTCCTTTCACTTTTTAGTTGAGTTTCACAAGAAGAAAATCCCTTATCTCAATTACTCCACCTCTTATCTCATTCAGAGGTTCTCATAGACATACACACATACAAGGCTCACACAGCCTGTCTATTCTGCACTTTGGAATTAACACAACTCTATATAAATAAAACTGCAGCAGTGTCCACTGACACTCTGAAAACACTTTAAGGCCAGACAACAAAAACCACGGCCTTATACAAAATACAGCTTCATATAATGTACTGGCAATCCAAAATGACCAAAATAACAACACTGCACAGAGTCTATTCCAGCTCTTGTATTATGCACACTAAACAAATACACAACCAATTAGGATATTGACAAATAATACAGATAATAATTATCATCTTATAAGTCTATTATTCAACTCTCATACGGACATAAACCATAAACAGACAAAACAAACACAAAACTCACTGGTGATGTGTGGATTCTTTGAACCGTGTTTACAGCCTTTACCCAGAGGTATGGAGAAATCCGGAAGAGAGATTGCAGGTGCAAACAGATTGTAAGAATAACGTTCTCACCTTGCTGCAGCTGTTGTTTGCATTATCCAATCTCTCTGGAAGCTCCCACATACGGATTCCGAATAAGGCGGCTGGTTACACGGTCCCCGTTCGGGCGCCAAACTGTCGTAGCTGTTTTCATTCTGACCCAAATGTCAGCTGACAGATCACCAGTGAGTCCTAATTGTGGATTTACGCCCTTAGTTGACAAGCGCTTGGAGACAAAAGACACCTCACACGTATCCCGTGAGCAAGTCACTTTTATCTGACATATTAAAACCAAGGCAATGCTTTATACCATTTACACAGCATGCATTTCAATGTAACTCATGTAGCCCCCACCATCACCCAGGGTCACATTCTATTTACCATAACTCAGAACATGTGACTGACTATTGAGAACATACATGATAAGAAGTGTAGTCTCCTTGAAGGGGAGACCATCAGACTACTGCGTCAACAGATTCTAGTAATTCTAACACTTAAAGGCAAAAGGCACTTAAAGGCAAGGCAGTTAAAGCCAAACTATTAACCCTTCTATAACACCCATAACCTCCCTTTCCAACATTACTGTATGGGGGCTTAACTGTCTCCTCTCCAAATCGCACCTCACCTCCTGTGTGCTCGACCACATCCCATCCCACCTCCTCCCCAACCTCACCACCACTCTTATCCCATCCCTAACCCACCTCTTCAACCTATCACTAACTTCTGGCACCTTCCCTTCAGCTTTCAAACATGCCACAATAACGCCTATCCTTAAAAAGCCAACCCTCGATCCAACCGCTATGTCCAGCTATCGCCCAATATCGCTGCTCCCATTTGCTTCCAAACTCCTGGAGCAGCACGTCCATGCTGAACTTTCCTCCCATCTCTCATCTAGCTTGCTCTTTGACAATCTACAATCTGGTTTCCGCCCCAACACTCAACTGAGACAGCCCTTACCAAAATTACTAATGACCAACTTACAGCCAAAGCTAACGGACAATACTCTGTACTCCTCTTTCTAGACCTGTCTTCTGCTTTTGACACAGTTGACCACTGTCTCCTACTACAGATCCTCTCCTCCTTTGGCATCAAAGACCTCGCCCTATCCTGGATCTCGTCATACCTTTCCAACCACACATTCAGCGTCTCCCACTCCCACTCCCACACTACCTCCTCATCCCACCCTCTCTCTGTTGGAGTCCCCAAGGCTCTATTCTAGGACCCCTACTCTTCTTAATCTATACACTTGGCCTGCGACAACTCATAAAGTCCCATGGATTCCAGTACCTCCTTTATGCTGATGACACTCAGATCCTGCTTTCTGGCCCAGACATCACCTCTCTGCTGTCCAGAATCCCGGAGTGTCTATCAAACTCGCTTCCTCAGTCTCAATGCGGACAAATCTGAACTCATCATCTTTCCTCCATCTCATAGATCTTCTTTACCTGACCTATCTATCGCAATTAACAACTTCACGCTTTCTCCCGTGCCGGAAGTCCGCAGCTTCGGAGAATACCTTGACTTTGCCCTGTCCTTTAAACTGCACATCCAAGCTCTTTCCATCTCCTGTCGCCTCCAGCTCAAAAATATCTCCAGAATCCATCCTTTCCTCAACTGTAAATCTACTAAAATGCTTGTGCATGCCTTCATCATCTCCCGCCTTGACTACTGCAACTTCCTTTTCTGTGGTCTCCCTGCTAACACTCTTTCACCTCTCCAGTCCATCTTTACCTCTGCTGCCTGACTAATTCATCTCTCTCCTCACTATTCCTCCACTTCCCCCTCTGCAAATCTCTTCACTGGCTCCCATTCCCTCAGTGTATGCAGTTCAAATGACTAATACTAACCTACAAAGCCATCCATAACCTGTCTCCTCCATATATCTCTGAACTAATCTCTCGATATCTTCCCTCACGTAATCTCTGGTCCTCCCAAGACCTCCTTCTCTCCTCCACACTTATTCGCTCCTCATCCAACTGCCTCCAAGACTTCTCCCGAATATCCCCCATCCTCTTGAAATATTTGCCCCAACATGTGAAAAGGGATATACATAATAAATAACAAGTACAATAGTCATGAAGAAAACGAGTCATCGACTGGTATAAAAGGAGAGAACTCTGCCTGCGAGGGGTCACAGGCTACAAGGGATGGGTGAGGATACAGTAGGTGAAGGGAGACCTGGTCGTGCAGAGGTATGGTAGAACGAGGGTTACTGCAGGTTGTACGCTTGTCAGAAGAGCTTGGTCTTCAGATTAATTTTGAAGGTTTCCACAGCAGATGAGATGTTGGGCTAGAGAGTTTCATAGTAGGGGGATGCGCAGGATATATATATATATATATATATATATATATATATATATATATATATATATATATATATATATATATATATATATATATATATATGTATATATATATATATATATATATATATATATATGTATATATATATATATATATATATATATATATATATATACAGGTCCTTCTCAAAAAATTAGCATATAGTGTTAAATTTCATTATTTACCATAATGTAATGATTACAATTAAACTTTCATATACTATAGATTCATTATCCACCACCTGAAATTTGTCAGGTCTTTTATTGTTTTAATACTGATGATTTTGGCATACAACTCCTGATAACCCAAAAAACCTGTCTCAATAAATTAGCATATTTCACCCGACCAATCAAATAAAAGTGTTTTTTAATACCAAACAAAAAAACCATCAAATAATAATGTTCAGTTATGCACTCAATACTTGGTCGGGAATCCTTTGGCAGAAATGACTGCTTCAATGCGGCGTGGCATGGAGGCAATCAGCCTGTGACACTGCTGAGATGTTATGGAGGCCCAGGATGCTTCAATAGCGGCCTTAAGCTCATCCAGAGTGTTGGGTCTTGCATCTCTCAACTTTCTCTTCACAATATCCCACAGATTATCTATGGGGTTCAGGTCAGGAGAGTTGGCAGGCCAATTGAGCGCAGTAATACCATGGTCAGTAAACCATTTACCAGTGGTTTTGGCACTGTGAGCAGGTGCCAGGTCGTGCTGAAAAATGAAATCTTCATCTCCATAAAGCATTTCAGCCGATGGAAGCATGAAGTGCTCCAAAATCTCCTGATAGCTAGCTGCATTGACCCTGCCCTTGATGAAACACAGTGGACCAACACCAGCAGCTGACATGGCACCCCACACCATCACTGACTGTGGGTACTTGACACTGGACTTCAGGCATTTTGGCATTTCCTTCTCCCCAGTCTTCTTCCAGACTCTGGCACCTTGATTTCCGAATGACATGCAAAATTTGCTTTCATCAGAAAAAAGTACTTGGGACCACTTAGCAACAGTCCAGTGCTGCTTCTCTGTAGCCCAGGTCAGGCGCTTCTGCCGCTGTTTATGGTTCAAAAGTGGCTTTACCTGGGGAATGCGGCACCTGTAGCCCATTTCCTGCACACGCCTGTGCACGGTGGCTCTGGATCTTTCCACACCAGACTCAGTCCACTGCTTCCTCAGGTTCCGGTCACCTCTTCTCGTTGTACAGCGTTTTCTGCCACATTGTTTCCTTCCAACAGACTTACCATTGAGGTGCCTTGATACAGCACTCTGGGAACAGCCTATTTGTTGAGAAATTTCTTTCTGGGTCTTACCCTCTTGCTTGAGGGTGTCAATGATGGCCTTCTTGACATCTGTCAGGTCGCTAGTCTTACCCATGATGGGGGTTTTGAGTAATGAACCAGGCAGGGAGTTTTTAAAAGCCTCAGGTATCTTTTGCATGTGTTTGGAGTTAATTAGTTGATTCAGAAGATTAGGGTAATAGGTCATTTAGAGAACCTTTTCTTGATATGCTAATTTATTGAGACAGGTTTTTTGGGTTATCAGGAGTTGTATGCCAAAATCATCAGTATTAAAACAATAAAAGACCTGACAAATTTCAGTTGGTGGATAATGAATCTATAGTATATGAAAGTTTAATTGTAATCATTACATTATGGTAAATAATGAAATTTAACACTATATGCTAATTTTTTGAGAAGGACCTGTATATATATACTATATATATATATATATATATATATATATATATACATATATATATATATATATATATATATACACTATTTATATCCACACATATGTCTCCCTTATTCCCTTTTCCAAAATTTATGGAAATTTGGGACTGTATTTAATGATGGCTGTACATGAATAAGGGGACATTGGCCATCTCCCTAAACAGTCTAAATAATAAAATGTTAGACCATATCTTACGTATCCAGATTATGTGGGTAGTATTTTAATACTGATTATAATAGAAGTTATATTTTATCACATTACTATCATCAGCAGATTTGGCTTTCAGTACCATCTTCATGCTGATGACACAAAGCTACACACGCCATCCCCTGACCTTACCCCCGCTGTACTACAGAACACCAGTGGCTGGCTGTCCTCAGTCTCCAACTCTCAATCTGAAACTCAACCTTTCCAAAACTGAATTTCTTCTGCTCCTGCCATCCACTGACCTCCCTAAAGCTGATATTTCCTCTCTGTGGGTGGCACCACAGTAACGCCTAAGCAGCAGGTGCACTGTTTGGGTGTTATGTTTGACCCCAATCCTTCCTTCACCTCCCATATGCAATCTGTTGCCCACTCTTACACCAAAAGAACATCTCTAGAACCTTTTATCATCATGGAAACAACAGAAACCCTCTCTATCGACCTGATCCACTTCTGCCTTGACTGTCGTAATTCTCTATTAATTGGACTCCCCATCACTCTACTTTCCCCTCTCCAGTCCATCCTTAATGCAGCAGCCAGGGTCGTCTAGCTGGCTAATCGGTACTCTGACGCATCCGCTTTTTGTCAGTCATTGCAGTGGCTGCTCATACATTACAGAATCCAATTTAAACTGCTTGTTCTCATCTACAAAAATCTCCACAATGCGGCACCTGTTGTAAATTCTGCTTTTGGGTTCCCTCCGGTGGTAGTAGGTGGTAATGCAGTTGTCCCTGGGTTGCAGTCCTGGTCAGGTGTGTCTGCTGATTGCAGTTCTGACTGGGGTATTTAGGTGTGCAGGATTCATTAGTCCTTGCCAGTTGTCAATTGTTGATGGGAGGTGTTGGACCTCTGCCTGGTTCCTCCTGTCTTTCTGCCAAATCAGCAAAGATAAGTGTCTGGTTTTTTTTTTCCTGTGGCACACATGCTGTGTGCTTCACAATTCAGTGCTATTCTTTGTGTTTTCTTGTCCAGCTTAGATTGTGTCAGTATTTTCTCAGTCTTGCTGGATTCTCTGGAGTGGCAGATATACATTCCATGTCTTTAGTTAGATTGTGGAACTTTTTGTATTATCTGTTGTGGATATTTTTGGAAGGGTTTTAATACTGACCGCCTAGTAATCTGTCCTATCCTTTCCTATTTAGCTAGAGTGGCCTCTTTTGCTAAATCCTGTTTTCTACCTGCGTGTGTCTATTCTTCTCCTACTCACAGTCATTATTCGTGGGGGGCTGCCTATCCTTTGGGGGTCTGCTCTGAGGCAAGATAGCATTCCTATTTCCATCTATAGGGGTATTTAGTCCTCCGGCTGTGTCAAGGTGTCTAGGGTTTGTTAGGCACACCCCACGGCTACTTCTAGTTGCGGTGTTAGTTCAGGATTTGCGGTCAGTACAGGTTCCACCGACTCCAGAGAAAGTTTTCATGCGGCTCCAAGGTCACCGGATCATAACAGGCACCCCCTACATTTCCTTCCTCATTTATGTTTATCGACCTAACCACTTGTTACACTCAGCAAGCGACTTTCGACTAGCATCCGCACTAATCCGTATCTCCCACTCCCAGCTCCAAGACTTCTCACAAGTTGCACCAATCCTCTGAAATGCTCTACCCCAAGAAATCAGGACTAACCTCAACTTATACAGCTTTAGGTGCTCCATAAAAACACATCTGTTTAGAGCGGCCTTTCACATTTCCTTCACCTGTGCTGTTGCTTAGTACTGTTTCTCCCATTCTGTATTCTTATCCAAGTACTTACATACAGTGGGGGAAATAAGTATTTGATTCTTTGCTGATTTTGTACCCACTGACAAAGTCATGAACAGTCTATAATTTTAAGAGTAGGTTAATTTTAACATTGAGAGATAAAGTATCAAAAATAAAATCCAGAAAATCACATTGTATAAATTAAATAATACAGTTATATGAAAAAGTTTGGGCACCCCTATTAATCTTAAGCTTAATGTTTTATAAAAATTGTGTTTTTTTTTTGCAACAGCTATTTCAGTTTCATATATCTGATAACTGTTGGACACAGTAATGTTTCTGCCTTGAAATGAGGCTTATTGTACTAACAGAAAATGTGCAATCTGCATTCAAACAAAATTTGACAGGTGCCTAAGTATGGGCACCTCACCAGAAAAGTGATATTAATATTTAGTAGATCCTCCTTTTGCAAAAATAACAGCCTCTAGTTGCTTCCTGTAGCTTTTAATGAGTTCCTGGATCCTGGATGAAGGTATTTTTGACCATTCCTCTTTACAAAACAATTCCAGTTCAGTTAAGTTTGATGGTCGCTGAGCATGGACAGCCCTCTTCAAATGATCCCACAGATGTTTAATGATATTCAGGTCTGGGGACTGGGATGGCCATTCCAGAACAGTGTAATTGTTCCTCTGCATGAATGCCTGAGTAGTTTTGGAGCGGTGTTTTGGATCATTGTCTTGCTGAAAGATCTATCCCCTGCGTAACTTCAACTTTGTCACTGATTCATGAACATTATTGTCAAGAATCTGCTAATACTGTGAGGAATCCATGCGTCCCTCAACTTTAACAAGATTCCCGGTGCCGACATTGGCCACACAGCCCCAAAGCATTATGGAACCTCCACCAAATTTTACTGTGGGTATCAAGTGTTTTTCTTGGAATGCTGTTTTTTTGCCGCCATGCATAACGCCTTTTTGTATGACCAAACAACTCAATCTTGGTTTCATCAGTCCACAGGACCTTCTTCCAAAAAGAAATTGGCTTCTCCAAATGTGCTTTTGCATACCTCAGCCGACTCTGTTTGTGGCGTGCTTGCAGAAATGGCTTCTTTCGCATCACTCTCCCATACAGCTTCTCCTTGTGCAAAGCGCGTTGTATAGTTGACCGATTCACAGTGACACCATCTGCAGCAAGTTGATGCTGCGGCTCTCTGGAGGTGGTCTGAGGATTGTCCTTGACTGATCTCACCATTCTTCGTCTCTGCCTTTCTGATGTTTTTCTTGGCCTGCCACTTCTGGCCTTAACAAAAACTATACCTGTGTTCTTCCATTTCCTTACTATGTTCCTCACCGTGGAAATTGACAGGTTAAATCTCTTAGACAGCTTTTTGTATCCTTCCCCTGAACAACTATGTTGAATAATCTTTGTTTTCAGATCATTTGACAGTTGTTTTGAGGAGCCCATGATGCCACTCTTCAGAGGAGATTCAAACAGGAGAACAACTTGCAAGTGGCCACTTTAAGTAGCTTTTCTCATGATTATACACCTGGCTATGAAGTTCAAAGCTCAATGAGGTTACAAAACCAAAAAAGTGCTTTATTAAGTCAGTAAAAAGTAGGTAGGAGTATTTAAAAAAAGAAAATGATAAGGGTGCCCATACTTATGCACCTGTCAAATTTTGTTTGAATGCAGATTGCACATTTTCTGTTAGTACAATAAACCTCATTTCAAGGCAGAAACATTACTGTGTCCAACAGTTATTAGATATATGAAACTGAAATAGCTGTTGCAAAAAAAACTATTTTTATAAAACATTAAGCTTAAGATTAATAGGGGTGCCCAAACTTTTTCATATAACTGTACATTTGTATTTTGCAGTGAGAAATACATATTTGATTCCTCTGGCAAATAGTTGGTGGCAAAACCCTTGTTGGCAAGCACAGCAGTCAGATGCTTTTTGTAGTTGATGATGAGGTTTGTGCAAATGTCAGGAGGAATTTTGGCCCTCTCCTCTTTGCAGTTCATCTCTAAATCGTTAAGATTTTGAGGCTGCTGCTTGGCAACTTTGATCTTCAGCTCCCTCCATAAGTTTTCTATGGGATTATGGTCTGGAGAATGGATAGGCCATTCTATGACATTGAAGTGTTTCTTTTTGAGCCACTCCTTTGTTGCTTTGGCTGTACGTTTTGGGTCATTGTCTTGCTGGAAGACCCAGCCATGATCCATTTTTAATGTCCTGGCAGAAGGAAGGAGGTTGTCATTCAGGATTTTATGGTACATGGTTCCATCCATTCTCCCATTGAAGCGGTGAAGTAGTCCTGTGCCCTTAGCGGAGAAGCACCCAAAAAACATGTTTCCAACTCCATGCTTGACAGTGGGCAGCAGCATTTCTCTTCCTCCAAACACGACGAGTCGAGTTACTGCCAATGACCTGAATTTTTGTCTCATCTGACCACAGCACCTTCTCCCAATCACTCACAGAATCATCCAGGTGTTCATTGGCAAACTTTAGATGGGCCTGCACATGTGCCTTCTTGAGCAGGGGGACCTTGCGAACACTGCAGGATTTTAAACCTTTTTGGCGTAATGTGTTACCAATAGTTTTCTTGGTGACTATGGTCCCAACAGACTTGAGATCATTAAAAAGTTTCCCCTGTGTAGTATTAGGCTGATCTCTCACCATTCTCATGATCAAGGATACCCCACGAGATGAGATTATGCAAGGTGCCCCAGATCGATATTGATTGACAGTCATTTTGTATTTCTTCCATTTTCTTACTATTGCACCAACAATTGTCTCCTCATCCAGCGTCTTTTTTATGGTTTTTCAGCCCATTCCAGCTTTGTGCAGGTCTATGGTCTATTCGCTGACATTCTTATAAGGCTCTTTAGTCTTGCCCATGTTGTAGAGGTTAGAGTCTGACTGATTAATTGAGTCTGTGGACAGGAGTCTTTTATAAAGGTGACTATGTAAGACAGCTGTCTTTAATGCAGGTAACTAGTTGATTAGGAGCGTCTAACTGGTCTGTAGAATCCAGAACTCTTAATGTTTGGTAGGGGATCAAATACTTATTTCTCACTGCAAAATGGAAATAAATTTATATAATTTATACAATGTGATTTTCTGGATTTTATTTTTGATATTCTATCTCTCAATGTTAAAATTAACCTACCCTTAAAATTATAGACTGGTCATGTCTTTGTCAGAGGTCAAACTTACCAAATCAGCATGGAATCAAATACTTAATTCCCCACTGTATATAATGCATTCACTTTCTCTGAATATAACTCCACCCCACTCAAAAGCACGACACATACTGGCTGATGACAACCTCATGCAGCCTTTATCAATCCCCATTCCCTCAAGATGGCTGAACGATCATTGTAAGTAGGGTTGAGCGACTTTCATTTTTTTAAGATCGAGTAGGGTTTTGGGAAACCCGATTTTGTCCAGAGTCGAGTCGAGTGCAGTCGGCCGATTATCGCTAAAAGTCGGGGATCGACCGAAACACGAAACCCAATGCAAGTCAATGGGGAAGCATAGTCGGCAGTGAGTGGAGGCCAGGAAAACACCTACAGTGCCCATTTTAATGCCAAAAACATCCATTCTTGTTTCTGAAGCTTGCCAATCTTAATTAACTGTATAATAATAGTTGGGCATAGGGAATTGGGGGAAAGTTGTGGGGGGAGAAGGGCTGGCTCAAGTTTTTCGTGGGCCCAGGAAATGCGGACTACGTCACGGCGGTGTTGCAGGGAAAGGTAAGTATTTAAAAGTTGCAAGTGCTGTGATCCTGAGCAAGCAGGGGGGGGCCCACTCGTTCGCATTGCCACTGGCACAGGGCCCCTCAAAGTACGGCGGTGTGTTTGCATGGCGGGGGCGCCTCCCACCAGCAGCGACACTTTTGCGTACTCTGAGGGGCCCTGTGCCAGTGACGTCGCCAACGAGTATGCCCCCCCACCTGATGAAGGAACCTGCACTTTCATCTGCACCTTCCTCTTTGTCCCTGTGTAAGGTGGTATAACATGCGGGAAGGGGAACCTTACTTTCAGCAGGGACAGATTCTGGCTGTGTAGAGTACAAGGGGAATGTAGTGGTCTAGGTCAATGTACCAGCAGACTCATTTAGCAGTGGCTGGGCAATGGGCAGGATGAGGAGGAAACAGATATAGGGCCAAAGAATAAAGTAGGCTACATGCAGTTCAAAATTGGTAACAGGACTAAACAGGCGGCATTGCTTTGTTCAGTGGAGTAGCAAACCCAAGAGCAGCAGACACTGTTTCAAGGGCCTAACCACACTAGTAGGCCAAATGCAGTTTAATATCTGATAGTATAGGGCGAAAGCCAGAATGTGGAAGCTCAGCTTTGTTCAGTTGAGGACAACACCAGGGAGGGGCAGACACCTTTAGTAGGCCGGAAAAGCCTATTGCATTTTTTAAAATGGTAATTTGGAGCAGAAGGTTGAAGCTCAGCTTTATTTAGTTGAGGGCAACACCAGGCAGGGGCACACAGACAGACACCTTTAGTAGGCCGGAAAAGCCTATTGCATTTTTCAAAATGGTAATTTGGAGCAGAAGGTTGAAGCTCAGCTTTATTTAGTTGAGGGCAACACCAGGCAGGGGCACACAGACAGACACCTTTAGTAGGCCGGAAAAGCCTATTGCATTTTTCAAAATGGTAATTTGGAGCAGAAGGTTGAAGCTCAGCTTTATTTAGTTGAGGGCAACACCAGGCAGGGGCACACAGACAGACACCTTTAGTAGGCCGGAAAAGCCTATTGCATTTTTTAAAATGGTAATTTGGAGCAGAAGGTTGAAGCTCAGCTTTATTTAGTTGAGGACAACACCAGGCAGGGGCACACAGACAGACACCTTTAGTAGGCCGGAAAAGCCTATTGCATTTTTCAAAATGGTAATTTGGAGCAGAAGGTTGAAGCTCAGCTTTATTTAGTTGAGGGCAACACCAGGGAGGGGCAGAAGCCGTTAGTAGGCCCTAACCAAAGTTGAAGGCCAAATGCAGTTTAATTTCTGATACTATAGGCCGAAAGCCAGAAGGTGGAAGCTCCGATTTAGACAGTGGAGGACAATTTGAATTAGGGACTGCAGACAGACTTAGTAGGCTGTCCCCTGTGGACCATGCATCCACCACATTAACCCATTGCGCCGTAATGGACACGTAATCTTCCGTGGCCATGCCTACAGGTCCATGCGTCTGTTGTCAGGTGCACCTTTGTACTCACAGATTGCCAGAGTGCATGGACAATGCGGTCTTCTACATGCTGGTGGAGGGTTGGGATGGCTTTTCTCGCAAAAGAAGTGTCGACTGGTTAGCTTGTAGCGTGGTACAGCGTAGTCCATCATGGCCTTATTAATAGTAAATAAAATATATAACTAGGCTCTATGAACTTTTAAATAGGTTCCAGGGGTACACGGGCAGCATTGGTGTGGTCAGTGGAGGAGTATTGCAAGTAGGGGCTGCAGACAGGCTATCAAAGGCCTAAAATAACAAACAGTAGGCAGTCATGGCAGTTTTACATCGGTTACATGGATACACAGGCAGGCACTCCAGGCAGCATTGTGGTCAGTGGAGGAGTATTGCAAGTAGGGGCCGCAGACAGGCTATCAAAGGCCTAAAATAACAAACAATAGGCTCATGGCAGTTTTACAGCGGTTACATGGATACACGGGCAGGCAGCTTGGTGGTCAGTGGAGGAGTATTTAAAGTAGGGACCGCAGACAGGCTTCAAATGCCTAACATAAGAAAATGGGCTGGCTGTAGGCACTTTATAATTGGTTCCAGGGGTACACGGGCAGCAGTGGTCTGGTCAGTGGAGGAGTATTTAAAGTAGGGACCGCAGACAGGCAATCAAAGGCCTAACATAACAAACAATAGGCTCATGGCAGTTTTACAGCGGTTACATGGATACACGGGCAGGCAGCTTGGTGGTCAGTGGAGGAGTATTTAAAGTAGGGACCGCAGACAGGCTTCAAAGGCCTAACATAAGAAAATGGGCTGGCTGTAGGCACTTTATAATTGGTTCCAGGGGTACACGGGCAGCAGTGGTCTGGTCAGTGGAGGAGTATTTAAAGTAGGGACCGCAGACAGGCTATCAAAGGCCTAAAATAACAAACAATAGGCTTATGGCAGTTTTACAGCGGTTACATGGATACACGGGCAGGCAACTTGGTGGTGGTGAGTGGAGGAGTATTTAAAGTAGGGACCGCAGACAGGCTATCAAAGGCCTAAAATAACAAACAATAGGCTCATGGCAGTTTTACAGCGGTTACATGGATACACGGGCAGGCAGCTTGGTGGTGGTGAGTGGAGGAGTATTTAAAGTAGGGACCGCAGACAGGCTATCAAAGGCCTAAAATAACAAACAATAGGCTCATGGCAGTTTTACAGCGGTTACATGGATACACGGGCAGGCAGCTTGGTGGTCAGTGGAGGAGTATTTAAAGTAGGGACCGCAGACAGGCTTCAAAGGCCTAACATAAGAAAATGGGCTGGCTGTAGGCACTTTATAATTGGTTCCAGGGGTACACGGGCAGCAGTGGTCTGGTCAGTGGAGGAGTATTTAAAGTAGGGACCGCAGACAGGCTATCAAAGGCCTAAAATAACAAACAATAGGCTTATGGCAGTTTTACAGCGGTTACATGGATACACGGGCAGGCAGCTTGGTGGTGAGTGGAGGAGTATTTAAAGTAGGGACCGCAGACAGGCTATCAAAGGCCTAAAATAACAAACAATAGGCTCATGGCAGTTTTACAGCGGTTACATGGATACACGGGCAGGCAGCTTGGTGGTGGTGAGTGGAGGAGTATTTAAAGTAGGGACCGCAGACAGGCTATCAAAGGCCTAAAATAACAAACAATAGGCTCATGGCAGTTTTACAGCGGTTACATGGATACACGGGCAGGCAGCTTGGTGGTCAGTGGAGGAGTATTTAAAGTAGGGACCGCAGACAGGCTTCAAAGGCCTAACATAAGAAAATGGGCTGGCTGTAGGCACTTTATAATTGGTTCCAGGGGTACACGGGCAGCAGTGGTCTGGTCAGTGGAGGAGTATTTAAAGTAGGGACCGCAGACAGGCTATCAAAGGCCTAAAATAACAAACAATAGGCTCATGGCAGTTTTACAGCGGTTACATGGATACACGGGCAGGCAGCTTGGTGGTGGTGAGTGGAGGAGTATTTAAAGTAGGGACCGCAGACAGGCTATCAAAGGCCTAAAATAACAAACAATAGGCTCATGGCAGTTTTACAGCGGTTACATGGATACACGGGCAGGCAGCTTGGTGGTGGTGAGTGGAGGAGTATTTAAAGTAGGGACCGCAGACAGGCTATCAAAGGCCTAAAATAACAAACAATAGGCTTATGGCAGTTTTACAGCGGTTACATGGATACACGGGCAGGCAGCTTGGTGGTCAGTGGAGGAGTATTTAAAGTAGGGACCGCAGACAGGCTATCAAAGGCCTAAAATAACAAACAATAGGCTTATGGCAGTTTTACAGCGGTTACATGGATAGACGGGCAGGCAGCTTGGTGGTCAGTGGAGGAGTATTTAAAGTAGGGACCGCAGACAGGCTTCAAAGGCCTAACATAAGAAAATGGGCTGGCTGTAGGCACTTTATAATTGGTTCCAGGGGTACACGGGCAGCAGTGGTCTGGTCAGTGGAGGAGTATTTAAAGTAGGGACCGCAGACAGGCTATCAAAGGCCTAACATAACAAACAATAGGCTCATGGCAGTTTTACAGCGGTTACATGGATACACGGGCAGGCAGCTTGGTGGTCAGTGGAGGAGTATTTAAAGTAGGGACCGCAGACAGGCTTCAAAGGCCTAACATAAGAAAATGGGCTGGCTGTAGGCACTTTATAATTGGTTCCATGGGTACACGGGCAGCAGTGGTCTGGTCAGTGGAGGACTAGTGGAAGGAGGGACCGCAGACAGGCTTCAAAGGCCTAAAATAACAAACAATAGGCTCATGGCAGTTTTACAGCGGTTACATGGATACACGGGCAGGCAGCTTGGTGGTCAGTGGAGGAGTATTTAAAGTAGGGACCGCAGACAGGCTTCAAAGGCCTAACATAAGAAAATGGGCTGGCTGTAGGCACTTTATAATTGGTTCCAGGGGTACACGGGCAGCAGTGGTCTGGTCAGTGGAGGAGTATTTAAAGTAGGGACCGCAGACAGGCTATCAAAGGCCTAAAATAACAAACAATAGGCTCATGGCAGTTTTACAGCGGTTACATGGATACACGGGCAGGCAGCTTGGTGGTGGTGAGTGGAGGAGTATTTAAAGTAGGGACCGCAGACAGGCTATCAAAGGCCTAAAATAACAAACAATAGGCTCATGGCAGCTTTACAGCGGTTACATGGATACACAGGCAGCTTGGTGGTGAGTGGAGGAGTAGTGCAAGGAGTGTCTGTCCCAGTACTCCCAAAATATAAATAGATGTTAATGTCTCGCAAAACAACCACAACAAAAAAAAAAAGGTGGCATACTTAGGTACAGGGGTGGGCTCATCTACTGAGTTTCTGACATAGTAATTTGGCAGTAACTATTTAATGGTGCCAATATAGGACACAGACACAGACTACTTTAAGTTGCATCATAGATGTCTACAAATTTGTATTGTCAGTGCCAGACATTGAATGATGTCAGCGAATAGACTAAAGATTGGTGGAGCTGTGCGACATAATTTTGGACGTGGTAGAGCACATTTTGAGCTGGGGTAGGGGGGAACTCTCTTGAGGCCGGCGGGACCGCCCCAGGGCCCCTCATGTTACAACGGTGTGTCTGACGTTGGGTGCGCACCACCACCGCCAGAGACACTACATTGTACTATGAGGGACCCAGTAGCAATGCCGTCAACCAAAAGCGAGCACACCCACCTCTTCAGACAAACAGCAGTCTCACGGGTGCTTGCGCCAAGTCGCGATACCACGGCCCCGTGTGGGGAGTTTTGCCATTTAGGGAGGTGTAAACATGTCGTATGCTGTACAATCAGCTGCAGCAAATTAGACATTAGAAAAGTAATTCACAGGCAAGAGCTTTTCATAGGAAAGCTAGGTGTCGGCCGGGCAAGGTGGGGCAAAAGATTTCGAAATCCAGTTGTGGTTCATTTTAATGAATGTTAGATCGTCAACATTTTGGGTAGCCAGACGAGTCCTTTTTTCGGTTAATATTGAACCTGCAGCACTGAATACTCTTTCTGATAGGACACTTGCTGCCGGGCAAGCAAGCTCCTGCAATGCATATTCTGCCAATTCTGGCCAGGTGTCTAATTTGGAGGCCCAGTAATCAAATGGGAATGACGGTTGAGGGAGAACATCGATAAGGGATGAAAAATAGTTAGTAACCATACTGGACAAATGTTGTCTCCTGTCACTTTCAATTGATGCAGCAGTACCTGTCCTGTCTGCGGTCATAGCAAAATCACTCCACAACCTGGTCAGAAAACCCCTCTGTCCAACGCCACTTCTGATGTGTGCACCCCTAACACTCCTAGTCTGCTGCCCCCTGGAGCTCGTGTGAGAACGATCACGTGCGCTGTGTGCTGGGAATGCCTGAAGCAAACGGTCAACAAGAGTTGATTGTTTGGTTGCTAATATTAGTTCCAAGTTCTCATGTGGCATAATATTTTGCAATTTGCCTTTATAGCGTGGATCAAGGAGGCAGGCCAACCAGTAATCGTCATCGTTCATCATTTTCGTAATGCGTGTGTCCCTTTTTAGGAAACGTAAGGCATAATCCGCCATGTGGGCCAAAGTTCCAGTTGTCAAATCTCCGGTTGTGATTGGTTGAGGGGCAGTTGCAGGCAAATCTACGTCACTTGTGTCCCTCAAAAAACCAGAACCCGGCCGTGACACGCAACCAATTTCCTGTGCCCCCGGGAAAGGTTCGGCATTAAAAATATACTCATCCCCATCATCCTCCTCGTCCTCCACCTCCTCTTCGCCCGCTACCTCGTCCTGTACACTGCCCTGACCAGACAATGGCTGACTGTCATCAAGGCTTTCCTCTTCCTCTGGTGCAGACGCCTGCTCCTTTATGTGCGTCAAACTTTGCATCAGCAGACGCATTAGGGGGATGCTCATGCTTATTACGGCGTTGTCTGCACTAACCAGCCGTGTGCATTCCTCAAAACACTGAAGGACTTGACACATGTCTTGTATCTTAGACCACTGCACACCTGACAACTCCATGTCTGCCATCCTACTGCCTGCCCGTGTATCCTCCCACAAATAAATAACAGCACGCCTCTGTTCGCACAGTCTCTGAAGCATGTGCAGTGTTGAGTTCCACCTTGTTGCAACGTCTATGATTAGGCGATGCTGGGGAAGGTTCAAAGACCGCTGATAGGTCTGCATACGGCTGGCGTGTACAGGCGAACGTCGGATATGTGAGCAAAGTGCACGCACTTTGAGGAGCAGGTCGGAGAACCCAGGATAAGTTTTCAATAAGCACTGCACCACCAGGTTTAAGGTGTGAGCCAGGCAAGGAATGTGTTTCAGTTGGGAAAGGGAGATGGCAGCCATGAAATTCCTTCCGTTATCACTCACTACCTTGCCTGCCTCAAGATCTACTGTGCCCAGCCACGACTGTGTTTCTTGTTGCAAGAAATCGGACAGAACTTCCGCGGTGTGTCTGTTGTCGCCCAAGCACTTCATAGCCAATACAGCCTGCTGACGCTTGGCAGTAGCTGGCCCATAATGGGACAACTGGTGTGCAACAGTGTCATCTGCCGATGGAGTGGTTGGCAGACTGCGTTCTGTGGAAGAGCTGTAGCTTCTGCAGGAGGACGAGGAGGAGGAGGAGGAGGGGGTGCGAACGCCTACAGCCAACTGTTTCCTAGACCGTGGGCTAGGCACAACTGTCCCTAAATTGATGTCGCCTGTGGACCCTGCATCCACCACATTCACCCAGTGTGCCGTGATGGACACATAACGTCCCTGGCCATGCCTACTGGTCCATGCATCTGTAGTCAGGTGCACCTTTGTACTCACAGATTGCCTGAGTGCATGGACGATGCGCTGTTTAACATGCTGGTGCAGGGCTGGGATGGCTTTTCTGGAAAAAAAGTGTCGACTGGGTAGCTCGTATCGTGGTTCAGCGTACTCCATCAGGGCTTTGAAAGCTTCGCTTTCAACTAACCGGTAGGGCATCATCTCTAACGAGATTAGTCTAGCTATGTGGGCGTTAAAACCCTGTGTACGCGGATGCGAGGATAAGTACTTCCTTTTTCTAACCAGAGTCTCATGTAGGGTGAGCTGGACTGGAGAGCTGGAGATTGTGGAACTTTCGGGTGTGCCGGTGTACATGGCAGACTGAGAGACGGTTGGAGACGGTATTGTTTCCGCCGGTGCCCTAGATGCAATATTTCCTCCTACAAAACTGGTGATTCCCTGACCCTGACTGCTTTTGGCTGGCAAAGAAACCTGCACAGATACTGCCGGTGGTGCGGAAAATGGTGGCCTTACAGTGACGGAAGGGATGTTGCGTTGCTGACTAGCTTCATTGGCCGAGGGTGCTACAACCTTGAGGGACGTTTGGTAGTTAGTCCAGGCTTGAAAATGCATGGTGGTTAAGTGTCTATGCATGCAACTAGTATTTAGACTTTTCAGATTCTGACCTCTGCTTAAGCTAGTTGAACATTTTTGACAGATGACTTTGCGCTGATCAGTTGGATGTTGTTTAAAAAAATGCCAGACTGCACTCTTCCTAGACTCGGATCCCTTTTCAGGGATTGCAGACTGAGCTTTAACCGGATGGCAACGCTGTGCTCCAACAGGTTTTGGCTTTGACACGCGTTTTGGGCCAGATACGGGCCCGGCAGATGGAACCTGTTGCGATGTTGATGCCTGCTGCGGCCCCTCCTCCACCTCCGCTTCTGAACTACTGCCGCCTGCACCCTGTTCCCCCAATGGCTGCCAATCGGGGTCAATAACTGGGTCATCTATTACCTCCTCTTCGAGCTCGTGTGCAACTTCGTCTGTGTCACTGTGTCGGTCGGTGGTATAGCGTTCGTGGCGGGGCAACATAGTCTCATCAGGGTCTGATTGTGGATCTGTACCCTGAGAGGGCAATGTGGTGGTCTGAGTCAAAGGAGCAGCATAGTACTCTGGCTGTGGCTGTGCATCAGTGCACTCCATGTCAGAATATACTTGTAATGGGCATGGCCTGTTAAATGTTTCACTTTCTAAGCCAGGGACGGTATGTGTAAAGAGCTCCATGGAGTGACCCGTTGTGTCGCCTGCTGCATCCTTCTCTCTTGTTGTAGTTTTTGCTGAGGAGGACAAGGAAGCGACTTGTCCCTGACCGTGAACATCCACAAGCGACGCGCTGCTTTTACATTTACCAGTTTCGGAAGAGGAGGCAAAAGAGCTAGAGGCTGAGTCTGCAATGTAAGCCAAAACTTGCTGTTGCTGCTCCGCCTTTAAAAGCGGTTTTCCTACTCCCAGAAAAGAGAGCGTTCGAGGCCTTGTGTAGCCTGACGACGAAACTGGCTCCACAGCTCCAGACTTAGGTGGAATATTTTTATCCCCACGACCACCTGATGCTCCACTACCACTACCATCATTACCAGCTGACAATGAACGCCCACGACGACCTCTTGCACCAGACTTCCTCATTGTTTTAAAATCTTAACCAAAGTAACTTTATTTGTTGCTGTCAAACAACTTACACGGTGAGCTATAACTTCAGTATGATTTCAATATCCCTTAACAGGTTGGTGAGACCACAAGGAAAATCAGGCACAATGTTACACACTCTGTTTTCTGTGGCACAAAATCACAGAGATGACACACACGCAGGACTGTCACTCAAGCACTAATGTCAATATTAATCTCCCACCTAATTTATGTTTTTTTTTTTTTCAGGGAGACTTTAGAAACCAAATAATATTAAAAAAAAAAAAAGGCTTTCTATGGCCCACAATTAGAGAGAGAGAGGTGGCACACCCAGGAGTCAAGACTGGCACACAAGCTGAAAGGGCAATATTACTCTCCCACTGTTTTTTTATGTTTTTTTTTTTTCAGGGAGACTTTAGAAACCAAATAATATTTTAAAAAAAAAATAAATAGGCTTTCTATGGCCCACTGAATGAGAGAGAGAGGTGGCACACCCAGGAGTCAAGACTGGCACACAAGCTGAAAGGGCAATATTACTCTCCCACTGTTTTTTTATGTATTTTTTGTTTTTTAAGGGAGACTTTAGAAACCCAATAATATTTAAAAAAAAAAAAAAATAGGCTTTCTATGGCCCACTGAATGAGAGGGAGAGAGGTGGCACACCCAGGAGTCAAGACTGGCACACAAGCTGAAAGGGCAATATTACTCTCCCACTGTTTTTTTATGTATTTTTGGTTTTTTAAGGGAGACTTTAGAAACCCAATAATATTTAAAAAAATAAATAAATAGGCTTTCTATGGCCCACTGAATGAAAGGGAGAGAGGTGGCACACCCAGGAGTCAAGACTGGCACACAAGCTGAAAGGGCAATATTACTCTCCCACTGTTTTTTTATGTATTTTTTGTTTTTTAAGGGAGACTTTAGAAACCCAATAATATTTAAAAAAAAAAATAAATAGGCTTTCTATGGCCCACTGAATGAAAGGGAGAGAGGTGGCACACCCAGGAGTCAAGACTGGCACACAAGCTGAAAGGGCAATATTACTCTCCCACTGTTTTTTGTATGTTTTTTTTTTTTTTTCAGGGAGACTTTAGAAACCAAATAATATTAAAAAAACCAAAAAAAAAATAGCCTTTCTATGGCCCACTGAATGAGAGAGAGAGGTGGCACACCCAGGAGTCAAGACTGGCACACAAGCTGAAAGGGCAATATTACTCTCCCACTGTTTTTTTATGTATTTTTTGTTTTTTAAGGGAGACTTTAGAAACCCAATAATATTTAAAAAAAAAAATAAATAGGCTTTCTATGGCCCACTGAATGAGAGGGAGAGAGGTGGCACACCCAGGAGTCAAGACTGGCACACAAGCTGAAAGGGCAATATTACTCTCCCACTGTTTTTTTATGTATTTTTGGTTTTTTAAGGGAGACTTTAGAAACCCAATAATATTTAAAAAAAAAAATAAATAGGCTTTCTATGGCCCACTGAATGAAAGGGAGAGAGGTGGCACACCCAGGAGTCAAGACTGGCACACAAGCTGAAAGGGCAATATTACTCTCCCACTGTTTTTTGTATGTTTTTTTTTTTTTTTCAGGGAGACTTTAGAAACCAAATAATATTAAAAAAACCAAAAAAAAATAGCCTTTCTATGGCCCACTGAATGAGAGAGAGAGGTGGCACACCCAGGAGTCAAGACTGGCACACAAGCTGAAAGGGCAATATTACTCTCCCACTGTTTTTTTATGTATTTTTTGTTTTTTAAGGGAGACTTTAGAAACCCAATAATATTTAAAAAAAAAAATAAATAGGCTTTCTATGGCCCACTGAATGAGAGGGAGAGAGGTGGCACACCCAGGAGTCAAGACTGGCACACAAGCTGAAAGGGCAATATTACTCTCCCACTGTTTTTTGTATGTTTTTTTTGTTTTTTCAGGGAGACTTTAGAAACCAAATAATATTAAAAAAACCAAAAAAAAAATAGCCTTTCTATGGCCCACTGAATGAGAGAGAGAGGTGGCACACCCAGGAGTCAAGACTGGCACACAAGCTGAAAGGGCAATATTACTCTCCCACTGTTTTTTGTATGTTTTTTTTTTTTTTCAGGGAGACTTTAGAAACCAAATAATATTAAAAAAACCAAAAAAAAAATAGCCTTTCTATGGCCCACTGAATGAGAGAGAGAGGTGGCACACCCAGGAGTCAAGACTGGCACACAAGCTGAAAGGGCAATATTACTCTCCCACTGTTTTTTTATGTATTTTTTGTTTTTTAAGGGAGACTTTAGAAACCCAATAATATTTAAAAAAATAAATAAATAGGCTTTCTATGGCCCACTGAATGAAAGGGAGAGAGGTGGCACACCCAGGAGTCAAGACTGGCACACAAGCTGAAAGGGCAATATTACTCTCCCACTGTTTTTTGTATGTTTTTTTTTTTTTTCAGGGAGACTTTAGAAACCAAATAATATTAAAAAAACCAAAAAAAAAATAGCCTTTCTATGGCCCACTGAATGAGAGAGAGAGGTGGCACACCCAGGAGTCAAGACTGGCACACAAGCTGAAAGGGCAATATTACTCTCCCACTGTTTTTTTATGTATTTTTTGTTTTTTAAGGGAGACTTTAGAAACCCAATAATATTTAAAAAAAAAAATAAATAGGCTTTCTATGGCCCACTGAATGAGAGGGAGAGAGGTGGCACACCCAGGAGTCAAGACTGGCACACAAGCTGAAAGGGCAATATTACTCTCCCACTGTTTTTTGTATGTTTTTTTTTTTTTTTTCAGGGAGACTTTAGAAACCAAATAATATTAAAAAAACCAAAAAAAAAATAGCCTTTCTATGGCCCACTGAATGAGAGAGAGAGGTGGCACACCCAGGAGTCAAGACTGGCACACAAGCTGAAAGGGCAATATTACTCTCCCACTGTTTTTTTATGTATTTTTTGTTTTTTAAGGGAGACTTTAGAAACCCAATAATATTTAAAAAAAAAAATAAATAGGCTTTCTATGGCCCACTGAATGAAAGGGAGAGAGGTGGCACACCCAGGAGTCAAGACTGGCACACAAGCTGAAAGGGCAATATTACTCTCCCACTGTTTTTTTAGGTTTTGTTTTTTTTTTCAGGGAGACTTTAGAAACCAAATAATATTAAAAAAAAAAAAAAAAAATAGGCTTGCTATAGCCCACTGAATGAGAGATAGCACACACAGCAGTGGCACACAAGCCCTGACTGAGGCCAATATTTTTCTCCCACTGATTGATGTAGTGTTTTTGTGTTGAGGTAGAATTTAGAACACAAATCACGGAAAAAATAAATAGGCTTTCTATGGCCCACTGAATGAAAGGGAGAGAGGTGGCACACCCAGGAGTCAAGACTGGCACACAAGCTGAAAGGGCAATATTACTCTCCCACTGTTTTTTGTATGTTTTTTTTTTTTTTTCAGGGAGACTTTAGAAACCAAATAATATTAAAAAAACCAAAAAAAAAATAGCCTTTCTATGGCCCACTGAATGAGAGAGAGAGGTGGCACACCCAGGAGTCAAGACTGGCACACAAGCTGAAAGGGCAATATTACTCTCCCACTGTTTTTTTATGTATTTTTTGTTTTTTAAGGGAGACTTTAGAAACCCAATAATATTTAAAAAAAAAAAAAAAATAGGCTTTCTATGGCCCACTGAATGAGAGGGAGAGAGGTGGCACACCCAGGAGTCAAGACTGGCACACAAGCTGAAAGGGCAATATTACTCTCCCACTGTTTTTTTATGTATTTTTGGTTTTTTAAGGGAGACTTTAGAAACCCAATAATATTTAAAAAAATAAATAAATAGGCTTTCTATGGCCCACTGAATGAAAGGGAGAGAGGTGGCACACCCAGGAGTCAAGACTGGCACACAAGCTGAAAGGGCAATATTACTCTCCCACTGTTTTTTTATGTATTTTTTGTTTTTTAAGGGAGACTTTAGAAACCCAATAATATTTAAAAAAAAAAATAAATAGGCTTTCTATGGCCCACTGAATGAAAGGGAGAGAGGTGGCACACCCAGGAGTCAAGACTGGCACACAAGCTGAAAGGGCAATATTACTCTCCCACTGTTTTTTTAGGTTTTTTTTTTTTTTCAGGGAGACTTTAGAAACCAAATAATATTAAAAAAAAAAAAAAAAAATAGGCTTGCTATAGCCCACTGAATGAGAGATAGCACACACAGCAGTGGCACACAAGCCCTGACTGAGGCCAATATTTTTCTCCCACTGATTGATGTAGTGTTTTTGTGTTGAGGTAGATTTTAGAACACAAATCACGGAAAAAATAAATAGGCTTTCTATGGCCCACTCAGTGAGAGATGGCACACACAGGGATGGCACTGTAGCAGAAATGCCAATCTTAATCTCCCACAAAAAAAAACAAAAACAAAAAAAAAACTGTCCTACAATTACTATCTCCCTGCAGTAATGTAAGCCAGGTATGGCAGGCAGCAATAGGAGTGGACTGATGCACAAATTAAATAAAAAGTGTGGACAAACAAAAAAGATAGCTGTGCAGAAAGGAAGGAACAAGAGGATATGTGCTTTGAAAAAAGCAGTTGGTTTCCACAGTGGCGTACACACAGCAATACAGCTATCACGGAGCCTTCTAGGGCAGCCCAATGAGCTACAGCGCTGAGGGGAAAAAAAAAAAAAAATAGCTTCCACAGTCCCTGCACACCGAAGGTGGTGTTGGACAGTGGAAATCGCTGCAGCACAAGCGGTTTGGTGGTTAGTGGACCCTGCCTAACGCTCTCCCTGCTTCTGACGAAGCGGCAGCAACCTGTCCCTAAGCTCAGATCAGCAGCAGTAAGATGGCGGTCGGCGGGAACGCCCCTTTATAGCCCCTGTGACGCCGCAGACAGCAAGCCAATCACTGCAATGCCCTTCTCTAAGATGGTGGGGACCAGGATCTATGTCATCACGCTGCCCACACTCTGCGTTCACCTTCATTGGCTGAGAAATGGCGCTTTTCGCGTCATTGAAACGCGACTTTGGCGCGAAAGTCGCGTACCGCATGGCCGACAAGCACAGGGGTCGGATCGGGTTTCATGAGACGCCGACTTAGCCAAAAGTCGGCGACTTTTGAAAATGATCGACCCGTTTCGCTCAACCCTAATTGTAAGTAATACCTGTACTTTGTGTCTCCCCCACCTCATTGTAGATTGTAAGCTCTTACGGGCATTGTCGTCATTATCTTTGCTTTAATTATTGTATTATCTTTAATGATGTTACTCATGACTTGTGTATGAACTGTTGAATTGTAAAGCGCTGCAGAATATGTTGGCGCTATACACATAAAATTATTGTTATTATTATTTATGTCTCAATCCTTATTTAATTTGATGTTTTTAGAAGATTGCCTTTAGCATTGTGTCCATTATATTAACAGTATATTAGGTGTTTACAAATTAGTGTAAATCTATTTACTGAATTATTATCTTGTTTTCTGATCTGTTTTTCATTTTCTTATAGCTTATATTTATTTAATCTATGGCTTATATAAATATAGGGGTAGCCATCTTTCCTGAGCTGCCAGAGGTATGGACATAATACACTTTAGCCAGAAAAGAACCTACTGACTTTTTAAGGTGAATTTTCAGGGCATGGTTGGTGGTATTAATCTATCAAACCACCTATACCATGTGGAAAATGTAAATGCTGTACAAAATTGATATGCACCAAAAGGTGCTTCATTCAAACAGAATATCATGTGGATAGATATGGTATTGTAACTAACATTTATTAACCCCTTAACCCCCCCGGAGCTTTTTTCAGTTTTGTGTTTTGCTCCCCTTCTCAGAGCCATAACTTTTTATTTTTCCGTCAATATGGCCATGTGAGGGCTTGTTTTTTTGTGAGACGAGTTGTACTTTTGAACAAAACTATTGGTTTTACCATGTCGTGTGTTAGAAAACGGGAAAAAAATTCCAAGTGAGATGAAATTGCACAAAAAAGTGCAATCCCACACTTGTTTTTGTTTGTCTTTTTGACTAGGGTCACTAAATGATAAAACTGATCTGCCATTATGACTTGCCAGGTCATTACAAGTTCATAGATGCCAAAGATGTCTAGGTTATTATTTATCTAATTGGTGAAAAAAATTAAAAACTTTGTTAAAAAAATAAAAAATTGTGCCATTTTCCGAGACACGTAGTGTCTCCATTTTTAGTGATCTTGGGTTGAGTGAGAGGTTATTTTTTGTGCTCCGAGCTGACATTTTTAATGATGTAATAGTATGCAGGTACTGAGTATGTCACCACGGAACAAACAGACCAACAGTTGAGGGGTTTAATAACAGGAATCAGGTTCTCCTCGCAGGGAGGAAGCAATGGAAAATAATTAGCAATAAAACAGTGCAAAAATATGGAAGTCAAACAATGTAACAGAAGTAAGCAAGATTTCTTGAGAAAGAAGAACACTTATCAGTCTGATGAGGACTTGCTTGAAGGGTCGTCTTCTCCAACGTAGGCGCCAAGAAACAGCCGCACTTGTCGTCCCTCTGTTGTCCGTGGGCTGAGTAGTCTCTAGGAGCCCGCTGCCTGGGGTTTCGGGAGTCAATGTGATATGCACAGGCTCTGAGTCTTTAGCTTTTACAGCACAGCCAGGAATCAGGGTCTCTGCACTGTTAAGTCTCTGACCAGGAATCACAGTCTCTGTACTGATACCGCGGGGACCAGGGAATCGCAGTCTCTGCACGGGCCAATGTCTCTACATGGGTCTCAAAGCGCCCCTCTCCAGTCACAGCAGAGTCCACTTTCATGTACTCACAAGATGCAGTCTTTCTGGGCAATCTCCCTGTATTTGTCCTCAGACCGGGAGCTCTCTCTCTCTCCCAGAGTGCAGCTGCACCCTGCTCTGATCGCTGCTCACGCTGCTCTGTCCTCTGCGAACGTGCCTTTCCCACTCTCTGCCCGGCTTCCTTCCTGTCACAGTCTCTAAGTCTGCCCCCTGGGAAACCTGCAGCACAGCTCAATGGTTCCAGGCACAGAGCCAAGAAGGTAACTGCCCCCAGACTCTTCTTGTGTTTCACCTCCTTACAATGATACCATTTTGGTGCAGATACGATCTTTTGATCACCCATTATTGCATTTTAATAGAATGTCGCAGCGACCAAAATTTTAATTCTGGAGTTTTGACTGTTTTCTCACTACGCTCAGGTTAATCCTTTTTTTATTGTTAGATTGGGCGATTCTGAACTCGGCGATACCAAATATGTGTATGTTTGATTTTATTTTTATAATTTTATTTTGAATGGGGCGAAAGGGGGTGATTTGAAGTTTTATATTTTTTTAATATTTTTAAAAACATTCTCTTTTTACTTTTGGCATGCTTCAATAGTCTCCATATGAGATTAGAAGCTGCCATAACCTGATCAGCTCTGCTATATAGAGGCAATGTTCAGATTGCCTCTATATAGCAGAATTGCTCACTTGCTATGAGCGCCGACCACTGGGTGGTGCCCTCACAGCAAGCCGACACTGACAACCGTAAAAGTCTCCAGGAGACTTCAGGTTATCATGCCAACACACCGGTGACCCGCGATAATGTGACGGGGGTCACCGATGTATTGCATATTTCCAGCGCGATTGCTTGAAATGCAATTTAAATGTCGTTATCAGAGTTTAACAGCAGCATTTAACTTGTTACTAGTTCAAAACAGCTGATATGTCCCTGGAAAGATGTGGACTCACAGCTGGAGCCCATATCAAAGGGAGGGAGTCCGACATCGGCATAAATGTATGCCCGATGCTGGTAAGAGATTAAAGTTGAGGTCTGATCCCTAAAATATCTTGTCTAAATGTTGTGGGAAAACAGGATCCATTTTGTCTTCTTAGTCCCCATTTTATGCTCTAAATATATGATGCAGCACTTTTACACAGAAAACTCCCCCAACACATTACAAGTCCCTGAAATTCAGGAACCAAACATTTAGACACAAATATCTCTGAATCCAATAAACAGTTGCTTGTTTGTTGGCATAAAGCCCTTTCTACCAAGGGTGTATATAAACCCAACCCGCATTTAATAAAGTGGAATCTTATGCTGGACACGGTATGCATGTCCTGCATTGATTCTCCAAACTAGGTCATCCTAACACATGGGTAGAGCAAGTCTTCCACCACCGTTACTGCTCTGGGGGTAGTAAAGTGTGTCGAAGACTTGCTCTACCCGTAGAAGGTCAGTATCTATAGTATTATAGGACCTCTGCAGTGAAGTGCGTACCCCTGTCACTCTTTATCATCTCAGGAACTCCATACCTACAGACGTCATCAGGGGGCAGCGCTGGTGTCGCCTAGTCTGCTTGTATCACGTCCGCTTGCTGATGATTCATTTGAGGACAGTGCTGCCCCCTAATGACGTCCTGTTCCAAGAGGGGTCATAGTGATGCGGGGTAGTGAGTGCAGCCTCACCCTCCTGTCAAGTGAAGCATCACAGTTTTTAAGGATTGGGTAGACAGGGAGAAGTATAGGGTATTGTATAATAAAGCTAATTACAAACGTGCT
Organism: Ranitomeya variabilis; assembly: GCF_051348905.1. NCBI lineage: Eukaryota > Metazoa > Chordata > Amphibia > Anura > Dendrobatidae > Ranitomeya > Ranitomeya variabilis. The sequence goes on along the minus strand of NC_135233.1, from coordinate 916,427,493 downwards.
TAGGGTGTAAAAATAGAGATTTAGAAAGGATATTTTAGGTATTGGACCACCCTTTTAAGGGATTTAATGTGACAGACTAAGTCAAGTCATGATATAAAGATACGTTGTGTAATCCTGAAGTCTTTCCTAATGCCATACTACATTGCATTCATATAGAAAATGAATTGTTACATTGCCTCCCCATCATGATTGGAATGTTGATTGACATGTTCTGTCTCACTATTCTTTATTGAAACTTTTATGCTGAGAATCTTAGTTTTATAATGCTGTTAGTTATGTCAAAGATTAGTAAAATAAATAATAATGACTAGAATGGACTCAGCTACATGGTTTAATCCCATGCCATCTTTTTATTTAAAACTTGATATCTGCACGTCAGCCACAATAAGAAGATACATTCTCCATATGTCAAACATGTCTCATTTCCGTTCATTATCTCAAGCCATCATCCTTTCCACCTTTCATAGGGTTTTAACCTAAAAATGTTACTATTGGCACAAGTTAAACTTCTCCTCTCACTTATTAACAAGTTCCACTATTTCAAGAGCATTTATAGAAATAATCACCATTTGGACAAAAGGAGCTCCTATTTATCATCTTGCCCGGTTTGTCATTGATATCCATGGTATCCAGGAAAAATATATCTTTATAAATTAACTATTTGCACAATGTTTTATGTCATTTCATAACAATAGAAATAGATTGCTCCCTGTAAGTGACACTAACTGCTTAAAATCTATCCTGTGCAAAATAAAGGTTTACAATCAAAGTAGACCTCCGTCTTCAAAGATAAATTCTATATTGAGGCAAACTATTCATTCTTAATATGCTCCTATTGCCTTTGCCACCCTCTGATCTTCTGTCACATACTTCCAGCACATAGATCCCTGGTAGAAATCTAAAAATGTCACATCAATAACACTTCACAAAAGCAAAAAAAAATTTTTATTGGGCCTTCTTTCTAGAAGTGATTCTTTTATGTTCCTCTGCTTTATTCTACTTAGAGAAATGCCACGGTCCTGGGTCATTTTTTTATACTATAGCTCTGATTTACTGACAAAATAAGGTAAAATGTATCCTACTATATGGTGATTTTAATTGCATTTTAGCCTAAGAATTTGTTTTGTATAGGTTTATAGAAACTGGCATTTTACATTGTAAGTGAATGTGAAATACGGAGTATTTATCAGATGAAATCCTTTTACTTTCTTCAAAGATTCAGTGAAAAAGTAGCACTCATTTTACTTTCATGAGTTTTTTTTAAAATCCTTAGTGAACTCTGGAAAGTATGGCAGGCAGCCCTTGCTGAAGTTATCTGCCGTAAATTCCACTTCTTTCCTTTTGCTTTTACTTTAATCAAGAAATGACTGTGTATTGTGATAGATATGTGAATTGGTATTATGTGCCAGTCAAAATGCTTGACCTATCTAACATAAAATTTGTACTTCTGACTGGCATAGTGTCCCCTTTCTCAATTTCATCTGATAAAATTGCTATTAAAAAGTTCTAGAGCCGAATAGCAACTTTAGCCTGTGGACATTTACATATTTATACTTATGACCTATACCACTGGACCACTTGTGGAGATTCTCTGCCAATTTCAGTGAAAAAGCAAAGACCTGTGATGGCTTAATAAATGTAGATTTATGTTACTCATTGGTTTAAAGTAAAAATGTAAAGGTCATGTTACAGAATTCAACCATAGTCCCTTAGTTACCTGCTAGGAATTTCTTAGTGTCCTGAGGTTCTTTAGATTGTAAGCCTTAATGAACGCTGTTCTTTTGTCTTTTACAAATATATATAGTAAAATTTGTATCGGTGTGAAATTTGATGTTTTCTTCCTTATTTAATTTTCTTACTACCTTGAATTCACTTCTAGCTTTCCCTTGAAAAACTGCAATAAAAGCTGTAGTGATAGTTTTCTAAAAATGCTGTCTATAAAGCGACCCTAAAGGCGACTATTAATAAACTGAAAATCTTAAGCACTCAAGTCGAGCATAGATAATTGATAATTATAGTGTTTGTAATAATAATTACCAACATCCGTGCAAAGTCTTATTTTGGGGTGTTTTAAAATACATAAATAATGTTTTTAAATATAACAAGTTTTAATTTTTGCAGTGTCATTGTTTATTTAGTGTCATTTTACTGTGTGCGTTGGACGGTCGGTTCCCTTCATCAGGCATATTGAATGTGGAGTAACTCCCCTAACCATTTGTACCAGCAGGGAGGGACACCCTCATGATCTGTTCCCCACAGTGATCTCCAGTAGTGTATTTATATAAAATTGGAAAGCAATTGTAATAATACCAAAATAGGATGAATTAGTTATATAAATATACATATAAAATTATAAATATTAAATAGATAGATAAGAAGGATACTAAGTCCACTGATTAATAAAAATAACATATAAATGTTGTTCAAGATACTCCCTCTCAGGTTAAAAATGATTACTCCCATGAGCATGTGTAGGATTCTAGCAGGTGCGTAGGATGCAGTGACACACAGGAGGCAGAGCAAGGGTTAACAGGTTCTTTATATATAGAAACAGTAATAGTACAAGCAAGGGGCTAAAGGATGTAGACTGGAGAATGGGGGAAAGTCAAATGCCAAAGAATATAACAGGTTAAATTATCAGTCTCTGTGCGCTGGAGGAAGGTAGCTGGAAGATCCCTCGTTGGCTCCACAAGCGGCTCGAGATGTCTCCAATCCGGTCCCACAGATGAGCAATGCACTTTCTCCTTGCTATGATGAATCCTCTGGGTTCTTCGGCATGTGATCTCCTGATCTGTGCACATGGTGGGGTAGGGGTGATGGTTGGTGGCACAGAAGAAGAAGCAGATAGTTCAGTAGGGAAGGCCGCTGTAGAAGCACACAGTCCAGCAGATACAGAAATGAGCACGGGCCAGTCCTAAGCAGGCACCGTGAGGATGGGACTAAGCGGTGCCTCTGCGGTGATGAGCAGAGCCAAGTATGCCCTCCTGCTTGGTCACTACCTGGTGTGGATGTCTCGCTAGGCCCAGGGTAGTCTGTATCAGCAGTCTTACTAGCCGGGTGCACAGTCACAGCTAGCTGGCGTGGGTGCATCGAGAGGGAGTCAACCATCTCACTGCTCACAGGCTCATTCCCTGCCAAGTGTCCCGTCTTCCCGCTCAGACTGCTATTTATGTCAGACCATCAGTCAGGTGTCCTGGACTGCTCTGGTCAGAAATCTCTTCCCCCTGAAACAATGGTGACAGCCCCAACAGTTCCGGCCCAGACACGCAAAGGGAACTGTTAGCCTGGCCCTCCTCCCTACACATGCATCAATCCATACTTATATGTAAATGAACCACAATAATTATGTGTTCTCTCTGCACTCATTGGGACCTTCAGGGAATAATGTATGAAGTTTAAAGATCCAAAATGACTCCCTATTTTTCAATCTCTGGAGTCTGTTCATAGTTTTCTCAGCTATATGCTCCAATATTGTTGGTCGCAAGTCATCAGGATCTTTCTGTCCAAGGTGGGATTGGACAAGGTAAAAAATTTAGAGTGAATTAAGCCAACTGGACCACTGGGCACAATGTCTTGAGGGCAGAGCCCTCTACGCCTAAATATCCATATATTTAAATAACCATGAGGAAAAAGGAAATAATTTCACATATAGGGGTGCATGGCAAACAGTTCAGTGTGAACACAGAGAAAATAAAAAATTGTTGAGAGCTCACCTTCAGCGATTCATCCATTAGATGGGGAAAGGATACAGGAAGAAAATTTCATCCGATGAGGGACATTAAGCAACGTGTTTCGAATACAGCTTGGGCGTCTTTTATAAAAGATGACATAGAAGATGCATGTGAGCATTAAATACACTCCTAATGGGAAGCAGGTTGTTAACACATCATGTGATCTCTAGCAAAAGCTCACCGACTCAGATGCAAATATACACATTGAAATAGATGGCTCTTTTTGCTATATGAAATTGTCATATTTTATTATTTTGATGTGAATAAATGAAATGTTTTTATTGGAGCTGGATTTTCCTTCTTCCTCTAGAAAAATTGCCTGAATTATAAATGTATGCTGCTTTTTGTAAGAAAAAACACAGCGACCTTAGTAGCAACATAAACCAAATGCTGAGTACCACATTTTGCTCTGAAATTTTGTCAAATTTTGGTTGATATTGATGCATGTTAGAACTCTTTAATTGACTCTTTTTCAATACCTACTCATGTATACAATGCATTATCCATTTGCCACAAGTCATGTACACCAGTTTTTTGCAGCATATTGTAACAGAATTGTGGTGTAAAGCTTGCCCCCACCTTGTTCATGCGGTAGTACTTCCTCAACCCTTCAAGAACTCGTTATGAGGAAGACTACAGAAATATCATTCACACTAGAGAGAGAGCACAGTAAGTATTGTTTTTGCTTAGATTAAATTGCCCTTTGCAAGTTAACCAACACTTTACCATGGCTCCTCACTGTAGAATTGGTGTATAAATTGTTCATATGCAACAATCCTTGGCTGTAAATTCCAAACAAGTATTAAATCAAAATGATAAAACTGATCAGCCACGAGTAGAATGGGTTGAATATGCTACCGAAGTTTATTATGAAGATTATTTTAAATGCTTGTTTTCCCTCTCACTTTTTATTGCAAATACTAAACCAATAAACTCCCACAACATTATACTCTTCAGTAACAACTCAGATGATTAGAAATGTCACGGCATCAACAAATGTATAGTGCTGTCTTTTACCATAAATTTAGAAAGGAGCAGTAAAATCACCAGCCTGAAGAAATGCCCTAAAATTTATTATGAATTTATCTATGCAAACAACAGAATGTAATTTACATTCCATGGAAAAAGGGAGATTTTAAATGTTATATTTAGATTTTTATGGCCAAAAAGTAATATTTTACTTCTGTGTCGTAAAGCCAATATTATAGAAAAAGTTTTCGAATTGTTTTCTAAATTGGTCTATTCCAACAAACCAACATCAATCACAGATTACAAGTGCTGAGGCAAATGGTGGTGTCAATGTTAATAATCATGAGCATTTAAACTATGTGTTGTGGACATAACATATTTTTACTGGATTTTAATGGATTATTTAATCTATGCTGAATTTAAAAAAATAAATGTATTTTTATACAGTTATGTAAAAGTAAACTTACCATATTTGTCTGATTCAAAAATGTGGAAAATTGCATCTTTCAGGGTGAAGGTACTTTTTAAAATACATTTTTTTTTAGGCAGCAATGCAGTGGAGGAGTTTTACGTGGCTGAGCAGTAGTGGGGAGTATCTTCTCAGAGAGTTCTAATGTATGTTTTTCTATCCCCCAAATTCAGCTGCTGTGTTTCTGCTTTCTGCTGGTAGTGTGGCTAATGTCAGGTTATATGGGAGGATGCCTTGATTCTCTGCAATGGCTGGTAGCTGTCTGTCCCTCTCGGTATTTTGCATCACTGATGAAAGAGTAATTCCTATGTTCAGGGGTGTGTTCAATCATAGAGTGACTGCAGACTTGTAGTTTTAGACTGGACAACCCCTTACATGGGGCTGCACTAGCCACTTACATTACATGCTCTAGTACCTCCAGTTGTATCTGCAACTGCGACACTACTTCCAGAAAATACCTGTGCATAGACCAGAAGTGTTCTATGGAGTACACAATGCTCACAATTGTAAGTGCTGCATACAACAGTTCAATCTATTCAAAGAATAGAAAGAGGTTTTTGAAACCAGCTCACCATTGCTGCTCAAGGCGTGTAGGAACAGGGAATTCCACTGTGACCAAACCTATTATATCCAGGAAGAAAAAGGGTAGTTTCCAGCTCCTTAAAAAGCAAGACTTTATTGACAAAAGATAGTATAGGATTCCATTTTACAGAATAAAAATGGCAACGCATTTCAAAGGTCACAGCAAACATTGTAGATTTTCAGTCCCATATACAATTTACACTCCCTAATCCCTGAGTTCCTCTTACTCCTCTCTTTTTGATAATTTAAGGCTTCTGATTGCATAAACTCTGAAGATTGATGATGGTGTGATCTGATCAAATACCCTAAACATCTTATGTTATAAAAGCCAACCAAGTATGCTAATGTTACAGAGGGAAGTTTCCCTCCAAAAATATTAGTTATTACAGTTAGGAGACTACTACACCTCCTATTGGACTATTAATAATTAATATACAAATATAAGTGAGGCCTTAATGTTATCTGTTTCTTATACTATATACTAACTGAGACAAAACCATGTATCAATAAAGAATATTTATTACACACAAGTTTACAGTCTATTACATACATACACTCACTGGCCACTTTATTAGGTACACCTGTCCAACTTCTTGTTAACACTTAATTTCTAATCAGCCAATCACATGGCGGCAACTCAGTGCATTTAGGCATGTAGACATGGTCAAGACAATCTCCTGCAGTTCAAACCGAGCATCAGTATGGGGAAGAAAGGTGATTTGAGTGCCTTTGAACGTGGCATGGTTGTTGGTGCCAGAAGGGCTGGTCTGAGTATTTCAGAAACTGCTGATCTACTGGGATTTTCACGCACAACCATCTCTAGGGTTTACAGAGAATGGTCCGAAAAAGAAAAAAAATCCAGTGAGCGGCAGTTCTGTGGGCGGAAATGCCTTGTTGATGCCAGAGGTCAGAGGAGAATGGGCAGACTGGTTCGAGCTGATAGAAAGGCAACAGTGACTCAAATCGCCACCCGTTACAACCAAGGTAGGCCTAAGAGCATCTCTGAACGCACAGTGCGTGGAACTTTGAGGCAGATGGGCTACAGCAGCAGAAGACCACACCGGGTACCACTCCTTTCAGCTAAGAACAGGAAACTGAGGCTACAATTTGTACAAGCTCATCGAAATTGGACAGTAGAAGATTGGAAAAACGTTGCTTGGTCTGATGAGTCTCGATTTCTGCTGTGACATTCGGATGGTAGGGTCAGAATTTGGCGTAAACAACATGAAAGCATGGATCCATCCTGCCTTGTATGGAGCATCTTTGGGATGTGCAGCCGACAAATCTGCGGCAACTGTGTGATGCCATCATGTCAATATGGACCAAAATCTCTGAGGAATGCTTCCAGCACCTTGTTGAATCTATGCCACGAAGAATTGAGGCAGTTCTGAAGGCAAAAGGGGTCCAACCCGTTACTAGCATGGTGTACCTAATAAAGTGGCCGGTGAGTGTATATATATTTGCAGTGACAAGCAAAAGAGTAACAATGTATTGAACTTTTGAATTTCAGGCTTCATATCTCACGATCCATCATTTTAAAGACAGTCATCTTGGCTATCTCATACATAAATTTGACTTGCAACTATTTTGCATATGATTAGTTTTCCAGATTCTTGTCATGTCCCAACATTGTTGCTGTTTTGCTCCTAAAAATGTAAATTTAAATTTGTATTAAATCCACCTTTGGTATTCAACACTGCCTTAATCTTTCTGTGCATGCTCTCAATCAGAGTCAAACATGTCTTGACAGAAATCTAATCAAAGGTTTCTTCTACACATTCCCAAAGTTGGTGCATACTGGTCCATTCACTTGGGTATGTACACAGTTTTTTCATCAACTCTACCCACAAGTGTTTTATTGGGTTTAGATCTGGGGACTGTGGGGGACAATGCAGCACCTCTACTTCATTGTCATTGAACCAAGTAAGCTTCTTGTTGTTTTCCTGCTGAAACACTATGTTGTCCTTCCCCCACTCATAGTACTTGAATGTACGAAGTAATTTGTCTTGTAAGATACTCACATATAGCTTGGCATTGAGACCACCATCAATCATAATCAAGTGTCCAACACCTTTGGCTGTGAAACACCCCCATATCATCAGGCTTCCTCCACTGTATTTGACTGTTCCTTCAATTTCTCGATCTGATAGCCCCTTATTACCTTGCTTCTTCCAGACATATTTGGGCTCATCAGGGCCTAGTCTTTTAACTTTTGCCTTATCGCTCCAAAGCACCAGTTTCCAATCTTCTACTGTCCACTTTTCGGACTTCTTTGCAAACTCTAACCAGCACTTCTTATGATGATATTGAAGTAAAGGCTTCTTCACCTTTTTTTAGGCAACCCTTCCAGACTTGTGTAACGTGCTTCACATGGTGCTTGCATGGATTTCTGTGATCTCACTGTTACGAAGCATACAAGCCCCTTCCACTGCCGTGTTTGTCATGCCAAAACTCATAGACATTATGATGAACTGACTTGTTGACTCCGATATTTTGCCTGGACGTCCACCTCTTGGCTTTTGAATGGATGGATGGACTTCATTACATATTCTTCCAGCTGTCATGGCACTCACATGATGCAGTTTGGTAGTTTTGTTAGCCGAGAGACCACTACCGATGAGCTGGATGATGCTATTTTTCTTTTCTTGGGAAATCTTTTTCATGGCTGCTCCTCAATTCGAACCAGTGACTTTTCATTTGGGAAACAGCCTAATAACACACTGAGCTATTAGGGAATGTGAAAACGAGTTGTATTTTAAAGTATACAGGGAGAAAAATATTATTCCACCAGAAGGAGCAAAACAGTAACAATGCAGTGACATGACAAGAATCTGCATAAGTAATCATATGCTAAATAGTTGCAAGTCAAATTTATGTATGAGATAGCCAAGATGATTGTCTATAAAATGGTGGTAGTCTCATGTTTGAAGCAGTAGTGTATAGTTTGGTATGGAGCCTGAAAGGCAAAAGTTAAAACATTGTTACCCTTTTGCTTGTCAATGCACATCACACAGAGTACTGGGGATGCTCCAAAACTAGGCATGCAGGGGTCAGATAAACCCTACTGATGTTAAAGCTTTCACCATCCACTTAACAAATTTAAATTTATCTAAAGTTGTACAATTTAGAGTCATCTCTACAAAAGTTTACTATACCACTATTATCATTCAGTAGTCACACAGGGAGTGCATTGAAAGCTACAGAAATTATTCCTCAAACATTAGATCTCTCTGAGGCCACTTTTTTCACAGCAGGTTCTTCTGAGGCTCCCCTTATGTTGATCCCTTTCTTTGGGTACAATAACAGTACAACAGAGCAGTGTGCAATCTGCACAAATTCTCAACAATTTACCTTTTTGGAAGTGCATCTGAACAGCAAGGTGGATTGCTGTTGAGGGGAGATAGAGAGAAAAAAAAATCTATAAATCTTCAGCACAGCGAGTGTGAGCGAGCTGAGTGTGACCTGAGCGTAAGTGTGAACGGCGGTAAGTGTGTGACTTGTGATTCAGTGAGGAGGTATTTGGAAGGCCTTTAACAAATACCTGTGTGAATTTGTGTGAGTTGCTGAATTGGGAGTAGCTATATTCATAAGGAGTTAACTTAGGGTGGGGGCTCATAATTAAGGGGATATAAGGGGCAGCTGTTTGGGGCTCAAGTCCTTTTTGGAAGTGCATCTGAACAGCAAGGTGGATTGCTGTTGAGGGGAGATAGAGAGAAAAAAAAATCTATAAATCTTCAGCACAGCGAGTGTGAGCGAGCTGAGTGTGACCTGAGTGTAAGTGTGAACGGTGGTAAGTGTGTGACTTGTGATTCAGTGACTTTGGAATCAGGGAGTTTCCAAGGGTGGAATTGCTTCTGTTTTTTTTTTTTTTTTTTTAATTAATACTTTGTATTTATTTTTAATTAACGTTTCTGTGTGGTGCAATCCTCATTAGGAAATGTGCTCCACAATTGTTAATGCCATCCAGTGCACATCTTGCCACATGTATGCAGTCCTTGACCAGCTGGTCGAGGGTGCATACTGCTGTGCGAGATGTGAGCACATTGTGCATTTGGAAACCCAGATACTGGATCTAAATGTGCAGCTGGCAACACTGAGATCCATAGACAATATGGAGAGGAGTCTTCTGCTCACAGAGCAGACGCTCAATGGGATAGATGAGGAGGGGGATGGTAGGATGGAGCTGCAGGACAGTGTGGCAGTTAGCTGGGTGACAGATAGAAGGCGGGGTAGAGGGAAGAGTGCCAGGGAGGCTAGTCCTGATCTGGCACACCCCAATAAGTTTGCTAAGTTGGCAGATGAGGGGGGTGCCAGTACAGGGGTAGCACTGCTGCAGCCAGGCATGTCCTCTGAAAGCCGGAGGAGTGACTGCTCCAGTAAGGAGGGAAATAGGAGAGCAGGGCAGGCCAGACAGGTGCTGGTAGTGGGGGACTCAATTATTAGGGGAACAGATAGGGCAATCTGTCACAAAGACAGGGATCGTCGGACGGTGTGCTGCCTACCTGGCGCTTGAGTCTGACACATCGCTGATCGGGTAGACAGATTACTGGGAGAGGCTGGTGAGGACCCAGCGGTCATGGTGCACATTGGCACAAATGACAAAGTTAGAGGTAGGTGGAAGGTCCTTAAAGATGATTTCAGGGAATTAGGCTGCAAGCTGAAAGCAAGGACCTCCAACGTGGTATTTTCCGAAATACTGCCTGTACCATGTACCACGCCAGAGAGGCAACGGGAGATTAGGGAGGTTAATAAGTGGCTCAAGAATTGGTGTAGGAAGGAGGGGTTTGGGTTCCTGCAGAACTGGGCCGACTTCTCAGTTGTCTACAGGCTCTACGCTAGGGACGGGCTGCACCTCAATGGGGAAAGGGCAGCTGTGCTGGGGGAGAAAATGGTTAGAAGGTTGGAGGAGTGTTTAAACTAGGGATTAGGGGGGAGGGTATTCATTTTATAGGAGGGGAAGATAGTGCAGATAGAGACCTGGGCACAAATAAGGAAGTTGGGGGTGGTGGTGGCATGGGGGGTGGGGTTAGAACAGTTAGTAATTTAAGAAAGAATAGAGGTACAGAGAGTAACATCAAGTGCATGTATACTAATGCCAGAAGCCTCGCCAACAAAATGGATGAATTAGAACTAATGTTGTTGGAGCATAATTATGACATGGTGGGGATATCTGAGACGTGGCTGGATGAGAGCCATGACTGGGCTGTTAACTTGCAGGGCTATAGCCTGTTCAGAAATGACCGTACAGATAAGCGAGGTGGAGGGGTGTGTCTATATGTAAAATCTTCCTTAAAACCCATCCTGCGTGATAATATAGGTGAATTTAATGAAAATGTAGAGTCCCTGTGGGTGGAGAGGATAAGGGGAGGGGGAAAAAATAATAAATTACTGATAGGGGTTTGTTATAAATCTCCAAAACTAATGGAAGCAATGGAGAATATCTTCGTAAAGCAAATAGATGAAGCTGCGACTCAAGGAGAAGTCATTATTATGGGGGACTTCAACTACCCTGAAATAGATTGGGGAACAGAAACCTGCAGTTCCAGCAAAGGTAATCGGTTTTTGACAACTATGAGAGACAATTACCTTTCACAACTGGTTCAGGACCCAACAAGGAGGGGGGCACTGCTAGACCTAATATTAACCAACAGGCCAGACCGCATATCAAATATAAGGGTTGGGGGTCACTTGGGGAATAGTGATCACAAAATAATAAGTTTTCATGTAACCTTTAATAAGATGGGTAGTAGGGGGGTGACAAGGACACTAAACTTCAGGAGGGCAAATTTCCAACGGATGAGAGAGGATCTTGGTGCAATTAACTGGGACGATATCCTGAGACACAAAAATACACAAAGAAAATGGGAGACGTTTATTAGCATCCTGGATAGGACCTGTGCACAGTATATACCTTATGGGAATAAACATACTAGAAATAGGAGGAAACCAATATGGCTAAATAGAGCTGTAAGGGGTGCAATAAGGGACAAAAAGAAAGCATTTAGAGAATTAAAGGAAGTAGGTAGTGAGGAGGCATTAAATAAATACAGAAAATTAAATAAATTCTGTAAAAAGCAAATCAAGGCAGCAAAGATTGAGACAGAGAGACTCATTGCCAGAGAGAGTAAAAATAATCCCAAAATATTCTTTAACTATATAAATAGTAAGAAACTAAAAAATGACAGTGTTGGCCCCCTTAAAAATAATCTGGGGGAAATGGTGGATGAGGATGAAGAAAAAGCCAATATGCTAAATGACTTTTTTTCATCAGTATTTACAAAAGAAAATCCCATGGCAGACAAAATGACTAGTGATAAAAATTCCCCATTAAATGTCACCTGCTTAACCCAGCAGGAAGTACAGCGGCGTCTAAAAATAACTAAAATTGACAAATCTCCGGGCCCGGATGGGATACACCCCCGAGTACTGCAGGAACTAAGTACAGTCATTGATAGACCATTATTTTTAATCTTTAAAGACTCCATAATAACAGGGTCTGTACCACAGGACTGGCGTATAGCAAATGTGGTGCCAATATTCAAAAAAGGGGCAAAAACTGAACTCGGTAATTATAGGCCAGTAAGCTTAACCTCTACTGTGGGTAAAATCCTGGAGGGCATTCTAAGGGATACTATACTGGAGTATCTGAAGAGGAATAACCTTATGACCCAGTATCAGCACGGGTTTACTAGGGACCGTTCATGTCAGACTAATTTGATCAGCTTCTATGAAGAGGTAAGTTCCGGACTGGACCAAGGGAACCCAGTGGACGTAGTGTATATGGACTTTTCCAAAGCTTTTGATACAGTGCCACACAAAAGGTTGTTACATAAAATGAGAGTAATGGGGATAGGGGAAAAAATGTGTAAGTGGGTTGAGAGCTGGCTCAGGGATAGGAAACAAAGGGTGGTTATTAATGGAGCACTGTTGTGAAATTGGATTTTGGGCTCCCCCGGTGGCCACTGGTGGAATTGAACTTGTGTGCATCATCCCCTCTGTTCACCTGTTCCCATCAGGATGTGGGAGTCGCTATTTAACCTTGCTCCTCTGTCACTTCCATGCCGGTCAACATTGTAATCAGAAGCCTTTCTGTGCATGTTCCTGCTACCAGACAACTTCCAGCTAAGTCGGACTTTTGTCCTTGTTTGTTTTTTGCATTTTGTTCCAGTTCACAGCTGCAGTTTCGTTTCTGTGTCTGGAAAGCTCTTGTGATCTGAAATTGCCACTCTGATGTTATGAGTTAATACTAGAGTCTTAAAGTAATTTCAGGATGGTGTATTGATAGGGTTTTCAGCTGACCATGAAAGTACCCTTTCTGTCTTCCTGCTATCTAGTAAGCGGACCTCGATTTTGCTAAACCTATTTTCATACTACGTTTGTCATTTTCATCTTAAATCACCGCCAATATATGTGGGGGCCTCTGTCTGCCTTTCGGGGAAATTTCTCTAGAGGTGAGCCAGGACTATATTTTCCTCTGCCAGGATTAGTTAGTCCTCCGGCCGGCGCTGGGCGTCTAGGGATAAAACGCAGGCTACGCTACCCGGCTACTGTTAGTTGTGCGGCAGGTTTAGTTCATGGTCAGTTTAAGTTTCCATCCTTCCAAGAGCTAGTTCCTATGTATGCTGGGCTATGTTCTCTTGCCATTGAGAACCATAACAGTTTGACCGGCCCACAAAGGGTTAAATTAATTGGCAGAGAAAGGAGAGAAAAAAGAAGTCTGCTGAAAAATTATTATTTTTTTTTTTTTCCTTCAGTTCTGAGGGTGCTTTCAATTGAATCACTTGCAAGTCTGCCTATATTGCAGCCTTCCTCTCTCTCTCTCCTTCTAATCCTGGAATGGCTCTGTGTTCACCTGTTTAAAATGGATATTCAGAGTTTAGCTGCAGGTTTGAATAATCTCACCACGAAAGTTCAAAATTTACAAGATTTTGTTGTTCATGTTCCTATATCTGAACCTAGAATTCCTTTGCCTGAATTTTTCTCGGGGAATAGATCTTGCTTTCAAAATTTCAAAAATAATTGCAAGTTGTTTTTGTCCCTGAAATCTCGCTCTGCTGGAGATCCTGCTCAGCAGGTCAGGATTGTGATTTCCTTGCTCCGGGGCGACCCTCAAGATTGGGCTTTTGCATTGGCTCCAGGGGATCCTGCGTTGCTCAATGTGGATGCGTTTTTTCTGGCCTTGGGGTTGCTTTATGAGGAACCTCATTTAGAGCTTCAGGCGGAAAAAGCCTTGATGTCCCTATCTCAGGGGCAAGATGAAGTTGAAATATACTGCCAAAAATTCCGTAAATGGTCTGTGCTTACTCAGTGGAATGAGTGCGCCCTGGCGGCGAATTTCAGAGAGGGTCTCTCTGATGCCGTTAAGGATGTTATGGTGGGGTTCCCTGTGCCTGCGGGTCTGAATGAGTCCATGACAATGGCTATCCAGATCGATAGACGTCTGCGGGAGCGCAAACCTGTGCACCATTTGGCGGTGTCTACTGAGAAGACGCCAGAGAATATGCAATGTGATAGAATTCTGTCCAGAAGCGAACGGCAGAATTTTAGACAAAAAAATGGGTTGTGCTTTTATTGTGGTGATTCAACTCATGTTATATCAGCATGCTCTAAGCGTACTAAGAAGCTTGATAAGTCAGTTTCAATTGGCACTTTTCAGTCTAAGTTTATTCTATCTGTGACCCTGATTTGTTCTTTATCATCTATTACCGCGGATGCCTATGTCGACTCTGGCGCCGCTTTGAGTCTTATGGATTGGTCCTTTGCCAAACGCTGTGGGTATGATTTAGAGCCTCTTGAAACTCCTATACCTCTGAAGGGGATTGACTCCACCCCATTGGCTAGTAATAAACCTCAATACTGGACACAAGTAACTATGCGAATTAATCCGGATCATCAGGAGATTATTCGCTTTCTTGTGCTGTATAATCTACATGATGTGTTGGTGCTTGGATTGCCATGGCTGCAATCTCATAACCCAGTCCTCGACTGGAACGCTATGTCTGTGTTAAGCTGGGGATGTAAGGGGATGCATGGGGACGTACCTTTGGTTTCCATTTCGTCATCTATTCCCTCTGAGATTCCTGAATTCTTGTCTGACTATCGTGACGTTTTTGAAGAACCTAAGCTTGGTTCATTACCTCCGCACCGGGAGTGCGATTGTGCCATAGATTTGATTCCGGGTAGTAAATACCCTAAGGGTCGTTTATTTAATCTGTCTGTGCCTGAACATGCTGCTATGCGAGAATATATAAAGGAGTCCTTGGAAAAGGGACATATTCGTCCTTCGTCATCTCCCTTAGGAGCCGGTTTTTTCTTTGTGTCTAAGAAAGATGGCTCTTTGAGGCCGTGTATTGATTATCGGCTTTTGAATAAAATCACGGTTAAATATCAATATCCGTTGCCACTGCTGACTGATTTGTTTGCTCGCATAAAGGGGGCCAAGTGGTTCTCTAAGATAGATCTCCGTGGGGCGTATAATTTGGTGCGAATTAAGCAGGGGGATGAGTGGAAAACCGCATTTAATACGCCCGAGGGCCACTTTGAGTATTTGGTGATGCCTTTTGGCCTTTCAAATGCCCCTTCAGTCTTTCAGTCCTTTATGCATGACATTTTCCGTGATTATTTGGATAAATTTATGATCGTGTATCTGGATGATGTTCTGATTTTTTCGGATGACTGGGACTCTCATGTCCAGCAGGTCAGGAGGGTTTTTCAGGTTTTGCGGTCTAATTCCTTGTGTGTAAAGGGTACTTTCATGGTCAGCTGAAAACCCTATCAATACACCATCCTGAAATTACTTTAAGACTCTAGTATTAACTCATAACATCAGAGTGGCAATTTCAGATCACAAGAGCTTTCCAGACACAGAAACGAAACTGCAGCTGTGAACTGGAACAAAATGCAAAAAACAAACAAGGACAAAAGTCCGACTTAGCTGGAAGTTGTCTGGTAGCAGGAACATGCACAGAAAGGCTTCTGATTACAATGTTGACCGGCATGGAAGTGACAGAGGAGCAAGGTTAAATAGCGACTCCCACATCCTGATGGGAACAGGTGAACAGAGGGGATGATGCACACAAGTTCAATTCCACCAGTGGACACCGGGGGAGCCCAAAATCCAATTTCACAACAGAGCACACTCGGACTGGGTTGCGGTTAGCAGTGGGGTACCACAGGGGTCAGTATTGGGCCCTCTTCTTTTTAACATATTTATTAATGACCTTGTAGGGGGCATTCAGAGTAGAATTTCAATATTTGCAGATGACACTAAACTCTGCAGGGTAATCAATACAGGGGAGGACAATTTTATATTACAGGATGATTTATGTAAACTAGAAGCTTGGGCTGATAAATGGCAAATGAGCTTTAATGGGGATAAATGTAAGGTCATGCACTTGGGTAGAAGTAATAAGATGTATAACTATGTGCTTAATTCTAAAACTCTGGGCAAAACCGTCAATGAAAAAGACCTGGGTATATGGGTGGATGACAAACTCATATTCAGTGGCCTGTGTCAGGCAGCTGCTACAAAGGCAAATAAAATAATGGGATGTATTAAAAGAGGCATAGATGCTCATGAGGAGAACATAATTTTACCTCTATACAAGTCACTAGTTCGACCACACTTAGAATACTGTGCACAGTTCTGGTCTCCGGTGTATAAGAAAGACATAGCTGAACTGGAGCGGGTGCAGAGAAGAGCGACCAAGGTTATTAGAGGACTGGGGGGTCTGCAATACCAAGATAGGTTATTACACTTGGGGCTATTTAGTTTGGAAAAACGAAGACTAAGGGGTGATCTTATTTTAATGTATAAATATATGAGGGGACAGTACAAAGACCTTTCTGATGATCTTTTTACTCATAGACCTGAGACAGGGACAAGGGGGCATCCTCTACGTCTGGAGGAAAGAAGGTTTAAGCATAATAACTAGTGTTGAGCATTCCGATGCTGCAAGTATCGGGTATCGGCCGATACTTGCTGTATCGGAATTCCGATACCGGGATTCCGATACTCTTGTGGTATCGGGTATCGGGTATCGCAACAACATTAATGTTAAAATGTGTAAAAGAGAGAATTAAAATAAAAAATATCGCTATACTCACCTCTCCGACGCAGCCGGGACTTCAGCGAGGGAACCGGCAGCGTTGTTTGTTTAAAATTCGCGCTATTACTTGGTTACGTGAATTCCCGGCTTGTGATTGGTCAGGTCGGCCATGTTGCCGGGACGCGGACCAATCACAGCAAGCCGTGACGAAATTACGTCACGGCTTGCTGTGATTGGTCCGCGTCCCGGCAATATGGCCGCCCTGACCAATCACAAGCCGTGACGTCACGGGAGGCTGGACACGCGCCCATTTTAAAATGAGCGCGTCCAGCCTCCCGGCTTGTGATTGGTTGACCGCGGCGCAACCAATCACAAGCCGTGACGTCACGGGAGGCTGGACACGCGCCCATTTTAAAATGAGCGCGTCCAGCCTCCCGGCTTGTGATTGGTTGACCGCGGCGCAACCAATCACAAGCCGTGACGTCACGGGAGGCTGGACACGCGCCCATTTTAAAATGAGCGCGTCCAGCCTCCCGGCTTGTGATTGGTTGACCGCGGCGCAACCAATCACAAGCCGTGACGTCACGGGAGGCTGGACACGCGCCCATTTTAAAATGAGCGCGTCCAGCCTCCCGGCTTGTGATTGGTTGACCGCGGCGCAACCAATCACAAGCCGTGACGTCACGGGAGGCTGGACACGCGCCCATTTTAAAATGAGCGCGTGTCCAGCCTCCCGTGACGTCACGGCTTGTGATTGGTCAGGGCGGCCATATTGCCGGGACGCGGACCAATCACAGCAAGCCGTGACGTAATTTCGTCACGGCTTGCTGTGATTGGTCCGCGTCCCGGCAACATGGCCGACCTGACCAATCACAAGCCGGGAATTCACGTAACCAAGTAATAGCGCGAATTTTAAACAAACAACGCTGCCGGTTCCCTCGCTGAAGTCCCGGCTGCGTCGGAGAGGTGAGTATAGCGATATTTTTTATTTTAATTCTTTCTTTTACACATTTATATGGTTCCCAGGGCCTGAAGGAGAGTTTCCTCTCCTTCAGACCCTGGGAACCATCAGGAATACCGTCCGATACATGAGTCCCATTGACTTGTATTGGTATCGGGTATCGGTATCGGATTGGATCCGATATTTTGCCGGTATCGGCCGATACTTTCCGATACCGATACTTTCAAGTATCGGACGGTATCGCTAAACACTAATAATAACATGTAAGAATAAAGGACCGTATGCACTATCAAGTGAGGGTGCTCGGGTAGGGTCCCACACCATGTAACAGTAAAATAAACCCGGCACTCAACTTAAGGTAAATCTCAAAGGATTTAATGAAGCAAGAAACGTTTCGGCCTATCTGGCCTTCTTCAGTCAACTATGTACAAAATTAAGAAGATATAATGAGTTAACATCACTCAAAAAGGGACAAAATAAAGTATATACACCGAGCAAAATATAATGTAAGAGTCATAAGAGAAAATCATGATATAATATAACGAGAGACATCAAATTATTACACAATGAAAACAATCTCTGTCTTGGAGGGTACCACTAACCGTCTTGAATTGTGCTAATATATAAGCTATGGTGATGAGACAGTGTAATATGAGCCATAGTGAGCTATGAGACGTACCGTGCTGCCTGTAAAAGGCTGTAGAAAGTGGGGCAATATATACTGCCAATACTGGTAATCTATATAGAAAATAGAATAGTGCCTGTAATTAGAGAGGCAGTGAGGTACAAAGATGCTAATTTATGCAGCTAAAGAAAATCCATACCATAGAATGACACTATGAGTAAGCTGGCTGCGTCCGGCTTAATGGAGCATTATATAGGTCCACAGTGGCCTAGGTGGGGAGAGCACTGTTAATATAAACCTGTAAATGGCGAAAAGTGTGGGGGAGTGTGGGTGGTACAGACCTGAGAAGAGAAGGTACGGTGCATCAGCGAGTATGGGTGACGCGGTATCCACCGCTTGTCAGCCCAGCCTGCAGGCGTGCAGAGTCTAATGTAAGGCGGTGGGCGTGGTTTGCGCCTAAACGGACGTGGTTGTGGAAAGAGAAAGCTGGGCGTGCGCACTGTGTGCGTTCCAGTGACCCAATAGTGCGCTCCACAGCGTACGGTGGCTCATAATGGACCAAAAGGTCCCGCTGGTGCAGAAAAGGGTCATGAATGATAGAAGTGGATCCTAGTCGGTGTGGATCAATACCGGTGACTCTGTAAAAGGAGAAGCAGAATTAATGCATGATCTAGGATATATACAGAATCACATACAGAGTAAAATGGCCCTTATAAAGAGAAATTGATGGCAAATGAATATAGTTGAACTTAAAGCAGGTAAACGCTAAAATCAGCATATGGGACAAAGTGTCTTGAACAAAATAAGTTTCATAGAAACGATAACAGGTCATATTCTCTGTTGAGACCCTTAGGATACAGTGTCCCCAACGTGTGTATCCAGTATGCCTCACGTTGCTTCAGTCTTTGAATTCTGTTGCCACCTCTCCTTGATTCTGGTACATGCTCAATAATCTGAAATTTCATTTGTGAAACATTATGGTTATGGGCATTGTAATGATCGGGTACGGGAAGGAGGAGATTCTTGCACCGAACTGTAGATTTGTGTTTGCTGATTCGGTCCCTGACTGGCTGTGTTGTTTCCCCGATGTATAACAAACCACAGGGACATTTGAGGAGGTAAATGACGAACGATGTGTCACAAGTGTAATAACCCCTGATGTTAAAACGTTTGCCTGAGTGTGGATGGTGAAAAAAATCTCCTCTAATAACATTACTGCACTGGTTGCAGTGGAGGCAGGGGAATGTGCCGAATTTAGGATTTTGTAAAAATAGTTGTTGTGAGGTAATTTTGAGGGGAGGCATGTCCGCTTTGACAAGTTGGTCTCTAATATTAGGTGCTCTTTTAAAGCAAGGGAGGAATGGTGTGCGGAACTCTGGGTTTATAAGGGCCATTTACAGGGTATATACACTAGATTCCTTGATAAGGCGTTGATCCAGGGAACTAGTCTGATTGCCGTATGTGGAGTCGGGAAGGAATTTTTTTCCCCATGGTGGAGTTACTCTTTGCCACATAGGTTTTTTTTGCCTTCCTCTGGATCAACATGTTAGGGCATGTTAGGTTAGGCTATGGGTTGAACTAGATGGACTTACAGTCTTCCTTCAACCTTAATAACTATGTAACTATGTAACCATAACCATACATGACATCCATTAAGATTAGTAGTGATTAGGGTTCACCTGTACACATTTAGGAACACATCTTAAAGAGAAATGACATTTGAAATCTGCACTTGTGTAATTCAGTAAAGAATGAAGAATTAATGACTTAATGAGTCAGACATCTAGTTGTCTGGGAGCACCTGAAATACCAAAAGTGAGTCTGCAGGTGTTAAAGAGCAGTTTTTCATTCCAAATTGTGTGTTGGTGCAGTTAGTTACCCTTTAAGAATTTATTATGCATCCACCAGGGGACCACATTTTTCCCTCAGTAGCAGGTGTTGTTCTAATAAACTCTTCTAAATTGTATGTTAAAAGGTTATGTTTATACTGCCTGCGGTTGGTATCACATCTAACATTTTGGTAAAGAGTTCTTACATTGAGAATGAAGTACATTCCAAGGAGAGATGATGCATGTCAGTCTAAGCAATAGGTCTAATGTAGTAATTTGTCTCAATGCTATTTTTAAAAGGGAAAAAAACAACTATTTAACTAGCACGTTATTCTTCATTCATAACATATTTTTGTGATTATGAATTTTTTTAGCTCAGCTACGTACCGTATGTCACATATTTTTATATTTTTTATTTCTAGTTTTACTCCTTTTTTTCTCTGTTTCTTATCCTGATGTCTTTTTCGGGACTACCTTGGGAAATAGCACATCAGTATAGAAACAATACTGAGCAAAAGTTAGGCATGTGTTGAAAAACTGCTGCAAAGTAAGAATGTTTTCAAAACTAAAAGTACTAATAGTTTATTTTTTGCCGATTAACACAGTGTAAAGTGAATGAACAGTAGTGGCTTCTTTACAGAAACTTAACCCTCCGTCAGGGGCAATATGTTTCATAACGAGTTTAGGGGCATTGCGCCTGTCCGGCACAGGCTAGAAAATTGGCTATATTTTCCTTTTTTAAAAATTTAAATGCTCTAAAAGTGATCAGTTACCTTAATAGGAATGTAATGAATGAGAATACACATAATCAGGTGGAAAAAAAAAGTTTAATAACCAGAAAAGTAATATGTTTCTATGTCTTGAGCATCCTCCTCACTCTCTCCATCTTGATCTGTATCAGACACATCTGGACATTCTTCCACATCATCTTCTGAATCAATGTCACTTTCTTCCCCTAAATCTTCTTGCTGTAAGGGGTCTGTCTCATCAGCAAGCAGTATATTTTGCACTTGCTCAACATGAAGGGCATTGGACAAGTCAAATATTCTCCTCGCCATTTCAGAAGAAAAGCTGAAGCAAGAGAGAGAATATGTGTTAGGGCGCAATGTGCCTGAGAAGCACACTCTTATTTCTAACAAAACCTTCTATGACAAATCCACAAATTTAGCACTAGCTATTCATAAAGCAAGCTAAAAAAAACAATTGGGATGAATAAAAACAGCAAATTGTAACCGTCAAAGGTGTGACGCATTCAGGGTCAATGAGCCAGAGAAGCCAAAACACTGATATCTGATCTCCTGCAGCTCTGCAGCACAAGAGGCTTCTCAGGTTTCACACAGCCTTTAACGTTAGGAAGGTACTGGGAGGAGGGTGTTTCCCAGACAAACCACTGAAAATAGAGAAATGAAACTAAGTGAGCTGCGCCTGTCAGATCAGTTGCCCCTGAGGGTTAAGTATATAGGCCTGTTTGTTGTCTTCTCTGGATAGTTTATGTTTGAGATATGTTTGTCTCCTGACAGAAACTCACCTCTCTCCCCAGCAGGTAAATCAACTTCTCTCCTCAACAGGGATGCATGTGTGCCTCCCTGTCTTCCCAGCTGGGAAGTCAACTTGCTCACCATTGTGACCGAGCTCCTGTTGCCACTGTCCACCTTAGCTCCCAGGTTCCTATTCCTGTACACTCTTCACAGGTCTCCAGGCAATCTGCCTAGTGCTCGTGCGTGTGCACTTCCTGCTTCTTAAAGGGGTAGCGTGCACACTTCAGAAATGTCCCCAGCCAATTGATGGAAGACATCTGGTATATAAGGCACCCTCCTCTACAGGGAGGTGTCTGTTCAACAACTAGGACTTTAGTGTCTAGCTTGTCTTTAAGTCGCTAAGTCTGTTGTCAGGCCCTGTCTATATTCAAACCCCTCCTTGGGTCTGTATGGCCTAGACCTGAACTCAGAACCTGTATCTGATCTTGCCTGAACCCCTCCCTGGGTCTGTATGGCCTAGGCCTGAATTCTAAACCTGTACCATGAATTGGCCGCTCCCTGGACCTACTCTGTCTGAATCAAGACCTATCCCTTTACCTGTTGTGTCTGAATCAGTACTAAACCTACAGTGTCTGAATCCATACCTATCTCTAAAACCTGCAGAGGGTGACTTACAGCTGATATTTTTTGTAACAACTTCTTCCATCCTTGGCTCGTCTGCAGAGTTAACAACAAAGACACATTTGACTTCTCACATATTCAAATACATCTACTCTCAACCTGCACAAACTATTCATTCTACCGATACCCAATGCTAAACCTCTGCTGCCCTATGTATCCCTATTACTGTGCCCTGTTGTGAACTCCGTTTTCAGGCTCCCTCTTGTGGTCACAGATGGTATTGTGTGACTTTGGTTTTTTGCCTCCCCCTGGTGGTTTGGTTTATTATCCTGCGGGTCTGCTGGATCAGCTGCCTCGTTATTCACCAGGGAGGCTCCTATTTAGCTCTGCTTCACTTCCACTTGTTGCCGGCTGTCAATGTATTCAGTGCTATTCTGATTACTCCTGATTATCTCGTTTTCTGCCTCTTCAGGATAAGCTAAGTTCTGTTTGAATATTTTTTGCTCATCTGCCTGCAATATGATTTCTGTGTATGATGAGTCTAGTCCAGCTTGCTAACATGTGATTTCTTTTTGCTGGTAAGCTCTGGGGTACGGAGTTGCTTCCCCCGCACCAATAGTTGGTGCGGGTGCTCGAGCAATCTCTGCGTGGATATTTTAAATAGGGTTTTTTATTGACCGCACAGTTTCCTTCCTATTTTCTGCTATCTAGTATTAGCGGGCCTTATTTGCTAAATCTGATTTCATCTCTGCGTTTGTGCTTTCCCCTTAACTCACCGTTAATATTTGTGGGGGGCTATTCTATATCTTTGGGGTCTTCCACTGAGGCAAGTGAGGACTTACTTTCCCTCCAGGAATAGTCAGTTTCTCAGGCCGTGATGAGACGTCTAGGATTTTTAGGTATCGTTCCACGGCTGCCTATAGTTGTTTGCAGATAGGATCAGGTTGCGGTCAATCTAGTTACCACTTCCCCAGAGCTAGTAGTCTGTTCAGTTACTTAGCTAGTCCGACCTGCGATCCTTGCCACTAGGATCATAACAGTACAGCCGGCCTATAAAGTGTTAATTGCATGGCAGAAGCAGGAGAAAAGAAGCTTGGAGAGATTTTTTTATTTTTTTTATTTTGCTGCCGTGTGTCTAGCTGCTGTGTGTCTGGTTTCTCTCCTCCTCTTAATCTTGGTGTGGCTCTGAGTTCAGCTGCTGATATAGATATCCAGAGTTTAGCCTCCAGTGTAGATCATCTTGCTGCAAGGGTACAAAGTATTCAGGATTTTGTTGTGCACAGTCCTATGTCAGAGCCTAGAATACCTATTCCGGAGTTGTTTTCTGGAGATAGATCTAGGTTCCTGAATTTTAAGAACAATTGCAAGTTGTTTCTTTCTTTGAAACCTCGTTCCTCTGGGGATTCTGTTCAGCAAGTTAAGATTATTATTTCTTTCTTGTGTGGCGATCCTCAAGATTGGGCTTTCGCATTGGCTCCAGGGGATCCTGCATTGCTCAGTGTGGATGCGTTTTTCTGGCCCTTGGATTGCTCTATGAGGAACCTAATCTTGAGAACCAGGCTGAAAAAGCGTTGTTGGCCCTCTCTCAGGGGCAAGATGATGCAGAGGTGTACTGCCAGAAATTTCGGAAATGGTCGGTGCTTACTCAATGGAATGAGTGTGCCCTGGCTGCAAATTTCAGAAAAGGTCTTTCTGAAGCCATTAAGAATGTCATGGTGGGGTTCCCTATGCCTGCAGGTCTGAATGAGTCAATGACTCTGGCTATTCAGATTGATCGGCGTTTGCGGGAGCGCAAACCTGCGCACCATTTGGCGGTGTCTTCTGAACAGACACCTGAGTCTATGCAATGTGATAGAATTCTGACCAGAAGTGAATGGCAAAATTATAGACGGCAAAATGGGTTGTGCTTTTACTGTGGTGACTCAGCTCATGTTATCTCAGCATGCTCTAAGCGCACAAAAAAGATTGATAAATCTGTCACCATCGGTACTTTACAGCCTAAGTTTATTTTGTCTGTTACCCTGATTTGTTCCCTGTCATCTTACCCGGTTATGGCTTTTGTGGATTCAGGTGCTGCCCTGAGTCTGATGGATTTGTCATTTGCCAGGTGCTGTGGTTTTGTTTTGGAGCCTTTAAAATTCCCTATTCCACTAAGGGGAATTGATGCTACACCATTGGCTACGAATAAACCTCAGTACTGGACACAAGTGACCATGTGCATGACTCCTGTTCATCAGGAGGTGATTCGCTTTCTTGTATTGCATAATTTGCATGATGTTGTCGTGTTGGGCCTGCCATGGTTGCAGACTCATAATCCAGTCCTGGATTGGAAAGCAATGTCTGTGTCAAGTTGGGGTTGTCAGGGAATTCATGGCGACGCTCCTGTGGTGTCAATTGCTTCATCCACTCCTTCTGAGGTCCCTGCGTTTTTGTCAGATTACCAGGATGTATTTGATGAGCCCAAACTCAGTTCTCTAGCTCCTCATAGGGATTGTGATTGTGCTATAAATTTGATTCCTGGTAGTAAGTTTCCTAAGGGACGACTTTTCAATTTGTCAGTGCCGGAGCATGCTGCTATGCGGAGTTATATAAAGGAGTCTTTGGAGGAAGGACTTATTCGCCCCTCCTCCTCCCCTCTTGGTGCGGGGTTCTTTTTTGTGGCTAAGAAGGATGGTTCCTTGAGACCTTGTATTGATTATCGCCTTCTAAACAAAATCACGGTCAAATTTCAGTATCCTTTGCCATTGTTATCTGATCTGTTTGCTCGCATTAGGGGGTCTAGTTGGTTCACCAAGATAGATCTTCGTGGTGCGTATAACCTTGTGCGTATTAAGCAGGGTGATGATTGGAAAACTGCATTTAATACGCCCGAAGGCCATTTTGAGTACTTGGTGATGCCTTTTGGACTTTCTAACGCTCCTTCTGTCTTTCAGTCCTTTATGCACGACATCTTCCGCGAATATCTGGATAAATTTATGATTGTGTATCTGGATGATATTCTGTTTTTTTCGGATGATTGGGAGTCCCATGTTAAGCAGGTCAGGATGGTGTTTCAGGTCCTGCGTGCCAATGCTTTATTTGTGAAGGGCTCAAAATGTCTTTTTGGAGTCCAGAAGGTCTCTTTTTTGGGTTTCATTTTTTCTCCTTCTGCTATTGAGATGGACCCAGTCAAGGTTCAGGCTATTCATGACTGGACTCAGCCTACATCTGTTAAGAGTCTTCAGAAGTTCTTGGGTTTTGCTGATTTTTACCGTCGCTTCATCGCTAATTTTTCTGGTGTTGTTAAGCCATTGACGGATTTGACCAAGAAGGGTTCTGATGTTACTAATTGGTCTCCTGCGGCTGTGGAGGCCTTTCGGGAGCTGAAGCGCCGGTTTTCTTCGGCTCCGGTCTTATGTCAGCCAGACGTCTCCCTTCCTTTCCAGGTCGAGGTTGATGCTTCTGAGATTGGAGCGGGGCTGTTTTGTCACAGAGAAGCTCTGATGGCTCTGTGATGAAGCCATGTGCTTTCTTTTCAAGAAAGTTTTCGCCTGCCGAGCGGAATTATGATGTTGGTAATCGGGAGTTGTTGGCTATGAAGTGGGCATTTGAGGAGTGGCGACATTGGCTCGAGGGAGCTAAGCATCGTGTGGTGGTCTTGACTGATCACAAGAATTTGATTTATCTCGAGTCGGCCAAGCGGCTGAATCCTAGACAGGCTCGTTGGTCGTTGTTTTTCTCTCGTTTTGATTTCGTGGTCTCATACCTGCCTGGTTCAAAGAATGTGAAGGCTGATGCTCTTTCTAGGAGTTTTGTGCCTGACTCTCCTGGTGATTCAGAGCCAGCTGGTATCCTCAGAGAAGGGGTGATTTTGTCTGCCATCTCCCCAGATTTGCGACGAGTGCTGCAGGAGTTTCAGGCGGATAGACCTGACCGTTGTCCACCAGAGAGACTGTTTGTCCCGGATAGATGGACCAGCAGAGTTATTTCCGAGGTTCATTCTTCGGTGTTGGCAGGCCATCCTGGGATTTTTGGTACCAGAGATTTGGTGGCTAGGTCCTTCTGGTGGCCTTCCTTGTCACGGGATGTGCGTTCCTTTGTGCAGTCTTGTGGAATTTGTGCTCGGGCTAAGCCTT
Source organism: Ranitomeya variabilis (assembly GCF_051348905.1). Taxonomy (NCBI): domain Eukaryota; kingdom Metazoa; phylum Chordata; class Amphibia; order Anura; family Dendrobatidae; genus Ranitomeya; species Ranitomeya variabilis. Next base: position 916,401,065 of record NC_135233.1, on the reverse strand, counting down.
GCTGTTCTCGTGCCAGTGGCTTGTTGTTGCCTTTGCCTGTCCCGAAGAGGCCTTGGACGCACATTTCCATGGATTTTATTTCAGATCTCCCTGTCTCTCAGAGAATGTCGGTCATTTGGGTGGTGTGTGATCGTTTTTCTAAAATGGTCCATTTGGTGGCCTTGCCTAAGTTGCCTTCCTCCTCCGAGTTGGTTCCTCTGTTTTTTCAAAATGTGGTTCGTTTGCACGGGATCCTTGAAAATATTGTTTCCGACAGAGGATCCCAGTTTGTGTCTAGATTTTGGCGGACCTTTTGTGCTAAGATGGGCATTAATTTGTCTTTTTCGTCGGCCTTCCATCCTCAGACAAATGGCCAAACTGAGCGCACTAATCAGACTTTGGAAACCTATTTAAGATGTTTTGTTTCTGCTGATCAGGACGACTGGGTGACTTTTTTGCCATTGGACGAGTTTGCCCTTAATAATCGGGCTAGTTCTGCTACTTTGGTTTCGCCTTTTTTTTTGTAATTCAGGGTTTCATCCTCGTTTTTCCTTGGGTCAGGTGAAGTCTTCTGACTGTCCTGGAGTGGATGTTGTGGTGGATAGGTTGCATCAGATTTGGAATCATGTGGTGGACAATTTGAAGCTGTCACAAGAGAAGGCTCAGCGCTTTGCCAACCGCCGTCGCTGTGTGGGTCCCCGACTTCGCGTTGGGGATTTGGTGTTGTTGTCTTCTCGCTTTGTTCCTATGAAGGTCTCCTCTCCTAAGTTTAAGCCTCGGTTTATCGGTCCTTATAAGATTTTGGAAGTCCTTAACCCTGTGTCATTTCGTTTGGACCTCCCGGCATCGTTTACTATTCATAATGTGTTCCATCGGTCGTTGTTGTGGAGGTATGTGGTGCCTGTGGTTCCTTCGGTTGAGCCTCCTGCCCCTGTGCTGGTTGAGGGAGAATTGGAATACGTGGTGGAGAAGATCTTGGATTCTCGTATTTCTAGACGGAGGCTTCAGTATTTGGTTAAATGGAAAGGCTATGGTCAGGAGGATAATTCCTGGGTTGTCGCCTCTGATGTTCATGCGGCCGATTTGGTTCGTGCCTTCCATGTGGCTCACCCTGATCGCCTTGGGGGTTTTGATGAGGGTTCGGTGACCCCTCCTCAAGGGGGGGGTACTGTTGTGAACTCCGTTTTCAGGCTCCCTCTTGTGGTCACAGATGGTATTGTGTGACTTTGGTTTTTTGGCTCCCCCTGGTGGTTTGGTTTATTATCCTGCGGGTCTGCTGGATCAGCTGCCTCGTTATTCACCAGGGAGGCTCCTATTTAGCTCTGCTTCACTTCCACTTGTTGCCGGCTGTCAATGTATTCAGTGCTATTCTGATTACTCCTGATTATCTCGTTTTCTGCCTCTTCAGGATAAGCTAAGTTCTGTTTGAATATTTTTTGCTCATCTGCCTGCAATATGATTTCTGTGTATGATGAGTCTAGTCCAGCTTGCTAACATGTGATTTCTTTTTGCTGGTAAGCTCTGGGGTACGGAGTTGCTTCCCCCGCACCAATAGTTGGTGCGGAGGCTCGAGCAATCTCTGCGTGGATATTTTAAATAGGGTTTTTTATTGACCGCACAGTTTCCTTCCTATGTTCTGCTATCTAGTATTAGCGGGCCTCATTTGCTAAATCTGATTTCATCTCTGCATTTGTGCTTTCCCCTTAACTCACCGTTAATATTTGTGGGGGGCTATTCTATATCTTTGGGGTCTTCCACTGAGGCAAGTGAGGACTTACTTTCCCTCCAGGAATAGTCAGTTTCTCAGGCCGTGATGAGACGTCTAGGATTTTTAGGTATCGTTCCACGGCTGCCTATAGTTGTTTGCGGATAGGATCAGGTTGCGGTCAATCTAGTTACCACTTCCCCAGAGCTAGTAGTCTGTTCAGTTACTTAGCTAGTCCGACCTGCGATCCTTGCCACTAGGATCATAACAGTACAGCCGGCCTATAAAGTGTTAATTGCATGGCAGAAGCAGGAGAAAAGAAGCTTGGAGAGATTTTTTTTTTTTTTTTTTTTTATTTTGCTGCCGTGTGTCTAGCTGCTGTGTGTCTGGCTTCTCTCCTCCTCTTAATCTTGGTGTGGCTCTGAGTTCAGCTGCTGATATAGATATCCAGAGTTTAGCCTCCAGTGTAGATCATCTTGCTGCAAGGGTACAAAGTATTCAGGATTTTGTTGTGCACAGTCCTATGTCAGAGCCTAGAATACCTATTCCGGAGTTGTTTTCTGGAGATAGATCTAGGTTCCTGAATTTTAAGAACAATTGCAAGTTGTTTCTTTCTTTGAAACCTCGTTCCTCTGGGGATTCTGTTCAGCAAGTTAAGATTATTATTTCTTTCTTGCGTGGCGATCCTCAAGATTGGGCTTTCGCATTGGCTCCAGGGGATCCTGCATTGCTCAGTGTGGATGCGTTTTTTCTGGCCCTTGGATTGCTCTATGAGGAACCTAATCTTGAGAACCAGGCTGAAAAAGCGTTGTTGGCCCTCTCTCAGGGGCAAGATGATGCAGAGGTGTACTGCCAGAAATTTCGGAAATGGTCGGTGCTTACTCAATGGAATGAGTGTGCCCTGGCTGCAAATTTCAGAAAAGGTCTTTCTGAAGCCATTAAGAATGTCATGGTGGGGTTCCCTATGCCTGCAGGTCTGAATGAGTCAATGACTCTGGCTATTCAGATTGATCGGCGTTTGCGGGAGCGCAAACCTGCGCACCATTTGGCGGTGTCTTCTGAACAGACACCTGAGTCTATGCAATGTGATAGAATTCTGACCAGAAGTGAATGGCAAAATTATAGACGGCAAAATGGGTTGTGCTTTTACTGTGGTGACTCAGCTCATGTTATCTCAGCATGCTCTAAGCGCACAAAAAAGATTGATAAATCTGTCACCATCGGTACTTTACAGCCTAAGTTTATTTTGTCTGTTACCCTGATTTGTTCCCTGTCATCTTACCCGGTTATGGCTTTTGTGGATTCAGGTGCTGCCCTGAGTCTGATGGATTTGTCATTTGCCAGGCGCTGTGGTTTTGTTTTGGAGCCTTTAAAATTCCCTATTCCACTAAGGGGAATTGATGCTACACCATTGGCTACGAATAAACCTCAGTACTGGACACAAGTGACCATGTGCATGACTCCTGTTCATCAGGAGGTGATTCGCTTTCTTGTATTGCATAATTTGCATGATGTTGTCGTGTTGGGCCTGCCATGGTTGCAGACTCATAATCCAGTCCTGGATTGGAAAGCAATGTCTGTGTCAAGTTGGGGTTGTCAGGGAATTCATGGCGACGCTCCTGTGGTGTCAATTGCTTCATCCACTCCTTCTGAGGTCCCTGCGTTTTTGTCAGATTACCAGGATGTATTTGATGAGCCCAAACTCAGTTCTCTAGCTCCTCATAGGGATTGTGATTGTGCTATAAATTTGATTCCTGGTAGTAAGTTTCCTAAGGGACGACTTTTCAATTTGTCAGTGCCGGAGCATGCTGCTATGCGGAGTTATATAAAGGAGTCTTTGGAGAAAGGACTTATTCGCCCCACCTCCTCCCCTCTTGGTGCGGGGTTCTTTTTTGTGGCTAAGAAGGATGGTTCCTTGAGACCTTGTATTGATTATCGCCTTCTAAACAAAATCACGGTCAAATTTCAGTATCCTTTGCCATTGTTATCTGATCTGTTTGCTCGCATTAGGGGGTCTAGTTGGTTCACCAAGATAGATCTTCGTGGTGCGTATAACCTTGTGCGTATTAAGCAGGGTGATGAATGGAAAACTGCATTTAATACGCCCGAAGGCCATTTTGAGTACTTGGTGATGCCTTTTGGACTTTCTAACGCTCCTTCTGTCTTTCAGTCCTTTATGCATGACATCTTCCGCGAATATCTGGATAAATTTATGATTGTGTATCTGGATGATATTCTGTTTTTTTCGGATGATTGGGAGTCCCATGTTAAGCAGGTCAGGATGGTGTTTCAGGTCCTGCGTGCCAATGCTTTATTTGTGAAGGGCTCAAAATGTCTTTTTGGAGTCCAGAAGGTCTCTTTTTTGGGTTTCATTTTTTCTCCTTCTGCTATTGAGATGGACCCAGTCAAGGTTCAGGCTATTCATGACTGGACTCAGCCTACATCTGTTAAGAGTCTTCAGAAGTTCTTGGGTTTTGCTGATTTTTACCGTCGCTTCATCGCTAATTTTTCTGGTGTTGTTAAGCCATTGACGGATTTGACCAAGAAGGGTTCTGATGTTACTAATTGGTCTCCTGCGGCTGTGGAGGCCTTTCGGGAGCTGAAGCGCCGGTTTTCTTCGGCTCCGGTCTTATGTCAGCCAGACGTCTCCCTTCCTTTCCAGGTTGAGGTTGATGCTTCTGAGATTGGAGCGGGGCTGTTTTGTCACAGAGAAGCTCTGATGGCTCTGTGATGAAGCCATGTGCTTTCTTTTCAAGAAAGTTTTCGCCTGCCGAGCGGAATTATGATGTTGGTAATCGGGAGTTGTTGGCTATGAAGTGGGCATTTGAGGAGTGGCGACATTGGCTCGAGGGAGCTAAGCATCGTGTGGTGGTCTTGACTGATCACAAGAATTTGATTTATCTCGAGTCGGCCAAGCGGCTGAATCCTAGACAGGCTCGTTGGTCGTTGTTTTTCTCTCGTTTTGATTTCGTGGTCTCATACCTGCCTGGTTCAAAGAATGTGAAGGCTGATGCTCTTTCTAGGAGTTTTGTGCCTGACTCTCCTGGTGATTCAGAGCCAGCTGGTATCCTCAGAGAAGGGGTGATTTTGTCTGCCATCTCCCCAGATTTGCGACGAGTGCTGCAGGAGTTTCAGGCGGATAGACCTGACCGTTGTCCACCAGAGAGACTGTTTATCCCGGATAGATGGACCAGCAGAGTTATTTCCGAGGTTCATTCTTCAGTGTTGGCAGGCCATCCTGGGATTTTTGGTACCAGAGATTTGGTGGCTAGGTCCTTCTGGTGGCCTTCCTTGTCGCGGGATGTGCGTTCCTTTGTGCAGTCTTGTGGAATTTGTGCTCGGGCTAAGCCTTGCTGTTCTCGTGCCAGTGGCTTGTTGTTGCCTTTGCCTGTCCCGAAGAGGCCTTGGATGCACATTTCCATGGATTTTATTTCAGATCTCCCTGTCTCTCAGAGAATGTCGGTCATTTGGGTGGTGTGTGATCGTTTTTCTAAAATGGTCCATTTGGTGGCCTTGCCTAAGTTGCCTTCCTCCTCCGAGTTGGTTCCTCTGTTTTTTCAAAATGTGGTTCGTTTGCACGGGATCCTTGAAAATATTATTTCCGACAGAGGATCCCAGTTTGTGTCTAGATTTTGGCGGACCTTTTGTGCTAAGATGGGCATTAATTTGTCTTTTTCGTCGGCCTTCCATCCTCAGACAAATGGCCAAACCGAGCGCACTAATCAGACTTTGGAAACCTATTTAAGATGTTTTGTTTCTGCTGATCAGGACGACTGGGTGACTTTTTTGCCATTGGACGAGTTTGCCCTTAATAATCGGGCTAGTTCTGCTACTTTGGTTTCGCCTTTTTTTTTGTAATTCAGGGTTTCATCCTCGTTTTTCCTTGGGTCAGGTGAAGTCTTCTGACTGTCCTGGAGTGGATGTTGTGGTGGATAGGTTGCATCAGATTTGGAATCATGTGGTGGACAATTTGAAGCTGTCACAAGAGAAGGCTCAGCGCTTTGCCAACCGCCGTCGCTGTGTGGGTCCCCGACTTCGCGTTGGGGATTTGGTGTTGTTGTCTTCTCGCTTTGTTCCTATGACGGTCTCCTCTCCTAAGTTTAAGCCTCGGTTTATCGGTCCTTATAAGATTTTGGAAGTCCTTAACCCTGTGTCATTTCGTTTGGACCTCCCGGCATCGTTTACTATTCATAATGTGTTCCATCGGTCGTTGTTGTGGAGGTATGTGGTGTCTGTGGTTCCTTCGGTTGAGCCTCCTGCCCCTGTGCTGGTTGAGGGAGAATTGGAATACGTGGTGGAGAAGATCTTGGATTCTCGTATTTCTAGACGGAGGCTTCAGTATTTGGTTAAATGGAAAGGCTATGGTCAGGAGGATAATTCCTGGGTTGTCGCCTCTGATGTTCATGCGGCCGATTTGGTTCGTGCCTTCCATGTGGCTCACCCTGATCGCCTTGGGGGTTTTGATGAGGGTTCGGTGACCCCTCCTCAAGGGGGGGTACTGTTGTGAACTCCGTTTTCAGGCTCCCTCTTGTGGTCACAGATGGTATTGTGTGACTTTGGTTTTTTGCCTCCCCCTGGTGGTTTGGTTTATTATCCTGCGGGTCTGCTGGATCAGCTGCCTCGTTATTCACCAGGGAGGCTCCTATTTAGCTCTGCTTCACTTCCACTTGTTGCCGGCTGTCAATGTATTCAGTGCTATTCTGATTACTCCTGATTATCTCGTTTTCTACCTCTTCAGGATAAGCTAAGTTCTGTTTGAATATTTTTTGCTCATCTGCCTGCAATATGATTTCTGTGTATGATGAGTCTAGTCCAGCTTGCTAACATGTGATTTCTTTTTGCTGGTAAGCTCTGGGGTACGGAGTTGCTTCCCCCGCACCGTTAGTTGGTGCGGGGGCTCGAGCAATCTCTGCGTGGATATTTTGAATAGGGTTTTTTATTGACCGCACAGTTTCCTTCCTATTTTCTGCTATCTAGCATTAGCGGGCCTCATTTTCTAAATATGATTTCATGTCTGCTTTTGTGCTTTCCCCTTAACTCACCGTTAATATTTGTGGGGGGCTATTCTATATCTTTGGGGTCTTCCACTGAGGCAAGTGAGGACTTACTTTCCCTCCAGGAATAGTCAGTTTCTCAGGCCGTGACGAGACGTCTAGGATTTTTTAGGTAACGTTCCACGGCTGCCTATAGTTGTTTGCGGATAGGATCAGGTTGCGGTCAATCTAGTTACCACTTCCCCAGAGCTAGTAGTCTGTTCAGTTACTTAGCTAGTCCGACCTGCGATCCTTGCCACTAGGATCATAACAGTGCCCCACTTATTTATGCCCACTTTTGCACCCCTTACAAAGCATAATGTCTCCTTTGTGCCCTCTAAATGGTAAAATTGCCCCTAGGAAATATTAGTCTGAGTGACTTTACTAATAATTCCCATTTAACATTTAATAATGTTCCCTGAGTTCCCTGATGTATAGTTCACATGTACATAGTATGATGTCCCAACAGCTCCACTATACACTGCATAATGCCACCCAAACTGTATGATGCCCCCACAGTAGCCCTGCTACTGTATAATTTCCCCACAGAATCTCTCACACTCTATGATGGCCCTCAAAATAGTCCCAATATTGTATGATGGCTCCCACACTGTATTATGGCTTTCTTCATATCCCCCACACGTATGATTGCCCCACAAAAACCCTCATGATGTATGATGCCACTCACATTAGTCTCAACACTGTATGATGGCTCCCACACTATATGAAAGCCTGCTTTAAAGCCCTCACACTGTATGATGTCCCCTTTTGTAGCCCCCGCACTGTATGATGGTTAACTTAGTTTCCCCCATGCTGTATGTTGGACCTCTGAGTAGCCCCCATTCTGTATGAGGACCCCCTTATTGTCCTCCCACTCTGTATTATTGCCTTCACACAATATTAAAATAAACATATCCTCATCTAAGCCTGGCATTCCACTGGCAGACATGTGCAAGGCTTATGCATATCAATGCTGTTGAGCAAATGTAACACTCGCTTCAGGATTATGGAACTGGTCCGGGGAGAGCCTGGAGGGGCATACCTACTGTAAGTGCCCACCTTGTTCCTCACTCCTGATGATGTAGTTAGATTTGAACCCAGGTGCTACTCCACAGCAGCCCAGAGCCGTGGCAGCTGACCCCAGGGGACAGGGAAGCAGAACTGGAGCCAGAGTGACTGCCCAGACAGGAAATGCTTAACAGAAGAATGCATGCTGTATGGCTAGTAGACAGAAAGACACGGAAGTTTACACACTGATCACTAATGTTGCTCAGCTCAACGTATTAGAGATAGGTACTGATTCAGACACAGCTGGTTTCAGAAAAGGTACTGCTTCTGGTGCAGCAGGTCTTTAGGTAGGTACTGATTCAGACACAGCAGGCTTAGCGATAGGTACTGATTAAGACTCAGCAGGTGTGGAAGTAGATACTGATTCAGACACTGCTGGATTAGTACTGATTCAGACACAACAGGTGTTTAAAGATGGGAACAGATTCAGACACTACAAGTGTGGAAGTAGATCCTGATTCAGACACTGCTAGTTTAATACTGATTCAGACACAGCATGTTTCAGAGCTAGGTATGGATTCAGACACTGCAGGTTTAGTAGTAATTCAGACACATCAGGTTTAAGAGATAAGTATGGATTCAGACACTGCAGGTTTTCTCTAAACACTTTTAGTGACAAGACAGTTTTCTATATAGCAGTTTTCAGAAGACAGATATTCCACAGAATCTCTACCAAAATGGACAGCATATTCCATATTACATGATTGCAATTGATATACCTCATAAATAGTGTTGAGCATTCCGATACCGCAAGTATCGGGTATCGGCCGATACTTGCGGTATCGGAATTCCGATACCGAGTTCCGATATTTTTATGGTATCGGAAATCGGAATCGGAAGTTCCCAAGTGTATGGTTCCCAGGGTCTGGAGGAGAGGAGACTCTCCTTCAGGCCCTGGGATCCATATTCATGTAAAAAATAAAGAATTAAAATAAAAAATATGGATATACTCACCCGTCCGGCGGCCCCTGGACCTACCGATTGTAACCGGCAGCCTCCGTTCCTAAGAATGAGGAGTTTAGGACCTGCGATGACGTCGCGGCTTGTGATTGGTTTGTCACATGAGCGGTCACACGACCAATCACAAGCCGCGACATCATCGAAGGTCCTAAACTCCTCATTCTTAGGAACGGAGGCTGCCGGTTACAATCGGTAAGGTCCAGGGGCCGCCGGACGAGTGAGTATATCCATATTTTTTATTTTAATTCTTTATTTTTTACATGAATATGGATCCCAGGGCCTGAAGGAGAGTTTCCTCTCCTTCAGACCCTGGGAACCATCCAGGATAGCTTCCGATACTTGTGTCCCATTGACTTGTATTGGTATCGGGTATCGGTATCGGCGATATCCGATATTTTTCGGGTATCGGCCGATACTATCCGATACCGATACTTTAAAGTATCGGAAGGTATCGCTCAACACTACTCATAAACTCATTGAATAGTTCCTAACTACCAGACAAGACCATCAACACATTGTCAATTAATCTGGTCCAGCACTGTTTTTAATGTACTGCATATATTGACCCAGATTCATTGACAATGTCTAATCTGTGAGTCATGGTATTGGGTAATTAATCCCTTCACCACCTGGCCATTTTCCCATTTTTTTTGTTTTGTTTTTTCCTCCCTTTCATCCAAGAGCCATAACTGTTTCTTCATTTATTTTTATTTTTCCATCAACATAGCCATATAAGGACTTTTTTGTTTTTTGTGGGATGATTTTGACTTTTGGATAGCACCATTGATTTTACCATAAAGTGTACTGGGAAACGGGAAGTTGTTTTGGGTCTTTGGAGGGGTTTATTTACCATGTTCACTATATATAATGTAATTCTTCACTCAATCGATGTGATTTACTGGATATATGGACAATTAAGAAATACACATCTATAATTCTGTATCGTTTTTTAAAGGTGTCTTTTATGTTTTCTATATATTGTCTATTTTTCATCTATTAATTTTCATTATTATTTATTTTATTATCTTCTTATTGTTCAGTACATTAAGCTTATCTATTTCATGGATTATATGTTCACTTTAATTTCTCCTCTTGCACACTTCCCATTTATATGAATATTATCCTGAGTGTCAAATACTCTTACACATACACACTATGTTATTTATTATTCTATTCTTTTCCCCTACTTTACTTACAATATTACACTATTGTGGCATTCCTTTTCACTTGCATACTATCACCTTATCTTATGTCACTAGTTTCACATCTTAGTTTTACTAGATTACTTCTTTGCATTACTAGCATACTACCAGAGCCGCAGGACCTTCCATTCATCTTTCAGTACCTTCCCCATGTAATCCAAACGTCATCACCCGCAATGACTGCAGGCTGGGTGGAACACACACTTCTAATTTGTTTCAGATGACTCCGCCTACTGTCTTCACTTTCCTCTGCAGCCACATCAGCTGATATGTGGCGTTGATGGTTACATGGGGCTGTTGTTCGGCGTCACCTGGTAACCCCCAATGCAGGCACGAATCAAGCTGCGCCCACTCCCGCTCTCATTGGCTGCTTCCTCCTTCTTATACCTCTTAACTTATGGACAATGCCTTCCCTGATGAAGGCAGATGCATAAACGTGCGTCGGGGTGGGTGCATCCAAGGGACAACTTAACGTGCATCAGGTACTACAGCTCGGGCAAAAATTAAGAGACCACTGCAACATTTTCTGTATGTCTGATTTTTTTTCTTTATAGGCATATTTTTGAGTAAAACGTAAATTGTTCTTTTATTCTATAAACTACTGACAACATGTCTCCGAAGTTCCAAGCAATACATTTTGTATTTATTTTCTGAAAATGAGAAATGGTCAAAATAACAAAAAAAATGCATTGCTTGCAGACCTCAAATAATGCAAAAAAGCAAGTTCATAATCATTTAGAAAAAACAATACTAATGTTTTAACTCAGGAAGAGTTCCGAAATCAATATTTTGTGGAATAACCATGATTTTTAATCATGCTCAGGTGTTCTCCAAGTATCTTGGGCGTGCTCATAGATTATGTTTGTGTCCCTGCAGCTGAATGATTTGCGACTGTTAGACAACCTGAACACATGCAGGGATTGCCTGTTTGTTAGGGAATCCCCACGTGTATTCAGGCTGCCTAGCAGCTGCAAATCATGCATCTGTGGGGACTCAAACATAATTTACGAGCACGCCCAAGATATTCAGAGAACACCCGAGCATGCTCGGAAAACTCGAGTAACGAGCACACTCTCTCATCACTAATAGTTACAATATATTGAAAAAAGACCTAGGTCCATCAACCTTTCTCCACCATTTGTAAATGTTGTGACTAATTTAACTATAACCCACAATGTTATGTGTATCAAGGATATCATCCAGCCATTTCCATGACGCAGGCACTGATGCCTCCTGCCCACAACATGCAGTTGCACAGACACAACAGTCAGCAATCACTTCCAGTTCATTGTCCAAGCAAATTGTTCAGTTGTCCTTGCCCCAGATGTTTAGCAGAAACCAGAAATAACCACCCACCCACTCACAGGCCTAAATGCTAAACACCTACATTGCCACATTGCTATCCCTGGAAATGTTGCCATTTCAACTTGTGGGAACTGAGTCTTTCCGTGACCTCTTGGTGGTGGCAGCCCATTGGTACTCGATTCCCAGCCGCCACTATTTTTCCCAGTGTGCCGTCCCCGCTTTGCATAAGCATATGTTAGACAATATCAGCTGTGCTCTGGCCAACAGGGAAGGTCCACCTAACCACAGACACATGAACAAGTTCTTGTGGACAGGGATGCTACATTTCCCTGATGGCACACAGGGGGAACCTAGTGTAGTCTGGGACAGAGTCAGACACTGAGATATCATATGTCTTACCCACACCAAAACTAGCGGGCCCAGCTTCCATGAGGGTTTTAGTCTCCTCATATTCCAGTTACTTTCTCTACTCCTCCTCATCATCAGTGGGACTAGCCTCCCCATCACTCCCCAGCTGGGAAGTCTGCAGCACAGTCTTGGCAAAGAGGCAGCACGCTCTGCTCAAGCTCATCTGTTTAGGTGATAAAGCTCACAATGCAGATGAGCTGTTGAAAGTGATAAAAGACTAGACTGATCAGTGGTCTTGCTGCTGAACTTCCAACCAGGTCTGAGTGAGTATGAAAATGGGCATAACTGTATGGCGGCTTTAAAACTCGGCAAGCTGGTACACGTTCCATGCATGGCCCACGTGCTGAACTTGGTTGAACAGCAGTTTTTAAAAACATACCCTCTTTTGCCAGACCTACTTGCTCAGGTATGCCCTGTCAGCGCACATTTCTGAAAGTCATTACAGGCTTTCGCCAGTCTAGCTTTGCTGCAGCAGCGCTTTAATTTGCCTCGCCACCGACTAATGTATTACATGCCCATACGCTGGAATTCGACTTTTCATATGTTGGCAAGGCTTAGTGAGTAGCAGAGGGCATTGTCTGAATTCCAGCTTCTCAATGCCTGTCAGAGTAACACTTAGCCCTCACACATAACAACTGCCAAGTGGGTGTGGATTGCTGAAATATGTGAGGTTCTTCAAAACTTTGAGTACTGCATCAAGATGGTGAGCACTGATGATGCTATTATCAGCATAACCAACTTGCTCCTCTTTCTTTCAAAACATTTGCTGAAAAATCTCAGAGGAAGCTTTGAATGTCGACCAGGTGACTATGAAGCAAGATTATACTGTGGCTGATACCACACAGCCCAGTCTCACACAATATTCAGGCCACATTGGGTGATGACGAGGAACAGGAGAGGGAGGATAAGTAGGAACAGGAGTTTTTGGTCTGCAATACAGAGGGGACTCCCAATCCCAGCTTCATGCCTTTCCAGCTTGGATGGCCAGAAGAGGAGGAGGCTATGTGTCGTGAAGAGGAGAGGATCGTTAGTGTTCATCCTGGTGGTGACACTGAATGTTTGACTCTTTGTAGTCTGCCACACATGGCACAATTCATGTCCAGATGACTTTACCAAGACCCTTGCGTGAAACACATTTTGTCCAACATGAAACACTAGCTGTGCACCTTTCTTGACCCATGGTAGAAGGAGAAATTTCATTCTCTCATGTCAGAGGCAGACGTGCCATTTTCATTACATGCATGCCAGAGACCATTGTGGAAGACTTGTGTGACACCCCAGGAGTTCGGTTGTCACAGTGATGCCATGCTTGGAAGTGACGGGGATCCCTTTAACAGGTAACCAGTACATACAACACTGTTCTGACTCCAGGCCAGAAGGGGGTGCTTGAGACCAGGATTCAGTAGAACTTCCCTATATATTCTGGCTGTAGGGGGAGTTATTCAGTCTGTCCGAGACAGGGACAGAGTGAGTCTGTCTGAGAGGAGCGAGGAGTGATGAGTGGAAAGCTGGGACCATGCAGACACGTGGTGCTGCAGTTCCTGGGAAGGAAAGAGAAAGACAGAGCAGTCTGTAGGAAAGTGTGGAGAAGGAAGGAGCACAGGAGAAGTGAAGAGCTGGAGGGGAGCAGCAACTGAGCTGCCTCCATGCTGAAGGGCAAGAATACCAGAGGCCGGAAGTCCAAGGTTGTGGTGTTAACTGTATGCCCCATAGCAGAAACCGGCGGGCAGGAGATTTCAAGTCGCCTGTCCACCATTAACACCCGAAGGCACAGCAGCATATAGAGCCCAGAGTCTCAACTGGAGACTCCTGTAAAAAGGCTTGAGTCGTCTGCCATGCGGGTAGTGTCCTATTTAAAGGACAGAGAGAACGTGAGGACCTTGTGTGAAGTCTTAGGCAGCAAGGGACTACAACACAGAGCAGCAAGGAAGGCTTCGAACCCCACCTAGCTAGGGGGATTCTGAATTGCTTCCAAGCTGCCCGGGCCTCACCATCACCTGTGATCAGTACCCTGGACTGTGGCTGCATCATTCCAGTAAAGGTAAAGAGACTGCAACCTTGTGTCCTCTCATTCTTTTCTGCACTTTGCCATATGTCATCTTTACCCACTACACCGGGAGCCCTGGGGACTAGCTTCACCTGTGTGAAGCCACACCATCATTGCTGCAGTACCATCATCCCCAGTGGACCCCTTTAAACAGCGTCAGTCATCTATGATCGAATACCACAGGTGGCATCACGAACAAACTTTATTCTTTATGCACAACAACCCCTTTAAAGACCTTTCCTTTAACGTGGACACCCAGGGCCACGGACCGGGTTGCTGCCACCGTGACTACCTGTTTAATGACCACCAGACCCGGTACTGAGTACCCCACGGTTCTTGCGGGTGTTCCACTTGCTAAAAAAATTACCCTCAGACAACACTGCTGGCAGAGGTACAGGATCTTTTCACCCACAAGGATTACAGGGGAGGGCCACGCACACCATTTGCAACTCAGGGGGGAAATATCCACCAACTGGGCCATTTTTATGAAACTGTCACATCAGCTAGGGCTATCTGTGGGTGTAAATATGACAAGGAGGGAGAATTTGACCAAGATGGTAAAGGACTTCTTAAGTGACCATACCAGGGTCCTTCCTGATTCGTCAGTGCCCTTTGACTATTGGTTGTCCAAGCTGCACACTTGGCCCGACCTCTCCTTCAATGCCTTGGAGGTACTGCCGTGCCCTGCCATAAGTGTGTTGTCTGAGAGGGTTTTTAGTTCAGCCGGTACAATCATAATGGATAGGTGCGCATGCCTGTCAATGGAAAATGCAGACAGGCTGACTCTTCTAAAATAGAACAAGGGCTGGATTTTCTCAGACTTTGTAAGCCCTACTGAAGATAGCAATGTTATGTAAATGCAGCACAAATGTTTTGTTTTGGAAGTTGTCTTTACGTCCATGCCTTACTATCCAAACCTATTTTGTTTAGGAAATCATGTCCTACTCCTGTTTCTGCAACAAGTACTTAGTGGTCATATATGTATATCCCAAGTAGGTAGCATTTTTTCAATTTTTTGGGAAACTTTGCACATAGTGCAATTGTGAAACTTGTACTCCCTATCTCTACCTATTGTAATAACTGCAAAATGTAATGTGTGAGGTCCCCATCACGGTCTCTTTCAGCATTATGATACAGACCCCTTGGGTAATTTCTGGAAAACTTTGCACATTGTGCAATGGTGAAACTCTAAAAACTGCAAAATGTATTGTGAGGTCCCCATAACGGTCTCTTTCGGCATGTATGATACAGACCCCTTCTGTAATTTTTGGAAAACTTTGCACAATGTGCAATGGTGAAACTTGTACTCCTTATCTCTAACTCTTGTAATAACTGCAAAATGTATTGTGAGGTCCCCATCATAGCCTCTTTCAGCTTGTCTGATACAGACCCCTTGGGTAATTTTTTGAAATCTTTGCACATTGTGCAATGGTGAAAATTGTACTCCCTATCTCTACCTCTTGTAACAGCTTCAAAATGTATTGTGAGGTCCCCATCATGGTGTCTGTAAGGTTCTCAGACTCTTTTCCATAACTGCTGTTATTTTTAATTGAATCTAGTTTTCTCTGTTGGCCATTTTGCTTTCTGTCCTGCTGCAGCTATCTTGCCCCCAGTCAGTATGGAGTTTCTAGTTTCTATGTTTCCTCCCTGTTCTCTGCCACTTGCCTTTTTAAGCAGCCCAGCTGCTCAATCACTGCTTCTGAATCATGTCTGCAGTTTACATGTGACCTGCTCCTGGAAGTCTTGGACTTATTATCCCAACCACCTTCTACTTCAGATTCTTGGAACACGTGTGGACTCAAGAATCCCTTAAATTACCACCAACATTTGCCAGGGAAGTAGAGAGACAGACTTGTACTTATTTTTGTGTCTTTGTTGCACTTAAGGTTTATTCCTGCCTGTCTTGTCTCTTGCCTTGAATGTGCAACTGTGTTAACCCTTACTTGTATGAAGTAATACAAGAACTACTTCCTCGCACACAAGCACAAGACTCTATACAGACTGTATTCTATTCTTGACAGTGTATTTCAGCTTGTATGATACAGACTTCTTGGGTATTTTTTTTTTTAATTTTGCACATTGTGTAATGGTGAAACTTGTACTCCTCAACTCTATCTCTTGTATTAACTGCAAAATGTATTGTGAAGTCCCCATCACTGTGTCTTTCATCTTGTATGATACAGACTCCTTGGGTAATTTTTTGAAAATTTTGTACATTGTGCAATGGTGAAAATTGTGCTCCCTATCTTTACCCCTTGTATTAGTTGCAAAATGTATTGTGAGCTCCCCATCATGGTTTCTTACTGCTTGTATGATACAGACCACTTGGGTAATTTTTTGAAAGCTTTGCACATTTGTGCAATGGTCAAAATTGTGCTCCCTATCTCTAGCAATGATAATATACGGCAACATTTATTGTGAGGTCCCCAGCACGGTCTCTTTCAGCGTGTACCTGTTAGCCTAATTTTTGGGACTGCACTTGGACATTTTGGAACATCAATGCATTAATATGCTCCACACACTTCTTCAGGTTTCAGCCTTACATAGAATAATAATTTGAGTAATGAAACATGCACTATATGCTGCTAGTTTGAAAATCTTAACCACTCATCACTTTAAAAAGGGAAATTCTACATAATACCTCTGTTAGCACATGCCATATACTACTCACTTACGCAGCACCCCAGTAGTAGGGCAGAAGCCTGTGTACAAAATCTTTGTCTCAGGGTGAAACCACTGGCCTTTCCCCGTTGTACGTCCTTCCCAATCGGCTGTCCAGGAAGTAGGCACTGATGCCTCCTGTCTAGTGTTGAGCATTCCGATACCGCAAGTATCAGGTATCGGCCGATACTTGCGGGTATCGGAATTCTGATACCGAGATCCAATACTTTTGTGGTATCGGGAATCGGTATCGGGATTAATATCAATGTGTAAAAATAAAGATTTAAAATAAAAAATAGGGATATACTCACCTCTCCGGCGGCTCCTGGACTTTACCGCCGTAACCGGGAGCCGTTGTACCTAAGAATGCGCGCTTGAAGGGCCTTAGATGAGGTCACTGCGCTCTGATTGGTCCGTAGCGGTCGCACCTAAGGTCTTTCAAGCACTTGAAATACCTTAGAAGACGTCACTGCTTTGTGATTGGTCGCGTAGCGGTCGCGCGACCGCTACGTGACCAATCAGAAGCTGCGGACGTCTTCTAAGGTATTTCAAGCGCTTGAAAGACCTTAGGTGATGTCACTGCTTTGTGATTGGTCGCGTAGCGGTCACGCGACCGCTACGGACCAATCAGAGCGCAGTGACCTCATCTAAGGCCCTTCAAGCGCGCATTCTTAGGTACAACGGCTCCCGGTTACGGCGGTAAAGTCTAGGCTGCGTCGGAGAGGTGAGTATATCCCTATTTTTTATTTTAATTCTTTCTTTTACACATTGATATGGATCCCAGGGCCTGAAGGAGAGTTTCCTCTCCTTCAGACCCTGGGAACCATACAGGATACCGTCCGATACTTGGTGTCCCATTGACTTGTATGGGTATCGGGTATCGGTATCGGATTAGATCCGATACTTTGCCGGTATCGGCCGATACTTTCCGATACCGATACTTTCAAGTATCGGACGGTATCGCTCAACACTACTCCTGTCCACAACCTGCAGTCGCACAGACATAACAGTCAGCAACCATGTCCAGTTCGTTGTCCCAGCACAGCATTCAGTTGTCCCTTGTCAGCATATATGTCTCTTCACAAATTGTTAGTTACTGTAGATAGAGCATACATTTTCGATACCACTTTACATTGTCCGATGTTGAACAAAGACCAATGCTGGCTTTTCCAAGCTCCTAAATGAGACTTGTGTCCCTTTATTAAACTGCTGCTTCCCTTAAATTTTCTAAATTTGGGTCCTAAAACAAAATGGTGGTGGGCTATTGCCCAGTTTCTGTACATTTTAAGCACATCTAAGAGACTGGGTTAATACGGTACACAGAGCTATTCAGGCTGCAGCCTTACACATATTGGAACATGGTTATTGCCACACCAAGGCCTTTACCTGAGCTCTGTAGCACTGCCTGTCATGTGAGTAATACACTTCATAGGCCTCGTCACTCTCTGGGACATATCCTGTAATTACTCCATTGTTGCTCAAAACCATGCAAAAAGATACATTCTGCCTGTTTGGGTAGTTTCCAGAAATGTGTAGGCTTGTGCAGATTGGTCAATGGCACTCCTGTCTCTTTCCCTTGAAGAGTCTGCTTCCACGTAAAATGAGGCTTGTACATTGTTCCTGACATGGGTTTCAGCCCTGACATACTGACCACAATACAGGCCCTCGCTTGCCTATACTGTATTCTGAATTTAATTCTAAGGATTTTGATGTCTGGTAGAATCCAATTTACTGACACTGAGCATATAGCTCCCCCAACTCCTATATTTTATAAGATTTTATTTTATATATTTTTATATCTTACAGTGGATTCAACGCTATGACAGCAACTCCATTGGGATCCACTGGCCAAAATGAACTGTGGAGCTCACAATACTCAGGTTTCTTGGCACCTGCTGGCCCTCTGAATATGTCAAGCGAGGGTTGCATAATGCCATGGCGGTGGACTTGGTGGTGGCGGCGACGCCCCAAATTCAAATGGGCATGCTTTAGTTGGCATCATAAAGTGATGGGGAATATGTATTCCACTATCTAGCTAACAATTTGGAATGAGGGAGGGACCTCCCAAATATAGGAGTGAGAGCTCTCCCAAATGTAAGATACAGGGCAATCTGAGGGCTCTTTCCAAAATCAGGTTTCATGGCACCTGCTGGCCCTCAGATAATGTGAAGCGAGGGCCGCATAATGACATGGTGGTGGACATGGTAGTGGTGGCGGGTGAAGCCCAAAATTCAACTGGGCATGTTTTAGCTGGCATCTAAAGTGATGGGGAATATGTATTCCACTATCTAGCTAATAATTTGGAATGAGGGAGGGACCTCCAAAATATAGGAGTGAGAGCTCTGCCAGATGTATGATACAGGGCCATCTGAGTGTCCTTCCCAAACTCAGGCTTCACGACACCTGCTGGCCCTCTGAAAGTTAGTGAGGGCTGCAAAATAACATGGTGGTGGACATGGTGGTGGTGGCTTGCGAAGCCCAAAATTCAACTGGACATGTGTTAGCTGGCATTGTAAAGTGTTGGAGAATATGTATTCCACTATCTAGACAACAATTTGGAATGAGGGAGGGACCTCCCAAATATAGGAGTGAGAGCTCTCCCAGATGTATGATACAGGGTCACCTGAGGATCCTTCCCAAACTCAGGCTTCATGGCACCTGCTGGCCCTGTGAAAATGTCTAGCGAGGGCAGCATAATGACATGGCGGTGGACATGGTGGTGGTGGCATGCAAAGCCCAAAATTCAAATGGGCATGTTTTAGCTGGAATTGAAAAGTGATGGGGAAAATGTATTCCACTATCTAGCTAATAATTTGGAATAAAGGAAGGACCTACCAAACATAGGAGTTAGAGGTCTCCCAAATGTATGATACAGGGCCACCTGGGGGGCCTTCCCAAACTCAGGGCACCTACTTGCCCTCTGAAAATGTCAAGTGAGGGCCGCATAATGACATGTTAGTGGGCGTGGTGGTAGTGGAGGATGAAGCCTAAAATTCAAATTCATCACCGATCCTCCAACAAATTTCATAGAGGCTGCAAGACACTGTGGCTTGTAAGCCTCTCCAGGTCTCTGTCTAACCATTAGGCGACCAGGTGTTGAACTGGGGATGCTTCAGCAAGGCTGGAATTGGGCAGGTTAATCTTTGCGAAGGACATATGAATCAAGCCGCTTACAAGATTATCCTGGAAAACCAGTTGATTCCTTCTGCTCAGGCAATGTTCTCCAATTCTGAGTACTGGATTTTTCAGCAGGACAATGCGCCATGCCACACAGCTAGGTCAATCAAGGTGTGGATGAAGGAATACTACATCAAATTCCTGTCATGGCCAGCTCAATCTCCAGACCTGGACCCCATTGAAAACCTCTGGAATATAATCAAGAGGAAGATGGATAGTCACAAGCCATCAAACAAAGAAGAACTGCTTACATTTTGTACCCGGAGAGGCATAAAGTCACCCAAAAGCAGTGTGAAAGACTGATGGAAACCATGCCAAGATGCATGAAAGCTGTGATCAAAAATCATGGTTATTCCAAAAAATATTGATTTCTGCTCTTCTTGAGTTAAAACATTAGTATTGTTTTTTCTATTTGATTATGAACTTTTTTTTTTTTTTTGCATTATTTGAGGTCTGCAAGCAATGCATTTTTTTGCTATTTTGACCATTTCTCATTTTCAGAAAATAAATACAAAATTTATTGCTTGGAACTTCAGAGCCATATTGTCAGTAGTTTATAGAATGAAAGAACAATTTACATTTTGCTCAAAAATATACTTTTAAAGAAAAAAAATCAGACAAACTGAAACAATTGCAGTGGTCACTTAATTTTTGCTGTATCTTGAGTATCTCCGGTCAGTCAGAAGTTGCAGTCACAAGAAGACGGCGCGAGACTGGAGGGGCGCCGGAAAGTGTTGAAGACAATGACTGGTAAGTATAAGACTAAGCGCAGGGACCTTAGATTAGAAGCACCATTACAGCACTGCAATAAAATAAACATTGGAGTGGTGCTTTAGGCGCAACCACCCTTTGCAATAAAAATAGCAAAACAGGATCAATTATTTTAGTTACTCTTGCACATAGTTTTTGAAGGATCTTGGCAATGAGGTGGTTCCAAACATTTTGGTGAACTAACCCCAGATCTTGTTCTTAATTAAGTTGGCTGTAAGTTTGGGTTTATTTTCCTGCTGCTGAATAAATTCAAAGCTAATCGGATGCCTCCCTGATCATATTGCATGATGGACATGTTTTTGCCTGTATTTCTCAAGCTTTGGGAATACCATTATATTTTAGGGAGGTTTTATTTAAAAGAGAGTTATATTCTTTAAAATCGTCTGCCCCATAATCATGTATTTAACTAATTGTTTTGTTAAAGGGTAATAATAATGAGAGCAGTGCAACCTTTAACCTCTTCACCACCCAAGATGTATCTAATACTTCCCTGTGACCTGGTACTTATTGATCTTGGATGTATGGATATGTCCCAGCGATCACCACTGTGTGTGAGTTGATTCTGACAGCTAACACCCGACACTCAGTGCCAGTAGTGGTCCCGCACAGCTCCTGACACTTTAACCCCTTAAATACTGCGATCAAACTCAATTGCAACATTTTGGGAGATGGCAGAGGGAAGGCAGTCCCTTTGCCCTTGGATCGGACACCCTGCAACAACATTGCGGCATCCCGATCGTTACCATGGTGATTCGATGTTGTCATGATGACATCTGGGTCACCAGAGCAAGCAGAGTTGCTTGATCAAGCTCAGATCATGATGAAGCAACTTTGTCAGTGCAGCGCTGACAGTTTGCATAGCATAGTGATGCTCCTGCTATACAAGAGATCAACCTGCAAAAAATGAAAATCCTATAGTGGGACAAAGTAAAAAAGTTTTAAAAAGTTTTTAAAAAATTGTAAAAATGTAAAAAATGAAAAAATAACATAAGAAGAAATCTAATATATTGTTCCTATGAATAAATATTTTTATGAAAAGAAAAATATAAACAATAAAAGTACACATATTTGGTTGGTGTCTGGGATGACCTGACCTATAAAACTTTCCCAGTGGTTAACTCCTTTAGTGAACACCATAAACAATAACTTAAAAACAAGGCAAAAACAATGCTTTATCAATCATAATACTGCAGAAAAAAAAGCAGAATAAAATGTGATCAAAAAGACGAATATAAATAAATTTGGTACAGCGGAAAATGTCACAATTAGAGATGAGCGAATATTTCAATGTTCGGTTCAGATTACGATTGCTGAATTTGAAATATTCACCGATTTTATTCGTTGAATATTCGCTGAACATAGCCAAACGCCATTCAAGTCAATGGGAGGCAAAAACAAAAGCATGCCTTCAAACGGCCCCAAAAGCTGCCAAAACACATCAAATGAGGGACAGACACTAGGAAAGTGGAGTCAATTCACCCACAGTGCAAACTGTAGCATGGCACTACAGAAATGAGCCATGCATGAAGTATCATGGTCTGGGCCAGCATTTACAGATTTCAATTGAATGTCAAAGTAAGACTATGTGGGTGAGGGATCGGTGTAGGCTTGCTTTGCTGGAGCCCCAATATCACATACAACAGCTCAACCTGTTTTTGTGCTGAGCCACACTCTGATAGTTTACAAAACTAATATTTGTGAACCTTTGTCATAAAAATCAAAGGATAGTTGTAATACAGGTAGTTGACTTCAATGAAGTGGAGGCCGGATGGTCTCGGAGGCCTACTGCTGCTGGCAAAACACATGAAGGAGATCCAACCAGGAGTTTACACATTTTCAAAAATTAGTTGCAGACACCAACAAAGTGCCATCAATTTCACCACAGTAGAAATAGTAAAATGGGGACCTACAGGTCTTCCACTATGCCAAACTCAGCAGATGAACACCCAACCAGTAGTGTTCACATTTAAAAAAAAATATTGGCAGGCACCACCAAAGTGGCATCAATTTCACCACAGTATAAATAGTATAATAGGTACTGACAGGTCTTTCACTACACCCACCCCAGCAGATGGAAACCCAACCAGGAGTTTTCACATGTCCAAAAATTATTGGCAGACACCACAAGTGGCATCAAATTCACCACAGTATAAATAGTATAATACGGTCTGACACGTCTTCCACTATACCCAATCCAACAGATAGACCCCCGCCAGGATTTTTCAAATAAAAAAAAATGAGGGCCTGACACTACAGAAGTGACATAAATTTCACGAGAATAAAAATAGTATAAAAGGGAATGCCCGGTCTTTCACTATGCTCAATCTAGCATATGGACACCCATCCAGGAGTGTTCACATTTCCAAAAAATATTGGCAGACACTACCAAAGTGGCATCAATTTCACCACAGTATAAATAGTATAATAGAGACCAACAGGTCTTCCACTAGACCCAACTCACAGATGGACACCCAAACAGGAGTATTCACATTTCCAAAAATTATTGGCAGACACCACCAAAGTGGCATCAATTTCATGAGAGTAGAAATAGTATAATAGTGAACGACAGGTCTTCCACTACACCCAACTCAGCAGATGGAGAACCAACCAGGAGTTTTCAAATTTTAAAAAAAGGAAACCTGACACCACAGAAGTGGCATAAATTTCAAGAGAGTAGAAATAGTATAATTGGGACCAACACGTCTTCCACTACAGCTAACCTAGCAGATGTAGACCACCCATGACTATTCATATTTCCATGAATTTGTGTTATCTGCAGCATCAAAAGCAGGCACAGAAGCCACACTAAAGATATCACAAAGTGCAGTTACGTGACTTTAATGCAGCATACTAAAAAATGCAATATTGCCTAGTCTGTACAGTCTGTGATTGGGGTACAAAAGTCCTTTGAAATCCAGGACTTGTTTATCTTGATGAAAGTTAGGCGGTCTACACTTTCAGGGGACAGCCAACTGCGCTTATCCGTCAGGATACCACCAGCAGTGTTGAAGACATGTTCTGAGAGAGCGCTGGCTGCAGGCACGATAACACCTCAAAGGCGTGTGAGGTGAGCTCAGGCCACTCATCAATTTTGGAAGACCAAAATGTGAAAGGGGGCGAAACCCTCCTTGATGGTATTGATATTCAGTTCTAGATACTCTTGCACCATCCTCATTTGTTCACCAAGTGTAAGCTTGGACTCTTGTGCTGGTGCACAAGTTGGTCTAAACAAAGTGCCAAAGGACTCTCAGAAATGGCCTTTTCCACTTACACTACTGCTGCTACTAATGTTTTGGCGTTGACAAATTGATGTGCCGGAGGTTGGAAGTCTGGAGCAGCGATGCAAACTGTGTGATTCACTGCTGTCTTGGGGAAAAGCTCTCTTAACTGTGTAAAAGTGTGTTTCAATACTCCAGCATTCCCAGGTCCTTTTTTCAAGGCAGGAAGCATCTGGCAAAATTTGGTTTAATAACGTGTATCTAACACAGTGGCAACCCAGTAGTCAGCACTATTTCTAATCATAACTATATAGGGATCATGTTGCAGATAGTGCAACAAGACGGCACTCATATGTCGTGCTCTCCCATGAGGTCCAAGCCCATGCTTTGTTGGTGGCTGGGTAACACTGATGCTTTTTTCCTCGGTCCCCTCCAGCCAACCACGAACAACAGAGAGGGGAGGATTATTCTCTTCAACTCCTCACAGTTGCTCGCCCATCACCTCTTCCTCCTCCATTTGTTCCTCGGATCTTGCACCTTCACTAACAGTTTGTATGTTAAAGCAAGCCCCCCTTTATGGCAGTAATCCACCCTCCCTTGGTACCCACTTGTGTGAAGACAGTCTGGAACTTTGAGACAATGTTATCCCTTCTGCATCCTCTTCTGCTTCCTCCTCTTCTTCTGGGACCACCATCTCCTTCCACAGGAAATTCAAACTCTGCTCCAGCACAGAGGTGACCAGAATAGTGATGCTGATGATGCGTCGTAAGCGCTAACCATCTTTGTATCAATTTCAAAACTGTGCGGAAGGGTGCAGAGGTTCTGAATCTGTGCCCACTCCGTAAACATGATGTGCGTCACGTCCGTACTATGTTGGCCCAGGCTATGCAAAATGACATACTGCATGAGGGCTCCTTGATTCTGCCACAGTTGCTGCAAGATGTGCAAAGTGGAATTCCACCACGTCAGCACATCGCATATCAACCTGCTTACTGGCATGGACAAAGACCTCTGTATCGATGCAAGTCGATGACCTGAGGGGTGTGGAAGTGAGCACATAGCTTCCATGCTTTCTGCAGCAGCTCACCCAGGCCAGGGTAGTGGCAGAGAGAAAACACTGTACCACCAGGTTGAGGATGTGAGCCATGCAAGGCACGTGTGTGAGCTTGCCTCACCATAGGACTGCCACCAGGTTTGCACTGTTATCAGATATGATCTTTACTGAATGCAGGTTCAGCGGAGACAGCCATTGCTCAAACTCAGCCTGGAGAGCTGTCCACAAATCTTCAGATGCTGACTGCGATCTCCAAGGTATATCAATTTTAACACTGCCTGATTGTGTTGAACCCTGCTTGCGCAGTATGGAGGTGGTGAGGATTCGTTTTTGCACTGTTGGAATGTGTGTCTCATTAAGGCAAAGGTTGATGGTGGATGCCCTAGAGCAGATAGAGAAGGAAGCAGAAGCAGTGGAGGAAGTGTTAAATGTAGAAGTTTATCCTGCAGGCCTTAGGGAATCCAAAGCCACCAGAGTCCCCCAGTGCCCAGTCAGCAAGATGTAACGCCCTTGGCCATGCTTACTCGTCTAAGTGTCTGTGGTGAAATGCACCCTGGCAGACATAGATTTAGTCAAGGAATGGGTGATGTTGTCTGCGACATGCTGGCACAGCTTTCTTAGAAAAGTAATGGCGACTCGGCAATTGGTACTGGAGGAATGCGATGGCCATCAGCTTTCAAAATCTGTCTGTATCTACCAGTGGAAAGGCTGCATTTCTGTGACCAACATATTGGAGATAGTGGAGTTCAACCTCTTAGCTTTGTCATGCGTAGGAGGAAACAATGTTTTACATGACCACAACTGCAGTACCATGGGCTGGCTGCAGTGCTAAGAGAGGGCAGGGTATGGTGAACCGGACAAACTGCTGGACCATGATAGATGTGCAAGCGGAGATGTTACAATGGATTTTGATAGTTGTAGTGTGCTCCTTCTCTGAGATCAGTCAAAAACAGCAGGCATGTTCGCTTCTGTGAGAGCTGACGGTGGCTTCTCAGTCACTGTGACAGAAGCGGGTAAAGAACCAGAGGTTCTGCTGTCAAAGACCTACATCTCGAGGGCGCATGCGCGGACTCTGATGGAGCAGGAAGTGCTCGGCTGAGCTCCGCATCCCGAGGCTTGATTCCCCCCCGTTTAGATACCGGAATCGGGACTTTTTCACGGCGGTCTGCTTCCCCTCGCCTCCGAGAGCGCCGAGGTCCGCAATGCCCAGGAAAGCTGGCGCGGGACAGCCGGCTGGCCGCCCGATATCAGAACTCTTGGCGGGCGGCGGTGCAGGTAAAATGGCCGCCGCACCTGTCCTCACTCTCTCTCACATCCCGGCGCTGCAGCTCAGTGAAGGGGCAGATGATGAGGATCTGAATAATGGAGGGGACGCTGTTATTTCAACTGCTGCACTCACCAAATCCCTCCGGGAGACCTTCCGCACAGAACTTTCTGCAGCCATGACTGCGGTCACCGCCCAGCTACAAGATATCTCCCAGCGCACAGCATGCTTAGAGGAGAAAATGGAGGCCACAGCAGAGGCCCTTAGTGAAGATCAAGAGACCCTCACACTCCATGCTGACCGCATCATGGATTTAGAGCTGCGCAGTGAGGACCTAGAGAATAGGTCCAGAAGAGGTAATATTAGAGTGCGTGGCTTACCAGAATCCTATGTGACATTAAAAGAGACAGTCACTGCTCTATTTATTGCGCTCCTGCCGCAGGCAGATCCATCCTCATTACATATCACAAGAATCCACAGGGCTCTAGGCAGAACACGTTCCACAGACATTCCCAGAGACGTGGTCCTCAAAATGCAATATGAGGAATCTAGAGATTTAATTCTTAATGCTGCAAGATCTCTATCTACACTTCCTGGACTTCCAGATTCTGTGAAATTGTTTGCGGACATAGCACCTGCCACGCTGTTTCGTAGGAGAGCCCTTAAACCAATCACCATGGCACTACAGTCAGTACAAGTGAAATATCGCTGGGGCTTCCCATTCTCTTTATCTTTTACACATAAGAATGAGCAGTATATTTGTCGTACACTGGATGAAGGCAAAAAGGTTCTAGAACAAGCTGGAATTCCGCTTCCTGATGTTATGCCTCCACTTCCGCAAAGAAGACCCAGACCAGCTAAAGAATGGCAGCAGGTTCCTGCGACCAGAAGCCAACGTTCACGAATTACTTGACTGTTTCCTGGATTCTCTGGATTTAATTTTTGAGACGTGGCTTTACATAGACCCCATCGGTTGACTGCATTGAGTTATCTTCAGTTATCTGTTAATGATCATTAGACTGATCTATATTTTCCTGATTTCGAACTTTTCTGCATATGCCCATACCAATTTACTCTCCCTATTTAACGTGTTTATTATTTTTCTACCAGTTTTCCCATCCTCTTCCTCTTTCCCCCCCTTTCCTACCTCCCTTCTTCTCCCCTCCCCTTTCCTCCCCCCTACCCCCCTCTCCCCCCCTTTGACTGGGCTAGTAATCATAACGGGTAAGGCCTCGGGTTTACTACATGTTGCCCTATTTTGGCGATTCTCGGTCTACTTTTAATATGGTATTCCGGATCTCCATCTTTTGTGAGGCTAGAACTCACATTATTGTTCTATTAATGTTATATGTGTATGTTTTCCCTTGTTTTGTTTCTCTCCCTTTGTTTTCTAGTAGATTTACCACACATTGTTCACTTCGCAGTTTCCAACGGTGGAGATTTGGCAGGACTGGTCGAGTGTCTGAGTCTGTAAGCATTACTTGTATCTTTACTAATGTGTAGGGTTATTTCACACAACGTAAAGGGTCTTAATTCGCCCATTAAACGGAGGAGAGCGTTCATAGATTACCATAAACACAAGCCAGATATCTTGTGTTTACAAGAAACCCATTTCTCCTCTTCATCTTCTCCTAAATTTTTTGACTCGAGCTATTCCCGCTACTTCCTTGCCTCTTGGGACAGAAAAACCAGAGGTGTTGCTATATTACTAAAAAATTCCTTTCCCTTCCATTTGACTGAATCATACTCAGACCCTGAAGGGAGGTTTTTAATACTACAGGGAACTCTACAGGGAAAAACAATCTGTATTATCAATAGTTATCTCCCTGCAAACACCCAGATCCGGGTTTTTAAATTAATTTTATCAAAGCTCTCTCAAGTCTCATACCACCACCTGATTTGGAGTGGGGATTTCAACATGGTCCTTGATCCAACTCAGGACAGTAGTGCAGTACAGAGGTCTGATGTTTCCAAGAGAGATAGGAAACAAATCTTGCACTTGATGAGGGAGAATAGATTGGTGGATGTCTGGCGGGAGATTAACGGGCAGGCAAGGGGCTTCACATTTTACTCACCAGTACACAAATCGTACTCGCGCATTGACTTACAGTTAACGACTGCAAATACTCTAGTATCAGCTTTGTACTCACGACATGTCCCATCAGCTTGGTCGGATCATGATTTTGTTCTGTCGGTCTTTAAATTTGATATTACCACGTCTGGCCTTTTTAAGTGGCGCTTAAATGAATCCCTGCTTACAGACCCCACTATATCTTCTCAACTTAAAGAAGATCTTAAACTTTTCTTTCAAACTAATGTAACTAATGACTCCTCACCTGGTAACATCTGGATGGCTCATAAAAAATTCATAACTGGCTCTATAATCAAGATAGCTTCCACCAGGAAAAAAAACAGGTCAGCCCTTCAAAATAGATTGGAAACCAAGCTGTTCAAGCTCGAACAGGCTAATCAGCTATCAACGTCTCGCTATCTAATAAAACAAATCTCAGATGTCAAAAAACAGCTGACCTCATTGCTCACTGTTAAAACGGAGAAAGCCCTCGCCTGGACCAGAGCCTCCTTTTACAAGCAGGCAAACAAACCTTCCAGAATGTTAGCACGCCAACTACGCGCAAGAGAGTACTTAAACTCTATACCCTCCATAAGGGATGGCTCTGGACGTATATCAGCCCATCCAGAGGGTATTTATAAAGTCTTTTATGAGTACTATCAAAAATTGTACTCCTCCCCTCAAAACACTCCCTTGAAATCTCTGAACTCTTTTTTACAAGGTGTTTCCCTTCCAAAAATTTCTGAACCTGCCATACAGCAACTTCAGTCGGAAATCCTTCCTGAGGAAATTACTATGATAATCAAAAAATTAAAGTCGGGCAAGGCTCCGGGTCCTGATGGCCTGTCAGCCCTTTATTACAAAAAATTTGGAGATCTCCTAATGCCCCACATTAAAAATTTCTGCAATGCCCTTCTTTCTGGCTCCCAAATGCCCCCTGAGTTTTATTTTGCTCACGTAACTGTCATTCCTAAACCAAAACGAGATCACTTATTAGTTAAAAACTACCGTCCTATTTCTTTATTAAACGTTGATTTAAAAATTTTCACTTCACTCATCACTGATCGACTGAACAAAATACTGCCTTCGCTTATACATAAGGATCAGGTGGGTTTTATCCCGATGAGACAAGGACCTGACAACATACGTAGAAATCTCAACATTATCCACTCAGCGAACCGTACACAGAAGCCTTTGATGGTACTGGCTCTAGATATAGAAAAGGCTTTTGATACAGTTCTTTGGCCTTATCTTTTCTCAGTGTTAGATAAATTTAATTTCCCTCAAAAGCTGATTTCCTGTCTTCAACTAATATATGACAATCCATCAGCATACCTCAAACTCCCTTCCACTAAACCGTTATCTATAAATATACAAAGAGGTACTCGTCAGGGGTGTCCCTTGTCCCCAGCATTATTTGCTTTAGCAATGGAGCCGTTGGCCGCAGCCATAAGAGAAAATCCAAACATATTAGGACCCTCAGACATGGGTGAAAAATACAAACTGAGCCTTTTTGCAGATGATCTTCTACTCACACTGTCCAACCCCTACTCTACTCTACCCAACCTATTTTCGCTTCTGCGTACATTTGAAAAAATATCAGGTCTCAGGATAAATGTTGATAAGTCAGAGGCCCTATTCATCAACACTCCTAAGGCTGATCAAGATAATTTAATTTCACAATTCGGCTTTACGAGAAAGGAACATTCCCTATCCTACTTAGGAATTAACCTTACGACTCATAAATCTTCCCTTTTCAAGTGGAACTATTCCCCTTTAATTGCAAAATTTAGGACTGACATAGCAAAATGGTCTCGTTTAAAAATTTCATGGCTTGGCCGGTTACACACTATAAAGATGGTTACTTTGCCGAGATTCCTATACCTATTTAGATCTCTCCCTATCGCGGTCCCTTTGAAGTGTCTCCGAGAGATTCAGTCAATTATTTCCAAATTTATATGGAATGGAAAGAGACCCCGTGTCAAACAAAACATAATGTGTTTACACAGAAAGTATGGAGGCATGTCGATGCCTAGTCTCTTGACATATTTCAAAGCAGCCCAAATAGCTCAATTGTCCAAACTATCCCCTAACAGTAATACTCCTAGGTGGGTGCAATTAGAATCTTACTTCCTGCAGCCTTATTCACTTTGTGGCCTCTTGTGGTCCACGGTGAGACTCCCGCCGGACATTCAGGTCATAGCTCCCTTTTCCGCTCTCTCTCTGATCATATGGAGAAAGGAGAGATTCAAGCACAATCTTCAATCTAAATTTTCACCCCTTACATCATTGTTTCGTAATCCTATGTTTCAACCGGGGCTAGAGCCTGCATTGTTCTCCTGGTGGATCGGGAAGGGGATTACCATGCTAAAACACCTTTGCTCCCCTTTCAATATTTTACTCACTAAGCAAGAATTTATACAATGTCATAGTCCCCCAACTGGAGAGGCTATGCGTATCAATCAAGTTTTTCATTTTGCCAGTCAGCATCTGTCACGTGGGACCCCTTTTCGGCTCACTGGTTTTGAACAAAGGTATTCTGGAAACCCTATGGGTAATGGGATAATCTCACTAATATATTCCACGATGAATGCCGCTCATACATCAGAGAAACTAAATTATATGCTGCAATGGGAGAATGACTTGGAGCTCGTCCTGCCCCTGGAGACGTGGCATAAATGCAGTGAAACCCTGTCTAGAGGTAGTCATCAAACGTCTCTGACTGAAACATCACTTAAGGTGTTACATAGGGCATATTATGTACCAACCAAATTACATGCCATTTGTCCGCACATCTCTAAAGACTGCTTTAGGGGTTGTAATATCCCTGGGGATATGCTCCACATTTGGTGGAAATGTCCGATCGTTGAGAAATTATGGCAAGAAGTTAATTCAATTATTATCCAATTATTTGGTAAACCAATTATAATGGACCCCACAGTATTCCTATTGGGAAAGATGCCACATGGATTCTCGAAGAGTCTTTGGAGATTAGCGAATACATTGTGCATGGCAGCTAAAATTCATATAGCTTCTAAATGGAGAACTCAGACACTGTCCATTTCAATGGTGAGAGACAGAATGAATGAAATTTTAATGTGCGAGAGAATCCAAGCAACTAGATGTGATGACATGGATGCCTTTTTTCGAATCTGGAGCCCTTGGCTCGATCTCGACTCTAGCACCCCCCTGACTCAAACCCTCCTATTGTCTCCATGAATTTCTTACATCTTATATCTGTAAAAGCTTATTAACATTATTAGTATATTGCGACAAATCAGCACTCACCTAATTATCAACATCTGATGACATGACATGTTGGATTTCCCCCATAATTGGTAAAACGAAGTGATGTTATCCCCCTTGTTGTTCCTATCCCTAGTCTGTCTTGTCCTGTCTTTCTAGTTTGGTTTATATGATCGACCTTTATTGATATGGTTACTTTTACATTTTTGTCACGATGCTCTACAAATAACTATATCTTTTTTTACATGGAAGGTCGTTTTTGTTATATATTGTTATGAAAACTTTAAATAAACATATTGAAACAAAAAAAAAAAGACCTACATCTCAATAAATGGCACGGTAACAGAGAAGGAAGAAGCAGTGCACATTTTAGTGCAGTGTAATTCCCAGAGAAAGCATATTGAGTGTGCATGTGAAGACTCATACATGTAGTAGTGAAGTTATTGCACTTTTTACTTCTACTCAGTTTTTTTGCAAAGTTGGTAGATTACATGACTTGGCTCATCCTTTGCAGTGACAAAAAAGGCTAGGCAACCCTTGCCACCCCTGCAAGTTGCAGACCTGTGGACGCTGCTGGTCACAGACACAGATGTGGCTGAGGATGCATTGCTCATCGTGGCTGTGTCACTACGTGTCTCTGACGTACAGTGCACAAAAATCTCCTCATCTTCCTCCTCATATGACCTACTCAGCTGTTTTATTTTATGTTTCTTTTAGAAACCTGGATCCAGGACTCAGACACCACCACCGCTGCCGCTCTCTCGTTTGGTGGGCTGAAATTTTCACATACCACCAGACCTGAGAACAGACAGGGTGGAGGTGTTGGTTTGCTCCATCCATCCTTCCATTTGCTCCTTCCATCACAATGTGCTTTCCAGGTCATCCCCCTGGTTCCCTCACTCACATTTCCTTCCTTTGAAGTCCACGCCGTCAGACTCTTTAAGCCCTTCTCCTTGCGAGTGGCGGTTATTTATCGCCCTCCAGGCTCCTCCCACCAGTTTCTAGACCACTTTGCCACCTGGCTTACTCACTTCCTATCCTGTGACATCCCTGCCCTCATCATGGGAGACTTTAACATCCCCATCAATGATCCCCTCTCCCAATCTACCGCTCATCTTCTTTCTCTAACTTCTTCATTCGGCCCCTCACAGTTTACTAATTCTCCTACGCATGAGGACGGGAATACTCTGGACCTGGTCTTCTCCCATCCCGACTCGCTGCATGACTTTATGAACTCCCCTCTCCCACTCTCGGACCACAACCTTCTTTCCTTCTCTGTCAAGAATTGTCTCCTCAGCCGGGACACCCCCTCTTACCACACTTATCGGAATACACGTACCATTAATACCGAGCAGCTTGTGGGCAATCTCCACACATATCTAGCCCTCATCTCCTCCCTCTCCTGTCCAGACTTAGCATTGTCACACTTCAATAATACACTGAAGAATGCACTAGATGAAGCATCTACATGCAGAAAGACCCGACACAGACAATGGCAGCCCTGGCACACTATGCAACCACGCTTTCTGCAGCGTTGCTCAAAGTGTGCAGAGTGGCAGTGGAGAAAAACTCTCTTACCAGAAGACTTCATCCACTATAAGTTCATGCTCAAAACCTATAACTCTGCCCTTTATCTGGCCAAACAATCCTACTTCACCACCCTCATCACCTCACTATCCAACAACCCAAAATGACTTTTTCAAACTTTAAACTCCCTCCTGAAACCTAAAGTACAGGCCCCCATCACCAACCTCAGCGGTGAGGATTTGGCCACTTATTTCTTAGAAAAAAATCAACCACATCCATCAGGATATCTCAGCGCAATCTCCTCAGTGCCTGGATCCCCTTCCCTGCCGCACCTCAAGCTCACTAGACATCTTTCAGCCTGTTTCAGAAGAAGAAGTCTCCAAGCTTCACGCTTCTGCTCGGCCTACAACCTGCAACAGTGAACCCATTCCTTCACATATCCTGCAGTCTCTCTCACCAGTGGTCACAACTCACCTGACTAAAATATTTAACCTCTCTCTTTATTCAGGTATCTTTCCCTCCTCATTTAAACATGCCATCATAACTAGTGTTGAGCGATACCGTCCGATACTTGAAAGTATCGGTATCGGAAAGTATCGGCCGATACCGGCAAAGTATCGGATCCAATCCGATACCGATACCCGATACCAATACAAGTCAATGGGACTCAAGTATCGGACGGTATTCCTGATGGTTCCCAGGGTCTGAAGGAGAGGAAACTCTCCTTCAGGCCCTGGGATCCATATAAATGTGTAAAAGAAAGAATTAAAATAAAAAATATCGCTATACTCACCCTCCGACGCAGCCTGGACCTCAGCGAGGGAACCGGCAGCGTTGTTTGTTTAAAATTCGCGCTTTTACTTGGTTACGTGAAGTCCCGGCTTGTGATTGGTCACGGCGC
This sequence comes from Ranitomeya variabilis, assembly GCF_051348905.1. Lineage (NCBI taxonomy): Eukaryota > Metazoa > Chordata > Amphibia > Anura > Dendrobatidae > Ranitomeya > Ranitomeya variabilis. Next base: position 916,367,468 of record NC_135233.1, on the reverse strand, counting down.
CATGTTGCCGGGACGCGGACCAATCACAGCAAGCCGTGACGAAATTACGTCACGGCTTGCTGTGATTGGTCCGCGTCCCGGCAACATGGCCGCCATTAACCAATCACAAGCCGTGACGTCACGGGAGGCTGGACACGCGCGCTTTTTAAAATGGGCGCGTGTCCAGCCTCCCGTGACGTCCCGGCTTGTGATTGGTTGCGCCGCGGTCAACCAATCACAAGCCGGGAGGCTGGACACGCGCGCATTTTAAAATTTTAAAATGGGCGCGTGTCCAGCCTCCCGGCTTGTGATTGGTTGACCGCGGCGCAACCAATCACAAGCCGGGACGTCACGGGAGGCTGGACACGCGCCCATTTTAAAATGCGCGCGTGTCCAGCCTCCCGTGACGTCACGGCTTGTGATTGGTTGCGTCTCCCATGTGACTGCAACGCAACCAATCACAAAGCCGGGACGTAATTTTAAAATCCTTAAGGACCTGAAATTACGTCACGGCTTGCTGTGATTGGTTGCGTCTCCCATGTGACTGCGACGCAACCAATCACAACGCCGGAACGTAATTTTAAAATCCTGAAGGACCTGAAATTACGTCACGGCTTGCTGTGATTGGTTGCGTCCCGGTCACATGGGCGGCACGCAACCAATCACAAGCCGGGACTCACGTAAAGGAAAGAAAAGCGCGAATTTTAAACAAAGAACGCTGCCGCTTCCCTCGGTAAGGTGCAGGCTGCGTCGGAGAGGTGAGTATAGCAATATTTTTTATTTTAATTCTCTCTTTTACACATTTTTACATTAATGTTGTTTCGATACCGATACCCGATATCACAAAAATATCGGATCTCGGTATCGGAATTCCGATACAGCAAGTATCGGCCGATACCCGATACTTGCAGTATCGGAATGCTCAACACTAATCATAACCCCTTTACTTAAAAAGCCATCCCTGGACCAGAACTGCACTGCCAACTACAGACCTGTCTCTAACCTTTCCTTCATCTCTAAACTCCTGGAACGCTTGGTCCACTCCCATCTAATCCGCTATCTCTCGGAAAACTCTCTTCTTGACCCCTTACAATCTGGTTTCCGCTCTTTACACTCCACTGAAACTGCCCTCACTAAAGTCTCTAATGATCTAATAACAGCTAAATCCAAAGGTCATTGCTCTCTGCTGATTCTCCTGGAGCTATCTGCCACATTTGACACTGTGGATCACCAGCTCCTTCTCACTATGCTCCGCTCCATAGGCCTCAAGGACACAGCCCTCTCCTGTTTCTCCTCCTACCTCTCTGACCGCTCCTTCACTGTATCTTTTGCCGGCTCTTTTTCCTCTCCTCGTCCCCTTACTTTCGGGTTCCGCAAGGCTCAGTCCTAGGCCCCCTCCTCTTCTCTCTTTACACGGCCCCTATTGGACAAACAATCAGCAGATTTGGGTTCCAGTATCATCTCTATGCGCTGATGACACCCAATTATACACTTCTTCCCACGACATCACCCCTACCCTAATTTAAAATACCAAGGATTGTCTGTCTGCGGTCTCTAACATCATGTCCTCCCTCTACCTGAAACTAAATCTCTCCAAAACGGAACTTCTTGTGTTTCTCCCTTCTACTAACCTCACTCTACCCAACATGGAAATTACCCTGGAGGGTTCAACCATAACTCCCAAGCAGCATGCCCACTGTCTTGGGGTCATATTTGACTCCGAACTTTCCTTTACTCCCTATATCCGATCACTCACTCGCTCTTGTCTCCTGCATCTTAAAAACATCTCCAGAATCTGACCTTTTCTCACCGTTGAAACTGCTAAGACTCTTACTGTCGCTCTTATTCATTCTCATCTGGACTACTGCAACTCTCTTCTAATCGGTCTCCCTCTTACCAAACTTTCTCCTCTCCAATCCATCTTGAATGCTGCAGACAGAGTTATATTTCTGTCCAGCCGCTTCACCAATGCCTCCATCTTGTGCCAGTCATTACACTGGCTACCCATTCACTACAGGGTCCAGTATAAACTCATCTCTCTCAACCACAAAGCTCTCCACAGTTCTGCACTGCCTTATATCTCATCTCTGTCTATCGCCCTACACGTGCCCTCCATTCTACAAACAACCTAAGACTAACATCCCCTGTAATCCGAACCTCACACCTCCATCTCCAAGACTTCTCTCGTGCTGCGCCAGCTCTCTGGAATGCACTTCCCCAGACGATCAGACTGAAACCTAGCCCCGACCTATTCAAGCGCGCTTTGAAAACCCATCTCTTCAAAGAAGCCTACCACATCAACTACTCAGTAAACTAACTTTGCCCTGTTCCCGCCTTCCAAATATTACTCTGAATCTACACCCTACTATTCATCTGTCTCCACACCCTCCATGCACACGATTAACTGCACTTGATACTTGACTATTGCACTTAAACACATGGGCTGATGACCGGAACATGCAGCTTTGTATGAAAATCCCTATGTATTATAATTGCCAGACCTGAAAAAACAAGCACTTTTCACCTATTGTCTCCCCCCATTTCCTTGTAGATTGTAAGCTTGCGAGCAGGGACCGCACTCCTAATGTCACTGTTTAAATTGTCTTAACTCGTATCGAATTTATTGATTATACATGTCCCCGCTTAATTGTAAAGTGCTGCGGAATATGTTGGCGCTACATAAATAAAAATTATTATTATAATTATTATTAAAATTATTATTATTATGTTCACACCAACTGGGTTCTACCATCTCATCATTATCATCCTCTGTTATCTCTTTCCTCACCCTTTGAGTCGCCCTCCTTCTCTTCCAGATGTAACAGCACAGTACAGTCCGCGTGAGCCTCAAATATCTGAGTCTCATCAGGATCACCTGATGACGAGAGTCAGGATGCTGTTCGGATAGTGTGGTAGGAGCACAGTATTAGCAATAAGAAATTAGGTTTTAAAGTCTACACCAACTCTGCAAACAGCTGAATTTCAACGGCAGTAAATTATAAGGTGAAATATGGCGTGCTGAATCGCATTTGTCACAGAAGAAAGAATTGTTTGAGTGTGGATAAGGCCTGTATGAAAAAGAATATATACCACAAACAATTTGAAAGTGAGATATCCCATACTGTACTATGTTAGTAACAGAAGAATTTTTTTTTGTGCCTGTGGATTAGGCCTCTATAACAGACTAGATGCTACAAACAATTTGAATGTGAGATGTCCCCTACTGTATAATGTTTGCAACAGAAGAATTTGGGGGGCTCTGGATCAAGAGTCTATAACAGACTACATGCTACAAACAATTTGAAAGTGAGATATCCCCTATTGTATGACATTAGTAACAGGAGAATTTTGGGGGGTCTGTGGATCAGACCTCTATAACAAACTAGATGCTATAAACAATTTGAAAGTGAGATGTCTCTTACTGTATGACGTTGGTAACAGAAGAATTTGGGGGGCCTGTGGATCAGGCCTCTATAAAGGACTAGATGCTACAAACAATTTGAAAGTGAGATGTCCCCTATTCTACGACGTTAGTAACAGAAGTTTCACATTTAGCTAGTGAAAAAATAATATTTCGAACACTATAGCCATGCATGGAGCATAATAGAAACAGTGCACAACACACTTGTATGACATGTGCACTGCTGTCTTTGTCTGTGGACCTCAGTAAAGGCAGAAAAAAAGCTGGAAAGTCAATTTCACAGCCAGACAGGACACTACCTAGCTAAACTATCTGAGTAACAAACAACCACTTAGCCCACTAGCTAAAATATAGCTTCTTACACTGCCAGCATTCAGGAGCAGCCTCTCTGCTCTGTTACAGTGTCAAAATGGCACGAAAACAAGATGTCCGCTCTGGATGTGGAGAGGGACATGTGATTACAGCAGCCAAAGACACAAACCATTGTGTCAGGACATTTTGGATATTTCCTGCGCCCTGATTGGCTAGCCACAATGTGCACACATAAAGTTAGGACACAAATTACTGTTTACAAGAGTGCCGGGCCTCGGAGCTCTGAAAGCCCCCTCCCCTCATCAATTACGTGACAAACGCTCATGATGCACCATCATTATCATTCCAAAAGTGCTGGAAATGCGTTTGTGGCAATGCAAATATTTTCCTGCACTTTTTAACGAATGTTACCGATTTTTCCCAATTTTAAAAAATTTTGCTCATGTTTCCGATCAGGAATCCGAATGTCCCATATTAGTGCCAAATTTATGTTTGGCGGTCGTTTTCCAAACAAATTCGCTCATCATTACTCTGGAGACGCAAACGATTGAACACATCTATTTATCAAATGATAATCCTTATTCATATTGAAATATGGACATTGTGATAAACCTTACATTTCTCAAAGTGCTCTCTCTTACTCTGATGACATCTTTACACATCCTTGGCATTATCACAGATAGCTTCATCAGGTTGTCACCTGGAGTTCACAGATGTGCGGAAAACATGTTGACTGCTTTAACTTCAATCTGCAGTAATAATCACCCCAAACCATCTCAATTGGGTTAAGGTCAGATAATTGTGGAGTACATGTCATCTGATGCAGCACCCCATTCCTCTCTTTCTTAGGCACATAGCTTTAGCATAGTCTGGAGATGTGTTTTGGGTCATCATCCAGATGCAACATAAATGATGTCCCACTAAGTGCAAAACATATGGGATGGCATGTCATTGCAAAATGATATGGTAGCCATGCTTGATACTTGTGACTTGAATTTGGAATAAATCACCAATAAAGTAACAAGACAAGCACCTCCACAACATCACAATTCCCTCTCCATGTGACACGATATGCAGAAAACATGTAAAAACCATCCACGCACCTTTACTTCATCTCACAATGACTTGGCAATTGGAATCAAAAACCTCAAATTTTGACTCATCAGAAAACAGTACAGATTTCAACTCATTTAATGTCCAGTCTATGTGTTGCTTAACCTAAACAAGTTTCTTCTTGTTTGCCGTTCTCAGTAATGGTTTTTTAACAGCAATTTGACCCTAAAGGCCTGCATTTTTTAGTCTCCTTTAAAAAGTTGATTTTGAAATGTGTCTTCAACTTGATGCCAGTGCTGTCGATATGCGTTTTCTGAGGTTAAAAACTCTGATAAAATTATCCTGTGCAGCAGAGGTAATTCTTTGTTTTCCTTTTCTGGGATAGTCTTTATGACAGCCAGTTTCATCAAATTAATTGATGGTTTTCATAACTGCACTTGAGAATACCTTCTAGGTTCTAGCAATTTTCCGGACTGAATAACATTTGTGTATTAAGTAATGAATGGCTGTCATCATTTTTCTTTACTTAGTTGAGTCATGTATGCCATATTTTGGCTTAGAACAATTTAGAAATAGGGCTAGGTACTGTTTGGAACTATGTAGCAACACGGCCTCTGTAGAACACAACTGATAATAGCAAACATTTTCTAAAGACTGATAATTCCACAACTGAACTCTAGATCTGTTCATTGGAAGTCATTTCAGGAGACTACCTGATGAAGTTGCTTGAGAGAATGTCATGGGTGCGTAAAGCTGACACAAGAGTTAAAAGGCGGATACCTTGAGGAATCTAAAGTTTAACAGACTTTCTGCTTTGTTTCACATGTGATTTTTTTACCCCTTGTTTTCATATGTGTTCCTTTGTGGTTTTGCAGTCCTTAGACTGAATGCACAACATGCACATTCCAGTAAAAACAAGGAAATCCATTGCCTGAGCAGGTACAGTATGTGGAATCTTTTGACTGTACAGTACATGCAAGACATACTGTATATACAATAAAAACATATTGTAGCATAAAATATATTGAAATATATTATCAAAAGCTAAGCAGATAATAAAATAAACCTGTATTATACTCAGCCTCCATATTCAGGAAAGCCCACCCCCCAGCTGTACAGTCCAGAGGCGAGAGTTATCCTTCTAGTTTGCTGCTCCATTCTGTACCAGGCTCCTTATCTTTGAAAGTGTAAAAGTCAGAACTGAATGGTAGAACCATTAAACTATTAAAATTAATCCTTTTTACAAAAAAAACTAGGGAAGAAGGGAGAACAAATAAAGGATGAGGGAAAATAAAGCATTCCATGCAGCATTATTAGTGATGGCAGCCCAGTCTCTAATGAGATCTAAGAAGCCAACAGAGATGGAAGTGCAAGCTTATCATCTGGGAGATTCCCTTGGTCCACAGCATTGTACTAAGATACAATATTCATGATTTTAAAAGAAAATTAAAAATTTCCATTTAGTGTATTTGCCAAAATGACAGAGTTAAAGTTCATTCTCAATAAAACTGGATTCGTGAATTTTTATCTCAGTTGATTGAAGTGTGTTTTTATTAAACATTAGGTCAGCCGTTAACTTTGTCTTCAGACATAATAATTATGAACATTAAAATGTTACATATAACAAAGTACTCTACAGATTCCCCTTTAAAAAAATACAGCACAGGCATCATTTTATATTGCATCTTAATTTAATTATCTTAATAAAAATTATAATGGAATCTTATCAACCTTAGTGAACACAGGCACATGTGAACGTTAGCAGATTTCTTCTATGAATTCAGAGCTTGCTACTTCTCCACCTTTCATTAAGTTGCAGGAACAGTAAATAATCCTATGAAAAGATTTTAAATGCCAGATTTGAGTACAAGCCCTTTTTGTTCAAAAAGCGTTTTCAAGAATAAAAATAATGAACCCAGCCCCGGTATTGTGCTGTCAAAATCTACGTACACATTGAAAAATCAAACTAGCAAACAATGGTATTTTGTCAAAGAATGTATTGTTATACTGCAAAATACATGCCTTGGAATAAGGATAACAAAAAATGCCATTCATTGTGATATCGATTATTCACATGGTTTTTATGACTTTAGTTTGAAATGAAATGGTGAATGCTTGCAGGGGCCACATTATATAGAGAGTTTGATGGAATTATGACAACTTTTAAAATTACATTGCAGGCTACTATGAACTTAACCTATTTGTGCTCTGTTTGAACGTGTGGGTGTGTGTGCATGTTACAGGCAATACACTTTTCCTTTTGCTGAAAAGATATGCTAATTGTTATTTCACACAGTGACTGAGACCTCGTTCAAACATTCATGTTGCATTTACATGTTCTAACTTTTTTTTCACAGATGTACCAATTATAGTGTAACCTCTGTGGGGGAGAATGGTCTATAGAAACTGAGGCAGATAGGAATAGACAGTGTTTCTCAGTAAGAGACAGTAATCCCTCCTTAGCTGCATTGCCTTGGTAACCTGGAGGAAGAGGATCAGCAGCAGAGGACAGGACTGATTGGCTGAGCAAGATGGAGAAGAAAGGTGGAGTTAACAGACCTAAATAATCTGGGGGTTGTCAGCCTTTACTGGAAAAATGCATTGAGGATCTGGAAGGAGAGCAAAGTGTGAGTGGTGACAGTTCTGCAGCTCAGTGTGAGAGGAAAGTAAGCCCTAGAGCGGTACCACAACTGCAGATCAGCCAGGTTGCTCACTCCCACCTGGCTTCCCATCTAGAAGAAGAATCTTGCCTTCCATTCCCCAGCGACTTGACCATGAAGCTCCAGCCTGGAACCCTATGTGTTTGCCAAACTGCTACATCAAGGAGAGAGTAGTTACTGCTGGGACTTGTGGTTCCACTGTTGGAAAGTATATTAAAGTTCTCTAAAAAGGAGCATTGGTGGGTGTTAGGGTTGGCGGAATGCACCGAATATATTTATTAGATGGGATTGGTGCATTCGCAACCCAGGATCCACCGTGCAGGAAAGAACCTGCTGCTAAGTAATTGGCGGCACTATATGGCGGTATGAACCAGCTCTGTTAGCTTCACAGAGCGGCCGAGAAAGCAAAGCTCTGTGCCCTGTTAGACTTTCTCAGAGGCACAGGTTAACTACCCAAATGAGAGCAGTCAGTGGTCATGCATGCACACAAAACTCCTCGCCGGATGTGCCAGCATTCTAGGGGCTTATTTCAGCCAGTTCCCTGAATACACACAAACACAATCTCCTCGCCGGAGGTGCCAGCATTCTAGGGGCTTATTTCAGCCGGGTCCCTGAACACATACAAACACATGACCACACTGGCGCAAAGCACATAACTTAGGAAGATACTAGCGCATGGCCGTGCGGCCATGCGAGCCTTAAATAGCTGCAGCACATACAGGACCTTCCTAGAAGGACCAATGAGAGGCTGCTACAGAGCCTGCGCACCTACAGGACCTTCCGAGAAGGACCAATAGATTTGGCTGCAGTACCTGAGCATGTGACCCTTGATCTCCACTGAGAGATCTTACCCTGGGCATGCTCAGTGTGTGCAAAGCAGGACTTAGTCCCAGAAAAGCCTGCTCGCTGCAGATCAGTGCAGGGTACAATAGCAGAGCCTGGAGAGGCAGCAGTAACCCTTTGCACAGTATCAGTCTTAGGGCTCATTTCCACTGGCGAGAGACAAATCGGTCCGTAATCTGGACCGAAAAAACGGATGTAACGTATGTGATTGTCATGCGAGTGTCATGCGAGTGCAATGTGATTTTTAATCGCATCATCCGTATGACATCCTATTACTGTCCGATTTGTACGCACCGGTGTCCTTTGAAAAGCCGGCAAATCAGTGCTGTGTACAGTAAAATCACACTGACAGGTTAGAATAGAGTAGATATATACACATAGAATAGGTATATATACATATATATATGTCAGTGAGACACCTACATATGTATATTTATATTTAATGCAGCGCAAGATAGCATTAAAGCCGCTAATTCAATTACCGGCTTTTCATTTCTCCTTCCCAAACCCGACAGGATATGAGACATGGTTTACATACAGTAAACCATCTCATATCCCCCTTTTTTTTGCATATTCCACACTACTAATGTTAGTAGTGTGTATGTGCAAAATTTGGCCGCTGTAGCTGCTAAAATAAAGGGTTAAATGGCGGAAAAAATTGGCGTGGGCTCCCGCGCAATTTTCTCCGCCAGAGTAGTAAAGCCAGTGACTGAGGGCAGATGTTAATAGCCAGGAGAGGGTCCATGGTTATTGGCCCCCCCGTGGCTAAAAACATCTGCCCCCAGGCACCCCAGAAAAGGCACATCTGGAAGATGCGCCTATTCTGGCACTTGGCCACTCTCTTCCCACTCCCTGTAGCAGTGGGATATGGGGTAATGAAGGGTTAATGTCACCTTGCTATTGTAAGGTGGCATTAAGCCAGATTAATAATGGAGAGGCGTCAATTATGACACCTATCCATTATTAATCCAATAGTACGAAATGGTTAATAAAACACCCACACACATGATTAAAAAGTATTTTAATGAAATAAACACACAGGTTGTTTTAATATTTTATTGCTCTCTCAATCCATTTGCAAACCCTCGCTTGGCAAAATAATAAACGCACAAGATACATACCCTCAGATGAACCGTCACGTCCCACGAAGTAATCCATCTGAAGGGGTTAATTATTTTACAAGCAGGAGCTCTGCTATAATGCAGCTGTGCTCGTGCTTGTAAGCCCCGGGGAATGAAGGAAATGTAGGTCAATGACCTATAGTTACCTTCAGTCGCGGTGATGCGCCCTCTACTGGATGTCCTCATGAACTGCAGCCTGGGAACTTTTTCCCATGCTCCAGGTCATATGAGGACATCCACCAGGGGGCGCATCACCGCGACTGAAGGTAACTACAGGTCATTGACCTACATTAGCTTCATTCCCCGGGGCTTACAAGCACGAGCACAGCTGCATTGTAGCAGAGCTCCTGCTTGTAAAATAATTAACCCCTTCAGATGGATTACCTCGTGGGATGTGACAGGTCATCAGAGAAGGTATGTATATTGTTGGTTTATTATTTTTCCAAGTGAGGGTCATCACATGGATTGAGAGAGCAATAAAATATTAAAACAACCGCTGTGTTTATTTCATTAAAATACTTTTTAATAATGTGTGTGTGTGTTTTTTAACCCTTTCATACAATTGGATTAATAATGGATAGGTGACATAATTGACGCCTCTCCATTATTAATCTGGCTTAATGTCACCTTACAATAGCAAGGTGGCATTAACCCTTCATTACCCCATATTCCACCGCTACACGGGAGTGGGAAGAGAGTGGCCAAGTGCCAGAATAGGCGCATCTTCCAGATGTGCCTTTTCTGGGGTGGCTGGGGGCAGATGTTTTTAGCCACGGGGGGCCAATAACCATGGACCCTCTCCTGGCTATTAATATCTGCCCTCAGTCACTGGCTTTACTACTCTGGCGGAGAAAATTGCGCGGGAGCCCACGCCAATTTTTTCCGCCATTTAACCCTTTATTTTAGCAGCTACAGCGGCCAAATTTTGCACATACACACTACTAACATTAGTAGTGTGGAATATGCAAAAAAAAAGGGGATATGAGATGGTTTACTGTATGTAAGCCATGTCTCATATCCTGTCGGGTTTGTGAAGGAGAGAGCAAAAGCCGGTAATTGAATTAGCGGCTTTTATGCTATCTAGCGCTGCATTAAATATAAATATACATATATAGGTGTCTCACTGACATATATATGTATATATACCTATTCTATGTGTATATATCTACTCTATTCTAACCTGTCAGTGTGATTTTACTGTAAACCGCGCTGAATTGCCGGCTTTTCAAAGGACACCGGTGCGTAAAAATCGGACAGAACTCGCATGGTGCGAGTGCCGTGCGATTTTTTTTTTTTTTCTCGCACCCATTGACTCGCATTGGCGAGTCTCGTACGAGACTCGCAGCAAATCGCAGCATGCTGCGATTTTTTTCTCAGTCCGATTTCGGCTGAGAAAAAAATCGCAAATGAAAAGACACCTATTGAATAACATTAGTCCGAGTGCAATCCGATTTTTTATCGGATTGCACTCGTCCGTTTTCCTCGCCAGTGGAAATGAGCCCTTAGTGAGACGCTGGGACCGACGTCTCCGCTGAGCAGGCTCCACTGCGGCCGATGCGGAATGGGAGATCGCAGCAGACATGGATCAAGATTCCCCCTGTGCAGCAGAGGAAACTCGACTCCTAACATTACCCCCCTCCTAGGGCCCCCTCCTCCTTGAGCCTTGCTACGCTCAAAAGCTGCAATGAGCAGCGGAGCCCGAATGTGCTCCACAGATTCCCAGGTTCTATCCTCTGGACCGTGACCCTTCCAGTCCACCAGATAAAATTTCTTGCCACGTACCACCTTGCACCCCACGATAGCATTCACCTCAAACTCATCCGTGGATGAACCCGATATCCCGGCAGATGACTCAGAAAACCGGGACAAATTAACGGGCTTTAAGAGGGAAACGTGAAAAGTATCGGTGATACCAAGGCGTGGAGGAATAGCCAAACGGTAGACCACAGGGTTGACCTGTTCCAGAACCTTGAACGGGCCAATGTAGCGAGGCGCAAACTTAGTGGACTCAACTCGCAGCCTGATGTTACGGGCGGAGAGCCACACTAAGTCGCCAGGAGCAAAGGTCGGAGCGGGGCGCCGGTGTGTATCAGCCGAAACCCTCATTCTCTCCTTGGAGGCCCGGATGGCATCCTGTGTGTGGTCCCAGATGTCACGTGCCTCCACTGCCACCCTAGAATCGGTGGATGACACGGGCATGGGCACAGGGACTCGTGGATGCTGGCCGTAATTAAGGAGAAAAGGAGTCTGACCAGTGGAATCGGCTATGGCGTTGTTCAAGGCAAATCCCGCCCAAGGTAGCAAAGATGCCCAGTCATCCTGCCTAGCAGAGACAAAATGTCGCAAGTATGTCACCAGAGTCTGGTTGGTTCTCTCTACCAACCCATTCGTCTCAGGATGATATGCAGAGGAGAGATTCAGCTCTATGCTGAGTAAACGGCAGAGCTCTCTCCAAAACCGAGATGCAAACTGGGGACCCCGGTCACTGACAATTTTATCAGGCATTCCATGTAAGCGGAAAATATGTTTTATGAACAACGCCGCCAAGGCCCGTGCAGAAGGTAACCGTGGAAGCGGCACCAAATGCACCATCTTAGAAAAATGATCGGTGACTACCCAGATAACGGTGCAGCTACGAGACTTGGGTAAGCCCACCACGAAGTCCATCCCAGCTATCTCCCAGGGCCTGTCTGTCTCCGGCATGGGGTAAAGTAGCCCAGCAGGCCGTTGCCGAGGAGACTGATTCTGGGCGCAGGAGACACATGCCCGAATATAGTCCCTGACGTCACGGGCCATATGCGGCCACCAGTACGTCCTCGCCAAAAGCTCAGATGTCCTCGTGGTCCCAAAATGTCCACCCACTCTGGACGAGTGAGCCCAAGAGAGAACCTCCGGTCACAAATTCGCTGGTATGAAAGTCTTGCCTGGGGGCACGGACTCTAGCGATACCGGAGCCACAGTTCTCAGGCTCTCAGAAGGGACAATAAGCCAAGGCAACTCCTCCTCCTCAGATGACACTACGGAGCGGGAGTGTTGTGATTTTGCTTTTTGCTCCCTCTAGTGGTCATTAGTGATTTGACTCTGGAGCTTCTGTCTTTTCCTATATCCTCACCTGGGCCGTTAGTTCAGGGGCGTTGCTATATAAGCTCCCTGGACCTTCAGTTCAATGCCTGGCATCGTTGAAATCAGAGCTAATCTGTTGTGCTCTTGTCCTATGATCCTGGTTCCTGTATTTCAAGCTAAGTCTGCTTCCTTGCTTTTTGCTTTTGTTTTGTTTGGTATTTTTGTCCAGCTTGTTCCAATCTGTATCCTGACCTTTGCTGGAAGCTCAAGGGGGCTGGTGTTCACCCCCTGGACCGTTAGACGGTTCGGGGGTTCTTGAATCTCCAGCGTGGATTTTTATAGGGTTTTTGTTGACCAGATAAGTTATCTTGCTATATTCTGCTATTAGTAAGCTGGCCTCTCTTTGCTGAACCTGGTTCATTTCTGTGTTTGTCATTTCCTCTTACCTCACCGTTATTATTTGTGGGGGGCTTGTATCTTGCTTTGGGGTCCCTTTCTCTGGAGGCAAGAGAGGTCTTTGTTTTCTTCTCCTAGGGGTAGTTAGATTCTCCGGCTGGCGCGAGTCATCTAGCGATCACCGTAGGCATGATCCCCGGCTACTTCTAGTGTTGGCGTTAGGAGTAGCTATTTGGTCAACCCAGTTACCACAGCCCTATGAGCTGGATTTTTGAATCTCGCAGACTTACACGTTCCTCTGAGACCCTGTCCACTGGGGTCATAACAGGGAGAGAGCGTCAGCACAAATGTTCTTCTCCCCGGAGAGAAAATGGAGAGTAAAATGGAACCGGGAGAAGAACAGGGACCATCTAGCCTGGCGAGAATTCAGCCGCTGGGCCGTCTGTATATATACCAAGTTCTTGTGGTCAGTGAACACTTGGAAGGGAAAGCGAGCTCCCTCCAAGAGGTGTCACCACTCTGAAAAAGCCAACTTCATGGCTAGCAACTCCCTGTCCCCGATGGAATAATTCCTCTCCGCTGGTGAGAAGGTCTTGGAGAAGAAGAAGCAAGGATGCTTCCGACCTTGAGCATCCTTTTGGAAAAGGACTGCTCCAGCACCAACGGATGAGGCATCCACCTCCATGATAAATGGCTTATCTACATCGGGGCGATATAGGATGGGAGCGCTAGCGAAGTGTGACTTAATCGAGAGAAAGGCCTTGGAGACCTCCTCTGACCACAACTTGGGATTTGCTCCCTTCTTGGTGAGGGCAACCAAGGGAGCTACCAAAGATGAGAAGTGTGGAATGAACTGGCGATAGTAATTAATGAACCCCATAAAGCGTTGCACCGCTTTAAGAGAATGGGGTTCCTGCCAGTCCATCACAGCCTGTAGCTTGGCAGGATCCATAGCCAAACCCTGGGCAGAGATGATATAACCAAGGAAAGGCAAGGACTCCTGCTCAAACACACACTTCTCCAACTTGGCGTAGAGGGAGTTTGCCCGTAAGAGGTCGAAGACTTTGCGAACATCTCTCCGATGGGAGTCAATATCTGGAGAGTAGATGAGAATATCATCCAGATAGACTACGACCGAGGTGGTGAGCATATCCCGGAAAATGTCGTTCACAAAGTCTTGGAAAATGGCTGGAGCATTACAGAGCCCGAAGGGCATCACCAGGTATTCATAGTGCCCATCCCTGGTGTTAAAAGCCATCTTCCATTCATCCCCCTCACGGATGCGAATCAGGTTATAGGCACCCCGCAGATCTAATTTTGTAAATACCCTTGCTCCCCGTAGCCTATCACAAAGCTCAGATATCAGGGGTAATGGGTTCTTGTTCTTAACGGTGATGGCGTTAAGACCCCTGTAGTCTATGCATGGACGTAAGTCTCCAGTCTTCTTCTGTATGAAGAAGAACCCAGCCCCTGCAGGTGACACTGACTTCCTAATGAATCCACAAAATGAAGAAAAACACATCCGCACTGCTGCTGTGTGAACGACACCCGAATGAAATGACCTCCAACCCAGCACCCAAAGAGTTGTCGGGGCTATATGTATCCTCCACACCTTGTCTGTAGGGGTGCTGCGTCCAAAAAATGTAAGTGGTATCCAACGAAAAATAGAAACAAGTAGGAGCGCACTTACCCTGGTGGGATAATCATCACTTTATTTGGACATCATAAAAAGCAAACGGCAGGGAGGGATGGAAACAGCTACGGACAACGGCCGTTGTCCGTAGCTGTTTCCATCCCTCCCTGCCGTTTGCTTTTTATGATGTCCAAATAAAGTGATGATTATCCCACCAGGGTAAGTGCGCTCCTACTTGTTTCTATTTTTCGTTGGATACTTCCTAATGAATCCTCTTGCCAGATTCTCTTGGATGTACTGAGACATTGCCTCCGACTCCGGGAGAGATAACGGATAGACTCGACCCCGGGGAGGCTCAGCACCAGGCAAGAGGTCAATAGGACAGTCATAGGGGCGGTGAGGTGGAAGGGTCTCCGCAGCCCTTTTGGAGAACACGTCTGCATAGGGCCAATAGTGCTTGGGGAGAGAGGAAAGATCTGCAGGTACCTGTGTTGTAGCAACCTGAACGCACTCCCTGTGACATCTACCCTCACAGGATTTACTCCATCCCAAAATTCTCCCCGAGGACCACTCTATATGAGGAGAATGATAGCGTAGCCATGGTATCCCCAACAGGACCTCATCAATTCCCTCAGGAATGATTAATAGGGAGATAATCTCTTGATGTGATGGAGACACAGAAAGCATGATAGGAATGGTATGGTGGGTAATCTGTGAGGGTAGTGTCGACCCATTTACCACTCGAACGGTTACTGGTTTGGTGAACATAACCAGGGGTATTGCGTGACGCTGGGCAAAAGCGGATGACATAAAATTACCCTCCGCCCCAGAGTCCTCGCATAGCTCTACCATAAGAGTGGATGAGCCTAAGGTAATTGTCCCCTTGAAGGACAACTTTGAGGCAAACGTCGCCGTGTCTAGTGTACCTCCTCTAACTGCCACTAGATGCTGACGTTTCCCCGACCGCTGAGGACACTTGGAGGCAAGATGTCCTGACTGCCGGCAAACATGACAGACCTTATGTGCACAAGCGGACTGGAACTTGGATCCCACATGTGTCACCTCTATGGCCTCATGTGACTCGGACGCCTGGACTGGAGATTCCAGAGGTCTGGCGAAGGTGGGAGCCAGCCGAAACCTTTGCCTACACTGGGCTCGCTCCAACCTTCGCTCGTGAAAACGAAGGGCTATGCGAGTTGATACAGCTATGAGCTCCTCCAGTGTGGCGGGAATCTCCCTAGTAGCCAAAGTGTCCTTCACATGGTCAGCCAGCCCCCTCCAAAATATGGGAATGAGGGTTTTATCTGGCCATTCCAACTCAGATGCTAATGTCCGGAAGAGAACCGCAAAATGGCTGACCATGGTTGAACCCTGAGTCAAAGTCAGCAGTTGGAGCGCTGTATCATGGGTGACTTGAGGTCCTACAAAGACCTGTTTCAGAGTGTCCAGAAACCAAGGAACACTCCGCACCACATGATCGTTGCGCTCCCACAGTGGCGTAGCCCACTCCAACGCCCTGTCCGACAAGAGAGAGATTATGAATCCCACCTTTGCCCGCTGTGGGAAAACGTGCAGCCAGGAGCTCAAGGTGTATACCACACTGGCTCACGAAACCCCTACAGGACTTACTGTCCCCAGAGTATCTCTCAGGCAATGGGAGGTGAGATAAGGTCGGAACAGAGATGGCAGTGGGTAAAGCTGCTGCAGCCACGCTAGCAGCCTGAACAGCTATTGCGGTAACATCCACCGCCGTGGTTGCACGCTCAAGAGACGCCAACCAGCCCTCCAGCAGCTGGATGTACCCCTGCAATCGCTGTTCATCCGCCATTACTTAGCCAGATCCTGGCGCTAGTATACTGTTAGGGTTGGCGGAACGCACCGAATATATTTATTAGATGGGATTGGTGCATTCGCAACTCGGAATCCACCGTGCAGGAAAGAACCTGCTGCTAAGTAATTGGCGGCACTATATTGCGGTATGAACCAGCTCTGTTAGCTTCACAGAGCAGCCGAGAAAGCAAAGCTCTGTGCCCTGTTAGACTTTCACAGAGGCACAGGCTAACTACCCAAATGAAAGCAGTCAGTGGTCATGCATGCACACAAAACTCCTCGCCGGAGATGCCAGCATTCTAGGGGCTTATTTCAGCCAGTTCCCTGAATACACACAAACACAATCTCCTCACCGTAGGTGCCAGCATTCTAGGGGCTTATTTCAGCTGGGTCCCTGAACACATACAAACACATGACCACACTGGCGCAAAGCACATAACTTAGGAAGATACTAGCGCATGGCCGTGCGGCCATGCGAGCCTTAAATAGCTGCAGCACATACAGGACCTTCCTAGAAGGACCAATGAGAGGCTGCTACAGAGCCTGCGCACCTACAGGACCTTCCGAGAAGGACCAATAGATTTGGCTGCAGTACCTGAGCATGTGACCCTTGATCTCCACTGAGAGATCTTACCCTGGGCATGCTCAGTGTGTGCAAAGCAGGACTTAGTCCCAGAAAAGCCTGCTCGCCGCAGATCAGTGCAGGGTACAATAGCAGAGCCTGTAGAGGCAGCAGTAACCCTTTGCACAGTATCAGTCTTAGTGAGACGCTGGGACTGACGTCTCCGCTGACAGGCTCCACTGCGGCCGATGCAGAATGGGAGATTGCAGCAGACACGGATCGAGATTCCCCCTGTGCAGCAGAGGAAACTCGACTTCTAACACTGGGTCTTGTGATTCAATGCACAAGGAGTTATAATAGGACCTGCTGTGGAGAGGATTTATTTCTTATTGTGTTAAGTGCACCAACGGTTTCTGCAAGCGTGCCAACATCTAAAGCAACCAGTCCCTGAAATTGGATTATGTTGTTTCCATTGCTGCAGCCATTTGTAGTTGAAGTGATATTAGTTAGGAGTGTGCCTGTCCCTTAAAGGGGAAGTGTCATCCTTAACTTGGGGCCTGCAGCGTAGATAGAAATGGGGAACTTAGGTGTGATTACTGTATTGTTGTACCCCCCAGGGATTGCCCTGTGCTACCACAACACTTAGGCTGACTGCAAAGCTCGTCCTTTACCTAAGGCTTCTTTCACACTTCCGTCTTTCAAATCTGCACAGGATCCGTCAAGATGTTGAAATGATGGATCCTGTGCAGATTGTGGAAAATGTGTGCACTGGGCCTGTCTTTCTGACGGACCCATCGAATCTATGTACACCTGTTGTGTATGCGTCTTCGCACCGGTTTTCCGCTGCGAAAACGCATACACAACACAAACCAGGTTAAAAAGAAATTAAAAATTGCAGTATTCTCACCTACCAGTGTTCCTGCACACTGATGGTCCCGGCAGCTAGCGTTCCAAGTAATACATTGCGAAATATCGCGAGAAGTCGCGGACTCGCGAGACTGTGACTTCTCGCGAGATTTCGCAATGTATTACTAGGAAGTAACGCTAGCTGCCGGGAACATGGGTGCCCGGGAACGCTGGTAGGTGAGAATACTGCGATTTTTTTTAATTTTTTTTTTATTATTTTTAAAATTTTATCTTGTTACTATTGATGCTGCATAGGCAGCATCAATAGTAAAAAGAGAAAGAGAGCAAGCGAGAGAGAATTTCCCTGATGGGAAATTCTTCCACGCATGCTCTCTTTGAAAAGGCGGGACCCGTCGCTGGATTCCTGCTTTTCACAGGCAGCAACACATCCTGCGTCCATAGGCTTCCATTGTAGCCAGTGACGGGCAGCGCAGGATGCGTCGTTGACCGATTTTCCGACATGCAGAAAAAACGTTCCTCTGAACGTTTTCTCTGCCCGATGGACCATTTTTTTTATGCAGGATCCAGTGAAAGATGGATGAAACGGATGGCCATCCGTCACAATCCATCGCTAATACAAGTCTATGGGAAAATGCAGGATCCTGCAAATTTTTTTGCAGGATCCTGCATTCTCAAAAATCGACGGATTGTGACGGAAGCTGAAAGACGTGTGAAAGAGGCCTAAGAGGGTTACATATTTTCTGTGTTTGTATGATCTCCTTTGTTCACTGTTCCTTGTATGCCCCTTGCCTTTTACACCTTTTAACCCTGTATAATAAACTTCTTGGGTTCTTTTAATCTAATCTCTTGTGAGTGCATACAGAGTGTAGACAGGTGTTTCCCGACTGGACCACTGGCAGAAGAGGAAGACCCTTTTGCATCCCACTACAGCTCCCAGCAAGATTAACGTGGAGGCACTACACCATATTAAGGTGAGAACTGCCAGACTCCCTGCCCATGGAGGTGGCTAAAAGGTGTGTTACAATAGTCTATGAAACTGTCCATAGGTCAGTTTGTTTGTTATGGACCATATGTCCATGGAAAACTTACAGAGGCATGTTGTTTTTTTTTTCCCAGTGTAATGGATAAGAAGTTCCAATATAAATCTATGGGTCCGTAAAAACAAGTACAGCACACGGATGGCATCCATGTGCCTTCCATGTGCTGACTATTTAACTTTGCAAAGGATATGAGGTGCTTTATAATTAATTTATTTGTCCATCTGTGAAAAACAATGATGACACACTGATGGTAAAAACAGACACACTGATGACACACTGATCCAAACCACTGGTGACACCAGTAGTATATTTTCAAGTACATGTTTAAGCGAGGCCTGTGAAAGTGAGGCCTGAAAGGTGCTTTACCACCATTCATTGCCTGCCCCCTAATTTACTCTAGCTGCGATTAAATTAAAAATTTAGATAAGTACTTTATATGCTACTGAACATCAAATTTACACAGGCCAGAATACAAATGCAATTATAGGATGCAGCAGTGTTGTGAATTTGGATTCTGGGCTCCCCCGGTGGCCGCCTGTGGAATTGGACTTGTCATCCTCTTTCCTGTTTCACCTGGTTCCATCAGTAGTGGGTGTCGCTATTTAAGCTCATTTCTCTGGTGGTTTCTTGCCGGTCAACAATGTTATCTGATGCCTCTCAGTGCTTGTTCCTGCTTCTAGACTACTACTAGATAAGTTGGACTTTTGTCCATGTTTTGTTTTGCCTATTTGTTCCAGTTCACAGCTGAAGTTTTGTTACTGTGTCTGGAAAGCTCTCGTTGATCAGGGATTGCTACTCTGGCGTTATGAGTTAATGCCAGAGTTTAAGGTAATCTCTGGATGGTGTTTTGTTAGTGTTTTTCTGCTGACCATGAAAGTATACTATCTGTCTTCTGCTATCTAGTAAGCGGACCTCAAATTTGCTAAGACTATTTTCCTGCTGCGTTTGTTGTTTCATCTGAACTCACCGTCATTATATGTGGGGGGCTACTGTCTTCTTTGGAATATTTCTCTAGAGGTGAGCCAGGTCTTATATTTCCCTCTGCTAGCTATTTAGGTCTTAGGCCAGAGCTGGGCATCTAGCGATAAATAGGAAATGCTACCTGGCTATTTCTAGTTGCGCGGCAGGCTTAGTTCATGGTCAGTATAGTTCCATCTTCCGAGAGCTTGTCCCTCTATAGGCTTGCTATGATCTCTGCCTGCAGAGATCATGACAGTTTGACCGGCCAATAAAGTGTTAAAGACCCAGGTTGAGAAAGGAGAGTTATAAGAAGTCTGCTGGAATTTTTTTTTTTTTTTTTTTTTTTCCTCCAGTCTGCCTTGCTGCAGTCTTTTTTCTCTCTCTCCTCCTAATCTCTGTATGGCTCTGTGTGCACCTGACAATAATGGATCTCCAGAGTGTAACTGCGGGTTTGAATAATCTCATCACGAAAGTACAAAATTTACAAGATTTTGTGGTACATGCTCCGGTATCTGAGCCGAGAATTCCTTTGCCGGAGTTCTTCACAGGGAATAGAGCTAGCTTCCAGAATTTCCGAAATAATTGTAAGCTTTATTTGTCCCTGAAGTCTCGTTCAGCTGGAGGCCCTGCTCAGCAGGTTAGGATTGTGATTTCCTTGCTCAGGGGTGACCCTCAAGATTGGGCCTTCTCATTGCCAGCAGGGGATCCTGCGTTACGCGATGTGGATGCGTTTTTTCTGGCCTTGGGCTTGCTTTATGAGGAACCTCATTTGGAACTTCAGGCAGAAAAAACTTTGATGGCACTATCTCAGGGGCAAGACGAAGCTGAAGTTTTCTGCCAAAAATTCCGTAAATGGTCTGTGCTTACTCAGTGGAATGAGTGCGCCTTGGCGGCAACTTTCAGAGAAGGTCTCTCTGATGCCGTTAAGGATGTTATGGTGGGGTTCCCTGTGCCTGCAGGTCTGAATGAGTCCATGACAATGGCTATTCAGATTGATAGGCGTCTGCGGGAGCGCAAACCGGTGCACCATCTGGCGGTGTCTATGGAAAAGACGCCAGAAAGTATGCAGTGTGATAGAATTCTGTCCAGGAGCGAGCGACAGAATTTTAGACGGAAGAATGGATTGTGTTTCTATTGTGGGGATTCTACTCATGTTATATCAGCATGCTCTAGGCGTACAAAGAAGCTTGATAAGTCTGTTTCCATTGGCACCATTCAGTCTAAGTTTATTTTGTCTGTAACCCTGATTTGCTCTTTGTCATCCATTGCCACGGACGCCTATGTTGACTCTGGCGCCGCTCTGAGTCTTATGGATTGGTCCTTTGCCAATCGTTGTGGTTTTGATTTAGAGCCTTTGGAGACTCTTATTCCTCTGAAGGGGATTGACTCCACCCCATTGGCTAATAATAAACCACAATACTGGACACAAGTAACCATGCGTATCAATCCGGATCACCAGGAGATTATTCGTTTCCTGGTGCTGTATAATTTACATGACGATTTGGTACTGGGATTGCCATGGTTGCAGTCTCACAACCCAGTCTTGGACTGGAGAGCAATGTCTGTGTTGAGCTGGGGATGTAAGGGTATTCATGGGGACTTACCTTTGGTTTCTATTTCGTCGTCCATTCCCTCTGAAGTCCCTGAGTTCCTCTCTGATTATCAAGATGTCTTTGACGAACCCAAGCTTGGGTCGTTACCTCCGCACCGTGAGTGCGATTGTGCCATAGATTTGATACCGGGTTGTAAATATCCCAAGGGTCGTTTGTTTAATCTGTCTGTGCCGGAACATGCTGCTATGCGGGAATATATAAAGGAGTCTTTGGAAAAGGGACATATTCGTCCATCTTCTTCTCCCTTGGGAGCTGGGTTTTTCTTTGTCTCAAAAAAAGACGGCTCTTTGAGACCATGTATTGATTATCGGCTTCTGAATAAGATCACTGTTAAGTATCAATACCCATTGCCATTGCTTACTGATTTGTTTGCTCGTATAGAGGGTGCTAAGTGGTTCTCTAAAATTGATCTTCGTGGGGCGTATAATTTGGTGCGGATCAGGCAGGGGGATGAGTGGAAGACCGCATTTAATACGCCCGAGGGCCACTTTGAGTATTTGGTCATGCCTTTTGGTCTTTCTAATGCCCCTTCAGTTTTCCAGTCTTTTATGCATGATATTTTCCGCGATTTTCTGGATAAATTTATGATAATATATCTGGATGATATTCTGATTTTTTCTGATGACTGGGACTCTCATGTCCAGCAGGTCAGGAGAGTTTTTCAGGTTCTGCGGTCTAATTCTTTATGTGTGAAGGGGTCTAAGTGCGTTTTTGGGGTCCAGAAAATTTCCTTTTTGGGGTATATTTTTTCTCCCTCTTCCATTGAGATGGATCCCGTCAAGGTGCAAGCTATTTGTGACTGGACTCAGCCCTCCTCTCTTAAGGGTCTTCAGAGATTTTTGGGCTTTGCCAACTTTTACCGCCGATTTATTGCTGGTTTTTCGGAGGTCGTTAAACCACTGACTGATTTGACCAGACAAGGCGCTGATGTTGCTAATTGGTCCCCTCATGCTGTAGAGGCCTTTCAGGAGCTTAAGCGCCGTTTTGCCTCTGCCCCTGTGTTGCGTCAGCCTGATGTGAATCTGCCTTTTCAGGTTGAGGTTGACGCTTCGGAGATCGGAGCTGGGGCAGTGTTGTCGCAGAAAGGTTCCGACTGCTCCGTCATTAGGCCTTGTGCCTTCTTTTCTCGCAAATTTTCGCCCGCAGAGCGGAATTATGATGTTGGGAATCGGGAGCTTTTGGCCATGAAGTGGGCGTTTGAGGAGTGGCGCCATTGGCTCGAGGGGGCTAGGCATCAGGTGGTGGTATTGACTGACCACAAAAATTTGATTTATCTTGAGACTGCCAGACGCCTGAATCCTAGACAGGCGCGCTGGTCTTTATTTTTTTCTCGCTTTAATTTTGTGGTGTCATACCTACCGGGTTCTAAGAATGTTAAGGCAGATGCCCTTTCTAGGAGTTTTGACCCGGACTCTCCTGGTAATTCTGAACCCACAGGTATCCTTAGGGAGGGAGTAATTTTGTCGGCCGTTTCTCCTGATCTGCGGCGGTCCTTGCAAGAGTTTCAGGCGGATAGACCGGATCGTTGTCCGCCTGATAGACTGTTTGTTCCGGATGATTGGACCAGCAGAGTCATCTCTGAGGTACATTCTTCTGCATTGGCAGGTCATCCCGGAATTTTTGGTACCAGGGATTTGGTGGCAAGATCCTTCTGGTGGCCTTCCCTGTCACGAGATGTGCGAGTCTTTGTGCAGTCATGTGACGTTTGTGCTCGGGCCAAGTCTTGTAGTTCTCGGGCTAGCGGACTGCTGTTGCCCTTGCCTATTCCTAAGAGGCCTTGGACACACATCTCGATGGATTTTATTTCAGATCTGCCTGTTTCCCAGAAGATGTCTGTCATCTGGGTGGTCTGTGACCGTTTCTCTAAAATGGTCCATTTGGTTCCTCTGCCCAAGTTGCCTTCTTCTTCTGAGTTGGTTCCTCTGTTTTTTCAGAATGTTGTCCGATTGCACGGTATTCCTGAGAATATTGTTTCTGACAGAGGTACCCAATTTGTGTCTAGATTTTGGCGGGCATTCTGTGCTAGGATGGGCATAGATTTGTCTTTTTCATCTGCTTTTCACCCTCAGACTAATGGCCAGACCGAGCGGACTAATCAGACCCTGGAGACATATCTGAGGTGTTTTGTCTCTGCTGACCAGGATGATTGGGTTGCTTTTTTGCCATTGGCAGAGTTCGCCCTCAATAATCGGGCCAGCTCTTCCACCTTGGTGTCCCCGTTTTTCTGTAATTCGGGGTTTCACCCTCGATTTTCCTCCGGTCAGGTGGAATCCTCGGATTGTCCTGGAGTGGATGCGGTGGTGGAGAGATTGCATCACATCTGGGGGCAGGTTATGGACAATTTGAAGTTGTCCCAGGAGAAGACTCAGCGTTTTGCCAACCGTCATCGTCGTGTTGGTTCTCGGCTTTGTGTTGGAGATTTGGTGTGGTTGTCTTCTCGTTTTGTCCCTATGAGGGTCTCTTCTCCTAAGTTTAAACCTCGGTTCATCGGCCCTTATAGAATATTGGAGATTCTTAATCCTGTTTCTTTCCGTTTGGACCTCCCTGCGTCCTTTTCCATTCATAACGTTTTTCATCGGTCGTTATTGCGCAGGTATGAGGTACCTGTGGTACCTTCAGTTGAGCCTCCTGCTCCGGTGTTGGTTGAGGGTGAGTTGGAGTACGTTGTGGAGAAAATTTTGGACTCTCGTGTTTCCAGACGGAGACTCCAGTATCTGGTCAACTGGAAGGGTTACGGCCAGGAGGATAATTCTTGGGTCAATGCATCTGATGTTCATGCTTCTGATCTTGTTCGTGCCTTCCATAGGGCTCATCCTGGTCGCCCTGGTGGATCTGGTGAGGGTTCGGTGCCCCCTCCTTGAGGGGGGGGTACTGTTGTGAATTTGGATTCTGGGCTCCCCCGGTGGCCGCCTGTGGAATTGGACTTGTCATCCTCTTTCCTGTTTCACCTGGTTCCATCAGTAGTGGGTGTCGCTATTTAAGCTCATTTCTCTGGTGGTTTCTTGCCGGTCAACAATGTTATCTGATGCCTCTCAGTGCTTGTTCCTGCTTCTAGACTACTACTAGATAAGTTGGACTTTTGTCCATGTTTTGTTTTGCCTATTTGTTCCAGTTCACAGCTGAAGTTTTGTTACTGTGTCTGGAAAGCTCTCGTTGATCAGGGATTGCTACTCTGGCGTTATGAGTTAATGCCAGAGTTTAAGGTAATCTCTGGATGGTGTTTTGTTAGTGTTTTTCTGCTGACCATGAAAGTATACTATCTGTCTTCTGCTATCTAGTAAGCGGACCTCAAATTTGCTAAGACTATTTTCCTGCTGCGTTTGTTGTTTCATCTGAACTCACCGTCATTATATGTGGGGGGCTACTGTCTTCTTTGGAATATTTCTCTAGAGGTGAGCCAGGTCTTATATTTCCCTCTGCTAGCTATTTAGGTCTTAGGCCAGAGCTGGGCATCTAGCGATAAATAGGAAATGCTACCTGGCTATTTCTAGTTGCGCGGCAGGCTTAGTTCATGGTCAGTATAGTTCCATCTTCCGAGAGCTTGTCCCTCTATAGGCTTGCTATGATCTCTGCCTGCAGAGATCATGACACAGCAGCCCCCTTGATAAATGCAGTAGTAATATAGGTGCAGAATATTGATGAAGCAACCACTCATACACACCTACATTCATAGAGGGGGTGTAATCTAGTATTAGAATTGCACATGGATAAGGTTTGCATAGGATGCCAGTCACAAACATTTAGTGCATATTGTCTGGCTTGTAGCCAATTAGTGCTGCTCATATTATTTTATCAGGTGGGCTGTACAACACTTTACAAATGAACCCACAGGGATAGACACCTTAGTTTACGTGGTCAACATGCTTTGCTACAAACTGCATAAAATGTGCAGTATATATTAATAATATGCATGAGGTATTGGATATTTTTGCCAAAATACACAAGCTCACAACCCACTTCAAGGGTACTCATTGTCTTGCGAGTCCCTATACTAAATTCAAAAGCAAAAACACAGCTAAAGGACAAAAAACAATTCCAAAAACATAACAGGAAAAAAAAAGTTGCTTCATCAGTATTTTACACCTATATTGCCTCTGCCCTTATCAAGGGGAGCTGCTGTATCCTGTAAGTGCATTAATTTTATGACCTACATTTCTTCTGTTAAATTTTTACATTTATTATGTTCTTTACTTGTGCTTTTAACTTTTTTGCAATCAAACAAGTTTTTATTAATAAGACGATCCCAAATCATTGTACTTGTAATTACGTTTTGTGCAGTTTTTCCTGTTTTGAGGCTGTTTTCTGTTTTGATACAAATTTCTCTTTTAAATTGCAACTATTTTAATAGAGCTTGCAATGTACAACACCTCCTTAAATCTAAATATATAATTGTCTAAGGGTTTGTTTGTCTGTAACCGAAATCCCGCGTCGCTGCTTGGTTGCGCCTGGCCGGCCTCGACCAATCAGAGTTCATAAATAAACTACATATATATACTAGAATGAGAATAACATGAAGGACAGTCTGTGAGGGAGAGAATAACATGGAGGACAGTGTGTGAGGGAGAGAATAACATGGAGGACAGTGTGTGAGGGAGAGAATAAAATGGAGGACAGTCTGTGAGGGAGAAAATAACATGGAGGACAGTCTGTGAGGGAGAGAATAACATGGAGGACAGTGTGTGAGGGAGAGAATAACATGGAGGACAGTCTGTGAGGGAGAGAACAACATGGAGGACAGTGTGTAAGCGAGAGAATACAAATTTTCCCCTTTTTTAAGTTTATCATATGGTAAAATAAATGGTGTCTTTGAAAACTATAAGTCATCCTGTAGAAAACAAGCTTTCATACAGCGATAGATGACTAATAAAGTTTTGACGCTTAAACTAAAGAAAGAAGAATAACAATGGCAGTGTGTCCAATGGGTTAAAACATAAATGTAAGCACCAATGTTTATATGAATGCTAGATGGTGGCCCGATTCTAACGCATCGGGTATCTATAATATAACGCTGGGAGCGTCACTCTGTCCGAAGCCTTTATAGACTGCGCAAGCGCAAGCGCCGGCGCAGTCTGGACCACACAGAGTGACGCTCCCAGGAGATCGCGGTATGCGTAAACACTGAACGCACACCGCAATCTCCAACGGAGAAGCAGGGACGAGCCACGGAGCCAGGAGGGTGAGTATATTTACCTGTCCTCCGTTCCACCGCTGCGCGAGCCTCCGTCCTCCACATCCTCTGCCTGAGACGTTCAGTTCAGAGGGCACGATGACGCGCTTAATGTGCGCCGCCCTCTGACTGAACAGTCACAGCCAGAGGACAGGACCCGGAAGATAGAGCCGCGCGCAGCAGTGGAACGGGGGGACAGGTAAATATAGCAAGTGCACAGCTGCCCGCACTCACCAGAGCCAATCACAGCCGCCCGCACACTCACCAGAGCCACGCACAGCCGCCCGCACTCACCAGAGCCACGCACAGCCGCCCGCACTCACCAGAGCCATGCACAGCCGCCCGCACTCAGCACAGCCACGCACAGCCGCCCGCACTCAGCACAGCCACGCACAGCCACCCGCACTCAGCACAGCCACGCACAGCCGCCCGCACTCAGCACAGCCACGCACAGCCGCCCGCACTCAGCACAGCCACGCACAGCCGCCCGCACACAGCACAGCCACGCACAGCCGCCCGCACTCAGCACAGCCACGCACAGCCGCCCACACTCAGCACAGCCACGCACAGCCGCCCGCACTCAGCACAGCCACGCACAGCCGCCCGCACTCACCACAGCCGCCCGCACTCAGCACAGCCGCACTCGGGCAGTAGAGCCGGAGAGACAAAGATGGGAGCAACATATGGCAGAATGGAAACAGGAACAGGCAGAATGGGGGCGCGGGATGGGAGCAGCACATGACTGAATGGGGGCGCACAGATGACAGGATGGGGGTGCATGATGGGAGCACATGACAGGATGGGGCGCAGGATGGGAGCACATGACAGGATGGGAGCAGCACATGACAGAATGGGGGCACACACATGACAGGATGGGGGTGTAGGATGGAGCAGCATATGACAGGATGGGGACGGCGGATGGAGCAGCACATGACAGGATGGGGGCGCAGGATGGAGCAGCACATGACAGGATGGGGCCGCAGGATGGAGCAGCACATGACAGGATGGGGGCACAGGATGGAGCAGCACATTACAGGATGGGGCCGCAGGAAGGAGCAGCACATGACAGGATGGGAGAGCAAGATGGGAGCAGCACATACCAGGATGGTGACCATATACCAATATAAATGCTCGCCACATGGGGCGTAGAATGGGTTCAATAGCTAGTCTACTATATAATCGTCTAATTATGTCTGTTTGTCTGTAACGGAAATCCCGCATTGCTGATTCGTCTCGCCAGTTGCCCGCGACCAATCAGCGATAGGTGTAGTCCGGCAGCGAATTGGCACGGGATTTGAACCACGCTTCGCTGATTGGTCGCGCCCGGCCGGTCGTGACCAATCAGTGAGATTGGCGTAGTCCGGCCGTGAATTGGCCCGGGATTTGAACCACGCTTCGCTGATTGGTCGCGCCCAATGGCCACCACCAATCAGCAATATTGGCTCGAGATTTAAACCCCGCTGCGCTGATTGGTCACGCCCGGCCGGCCGCAACCAGTCAGTGATATTGGCGTGGGATTTAAACACCGCTTCACTGATAATGTATATATTTTACCCGGAAAATCCTGTGTGTTCATTGTATTATTCTTAAATCTTCATAAATAAACTAAATACATATTCTAGAATACCCAATGCATTAGAATCGGGACACCATCTAGTACTGAACAAAGGGGAGCTCCTTGGCTGACCTCCATAATTTATACTGGATGTTATAGTGCCCCTGATTGGCTGAGCTACAACCATATGATGCGATACCCCGCTTGCTGGGGAGATCTTTTGTTTGCCATAAATTTTTGCCAAATTTTAAACTTGCATGTACATTTTAACAGATCATTTGACTATTTTGTTTTTAAAAGGAGCAAAACAGGTAAAAGACAAAAATAAAGAGCATTTTTGATTTTCTGTAAAATTCATGAATCGGTGTGTGCCATTTTGAAGGATTCGGTGAAAAATACGGTAGTGAATACTAAAAGACAAAGGAGCAAAGTGACTTTAAAACCATAAGTGTTGAATTGGGCCCAAATACTTTACTTCCTTACTTATGTTTTCTTCAACCGAATCATAAAAATAAATGACAAGTGCACGTATATGAAAATATACAGTATATAGTAAAAAGATAAAACATAAATTAATATTGCTTCAGATCCTTCTGCACTTTTTTCCTCTTTAACCTTCCTGACCGGGAAATTGTCATTTTTTGTTTTCATTTGTGTAATTGTTCCAAGAACCATAACTTTTCCATTAGCCTAGCCATATGGGGACTTATTTCTTATACGGGATAAGTTGTTGTTTTCATTGATAGCATTTACATTAGCATATATTGCACTAAAAAACTTGAAAAAAAACAAAGTACAACGAAATGCTAATTTTTCATGGTGTCTATTGTGCATTAAAGGGGTTGGGAAAATTATTTAGTGAAACCAAATTTGTTTTTATATTTTAATAATTAAGTAGTGAAGGACTTAGGTGTGACTAAAATAATATGAAGACCATAAAGCAAGATATGTTGTGGTTGACTATTCCAGATAGTCCCCTGATGAATCAAGTACCTAATCAGGAAATGCATTGAGGCTGATATATATTTCTGGTCTGAAAATAAAGAATAAAATGTATTCACATTCTCTCCACACTTTTGAGTATGTTCTTGTGGATAATAATGTCAGAATGTAAATCCTGATTCCTCTTTTTTGATAAGTGATAGCCAGAATTAAATCTTGAGACCTTATCCTTAAAATGTACTGTATTTTCCGGCGTATAAGACGACTTATTAACCCCTAAAAATTGTCCTAAAAGTCGGGGGTCATCTTATACGCCGGGTACGGGTGCACAGAGCGATCCTGGATGGTTCCCAAGGTCTGAAGGAGAGGAGGCTCTCCTTCAGGCCCTGGGATCCATATTCATGTAAAAAATAAAGAATAAAAATAAAAAATATGGATATACTCACCCCTCCGACGGACCCCGGACCTCAGCGGTGCAAGCGTCTGCCTCCGTTCCTAAGAATGCAGTGAGTGAAGGACTTTCGATGACGTCGTGGTCACATGAGCGGTCACGTGAGCAGTCGCGTGACCGTGACATCATCGCAGGTCCTTCACTCACTGCATTCTTAGGAACGGAGGCAGACGCTTGCACCGCTGAGGTCCAGGGTCCGTCGGAGGGGTGAGTGTATCCATATTTTTTTTTATTATTCTTTATTTTTTACATGAATATGGATCCCAGGGCCTGAAGGAGAGTCTCCTCTCCTCCAGACCCTGGGAACCACACGCCGTATAAGATGACTGGGTGTATAAGATGACCCCCGTCTTATACGGCGGGTATATCCCAAATTCCATATTTTATATGGAAAAGTTGGGGGTCATCTTATACGCCCAGTCGTCTTATACACCAGAAAATATGGTACATATATTTTTGGTGACTGGCTGGTGCAGCATTTTGTATCTTATTCCAATTTTGCATGCATAGACCACCATTCTTAGTTTGCATTTTTGAAGTGACTCTTCTTTTTTGTCTTGTCGTACTTATTCCCAGATTTTGCATCAAGCTTTCAAAATGGCACTCGCAGGTTGATAAATTTTGCTCTAAATCAAAATGTTCTTTTTTCTTTTCTACTTTTTTTCTACAGCTTTTTAGAGCAAAAAGTAACATGATACTCCAAAAATCTGTTTGTCATTCTTCAGCTGCGCAAAAATAAAATTTGACAAATTTTGCACTCAAGTTGGGTACTGGAATACAATAGAGCAAAAATGTTATGACTCCTTGAAAAGTGGCAAATTAGGCTAAAGCATCTGGAAAACAAAAAGCTCACCCACAATGTTGAATGGAAAATAAGAAACAAACTAAAGGGGGATAATCTAAGACATATAAACAGCTATCAAAAGATCCCACTAATAAAAGATCTGATAAAATTGGGTAAACAGAAATAGGAATCAGGCATCCTAACCAAACATGAATACACATTCATCATAAATAAAACACTCAGCATATCAGTATCCTATCATACTCCGAAAATACATAATAAATAGAAATTTCCACCAGTGTGACCAATCCTCTTTGGCATTTTGCATTGCGTGTCTTACCTCCAACTTACCGAAATATGTGGACACACATCTCCAACCTAGTGTAAAACAATTACCGATTTATCTTAAGGATACAACATATGTTTTGCAGATCTTAGTAACTAATGAATGGCAGTATAATTACATTCAAAAATTACATTCTAGGTACACTTCATGTTGCTTCTCTGTACACAGTTATTGACCAAAATAAAGGGTGTGAGGCAGTATGTTACTTCCTAAAAAAAACACACACCTATCCTGAAGAACAAAACAATTAAATTCTTCAATGTATCAATTTAACCTTGTATCAACCATAATTATTTTCAAGGCGAGAGTAAATTTTACCTGAGACATGGGGTACAGCCATGAGGACAAGGGAAGCTGGGAACATCACACTATCCCAGTGGCATACTTGGAAAAAACCTTGTCCTATGGAAATGATTCATAGATGACATACTGTTCATCTGGAAGAGCTCAGAACAATCCCTATTACAATGTTTTGAGGCCAACAGCAATCATGCATTCTATCTGCATTTCTCACTGACACATTGTACTACTAGTGTGAATTTTTTGAACTTAACTGTATACATTAAAAAGCGTAGAATTTTAATCAAAAGTTACAGTAAGCCTTTATATGCTAATAGTTTTATCTATATGTCTAGTTGTCATCTTCTAGTGTGGCTTGACAATATACCTAAAAGTCCATTTTTAAGGTCCCACATAAATTGAACATACACTAAAGAATATATCAAAAAGGCAAACAGGACAGAAGAACAATTTATAAATAGGGGTTATAACGGACCCCCTTTGAAGGCAGTAATAGAAGAGATAAAACTATATTTTCATAATAACCAAATAATAAACCATAGAGATTATACAAAATTTGCAATATTGGACAACGAACTGGCTACCATCCAAGTTATTACTCAGTTTAACAACCACTCAGGCACATTCAAACATATAGTGAATAAACATTGGCATATTTTAAAACAGGACAAAATTATTGGTGACTTATTATCAGAGAAACCTAGATTTGTCTTTAGAAATGCCCACACGTTGGGAAGTCTGGTGGCACCAACAACCAAACCTCCTGGTATTAATACAGTCAACAAAAGGAATTCTATAAATAATATAAAGGGTTTTAGTGTATTTGGTAGATGTTATGCCTGCAAGCAGACATGAAGTAAGGTCAATTAAAGGTCCTTCTCAAAAAATTAGCATATAGTGTTAAATTTCATTATTTACCATAATGTAATGATTACAATTAAACTTTCATATATTATAGATTCATTATCCACCAACTGAAATTTGTCAGGTCTTTTATTGTTTTAATACTGATGATTTTGGCCTACAACTCCTGATAACCCAAAAAACCTGTCTCAATAAATTAGCATATTTCAACCGTCCAATCAAATAAAAGTGTTTTTTAATAACAAACAAAAAACCCATCAAATAATAATGTTCAGTTATGCACTCAATACTTGGTCGGGAATCCTTTGGCAGAAATGACTGCTTCAATGCGGCGTGGCATGGAGGCAATCAGCCTGTGACACTGCTGAGATGTTATGGAGGCCCAGGATGCTTCAATAGCGGCCTTAAGCTCATCCAGAGTGTTGGGTCTTGCGTCTCTCAACTTTCTCTTCACAATATCCCACAGATTCTCTATGGGGTTCAGGTCAGGAGAGTTGGCAGGCCAATTGAGCACAGTAATACCATGGTCAGTAAACCATTTACCAGTGGTTTTGGCACTGTGAGCAGGTGCCAGGAAGCATGAAGTGCTCCAAAATCTCCTGATAGCTAGCTGCATTGACCCTGCCCTTGATGAAACACAGTGGACCAACACCAGCAGCTGACATGGCACCCCACACCATCACTGACTGGGTACTTGACACTGGACTTCAGGCATTTTGGCATTTCCTTCTCCCCAGTCTTCCTCCAGACTCTGGCACCTTGATTTCCGAATGACATGCAAAATTTGCTTTCATCAGAAAAAAGTACTTGGGACCACTTAGCAACAGTCCAGTGCTGCTTCTCTGTAGCCCAGGTCAGGCGCTTCTGCCGCTGTTTATGGTTCAAAAGTGGCTTTACCTGGGGAATGCGGCACCTGTAGCCCATTTCCTGCACACGCCTGTGCACGGTGGCTCTGGATGTTTCCACACCAGACTCAGTCCACTGCTTCCTCAGGTTCCCCAAGGTCTGGAATCAGGCCTTCTCCACAATCTTCCTCAGGGTCCAGTCACCTCTTCTCGTTGTACAGCGTTTTCTGCCACATTGTTTCCTTCCAACAGACTTACCATTGAGGTGCCTTGATACAGCACTCTGGGAACAGCCTATTTGTTGAGAAATTTCTTTCTGGGTCTTACCCTCTTGCTTGAGGGTGTCAATGATGGCCTTCTTGACATCTGTCAGGTCGCTAGTCTTACCCATGATGGGGGTTTTGAGTAATGAACCAGGCAGGGAGTTTTTAAAAGCCTCAGGTATCTTTTGCATGTGTTTAGAGTTAATTAGTTGATTCAGAAGATTAGGGTAATAGGTCGTTTAGAGAACCTTTTCTTGATATGCTAATTTATTGAGACAGGTTTTTTGGGTTATCAGGAGTTGTAGGCCAAAATCATCAGTATTAAAACAATAAAAGACCTGACAAATTTCAGTTGGTGGATAATGAATCTATAATATATGAAAGTTTAATTGTAATCATTACATTATGGTAAATAATGAAATTTAACACTATATGCTAATTTTTTGAGAAGGACCTGTATTACATCAAGGAAATGGCTAGGGAAGATGGGAAGGCAAACATTGTGATCAAAGACTTTATTACTTGCAATACTCATCCGGTAATTTATTATATACAATGTGGATGTGGCAAACTATATGGTCACACCAAGAGACCTTTACATGTATTTTACAAACATCACTAAAGGTTTCAATGGGCACCCTTTATCCCGCCATTTTTCTGAAGTTCGTAATAATATAATTAAAGGGGTAGCTTTTGCAGAGTTGGCTACAGTAACCCAGGACTTTAGAAAGGAATATTATATTAAAAAAATATCCAGAGTGGAGAGTCAGTGGATTTTACCTTAGATAACCTTGCATTTAAAGGACTCAATTGCAAAATTGCAGGATCACTAATATTTAATATATTATATTTTTTATATTACACCTTGAAGTTAGACACTGTATGGGATCCCCTTCTCCACATCCTCTCTCTTTTTTTTATCATGATGATATCTTTTCACTTTTCTTTTTTTTCGTTAATCTCTTTTGTCACATTTTTTCCAACTTTTTATTTTCCCCTTTTCTATATTTTGGTTTATTAAATCCATTGTGTGTGAAACTGTGTAAAATAATTGAGTAAAAGTGTGTATTTTCATACACATGCTTGTGTCCACTTACAAGGAAGGCAATGTAGGGTTAACTGATGGTCAATTAACTAGCAATTGCTAGTTAATTATATACTGAAGTCAGGATATAAAGTGCATTGGATGGCAGGACAGTAATCCCTGAGAAAGCAGCAGTGTGATTTTGAAACAAGTTGGAGCATTACTGTCCATTGGCCACAAGAGGCCTGCTGGAAGACAGCCCTAATGTCACACCCTCGGAAGTTGTATTTACATACTGGATATTGAACCTATCATTCAGCACAATAGAATAATTCCCCTTGTCATCTATAGAACATCTATACTGACTCTACATACCATATACACTCACCGGCCACTTTATTAGGTACACCATGCTAGTAACGGGTTGGACCCCTTTTGCCTTCAGAACTGCCTCAATTCTTCGTGGCATAGATTCAACAAGGTGCTGGAAGCATTCCTCAGAGATTTTGGTCCATATTGACATGATGGCATCACACAGTTGCCGCAGATTTGTCGGCTGCACATCCCAAAGATGCTCCATACAAGGCAGGATGGATCCATGCTTTCATGTTGTTTACGCCAAATTCTGACCCTACCATCCGAATGTCGCAGCAGAAATCGAGACTCATCAGACCAAGCAACGTTTTTCCAATCTTCTACTGTCCAATTTCGATGAGCTTGTACAAATTGTAGCCTCAGTTTCCTGTTCTTAGCTGAAAGGAGTGGTACCCGGTGTGGTCTTCTGCTGCTGTAGCCCATCTGCCTCAAAGTTCGACGCACTGTGCTTTCAGAGATGCTCTTAGGCCTACCTTGGTTGTAACGGGTGGAGATTTGAGTCACTGTTGCCTTTCTATCAGCTCGAACCAGTCTGCCCATTCTCCTCTGACCTCTGGCATCAACAAGGCATTTCCGCCCACAGAACTGCCGCTCACTGGATTTTTTTTCTTTTTCGGACCATTCTCTGTAAACCCTAGAGATGGTTGTGCGTGAAAATCCCAGTAGATCAGCAGTTTCTGAAATACTCAGACCAGCCCTTCTGGCACCAACAACCATGCCACGTTCAAAGGCACTCAAATCACCTTTCTTCCCCATACTGATGCTCGGTTTGAACTGCAGGAGATTGTCTTGACCATGTCTACATGCTTAAATGCACCGAGTTGCCGCCATGTGATTGGCTGATTAGAAATTAAGTGTTAACAAGAAGTTGGACAGGTGTACCTAATAAAGTGGCCAGTGAGTGTATATGTTTAATGAGAATAATTTAAATTATTATTATTTACAAAGTTATTGTTTAAATACAATTTATCAATCTGAGATTCTAGGATTTTTGCTGTGTTTTTATTTGCCTGTCCACAGACTGTTGATTAAAGTACAATGAAATCTTTATGAGAAACTTTCATCATATTCCCTTTTTCATACCTGCTCATGAAAGATTAGACACACCAGAAAACATCCGATCTATATGCAATGATTGGGATTTGGAGACATTGAGTAATTTACACTTTTCTATTGGATTGATGATGGTGCCATTAGCTATCAGTTGGCAAAGGCACAGTTTGGCACACAAGAATGTATTCCTTGGACCAATTTGACCCTGCTAAGATGTGTCACAAAGAAGAAGAATTCATCTGAAACTGAAATTGAAAGAAAATGCACAGGGACAAAAATGTAAAACCATAAATATTTTTTGACACTGCAAAGGCACTATTCCATTGACCTTTTTCATTTTTGTCAGTTCTGCAAGGCAGAAGACAAATAAAGTAGAAATATGAAGAGTGAAAAACAGATAATATATATATTATTTGCAGCTGCATGAGTTTAAAACTTTTATGAGGAACATTTACTGAATTACAACACCATATTACAGAGTTTTTCTTCATATGGCATCTGATGAAAAATGCCACAGAATCTATTTTATGAGCACCATACTGAGTCTAATAGAAAATTGCAATGTTGGCTAGAAACACTTTTAAGTGGTGGACTCTGTATTCTTTGTTGTAATTTGTGCTATTAAAATGATGGAAAAAAGTGGCAAGAAAGTTTTATTTACTAGAAATTCAATATTGGCTATCTAATAATCTATTTTTCAATAAATGAAATAGGAGATATAGGGAGGAAGAGCATGTTTCCGTAAACCTCTAACCGCAAATTGTTACTGTTTCTTACAAGATAGAATCATATTAAAATCATAACCTTGAATTGGAAATTCAGAATATGGTCTTAAAACCGCCACGGGCTGGAGGGCAGAGTGCTCGCACCTGTAGACACCAGTTTTTTTTATTTAGACGTGCCTGTCATTTTTTTGCTATTTGTGGCGGTTTTAATTGCAGCAGGATCCTACCTACCCATAAATTTAGGCTTTAGCCTAAGAGAGGTATTCACACTAGACACTTAGGTTTCCAGCAAACCAGAGATTGCCTTGTCTTTGGCTGCTGGGCATACATACGTTGGCCAAATTATGTGCTAAGTATCTAATTTTCTCTTATTATCTAGAACAGTAATGCAATTCATATTTCATATATTTCATATTTACATACTTTAGCACTACAGAGTGCAATTTTATTTGTTTGTTATATATAGTCTATGTACTGCCACATCTGTTTGGTCACTTGTCTGTCCACAGTACAGAGCCAATTCCAGTTCAGGTTTCAGACAAGAGTAATCTTAGGAGTAATGGCTGCTCAGAGTATGCTGGCATCCGACCACATTTAAAAGATGGTAGCAAATTCAGTGAATCTCTAAAAACTCATAAATTGCTAAAAGCTGAAATGGCACTGTGCTGATAGCTGAGGAAGGGAGCAACAGCTTGGCAGGAGTCAAATCACGCTATAACAAAATTAATTTTAGGTATTTAAGTGACTATATTAATTATTATTAGTTTATATTAACATTTATTGTGTGCTAAAGCAAAAAAAATGTAAAATGACTCATGTAAAAGTCAGATTTCTACACACCCAGCCATGCAGAAACTCAAATTCCTGATTGTGTTTTCATCACTCAGTCTAATAATTGCACTTTATTATCTTTCAGCATTTATACATCTTTTGTAGGATGAAAGCCAATTCTTCTGTATGGTTTTGACTTCAAATGCCAAGCCTGAAATGCCAAGAGTAGGAAAAGGACTGACAGCATCTGTGCCAGTTATAATGATGATCACACTGTGATCCCTTTCATTTTAAAATGTGTTGATAGCCTTTTTATGTATCTGCTCAGAGTAAAAGGGCAATAACCACCAAGAAATGTTATTACCAACACTTATATTTCACAAAATGTACCAGACCTGGTGATAAAAATGCTGTCTTCATTGCAGATTATGCAAACACGTTTTAGTGTGATATGTACGATCTGGAATAACAGCCTCTCATAGTCAGGTTAATTCTCTAAGCAGATCAAATTATTATTACAGAACCTGATTTCTTCAGTTTCTAGAGCTATCTCAATCTTTCTTAAAAGGAAACAAGCACTACAATATAGCAAGTTGATGTTATGTGAAAATATTTTCAAGTATACAACTAGATAAAATGATATGGGAATATCAGGCTTAAAAGGGCCATGAATATTTTATTTTTCTTCTTCTTTTATCCATTTAATTTTGATTACATTTGTTTAGTGGTTACAGATTGCCACTGTTGCATTGCAATACTGAGGTCAAAGCCTGGTTCTTACAAGAACATTATCAAGAAGATTTCCTGGGGTAACTGATAAAGTAAAATTGCTGGGAGTCCATAAGCATGGATCACCATCAATCACAACAACAGGAGGCACAAACTCCTTTTTATTAAAACGGAATCTGTCAGCATGTTTTTGCTACCTCATCTAAGAACAGCATAATGTTGGGAAAAGATCAGCAGTTATGACAAAATCAGCATTTTTAGATGTAATATGTAGCAGAGCTCTGAAAGATAACTCCAACTTTCTGAATGCATTGTCAATTGACAGTGAGCTGCTCATCAGAGGAGGGGGCGTGGCTGGTCTTGAAGTCATGTGAGACCTAGTACAGGCAGAGATTATCTCCACATGATAAAAACTTCATTGTAAGTAAGCAACAGCGCACAGCTGAAAAAAGGGACACATCGCTGAAATCTGTGTTGCAGCCCCTTTCTCCTTCTGTCTTCAGATTACATAGCAAAAGCCTGGTGACACATTAACCACTACTGAGCATGTGTGACCCTGTTCTATTAGCTGTCTATAACCATGCACTATTGTACTTGTCGAGTATTGGCTGGTGCTCAGATTGAATGCTCGAATCCCCACCCGCATGTTTGATGCCTGTTACACAGCCAATAAACATACATGGATTGCCTGCCAGTCACTGTAATGGCATAGCCATCTTGGTAGTGCCATTACTGTGATTGGCTGGCCGCATTACCTCATCAGAGGTTATAAAATGACTGGTGCTGCCAGGTTCGGCACACTGACGCAATTGCACATCTCAGGGACAGTTTTGATTGGAGGCAGAGAGTAGTTGTCCAGGTCTGTGCGCAATTTTAGAAATCAAAGCCCTTGAGTGGTGATACTTTGTTGAAACATAATACTAAAAGTCCTTAGGGATATTCTTGTGATTTGCTGTTACTATGCGATACATTGTGCAGTTAGCCTAGGGACTGCTGTATCAGGGAGAATGGCTGAATACAGCCTTTAGGCAGGACTTAGGGCTTTAGGGCAGTCTGTTACTAAATATATAGCTTCTGCATTTTTGAAGGGGTGAAAAAATTTACTATGTTGTCAACTATTAATTAATATGCTTTGTGTAAAATTATGGTGGTTTAAAATGTTAAAAAATCGCTCCTACTGCTACAGTTGACCAAATTTTACTATTGTCATCCATACAGTTTAACGTGCTTTGCGTAAAGTTACGGTGGTTTCAAAATTTTAAAAACCGCTTGGCCTGTTACTGTTCACAACATTTTTTTGTTCCAAAACTTGACTATTGTCATCCATACAGTTCAATGTGCTTTCTGTAAAATTACAGTGGTTTAAAAATTTTAAAAACCGCTTGGCCTGCTACAGGTGACCACAGTTTTTTGTTCCAAAAATTGAATATTTCCATCCATACAATTTAATGTGCTTTGTGTAAAATTATGGTGGTTTAAAATTTTAAAAAAATTCTTGTCCAAATATTTTTGTTCCAAAAATTGACTATTGTAATCCCTACAGTTTAACATGCTTTGAATAAAATTATGTTGGTTTAAAATTTATAAAAATTGCTTAGTCTGCTACAGTTGACAATATTTTTTCATTTCAAAAACTGTCTATTGTCATCCATACAGTTTAACGGGCTTTGTGTAAAATTACGGTGGTTTGACATGTTTGACAAATGCTTGGCCTGCTACAGGTAAACAAATTTTTTTGCTACAAATATGTACTTTTGTTATTTATACAGTTTACCATGCTTTGTGTAAAATTATGGTGGTTTAAAATTTTTGAAAAATGTTTGGCCTGCTACAGGTGACCACATTTTTGTTCCAAAAATTGACTATTGTCATCCATACAGTATAATGTTCTTTGTGTAAAATTATTGTGGCTTAAAATTTTTAAATACTGCTTATCCTGCTACAGATGACCACATTTTTTATCTAGAAGTTTGACTTTTGTCATTCATATAGTTTAATGTTCTTTGTGTAAAATTATGGT
Organism: Ranitomeya variabilis; assembly: GCF_051348905.1. Lineage (NCBI taxonomy): Eukaryota > Metazoa > Chordata > Amphibia > Anura > Dendrobatidae > Ranitomeya > Ranitomeya variabilis. The sequence continues at coordinate 916,327,901 of NC_135233.1, read as the reverse complement.
GGTTTAACTTTTTTAAAAACTTCTTGCCCTTCTACAGTTCACAATATTTTTTTTATTCCAAAAATTGCCTCTTGTCATTCGTACAGTTTAACATGCTTTGTGTAAAATAACGGTGGTTTGAAATTTTTAAAAACAACTTGGACTGCTACTGGTGACTAAATTTATTTCTTCCAAAAATTGACTATTGTCATTCATATAGTTTAATATGCTTTGTGTAAAATTACAGTGATTTGAAATTTTTTAAGACTGCTTGGCCTGCTACAGGTGACCAAATATTTTGTTACAAAACCTGACTATTGTCGTCCATGCAGTTTAACCTGCTTACTGTGAAATTTGTGGTTTGAAAGTTTTTTAAAAAGCTTTGCCTGTTACAGGTGATAGCATTTTTTGTTCCAAAAATTGACTATTGTCATCAATACAGTTTAACGGATTTTGTGTAAAATTGCAGTGATTTGAAATTTTTTTAAAACGCTTGGCCTGCAACGGTGGCAAAAAAGTTTTCTTTCAAAAATTGACTATTGTCATCCATACAGTTTAACGTGCTTTTTGTAAAATGATGGTGGTTTAAAATTATTAAAAGCTGCTTGGCCTGCTTCAGAAGGCCACATTTTATTGTCACAAAGATTGACTATTGTCATTCATACAGTTTAACATTCTTTGAGTAAAATTAAGACTGCTTGGCCAGATGCAAGTGACTAAATATTTTGTTACAAAACCTGACAATTATCATCCATGCAGTTTAACTTGATTTCTGTCAAATTTGTGGTTTGAAACTTTCAAAAAAGTTTGGCCTGTTAGAGGTGACATCATTTTTTGTTTCAAAAATTGACTATTGTCATCAATGCAGTGTAACAGACTTTGTGTAAAATTATGGTGGTTTGAAATTTTAAAAATCGCTACAGGTGACCAAATATTTTGTTACAAAACCTGACTATTGTCATCCATGCAGTTTAACCTGCTTTGTGTGGAATTTGTGGTTTAAAATTCTAAAAAAAAACTGCTTGGCCTGTTACAGGTAACATCATTTTTTGTTTAAAAAATTAACTATTACCATCCATATAGTTGAATGGTCTTTGTGTGAAATTACGGTGGATTGAAAGTTTTAAAAACGACTTAGCCTGCTACAGGTGAAAAAAAATTAATAAAAAAACATGTTTCAATCAATCAGTCAAGAAACTTAGTTTCCTGAGACCTAGCAATTATAAAATGTGCAAGGCGTGCGGTAAGGGGCGGAAAATGGAAGTGACGATCATGGTGCACATAGACGGTGAGGACGTGGGGCAGATGCAACTGTACTTAGGACTGTCCCACTTTCCAGGGAGGCACTGGACACCACTTCTAAAGCTGCACCAGTATGAGCAGTTGGTCAGTTGGATAATGCTTTCAGCATGCTTGCCAGCACAACTGTTATGACCCCAATGGCAGAGGGTCTCAAAAGTAAATACCAAGTCTGCAAACACAAAAAACCAGCTCATAGGGCAGTGGTAACTGGGCTGACCGTATATCTAATCCTAGCACCACAAATAGCAGCAGCCGGGGAACGTGCCTACGTTGGTTCTAGACGTCTCGCGCCAGCTGGAGAACTAACTAACCCTAGAAGGGAAAAGATAGACCTTTCTTGCCTCCAGAGAAAAGACCCCAAAAGTTGGATACAAGCCCCCAACAAATAATAACGGTGAGGTAAGAAGAAAAGACAAACGTAAGAATGAACTAGTTATTTAGCAAAGAGAGGCCCACTGACTAATAGCAGAATATAGTAAGATGACTTATACGGTCAGCAAAAACCCTATCAAAATTTCCACGCTGGATATTCAAGAACCCCCGAACCGTCTAACGGCCCGGGGGGAGAATACCAGCCCCCTAGAGCTTCCAGCAAAATCAGGAATCACATTTAGTACAAGCTGGACAAAAAATAAGAGCAATGCAAATAACCAAAAAACCAAGAAGCAGGACTTAGCTTAATTTTGCAAGATCCAGGACCAGCAGACAGGAGCAAACAGAAAGGAACTGATTACAACGATGCCAGGCACCAGACTGAGAATTCAGGAAGTTTATATAGCAAGACCCCTGGACTAACGACCCAGATGGGTGCCAAACTGAGGAAAGACAATCCCAGAGTCATACCACTAGTGACCACAAGAGGGAGCCAAAAAAGTCTAATTCACAACACACAACCCAGTCTTCCACAAGTTCCAGTCGTGACACCAGCCAAGAGCCTGGATCACTTAATCTTCACCCTGATTATCTTTCCTCCCATCATGTCGAGTCCCAGGAGACTAGCAATCCCACACTAAGACATTCAAAGGACTTCTTTACATCATGATTTCTTGATTTTGGTATTTCACTCTGCATGTTCCAAGAGGGACAGAAGGACATGCTGTTTAGTGATACACAAAACTTTGAGCAGCCATGGTCACAAGAAGTTGATGGGGAATGGCAAATTTATGTATAAGCATGTAGATGATGATGAGACACAGTTGCTGATAAGTCAGGTTGTTGTTAAGTCACCAAGTCAGAATGACCAGGGTGTGGTGTTGGAAGACGAGGTGGTGAATGATGATGTCACTGACTCAACCTGGGAAGCTGGCATGCAGAGCAAGACCAGTAGTACTGAGGGGGAGGAAACAGCAGCACTGGAACAGGCAGGGAGAGGCAATGGAGTGACCAGATGGAAAAGGCAGGCAACTGTTCCACAGAGCACACTCGTGAATTTCTCCATCAAAAAGGTAGGTGTTTTTTAAAGAGGGCGCTGAGAGAAAAAAAATGGTCATTTGCAACCTATGCAATGCCAAAATCAGCAGGGACATTACCACAGAGACTAACCACCACAAGCATAATCAGGTACGTCATCTAAACACCCGAATTGGTGGGTCAAATGCCTGGGTCCAAAATTCGTGACAGCGGGTGACACCATTGCCACTTCCCCCTGTGCTAGGTGCTTCAAAATTCCCTGTCCATGACACTAGTACAAGTGCCTCCTGCCCTGCACCTGTCCTTGCAGTTTCTGAGGCAACATCATCAGGCTCTTCCATATCCCTGTTCTAGCACAGCATTCAGCTGTCTCTATCCCAGGCCTTGTAATGAAAAAGAAAGTGGCCAGTTACCCACCTACAGTCCCAAATGCTAAATGGGCACACTTCAAAGCTGCTTGTGGTGGAAATGTTGCTGTTTATGCTTGTAGACACAGATAATTTCCACTGACTCATGGTGGCAGCCATCCCTCTGTACTCGGCCCCCAGCTGCCACTATTTCTCCCAATGTGGTGTCTCAGCTTTGTACCAACACATGTTCAGTAATGTCACCCATGCTATTACCAACACCCATACTAGGATTGTCCACTTAAAGACAGACAGGTGGACAAGTGCTTGTGGCCAGGAACTCTACAGTTCCCTGACAGGACAATAGGTGAACATTGTAGAGGCCAGGACCGAGTCCCACCCCGGAAAGGGACATGTGCTACTGATCCTGAGGATTGCTGGCCCTACTTCTATTGGGGTTTCCTCCAACTCCTACACCAATTCCTGCACCTCTCCTGACCCTCCTCCTCATTCATTTCCAATTTGCTATCTCAGAACACGTTGCCCACCTCAGCCAGAAGCTGGAAGCTCTGCAGAAGGCCTAAACGAAGCAGCAACAGGCTCTGCTGAAGCTAATTTGTCTAGGAGACAAACCACACACCGCTTCAGAGTTATTGAAAGGAATTATAGACCAGAGAGATTTCTGGCTCTCAACGCTGAATCTACAACCAGGCATGGTCGTGTGTTATAATGGCTGTAATTTGGTGGCGGCTGTGAAGCTTGTTTGGCACACATGCTCAACTTCATGATTCAGTAGTTTCTGAAGACCTACCCAGATGTCCAGAGCTTCTGGTCAAGGTACAAAGCATCAGCAATCATTTTTGGAAGTCAGCTGTAGCTGCTGCAGCTCTGGCAGTGCTGAAGCAGCACATGCAAGTGCCAACTCACTGACTGGTGTATGGCGTAATGTCATGGTTCCCAATGGCAAGGGAACATAAGAAACATATAAGTAACGAACGAGCTCTCGGGTGATGGAAACTCGAGTTGACCATGAGCTAAATCTACCACACAACTAACAGTAGCCAGGGAGCATACCTACGGCTTCCTATATGCCACGCGCCAGCCGGAGGACTAACTACGCCTGGTAGAGGAAGAAACAGACCTGGCTATCCTCTAGGGAAATACCCCAAAAGATGATAGCAGCCCCCCACATGTAATAACGGTGAATTAAGAGGAAAAGACATACACAGTATGAAAGTAGATTTAGCAAAGAGAGGTCCACTTACCAGATAGCAGAAGGATACAAAAGAGGACTTCACGGTCAACTGAAAACCCTTTCAAAAACCATCCTGAAATTACTTTAAGACTCCTGTGTCAACTCATGACACAGGAGTGGCAATTTCAGCCCGCAAGAGCTTCCAGCTACAGAGAATTACAAAAACTGCAAACTGGACAAAAGGTACAAAACATAAGGACAAAGTCCACTTAGCTGATCAGCAGACTAGTAGCAGGAACATGCAACCGAAGGCTCTGGTTACAATGATGACCGGCAAGGAAATGACTGGAGAGCAAGGCTAAATAGGAAACTCCCAAACACTGATGGAAGCAGGTGAACAGAAGCAGCAAAGTGCAAACAAGTCACCAGTACCACCAGCAACCACCAGGGGAGCCCAAAAAGCGGATACACAACAGCGTAACCAAGCACTAGCACTGCACATGATGGCAAGGCTTTGTGAGCAGCAGAGGCCAGTTGTTAAATAGCAGCTCTAATATGCCATTGGTATGTGGTCAGCCTCCGCACGCAACAACTGAAGAGTGGGCATGGATGTCTGACATTTGTGCATTTCTCCAAGACTTTGAAGACTCCACAATGATGGTGAGTGGCGATGACACCACAATCAGCACAACCATCCCGCTTCTGTGCCTACTTGAATAGTTGCTGTTCACAATTAATGCTGAAGCATTGCATGCGGACCAATTGGAGATGGAGGAAGACTTGAGGCTGTGGGTTATTACCCAACCCTGCCTCATCTCATCTGCTCAGCATGAATTGAGTAGCAATGAGAAGGTGGAGGCTGAGGAAGAGGAGGAACAGGAGCTGGTTACGCACCAAAGGCTAGAACTCACACAAGATCCATTTGCCTCTCCTACATAAATGGACTGAGGATGAGAATGTGGAGAAACAGAGGGAGGGGGAGGAGGAGATGAAGAGTCGTTATCATAGTGGAAACAGGGAATTGTTGGCTGTAGGGAGATTTGCACATATGGCTGAAATTATGTACCACTGCCGCTCGCTGCCTTTTCCGTGACCCTCACATTATGTCAATCTTTACCAAAAAAGAAAACTGCTAGACTCACACTATAAGAAGAACCTTGTTTCTCTCCTTTTTGAGGTGGAGAGGTCTGAAATTGTGCTATATCAGAAGGCCATTGTGGAAAATATGTTGAAAAAATTCCCATCAGACAATAGAAGCTGGGGCAAACTTCCATGTGTAACCAAGGAGGAGAGGTGAGGGAGACAAACACCAGGTACACTAGAGGCAGGGGGTACACTTCCAAAGGCCTGGACCAATTTTATGATATGCTCCCAGCATGTAGGATCTGATGACCAAGGTATAAGGAGGGAAAAATTTTTAAAGATGGTCAAACAATACCCGACCGAAAAATACAGCGTACTCCATAATTCCTCTGTGACCTTTAACTATTGGGTCTCAAAGCTGGACACCTCACATCAGCTGTCCCTTTATGCATTGGAGGTGTTGTGATTCCCTGCTGCTAGAGTTTTGTCTGAGCAGGATTTTAGTGCCACCGAGGGAGCCATAACAGACAGGTGCTGTCAACAGAAAATGGTGACAGGCTCACTCTGATAAAAATGAACAAAGCCTGGATTAGCCCTGACTTTTCCACACCCCCAGATGACAGCATCACATAAAGTGCTTTTAATCTTCAATATTTCATTGTGACCCCCAGTTGGTGCCTTCAAGGGTGTATGGATGACCCTTCTTATAATTTTTCATGGCTTTTCACTATGTGCTGAGCCTTTATGAGTGTAGAAATATCACAACTAAACTTTCTTATTTTTTCAATGAGGCAATCCAGGTTGCTGCTTTCACAGATGTATGGATGACCCTCCTTATAATTTTCTTCTGGCTTTGCTCCGTGAGCAGAGGCTTTATGAGTGTAGAAGTACCACACCTTCTTAATTTCTTTATGAGGCACTTGGTGCCTTCAAGGATGTATGGATGACCGTCCTTAGAATTTTTTTTGCTTTGCATTGTGTGTAGAGCCTTTATGAGTGTAGAAGAATCACAACTACAGTTTCTTAATTTTTTTAAGAGGCACTCCAGTTGGTGCCTGAAAGGGTGTATGGATGACCCTGCTTGTAATTTTTGGCAGACTTTATGCTTAGTGCATAGCCTTTATCAGTCTAGGAGTTCCACTACATGACACTGTTAACAGAATATGTATGAGGCTCTACTTTATGTCTAATACAGGATGCATCTGAGTCCTTCTGCAATCAAATATTTGGCAGTTCTTGTTTCCTTTATAAATTACCCTGCAACTTACTTTTTTTATAAAAATATTCAATTTTAGTTGACTTAAAATATATATTTTTAATCCTTTTAAAATTTTGCGTAACACTATTGTTCTCAGCAGAAATGCTTGCACGGGTCTTCCACATGCTGTTCTCCTTCCATTCAGTACTTTTCCATCCATTTCAACATTGTAACTGCCACCCCAGATCTCCTTGTATGGACTGCAAGAAAAATGCTTGGATTTCCCATTGACTCCCATTATACTTGTTACTTGAAACAAGCATCCAAGCATTAGGAAATGCTTGGTTCGAGCAATGAGCATCCAAGCATTTTAGTGCTCGCTCATCCCTATTAAGCGGTTGTCTTATAAGATGACCCATTTTCTAACGACAACAACCATCAAAACACATTCACACGGGTAACTTACAAACCGTGGAAACAAATATCTGAATCTGACAGGTCCCTATTCAAACTAGGAAAAGCCTTTCTTCGACCTTGGTTTGTCCCTGGCTGACCATGGAGGTTAGCACCTTAAGATAATGCAATGGAGCCCCCCACTCAATGGTAGCTTTCTCTGAATGCCCTAAGCAGCTTCTAGAATCACTAGAAAACCAGTTTCCTAAGGAATGAAGGAATCACACACAAAACATCTGCAAATGACAGCAAAGTAAATGAATCCAATAGTCTGTCACCAGTAGGAAACACCAGTAAGGGAAGGTATTTAAAGCTGCACCCAAAAGGTGATATGACAGACAAAAAGAGTACCGTATTTTCTGGCGTATAAGACGACTGGGCGTATAAGACGACCCCCCAACTTTTCCAGTTAAAATATAAAATCTTCTTAAAAGTCGGGGGTCTTCTTATATGCCATGTGTCGTCTTATAGAGCCGGTGAATATAATGTGCCTTTTGGGGGGGAGCTGTCCCGATGACGAAGAGAGGGGGCGTCTCACAGGAAAGTGTGGGTGGAGTATCCCCCTATTACCTCATTGTAGCAGCGTGGGGTCTCTGTGCTGGGGAGCGGCGGTGGCTTCTCCTCTTTGTGCCGCATGGGTGCTCTGTGCTGTGGGGCGGCTCCTCTTCCTGAATTCCCTGCCATGTCTGTAAACCTCCAATAATGGTATATATTTCATTCATCTTACTGCGTTTGCTCTCTGATGTTGCAGGGTCATCTCATTCACTTTAAAGGTACCTTCACACTAAACAACTTTACAATGAGAACGACAACGATCTGTGACGTTGCAGCGTCCTGGATAGCGATCTCGTTGTGTTTGACACGCAGCAGCGATCTGGATCCCGCTGTGATATCGCTGGTCGGAGCTAGAAGTCCAGAACTTTATTTGGTCGTCAGATCGGCGTTTATCGTCATGTTTGACAGCAAAAGCAACGATGTCAGCAATGTTAAACATGGAGCTAACGACCTGTGAGAATGATAAGTGAGTCACCGCTACGTCACAGGATCACTCCTGCATCGTTGTGGAGCTGCTGTGTTTGACATCTCTACAGCAACGCTGCAGCGATCGGCTCGTTGTCTATATCGCTGCAGCGTCGCTGAGTGTGACGGTACCTTAAGAGTTTATGATCCATGTTGTTCTGCAAATTTGTTTGTTAGTCTCTGCATCTCAAAGCCTCCTGTGGTCTTAAATTAGTTAATTGATTGTTAACAAGTTAAATTAAACACAGATCTAAGAACAAACCTTTCCATATATTTAGACAGAGCTAAGGGGAAGGCATTTGTGCAGGGAGGCATTTGTGCAGATTTATCCAAGTGCCGTGAAGGTTGAGTGCATTACTTATATTTTCTTTGAAACAATTGTACCTGCTGATTCAAAGTCTTTCTGTAGCTGGTCTGTGGCACTTGGACAACTCTTCTGATAATTTTTTGGACTTCTCTGTCTGAAATCTTGCCAGGAGCACCTAGTCATGGCTGGTTTTTGCTAAATTATGTTCTTTCCAATTCTGGATTATGGCCCCAACAGTTCTCATTAGAACATTCAGTAATTTTGAAATTATTCTGCAACCAATGCCATCAGTATGTTTTTGCAGCAGTAAGGTTGCAATGGTCTTGAGACAGCTCACTGGTTTTACCCATCATGAGATGTTTCTTCTGTGGCACCTTGGTAATGAGTCATCTTTTTTATAGGCCATCAGTTGAACAAGTTGATATTATTTTTCACTAAGTGGCAGGATTGCTTTTTAATTACTGATAAAATTTAGGTGCTGTCAAGACTTTTCATGGCTTTTTGAACCTCTCTTTCTTCATGTGTTCAATATTTGTTCCCAGTGTCATTTCTAATTATTACACATAACTTAATGTATGGGCATCTATGGTTTGATTTCGTTGTCTGTGTGGATTGGGTTGTTATTGATATACGATGAGAAGTTCATGTCAATAGCACCTTTAGAAGTATATTTACTTAGAAAAATAGTGACGTGTTCAATACTTATTTCACCCACTGTACATATTACTTAAACATAATAAAATGTGTGTATACTGTGCATAAAGTATGGCCATATATGAAAATGTTTTGTGTCCATAAATGATAAATAAGTTTGTATTTCTGTCATATTATTGCCCCCTGCCAAGCAACGATTGTTTTGTTCTGTATTTTTATCTGTGCTTTTTATCATAATCATAAGAGGCTCTATTGACTTTTATGAAGAGAATACCGTTCCAATGTAGAGAGTAATAAAACAAGCCGTGTATCTGAAATACAGGCATAAAATATTGTTCTGTGAAAAGCAGAAATTTCTTATATAAGCTCTGTGTTCAGGATCTTCCAGAACTAATAGAGATATGAAATCTGCTTGTGTGTAGAAGGCCATAGGTTATTTGGCTTCCTACAAAATTGACCCCACTGGGGACAGTGACAGATGTGAATACATTCTTTGTACAGTTGTTTAGAATATATTGGATCTGCATAAATAATGGATAATAAATACATAATCATTGATAGACAGATTCTAAGGCTAAAAAGGCTAGTTCAACATCTCATTATTAATTATTAATGGAATGTTCAAAAGATAAATAAGAAACCTGTCAATATTAGTAGTTCCACAGTAATTCCACAGTGGTGAGAGGTGACTGTTAGTAATGCACATGCCACTTCAACAGTGCTAACAAAAAAAATAGTATTGATTGAAGGATATTTGAGGTACTGTACTAATAGAAAAGTAGAAACAGTAGACCATTGTGATGTATCATCATACCTTAATTGAGTGTTTTTCTTCATAACAGTGGATTCAGGCTATGGTCTGAAGGAAGCACTATACATGCCCTCTGTCTCCTAAGTCACTAGCCAGTTCCGTACAACATCACTATACTAACTTAGAACCAGAACTGGGGGCTACAAGGTATGCATGCGTAGCACACAATTAATAATCAAAAGTGATGGACAGGCCATTTTTGATATGATGAGTCTACATTTTCACATATACATGAAAGGCCACACATCAAAAATAATCCAAATAATAAAGTTATTAATTTTTTTTATCACAAACAAGCAAAATTGGGCACATGCATTAAAAAAATGAAACTATTCAAATAGATACAGATCTTGGTCAAAAACCGAAACTACATTAGTAGACCACACTACACGGGCTCAGTAATAAATATAGGATTAATATCTTGTCTGTATAAAAAATTAACATTTTACAGATCAATGAGTAAACCGGTATAAAAAATAAAGTGTGTTAAAAATAGAAGTTGTGAACATTTGAGAAACATTGTCCATATAGCCATAGAAAAGTGCCTTGTGCAAAATAACCTTATATGTTTCCCTCATCCTAGTTAGGATAAGGACCACTGTATGTTCCAGTGCAAATGACTTCACAGGCCATGAATGTGATTCTTTCTTTTTGGGGGTTTTTGAGACCATTATAGTAACTATTATAGTACTAAACTTAATTATATAAGTACTGCTCTACTACATTTTTAAAAGAGTAAAAGTATTGGAGTTGAAATATACTGTTTGAAGCAAAGCAGGCAATTTTTTGAGCTAATTTTAATGGTGCACTAGCTTATACAATCCTTGTATAATACCCAAACATATTAAGGACATGTCCCTACACTCTGGACTCTCGCTTATCAGGTCTGATAGGTCCAATACACCATGAATTTCATGGACAATCAGTTAATTTCAGTGAGCATTGTAATGTTTCATTAAACATGCACTCTGGACCCTCCTCTATTCGCTGTGATAAACCCGTCACGTGCTTTCATCTCATGGACAATCAGTTAATTTCTATAATCACAATAAGGCGGTGTGCAAGCGTTCAAGATTTTTTGCGGCTTTTCTCTGTTTTTCACTATAAAAACACGATAAAACCATGGAAAAATGCATACATTAAGCATCCTATTATTAGAATGCAATCCGCAATTTTTGTGCACATGTTGCATTTTTTTTCGCGGCGGAATCGCATTCTGGAAAAAAACGCAGCATGTTTATTCTTTGTGCGGAATCATGGGAATTCCGCACACATAGGAATGCATTCATCCACTTACTTTCCGCATGTGGCTATGCCCACCATGCGGGAAGTAAGCGGATCATGTGCGGTTGGTACCCAGGGTGGAGGAGAGGCCCTGGGAACCATATACCAGTAAAAAAAGAATTTAAAAAAAAATCATGATATTCTCACCTTCCGGCAGCCCCAGCAGTCTTCCCGCTCCTCGCGATGCTTCCGTTCCTAGGGATGCTTTGCGGCAATGACCTGTGAGGACGTAGCGGTCTCGCTTTTAATTTTTTTAAATTATTTTTAACATTAGATCTTTTTACTATTGATGCTGCATAGGCAGCATCAATAGTAAAAATTTGGTCACACTTGTCAAACACTATGTTTGACAAGTGTGACCAACCTGTCAATCAGTTTTCCAAGGGATGCTACAGATAGCTTGGAAAATGCTAGTGTTTAGCGGGAAAATGCATGCCAATTCCACATGCGTTTTACCCGCGGTGCAGTTGCGGAATTGCCACGGAAATTCCGGATGTGTGCACATAGCCTAATGCTTAATTTTACCTGCAGAGTGCTCAATAGCTCTGGTCAGATTCTGTCACAGATTATAGCTGACTGCTGGGGAATGAGCACAGGATCCCTTGTGGGCAGCTAATTAACAACACACTCTTTTAGAAAAGCTCCTTTCCCAAAGTAAGTGACCTAACTAAAGAGTCATCCAAAAATCAAAAGGTAGTGTCACGGGGAGACTAGGTGGGCAAGAGCTAATAACCAGGGCCCTTGCAATTTCCCTAAGACTAGGGAAATCCTGACTGACCCTCTACCTAGAGTTTAAACTGATGGTGTGCATGTCTAGGCCTCGACCCTCGCCCTGTCTCCTGTTTCAACCCTAGGCTGAAACCACCACCCACCACCCAGTGAAAAGATAATACACCAATACCCACAGTTAGAACAGACAAGGATAACGGAAAATATACACCACGCCGCAGTCACTCAGGAATACACTATAAATGCGCAGGGCAAAATAAATACAAATATAGTAAGGAGTAAATAAGACAAAGGGAAATACACCACCAGCAACGATACTCCAACTACTAGCTCACCACTCCAGACCGAGATAACAACGCACAAGACAGAAGCTATAATCGGCGATGCCCAATGTTCAGGAGAACTATTTAAAGGCAATGGGCATGGCCCAGCTTCCAATCCGAGCATCAGGTAAATTAACCCCGGACCAGCTAGATAAAATCTAGCCAACGCCAATGAGCACATAGTGGTCAAAAGCGGAATTACCGCTGTCTGTCGAACGACCTGGTCTGAACAGCGTCCGACATGACAGTACCCCGCCTTCTACGAGGGACCCCAGGGCCCTCACGGCTTATAGGACCCGGCTTGTCTGGATGGCGACGGTGAAAAAACCTGACCAGCCGATCCGCATGAATGTCGGAGGCTGGTACCCAGGACCTCTCCTCAGGCCCATAACCACGCCAGTGTACCAAGTACTGTAAAGTGCGGTGCACTATACGAGAGTCAACCACCTTGGAGACTTCAAATTCCAAATTACCATCCACCAAGACTGGAGGTGGCAGAGGCGCCGCGTCCACAGAACCCACCACCTTCTTTAAAAGAGACCTGTGGAACACGTTGTGTATCTTATACACCGTAGGAAGCTCCAATCGGTACGCTACTGGGTTAATGACAGCGGTGACCCTAAATGGACCAATAAACCGTGGACCCAATTTAAGGGATGGTATTTTGAGTCTTGTGTTTTTTGTGGATAACCACACCCTGTCATCCACACTCAGGTCCGGACCTGGCACACGCCTACTGTAAGCCACACGTTTGTACCTAGCACCCACACTCAACAGGTGCTGTTTATCTCTCCTCCAGTCTGATGACAATTGTGCTCCTAACTGGTCCTCCTCTGGAATGCCGGAAGAGCCCCTCTGACTCAAAGTACAAAATTGAGGATGTAGCCCGTAAACACAAAAAAACGGAGACTCCCCAGACGACTCCTGGTGGTGATTATTGATGGCAAACTCAGCCAAAGGAAGAAAGGTAGACCACTCCTCCTGGTTATCAGAGACAAAGCAGCGTAAGTACTGTTCCAAATTTTGGTTCATACGCTCAGTCTGACCATTTGACTGAGGATGAAACGCCGAAGAATGAGACAACTTGATCCCCAGCCGTGAGCAAAATGCTTTCCAAAATTTTGCCACAAACTGAGTACCCCTCAAGAGGAAGTAGTGTGCCAACAGGACGGGAGCCCTGCGTCTTAGCCCTAACGCACGTGGTACAAGCTGATACATATGAGACCACGTCCTGTCGGATCTTGGGCCACCAAAACCAACGTGACACCAACTCCTAGGTACCTCTAACCCCTGGGTGGCCAGCCAGGACAGTATCATGATGCTCCGCCAAAACCTTTAAGCGGAGATGAAGCGGTACAAAAGATTTTTTGATGGAAAGCTCAGATGGTACCTCCTCCTGAGCCTCGGCAATCTCAGCCTCAACCTTGGTAGTGAGAGCCGAAACCACAACACCCTTTTGGAGGATGGGTACTGGATCCTCCCGAGGTTCTCCCCCTGGAAAACACCTGGACAGAGCATCCGCCTTAGTGTTTTTAGACCCCGGTCTGTAAGTAACAACAAAATTGAACCGTGTGAAAAACAATGCCCAGCGAGCCTGCCTGGGGGACAGATGCTTGGCTGACTCCAAATACAGCAGATTCTTATGATCTGTAATAACAGTAACCTGATGAACCGACCCCTCCAAGAAGTGTCGCCATTCCTCAAAGGCCAACTTGATTGCCAACAACTCCCTGTTGCCGATATCGTAGTTACGTTCGGCGGACGACAGTTTCTTGGAGAAATAGGCGCATGGACGCAAATCACTCAAAGATGAGCCTTGTGATAGTACCGCCCCCACACCAACCTCAGACGAATCGACTTCCACAACAAAAGGTTTTGATACGTCTGGCTGCACAAGAATGGGGGCTGAAACAAAACTGTTCTTAAGAAATTCAAATGCGCGCACAGCAGCCTCAGGCCAAACGGAGAAATTGGTACCCTTTTTAGTCATGTCAGTTAGCAGTTTAGCAATGATGGAAAAATCCTTGATAAATTTCCTATAGTAGTTAGAAAACCCAAGGAACCGCTGAAGTGCTTTCAGGTTATCAGGCTGTTCCCAATGCAGCACCGCTTGCACCTTAGCGGCGTCCATTTTAAAACCAGAAGCAGACACAATATAACCCAAGAAAGGCAACTCTTGAACAGAAAATACACATTTCTCAAGTTTAGCATACAGCTTATTCTCTCTGAGAAGCTGTAACACCTGCCTGACATGATCCAAATGAGTATCACAGTCGCAAGAATATATGAGAATGTCATCTAGGTACACGATAACGAACTTCCCCAAAACATGCGAAAACACATCATTAATGAAATGTTGGAACACTGCAGGTGCGTTAGTCAACCCAAATGGCATCACCAAATTTTCAAAATGACCCTCAGGGGTATTAAAAGCCGTCTTCCACTCATCACCTTGACGGACTCTTATGAGGTTGTACGCCCCCCTGAGGTCAAGCTTGGTAAACCACTTAGCACCTGCCACCTGTTTAAACAAATCTGGTATTAGTGGCATAGGGTATGGATCACGAACCGTAATCTGGTTCAATTCCCTGAAATCCAAACACGGGCGTAATCTGCCATCTTTTTTCTTCACGAAGAAGAACCCTGCTGCCACAGGCGAGGATGAAGGCCTGATGCGCCCTTTGCTCAAACTTTCAGCAATGCAATCCTTTAATGCTTGTCTCTCCGGACCGGAGATGTTAAATATCCTTGCTTTAGGCAATTTGGCCCCTGGTTTAAATCTGATAGTACAGTCATAGGGGCGATGTGGCGGCAACTCTGAACAACCCTTCTCAGAGAACACATCCACAAAATCCAGAAGTGACTCCGGAATGCTTGAAGTCACAGAAGACACACATGTGACCAGGCAATTCTCCTGGCAGAATTCGCTCCACTGAATTATGTCCTGAGTTTTCCAGTCAATTACCGGGTTGTGCATAGACAACCATGGAAAACCCAAAACCACCTGAGCAGAAACATTCCTGAGCACCTTACATGTAACCTGCTCGGAATGTAGAACCCCAATGTGGCGTTTCAGCTCAGCCACAAATTCAGTAATCTCCCCCTGTGAGAGAGGAGCAGCATTGATGGTGACCACACAGATAGGATGAGGCAGTTTTTCAATCCTAAAACCTGCTGTGCGCGCAAGCTCCTCATCAATGAGATTTGTGACTGAACCACTATCCACAAACACAGTAATTGGCAGCTCACTGCCAGCAATTATAACCTTAGCAGGGAGCATGCATTGAGAAACCACCATGGAGGATATACATAAGCTCAGATTGGTTTCCTCCACACCCTCTGAGCTTAGAAGTTTTCCGCCGTTGCGTTTTTCTTAGACAGTAGAGGACAGATGTTAATAAAATGACCAGTCTTACCACAGTAAAAACAGGCTGCCTGCTTCCTGAGCTCAGGGGCTCGACGCTTCACATGTGACACCCCTGCGATTTGCATAGGCTCCGTGGGCTCACCTGCAGCAACCACACGTGAACCTAAACCCTCTCCCATAGGCGGTGTCTCATGTTCCCCTGACGCAAACGGTGATCAATGCGGACAACCAGACTCATAGCGGAATCTAGAGAAGTAGGAGTCTCGTACATCAGAAGGGCTTTTTTAACCCTTCCAGAAACCCCATGAATAAGCGGACTCCGCAGCGCTGGATCATTCCACTGTGTATCGATCGCCCAGCAACGAAATTTAGAACAGTAATCCTCTGCAACTCACTCCCCCTGGCGAATAGTGCGTATCTTGGATTCTGCTAGAGCCATTCTGTCTGGCTCATCGTAAATATTTCCAAGATAGGAAAAAAAACTCTCCACAGAGTCAAATGCAGCAGAATCAGATGGCAAAGAAAACGCCCATGCTTGGGGATCCCCGCTTAACAATGACAACACCAGGCCCACACGCTGAGCCTCATTACCTGAGGAGATCGGGCACATACGGAATTATAGTTTGCAAGCTTCACGAAAAGAAACAAATTTACTGCGTTCCCCAGCAAATTTTTCAGGCAAAGGAAACTTAGGCTCAGCAACTCTACCTTGCAACTCCAGCTTGCATATTAGATACTGCTAGTCCCTGTTGCTGCTCTGCCTTCTTCAACTCAGTGACCTGTAGGGACAGCGCCTCCAACTGGTGGGTTATGGAAGTCATGGGATCCATGACAAAACAAAAAAAAAGGAAACCCCCTTTTTTTTGTTTTAAAGGCCGATTATAATGTCACGGGGAGACTAGGTGGGCAAGAGCTAATAACCCGGGCCCCTGCAAATTCCCTAAGACTAGGGAAATCCTGACTGACCCTCTACCTAGAGTTTACACTGATGGTGTGCATGTCTAGGCCTCGACCCTCGCCCTGTCTCCTGTTTCAACCCAAGGCTGAAACCACCGCCCACCACCCAGTGAAAAGATAATACACCAATACCCACAGTTAGAACAGACAAGGATAACAGAAAATATACACCACGCCGCAGTCACTCAGGAATACACTATAAATGCGCAGGGCAAAATAAATACAAATATAGGAAGGAGTAAATAAGACAAAGGGAAATACACCACCAGCAACGATACTTCAACAACTAGCTCACCACTCCAGACCGAGATAACAACGCACAAGACAGAAGCTATAATCGGCGACGCCCAATGTTCAGAAGAACTATTTAAAGGCAATGGGCATGGCCCAGCTTACAATCCGAGCATCAGGTAAATTAATCCCGGACCAGCTAGATAAAATCTAGCCAACGCTAATGAGCACATAGTGGTCAAAAGCGGAATTACCGCTGTCTGTCGAACGACCTGGTCTGAACAGCTAATAACTAGGAGAGTTAGGTGGGCAAGAGCTAATAACCCGGGCCCCTGCATTTTCCCTACGAATAGGGAAATCCTGACTGACCCTCTACCTAGAGTTTACACTGATTGTGTGCATGTCTAGGCCTCGACCCTCACCCTGTCTCCTGTTTCAACCCTAGGCTGAACCCACCACCCACCACCCAGTGAAAAGATAATACACCAATACCCACAGTTAGAACAGACAAGGATAACGGAAAATATACACCACGCCGCAGTCACTCAGGAATACACTATAAATGCGCAGGGCAAAATAAATACAAATATAGTAAGGAGTAAATAAGACAAAGGGAAATACACCACCAGCAACGATACTCCAACTACTAGCTCACCACTCCAGACCGAGATAACAACGCACAAGACAGAAGCTATAATCGGCGATGCCCAATGTTCAGGAGAACTATTTAAAGGCAATGGGCATGGCCCAGCTTCCAATCCGAGCATCAGGTAAATTAACCCCGGACCAGCTAGATAAAATCTAGCCAACGCCAATGAGCACATAGTGGTCAAAAGCGGAATTACAGCTGTCTGTCGAACGACCTGGTCTGAACAGCGTCCGACATGACAGTACCCCGCCTTCTACGAGGGACCCCAGGGCCCTCACGGCTTATAGGACCCGGCTTGTCTGGATGGCGACGGTGAAAAAACCTGACCAGCCGATCCGCATGAATGTCGGAGGCTGGTACCCAGGACCTCTCCTCAGGCCCATAACCACGCCAGTGTACCAAGTACTGTAAAGTGCGGTGCACTATACGAGAGTCAACCACCTTGGAGACTTCAAATTCCAAATTACCATCCACCAAGACTGGAGGTGGCAGAGGCGCCGCGTCCACAGAACCCACCACCTTCTTTAAAAGAGACCTGTGGAACACGTTGTGTATCTTATACACCGTAGGAAGCTCCAATCGGTACGCTACTGGGTTAATGACAGCGGTGAGCCTAAATGGACCAATAAACCGTGGACCCAATTTAAGGGATGGTATTTTGAGTCTTGTGTTTTTTGTGGATAACCACACCCTGTCATCCACACTCAGGTCCGGACCTGGCACACGCCTACTGTAAGCCACACGTTTGTACCTAGCACCCACACTCAACAGGTGCTGTTTAACTCTCCTCCAGTCTGATGACAATTGTGCTCCTAACTGGTCCTCCTCTGGAATGCCGGAAGAGCCCCTCTGACTCAAAGTACAAAATTGAGGATGTAGCCCGTAAACACAAAAAAACGGAGACTCCCCAGACGACTCCTGGTGGTGATTATTGATGGCAAACTCAGCCAAAGGAAGAAAGGTAGACCACTCCTCCTGGTTATCAGAGACAAAGCAGCGTAAGTACTGTTCCAAATTTTGGTTCATACGCTCAGTCTGACCATTTGACTGAGGATGAAACGCCGAAGAATGAGACAACTTGATCCCCAGCCGTGAGCAAAATGCTTTCCAAAATTTGCCACAAACTGAGTACCCCTATCAGACACGATGTCAGACAGAACCCCATGAAGTCTGACCATCTCCTGCACAAATACCTGAGCCAGAGTCTTAGCGTTAGGCAACGAAGGCAAAGACACAAAGTGCGACATTTTTTAAAACCGATCAACAATCACCAAGATGACCGTGTTCCCAGCTGAGGAGGGCAAATCAGTGATGCAATCCATGGAGATTTCCGTCCATGGCTTACTAGGTACCTCAAGAGGAAGTAGTGTGCCAACAGGACGGGAGCCCTGCATCTAAGCCCTAACGCACGTGGTACAAGCTGACACATATGAGACCACGTCCTGTCGGATCTTGGGCCACCAAAACCGACGTGACACCAACTCCTAGGTACCTCTAACTCCTGGGTGGCCAGCCAGGACAGTATCATGATGCTCCGCCAAAACTTTTAAGCGGAGATGAAGCGGTACAAAAGATTTTTTGATGGAAAGCTCAGATGGTACCTCCTCCTGAGCCTCGGCAATCTCAGCCTCAACCTTGGTAGTGAGAGCCGAAATCACAACACCCTTTTGGAGGATGGGTACTGGATCCTCCCGAGGTTCTCCCCCTGGAAAACACCTGGACAGAGCATCCGCCTTAGTGTTTTTAGACCCCGGTCTGTAAGTGACAACAAAATTGAACCGCGTGAAAAACAATGCCCAGTGAGCCTGCCTGGGGGACAGACGCTTGGCTGACTCCAAATACAGCAGATTCTTATGATCTGTAATAACAGTAACCTGATGAACCGACCCCTCCAAGAAGTGTCGCCATTCCTCAAAGGCCAACTTGATTGCCAACAACTCCCTGTTGCCGATATCATAGTTACGTTCGGCGGACGACAGTTTCTTGGAGAAATAGGCGCATGGACGCAAATCACTCAAAGATGAGCCTTGTGATAGTACTGCCCCCACACCAACCTCAGACGAATCGACTTCCACAACAAAAGGTTTTGATACGTCTGGCTGCACAAGAATGGGGGCTGAAACAAAACTGTTCTTAAGAAATTCAAATGCGCGCACAGCAGCCTCAGGCCAAACGGAGAAATTGGTACCCTTTTTAGTCATGTCAGTTAGCAGTTTAGCAATGATGGAAAAATCCTTGATAAATTTCCTATAGTAGTTAGAAAACCCAAGGAACCGCTGAAGTGCTTTCAGGTTATCTGTTATGACCCCAATGGCAGAGGGTCTCTGCAATAAATACCAAGTCTGCAAACACAAAAAAACAGCTCATAGGGCAGTGGTAACTGGGCTGACCGTATAGCTAATCCTAGCACCACAAATAGCAGCAGCCGGGGAACGTGCCTACGTTGGTTCTAGACGTCTCGCGCCAGCCGGAGAACTAACTAACCCTAGAAGGGAAAAGATAGACCTTTCTTGCCTCCAGAGAAAAGACCCCAAAAGTTGGATACAAGCCCCCAACAAATAATAACGGTGAGGTAAGAAGAAAAGACAAACGTAAGAATGAACTAGGAATTTAGCAAAGAGAGGCCCACTGACTAATAGCAGAATATAGTAAGATGACTTATACGGTCAGCAAAAACCCTATAAAAAATATCCACGCTGGATATTCAAGAACCCCCGAACCGTCTAACGGACCGGGGGGAGAATACCAGCCCCCTAGAGCTTCCAGCAAAATCAGGAATCACATTTAGTACAAGCTGGACAAAAAATAAGAGCAATACAATTAACCAAAAAACAAGGAAGCAGGCTTAATTTTGCATGAACCAGGATCAGCAGACAGGAGCAAACAGAAAGGACTGATTACAACGATGCCAGGCACCAGACTAAGAATTCAGGAAGTTCATATAGCAACACCCCTGGACTAACGACCCAGGTGGGTGCCAAACTAGGGAAAGACAATCTCAGAGTCATACCACTAGTGACCACAAGAGGGAGCCAAAAAAGTCTAATTCACAACAGTACCCCCCCTTTAAGGAGGGGTCACCGAACCCTCACCAAGACCACCAGGGCGATCAGGATGAGCAGCGTGAAAGGCACGAACTAAATCGGCCGCATGCACATCAGAGGCAACCACCCAGGAATTATCCTCCTGACCATAGCCCTTCCACTTGACCAGATACTGAAGCCTCCGTCTGGAGAGACGAGAATCCAAGATTTTCTCCACCACATACTCCAACTCGCCCTCAACCAACACCGGAGCAGGAGGCTCAACAGAAGGAACCACAGGTACAACGTACTGCCGCAACAAAGACCTATGGAACACGTTGTGAATGGCAAACGACACCGGAAGATCCAAGCAAAAGGACACAGGATTAAGGATTTCCAATATCTTGTAAGGACCGATGAAGCGAGGCTTGAATTTAGGAGAGGAGACCTTCATAGGAACAAATCGAGAAGACAGCCATACCAAATCCCCAACACGAAGTCGGGGACCCACACCGCGACGGCGGTTGGCAAAACGCTGAGCCTTCTCCTGTGACAACTTCAAGTTGTCCACCACATGATTCCAAATCTGCTGCAACCTATCCACCACAGAATCTACCCCAGGACAGTCAGAAGGCTCCACATGTCCCGAGGAAAAACGAGGATGGAAACCAGAGTTGCAGAAAAATGGCGAGACCAAAGTAGTGGAACTAGCCCGATTATTAAGGGCAAACTCAGCCAACGGCAAGAAGGTCACCCAATCATCCTGCTCCGCAGAAACAAAACACCTCAAATAAGCCTCCAAAGTTTGATTAGTTCGCTCCGTTTGTCCATTAGTCTGAGGATGAAAGGCAGACGAAAACGACAAATCAATGCCCATCTTAGCACAAAAGGATCACCAGAACCTGGAAACAAACTGGGATCCTCTGTCAGACACGATATTCTCAGGATTGCCGTGTAAACGAACCACATTCTGAAAGAACAAAGAAACCAGATCGGAAGAGGAAGGCAGCTTAGGCAAAGATACCAAATGGACCATCTTGGAAAAGCGATCACATACCACCCAGATGACAGACATGCCCTGAGACACCGGAAGATCTGAAATGAAATCCATGGATATGTGTGTCCAAGGCCTCTTCGGGACAGGCAAGGGCAAGAGCAACCCGCTGGCACGAGAACAGCAAGGCTTAGCTCGAGCACAAGTTCCACAGGACTGCACAAATGACCGCACATCCCGCGACAAGGAAGGCCACCAAAAGGACCTAGCCACCAAATCTCTGGTGCCAAAAATTCCCGGATGCCCTGCCAATAACGAGGAATGAACCTCGGAAATGACTCTGCTGGTCCATTTAACAGGAACAAACAGTCTGTCAGGTGGACAAGAGTCAGGTCTACCAGCCTGAAATCTCTGCAACACACATCGCAAATCCGGAGAAATGGCTGACTAGATTACTCCCTCTTTAAGAATACCAACTGGTTCTGCGACTCCAGGAGAGTCAGGCACAAAGCTCCTTGAAAGAGCATCAGCCTTCACATTCTTTGAACCTGGTAAATACGAGACCACAAAGTCAAAACGGGAGAAAAACAATGACCAACGGGCCTGTCTAGGATTCAGGCGTTTAGCAGACTCGAGATACATCAGATTTTTGTGATCAGTCAAGACCACCACACGATGCTTAGCACCCTTGAGCCAATGACGCCACTCCTCAAATGCCCACTTCATGGCCAGCAACTCCCGATTGCCAACATCATAATTCCGCTCAGCAGGCGAAAACTTCCTAGAGAAAAAAGCACATGGTCTCATTACAGAGCAAGCAGGGCCTCTCTGCGACAAAACGGCCCCTGCCCCAATCTCAGAAGCATCCACTTCAACCTGAAAGGGAAGTGAGACATCAGGCTGGCACAAAACAGGCGCTGAAGTAAACCGGCGCTTCAACTCTTGGAAAGCCTCCACGGCTGCAGGAGCCCAGTTAGCAACATCAGAACCTTTCTTGGTCATATCCGTCAAAGGTTTAACAACGCTAGAAAAATTAGCGATAAAACGACGGTAGAAGTTAGCAAAGCCCAAGAACTTCTGAAGACTCTTAACTGACGTGGGTTGAGTCCAATCATGAATAGCCCGGACCTTGACTGGGTCCATCTCCACCGCAGAAGGGGAGAAAATGAAACCCAAAAAGGGAACCTTCTGTACTCCAAAGAGACACTTTGAGCCCTTAACAAACAAAGCATTCTCACGCAAAACCTGAAACACCATCCTGACCTGCTCTACATGCGAGTCCCAATCATCAGAAAAAAACAGAATATCATCCAGATAAACAATCATAAATTTATCCAGATACTTCCGGAAAATATCATGCATAAAGGACTGAAACACTGAAGGAGCATTAGAGAGCCCAAAAGGCATCACCAAGTACTCAAAATGACCTTCGGGCGTATTAAATGCAGTTTTCCATTCATCTCCTTGCTTAATGCGCACAAGGTTGTACGCACCACGAAGATCTATCTTGGTGAACCACTTGGCACCTTTAATCCGGGCAAACAAGTCCGACAACAGAGGCAAAGGATACTGAAATTTAACAGTGATTTTATTCAGAAGCCGATAGTCAATACAAGGTCTCAAAGATCCGTCCTTCTTGGCCACAAAAAGGAATCCCGCACCAAGAGGGGAAGAGGATGGACGGATATGCCCCTTCTCCAGAGATTCCTTGATATACGAACGCATTGCAGTATGCTCAGGTACAGACAGATTAAATAATCTTCCCTTAGGAAATTTACTACCCGGAATCAAATCTATAGCGCAGTCACAGTCCCTATGAGGAGGAAGAGCACTGGACCTGGACTCGCTGAATACATCCTGATAATCAGACAAATACTCAGGAACTTCCGAAGGAGTAGAGGAAGCAATAGACACCGGTGGGGAATCACCATGAATTCCCTGACAGCCCCAACTTGACACAGACATTGCCTTCCAATCCAAGACTGGATTATGGGTCTGTAACCATGGCAGACCCAAAATGACCAAATCATGCATTTTATGCAGAACAAGAAAACGAATCACCTCCCGATGTTCAGGAGTCATGCACATGGTTACCTGTGTCAAAAACTGCGGTTTATTTTCCGCCAATGGCGTAGCATCAATACCTCTAAGAGGGATAGGATTTACCAATGGCTCAAGAACAAAACCACAGCGCTTGGCAAACGACAGATCCATAAGACTCAGGGCAGCACCTGAATCCACAAACGCCATAACAGGGTAGGAAGACAATGAGCAAATTAAAGTCACAGACAAAATAAATTTAGGTTGCAAATTACCAATGGCGACAGGGCTAACAACCCTTGTAAGGCATTTAGAGCATGCTGATATAACATGTGTAGAATCACCACAGTAAAAACACAACCCATTCTGCCGTCTATGATTTTTCCGTTCATTTCTAGTCTGAATTCTATCACATTGCATTAAATCAGGTGTTTGTTCAGACAACACCACCAAAGGATTAGCAGTTTTGCGCTCCCGCAAACGCCGGTCAATTTGAATAGCCAGCGCCATGGAATCATTCAGACTTGTAGGAATGGAGAAACCCACCATCACATTCTTAATGGCTTCAGAAAGGCCATTTCTGAAATTTGCGGCCAGAGCACACTCATTCCACTGAGTAAGCACGGACCATTTCCGAAATTTTTGGCAATACACTTCAGCTTCATCCTGGCCCTGAGAAATAGCCAGCAAGGCTTTTTCTGCCTGAATTTCAAGATTGGGTTCCTCGTAAAGCAATCCGAGCGCCAGAAAAAACGCATCAATATTCGCCAATGCCGGATCTCCTGGCGCTAGCGAGAAAGCCCAATCCTGAGGGTCGCCCCGCAAGAAAGAGATAACAATTTTAACTTGCTGAGCTGAGTCTCCAGACGAACGGGGTCTCAGAGAAAGAAACAATTTACAATTATTCCTGAAATTCCTAAACTTAAATCGATCTCCAGAGAACAGTTCAGGAATAGGTATTTTAGGTTCAGACATAGGACTACTGGTAACAAAATCTTGTATGCCCTGCACACGAGCAGCAAGCTGATCCACACTTGTAATCAGAGTCTGGACATTCATGTCTGCAGCAAGCTTAAGCCACTCAGAGGTAAAGGGGAGGAAGAAAGAGAGGAAAAAAAAAAAAAACCTCAGAATTTCCTTTCTTATTATCCCACTTCTGCAATGCATTAAATATTCAACCTTGGCCTGGCATACTGTTATGACCCCAATGGCAGAGGGTCTCTGCAATAAATACCAAGTCTGCAAACACAAAAAAACAGCTCATAGGGCAGTGGTAACTGGGCTGACCGTATAGCTAATCCTAGCACCACAAATAGCAGCAGCCGGGGAACGTGCCTACGTTGGTTCTAGACGTCTCGCGCCAGCCGGAGAACTAACTAACCCTAGAAGGGAAAAGATAGACCTTTCTTGCCTCCAGAGAAAAGACCCCAAAAGTTGGATACAAGCCCCCAACAAATAATAACGGTGAGGTAAGAAGAAAAGACAAACGTAAGAATGAACTAGGAATTTAGCAAAGAGAGGCCCACTGACTAATAGCAGAATATAGTAAGATGACTTATACGGTCAGCAAAAACCCTATAAAAAATATCCACGCTGGATATTCAAGAACCCCCGAACCGTCTAACGGCCCGGGGGGAGAATACCAGCCCCCTAGAGCTTCCAGCAAAATCAGGAATCACATTTAGTACAAGCTGGACAAAAAATAAGAGCAATACAATTAACCAAAAAACAAGGAAGCAGGACTTAGCTTAATTTTGCATGAAACAGGACCAGCAGACAGGAGCAAACAGAAAGGACTGATTACAACGATGCCAGGCACCAGACTAAGAATTCAGGAAGTTCATATAGCAACACCCCTGGACTAACGACCCAGGTGGGTGCCAAACGAGGGAAAGACAATCTCAGAGTCATACCACTAGTGACCACAAGAGGGAGCCAAAAAAGTCTAATTCACAACAGTTATCAGGCTGTTCCCAATGCAGCACCGCTTGCACCTTAGCGGCGTCCATTTTAAAACCAGAAGCAGACACAATATAACCCAAGAAAGGCAACTCTTGAACAGAAAATACACATTTCTCAAGTTTAGCATACAGCTTATTCTCTCTGAGAAGCTGTAACACCTGCCTGACATGATCCAAATGAGTATCACAGTCGCAAGAATATATGAGAATGTCATCTAGATACACGATAACGAACTTCCCCAAAACATGCGAAAACACATCATTAATGAAATGTTGGAACACTGCAGGTGCGTTAGTCAACCCAAATGGCATCACCAAATTTTCAAAATGACCCTCAGGGGTATTAAAAGCCGTCTTCCACTCATCACCTTGACGGACTCTTATGAGGTTGTACGCCCCCCTGAGGTCAAGCTTGGTAAACCACTTAGCACCTGCCACCTGTTTGACCAAATCTGGTATTAGTGGCATAGGGTATGGATCACGAACCGTAATCTGGTTCAATTCCCTGAAATCCAAACACGGGCGTAATCCGCCATCTTTTTTCTTCACGAAGAAGAACCCTGCTGCCACAGGCGAGGATGAAGGCCTGATGTGCCCTTTGCTCAAACTTTCAGCAATGCAATCCTTTAATGCTTGTCTCTCCGGACCGGAGATGTTAAACATCCTTGCTTTAGGCAATTTGGCCCCTGGTTTAAATCTGATAGTACAGTCATAGGGGCGATGTGGCGGCAACTCTGAACAACCCTTCTCAGAGAACACATCCACAAAATCCAGAAGTGACTCCGGAACGCTTGAAGTCACAGCAGACACACATGTGGCCAGGCAATTCTCCTGGCAGAATTCGCTCCACTGAATTATGTCCTGAGTTTTCCAGTCAATTACCGGGTTGTGCATAGACAACCATGGAAAACCCAAAACCACCTGAGCAGAAACATTCCTGAGCGCCTTACATGTAACCTGCTCGGAATGTAGAACCCCAATGTGGCGTTTCAGCTCAGCCACAAATTCAGTAATCTCCCCCTGTGAGAGAGGAGCAGCATTGATGGTGACCACACAGATAGGATGAGGCAGTTTTTCAATCCTAAAACCTGCTGTGCGCGCAAGCTCCTCATCAATGAGATTTGTGACTGAACCACTATCCACAAACACAGTAATTGGCAGCTCACTGCCAGCAATTATAACCTTAGCAGGGAGCATGCATTGAGAAACCACCATGGAGGATATACATAAGCTCAGATTGGTCTCCTCCACACCCTCTGAGCTTAGAAGTTTTCCGCCGTTGCGTTTTTCTTAGACAGTAGAGGACAGATGTTAATAGAATGACCAGTCTTACTGCAGTAAAAACAGGCTCCCTGCTTCCTGAGCTCAGGGGCTCGACGCTTCACATGTGACACCCCTGCGATTTGCATAGGCTCCGTGGGCTCACCTGCAGCAACCACACGTGAACCTAAACCCTCTCCCATAGGCGGTGTCTCATGTTCCCCTGACGCAAACGGTGATCAATGCGGACAACCAGACTCATAGCGGAATCTAGAGAAGTAGGAGCCTCGTACATCAGAAGGGCTTTTTTAACCCTTCCAGAAACCCCATGAATAAGCTGACTCCGCAGCGCTGGATCATTCCACTGTGTATCGATCGCCCAGCAACGAAATTTAGAACAGTAATCCTCTGCAACTCACTCCCCCTGGCGAATAGTGCGTATCTTGGATTCTGCTAGAGCCATTCTGTCTGGCTCATCGTAAATATTTCCAAGATAGGAAAAAAAACTCTCCACAGAGTCAAATGCAGCAGAATCAGATGGCAAAGAAAACGCCCATGCTTGGGGATCCCCGCTTAACAATGACAACACCAGGCCCACACGCTGAGCCTCATTACCTGAGGAGATCGGGCACATACGGAATTATAATTTGCAAGCTTCACAAAAAGAAACAAATTTACTGCGTTCCCCAGCAAATTTTTCAGGCAAAGGAAACTTAGGCTCAGCAACTCTACCTTGCAACTCCAGCTTGCACATTAGATACTGCTAGTCCCTGTTGCTGCTCTGCCTTCTTCAACTCAGTGACCTGTAGGGACAGCGCCTCCAACTGGTGGGTTATGGAAGTCATGGGATCCATGACAAAACAAAAAAAAAAGGAAACCCCCTTTTTTTTGTTTTAAAGGCCGATTATAATGTCACGGGGAGACTAGGTGGGCAAGAGCTAATAACCCGGGCACCTGCAATTTCCCTAAGACTAGGGAAATCCTGACTGACCCTCTACCTAGAGTTTACACTGATGGTGTGCATGTCTAGGCCTCGACCCTCGCCCTGTCTCCTGTTTCAACCCTAGGCTGAAACCACCGCCCACCACCCAGTGAAAAGATAATACACCAATACCCACAGTTAGAACAGACAAGGATAACAGAAAATATACACCACGCCGCAGTCACTCAGGAATACACTATAAATGCGCAGGGCAAAATAAATACAAATATAGGAAGGAGTAAATAAGACAAAGGGAAATACACCACCAGCAACGATACTCCAACAACTAGCTCACCACTCCAGACCGAGATAACAACGCACAAGACAGAAGCTATAATCGGCGACGCCCAATGTTCAGAACTATTTAAAGGCAATGGGCATGGCCCAGCTTACAATCCGAGCATCAGGTAAATTAATCCCGGACCAGCTAGATAAAATCTAGCCAACGCCAATGAGCAAATAGTGGTCAAAAGCGGAATTACCGCTGTCTGTCAAACGACCTGGTTTGAACAGCTAATAACTAGGAGAGTTAGGTGAGCAAGAGCTAATAACCCGGGCCCCTGCAATTTCCCTATGAATAGGGAAATCCTGACTGACCCTCTACCTAGAGTTTACACTGATTGTGTGCATGTCTAGGCCTCGACCCTCGCCCTGTCTCCTGTTTCAACCCTAGGCTGAAACCACGGCCCACCACCCAGTGAAAAGATAATACACCAATACCCACAGTTAGAACAGACAAGGATAACGGAAAATATACACCACGCCGCAGTCACTCAGGAATACACTATAAATGCGCAGGGCAAAATAAATACAAATATAGTAAGGAGTAAATAAGACAAAGGGAAATACACCACCAGCAATGATACTCCAACTACTAGCTCACCACTCCAGACCGAGATAACAACGCACAAGACAGAAGCTATAATCGGCGATGCCCAATGTGTTATGACCCCAATGGCGAGGGTCTAAGAGGAACAAGTAAGTCTGCGAAGTACAAAAATCCAGCTCATAGGGCAGTGGTAACTGGGTTGACCATATATCTACTCCTAACGCCAACACTAGAAGTAGCCGGGGAACATGCCTACGTTGGTCGCTAGATGTCTCGCGCCAGCCGGAGGACTAACTACCCCTAGAAGAGGAAAACAAAGACCTCTCTTGCCTCCAGAGAATGGACCCCAAAAGTTGGATACAAGCCCCCCACAAATAATAACGGTGAGGTAAGAGGAAATGACAAACACAGAGATGAACTAGGTTTAGCAAAGAGAGGCCCACTTACTAATAGCAGAATGTAGTAAGATAACTTATATGGTCAACAAAAACCCTATCAAAAATCCACACTGGAAATTCAAGAACCCCCGAACCGTCTAACGGCCCGGGGGGAGAACTCCAGCCTCCCTAGAGCTTCCAGCAAGGTTAGGATACAGATTATGTACAAGCTGGACAAAAATGCAAACAAAAACAAACAGCAAAAAGCAAGAAAGCAGACTTAGCTTAATCTAGCAGGAACCAGGATCAGTAGACAAGAGCACAGCAGATTAGCTCTGATTACAACGTTGCCAGGCATTGAACTGAAGGTCCAGGGAACTTATATAGCAACACCACTGACCTAACGACCCAGGTGAGCATACAAGGGATGGCAGACATTCCCAGAGTCAAATCACTAGTAACCACTAGAGGGAGCCAAAAAGGTAAATTCACAACAGTACCCCCCCCTTAGTGAGGGGTCATCGAACCCTCACCAAGACCACCAGGGCGATCAGGATGAGTGGTGTGAAAGGCACGAACCAAATCGGCCGCATGCACATCAGAGGCGACCACCCAGGAATTATCCTCCTGACCATAGCCCTTCCACTTGACCAGGTACTGAAGCCTCCGCCTGGAGAGACGAGAATCTAAGATCTTCTCCACCACGTACTCCAACTCGCCCTCAACCAACACCGGAGCAGGAGGCTCAGCAGAAGGAACCACAGGCACAACGTACCGCCGCAACAAGGACCTATGAAATACGTTGTGAATGGCAAACGACACCGGAAGATCCAGGCGAAAGGATACAGGATTAAGGATTTCCAATATCTTGTAAGGACCAATGAAGCGAGGCTTAAATTTGGGAGAGGAGACCTTCATAGGAACAAATCGAGAAGACAGCCATACCAAATCCCCAACGCGAAGTCGGGGACCCACACCGCGGCGGCGGTTGGCAAAACGCTGAGCCTTCTCCTGTGACAACTTCAAGTTGTCAACCACATGACTCCAGATCCGCTGCAACCTATCCACCACAGAATCCACCCCAGGACAGTCAGAAGGCTCCACATGTCCCGAGGAAAAACGAGGATGGAAACCAGAGTTGCAGAAAAATGGCGAAACCAATGTGCGGAACTAGCCCGATTATTAAGGGCAAACTCAGCCAACGGCAAGAAGGTCACCCAATCATCCTGATCAGAAGAGACAAAACACCTCAAATAAGCCTCCAGAGTCTGATTAGTTCGCTCTGTTTGTCCGTTAGTCTGGGGATGAAAAGTGGACGAAAACGACAAATCAATGCCCATCCTACCACAAAAGGATCGCCAGAACCTGGAAACAAACTGGGATCCTCTGTCCGACACAATATTCTCAGGAATGCCGTGCAAACGAACCACGTTCTGGAAGAACACAGGAACCAGATCAGAAGAGGAGGGCAGCTTAGGCAAAGGAACCAAATGGACCATCTTGGAGAAACGATCACATATCACCCAGATGACAGACATGCCCTGAGACACCGGAAGATCAGAAATGAAATCCATAGAGATGTGTGTCCAAGGTCTCTTCGGGACAGGCAAGGGCAAGAGCAACCCGCTGGCATGAGAACAGCAAGGCTTAGCTCGAGCACAAGTTCCACAGGACTGCACAAATGACCGCACATCCCTTGACAAGGAAGGCCACCAAAAGGACCTGGCCACCAGATCTCTGGTGCCAAAAATTCCCGGGTGCCCTGCCAACACTGAGGAATGAACCTCGGAAATGACTCTGCTGGTCCATTTAGCAGGCACAAACAATCTGTCAGATGGACAAGAGTCAGGCCTACCAGCCTGAAATCTCTGCAACACACGCCGCAGATCAGGAGAAATAGCTGACAAGATAACTCCTTCCTTAAGAATACCCACAGGTTCAGCGACTCCAGGAGCATCAGGCACAAAGCTCCTAGACAGAGCATCGGCCTTCACATTCTTAGAACCTGGTAAATACGAGACCACAAAGTCAAAACGGGAGAAAAACAATGACCAGCGGGCCTGTCTAGGATTCAGGCGTTTAGCAGACTCGAGATACATCAGATTTTTGTGATCAGTCAAGACCACCACACGATGCTTAGCACCCTCGAGCCAATGACGCCACTCCTCAAATGCCCACTTCATGGCCAACAACTCCCGATTGCCCACATCATAATTTCGCTCTGCCGGCGAAAACTTCCTGGAGAAAAAGGCACAAGGTCTCATAGTAGAGCAACCAGGGCCTCTCTGCGACAAAACGGCCCCTGCCCCAATCTCCGAAGCATCCACCTCCACCTGAAAGGGAAGTGAGGTGTCAGGTTGGCACAAAACAGGCGCTGAAGTAAACCGGCGTTTCAACTCCTGGAAAGCCTCCACGGCAGCAGGAGCCCAGTTAGCTACATCAGAGCCTTTCTTGGTCATATCCGTCAATGGTTTAACAACGCTAGAAAAATTTGCGATAAAACGACGGTAGAAGTTAGCAAAACCCAAGAACTTCTGAAGACTCTTAACTGACGAGGGTTGAGTCCAATCATGAATAGCTCGGACCTTGACTGGGTCCATCTCCACAGCAGAAGGGGAAAAAATGAACCCCAAAAAGGGAACCCTCTGTACACCAAAGAGACACTTTGAGCCTTTAACAAACAAAGAATTTTCACGCAAAATCTTAAAAACCATCCTGACCTGCTCCACATGCGAGTCCCAATCATCAGAAAAAACCAGAATATCATCCAGATAAACAATCAAAAATTTATCCAGATACTTCCGGAAAATGTCATGCATGAAGGACTGAAAAACTGAAGGTGCATTAGAGAGCCCAAATGGCATCACCAAGTACTCAAAATGACCTTCGGGCGTATTGAATGCGGTTTTCCATTCATCGCCTTGCTTAATGCGCACAAGGTTGTACGCACCACGAAGGTCTATCTTGGTGAACCACTTGGCACCTTTAATCCGGGCAAACAAGTCTGACAACAGCGGCAAAGGATACTGAAATTTGACAGTGATCTTGTTTAAAAGCCGATAGTCAATACAAGGCCTCAAAGATCCGTCCTTTTTGGCCACAAAAAAGAATCCCGCACCAAGAGGGGAAGAAGAAGGGCGGATATGCCCCTTCTCAAGAGACTCCTTGA
This sequence comes from Ranitomeya variabilis, assembly GCF_051348905.1. NCBI lineage: Eukaryota > Metazoa > Chordata > Amphibia > Anura > Dendrobatidae > Ranitomeya > Ranitomeya variabilis. The sequence continues at coordinate 916,295,967 of NC_135233.1, read as the reverse complement.
TATATGAACGCATCGCGGTATGTTCAGGTACCGACAAATTAAACAGTCTCCCCTTAGGAAACTTACTGCCAGGAATCAAATCTATTACACAGTCACATTCCCTATGAGGAGGCAGTGCACTGGACTTAGACTCGCTGAAGACATCCTGATAATCAGACAAATACGCCGGAACTTCCGAAGGCGTAGAAGAAGCAATAGACAAGGGCAGGGAATCTCCATGAATTCCATGGCAGCCCCAACTTGACACCGACATTGCCTTCCAGTCCAAGACTGGATTATGGGTCTGTAACCATGGCAAACCCAAAACAACCAAATCATGCATCTTATGCAGAACAAGAAAACATATCACCTCCCGATGTTCGGGAGTCATGCACATGGTAACCTGTGTCCAAAACTGCGGTTTATTTTTTGCCAAAGGCGTAGCATCAATACCCCTAAGAGGGATAGGATTTTCCAATGGCTCCAGAACAAAACCGCAGCGCTTGGCAAATGACAGATCCATCAGACTCAGGGCAGCACCTGAGTCTACAAACGCCATGACAGGATACGATGACAGTGAGCAAATCAAAGTTACAGATAGAATAAATTTAGGTTGCAAATTACCAATGGCGACAGGACTAACAACCCTAGTAAGACGTTTAGAGCATGCTGAGATAACATGTGTAGAATCACCACAGTAGTAACACAAGCCATTCTGGCGTCTATGAATTTTCCGCTCGTTTCTAGTCAGGATTCTATCACATTGCATTAAATCAGGTGCCTGTTCAGACAACACCATGAGGGAATTTGCGGTTTTGCGCTCCCGCAACCGCCGGTCGATTTGAATTGCCAGGGCCATGGAATCATTCAGACCTGTGGGAATGGGAAAACCCACCATCACATTCTTAATGGCTTCAGAAAGGCCATTTCTGAAATTTTCAGCCAATGCACACTCGTTCCACTGGGTCAGCACGGACCATTTCCGAAATTTTTGGCAATACACTTCAGCCTCGTCCTGGCCCTGAGACATAGCCAGCAAGGCTTTTTCTGCCTGAATCTCAAGATTGGGTTCCTCATAAAGCAAACCGAGCGCCAGAAAAAACGCATCAATATCAGCCAATGCCGGATCTCCTGGCGCCAGCGAGAAGGCCCAATCCTGAGGGTCGCCCCGTAAAAAAGAAATAACCATTTTCACTTGCTAAACGGAGTCTCCAGATGAACAGGGTCTCAGGGACAAAAACAATTTACAATTATTCCTGAAATTTCTAAATTTAAATCGGTCTCCGGAAAACAGTTCAGGAATCGGTATCTTAGGTTCTGACATAGGATTTCTGATAACATAATCTTGTATGCCCTGCACACGAGCAGTAAGCTGGTCCACACCTGTAATCAAGGTCTGGACACTCATGTCTGCAGCAAACACAAGCCACTCAGAGGTAAAGGGGAAAAGAAAAAAAAATGAGAAAGAGAAAAAAAAAACTCAGAATTTTCTTTCTTATAATCCCACTTCTGCAATGCATTTAACATTTAATACTGGCCTGGCAAACTGTTATGACCCCAATGGCGAGGGTCTCAGAGGAACAAGTAAGTCTGCGAAGTACAAAAATCCAGCTCATAGGGCAGTGGTAACTGGGTTGACCATATATCTACTCCTAACGCCAACACTAGAAGTAGCCGGGGAACATGCCTACGTTGGTCGCTAGATGTCTCGCGCCAGCCGGAGGACTAACTACCCCTAGAAGAGGAAAACAAAGACCTCTCTTGCCTCCAGAGAATAGACCCCAAAAGTTGGATACAAGCCCCCCACAAATAATAACGGTGAGGTAAGAGGAAATGACAAACACAGAGATGAACTAGGTTTAGCAAAGAGAGGCCCACTTACTAATAGCAGAATGTAGTAAGATAACTTATATGGTCAACAAAAACCCTATCAAAAATCCACACTGGAAATTCAAGAACCCCCGAACCGTCTAACGGCCCGGGGGGAGAACTCCAGCCTCCCTAGAGCTTCCAGCAAGGTTAGGATACAGATTATGTACAAGCTGGACAAAAATGCAAACAAAAACAAACAGCAAAAAGCAAGAAAGCAGACTTAGCTTAATCTAGCAGGAACCAGGATCAGTAGACAAGAGCACAGCAGATTAGCTCTGATTACAACGTTGCCAGGCATTGAACTGAAGGTCCAGGGAGCTTATATAGCAACACCCCTGACCTAACGACCCAGGTGAGCATACAAGGGATGGCAGACATTCCCAGAGTCAAATCACTAGTAACCACTAGAGGGAGCCAAAAAGGTAAATTCACAACACCAATGTTCAGGAGAACTATTTAAAGGCAATGGGCATGGCCCAGCTTCCAATCCGAGCATCAGGTAAATTAACCCCGGACCAGCTAGATAAAATCTAGCCAACGCCAATGAGCACATAGTGGTCAAAAGCGGAATTAACGCTGTCTGTCGAACGACCTGGTCTGAACAGCGTCCGACATGACAGTACCCCGCCTTCTACGAGGGACCCCAGGGCCCTCACGGCTTATAGGACCCGGCTTGTCTGGATGGCGACGGTGAAAAAACCTGACCAGCCGATCCGCATGAATGTCGGAGGCTGGTACCCAGGACCTCTCCTCAGGCCCATAACCACGCCAGTGTACCAAGTACTGTAAAGTGCGGTGCACTATACGAGAGTCAACCACCTTGGAGACTTCAAATTCCAAATTACCATCCACCAAGACTGGAGGTGGCAGAGGCGCCGCATCCACAGAACCCACCACCTTCTTTAAAAGAGACCTGTGGAACACGTTGTGTATCTTATACACTGTAGGAAGCTCCAATCGGTACGCTACTGGGTTAATGACAGCGGTGACCCTAAATGGACCAATAAACCGTGGACCCAATTTAAGGGATGGTATTTTGAGTCTTGTGTTTTTTGTGGATAACCACACCTTGTCATCCACACTCAGGTCTGGACCTGGCACACGCCTACTGTAAGCCACATGTTTGTACCTAGCACCCACACTCAACAGGTGCTGTTTAACTCTCCTCCAGTCTGATGACAATTGTGCTCCTAACTGGTCCTCCTCTGGAATGCCGGAAGAGCCCCTCTGACTCAAAGTACAAAATTGAGGATGTAGCCCGTAAACACAAAAAAACGGAGACTCCCCAGACGACTCCTGGTGGTGATTATTGATGGCAAACTCAGCCAAAGGAAGAAAGGTAGACCACTCCTCTTGGTTATCAGAGACAAAGCAGCGTAAGTACTGTTCCAAATTTTGGTTCATACGCTCAGTCTGACCATTTGACTGAGGATGAAACGCCGAAGAATGAGACAACTTGATCCCCAGCCGTGAGCAAAATGCTTTCCAAAATTTTGCCACAAACTGAGTACCCCTATCAGACACGATGTCAGACAGAACCCCATGAAGTCTGACCATCTCCTGCACAAATACCTGAGCCAGAGTCTTAGCGTTAGGCAACGAAGGCAAAGACACAAAGTGCGACATTTTTTAAAACCGATCAACAATCACCAAGATGACCGTGTTCCCAGCTGAGGAGGGCAAATCAGTGATGCAATCCATGGAAATTTCCGTCCATGGCTTACTAGGTACCTCAAGAGGAAGTAGTGTGCCAACAGGACGGGAGCCCTGCGTCTTAGCCCTAACGCACGTGGTACAAGCTGACACATATGAGACCACGTCCTGTCGGATCTTGGGCCACCAAAACCGACGTGACACCAACTCCTAGGTACCTCTAACCCCTGGGTGGCCAGCCAGGACAGTATCATGATTAGTGTTGAGCGCATTTTAAAATGCGCGCGTGTCCAGCCTCCCGTGACGTCACGGCTTGTGATTGGTCGCGTCGCCCATGTGACCGCGATGCGACCAATCACAAGCCAGAACGTAATTTTAAAATCCTGAAGGACCTAAAATTACGTCACGGCTTGCTGTGATTGGTCGCGTCGTGGCCACATGGGCGACGCGACCAATCACAAGCCGGGACGTCACGGGAGGCAGGACAAGCGCGCATTTTAAAATGCGCGCGTGTCCAGCCTCCCGTGACGTCACGGCTTGTGATTGGTCGCGTCGCCCATGTGACCGCGACGCGACCAATCACAAGCCAGAACGTAATTTTAAAATCCTGAAGGACCTAAAATTACGTCACGGCTTGCTGTGATTGGTCGCGTCGCGGCCACATGGGCGGCACGCGACCAATCACAAGCCGGGACTTCACATAAGGAAGTAAACGCGCAAATTTTAAGCAAACAACGCTGCCGGTTCCCTCGCTGAGGTCCAGGCTGCGTCGGAGAGGTGAGTATAGCAATATTTTTTATTTTAATTCTCTCTTTTACACATTATTACATTAATGTTGTTTCGATACCGATACCCGATACCACAAAAGTATCGGATCTCGGTATCGGAATTCCGATACCCGCAAGTATCGGCCGATACCCGATACTTGCGGTATCGGAATGCTCAACACTAATCATGATGCTCCGCCAAAACTTTTAAGCGGGGATGAAGCGGTACAAAAGATTTTTTGATGGGAAGCTCAGATGGTACCTCCTCCTGAGCCTCGGCAATCTCAGCCTCAACCTTGGTAGTGAGAGCCGAAACCACAACACCCTTTTGGAGGATGGGTACTGGATCCTCCCGAGGTTCTCCCCCTGGAAAACACCTGGACAGAGCATCCGCCTTAGTGTTTTTAGACCCCGGTCTGTAAGTGACAACAAAATTGAACCGCGTGAAAAACAATGCCCAGTGAGCCTGCCTGGGGGACAGACGCTTGGCTGACTCCAAATACAGCAGATTCTTATGATCTGTAATAACAGTAACCTGATGAACCGACCCCTCCAAGAAGTGTCGCCATTCCTCAAAGGCCAACTTGATTGCCAACAACTCCGTTGCCGATATCGTAGTTACGTTCGGCGGACGACAATTTCTTGGAGAAATAGGCGCATGGACGTAAATCACTCAAAGATGAGCCTTGTGATAGTACCGCCCCCACACCAACCTCAGACGAATCGACTTCCACAACAAAAGGTTTTGATACGTCTGGCTGCACAAGAATGGGGGCTGAAACAAAACTGTTCTTAAGAAATTCAAATGCGCGCACAGCAGCCTCAGGCCAAACGGAGAAATTGGTACCCTTTTTAGTCATGTCAGTTAGCAGTTTAGCAATGATGGAAAAATCCTTGATAAATTTCCTATAGTAGTTAGAAAACTCAAGGAACCGCTGAAGTGCTTTCAGGTTATCAGGCTGTTCCCAATGCAGCACTGCTTGCACCTTAGCGGCGTCCATTTTTAAACCAGAAGCAGACACAATATAACCCAAGAAAGGCAACTCTTGAACAGAAAATACACATTTCTCAAGTTTAGCATACAGCTTATTCTCTCTGAGAAGCTGTAACACCTGCCTGACATGATCCAAATGAGTATCACAGTCGCAAGAATATATGAGAATGTCATCTAGATACACGATAACGAACTTCCCCAAAACATGCGAAAACACATCATTAATGAAATGTTGGAACACTGCAGGTGCGTTAGTCAACCCAAATGGCATCACCAAATTTTCAAAATGACCCTCAGGGGTATTAAAAGCCGTCTTCCACTCATCACCTTGACGGACTCTTATGAGGTTGTACGCCCCCCTGAGGTCAAGCTTGGTAAACCACTTAGCACCTGCCACCTGTTTGAACAAATCTGGTATTAGTGGCATAGGGTATGGATCACGAACCGTAATCTGGTTCAATTCCCTGAAATCCAAACACGGGCGTAATCCGCCATCTTTTTTCTTCACGAAGAAGAACCCTGCTGCCACAGGCGAGGATGAAGGCCTGATGTGCCCTTTGCTCAAACTTTCAGCAATGCAATCCTTTAATGCTTGTCTCTCCGGACCGGAGATGTTAAACATCCTTGCTTTAGGCAATTTGGCCCCTGGTTTAAATCTGATAGTACAGTCATAGGGGCGATGTGGCGGCAACTCTGAACAACCCTTCTCAGAGAACACATCCACAAAATCCAGAAGTGACTCCGGAACGCTTGAAGTCACAGCAGACACACATGTGGCCAGGCAATTCTCCTGGCAGAATTCGCTCCACTGAATTATGTCCTGAGTTTTCCAGTCAATTACCGGGTTGTGCATAGACAACCATGGAAAACCCAAAACCACCTGAGCAGAAACATTCCTGAGCGCCTTACATGTAACCTGCTCGGAATGTAGAACCCCAATGTGGCGTTTCAGCTCAGCCACAAATTCAGTAATCTCCCCCTGTGAGAGAGGAGCAGCATTGATGGTGACCACACAGATAGGATGAGGCAGTTTTTCAATCCTAAAACCTGCTGTGCGCGCAAGCTCCTCATCAATGAGATTTGTGACTGAACCACTATCCACAAACACAGTAATTGGCAGCTCACTGCCAGCAATTATAACCTTAGCAGGGAGCATGCATTGAGAAACCACCATGGAGGATATACATAAGCTCAGATTGGTCTCCTCCACACCCTCTGAGCTTAGAAGTTTTCCGCCGTTGCGTTTTTCTTAGACAGTAGAGGACAGATGTTAATAAAATGACCAGTCTTACCGCAGTAAAAACAGGCTCCCTGCTTCCTGAGCTCAGGGGCTCGACGCTTCACATGTGACACCCCTGCGATTTGCATAGGCTCCGTGGGCTCACCTGCAGCAACCACACGTGAACCTAAACCCTCTCCCATAGGCGGTGTCTCATGTTCCCCTGACGCAAACGGTGATCAATGCGGACAACCAGACTCATAGCGGAATCTAGAGAAGTAGGAGCCTCGTACATCAGAAGGGCTTTTTTAACCCTTCCAGAAACCCCATGAATAAGCTGACTCTGCAGCGCTGGATCATTCCACTGTGTATCGATCGCCCAGCAACGAAATTCAGAACAGTAATCCTCTGCAACTCACTCCCCCTGGCGAATAGTGCGTATCTTGGATTCTGCTAGAGCCATTCTGTCTGGCTCATCGTAAATATTTCCAAGATAGGAAAAAAAACTCTCCACAGAGTCAAATGCAGCAGAATCAGATGGCAAAGAAAACGCCCATGCTTGGGGATCCCCGCTTAACAATGACAACACCAGGCCCACACGCTGAGCCTCAGTACCTGAGGAGATCGGGCACATACGGAATTATAGTTTGCAAGCTTCATGAAAAGAAACAAATTTACTGCGTTCCCCAGCAAATTTTTCAGGCAAAGGAAACTTAGGCTCAGCAACTCTACCTTGCAACTCCAGCTTGCACATTAGATACTGCTAGTCCCTGTTGCTGCTCTGCCCCCTTCAACTCAGTGACCTGTAGGGACAGCGCCTGCAACTGGTGGGTTATGGAAGTCATGGGATCCATGACAAAACAAAAAAAAAAAGGAAACCCCTTTTTTTGTTTTGTTTTAAAGGCCGATTATAATGTCACGGGGAGACTAGGTGGGCAAGAGCTAATAACCCGGGCCCCTGCAATTTCCCTAAGACTAGGGAAATCCTGACTGACCCTCTACCTAGAGTTTACACTGATGGTGTTCATGTCTAGGCCTCGACCCTCGCCCTGTCTCCTGTTTCAACCCTAGGCTGAAACCACCACCCACCACCCAGTGAAAAGATAATACACCAATACCCACAGTTAGAACAGACAAGGATAACAGAAAATATACACCACGCCGCAGTCACTCAGGAATACACTATAAATGCGCAGGGCAAAATAAATACAAATATAGGAAGGAGTAAATAAGACAAAGGGAAATACACCACCAGCAACGATACTCCAACAACTAGCTCACCACTCCAGACCAAGATAACAACGCACAAGACAGAAGCTATAATCAGCAACACCCAATGTTCAGAAGAACTATTTAAAGGCAATGGGCATGGCCCAGCTTACAATCTGAGCATCAGGTAAATTAATCCCGGACCAGCTAGATAAAATCTAGCCAATGCCAATGAGCACATAGTGGTCAAAAGCGAAATTACCGCTGTCTGTCGAACGACCTGGTCTGAACAGCTAATAACTAGGAGAGTTAGTTGGGCAAGAGCTAATAACCTGGGCCCCTGCAATTTCCCTACGACTAGGGAAATCCTGACTGACCCTCTACCTAGAGTTTACACTGATGGTGTGCATGTCTAGGCCTCGACCCTCGCCCTGTCTCCTGTTTCAACCCTAGGCTGAAACCACCACCCACCACCCAGTGAAAAGATAATACACCAATACCCACAGTTAGAACAGACAAGGATAACGGAAAATATACACCACGCCGCAGTCACTCAGGAATACACTATAAATGCGCAGGGCAAAATGAATACAAATATAGGAAGGAGTAAATAAGACAAAGGGAAATACACCACCAGCAATGATAGTCCAACTACTAGCTCACCACTCCAGACTGAGATAACAACGCACAAGACAGAAGCTATAATCGGCGACGCCCAATGTTCAGGAGAACTATTTAAAGGCAATGGGCATGGCCCAGCTTCCAATCCGAGCATCAGGTAAATTAACCCCGGACCAGCTAGATAAAATCTAGCCAACGCCAATGAGCACATAGTGGTCAAAAGTGGAATTACCGCTGTCTGTCGAACGACCTGGTCTGAACAGCGTTCGACAAGACAGGTAGACTACATATATTTACAAATGCACATATATTTATTAATTCATTTCTTCCAATGTATGTCAATTTTATATCTGCCCTGATTTCCACATAACTTTTCCCAAGAGATGTCCTTCCAGGCTTTATTTACCCTACAGTTTCCAAAAGAACCTTCTTAGTGCAGTTTTACTGGCCTTGGTCAATTAAGCCCATTGCATTCTCTCTCACTTGGCTTCCTGCCAGTATAGTTGTCCTCTGGGATGTGTCTAGAGATGCTTCTAATGTAAGGGATGTCACTGAATGGGACGGAGCCTCCTTCATTACAGTGTAGATCTCATACCAGTAAACACCACGTGTTCTGATAACTAAGAGGAGCTGCTTTTGCTTGCTGCTGAGAATAGTGATGTGAAACTGCCAATGCTGCTCGATTGATGCATATGGCAGAGGATTATTTTCTGTCAAATGTATTCAATATAGTAGCATATGCTGTTTCACAAAACTGATTTGTAAACAGAAGGCAACAAACATAGCTCTATACTGGAGGATTGCAGGATAGTTGCGCTCGGCTAAAAACCAGCTAATAATGATGGAAAACTACATTGCAGCTATAGTTGTGTAGATGGAATAAAATAAAATCAGTCAGGAGTTCTGAACAGGATATTGGAGTGCACAGAAGTGTAAGATGAATTCTACACTTAGATTAGCTTGTTGACAACTCAGAGATAGGGCTAGTCAGAAAAACACAGGAGAGGAGAAAGAGTCTGGTGCTCTGAGAAGAAGTATGTCCTTCTTGGATTTGTCATTTTAGCAAATAAGTAAAAGTCTGCCCATTCAGCTATGTAAAGTTGGATGCACAAATTGGTAGATATAGATTAAAAAAAGACACAAAGGTATAAGAAAGAACATTTATGTTTGGCTTAGTCTGTATATTAACAATTAGTATGGGTTTACTGTGCTTTGAGTGCTTTGAAAAAAATAATGCAATTCCGGGAACAATCCTTTAAAGCATATTTCATAACAAAAAGTACTGTGTTTACAGTGGGGGAAATAAGTATTTGATCCCTTGCTGATTTTGTAAGTTTGCCCACTGACAACGACATGAACAGTCTATAATTTTAAGGGTAGGTTAATTTTAACATTGAGAGATAGAATATCAAAAATAAAATCCAGAAAATCACATTGTATAAATTATATAAATTTAATAACATTTTTCAGTGAGAATTAAGTATTTGATCCCCTACCAACCATTAAGAGTCCTGGCTCCTACAGACCAGTTAGATGCTCCTAATCAACTCATTACCTGCATTAAAGACAGCTGTCTTGCACAGTTACCTTTATAAAAGACTCCTGTCCACAGACTCAATTAATCAGTCAGACACTAACCTCTACAACATGGGCAAGACCAAAGAGCTTTTTAAGGATGTCAGGGACAAGATCATAGACCTGCACAATGCTGGAATTGGCTACAAAACCATACGATACTATAGATGCTGGGTGAGAAGGAGACAACTGTTGGTGCAATAGTAAGAAAATGGAAGAAATACAAAATGACTGTCAATCGACATTGATCTGGGGCACCGTGCAAAATCTCACCTCGTGGGGAATCCTTGATCATGAGGAAGGTGAGAGATCAGCTTAATACTACACAGGGGAACTTTTTAATGATCTCAAGGCAGCTGGTACCACAGTCACGAAGAAAACCATTGGTAACACATTATGCTGTAATGGTTTAAAATCATGCAGTGTCCACAAGGTCCCCCTGCTCAAGAAGACAGCCCATCTGAAGATTGCCTATGGATAATACTGTGAGTGATTGGTAGAAGGTGATGTGATCAGATGAGACAAAAATATAGGTCTTTGACACTAACTCAACTCACCATGTTTGGAAGAATAGAAATGCTGCCTATGACCCAAAGAACACTGTCCCCACTGTGAAGCATGGACGTGGAAACATTATGTTTTGGGGGTGTTTCTCTGGTAAGGACACAGGATTGCTTTGCGGCATCAATGGGAGAATGGATGGAGCCATGAACCGTAAAGTTCTGAGTGACGACCTAATTCCCTCCTCCAGGACACTAAAATGGGTCGTGGCTGGGTCTTCCAGCAAGACAATGACCCAAAACAAACAGCCAAGTCAACAAATAAGTGGCTCAGAAAGAAGAACATTAAGGTCATGGAGTGGCCTAGCCAGTCTCCAGACCTTAATCCCATAGAATACTTATGGAGGGAGCTGAAGCTCCGAGTTGCCAAGCGACAGCCTCAAACTCTCACTGATTTAGAGATGATCTCCAAAGAGGAGTGGACCAGAATTCCTCCTGACGTGCGCAAACCTCATCATCAACTACAAAAAACATCTGACTGCTGTGCTTGCCATCAAGGATTTTGCCACCAAGTATTAAGTCTTGTTTGCCAGAGGGATCAAATACTTATTTCTCATTGCAAAATGGAAATAAATTTAAATAATTTAAACAATGTGATTTTTTGGATTTTATTTTTGATTTTCTAACTAGCAATGTTAAAATTAACCTACCCTTAAAATTATAGACTGTTCATGTCTTTGTCAGTGGACAAACTTAAAAAATCAGCAAGGCATCAAATACTTATTTCCCCCTCTGTATGTGGATCGCCCCTAGGATAGGGCAATGGGGTACTCGGTACCGGGTCCTTCGGTTCGGGGAATATCACGGTGGCTGACCCGGTCCGTGGCCCTCAGGGGTGTCCAGTAAATGAGTTTATATATGGGCAAGGTGCAGTAAAGAACGAGGAGACGGGTTTGCAGTCTTTTACCTTGTTTACTGAAGACTTCAGATGGCTTCCTCAGCCCAGAGCCCCAGATGACAGGGCAGACAGAGTCCGGTCAGTCTGAAGGCAAATCCAGAGTCCCCTTATACAGGTGGAAATCAGTAGCCTTCGTCTAGCGCCTGTGTGTTGTAGTACACCTCCCTGCTGAGCTTCACGGTGAGGTCCTCACAACTGTTGTAGATGTTCTAGTTGTTATGTCTTCCTCTCTGTCCCCCAGATGGTATGGATAGGACAAACCCATATGACTGATGGCCTGAGGCTTTTTACAGGGAGCCTAGAGACGCTCCGGCCCCCACAGTTGCCACCGTGCCTCCTGGGTATATGGTCGGGCAGCCAACATGGAATTAACTGTCCTGCCAGTCTCTGAAGCAAGGCTTGGAGACTATTGCTTCCTCGGTATCCTGGCTACCGGCTCCTGTGCCTCAGAAAGGAGCAGCTTGTTCCTGGCTGATCTCCCTCTGGTATTTCTCTCCTGTGCTTTGCTTTCCTGCACACTCTCTGCAGTATGTTCACCTTTTTGTGCCTTTTCCCAGGAGTTGCAGCACTTCATGCCAGCAGAGCTCCTCTCCTTCTGTCTGCCTGACAGGAACTGAACTCTGAACCCCTTTTCCCTCCAGATCAGGATGTTAAATAGGGGAGTTCACCCTAAACAGGCTTAGAGCTCCCCCTTCTGGTCTGGAGTGTGAACATGTTGCATGTGTGTGATACCTGAATGTGGTTGTCTTTCATTGCCTTCAGACATGACATCACTTCTCCCCTGGAAGGATAATGATATCACTGCGATGACCAGGACACTGGGGCGCCGCATATGTATATTTTAATTTATTAGAAGCAACTAAAAAGTCCATAATTGCCATTTGTAAATTTCTGTATAGAGCGCAACTCAACAAGATATCAAGTATAAAATTCTTCACATATGGAGAAGCTGCAACGTGACTTTGAATCTGATAAAATAATTGCAAAGTTGGAAGGGTTCACTGGCATTTTACACCCTTCAATTTCCATCATTTTTCACCTTAGCCTATGCTAAACAGCTGATTTGCAGAACAAGGCAGAGCCAGACTTGTACAAATGTTATAGTGTTGGTTATTGCAATACAGGGGTCATTTTAGCCATCATTGTAAAATCTAGGAAAATCTCTTTAAAATGCATTTATGGGTAGAAATTGAGTAGCCATAATTAGAGAACTTGACTTTGGACAACACATATAATTTAGCCTAGATTGGATTGTAAGTTTACTAGTCAGGAGCTTCATTCATTCATTATTATCATTTATGTGTAAAAACAGAAATCATGTCCTTGTTATAATGCAATCTAAGTATTTCTTTCTGCGCATCACTGCGGAAAATGCTGAAGATTTATAAATAAATAACAATGAAACGTTGCTGTGATATGTTTTATGCAAAGCATATTACTTTGCAAGGCTTAGGAGGATGTCTATCAGTTTCAATAATAAATTGTGGCATTTTTTGGCAAAGCTCCTCGTCTATTTTTTGAGAACATTAGGAGTATTTTTCGTCTGGAAATAAAGACTTTTGCTGTATGTTATTGGCAGATAAAGAAGCATGCATAGCAAGCCACAGAAGATTAACAGTAACTTTCATTGTAAAATATAGGAGAGATCTATATTACAAATATAATTACCTGAAAAAAATGTGTTATACAATAGTAAAATAATTGCTAAAAATCAAAGTTAAATTGTAAAACAAAAAGCACAACAGCAAAACAAAACATTTTTCAGGAAATATAAACAGCAAGCACTGAGAGCTATCTCAGAAAGCAAGGTAGCTAAAAATAGGATGAACTATGAGTTAAAAAGAAAATAGTATAAGCTAAGTATAAGTAGCTGATTGGCACACAATACATGAATTTATGAAAACATATAGGAGATAGGAAATAGGAGTACTGTATTTCTGACTGCACTATGCCTAACACAATCTCCTAGCTTAAATGTTAACCATGGTCCATACTTACATGCCCCTTTTTCAGACATGTATGTATAAAAGGTATGATTGAGATCTATTACCCAATATTGTTACCATATTATCTCATGTTTTCGTAAATTCATATATTGGGTATCAATCAGCTATTTATAATTAGTTTATATTATTTGCTTTTTGACTCATCATTTATCCTATTCTGATCTATCTTACTTTTATTAACCATGTTCCATGTATTTTTATTATGTTCTTTCAAAATTATATTTTTAGTATTTTGGGGATTTTTCTCAGTAATTCTAGCCTGGGGTGGCTCTCAGTGCTTGTTGTTTGGATTATATGTATAGAGTGTTTCCCAGTTACTAATAATGGATCCAATATAGTCTTCACTTTGTATTTTTCAGGAACTGCATATTAATGTCTACACATTTATGAAATTAGAACAATGTTTTTTCTGTGCTAAAAACTTTGCCGTAGTGTTCATCTGTGTCCATCAACAAATGTCCTGCTTTCCAGTTTGCATGGGCCATCATATAACTTATATGAACAAATATATTCTTTAATAAGGGAAAAATTCTCTTTCGAGTAATCTATTAACAATCTGAATGGTTTGCAAGTGCAGTATACTCTGATTTTTTTTACATTGGTAAACTTTTATTTTTTATTTATTTTCTTTTTCATTTTAAAGGGGTTGAATATTTCATTCATGTGCATGAACTCTACTATAATGCATCAAGCTGGAGAATTTAGCAAATACGTTTAATTACCAATGTCTCATTCTTGCTGATTGTGGTCACATGATCCCTACTCTTCTTTAGCTAGAGTTCCTGTAATATTCCATTTGAAACTGTCTGCTTCGGGGCTTCAGTCTCATATGGGGATGTCTCTGGGAAGTTGTCTCACTGGCGCAGATGAGATCAGTGCATGCTCGCTGCAGATTAAATCATTCTGCTGCACAGATGCAAAGTGAAAATCCTGCCCCTGTGCCTGCCTGTCAATCTCTTCCCTAGCTAGGAGGTGGAGAGGGTGGACTTTAAAAGGAGGTGTCTAAGGTGTTGTTATTTTTGAGTGTTGTTGGGAGGATATTAGAAAGTCAATAACGATATTTTTATAGCAAAAAGTACTGGGCAAACCCCTTATTGGCTATTATCATACCTAACTAAAACTAACAGCTGTACTTATTAAATTATGATGCATGAGAACTAGAGTTTGTACATGTGTATTCGCATGTCCAATTTTGTCAGGTAAAAGCAGTACTTTGTCTCCCATTCCAATGGCCACAGACCAAGGTGGTGGCCAATGAAATGGGACAAGCAAATTGATCTGTATCAACTCCAATGAGAACCCTTGACTTTAAAGTGTTCAAGTAGACATAAAACCTTAACAGAAGAGATCAGCCATTTCTGCCATGAGGTGAGATGAGTGGTGGAGGTCTGAGCCTCAGGTGGTGTTTTGGGCTAAACGCATCTGTTCTCTTCTAAGACTGGAACATTGCACAAAGGCCATCTGGCAGTTACCAGTTGCAGCATCACAGACATAGATCTTATGCAGCAATTGTGGTTACTGAGGATGCATGCATGCTGCACCAGAGAGGAGCATGCCAGTGTCAGCACCTTTTTCAGCTGATTTGCTCCCTGCATCATAATACCCATATATGCCAATGGCCTAACAGAGGCAAGCAGCTGCAGTTGATGTTAACCATCCTGTCCCTACTTTGTGCCACCTGCACCAGGTTATGGAGAAGCAATTGTTGTGAGAGCAAGGACAGGTCAATGGAATGGTTGCTATTTTTTTAATTGCTATATACAAAGTGCAACAAGACAGTTGCATTAAAGACTGATCACAATAAGAGGACATTATTACTGTATGGGGTCCAGAAGAAGGGGCCATTATTACTGTATGAGGGGCCAGAATTTGCAACATTATTACTATACGAAGGACACAATGATGACATTTTCATTATATAATTGCTCAAATGAGGAACATTTTCAGCGGGGGCCACAGAAGGGAATATTATTTTATGGTGGCCACATTTATTACTGTATGAGTGCAAGAATGGAGGATAGCTTTGCTGCACTTGGGTCAGCAAATTCTAAAGAAAAATGCCAGGACAACTGTCCATTAAATAAATTTCAAGAGAATATGGGTCAAGGAGCAAGAAGTTGACCCAAAGGACACAGGTCGTCCTTCAAAAGAATGGTTAAAGAAGAATAAAGTTAAAGTTTTGTTTTGAATGGTCTAGTCAAAATCCTGACCTTAATCCTATAAAAACTTTGTAGAAGAAGCTGAAGCAAGCAGGTCATGGGAAAAAAAACACCAACATAACAGAGTTGGAACTGTTTTGTAGAAAATAGGAAAATAAAAGACGAAAGACACAAGAAAATAACAAGTAAAAGGTCTAAGGGCCGCTTGCCTCAAAGGGGTAATCTGAGCTCTCTCTTTGATCCTTTAAAGGGTTAAGCAATAGTTTAATTATAGCAGATTAGTTTTTATAATTTTTTGAGCTAGCTTATGTTGTCATGCCATAGATTTTTCTAAAAGAGATCCAGAATTAGCAGACAATTTTCTGCTGGAGCTTTTTGTTACCGCAATTTTGAAAGACATAGTTCGTTGGAGCTTATCCCCACACCACATCTGCATATTGACCCATTGAGGTTTTTCTCCTAACATGGTCTCCTGATGAACCCCCAAAAAGGAGGGGGTGATACGTGTTGGGACAAAAGGGATTTTCCTTGGATTCTGCACCAAATTTTGTGGTTATTAGTGTTGAGTGATACCGTCCGATACTTGAAAGTATCGGTATCGGAAAGTATCGGCCGATACCGGCAAAGTATCGGATCTAATCCGATACCGATACCCGATACCAATACAAGTCAATGGGACACCAAGTATCGGACGGTATCCCTGATGGTTCCCAGGGTCTGAAGGAGAGGAAACTCTCCTTCAGGCCCTGGGATCCATATCAATGTGTAAAAGAAAGAATTAAAATAAAAAATAGGGATATACTCACCTCTCTGACACGCCCTGGACTTTAACGCCGTAACCGGGAGCCGTTGTACCTAAGAATGCGCGCTTGAAGGGCCTTAGATGAGGTCACTGCGCTCTGATTGGTCCGTAGCGGTCGCGTGACCGCTACGCGACCAATCACAAAGCCGTGACGTCACCTAAGGTCTTTCAAGCGCTTGAAAGACCTTAGGTAACGTCACGGCTTTGTGATTGGTCGCGTGGCGGTCACATGGGCCGTCGCGACCAATCACAAAGCCGTGACGTCATCTTAAGGTCCTTCACGCGCTGATTCTTAGGAAGGAAGGCTGCCGGAAACAAGCAGGGCGCGTCGGAGGGTGAGTATATTCCTATTAGGTATATACTCACCCTCGGCTTCTTTCCGGCAGCCTTCCTTCCTAAGAATCAGCGCGTGAAGGACCTTAAGATGACGTCACAGCTTTGTGATTGGTCGCGACAGCCCATGTGACCGCTACGGACCAATCAGAGCGCAGTGACCTCATCTAAGGCCCTTCAAGCGCGCATTCTTAGGTACAACGGCTCCTGGTTACGGCGGTAAAGTCCAGGCTGCGCCGGAGAGGTGAGTATATCCCTATTTTTTATTTTAATTCTTTCTTTTACACATTGATATTAATCCCGATACCGATTCCCGATACAACAAAAGTATCGGATCTCGGTATCGGAATTCCGGCACTAGTGGTTATATAAAACTTTTAGAGGACTATATTGTTTGTAGATTATCGATGTACATTTGAGAACTGTATGTGCACTGAAACTGAAAGTCTTACAAGCACGCATTACACTTTACCAGACTGCATAATATTTTTCCTATGATGGAATTAGTAGCTCATATTTTCATATTTTTCTATCCATTGTTTAATCAAATTGCTACATGAGTATTCTGGGAATATCTAAAGCAGAAACTATGACTTAATGCTTTCTCTGATGATTGTCTGGGACATTCAGAATCCTAGCATCAACTTTACTGTCTGGTTCTACCAAAATTGGATGTTGGTATGTGTGTATGTCCATTTAGGAGTGAATAGGGTTATTGAGGTAATGCCGATGTTGAGCGGGGAGCCCTACCACATTCTACCGGTGCCATCCTCTGCAATCAGGCAGGCTAACAGAATTACAGGGACCAATTAGGATCAGCCTGCATGCTATAGATATCGTATGTAAAAACTGCCTGCAATGCCCTTAAGTTCTTAAAAAGGGGTTTTGTCTACATATGGTAATACTGATACTTTTAAATACATTTATTAAAGGTTAATTTTTAATTTTTTTTTTTGTTCAGTTGGTGCCCTTTTTTGCAATTTTGAAAGGTCAAGATCTGAAAAATACCGCATAATTGGTGATGTCGATTTCTTCATGTCATGTTCTTAATATTCATTAATTACAGAATATTTTATCTTGTATGATAAGTTACTGTCTGCAACATTACATATGTATTAGTTATGTTCAGGCAACACAAAATTATCTAAATAGAAGACAATTTACTGTATGACACAGTCTGCTAATTAGCTTGCCTGATCTCTGCTTGAAAAGAAAAGTTCTATTCTCCTTAATTTCCCACTAGATGCGATGTTATTCCACTGTCACTAATAAAGAAAATGTTCGCTCCCTCTTTTTAATTTGCATATTTTAAAATGCGTCTTGAACAACATTTAAGCAAATGCAGATTCAATCACAAGAACTCCATTTCTTCTCCAACTTAGATGACTGATATATTAATCTTTACAAAGCAGAGAGGAAACAATTGTGTTTTCTCCTTAGAACAGTTGGAGCATAATGAATATTAAAAGTGAAGAACAAAGTGCATGCATTTTTATTTAAGCTGTAACTTGCCAATGTCATACCTCATCACTATGCACTTATATTCTAATGAAATTCTGTTTTTGGGCAACAACTTTAATCTACGTTGAAATTAAAGAGCAAATACAACCCAGTTTTTTAATATATTTCTAAGATATTTTATTGCTGGTAGTCAGTTTTTTCATTTTTCACCTTGAAAATAATTATACATTCTGTTCTGCCTTTATTTATTTAGTTATTTATTTATTTATTTACATGAAGAACTATGGTTGAAAGGTATAAATAAAAACAATTTATTCATAAAACTTTAAAATAATGATAATTTAAATTTTTTGTTATATCGAGGATGGATTGTGAATGTAATATAGACTGTTGCCAGTGAATAAATGTTTATTTCTAAAAAATGAAAACTAGCTGATAAATTTATTCTCTAACAAATATGTCCCACTGACTCATTTTCAGTAATCTAGTATTGATAACGTGAGATGTTTTTCCTTCCTAGAATGACATCTATCCTCTCTAAAATATTGAACAAATTAACCATCTAAACCTCCAGAGACTGAATTCCTCTTACAGAAAATAACCTCTTTCTTTTCCGAAAATGACAATTTTTTTGTCTAGATGTAGTTGACTGTCATGGTTATAGTCCTAGAAGTAATTAGGTCATGAGAGAGAACCATGTACTGATCTTTGATGTACCCAAATGTAGTTATTAGATCATTAAGTCTTTTTCCAAATTTCACTTTTGAAAACCCATCTTGGTACTGCATTCCATTCATTATTCTGCTTGCCTGTCTGTAAACAGTCTCTAGCTCTGCTATGACTTGTCATTCTCTGTACCCAATAATATAAGTTTAAAGGTGATAGCTCACATTTTATCAACTTTATAGAACATTTTCAGGTAATACAAATCCTAAAAATGATCAGTATTAGTACCTCCTCCTCCCCATTCTCCTTGCAATTCAGCTTTTTTTTTCTGAGAACATCACCCTAAAAAGCATGTACAGATGTAGATACTGCCATGAGGTGCCAGATCAGAGAGTATCGGGCAAGAGATGCTGTTTGTCACTGGTTGTGGCCATGCTTGCTATATCTCACAACTAAAACATTGAAAAAAGGGGAAGCTAACACAACATTACAAGGTGAGCAGTTACCGCATCTTTTAATAACTCTTTGGTTTATTGGTTAAGAACTAATTGCACTTATACTGTCCCCCCTGTCTCTCAAACAGAGGGAAAGGCATGGATATGATATAATAGCAGCAGATTCACTGGTGTACTGTACTACATTTCTGTCCCAAGGCCAGGCCTAAGACTATGTCTTTACTTCTTTGGTGCTCAAGTCTATAAATAGGGATGAGTGAACCCGTGGATGTTCGGGTTTGACGAACATACAGCAGAAAGATTGGTTCAGGTCTGAACTTGACCTCGAACTTAACCCAGGACTCAAACCCAATAGAAGTCAATGGGGACCCGAACTTCAGTGCTTTAAAATGGCTGTAAAATGATCATAGTCAGGGCTAGGGGGCTGCAAAAGGAAGCTAAATGTGTGTAAAAGCAGAACAATTACCATGCAAACAAATGTGACTAGGGAAATTACTTAAATGGGTTCTGCCACCATAACAATCGTGGTAAAATAGGAAGTAAATGAAGAACATATACATTTTAACAGTGTCCTCACAGAGACTGAGGCCAGATACTTACAGTCAAGTTAAAAATTTCTCCTACAGAGCATGGGGCAGAGTACCTCCTCAGTAGCAGCTTATACATTTCACCCACAGAGCATGGCGCAGTGTACCCCCTCAGAAGCAGCACACAAATTTTACCCACAGATCATAGGGCAGAGTACCCCCTCAGAAGAAGCTTACAAATATTACTCACAGAGCATTGGGCACAGTACCCCACACATTTGCAACTTGCAAATTTCACCCACAAAGCATGGGGCAGAGTACCCCCTTAGAAACAGTTTAGAAATTTCACCAACAGAGCATAGGGCACAACTTTGGAAAATGAAATTGTACTCCATTTCTAGTTTTTTGTTCAGTCAAACTGGGCCCATGATTAAGAGGGTACCCGGTGGAACACAAAGTGAAGAAACTGGATGCATTCTCAGCCATTCAATCTCAAACCAACCACAGGCTTGCAGAGTACACACGTGTAATGGAGAATCAGGTTTGTTTTCCAGAGAGGCCACCTCATAAATGTGTACCACATCCAAGGAAAGCAGCAGTCAATAAATTAACCACTTCTCAACTAAGTCAACACCTGATATTGCGCGACAGAATAGCCATCCATGACAAATAAGAGGCTCTGTAATTGGAATGAGTAGTTACACCTTTTATTGAGCTTTAGTCCCGACCACAAAGGTAGAGTAAAAATTTTTTGCACACTACTCATACAGACAGAGTACACAGGCTTTTGGGCACAGTTTCTACACAGAAGCTAATAACAAATTTCACCCACAGAGCATATTTCCACATTTATCCCACAAAAGCTGATAATGAATTTCATCCACAGAGCATGGGGCACAGTACACCACCGTTCAAAAATGTCTGCTCCAGTAGCTCACATTCCAAATGCCACCAATGAAAAGCTTTTAGTATGATCTTGGATCGAGATGTCTGTCCACAACGAGGCTTGCTACTGGCAGGCCAGTTAAAATTTGCACCAACAGGTCATGTTTCCACATTTTCCCCACAGAAGCTGCACAACCAGAAAATGGTCCACAGTAAACCCACAAGCAGGATTGCAGAGTACACACAGCAGCTTAGAAGCACATTACTCTCATACATATGGGTTAAAGAATACACACAGCAGCTTTTGGCAAAGTACTCCCACAGATATGGGTTAAAGAATACACACAGAGGCTTTTGGCAAAGTACACCCACAGATATGGGTTATAAAGAATACACACAGATCCTGTTGGCACAATACTATCAAAGACATGGTTGCCTAAGAGTAGAAAAATATCTTTTCACACACATCACTCCCACCGACTCAGATAACATTATTAAACCTTTTGGCGATGTATACTATACTATCACAGACATGGGTGCAGAGTACACATAAAGAGTGTTTTTGTAAAACACACATGCAAAGTCTAAGGCTGATTTCATACTTGTGTTCAGGAGGGCTGCGGATGGCTGTGGATGGCTTCCTACTTCCTCCTTTCTTCCTTCCTGAAGCTCCTCCTATGCTCCGCCTACTTCTGCATGCATCCTGTGTTTCCTTGTGTACCTATCTTTAATATTGGGAATGCAGGGACATGCGTTGTATGCGGATGCGTCCGCATGCGGCGATTTGACATGTGCGGTGACCGCACGGAAGCGCAAAACTGGCGACTTCCTCCTCTGCCTCTATCTTTCTGCTCCACTGATCCCCTGCTGTCAGGTTAGAAAGCCAATAGTAGTTTTTCTACCAGCTTGCATTCAAGCTGTCCTCCGTGGGAGGTATATCGTCTGGGTACTCTGTATCCTCCCATGCTCTAGGGATGCTCATAAGCTGATCTAAATGCCACCCTGCTGTGAAAATGTTTGTTTATCCTCCCCACATCCTCATCATCATTCTCCCAAACTGTCCCCTGGCTGATGTTAGGACATTAGCCCAGCCTCCAAATCACATGTGGACGACAGGTCTGATAACGGTGTGAATTGGCTCTGTTCCTCCTCATGCTCCTATTCCTCCTGTGCCACCACCTCATCCGTCATGGCCTGAATTGTTTCTTCCAGTAGGCATATAAGTGGTATAGTGACTTTGCTGCTGATGGCATCATCAGTGTTGGCCATATTGGTGGAATAAAATATTATTTAGAAGACACTGCACACTCTAGTGGAAATTTATGCAAGATAATGTGAGTTTATTTACACATAACTCAATATAGGTAACACATGGGAGCACATCTATAAACACAGGATAAGCGACCTAATGTAATAACACAACATGACGTTTTGAGTTTTGACTCTCCTGAGTCTTAATCATACCATCGCTAAAAGACAAAAAGAATAATACAATAAACATAGGTAAATACAACATATAATATGTACATACAGGAGTTGGACAAAATAATGGAAACACCTGGAAAGATCAACAAAAGTTAGTTTAATCTGGTGTAGGTCCACCTTTTGCGGCGATTACACCCTCAATTCTCCATGGTATGGATTCATACAAGGTGTGAATTGTTTCCAAAGGAATTTGAGCCCATTCTGCAGTTAAACCACCCTCCAGTTCTTTCAGCGACGATGGCGGCGGAAATCGATGTCTAACTTGAATCTCTAAAATCGACCATAAATGCTCAATAATGTTGAGGTCTGGGGATTGTGGGGGCCAGATGAGATGCTCAACTTCATTAGAATGTTCCTCGTGCCATGCTTTAGCAATTCTAGCTGTATGAATTGGTGCATTATCATCCTGAAAGATGGCGTTCCCCTCCGGGAACAGTGCTTGAACCATTGGATGCACTTGGTCGCCCAAAATGCCTAAATAATCTCGGCTGTTAATTCTTCCATGAAGGTATATCATTGGCCTGGAAGATCTCCACGAAATGGCACCCCAGATCATCACAGAACCTCCACCATGTTTTACGGTTGGGAGAAGGCAGTCTGGATGGAATGCTTCTTTTGGCTGTCTCCAAACGAACACTCGTCAGAAAAAGGGTAGGAAAAAGGGTAAACGATGATTCGTCTGAGAATATCACATGTTTCCACTGCTCGAGGGACCAATTCTGGAGGCTTCTACACCACTCTAAAGGCTTGGAAACATTTGTCATTGAGAGCAGCGGTTTTCTAATTGCAGCTCTTCTGTGGAATCCAGATTTGTGCAGCTCCCGACGAACAGTTTTCATGGAAACTGGGTTCTGTAGGTGTTCATTGAGCTCAGCAGTGATTTTCGGAGCCATGGTCTTGCGATCCTCTCTCACAATTCGCTTTAGAGTCCAACGGTCTCTCTCAGTCAACTTTGACTTTCGGCTGGACCTGTGCTTTGCGGCGGACGTTTTTCCTTCTCTTTCAAACGCAGTCATTACTTTGGAGACAGTACCTCTTGTCACGCCAAGCATTCGGGCACTTTCTGTTACACTAGTGCCTGCCATACGAGCACCAACAATTTGGCCTCTTTGAAAATCCGAGAGGTCTGCCATTGGTATCAGGTTCTCACCAATGTTCTTACAATTATGCAAAACAAACAGTTAATTTACAGACACATATCACATAACACAAATAATCAACTACAAAACATTACCATATGTCACGGTTTGCATGTTTATCACTTGTCCGAAGATTATGATGCCAAAATGTTAGGTGTTTCCATTATTTTGTCCAACCCCTGTATATACAAGTCTGCAAAGTACATGCATACTAGATTATCCGTTTATTGAAAGGAATACCAAAGATGCATGACCAGCAACTGTAGAACCATCAAGGCACCACTGAGAACACCACGGTGAATAAGCTATTGCTACCATCAAGGAGGTGGACTATAAAGGGGGTCCAGAAGTTGCAGTGGTTTAGACTAGAAGGAGATAGACAGGAGAGGTGGCAGAAAAACACTAGCTACCTTAGTATGGTGGTAATGATACGTAAATGTAGCAAATCCGTAGTTTTGGATACATAGATAGTGCTGTAAAGGGTTAATGGGGGATACAGGTCAGTATAATGGCAATAGCAGTATGGCTGAATAATGGTAATGAAAAAAAGGGGAGGAAGTCATTCCTTAAATACCTAATAGCTGATAGGGTAAACAAAGGCCAATAGCTGAATGTTGCCCTGTGTGGAGGACCTAGAATAGAAAGGGTAATAATGAATGAGGATAGCCTTTGGTCAGGGATCGTATGGTATTGCCTTCAGAAGTGTAACAATCTTCTGCATTATTCGAGTTGCCATCCAAAAACTACAAGAAATAGTCTTCCACGATCACAATTCAAGAGAGTTGCTTGTATTGTAACTGATCCTACTTTACGCCAGAATATGCTTGAGACCA
This sequence comes from Ranitomeya variabilis, assembly GCF_051348905.1. Classification (NCBI taxonomy): domain Eukaryota; kingdom Metazoa; phylum Chordata; class Amphibia; order Anura; family Dendrobatidae; genus Ranitomeya; species Ranitomeya variabilis. The sequence goes on along the minus strand of NC_135233.1, from coordinate 916,271,869 downwards.
TGGCCCTTAAATTCCAAGAAAGACAATACCCTCTCAAACTCTTACATCAAGAGAAGGCACGGATCAACTCCCCACACTCCCCACCACCTTGCCTACAACCCAAGGAGAGAGTACTTTTTGTACACACACATCATCCCTTTATGCCCAAAATACACTCAGCAATCAGGAAACACTGGCCCCTATTACACAAAGCCTACCCCTCTGTTGAATCTTTTTAGTCACCACCCCTGATGAGTACAAGGAGACCCAAGAACATAAAGGATCACTTAGTACGGGCCGACATCAGCAGCACACAACCTCCGTCCACACAAAGATTTCTTGCCAGCCGTCGACAAGGCACTTTTCCATGTCTGAATTGTGCAGCATGTTCGAATGTCATAAAATCAGATAATGTTACCCACCCGAGAACAGGGAAATTGAATTCCATACAGGGCTTTTTCACCTGCGACACCAACTTTGCCATCTATGTCATCAAGTGCCCTTGTGGCCTGTTATATGTGGGTGAGACCACACAGCATGTCAAAGACCGAATAGCGAGCCACAAATCAACCATTCAGTGTGGCAAAACATGGCTCCCCATTTCTGAACATTTCATTACCCACAAGCATACGGTGGCCCAACTAAAGTTTCAGATTCTCGAACAGGTCCCGCGTCCCAGAAGAGGTGGCAATCACATCAAACTACTTAAAAGTAGAGAAACATTCTGGATACACACATTAGACACCCTGGCGCCCCGCGGTTTGAATAGAGAGATAGACTGGCACGTATGTTAAAACTCCAGTTCTAATCATTTGTTTTACCTTTTAGACTCGCTGAACCATCATCAGACAGGTGAGTGATTTGTAATAGCTCCCCCTCTTTTTCATTTTTTTCAATTTTTTTCATTTTTTTCATTCATTTTTTATTTTATTTTTTCATTTTTTTCATTTTTTCATTTTCCTTCTCTCATATTCCCTTAATACATTCCACTTTCTATATTTATTAGTTTATTATTTTTTTATTTTCTATTTTTTCATCTTATTATTTTTTTCACCACTTTCATTCATTTATTATTTTTTTACTACTTTATTTTTTTATTTTATTATTCTTTATTTTGCCAGTTTCATTGCATTTTGCCGTATCTTTTTGTCCTCTTAGTTCTTGACTTAAATAAACTTTTATCCCCATTTTTTACCCTCAATTTTAAAACCTGTTCCTATCGTCCAGCATCTATTCCTCTCCCCATAAACGTTTCCTAGGTTACCGCCCTTTTATTCATACACTTCCATTTAGTTTAGTCCCTGGTGGATACAGTGTGCATTTAACATGGCCGCCGCTACCCCACATAGTCAGCTGGTTACCATAGCTGCATGTACACAGGCTCCTTCACACTTTGCGCTTGCGCAAGCGGGACTTTTGGTCCAGATGACGCACTTCCGGTCCGGCGGTCACCGCTCTCCTGCCTCCTATCACCACGCCAACATCTGCAATGCGCAGGAGCGCCACTATTCAAGACACACTATACAGGTATGGCAGCGATTTACTAGTCGGACTGCTTATCAGTGTCTACCACGCCCTTACCACTTGAGACCAATGTCCCTCCTGACACAGTCAGCCAGTGGTGACACTTCTGAAGGTAATACCATATGATCCCTGAGCCTCTCTGACCTTTCCCGGCACCTGCGCACTGCAGTACTTTGCTCTTCCCTCAACAGTGCAGATAAGATCACCTGCACAGGAACGCGATTCCAGCGAGCCTGTGTGGATGACTCAGGGACATGTCATCCACAGGAAGCAAGCAGGAGGACGGCATCGCAAGAAGATTAGAGGCACAGGACCAAGACCAGTGACACCCATCGAAGCGGACCACCCCGTACTGCAGTGCGCAGGTGCCAGGAAAGGTCAGAGAGGCTCAGCACCTGCACAGTGCAGGACTTTGCTCTGCCCTCAACAGGGCAGATAAGTACGCCTGCACAGGAGTGTGATTCGGGGGAGCCTGTGTGGATGACGCAGGGACGCGTGATCTACATGAAGCAAGCAGAAGGACGGCATCACAAGAAGATGGGAGGTGCCTAATCAAGACCAGTGACGACTATCTGACCAGACAGTGAAAAGGCGGTGGCCGAAACTTGCATCGGCCAAACCTTGTGTTAGGTGTCGAGTTTCCACTGCTGCACAGGGGGTATCTCTAACCATGTCCACTGCAGTCTCCCATTCTTCTCCAGCCGCAGTGGAGCCTGCTCAGCGGAGACGTCGGTCCCAGCATCTGGCTCAGGCTGATACTGTGCGGCTAGTTACTGCTGCCTTTCCAGGCTCTGCGTTTGTAGCCAGTACTGATCAGCAGTGAGCAGGTCTTTCTGGGACTAAGTGCCACTTTTCTCATACTGAGCATGCCCACGGGACGACCTTCCAATTGTAGGTCGGGTGTCACATGTTCAGGTCCTATTGCGGCTCCTATTGGACCATCTGGAAGGTCCCGGGGTCCTACTGCTATAAAAGCTTTGCATGGCTGCTTGGCCATGCGCTAGTGTATACTAACTAATGTGTGTGTAGATGAATGTCTGTCGATGGATGAAAGCTCCTTAATCATTCCCATTCCTTGTGTTGATGACTGGTCGCGAATGGTGGAAGCTACCTAGCGCCCGACAGTGCTAACCTGCACACTCAGCACACTTTACAGAGTCACTTCGCAGTGCCCACCAGTGCATCGCCGTGTGCTATCAGTGCACTTTCCTGACAACCGGTCAATGTAGGGTGGGAATTCCCATTTGTACTCAGCATCTGACTCAGGGTATGCTCAGGTGCGGCCTCAAAAGCCACCGATGGTCAGAGCAAGTCCATTAACCAGTTTAGTGGGGGTGATTCATAGGGATCCCACTAGTGTCTTTCACCTACACCCTGTGACTGCTAACAGGGCGCAGCGTATATTGGCGACTCTGTGAAGCAATAGAGTTCGCTTCCAATCACACTGAGTGAGGTCTAAACCTACGTGTGAGCAAGCGTCCATCCGCCATTACTCAGCAGCAGGTGTCATCTCTGCACGGTGGACCCCGGACTGCGAACGCACCTCATTTTCTCTATTATCGTTATTTGATGCGTTCTGCCAGTCCTAACATTACACTAGCGCCAGGGTCTGGCTAGTAATGGCAGACGAACAGCGATTACTACGGTACATCCACCAGCTGGAGGGTAGGTTGGCTGCTCTTGAGGGCACCTCGGCTGTGGATGTTACCGCAGTCGCTGTTCAGGCCGCTAGCATGGCTGCAGCCAGTTTGTCCAATGCCACCCCTGCTCCAACATTATCTTGTCTCCCGTTACCGGACAAGTTTGCTGGAGAAAGTAAGCTGTGTTGGGGATTCATGAGCCAGTGCACTATACATCTTGAGCTCCTGGCTGCATGTTTTCCCACGTAACGGGCTAGAGTGGGATATATTATATCCTTCTGTCAGGCAGGGCGTTGGAGTGTGCAATTCCGCTGTGGGAGCATGACGATCATGTGGTGCAAAGTGCTCCAAGATTCCTGGACTCTCTGAAACGGGTCTTTATGGGACCTCGCATCACCCATGATTGGGCGCTTCAACTGTTGGCATTGACACAGAGTTCATTATTGGTCAGCTATTTTGCCATCCACTTCCGGACAATAGCATCTGAGCTGCAGTGGCTGGTTAACGTCCTGATTCCAGTGTTTTGGAGAGGCCTGGCTGACCATGTAAAGGACGCCTTGGCCACTAGGGAGATTCCCGCTACACTCAAGGAGTTAATAACTTTATCCACTTGCATAGACCTCCGCTTTAACGAGCAAAGGTTGGAGCAAGCCCAGTGTAGACAGAGGTTTCGGTTGGTGCCTACCTTCGCCAAACTTCTGGAGTCACTTGTCTAGGCATCCAAGCCATATGAGGACATGGAGGTTTCTTGAGCAGGTCCTAAGTCTCGGGCTGCTCGAACACCCATAGTCTGTAGTGTCCACCAGCAGCCAGGATATTATTCCAAGAATTGTCCACAGCGGCAGGGAAACAACCGCGTCTAGTAACTGTAGGTGGAGTTTCACTAGACACAGTGGCGTTTTCCTCCAAATTGTCCGTCAAGTGGACAATTACTTTTGGCCCTTCCACTTTTACGGTTGAGCTTTGTGTGAATTCTAGGGTAGAGGGAAATTTCATGTCTTCTTCCTTCGCCCAACGGCATGCAATACCACTGGTTATGCTAGCCAAACCAGTGACCATAAGAGTGGTGAATGGGTCGGCACTGCCTTCACAGATTACACATCAGACTATTCCCTTTACACTATCCATGTCTCCATCGCATCAGGAGATCATACCTGAGGGAATAGGTGAGATTCTTCTAGGGATACCTTGGTTGTGTTACACATGTGCGGTGCTTGCTCCGCCCCCTGTCGTCACTCTCGCTGGCTGCACATGCACATATTGAGTGGTCCTCTGGGAGAATTCTGGGATGGAGTAAATCTTGTGAAGGTAGATGTCAGAGGGAGTGTGTTCAGGTTGCCACTACGGAGATACCCGCAGATCTTAGCCCTCTACCCAAACACTACTGGTCTTATGCAGATGTTTTCTCCAAGAGAGGTGCAGACTCTTCCGCCTCACAGCTCCTATGACTGTCCTATTGACCTCTTGCCAGGGGCAGAGCCTCCTCGGGGACGTGTCAATCTCCTGTCTCTCCAGGAGATGGAGGCAATGTCACAGTACATCCATGAGAATCTGGCAAGAGGATTCATTAGGAAGTCCGTGTCACCTGTGGGGTCAGAGTTCTTCTTCGTGCAGAAGAGCGGAGAATTACATCCATGCATAGACTACAGGGGTCTTAATGCCATTACCGTTAAGAACAAGTACCCTCTCTCCCTGATATCTGAGCTCTTTGATAGGCTCCAGGGAGCAAGGGTATTTACTAAGCTAGATCTGGGGGGTGCTTACAACCTGATTCGCATCCGTGAGGGCGATGAGCGGAAGTCGGCTTTTAATACCAGAGATGGGCACTATGAATATCTGGTTATGCCCTTTGGGCTCTGTAATGCCCCAGCCGTCTTCCAAGATCTTCCGGGATATGATGTCCACCTCGGTGGTAGTCTATCTGGATGATATTCTCATCTTCTCTCCAGATATTGATTCCCACCAGAGAGATGTACATAATAGCTAGGAGGATACCCAATATTAAAATTTAGCTTTTACTTAGTTCATATAAAACCTAAAATAACCCAACTAATACCCCACTCAAAAAACAAAACAGTGCTCATGTGAACCAGTGCACAAAAATCCTAATCAGATTGTAGGCTCCCCTGGGGTCCAAGTTAGAGAACCATTTTGCCCCAACAACCTGATTAAATAAGTTGGGAAAAAGTGGGAACGAATATGGATCTTGGATACTAATCTGATTTAACTCATGAACATCTAATCAGGGACGCAGGACCCCATCTTTCTATTTAACAAAGAAGAACCTCACCACTAAGGGCAAAGAGGAGGGTCTAATATGTCCCTTTACAAGACTCTCAAAGATGTAATAGTTCATGGTCTGCCTTTCAAGGCCAGACTGCAAATTCTGGTATTGTGTAATTTCGCTCGAGGGCGCATGGTGGGGATGCAGTTCCTGGCATCCCTCTTTTGAGAACACATCCACAAAAACAGAAAAGAGGTTATGGTTTTCATGGAAACAATAGAAATGATGGTACCTAGGCAATTGCTTTTGCAGAAATTACCCCATTTTTCTATTTTTCTGAACTGCTAGTCCATAACCGGATTATGCACAGTTAGCCAGGGAAGGCCTAACACAATAGGAATAGCAAGACCTTCCAAGATATAACAAGGAAGGAGCTCTCTGTGAAAAGTCCCTATGCGCAGGTTCACATTATGCACTACTTGCACAAAATTTCCCTGAATGAGAGGTGCAGTTTCAATTGCAAATATGGGGATGGGATTTGCCAGAGTACAACAGGCAGAAGGGGGAAATGGGTAAAAAAAAATTAACGACCATGAAGTCCACAACTTAAAATAAAATATAAATAATCTTTATTAGATAGAGTATAGAAAACAGGTGAGGACACAGTGCCACATTAAGTACAAACCACAGCATAAACGCATGACTGCACCAGGGGCGCACAGAGCAAGGGAACCATGGCTGCCTATATTTCAATAAAGTTATCAAAACCATTCCCTCCCTAATAAGGGGGTATAGAAAAATAGTGCACTCCTTCTTCAGGGAGTAAAGCGGATTTTTATACTAATGGATGCCGGAAGTAAAATGAGGTCTGACCCGAAAGTGTATGTAGGTTGCCATGCCAACACACATTGATCACCACAAAAAAAATGGAAAAATACATATGTGGGTGGCGTGTCTTCCCTCCCAGCAAGCACGCCGCGCACCGCCGAACAACACACAAACAAGGGGCACCGTGTAGTCTGATGCAGAGCGTGCAGCCAGCATGAGCTCCGACAGAGGGGCGGAGCAAGCACCGTACATGCTCAATGAGCATGAAAGTATATGGACGCCATATTGGATATGGGCAAAAAGTGTGGGCAAACAAATAAGCCTAATTCTACAGAGCAAGTGGCGCATCCAGCATCCTACGAGCGCGCCGCGCACCGCAGGACAACAGACAATCACGGGACCCCGTGAAGTCCAATGCCGCATGTGCAGCCAGCGAGAGTGACGACAGGGGGCGGAGCAAGCACCGCACATGTGTAAATAGGCATAGAATCATTTAGGCACCATATTAAATGGGGGCAAACAATGTGGGCAAACAGTTAAACCTAATTCTACAATGATGGGGAGGACAGGAAGCTAAATATGAATCCTCAACAGGTAATAATGTACATAACTGTATGCCACATGATAACTGTCACTGCAGAAATCATGCATAAATAGACATAGAGTATATAACATACATAGCAGTTACAGCAGAAGAAGCAACATGGGCACAGAGATAGAACCAATGTAATGATATTACTTTCTATGGAAAGTTATATCATAGATTATCATATTACAAACAAAGAATTCCCTGTCCATCTATTTACACAGTAGTAGGAATATGTCCAACTTTTAAAAACTTGATTGGCCACTACCTCGGGATTCGGCGATAATAATAGTCCATTGTTAAGATCATACACTCTTTCATCAGACATATCTTCAGTAGCCGCAGGATTTTCCCCATCAGATCTTACTTTCGGCGAAAAATGTAGCAGCTAAGAAAGAACATTCCACCAATTTAGTCAACATCCTTCCGGAGCATCCAAGAGAATTCGAAAACATGTGATAAAGTGAAAAATAATATACCTAAAAAGTAATAAAAAATATAAAAACAAGTTAAAAACAGTCAGCAAAGAATGCCGTGGCAAGTACCAGGAGCATAACAGGTGGCAATCACAGAAAAGGTGCAAAGTTGAGGTTCTCATTAAGGCCCCGTGGATGGACCGTGTCGAGTGTCCAAATCCATCGCGCCTCTAGCTGTGCCAATCGTTGTGAGATATTACCACCCCGGATTCCCAGATAGATGGCATCGATGCCCTTGACTCATAGGCCATTACTTTCACAGTTATGAAATAACTTGAAATGTCTAGGTATGGTTTTCAATGGACCTGAAACTTCCTGATTCACTGCCGCCTGAATGCCAAGTACGTGCTCCCTGACCCGGACCTTAAGTTGGCGTGTAGTTAGCCCAACATATATCAGGGAGATGGGCAATTTTCCCGAGGGGCCACATGAGAGACTGTGGCTGTTGTGGAGGGCCAAACCAATAGGCCAAAATTAATTCTGCTCAATATTAATATCGATATATTATAATTATTATAATATTGACAATGTTATTAATATTAATTGTATGACTTAATATTGAGCAGAATTAAGAATACTGCCATCCCTAATATATCGTTTTGAACCTGAGCACAGCCCCTTCTGTATATCATATGAGCCCCCAACAGCCCCTTATATGCGGCATCAGCCCCACACAGTCTCCCCCATATGCGGCATGAGCCCCACACAGCCTCCCTATATACACTGCATGAGCCCCACACAGCCTCCCTAAATACACTGCATAAGCCCCACACAGCCTCCCTATATACTGCATGAGCCCCACACAGCCTCCCTATATATATATATATATATATATATATATATATACTGCATGAGCCCCACACAGCTTCCCTTTATACTGCATGAGCCCCATACAGCCTCCTTATATACTGCATGAGCCCCACACAGCCTCCCTATATACTGCATGAGCCCCACATAGCCTCCCTATATACACTGCATGAGCCCCACACAGCCTCCCTATATATATATATATATATATATATACTGCATGAGCCCCACACAGCTTCCCTATATACTGCATGAGCCCCACACAGCCTCCCTATATACTGCATAAGCCCCACACAGCCTCCCTATATATATACTGCATGTCGCCCCATAGCCTCCCCATGAGAAGTATGTCCCCTCCATAAGCCCCACCATGTGCAGCATGTCACCCCCATATGCAGCACTGTCACCCCAAATGTGCAGCGTCATGTCGCCCTACGTGTGCAGCACCATGCTGCCCACATGTGCAGAACCATGTCGCCCCACGTGTGCTGCACCATGTCGCCTCACATGTGCTGCACCATGTCACCCCACGTGTACAGCACCATGTCGCCCCACATGTGCTGCACCATGTCACACCCCTATAACCTCCCCATGCCCACCAAAACAACCCATACAAATGAGAAAAAAAAGACCACATACTCGCCTCGGTCTTGTTCCCTGGCGCACCGCTTCTCTCCCTGTCTCCGCTTACACGCTGATTGGTGGAGGAAAAGCCGAAGGTCCCTCCTCCACCAAAGGAGTAAGCAGTGCAGCACAGAGCTGGACATAGAAACAGCAAGAGGGCGGGCACTGTGCGGCCTGTGGACCTCTGATTTTCAGTCCCATGGCTGTCTCGGTCCACGGGCTGGACTGAGACAGCCAGAGGGCTGGATGTGGCCCACGGGCCGCACTTTGCCCAGGCCTGCTCTAGAGCCATCTTAATTGCCAACAACTCTGGGTCACCAATGGAGTAGTTATACTCAGAAATAGAGAGGGCCTTGTAAAAAAAAAGCAGGTGACTATTTGGCCGGAGGGAGACTTTTGAGTGAGAACTGCTCCTTCCCATGAAGATGACGTATATACCTCCAAAATAAATTGTTTGTTTACTTTTGGTCGATGTAATACTGGAGTGGAGTAGAAGGCCTGTTTCCGGTAGAGACAGGCAGTCTTAGCCTCTACAGTAGTTTGTATACTCTTTGATTGACACTCTTACAGATCATAGCAGCGATGAGTTCTGGGACAAGAAATGTGAAATGAAATGTCGGTAGTAATTGGCAAATCTTAGGAATCGCTGGATGTACTTAATGCTAGAAGGGCTTGGCCACTTGTGGACAGAAGACACTTTTGTCTGGATCCATCTACAAGCTCATATTCTAGATGATATACATTGGCTTGTAAAAGTCTTTTCATCCTCTGTCAAAATTACTTTTCTGGTGCACAGTTAAGCAAGTTGAACATGAAATGATCTCTAAAAGGCCTAAAGTTAAAGATGATATATTTTCTTTGTATTTTAGGCAAAATATATATATATTTTTTCATCTCTTACATGTTAAAAATAATAAATATTAAAATGGTCCTATGCAAAAGATTGGGAACCCTGCATGGTTAGTACCTAGTAGCACGGCTTTTGAAAGTATCACAGCTTGTAAAAGCTAAACAAGAACCTTTCCTTTGAAAATTCTTCCAGTTCTGAGAGATTCCTTGGTCGTCTTGCATGAACTGTTATTTTGAAGTCTAGACACAGATTTTCAATAACGTTCATATCAGGGGACTGTGAGGACCATTGTAAAACCTTCAGCTTCTGCCTTTTGAGGTAGTCTATTGTGGATTTCAATGTGTATTTAGGATAATTATTATTTTGTAGAAGCGATCCTCTTTTCAACTGCAGCTTTTCTACAGATAGTGTAATGTTTGCTTCAAGAGTTTGTTGAAATTTCAGTGAATCCTTTCTTCCCTCTACTCGTGAAATGTTCCTCATGCCATTGGCCGCAAGGCAACCCAAAGCATGATTGATCCACCCCTATGCTTAATGATTGGCGAGATGTTCTGTTCCTGAAATTATGTGCTGTTTTTGCCCCACACATACCATTGGTCATTGTGGCCAAAGTGTCACGGGAAACCTAGGTGGGCAAGAGCTAATAACCCGGGCCCCTGCAATTTCCCTCAGACTAGGGAAATCCCGACTGACCCTCTACCTAGAGTTTACACTGATGGTGTGCATGTCTAGGCCTCCACCCTCACCCTGTCTCCTGTTGCAACCCTAGGCTGAAACCACAACCCACCACCCAGTGAAGAGATCATACACCAATACCCACAGTAAGCACAGACAAGGATAACGGAAAATATACACCACGCCGCAGTCAGTCAGGAACACACTATAAGTGCACAGGGCAAAACAAATACAAATATAGGAAGGAGTAAATAAGACAAAGGGAAATACACCACCAGATATTATACTCCAACTCCTAGCTCACCGCTCCAGACCGAGATAACCAAGCACTAGACAGAAGCTATAATCGGCGACGCTCAATGTTCAGGAGAACTATTTAAAGGCAGTGGGCATGGCCCAGCTTCCAATCCGAGCACCAGATAAATTAACCCCAGACCAGCTAGATAAAATCTATCCGACGCCAATGAGCACATAGTGGACAAAAGCGGAATTACCGCTGTCTGTCGGATGACCTGGTCTGAACAGCATCCGACATGACAGTACCCCGCCTTCTACGAGGGACCCCAGGGCCCTCACGGCTTATAGGACCAGGCTTGTCCGGATGGCGGTGGTGAAACAACCTGACCAGCCGATCCGCATGAACGTCCGAGGCTGGTACCCAAGACCACTCCTCAGGCCCATAACCACGCCAGTGTACCAAGTACTGTAAAGTGCGGCGCACTACACGAGAGTCAACCACCTTGGAGACTTCAAATTCCAAATTATGATCCACCAAGACTGGAGAAGGCATTGGTGTCGTGTCCACAAGACCCACCACCTTCTTTAACAATGATCTGTGGAACACGTTGTGTATTTTAAACACCGTAGGAAGCTCCAACCGGTACGCTACTGGGTTAATGACAGCGGCGACCCTAAATGGACCAATAAACCGTGGACCCAATTTAAGGGATGGTATTTTGAGTCTTATGTTTTTTGTGGATAACCACACCCAGTCATCCACACTCAGGTCCGGACCTGGCACATGCCTACTGTCAGCCACATGTTTGTACCTAGCACCCACACTCAACAGGCGCTGTTTAACTCTCCTCCAGACTGATGACAATTGTGCTCCTAACTAGGGTTGAGCGACTTTTATTTTTATAGGATCGGGTCGGGTTTCACGAAACCCGACTTTCTCAAAAGTCGGGTCGAGTGAAATCGGCCGATCCTATAAAAAAGTCGGGGTCGGGGTCGGCCGAAACACGAAACCCAATGCAGTGCAATGGGATACTATGGTTCCCAGGGTCTGAAGGAGAGGAAACTCTCCTTCAGGCCCTGGGATCCATATTAATGTGTAAAATAAAGAATTAAAATAAAAAATATTGATATACTCACCTCTCCGACGCAGCCTGGACCTTACCGCTGGTAACCGGCAGCCTTCTTTGCTTAAAATGAGCGCGTTCAGGGCCTTCCATGATGTCACGGCTTCTGATTGGTCGCGGCCGCCCATGTGACCGCCACGCGACCAATCACAAGCCGTGACATAATTCTCAGGTCCTAAATTCCTAGAATTAGGAATTTAGGACCTGAGAATTACGTCATGGCTTGTGATTGGTCGCGTGGCGGTCACATGGGCAGCCGCGACCAATCAGAAGCCGTGACGTCATGGAAGGCCCTGAACGCGCTCATTTTAAGCAAAGAAGGCTGCCGGTTACCAGCGGCGATGTCCAGGGGCCTCCGCAGAGGTGAGTATATCAATATTTTTTATTTTAATTCTTTATTTTACACTTAAATGTGGATTCCGATACCGATTTCCGATATTGCAAACATATCGGAACTCGGTATCGGAATTCCGATACCAGATTCAGAAGATCGCCGACCTCATGGCCGACCCCACACAGGGGTCGGGTCGGGTTTCATGAAACCCGACTTTGCCAAAAGTCGGCGACTTCTGAAAATGGCCGACCCGTTTCGCTCAACCCTACTCCTAACTGGTCTTCCTCTGGAACGCCGGAAGAGCCCCTCTGACTCAAAGTACAAAATTGAGGATAAAGCCAGTAAACACAAAAAAACAGAGACTCCCCAGACGACTCCTGGCGGTGATTATTGATGGCAAACTCAGCCAAAGGAAGGAACGTTGACCACTCCTCCTGGTTATCAGAGACAAAGCAGCGTAAGTACTGTTCTAAATTTTGGTTCATACGCTCGGTCTGACCATTTGACTGAGGATGAAATGCCGAAGAATGAGACAACTTTATCCCCAGATGTGAGCAAAATGCTTTCCAAAATTTTGCCACAAACTGAGTACCCCTATCAGACACGATGTCAGACGGAACCCCATGAAGTCTGACCACCTCCTGCACAAATACCTGAGCCAGAGTCTTAGCGTTAGGCAACGAAGGCAAAGACACAAAGTGTGACATTTTTGAAAACCGATCAACAATCACCAAGATGACCGTGTTCCCAGCTGAGGAGGGCAAATCAGTGATGAAATCCATGGAGATTTCCGTCTATGGCTTACTAGGTACCTCAAAAGGAAGTAGTGTGCCAACAGGACGGGAGCGGGGCGTCTTAGCCCTAGCGCACGTGGTACAAGCTGACACGTATGAGACCACGTTCTGTCGGATCTTGGGCCACCAAAACTGACGTGACACCAACTCCAAGGTACCTCTAACCCCTGGGTGGCCAGCCAGGACAGCATCATGATGCTCCGCCAAAACCTTTAAGCGGAGATGAAGCGGTACAAAAGATTTGTTGATGGGAAGCTCAGATGGTACCTCCTCCTGAGCCTCGGCAATCTCAGCCTCAACCTCGGTAGTGAGAGCCGAAACCACAACACCCTTTTGGAGGATGGGTACTGGATCCTCCCGAGGTTCTCCCCCCAGAAAACACCTGGACAGAGCATCCGCCTTAGTGTTTTTAGACCCCGGTCTGTAAGTAACAACAAAGTTGAACCGCGTGAAAAACAGTGCCCAGCGAGCCTGCCTGGGAGACAGACGCTTGGCAGACTCCAAATAAAGCAAATTCTTATGATCGGTAATAACATTAACCTGATGAACCGACCCCTCCAAGAAGTGTCGCCATTCCTCAAAGGCCAACTTGATTGCCAACAACTCCCTGTTGCCGATATCGTAGTTGCGTTTGGCGGGCGACAGTTTCTTGGAAAAATAGGCGCATGGACGCAAATCACTCAAAGATGAGCCTTGTGATAGTACTGCCCCCACACCAACCTCAGACGCATCGACTTCCACAACAAAAGGTTTTTATACGTCTGGCTGTACAAGAATGGGGGCTGAAACAAAACTGTTCTTAAGAAATTCAAATGTGCGCACAGCAGCCTCAGGCCAAACGGAGAAATTGGTACCCTTTTTAGTCATGTCAGTTAGCGATTTAGCAATGATGGAAAAATCTTTGATAAATTTCCTATAGTAGTTAGAAAACCCAAGGAACCGCTGAAGTGCTTTCAGGTTATCAGGCCATTCCCAATGCAGCACCGCTTGCACCTTAGCGGCGTCCATTTTAAAACCAGAAGCAGAGACAATATAACCCAAGAAAGGCAACCCTTGAACAGAAAATACACATTTCTCAAGTTTAGCATACAGCCTATTCTCTCTGAGAAGCTGTAACACCTGCCTGACATGATTTAAATGTGTATCACGGTCGCAAGAATATATGAGAATGTCATCTAGGTACACGATAACGAATTTCCCCAAAACATGCGAGAACACATCATTAATGAAATGTTGGAACACTGCAGGTGCGTTAGTCAACCCAAATGCCATCACCAAATTTTCAAAATGACCCTCAGGGGTATTAAAAGCCATCTTCCACTCATCACCTTGACGGACTCTTATGAGGTTGTACGCCCCCCCGAGGTCAAGCTTGGTAAACCATTTAGCACCTGCCACCTGATTGAACAAATCCGGTATCAATGGCATAGGGTATGGATCACGAACCGTAATCTGGTTCAACTCCCTGAAATCCAGACACGGGCGTAATCCGCCATCTTTCTTCTTCACAAAGAAGAACCCTGCTGCCACAGGCGAGGATGAAGGCCTGATGTGCCCTTTGCTCAAACTTTCAGCAATGTAATCCTTTAACGCTTGTCTCTCTGGACCGGAGATGTTAAACATCCTTGCTTTAGGCAATTTGGCCCCTGGTTTAAACCTGATAGTACAGTCATAGGGACGATGTGGTGGCAACTCTGAACAACCCTTCTCAGAGAACACATCCACAAAATCCAGAAGTGACTCTGGAATGCTTGAAGTCACAGCAGACACACATGTGGCCTAGCAATTCTCCTGGCAGAACTCGCTCCACTGAATTATGTCCTGAGTTTTCCAGTCAATTACCGGGTTGTGCATAGACAACCATGGAAAACCCAAAACCACCTGTGCAGGAAGATTCCTGAGCACCTTACATGTAACCTGCTCGGAATGTAGAACCCCAATGTGGAGTTTCACCTCAGCCACAAACTCAGTAATCTCCCCCTGTGAGAGAGGAGCAGCATTGATGGTGACCACGCGGATAGGATGAGGCAGTTTTTCAATCCTAAAACCAGCAGTGCGCGCAAACTCCTCATCAATGAGATTTGTGGCAGAACTACTATCCACAAAAACAGTAATTGGCAGCTCACTGCAAGCAATAACCTTAGCAGGAAGCATGCATTGAGAAACAACCATGGAGGATATACATAAGCTCAGATTGGCCTCCTCCACACCCCCTGAGCTTAGAAGTTTTCCGCCGTTGCATTTTTCTTAGACAGCAGAGGACAGATATTAACAAAATGACCAGTTTTACCGCAGTAAAAACAGGCTCCCTGCTTCCTGAGCACAGGGGCTTGGCTCTTAACATGTGACACCCCTGCGATTTGCATAGGCTCCGTGGGCTCACCTGCAGCAACCTCACGTGAACCTAAACCCTCTCCCATAGGCGGTGTCTCATGCTCCCCCTGATGCAAACGGCGATCAGTGCGGACAACCAGACTCACAGCGGAATCTAGAGAAGCAGGAGTCTCGTACATCAGAAGGGCTTTTTTAACCCTTCCAGAAACCCCATAAATAAACTGACTCCGCAGCGCTGGATCATTCCACTGTGAGTCGACCGCCCAGCGACGAAATTCAGAACAGTAATCCTCTGCAACTCGCTCCCCCTGGCGAATAGTGCGTATCTTAGATTCTGCTAGAGCCATTCTGTCAGGATCATCGTAAATGTTTCCAAGAAAGGAAAAAAAACTCTCCACAGAGTCAAATGCAGCAGAATCAGATGGCAAAGAAAACGCCCATGCTTGGGTATCCCCGCTTAACAATGACAACACCAGGCCCACACGCTGAGCCTCATTACCCGAGGAGATCGGGCGCATACGGAAATATAGTTTGCAAGCTTCACAAAAAGTAACAAATTTACAGCGTTCCCCAACAAACTTTTCAGGCAAAGGAAACTTAGGCTCAGCAATTCTACCTGTCGCTCCAGCTTGCACATTAGATACTGCTAGTCCCTGTTGCTGCACTGCCCCCCTCAACTCAGTGACCTGTAGGGACAGCACCTCCAACTGGCAGGTTATGGAAGCCATGGGATCCATGACAAAACAAAAAAAGAAACCCTTTTTTTTTTTTTTTTTTATATGTGGCTGATTATAATGTCATAGGAAACCTAGGTGGGCAAGAGCTAATAACCCGGGCCCCTGCAATTTCCCTCAGACTAGGGAAATCCTGACTGACCCTCAACCTAGAGTTTACACTGATGGTGTGCATGTCTAGGCCTCCACCCTCACCCTGTCTCCTGTTGCAACCCTAGGCTGAAACCACAATCCACTACCCAGTGAAGAGATCATACACCAACACCCACAGTAAGCACAGACAAGGATAATGGAAAATATACACCACGCCGCAGTCACTCAGGAACACACTATAAATGCACAGGGCAAAACAAATACAAATATAGGAAGGAGTAAATAAGACAAAGGGAAATACACCACCAGATACGATACTCCAACTCCTAGCTCACCACTCCAGACCGAGATAACCAAGCACTAGACAGAAGCTATAATCTGCTAAATCTTACTGCAAGTAGGAAAAACAGTCACACTCATAGGTGAATGCAAAATGTGCAAAGTTTTATTTACAGTGGTCACCACAGTAGAAATGTAACAAAAATTGATGGTTCTGAAGATAGCGGAAAGCAATCAACCTACCCTGCTGTGTGCGTATCTTCTCTAAATCTTACTGAAAATCTTTTGCGTCTCTAGTAATCCTACGAGCAACTCTCACTGAAATTTTGCTTCGTCTTCCAGACCTTATCTTGACCTCCACTGTTCCTGGTAACTGACATTTCTTAATTGCATTTTGAACTGAGGAAAGGGCAACTTGAAAACGCTTTTCTCTCTTCTATAAAGCTGGGAAATTTGCATCACTTGGCATTTCCTAATGATGATAGCAAACAAGCCATAACACGAACAGGCTAAATAAGGTCTGAAACCTTGGTCAAAATTACACTATGTTCCAAATTATTATGCAAATGACGTTTTTCTCAGATTTTCCTAAATGGTTGGTGCAAATGACAGTCAGTCTAATAAAAGTCATTACCCGATAGAGTATACATCGAATCTTATTGAAGAAACCTCCCAATGATAACAGTATAATCTCTAAAATGAATAAAAACTCAAAATGCACTGTTCCAAATTATTAGGCACAGTAGAATTTCTAAACATTTGGTATGTTTTAAAGAACTGAAAATGCTCATTTGAAGAATTTGCAGCATTAGGAGGTCACATTCACTGATCAAAAAAGCTATTTAACTCCAAAACATCCTAACAGACCAAGTTACATGTTACCATAGGAGCCCTTCTTTGATATCATCCTCACAATTCTTGCATCAATTGAACTTGTGAGTTTTTGGAGAGTTTCTGCTTGTATTTCTTTGCATGAAGTAAGAATCGCCTCCCAGAGCTGCTGTTTTGATGTGAACTGACTCCCACCCTCATAGATCTTTTGCTTGATGATAATCCAAAGGTTCTCTACAGGGTTGAGGTCAGGGGAAGATGGTGGCCACACCATGAGTTTATCTCCTTTTATGCCCATAGCAGCCAATGACTCAGATGTATTCTTTGCAGCATGACCGCATGAGATAGTGCATTGTCATGCGTGAAGATGCTTCTGCTCCTGAAGGCACGTTTCTGCTTTTTATACCATGGAAGAAAGTTGTCAGTCAGAAACTCTATACACTTTGCAGAGGTCATTTTCACACCTTCAGGAACCTTAAAGGGCCCTACCAGCTGTTCTGGACCAAAACATGACTCCTCAACCTCCTTGCTGACGTCGCAGCCTTGTTGGGACATGGTGGCCATCCACCAACCATCCACTACTCCATCTGTCATGATTCTCAATGGCGAGAGAACATAGCCCAGCATATATGAGAACTAGCTCTTGGAAGATGGAAACTATACTGACCATGAACTAAACCTGCCGCACAACTAGAAGTGGCCGGGTAGCATGCCTACGTTTTTTAACCCTAGATGCCCAGCGCCAGCCGGAGAACTACCTAATCCTAGCAGAGGAAAAGACAGTCCTGGCTCACCTCTAGAGAAATTTTCCCAAAAGGCAGACAGAGGCCCCCACATATATTGGCGGTGATTTTAGATGAAATGACAAACGTAGTATGAAAATAGGTTTAGCAAAATCGAGGTCCGCTTTCTAGATAGCAGGAAGACAGAAAGGACACTTTCATGGTCAGCAGAAAACCCTATCAAAACACCATCCAGAAATTCCTTTAAGACTCTAGCATTAACTCATAACACCAGAGTGGCAATTTCCGATCACAAGAGCTTTCCAGACACAGTAACGAAACAGCAGCTGTGAACAGGAACAAAATGCAAAAACACACAAGGACAAAAGTCCAACTTAGCTGGGAGTTGTCTAGTAGCAGGAACAAGCACAGAAGGCTTCTGATTACATTGTTGACCGGCAAGAAACTGACAGAGGAGCAAGGTTATATAGCGACTCCCACATCCTGATAGGAGCAGGTGAACAGAGGGGATGATGCACACAAGTTCAATTCCACAAGTGGCCACCGGGGGAGCCCAGAATCCAATTTCACAACAGTACCCCCCCTCAAGGAGGGGGCACCGAACCCTCACCAGAACCACCAGGGCGATCAGGATGAGCCCTATGAAAGGCACGGACAAGATCGGAGGCATGAACATCAGAGGCAGTGACCCAAGAATTATCCTCCTGACCGTATCCCTTCCATTTGACCAGATACTGGAGTCTCCGTCTGGAAACACGAGAGTCTAAGATCTTTTCCACAACGTACTCCAACTCACCCTCAACCAACACCGGAGCAGGAGGCTCAACGGAAGGCACAACCGGTACCTCATACCTGCGCAACAATGACCGATGAAAAACATTATGAATCGAAAAGGATGCAGGGAGGTCCAAACGGAAGGACACAGGGTTAAGAATCTCCAATATCTTGTACGGGCCGATGAACCGAGGCTTAAACTTAGGAGAAGAAACCCTCATAGGGACAAAACGAGAAGACAACCACACCAAGTCCCCAACACAAAGCCGAGGACCAACACGACGACGGCGGTTGGCAAAAAGCTGAGTCTTCTCCTGGGACAACTTCAAATTGTCCACCACCTGCCCCCAAATCTGATGCAACCTCTCCACCACAGCATCCACTCCAGGACAATCCGAAGATTCCACTTGACCGGAGGAAAATCGAGGATGAAACCCCAAATTACAGAAAAACGGGGACACCAAGGTGGCAGAGCTGGCCCGATTATTGAGGGCGAACTCCGCCAAAGGCAAAAAAGCAACCCAATCATCCTGATCCGCAGACACAAAACACCTCAAATACGTCTCCAAGGTCTGATTAGTCCGCTCGGTCTGGCCATTAGTCTGAGGATGGAAAGCAGACGAAAAATACAAATCTATGCCCATCCTAGCACAGAATGCCCGCCAAAATCTAGACACGAATTGGGCCCCTCTGTCAGAAACGATATTCTCAGGAATACCATGCAAACGAACAACATTTTGAAAAAACAGAGGAACCAACTCGGAAGAAGAAGGCAACTTAGGCAAGGGAACCAGATGGACCATCTTAGAGAAACGGTCACACACCACCCAGATGACAGACATCTTCTGAGAAACAGGCAGATCCGAAATAAAATCCATCGAGATGTGCGTCCAAGGCCTCTTCGGGATAGGCAAGGGCAACAACAATCCACTAGCCCGAGAACAACAAGGCTTGGCCCGAGCACAAACGTCACAAGACTGCACAAAGCCTCGCACATCTCGTGACAGGGAAGGCCACCAGAAGGACCTTGCCACCAAATCCCTGGTACCAAAGATTCCAGGATGACCTGCCAACGCAGAAGAATGAACCTCAGAGATGACTCTACTGGTCCAATCATCAGGAACAAACAGTCTACCAGGTGGGCAACGATCAGGTCTATCCGCCTGAAACTCCTGCAAGGCCCGCCGCAGGTCTGGAGAAACGGCAGACAATATCACTCCATCTTTAAGGATACCTGTGGGCTCAGAATTACCAGGGGAGTCAGGCTCAAAACTCCTAGAAAGGGCATCCGCCTTAACATTCTTAGAACCCGGTAGGTACGACACCACAAAATTAAACCGAGAGATAAACAACGACCAGCGCGCCTGTCTAGGATTCAGGCGCCTGGCAGACTCAAGGTAAATTAAATTTTTGTGGTCAGTCAATACCACCACCTGATGTCTGGCCCCCTCAAGCCAGTGACGCCACTCCTCAAAAGCCCACTTCATGGCCAAAAGCTCCCGATTCCCAATATCATAATTCCGCTCGGCGGGCGAAAATTTACGGGAAAAAAAAGCACAAGGTCTCATCACGGAGCAGTCGGAACTTCTCTGCGACAACACCGCCCCAGCTCCGATTTCAGAAGCGTCGACCTCAACCTGAAAAGGAAGAGCAACATCAGGCTGACGCAACACTGGGGCGGAAGAAAAGCGGCGCTTGAGCTCCCGAAAGGCCTCCACAGCATCAGGGGACCAATCAGCAACATCAGCACCCTTCTTAGTCAAATCAGTCAATGGTTTTACAACATCAGAAAAACCAGCAATAAATCGACGATAAAAGTTAGCAAAGCCCAAAAATTTCTGAAGACTCTTAAGAGAGGAGGGTTGCGTCCAATCACCAATAGCCTGAACCTTGACAGGATCCATCTCGATGGAAGAGGGGGAAAAAATGTATCCCAAGAAAGAAATCTTTTGGACCCCAAAAACACACTTAGAACCCTTCACACACAAGGAATTAGACCGCAAAACCTGAAAAACCCTCCTGACCTGCTGGACATGAGAGTCCCAGTCATCCGAAAAAATCAGAATATCATCCAGATACACAATCATAAATTTATCCAAATAATCGCGGAAAATGTCATGCATAAAGGACTGGAAGACTGAAGGGGCATTTGAAAGACCAAAAGGCATCACCAAATACTCAAAATGGCCCTCGGGCGTATTAAATGCGGTTTTCCACTCATCCCCCTGCTTGATTCGCACCAAATTATACGCCCCACGGAGATCAATCTTAGAGAACCACTTGGCCCCCTTTATACGAGCAAACAAATCAGTAAGCAGTGGTAACGGATATTGATATTTAACCGTGATTTTATTCAAAAGTCGATAATCAATACACGGCCTCAAAGAGCCGTCTTTCTTAGACACAAAGAAAAAACCGGCTCCTAAGGGAGATGACGAAGGACGAATATGTCCCTTTTCCAAGGACTCCTTTATATATTCTCGCATAGCAGCGTGTTCAGGCACAGACAGATTAAATAAACGACCCTTAGGGTATTTACTACCCGGAATCAAGTCTATGGCACAATCGCACTCCCGGTGCGGAGGTAGTGAACCAACCTTGGGTTCTTCAAAAACGTCACGAAAGTCAGCCAAGAATTCAGGAATCTCAGAGGGAATAGATGATGAAATGGAAACCAAAGGTACGTCCCCATGAGTTCCTTTACATCCCCAGCTTAACACAGACATAGCTCTCCAGTCGAGGACTGGGTTATGAGATTGCAGCCATGGCAATCCCAGCACCAAAACATCATGTAGATTATACAGCACCAGAAAGCGAATAACCTCCTGGTGATCCGGATTAACACGCATAGTCACTTGTGTCCAGTATTGTGGTTTATTACTAGCCAATGGGGTGGAGTCAATCCCTTTCAGAGGTATCGGAGCCTCCAGTGGCTCCAAATCATACCCACAGCGTTTGGCAAAGGACCAATCCATAAGACTCAAAGCAGCGCCAGAGTCGACATAGGCGTCCGCGGTAATAGATGACAAAGAACAAATCAGGGTCACAGATAGAATAAACTTAGACTGTAAAGTGCTAATTGAAACAGACTTGTCAGGCTTCTTAGTACGCTTAAAGCATGCTGATATAACATGAGTTGAATCACCACAATAGAAGCACAACCCATTTTTTCGTCTAAAATTCTGCCGCTCGCTTCTGGACAGAATTCTATCACATTGCATATTTTCTGGCGTTTTCTCAGTAGACACCGCCAAATGGTGCACAGGTTTGCGCTCCCACAGACGCCTATCGATCTGAATAGCCATCGTCATGGACTCATTCAGACTCGCAGGCACAGGGAACCCCACCATAACATCCTTAATGGCATCAGAGAGACCTTCTCTGAAAATCGCCGCCAGGGCGCACTCATTCCACTGAGTAAGCACAGACCATTTGCGGAATTTTTGGCAGTATATTTCAGCTTCATCTTGCCCCTGAGACAAGGACATCAAGGCCTTTTCCGCCTGAAGCTCTAAATGAGGTTCCTCATAAAGCAACCCCAAGGCCAGAAAAAACGCATCCACATTGAGCAACGCAGGATCCCCTGGTGCCAATGCAAAAGCCCAGTCTTGAGGGTCGCCCCGGAGCAAGGAAATTACAATCCTGACCTGCTGTGCAGGGTCTCCGGCAGAGCGAGACTTCAGGGACAAAAACAATTTGCAATTATTTTTAAAATTTTGAAAGTGAGATCTATTCCCCGAGAAGAATTCAGGCAAAGGAATTCTAGGCTCAGACATAGGTGCATGAACAACAAAATCTTGCAAATTTTGTACCTTTGTGGCGAGATTATTCAAACCTGTAGCTACACTCTGAAGATCCATTTGAAACAGGTGAACACAGAGCCATTCAAGGATTAGAAGGAGAGAAAGAGAGGAAGGCTGCAGTATAGGCAGACTAGCAAGTGATTCAATTAAGAGCACACTCAGAACTAGAGGAAAAAAAAAAAAAAATTGTAGCAGACTTCTTTTTTCTCTCCTTTCTCAGCCAGTAATTTAACCCTTTTTTGGGCCGGTCAAACTGTCATGATTCTCAATGGCGAGAGAACATAGCCCAGCATATATGAGAACTAGCTCTTGGAAGATGGAAACTATACTGACCATGAACTAAACCTGCCGCACAACTAGAAGTGGCCGGGTAGCATGCCTACGTTTTTTAACCCTAGATGCCCAGCGCCAGCCGGAGAACTACCTAATCCTAGCAGAGGAAAAGACAGTCCTGGCTCACCTCTAGAGAAATTTTCCCAAAAGGCAGACAGAGGCCCCCACATATATTGGCGGTGATTTTAGATGAAATGACAAACGTAGTATGAAAATAGGTTTAGCAAAATCGAGGTCCGCTTTCTAGATAGCAGGAAGACAGAAAGGACACTTTCATGGTCAGCAGAAAACCCTATCAAAACACCATCCAGAAATTCCTTTAAGACTCTAGCATTAACTCATAACACCAGAGTGGCAATTTCCGATCACAAGAGCTTTCCAGACACAGTAACGAAACAGCAGCTGTGAACAGGAACAAAATGCAAAAACACACAAGGACAAAAGTCCAACTTAGCTGGGAGTTGTCTAGTAGCAGGAACAAGCACAGAAGGCTTCTGATTACATTGTTGACCGGCAAGAAACTGACAGAGGAGCAAGGTTATATAGCGACTCCCACATCCTGATAGGAGCAGGTGAACAGAGGGGATGATGCACACAAGTTCAATTCCACAAGTGGCCACCGGGGGAGCCCAGAATCCAATTTCACAACATCCATCCATCTGGACCATCCAGGGTTGCTCGACACTCATCAGTAAACAAGACTGCTTGAAAAATAGTCTTCATGTATGTCTGAGCCCACTGCAACCATTTCTGCTTGTGATCACTGTTTAGGGATGGCCGAATAGTAGGTTTATGCACCAAAGCAAGCCTTTGAAGGATCCTACACCTTGAGGTTTGAGGGACTCCAGAGGCACCAGCAACTTCAAATAACTTGTTGCTGCTTTGTAATGGTATTTTGGCAGCTGCTCTCTTAATTCAATGAATTTGTCTGGCAGAAACCTTCCTCAATATGCCTTTATCTGCATGAACTCTATTTCAGTCATAAATCTCTTCATAGTATGATGATCACTCCTAAGTTTTCGTGAAATATCTAATGTTTTCAAACCTTGTCCAAGGCATTGCACTATTTAACACTTTTCAGCAGCAGAGAGAGCCTTTTTATTTCCCATATTGCTTGAAACCTGTGGCCTGCTTAATAATGTGGAACATCATTTTTAAGTAGTTTTCCTTTAACTAGAATCACCTGGAAAACTAATTATCACATGTATTTAAGATTGATTTCAGTGAACCATTGAGCCCTGAGACACAATATCATCCATGAGTTTATTTGAAAAACAAAACGATTAAATCTTTATGACACTTAAATCCAATTTGCATAATAATTTGGAACACAGTGTATATGAGCACACAAATCTCCAAGGATGCCCAAACTTTTGCATCTGCCCATTTTTCTTTTTGTAGTTTTTAAATTGTAAAATAATGACAATATATTTGTTTTGCCTGAAAGACTAAGGAAATGTGTCATCTTTAACTTTCAAACTTTTTAGAGGTTATTTCACCTTCAACTTGCTTAACTGTTCACAATAATAGTAATTTTGACCAGAGGTATCCAAACTTTTACATGCCACTGTAACCTGGGAAAGACAGAGAAGACTGTGCAAAAATGCATGTTTCAAATTTAGCATACATGCAATTCTCCCTAAGTCGCTACAGGGCTTGGCAAAAGTTCCGCCTATGTGATCGCTGATCTGGAGAGAAAACCAGGATATCATAAAATAACAAGCTAATTAAGGTCTGAAACCTTGGTCAAAATTATCTGAGCACACAAATCTCCAAGGATGCCCAAACTTTTGCATCTGCCCATTTTTCTTTTTGTAGTTTTTAAATTGTAAAATAATGACAATATAATTGTTTTGCCTGAAAGACAAAGGAAATGTGTCATCTTTAACTTTCGACCTTTTTAGAGGTTATTTCACCTTCAACTTGCTTAACTGTTCACAATAATAGTAATTTTGACCAGAGGTATCCAAACTTTTACATGCCACTGTAACCTGGGAAAGACAGAGAAGACTGTGCATAAACGCATGTTTCAAATTTAGCATGCAGGCAATTCTCCCTAAGTAGCTACAGGGCTTGGCAAAAGTTCCGCCTATGTGACGACTGATCTGGAGAAAAGACCAGGATATCATAAAATAATCCATGACACAAGAATAGAGAAGTGAAAGAATTTTATTCGCAGCCACTTGTACAAACGTTTCGGTCAATAAGGTTGACCTTCTTCAGTATACTTGCTATTATGAAATACTTGCTATTATGAAATAACGTATATTTGTGGCTCAAATCAAAAGGGGTCCTATTCGGATCCTATGAGGTAATGTAAATGATGCTAATGTGCAGATAATCCAATAGAATTCTCCGGATAGTTACTTGCGGAGTGATGTCCTTCTCAGAGAATCAGATCCCATATAGTTTTATGTGGTGTTCAGATCCGTATTGTGGACCGAGATGGTGCTTGTCCCTGTCTAGGGTGGGCTGTGATGGCGTCTGTCAGGAACGCGGTGTCCGCCGCTTGTTCACAGATCATGAACAAGCGGCAGACACCGCGTTCCTGACAGACGCCATCCGAGTAGGATCCCTTTTGATTTGAGCCACAAATATACGTTATTTCATAATAGCAAGTATTTCATAATAGCAAGTATACTGAAGAAGGTCAACCTTATTGACCGAAACGTTTGTACAAGTGGCTGCGAATAAAATTCTTTCAGTTGACAAAGTTGAGTGCCAAAATTTATTATATTTAGTTTCTGGTGTGGGAACCTTCTTTTGAGCACCACTACAGCTGTGCCACGATACACTTTAATACAAGAGTAGAGAAGGTCTTGGAAGATGTCATTCACAAATTCTTGGAAAACAGCTGGGGCATTGCTGAGCCCAAATGGCATAACTCGGTACTCATAATGACCATCCTGGGTGTTCAAAGCAGTCTTCCATTCATCTCCTCTGTGTATCTGGATTAGATTGTATGCTCCTCTCAGATCCAGCTTGGTATAAACTGGCACCTCTGAGGTAATAGAACAATTCCATGATAAAATGAAATGGATATTTGCTCTTAAGCGTGATCTGATAAAAACTCTTATAATCTATACAAGGCTGGAGAGTCTCATCCTTTTTTCTGATGAAGAACGTGGCTCCTGCCAGTGAAGAGGACTTCTGAATGAATCCCTTTGAAAGATTCTCCTTTACATACTTAGACATTGCTAGGGTCTCCACCTGTGACATGGGATAAATACGGCCCCATTGAGGTAAGAATCCTGGAAGTTGGTCTAAGGAGCAGCCATACGGTCTATGTGGGAGGTAGCATATCTGCTTCCTTCTGTAAAGGACAAACCTCGGATATACAGTGGCATACGATACCGTGATCCAAGGAGAGACAAAGGAGATAAGCAAGGTGCTACACCAGGACTGACCTTGGGTAGATGCCAGCTGACTCCGCAGGGACGGGTAGCTGGGACGGCCTGAAGGCATTTCATCTGGAGGGTATACACCTGACGTGCTGATGCCCTGTATCGTTATGGACAACTAACATAACAAGCTAAGTAGCGGTCTCTGATAATATGTGAATATACTCCTGATGAACATCTTTTGGGAGGAGAAATGCGTCGAGTTTGTGAGACTGACATATTTATGCCTATCTATGGAACTATGAGTTCTAGAGTTTGTGAGACTGACTCATCTATGCCTATTTATGGGTTTATGAACTTTAGAGTCTGAGAGACTGATCTATGTAGACCTATCTATGGTTCTATTTAAAGTGTGTGAACCTGGTTTTGATGGGATGCAGGTTTATTTCTATATGAAAGTTTGTACATAGCTAGTGGCTCATTTGAATATCATTGTAGGGCATTGTGCACTATATCTTTGCTTTTTAGGATAACTGTCTGTCACGGCGGCGCTGAGCACCTGCCGCCCTGCCTGGCACTCTGCCCCCCGCTCACCGACATACTTACCCTCTCCGGCGCGCTCCTCCTGCAGGCGTGCGTTCTTCCTTCTTCTCCTCCTGATTCATTGCAGCTTCCTGGTGTCCGTCGGGTGTGCATGCGCACTCCATCTCCCTCTGCACACGCGCACTTCCTCTTTGATATGCTGGCACGACGCTTCTCCTCTCTTTGACCCTGGAGGACCCTGACCTGGAAGTCCTTCTGTGTCTCTTCTATTTAAGGTAACTCCTTCCTCTGCTCCATGCCTGATTATCATTTGTCCTCATTTGACCCAAGTCCCTCTGTACCTTGCTCTGTGCGTTCGCCATACCTTGCTCTGTCCTGTGCGTTCGCCATACCTTGCTCTGTCCTGTGCGTCCGTCATACCTTGCTCTGTCCTGTGCATCCACCATACCTTGCTCTGTCCTGTGCGTCCATCATACCCTGCCTGTCCTGTGCATCCGTCATACCCTGCCTGTCCAGTGTTTCTGCCATACCCTGCCTGTCCTGTGTTTCCGCCATATCCAGTCTGTCCTGGGCGTCCGCCATATCCTGCCTATTCTTAGTCTCAGTCATTGCCAGTCTGTCCTGTGTCTCCTTATAGCCAGTTCTGCGTCTTTTCCGCTTCTACTTCCTGTCCCCGGTTATCAGCTTCTGCAGCAATAGTCTCCCTCGGGCCTGTCCCTAACACTCCCTGTATTGGGGTTGTCCACCTGGCCAGCTCACCCTTGGGAGGTTCTCTGTCGTGGTTCACTTTAGGAGTTCCAAAAGATCTGACACGGTCTGTGCACAAGTAACATCCTGTGCTTCTTTTTTTCTATTGAGATTTATGGTTATTATTATTGTACGCCCCCTGAGGTCAAGCTTGGTAAACCATTTAGCACCTGCCACCTGACTGAACAAATCCGGTATCAATGGCATAGGGTATGGATCACGAACCGTAATCTGGTTCAACTCCCTGAAATCCAGACACGGGCGTAATCCGCCATCTTTCTTCTTCACAAAGAAGAACCCTGCTGCCACAGGCGAGGATGAAGGCCTGATGTGCCCTTTGCTCAAACTTTCAGCAATGTAATCCTTTAACGCTTGTCTCTCTGGACCGGAGATGTTAAACATCCTTGCTTTAGGCAATTTGGCCCCTGGTTTAAACCTGATAGTACAGTCATAGGGACGATGTGGTGGCAACTCTGAACAACCCTTCTCAGAGAACACATCCACAAAATCCAGAAGTGACTCTGGAATGCTTGAAGTCACAGCAGACACACATGTGGCCTAGCAATTCTCCTGGCAGAACTCGCTCCACTGAATTATGTCCTGAGTTTTCCAGTCAATTACCGGGTTGTGCATAGACAACCATGGAAAACCCAAAACCACCTGTGCAGGAAGATTCCTGAGCACCTTACATGTAACCTGCTCGGAATGTAGAACCCCAATGTGGAGTTTCACCTCAGCCACAAACTCAGTAATCTCCCCCTGTGAGAGAGGAGCAGCATTGATGGTGACCACGCGGATAGGATGAGGCAGTTTTTCAATCCTAAAACCAGCAGTGCGCGCAAACTCCTCATCAATGAGATTTGTGGCAGAACCACTATCCACAAAAACAGTAATTGGCAGCTCACTGCAAGCGATAACCTTAGCAGGAAGCATGCATTGAGAAACAACCATGGAGGATATACATAAGCTCAGATTGGCCTCCTCCACACCCCCTGAGCTTAGAAGTTTTCCGCCGTTGCATTTTTCTTAGACAGCAGAGGACAGATATTAACAAAATGACCAGTTTTACCGCAGTAAAAACAGGCTCCCTGCTTCCTGAGCACAGGGGCTTGGCTCTTAACATGTGACACCCCTGCGATTTGCATAGGCTCTGTGGGCTCACCTGCAGCAACCTCACGTGAACCTAAACCCTCTCCCATAGGCGGTGTCTCATGCTCCCCCTGATGCAAACGGCAATCAGTGCGGACAACCAGACTCACAGCGGAATCTAGAGAAGCAGGAGTCTCGTACATCAGAAGGGCTTTTTTAACCCTTCCAGAAACCCCATGAATAAACTGACTCCGCAGCGCTGGATCATTCCACTGTGAGTCGACCGCCCAGCGACGAAATTCAGAACAGTAATCCTCTGCAACTCGCTCCCCCTGGCGAATAGTGCGTATCTTAGATTCTGCTAGAGCCATTCTGTCAGGCTCATCGTAAATGTTTCCAAGAAAGGAAAAAAAACTCTCCACAGAGACAAATGCAGCAGAATCAGATGGCAAAGAAAACGCCCATGCTTGGGGATCTGTTGTGAAATTGGATTTTGGGCTCCCCCGGTGGCCACTGGTGGAATTGAACTTGTGTGCATCATCCCCTCTGTTCACCTGTTCCCATCAGGATGTGGGAGTCGCTATTTAACCTTGCTCCTCTGTCACTTCCATGCCGGTCAACATTGTAATCAGAAGCCTTTCTGTGCATGTTCCTGCTACCAGACAACTTCCAGCTAAGTCGGACTTTTGTCCTTGTTTGTTTTTTGCATTTTGTTCCAGTTCACAGCTGCAGTTTCGTTTCTGTGTCTAGAAAGCTCTTGTGATCTGAAATTGCCACTCTGATGTTATGAGTTAATACTAGAGTCTTAAAGTAATTTCAGGATGGTGTATTGATAGGGCTTTCAGCTGACCATGAAAGTACCCTTTCTGTCTTCCTGCTATCTAGTAAGCGGACCTCGATTTTGCTAAACCTATTTTCATACTACGTTTGTCATTTTCATCTTAAATCACCGCCAATATATGTGGGGGCCTCTGTCTGCCTTTCGGGGAAATTTCTCTAGAGGTGAGCCAGGACTATATTTTCCTCTGCCAGGATTAGTTAGTCCTCCGGCCGGCGCTGGGCGTCTAGGGATAAAACGCAGGCTACGCTACCCGGCCACTGTTAGTTGTGCGGCAGGTTTAGTTCATGGTCAGTTTAAGTTTCCATCCTTCCAAGAGCTAGTTCCTATGTATGCTGGGCTATGTTCTCTTGCCATTGAGAACCATAACAGTTTGACCGGCCCACAAAGGGTTAAATTAATTGGCAGAGAAAGGAGAGAAAAAAGAAGTCTGCTGAAAAATTTTTTTTTTTTTTTTTTTTTTCCTTCAGTTCTGAGTGTGCTTTCAATTGAATCACTTGCAAGTCTGCCTATATTGCAGCCTTCCTCTCTCTCTCTCCTTCTAATCCTGGAATGGCTCTGTGTTCACCTGTTTAAAATGGATATTCAGAGTTTAGCTGCAGGTTTGAATAATCTCACCACGAAAGTTCAAAATTTACAAGATTTTGTTGTTCATGTTCCTATATCTGAACCTAGAATTCCTTTGCCTGAATTTTTCTCGGGGAATAGATCTTGCTTTCAAAATTTCAAAAATAATTGCAAGTTGTTTTTGTCCCTGAAATCTCGCTCTGCTGGAGATCCTGCTCAGCAGGTCAGGATTGTGATTTCCTTGCTCCGGGGCGACCCTCAAGATTGGGCTTTTGCATTGGCTCCAGGGGATCCTGCGTTGCTCAATGTGGATGCGTTTTTTCTGGCCTTGGGGTTGCTTTATGAGGAACCTCATTTAGAGCTTCAGGCGGAAAAAGCCTTGATGTCCCTATCTCAGGGGCAAGATGAAGTTGAAATATACTGCCAAAAATTCCGTAAATGGTCTGTGCTTACTCAGTGGAATGAGTGCGCCCTGGCGGCGAATTTCAGAGAGGGTCTCTCTGATGCCGTTAAGGATGTTATGGTGGGGTTCCCTGTGCCTGCGGGTCTGAATTAGTCCATGACAATGGCTATCCAGATCGATAGACGTCTGCGGGAGCGCAAACCTGTGCACCATTTGGCGGTGTCTACTGAGAAGACGCCAGAGAATATGCAATGTGATAGAATTCTGTCCAGAAGCGAACGGCAGAATTTTAGACGAAAAAATGGGTTGTGCTTTTATTGTGGTGATTCAACTCATGTTATATCAGCATGCTCTAAGCGTACTAAGAAGCTTGATAAGTCAGTTTCAATTGGCACTTTTCAGTCTAAGTTTATTCTATCTGTGACCCTGATTTGTTCTTTATCATCTATTACCGCGGATGCCTATGTCGACTCTGGCGCCGCTTTGAGTCTTATGGATTGGTCCTTTGCCAAACGCTGTGGGTATGATTTAGAGCCTCTTGAAACTCTTATACCTCTGAAGGGTATTGACTCCACCCCATTGGCTAGTAATAAACCACAATACTGGACACAAGTAACTATGCGAATTAATCCGGATCATCAGGAGATTATTCGCTTTCTTGTGCTGTATAATCTACATGATGTGTTGGTGCTTGGATTGCCATGGCTGCAATCTCATAACCCAGTCCTCAACTGGAACGCTATGTCTGTGTTAAGCTGGGGATGTAAGGGGATGCATGGGGACGTACCTTTGGTTTCCATTTCGTCATCTATTCCCTCTGAGATTCCTGAATTCTTGTCTGACTATCGTGACGTTTTTGAAGAACCTAAGCTTGGTTCATTACCTCCGCACCGGGAGTGCGATTGTGCCATAGATTTGATTCCGGGTAGTAAATACCCTAAGGGTCGTTTATTTAATCTGTCTGTGCCTGAACATGCTGCTATGCGAGAATATATAAAGGAGTCCTTGGAAAAGGGACATATTCGTCCTTCGTCATCTCCCTTAGGAGCCGGTTTTTTCTTTGTGTCTAAGAAAGATGGCTCTTTGAGGCCGTGTATTGATTATCGGCTTTTGAATAAAATCACGGTTAAATATCAATATCCGTTGCCACTGCTGACTGATTTGTTTGCTCGCATAAAGGGGGCCAAGTGGTTCTCTAAGATAGATCTCCGTGGGGCGTATAATTTGGTGCGAATTAAGCAGGGGGATGAGTGGAAAACCGCATTTAATACGCCCGAGGGCCACTTTGAGTATTTGGTGATGCCTTTTGGCCTTTCAAATGCCCCTTCAGTCTTTCAGTCCTTTATGCATGACATTTTCCGTGATTATTTGGATAAATTTATGATCGTGTATCTGGATGATATTCTGATTTTTTCGGATGACTGGGACTCTCATGTCCAGCAGGTCAGGAGGGTTTTTCAGGTTTTGCGGTCTAATTCCTTGTGTGTGAAGGGTTCTAAGTGCGTTTTTGGGGTTCAAAAGATTTCCTTCTTGGGATACATTTTTTCCCCCTCTTCCATCGAGATGGATCCTGTCAAGGTTCGGGCTATTTGTGATTGGACGCAACCCTCTTCTCTTAAGAGTCTTCAGAAATTTTTGGGCTTTGCTAACTTTTATCGTCGATTTATTGCTGGTTTTTCTGATGTTGTTAAACCATTGACTGATTTGACTAAGAAGGGTGCTGATGTTGCTGATTGGTCCCCTGCTGCTGTGGAGGCCTTTCGGGAGCTTAAGCGCCGCTTTTCTTCCGCCCCTGTGTTGCGTCAGCCTGATGTTGCTCTTCCTTTTCAGGTTGAGGTCGACGCTTCTGAAATCGGAGCTGGGGCGGTTTTGTCGCAAAGAAGTTCCGACTGCTCCGTGATGAAACCTTGTGCTTTTTTTTCTCGTAAATTTTCGCCCGCCGAGCGGAATTATGATATTGGGAATCGGGAGCTTTTGGCCATGAAGTGGGCTTTTGAGGAGTGGCGTCATTGGCTTGAGGGGGCTAGACATCAGGTGGTGGTATTGACCGACCACAAAAATTGAATTTATCTTGAGTCCGCCAGACGCCTGAATCCTAGACAGGCGCGCTGGTCGTTGTTTTTCTCTCGGTTTAATTTTGTGGTGTCATACCTACCGGGTTCTAAGAATGTTAAGGCGGATGCCCTTTCTAGGAGTTTTGAGCCTGACTCCCCTGGTAATTCTGAACCTACAGGTATCCTTAAGGATGGAGTGATATTGTCTGCCGTTTCTCCAGACCTGCGGCGGGCCTTGCAGGATTTTCAGGCGGATAGACCTGATCGTTGCCCACCTGGTAGACTGTTTGTTCCTGATGATTGGACCAGTAAAGTCATTTCTGAGGTTCATTCTTCTGCGTTGGCAGGTCATCCTGGAATCTTTGGTACCAGGGATTTGGTGGCAAGGTCCTTCTGGTGGCCTTCCCTGTCACGAGATGTACGAGGCTTTGTGCAGTCTTGTGACGTTTGTGCTCGGGCCAAGCCTTGTTGTTCTCGGGCTAGTGGATTGTTGTTGCCCTTGCCTATCCCGAAGAGGCCTTGGACGCACATCTCGATGGATTTTATTTCGGATCTTCCTGTTTCTCAGAAGATGTCTGTCATCTGGGTGGTGTGTGACCGTTTCTCTAAGATGGTCCATTTGGTTCCCCTGCCTAAGTTGCCTTCTTCTTCCGAGTTGGTTCCTCTGTTTTTTCAAAATGTGGTTCGTTTGCATGGTATTCCGGAGAATATCGTTTCTGACAGAGGAACCCAATTCGTGTCTAGATTTTGGCGGGCATTCTGTGCTAGGATGGGCATAGATTTGTCTTTCTCGTCTGCTTTCCATCCTCAGACTAATGGCCAGACCGAGCGGACGAATCAGACTTTGGAGACATATTTGAGGTGTTTTGTGTCTGCAGATCAGGATGATTGGGTTGCTTTTTTGCCTTTAGCGGAGTTTGCCCTCAATAATCGGGCCAGCTCTGCGACCTTGGTGTCTCCTTTTTTCTGTAATTCGGGGTTTCATCCTCGATTTTCCTCCGGTCAGGTGGAATCTTCGGATTGTCCTGGAGTGGATGCTGTGGTGGAGAGGTTGCATCAGATTTGGGGGCAGGTGGTGGACAATTTGAAGTTGTCCCAGGAGAAGACTCAGCTTTTTGCCAACCGCCGGCGTCGGGTTGGTCCTCGGCTTTGTGTCGGGGACTTGGTGTGGTTGTCTTCTCGTTTTGTCCCTATGAGGGTTTCTTCTCCTAAGTTTAAGCCTCGGTTCATCGGCCCGTACAAGATATTGGAGATTCTTAACCCTGTGTCCTTCCGTTTGGACCTCCCTGCATCTTTTTCTATTCATAATGTTTTTCATCGGTCATTGTTGCGCAGGTATGAGGTACCGGTTGTGCCTTCCGTTGAGCCTCCTGCTCCGGTGTTGGTTGAGGGCGAGTTGGAGTACGTTGTGGAAAATATCTTGGACTCCCGTGTTTCCAGACGGAAACTCCAGTATCTGGTCAAATGGAAGGGATACGGTCAGGAGGATAATTCTTGGGTGACTGCCTCTGATGTTCATGCCTCCGATCTGGTCCGTGCCTTTCATAGGGCTCATCCTGATCGCCCTGGTGGTTCTGGTGAGGGTTCGGTGCCCCCTCCTTGAGGGGGGGGTACTGTTGTGAAATTGGATTTTGGGCTCCCCCGGTGGCCACTGGTGGAATTGAACTTGTGTGCATCATCCCCTCTGTTCACCTGTTCCCATCAGGATGTGGGAGTCGCTATTTAACCTTGCTCCTCTGTCACTTCCATGCCGGTCAACATTGTAATCAGAAGCCTTTCTGTGCATGTTCCTGCTACCAGACAACTTCCAGCTAAGTCGGACTTTTGTCCTTGTTTGTTTTTTGCATTTTGTTCCAGTTCACAGCTGCAGTTTCGTTTCTGTGTCTGGAAAGCTCTTGTGATCTGAAATTGCCACTCTGATGTTATGAGTTAATACTAGAGTCTTAAAGTAATTTCAGGATGGTGTATTGATAGGGTTTTCAGCTGACCATGAAAGTACCCTTTCTGTCTTCCTGCTATCTAGTAAGCGGACCTCGATTTTGCTAAACCTATTTTCATACTACGTTTGTCATTTTCATCTTAAATCACCGCCAATATATGTGGGGGCCTCTGTCTGCCTTTTGGGGAAATTTCTCTAGAGGTGAGCCAGGACTATATTTTCCTCTGCCAGGATTAGTTAGTCCTCCGGCCGGCGCTGGGCGTCTAGGGATAAAACGCAGGCTACGCTACCCGGCTACTGTTAGTTGTGCGGCAGGTTTAGTTCATGGTCAGTTTAAGTTTCCATCCTTCCAAGAGCTAGTTCCTATGTATGCTGGGCTATGTTCTCTTGCCATTGAGAACCATAACAGGGATCCCCGCTTAACAATGACAACACCAGGCCCACACGCTGAGCCTCATTACCCGAGGAGATCGGGCGCATACGGAAATATAGTTTGCAAGCTTCACAAAAAGTAACAAATTTACTGCGTTCCCCAGCAAACTTTTCAGGCAAAGGAATCTTAGGCTCAGCAATTCTACCTGTCGCTCCAGCTTGCACATTAGATACTGCTAGTCCCTGTTGCTGCACTGCCCCCCTCAACTCAGTGACCTGTAGGGACAGCACCTCCAACTGGCGGGTTATGGAAGTCATGGGATCCATGACAAAACAAAAAAAGAAACCCTTTTTTTATATGTGGCTGATTATAATGTCATGGGAAACCTAGGTGGGCAAGAGCTAATAACCCGGGCCCCTGCAATTTCCCTCAGACTAGGGAAATCCTGACTGACCCTCTACCTAGAGTTTACACTGATTGTGTGCATGTCTAGACCTCCACCCTCACCCTGTCTCCTGTTGCAACCCTAGGCTGAAACCACAATCCACTACCCAGTGAAGAGATCATACACCAACACCCACAGTAAGCACAAACAAGGATAATGGAAAATATACACCACACCGCAGTCACTCAGGAGCACACTATAAATGCACAGGGCAAAACAAATACAAATATAGGAAGGAGTAAATAAGACAAAGGGAAATACACCACCAGATACGATACTCCAACTCCTAGCTCACCACTCCAGACCGAGATAACCAAGCACTAGACAGAAGCTATAATCGGCGACGCTCAATGTTCAGGAGAACTATTTAAAGGCAGTGGGCATGGCCCAGCTTCCAATCCGAGTACCAGATAAATTAACCCCGGACCAGCTAGATAAAATCTAGCCGACGCCAATGAGCACATAGTGGACAAACCGGAATTACCGCTGTCTGTCGTACGACCTGGTCTGAACAGCGTCCGACATGACACAAAGAGTGCTAGTTTAACTTCACTGGTCCACCGAACTTGTCTCCAAAATGCATCAGACTGGTTTAGATGTTCTTTTGCATACTTCTGATTCTAAATTTTATGGTGAGGATGCAGGAGAGGTTTTCTTCTAATGATTCTTCCATGAAGACAATATTTGTATAGGTGTCTCTAAACAGTAGAACAATGTACCACAACTGTGGAGTCTGCTAAATCTTACTGCAAGTAGGAAAAACAGTCACACTCATAGGTGAATGCAAAATGTGCAAAGTTTTATTTACAGTGGTCACCACAGTAGAAA
Organism: Ranitomeya variabilis; assembly: GCF_051348905.1. Lineage (NCBI taxonomy): Eukaryota > Metazoa > Chordata > Amphibia > Anura > Dendrobatidae > Ranitomeya > Ranitomeya variabilis. Next base: position 916,236,076 of record NC_135233.1, on the reverse strand, counting down.
TGTAACAAAAATTGATGGTTCTGAAGATAGCAGAAAGCAATCAACCTACCCTGCTGTGTGCGTATCTTCTCTAAATCTTACTGAAAATCTTTTGCGTCTCTAGTAATCCTACGAGCAACTCTCACTGAAATTTTGCTTCGTCTTCCAGACCTTATCTTGACCTCCACTGTTCCTGGTAACTGACATTTCTTAATTGCATTTTGAACTGAGGAAAGGGCAACTTGAAAACGCTTTTCTCTCTTCTATAAAGCTGGGAAATTTGCATCACTTGGCATTTCCTAATGATGATAGCAAACAAGCCATAACACTAACAGGCTAAATAAGGTCTGAAACCTTGGTCAAAATTACACTATGTTCCAAATTATTATGCAAATGACGTTTTTCTCAGATTTTCCTAAATGGTTGGTGCAAATGACAGTCAGTCTAATAAAAGTCATTACCCGATAGAGTATACATCGAATCTTATTGAAGAAACCTCCCAATGATAACAGTATAATCTCTAAAATGAATAAAAACTCAAAATGCACTGTTCCAAATTATTAGGCACAGTAGAATTTCTAAACATTTGGTATGTTTTAAAGAACTGAAAATGCTCATTTGAAGAATTTGCAGCATTAGGAGGTCACATTCACTGATCAAAAAAGCTATTTAACTCCAAAACATCCTAACAGACCAAGTTACATGTTACCATAGGAGCCCTTCTTTGATATCATCCTCACAATTCTTGCATCCATTGAACTTGTGAGTTTTTGGAGAGTTTCTGCTTGTATTTCTTTGCATGAAGTAAGAATCGCCTCCCAGAGCTGCTGTTTTGATGTGAACTGCCTCCCACCCTCATAGATCTTTTGCTTGATGATAATCCAAAGGTTCTCTACAGGGTTGAGGTCAGGGGAAGATGGTGGCCACACCATGAGTTTATCTCCTTTTATGCCCATAGCAGCCAATGACTCAGATGTATTCTTTGCAGCATGACCGCATGAGATAGTGCATTGTCATGCGTGAAGATGCTTCTGCTCCTGAAGGCACGTTTCTGCTTTTTATACCATGGAAGAAAGTTGTCAGTCAGAAACTCTATACACTTTGCAGAGGTCATTTTCACACCTTCAGGAACCTTAAAGGGCCCTACCAGCTGTTCTGGACCAAAACATAACTCCTCAACCTCCTTGCTGACGTCGCAGCCTTGTTGGGACATGGTGGCCATCCACCAACCATCCACTACTCCATCCATCTGGACCATCCAGGGTTGCTCGACACTCATCAGTAAACAAGACTGCTTGAAAAATAGTCTTCATGTATGTCTGAGCCCACTGCAACCATTTCTGCTTGTGATCACTGTTTAGGGATGGCCGAATAGTAGGTTTATGCACCAAAGCAAGCCTTTGAAGGATCCTACACCTTGAGGTTTGAGGGACTCCAGAGGCACCAGCAACTTCAAATAACTTGTTGCTGCTTTGTAATGGTATTTTGGCAGCTGCTCTCTTAATTCAATGAATTTGTCTGGCAGAAACCTTCCTCAATATGCCTTTATCTGCATGAACTCTATTTCAGTCATAAATCTCTTCATAGTATGATGATCACTCCTAAGTTTTCGTGAAATATCTAATGTTTTCAAACCTTGTCCAAGGCATTGCACTATTTAACACTTTTCAGCAGCAGAGAGAGCCTTTTTATTTCCCATATTGCTTGAAACCTGTGGCCTGCTTAATAATGTGGAACATCATTTTTAAGTAGTTTTCCTTTAACTAGAATCACCTGGAAAACTAATTATCACATGTATTTAAGATTGATTTCAGTGAACCATTGAGCCCTGAGACACAATATCATCCATGAGTTTATTTGAAAAACAAAACGATTAAATCTTTATGACACTTAAATCCAATTTGCATAATAATTTGGAACACAGTGTATATGAGCACACAAATCTCCAAGGATGCCCAAACTTTTGCATCTGCCCATTTTTCTTTTTGTAGTTTTTAAATTGTTAAATAATGACAATATATTTGTTTTGCCTGAAAGACTAAGGAAATGTGTCATCTTTAACTTTCAAACTTTTTAGAGGTTATTTCACCTTCAACTTGCTTAACTGTTCACAATAATAGTAATTTTGACCAGAGGTATCCAAACTTTTACATGCCACTGTAACCTGGGAAAGACAGAGAAGACTGTGCAAAAATGCATGTTTCAAATTTAGCATACATGCAATTCTCCCTAAGTCGCTACAGGGCTTGGCAAAAGTTCCGCCTATGTGATCGCTGATCTGGAGAGAAAACCAGGATATCATAAAATAACAAGCTAATTAAGGTCTGAAACCTTGGTCAAAATTATCTGAGCACACAAATCTCCAAGGATGCCCAAACTTTTGCATCTGCCCATTTTTCTTTTTGTAGTTTTTAAATTGTAAAATAATGACAATATAATTGTTTTGCCTGAAAGACAAAGGAAATGTGTCATCTTTAACTTTCGACCTTTTTAGAGGTTATTTCACCTTCAACTTGCTTAACTGTTCACAATAATAGTAATTTTGACCAGAGGTATCCAAACTTTTACATGCCACTGTAACCTGGGAAAGACAGAGAAGACTGTGCATAAACGCATGTTTCAAATTTAGCATGCAGGCAATTCTCCCTAAGTAGCTACAGGGCTTGGCAAAAGTTCCGCCTATGTGACGACTGATCTGGAGAAAAGACCAGGATATCATAAAATAATCCATGACACAAGAATAGAGAAGTGAAAGAATTTTATTCGCAGCCACTTGTACAAACGTTTCGGTCAATAAGGTTGACCTTCTTCAGTATACTTGCTATTATGAAATACTTGCTATTATGAAATAACGTATATTTGTGGCTCAAATCAAAAGGGGTCCTATTTGGATCCTATGAGGTAATGTAAATGATGCTAATGTGCAGATAATCCAATAGAATTCTCCGGATAGTTACTTGCGGAGTGATGTCCTTCTCAGAGAATCAGATCCCATATAGTTTTATGTGGTGTTCAGATCCGTATTGTGGACCGAGATGGTGCTTGTCCCTGTCTAGGGTGGGCTGTGATGGCGTCTGTCAGGAACGCGGTGTCCGCCGCTTGTTCACAGATCGTGAACAAGCGGCAGACACCGCGTTCCTGACAGACGCCATCCGAGTAGGATCCCTTTTGATTTGAGCCACAAATATACGTTATTTCATAATAGCAAGTATTTCATAATAGCAAGTATACTGAAGAAGGTCAACCTTATTGACCGAAACGTTTGTACAAGTGGCTGCGAATAAAATTCTTTCAGTTGACAAAGTTGAGTGCCAAAATTTATTATATTTAGTTTCTGGTGTGGGAACCTTCTTTTGAGCACCACTACAGCTGTGCCACGATACACTTTAATACAAGAGTAGAGAAGGTCTTGGAAGATGTCATTCACAAATTCTTGGAAAACAGCTGGGGCATTGCTGAGCCCAAATGGCATAACTCGGTACTCATAATGACCATCCTGGGTGTTCAAAGCAGTCTTCCATTCATCTCCTCTGTGTATCTGGATTAGATTGTATGCTCCTCTCAGATCCAGCTTGGTATAAACTGGCACCTCTGAGGTAATAGAACAATTCCATGATAAAATGAAATGGATATTTGCTCTTAAGCGTGATCTGATAAAAACTCTTATAATCTATACAAGGCTGGAGAGTCTCATCCTTTTTTCTGATGAAGAACGTGGCTCTGCCAGTGAAGAGGACTTCTGAATGAATCCCTTTGAAAGATTCTCCTTTACATACTTAGACATTGCTAGGGTCTCCACCTGTGACATGGGATAAATACGGCCCCATTGAGGTAAGAATCCTGGAAGTTGGTCTAAGGAGCAGCCATACGGTCTATGTGGGAGGTAGCATATCTGCTTCCTTCTGTAAAGGACAAACCTCGGATATACAGTGGCATACGATACCGTGATCCAAGGAGAGACAAAGGAGATAAGCAAGGTGCTACACCAGGACTGACCTTGGGTAGATGCCAGCTGACTCCGCAGGGACGGGTAGCTGGGACGGCCTGAAGGCATTTCATCTGGAGGGTATACACCTGACGTGCTGATGCCCTGTATCGTTATGGACAACTAACATAACAAGCTAAGTAGCGGTCTCTGATAATATGTGAATATACTCCTGATGAACATCTTTTGGGAGGAGAAATGCGTCGAGTTTCGACTGACATATTTATGCCTATCTATGGAACTATGAGTTCTAGAGTTTGTGAGACTGACTCATCTATGCCTATTTATGGGTTTATGAACTTTAGAGTCTGAGAGACTGATCTATGTAGACCTATCTATGGTTCTATTTAAAGTGTGTGAACCTGGTTTTGATGGGATGCAGGTTTATTTCTATATGAAAGTTTGTACATAGCTAGTGGCTCATTTGAATATCATTGTAGGGCATTGTGCACTATATCTTTGCTTTTTAGGATAACTGTCTGTCACGGCGGCGCTGAGCTCCTGCCGCCCCGCCTGGCACTCTGCCCCCCGCTCACCGACATACTTACCCTCTCCGGCGCGCTCCTCCTGCAGGCGTGCGTTCTTCCTTCTTCTCCTCCTGATTCATTGCAGCTTCCTGGTGTCCGTCGGGTGTGCATGCGCACTCCATCTCCCTCTGCGCACGCGCACTTCCTCTTTGATATGCTGGCACGACGCTTCTCCTCTCTTTGACCCTGGAGGACCCTGACCTGGAAGTCCTTCTGTGTCTCTTCTATTTAAGGTAACTCCTTCCTCTGCTCCATGCCTGATTATCATTTGTCCTCATTTGACCCAAGTCCCTCTGTACCTTGCTCTGTGCGTTCGCCATACCTTGCTCTGTCCTGTGCGTTCGCCATACCTTGCTCTGTCCTGTGCGTCCGTCATACCTTGCTCTGTCCTGTGCATCCACCATACCTTGCTCTGTCCTGTGCGTCCATCATACCCTGCCTGTCCTGTGCATCCGTCATACCCTGCCTGTCCAGTGTTTCTGCCATACCCTGCCTGTCCTGTGTTTCCGCCATATCCAGTCTGTCCTGGGCGTCCGCCATATCCTGCCTATTCTTAGTCTCAGTCATTGCCAGTCTGTCCTGTGTCTCCTTATAGCCAGTTCTGCGTCTTTTCCGCTTCTACTTCCTGTCCCCGGTTATCAGCTTCTGCAGCAATAGTCTCCCTTGGGCCTGTCCCTAACACTCCCTGTATTGGGGTTGTCCACCTGGCCAGCTCACCCTTGGGAGGTTCTCTGTCGTGGTTCACTTTAGGAGTTCCAAAAGATCTGACATGGTCTGTGCACAAGTAACATCCTGTGCTTCTTTTTTTCTATTGAGATTTATGGTTATTATTACCTAGACTAATATTGTGTAATATTGTTACTTAGGATAACTGTTGATCATAACAACTCCTGCAAATCCCAATTTTTTTTGGGGGGACAGCCGTCGAGTAGCGTGGGTGTCATTGCGCAGGTCTAGGGTGCCAACCTCTGCTGTGAGGTAGGGCCAGATCAAGGGACAGTTCTCATCCTCTATTGGTCCTTATCTATTAGTATTATATACACATACCTTTCTATCCCTCCCCTCATAGGGAGTGCTAGGATAGAAGGGACAGTCGACGGTGTGCGGGGGACAGGGGCTGACTGGCCCAGGTGGCAAAGAGGCAAATGCCCCCTGGGCCGCTCCCCCAGCAGCTGTTCAGGGCCGGCTGCCTGGTGGTGGCTACAACCACACAGCAAATTGTACGCAGCCATGTCTGCTGTACTGTGACGTGGCCGGCAGCAGACACAGCCGCATCACAGTCAGCACACACGTCTGCGCTGGGGCCAGGAGCTATGCTTGGCTGTCACCTTGACGGCTGCACAGCTACTGCTCCCTTCATTTTCTCTATACTTCCAGGTTAGGTGTTGGGTATGCGCGATGGCGTCCTCACGCACACGCCGACATGACCTGGATGCTAGAAGCAGAGAGGCACTGTAGGTGAGCAACTGATGAGGTAAGTATGAAGAACTTTTTTGTTTTCTTTATAAAATAAATTTAATGGTGGGTAACTGCAAGTTATGAAGTGGGGGGTGTAAGGAGGCTGCACATGATGGAATTTGGGGGTTAAAGGAGACTGCACATGATGGAGTGAGGGGGTAAGTGGGGCTGCACATGATAAAGGTTGAGTGGGGCTGTACATGATGGAGTGGGGCTGCACATGATGAAGGGGGAGTGGGGCTGCACATGATAGTTTAGTGGATAAAGGAGACTGCACATGATGAAGTGGGGAGAGTGGGGCTGTACATGATGGAATGGGGCAGCACATGATGATGTGGGGGTAAGGGGGATTGCGCATGATGAAGGGGGAGTGGGGCTGCACATGAAGTGGGGGGTAAGGGGGACTGCACATGATGAAGTGGGGGTAAGGGGGACTGCACATGATGAATTGGGGGTTAAAGGGGACTGCACATGATGAAGTGGGGGTAATGTGATCTGCACATGAAGTGGGGGTAATGGGGATTGCACATGATAAAGTGGAGTGTAAGATGGACTGCACATGAAGTGGGGGGTAAGGGTGACTGCACATGATGAAGTGGGGGGTAAGGGGACTGCACATGATGAAGTGGGAGAAGGGGACTGCAGGACTGCACATGATGAAGTGTGTCTGATGTGGGACTGCTCATGATGAAATGGAAGGGGGATAGGGGGCTGCAAATGATGAAGGGGCACTGCAGATGAAGTGAGGGGGTGATAGGGGACTGCAATGAATGAAGTAAGGGGACTTCAAATTAAACTGGGGGGACTGAAAAATGATAAATTCAGTGTGAGGGACAGGGGACAGCAATTTAATTGAAGGTGGGGGTGGGGAGAGCAAATGATGATCTAGGGGAAGAACAAATAATTAATTTTAAGGGTGGGGGAGTAAATGATGTATTGAATGTGGGGTTGAGCAGTTGATAATGAATAGAGGGTGAGAGAGAAAGACATGACAATGAATTGGGGCGGGAGGGGCATGTAACTATAATGAATCAGGGTTAGGGTTAGAGTGGTAGGAACATAGTGGGGGGCGTTGAGGATGAAGTGACTGGTAATGAATTGGGGGAAAGAGTACAGGTGGTAATTAATTTATATATTAAATGGGGAAAGTGGCTATTTATAGTTAGTGGGTGCACAGTGGTGGATTATAATTTATATTTGGAATGGTCGGTTAATAATAATAATGATAATTTTATTTCTATAGTGCCAACACTTTACATTTTAGAGGGGTCTTGTACAGACAATGGACATTAAGCATAACAATAAACACATAGATCAACAGATACCAAAAGGAATGAGCGCCCTGCTCGCAAGCTTACAATCTATGAGGTTGCATAATAACCAATTATATATTGTTTGTGGGTGCACCTCTGTATTCAGATGTCTAGTGTACACCATGTTCCAAATTATTATGCAAATTGGATTTAAGTGTCATAAAGATTTAATTGTTTGGTTTTGCAAATAAACTTGTGGATGGTATTCTGTCTCAGGGCTCAATGAATCACTGAAATCAATCTTAAACACATGTGATCATTAGTTTTCCAGGTGATTCTAATTAAAGAAAAACTACTTAAAAATTATGTTCCACATTATAAAGCAGACCACAGGTTTCAAGCAATATGGGAAATAAAAAGGATCTCTCTGCTGCTGAAAAGCATTAAATAGTGCAATGCCTTGGTCAAAGCATGAAAACATTAGATATTTCACGAAAACTTAAGAGTGATCATCATACTGTGAAGAGATTTGTGACTGAAACAGAGCACAGACAGAGTTCATGCAGATAAAGGCATAAGGAGGAAGGTTTCTGCCAGACAAATTCATTGGATAAAGAAAGCAGCTTCCAAAATACCATTACAAAGCAGCAAACAGTTATTTGAAGCTGCTGGTGCCTCTGGAGTCCCTCGAACCTCAAGGTGTAGGATCCTTCAAAGGCTTGCTGTGGTGCATAAACCTACTATTTGGCCACCCCTAAACAGTGTTCACAAGCAGAAATGGTTGCAGTGGGCCCAGATACACATGAAGACTGATTTCCAAACAGTCTTGTTTACTGATGAGTGTCGAGCAACCCTGGGTGGTCCAGATGGATGGAGTAGTGGATGGTTGGTGGATGGCCACCATGTCCCAACAAGGCTGCAACGTCAGCAAGGAGGTGGAGGAGTCATGTTTTGGGCTGGAATCATGGGGAAACAGCTGGAAGGGCCCTTTAAGGTACCTGAAGGTGTGAAAATGACCTCGGCAAAGTATATAGAGTTTCTGACTGACAACTTTCTTCCATGGTATAAAAATCAGAATTGTGCCTTCAGGAGCAAAATCATCTTCATGCTGACAATGCCCCATCTCATGCTGCAAAGAATATCTCTGAGTCATTGTCTGCTATGGGCATAAAAGGAGATAACCTCATGGTGTGGCCACCATCTTCCCCTGACCTCAACCCTATACAGAACCTTTGGAGTATCATCAAGCAAAAGATCTATGAGGGTGGGAGGCAGTTCACATCAAAACAGCAGCTCTGGGAGGGAAGAAATACAAGCAGAAACTCTCCAAAAACTCACAAGTTTAATGGAGGCGAGAATTGTGAAGGTGATAACAAAGAAGGGTTCCTATGGTAACATGTGACTTGGCCTGTTGGGATGTTTTGGAGTTAAATAGCTTTTTTGTTCAGTGAATGTGACCTCCTAATGCTGCAAATTCCACAAATGAGCATTTTCAGTTCTTTAAAACAGATCAAATGTTTAGAAATTCCACTGTGCCTAATAATTTGGAACAGTGCATTTTGAGTTTTTATTCATTGTGGAGATTATACTGTTATCATTGGGAGGTTTCTCCAATAAAATTCGATGTATACTCTAACGGGTGATGACTTTTATTAGACTGACTGTCATTTGCACCGACCATTTAGGAAAATCCGAGAAAAATATAATTTGCATAATAATTTGGAACATGGTGTAGAAGAAAGGGAAAAAGTGGGGAATGTGGTCTGGAAGCGGTGCTCTAGGTAACTGTGTTATTTTATGCAGAGACGAGTCCTGGCTGGAAGAAGTGATGGCAGTCTGTGCTGGATGAAAATAAAAAGCAAAGATGAAGGACTTCAGCTAGAGACATCACTAGTGAGTCAGTGTATTACCTGTACACTGACACTATACACTGTATACTATATACAAAGCTCCTATGTATAATGTCACTGGCAGTGGTGATCACTGTATTACCTGTACACTGACACCTTATACAGATCTCCTGTGTATAATGTCACCAGTGATCACTGTAGTATCTTTACACTGACCGTAAATATAGAGTTCCTGTATACAATGGCACTTAGTGTTGTGCTTTATTAAAATTAATGATCAGTATTGTAGTATACAAGTAGTGAAAGTTGTACTCTCCCTGACAGAAGTAATGTCGCTTATCCATGTTATGTAAATAAAAGCTTATAACCTGATGTTAAATTCATCCATTGGTTGTATAAATTATTCTTTTGAAAGCTGAAACCCTCCAAAATGTGGTTTAGGTTAAGAAAATAAATTGACATCAATGCAGAAATATTGATCAGTTAATGGACACAGAATGGTCAGATTTTAGCAAGCCAAAATTTTTGTCGCCTGGTCATATAATGCACCGAATCCTAGTTTACATCCTCACCTGTGCTCAGTAAATGATCGGTTATTTAGTGTGTGTATATAAAAATAAACCCAGCACCCCAGACCTTCACTTGAACTGCAACTTGAGCTCTTGACAACATGCCAAAAATCCACCCTGCGACCAAAGCCTGGATTATCAAGAGGCTGAAGACCAGATCCACTGCTGTGTCTCAGCGTCAAGTACAAAGAATTAAAAAAAAGATTTGAAGAGACTGGAGATGTGTTTGACTAGCTCAGGTCTGGCAGACCCCGCAAGACAACTGCTCAGGAGGAATGTTTGTTGGTTATAAAATCCAAAGCAAGCCCCTCTTCCACAGCAGCAGAGCTCCAACAGGTCTGGTCACCTCAAGTCCCTGTGTCAACTAGTAAAAGTTAAATTCACCGCACGTGACACGCCGATCGTTAGCAAGGCGTGGGAGCGCCGCTTGTCATACCAGACACTGCAGGTCCAGACTACTGGACAGGATCTTCCATAGGCGGACATTTAAATTACAATAGAGCTTATATTGCACCGCTGGGACTTTCCGCCTTCTCTGTATATCACTATCTTAGCTGGAACAAGCGATTACGTGACAAAGGCTCTGGTTGAGCCGAAACATTGTATATAAAAAATCACAGATGCTGTAATATTCTGTTACGCTCCCAGTTTATGTATAATATATACCTAGAGAGAGTGCAGTGAACTTAACTTTTACTGTTATTCTGGGCCATTGGTCCGTTACACCAGCACCTCGCCATATTAAGGCTGAGTGCACACCTAAACCTTTACCTGTGTCAACTAGAACAGTTTGTAGGATTCTGTCTCAAAATGGCCTCCATGGTTGAATCAGTGCCCAGAAGCCAGCACTAAACAAAAGGCAAATAAAAAACCGTGTGGCATTTGCAAACTCCCACAGCCTGCTAAATAGATGGACACTGGAAAAGTGGCAGAAGATGGATTTCTCTTCAGTAGAATTACACCACAGCTGCCACAAACACTGCAGGAGACTTACTTACAAAATACACCCAGAAGACAGTTACATTTGGTGGTTGAAAGATCATGGTCTGGGGTTACATTCAGTATGGGGGTGTGCGAAACATTTGCAAGGTGGAAGGCAATATCAACAGCCTAAAATATCAAGAAGTATTAGCTACCGCTTATATTCCAAATCATAAAAGAGGTCAAATTCTGCAGCAGGATGGTGCTCCATCTCATACATCCATCTCTACAACAAAGTTCCTCCAGGCAAAAAAGATCAAGGTGCTCAAGGACTGGCCAGCCCAGTCACCAGACATGAACATCATTGAGCATGTTTGGGGAAGGATGAAAGAGGACGATTGGAAGACAAAACCAAAGAATCTAGAGGAGCACCACAACTTCATTCACCAATGTTATGCAACATATATTTGTATTTTAAGTTAATTATTTGTCTGTGGGAAACAAAAATTTTGTCTTGCCAAAATCTGACCATTCTGTGTCCATTAAATGATCAATATTTCTGCTTTGATAACAATTTATTTTCTTAACCTAAATCACATTTTGGAGGGTTCCAGCTTTCAAAACAATAACTTATACAACCAATGGATGAATTTAACATCAGGTTATAAGCTTTTATTTACATAGCATGGATAAGCGACATAACTTCTGTCAGGGAGTGTATGGTGGCATCATTGGTCTTTGTATAGAATGTAGTTTCATGTAGAGATAATGGTGATATTATAATTAGTGTTGAGCGATACCGTCCGATACTTGAAAGTATCGGTATCGGAAAGTATCGGCCGATACCGGCAAAGTATCGGATCCAATCCGATACCGATACCCGATACCAATACAAGTCAATGGGACTCAGGTATCGGACGGTATTCCTGATGGTTCCCAGGGTCTGAAGGAGAGGAAACTCTCCTTCAGGCCCTGGGAACCATATTAATGTGTAAAAGAAAGAATTAAAATAAAAAATATCGCTATACTCACCTGTCCGACGCAGCCGGGACCTCAGCGAGGGAACCGGCAGCGTTGTTTGTTTAAAATTCACGCTTTTACTTGGTTACGTGAGGTCCCGGCTTGTGATTGGTCAGGGCGGCCATGTTGCCGGGACGCGGACCAATCACAGCAAGCCGTGACGAAATTACGTCACGGCTTGCTGTGATTGGTCCGAGTCCCGGCAACATGGCCGCCATTAACCAATCACAAGCCGTGACGTCACGGGAGGCTGGACATGCGCGTATTTTGAAAAGCGCGCGTGTCCAGCCTCCAGTGACGTCCCGGCTTATGATTGGTCACGGCGCCATGTTGCCGGGACGCGGACCAATCACAGCAAGCCGTGACGAAATTACGTCACGGCTTGCTGTGATTGGTCCGCGTCCCGGCAACATGGCCGCCATTAACCAATCACAAGCCGTGACGTCACGGGAGGCTGGACACGCGCGCTTTTCAAAATACGCGCATGTCCAGCCTCCCGTGACGTCCCGGCTTGTGATTGGTTAATGGCGGCCATGTTGCCGGGACGTCACTGGAGGCTGGACACGCGCGCTTTTCAAAATACGCGCATGTCCAGCCTCCCGTGACGTCCCGGCTTGTGATTGGTTAATGGCGGCCATGTTGCCGGGACGTCACTGGAGGCTGGACACGCGCGCTTTTCAAAATACGCGCATGTCCAGCCTCCCGTGACGTCCCGGCTTGTGATTGGTTAATGGCGGCCATGTTGCCGGGACGTCACTGGAGGCTGGACACGCGCGCTTTTCAAAATACGCGCATGTCCAGCCTCCCGTGACGTCCCGGCTTGTGATTGGTTAATGGCGGCCATGTTGCCGGGACGTCACTGGAGGCTGGACACGCGCGCTTTTCAAAATACGCGCATGTCCAGCCTCCCGTGACGTCACGGCTTGTGATTGGTTAATGGCGGCCATGTTGCCGGGACGCGGACCAATCACAGCAAGCCGTGACGTAATTTCGTAATTTCGTCACGGCTTGCTGTGATTGGTCCGCGTCTCGGCAACATGGCCGCCCTGACCAATCACAAGCCGGGACTTCACGTAACCAAGTAAAAGCGCGAAATTTAAACAAACAACGCTGCCGGTTCCCTCGCTGAGGTCCCGGCTGCGTCGGACAGGTGAGTATAGCGATATTTTTTATTTTAATTCTCTTTTTTACACATTATTACATTAATGTTGTTGCGATACCCGATACCCGATATCACAAAAATATCGGATCTCGGTATCGGAAATTCCGATACAGCAAGTATCGGCCGATACCCGATACTTGCAGTATCGGAATGCTCAACACTAATTATAATATTATGTATTCTCTGTGTAGTGGTGATAGTACTAGGCACTGTGTAGCTGTATTGTTGTGTGTATGTTTGTAAGTAAGCTCCGTTATGACACCATATCTAAGCAGTAAGCTTGGTTCTGGTACTCTATCAATGTAGTAATCTAGATTATGGTACTGTATGTATGTCGTAATCTCAGTTCTGCTCCAGTTTCTATGTAGCAGACTTGGTTCCATGTAGTAGACTTATTAAGCTCGGTTCTGCTCCCTTATCTCTGTAGTAAGCTCGGTTCTGCTCCCATATCTCTGCAGTAAGCTCGGTTCTGCTCCCATATCTCTGCAGTAAGCTCGGTTCTGCTCCCATATCTCTGCAGTAAGCTTGGTTCTGCTCCCATATCTCTGTAGTAAGCTCGGTTCTGCTCCCTTATCTCTCTAGTAAGCTCACTTCTGCTCCCTTATCTCTGTAGTATGCTAGGTTCTGCTCCCATATCTCTGTAGTAAGTTTGGTTCTGCTCCCATATCTCTGTAGTAAGGTCGATTCTGTTCCCATATCTCTGCAGTAAGTTCGGTTCTGCTCCCATTTCTCTGCACTAAGCTCGGTTCTGCTCCCATATCTCTGTAGTAAGCTTGGTTCTGCTCCCATATCTTTGCAGTAAGCTCGGTTCTGTTCCCATATCTCTGTAGTAAGCTCGTTTCTGCTTCCTTATCTCTGTAGTAAGCTTGGTTCTGTTCCCATATCTCTGTAGTAAGCTTGGTTCTGCTCCCTTATCTCTGTAGTAGGCTCGTTTCTGCCATATCTCTGTAGTAAGCCCTGTTCTGCTCCCATATCTCTGCAGTAAGCTTGGTTCTGCTCCCATATCCTTGCTGTTAGCTCGGTTCTGCTCCCATATCTCTGTAGTAAGCTCGGTTCTGCTCCCATATCTTTGCAGTAAGCTCGGTTTGGCTCCCATATCTCTGAATCTAGTAAGTTCGGTTCTGCTCCCATATCTCTATAATAAGCTCTGTTCTGCTCCCATATCTCTGTAGTAAGCTCTGTTCTGCTCACATATCTCTGTAGTAAGCTCCGTTCTGTTCCCATATCTCTGGAGTAAGCTCGATTCTGCTCCCATATCTATGCAGCAAGCTCCGTTCAGTTCCCATATTTGTGTACCAGCCTGTTTTTAAAGTCTGTTATCTCTGCTACTTTAATGCAGTGGCCAGATATAAGCAGGAAAAAGGAGGGCCACCGCAACTCGAGGGCCACTGCCTTGTGATTGCCCCCCAGGCTGAAAATTGCCAGCCAGCCCCTGTATACAGGAATACAAGCACTGGAACCTGAGAACTAACAAGAGTGTTTATGAACAAACTTACAACGTTGCATAGGCACCTCCCTGCAGAACCACTGGGCCATGGTTCGGGGCAAGCCATGAGGGGCAAAACTAAGCGACCTCCTGGTTTCTCACTAAAGGCCTTGAAGATGTGATTAGATTTGAACCCAAGTGGTCTCCAGGTGCCAGGACAGACACTGGAGCTGCAGAAGCTGACCCCCTAAGGGGTGGAGGGAAGCAAAAATGGACACGGAGAGCCAGAACTGCAAGTAGTTGGATAGGATGAGGATGGATACTGCATGTCTGGTAGACAGGATGGGAACTGGCACACAGGAACAGATGGGGCAGGTACAGGAACACAGGACCTTGTTCAGATTAGACAGGTGATGCAGGCAGTAACTGGTGAGTACCAGGCGGGTCGGTATCATAAGTTGGTATGAGCAGGATGGGATAAGAAGTGGTTTCAGACAGGACACACTGGATTAGGATCAGGATGGCAGGCAGGATCAGGTACAGACTGGGTAGACAGGATCACAATCAGGGAGCACGGGTACAGGGATCTTACTACTTAGAAAAATATTTACATCAATAATGTACTAGAGTATCTAAGGCATTGCCCTAAATGGGAGGGTAGCCTTAAATAGCTGATATCTTCCAGACATTGGCTGGGGACATTTACAGAAGCATGTACTCTGTCCGTTTAAGAAGCAGGGAGCATGCATACCCTAAGCACACTGCCAGGAAACCTGTGTGCCATTTGCAGGTCCTGGGAGGAAGGAGATGCTGTGGAGACCTGAGCAGCATGGAAGGGTAAGTTAGCGTTTGAGTGTCCTTGACTACAGGTGGAAGTGGACCCATGCAAGGGCTCTGGTGCAGTCATAACAGACTGGAACAGCAGACACTGCTGCTTCTCATGCTGGACTCCGCAAGAACCCGACTGCTGTGACAAGCAGCGATGTCAGTAAGGTTACCACAGTTTACAGCTGATGGGTCACATATAGGGCAGCGTGAGAGCCGAAATGATGAGCGGTAATGTTACCATGGCAACATCACCGCTTCTCATTCTGGCTTTCGCGCTGCCCTCGTGAGACCCAGCGGCTGTGAACTGTGGTAACCTCATTGATGTCACCACTCATCACAGCAGCTGGGTTTCACCGAGTACAGTGTAAGAACTGACAGTGGCTGCTGATCCGGTCTATGATGCTTTATTCTCTAAATGGGGCTTCATACACTGGACAAAAATAAACAGGGATCATTGTGGGAACTCCATGTCGATAAGGCGGACTGGTGTGGTTTACTTTTTTTTAATAAATAAGTGAAAAAAGAAAGTGATTGATTTTTAGAAATAAAGGACTTGTGTAGGTGAGTTTATTCATTTTGATTGTGGTTAGCATTGGGGGTGTCTGACAGACACCTCTCTATTACTAACCCCAGGGCTTGATTTCAATGCCAGCTGCTGACATCAAGCCAACAATCCCATTACCCTGATTTCCACTGTACAAGGACAATCAGGAACAGCTGAGGCTAAGCCTCAGAACTTGCTCATCTAATGGATGTGCCATTTCTGGGGCAGCAGATGGCTGATTTTAATTGGCTGGGAGAAGACCAATATCCATGGATATTCCCAGCCTATAAATATCAGCGGGCATCATTATTTTAGGGTTCTCACTTTTTAAAAACCAGTAAAGGCTAAGCAGACACCTGTGAGCTGATATTAATAGGCTGGGTAGCTCAGTGGTTATTGGGCCTTTCAAAGCATAAAAAGGCCAGCTCACAGCATTCCTCTTCCCTTAGCTGGTTAAAAAAATTATGGGGGAATCCACACCATTTTTTATTTATTTGTTTATTTATTTTTAGGCTAAATACATGTACAGTAAAATACACGCACAGCACTAAATATACGTATCACATCTCTTTATCTACCAATCTTTCTATCATCTATCCATCTATCTATCTAGCTAAACAAAAACCTACATACCGTATGTACTCGAGTATAAGCCAAGAATTTCAGCACATTTTAAAAGGCTGAAATTGCCCCTCTCGGTTTATACTCAAGTCATTCTCAGGGGTCGGCAGGGTAAGGGGAGCGTCAGCTGTCTAGTCATACTCACCTGCTCCCTGGTTCTCCGGGAGCTGATAGCTTCTTCCTGTATTGAGCAGTCACATGGTACCGCTCATTACATTAATGAATATGGACCCGACTCCAGTCCCATAGGGGTGGAGCCACATATTTATTACTGTAATGAGCAGTACCATGTGACCGCTCAATACAGGAAGAAGCTGTCAGCGCCCGGAGAACCAGGGACTTGCAGGGACCATGCCAGGAGCAGGTGAGTATAACGGGGCAGTGCGGATATTCATCTGACCCCCGCTCCGTCTTCCTCGTCCCCTGCAGTGATGCTCAGGTCAGAGGGCGCGATGATGTGATTAGTGTGTGCGCCGCCCTCTGCCTGAACAGTCAGTGCAGAGGACGCGGAAGACACAGGGTCACCTGGTGGTGGAACGGGGGACAGGTGAATATAGCAGGTGCCGTGGGCCTGAGCGACGAGAGGTGATTATGTGATCTTTTTTTTTTTATCGCAGCAACAGCATATTATGGGGCATAATAGTCTATGGAGCATCTTATGGGGCCATAATCAGCATTTGTGGAGCATTATATGGGGGAAATGTGTCTATGGAGCATCTTGTGGGGCCATAATTAGTATTTGTGGAGCATTATACGAGGCAATTGTGTCTATGGAGCATCTTATGGGGCCATAATCACCATTTGTGCAGCTTTATATGGGGCAAATATCTCTATGGAGCATCTTATGGGGGCCATAATCAGCATTTGTGAAGCATTATACGGGGCAATTGTGTCTATGGAGCATCTTATGGGGGCCATAATCAACATTTGTGGAGCATTATACGGGGCAAATGTGTCTATGGAGCATCTTATGGGGGCCATAATCAGCATTTGTGAAGCATTATACGGGGCAATTGTGTCTATGGAGCATCTTATGGGGGCCATAATCAGCATTTGTGGAGCATTATATGGGGCAAATGGGTCTATGGAGAATCTTATGGGGCCCATCATAAACTGTATGGAGCATTATATGGGGCTCCTGATTCAATATGGATATACACAAACACTTAACCAACTGATGTCTCAATTAATTTTACTTTTATTGGTATCTATTTTTATTTTTGACATTTACCAGTAGCTGCTGCATTTTCCACCCTAGGCTTATACTCGAGCCATTAAGTTTTCCCAGTTTTTTATGGCAAAAGTAGGGTTCTCGGCTTAAACTCGGGTCGGCTTATACTCGAGTATATATGGTATATATAAAATGAGCATCAGGTAAGTAGACCAAAAGTGCACACACATAGAGAAAACCTATAAGGAATTAGTGCAAGGATTATATGGAAAAAACTATTTTTTAAAAATTAGATAAAAAAATAATAAGAATTATAATACCGAGAAAGAGGCCTTAATATGTCCTGTGATGCCACGTAGGCATCATGAAAGTCGGTGCCAATCCGACCTGTGATGCCTATGTGGCATCATGGCAGGATCGCATTCCTGTAGATTGGGTGAAAAGGTTAACTGAAATTTCACCCGACCTGCAGGTACAGGAGGAGTTGTACTTGAGTCCAGGCAGGGGCTGGCTGGCAATTTTCAGCCTGGGGGGCAATCACAAGGCAGTGGCCCTCGAGTTGCGGTGGCCCTCCTTTTTCCTGCTTATATCTGGCCACTGCATTAAAGTAGCAGAGATAACAGACTTTAAAAACAGGCTGGTACACAAATATGGGAACTGAACGGAGCTTGCTGCATAGATATGGGAGCAGAATCGAGCTTACTCCAGAGATATGGGAACAGAACGGAGCTTACTACAGAGATATGTGAGCAGAACAGAGCTTACTACAGAGATATGGGAGCAGAACAGAGCTTATTATAGAGATATGGGAGCAGAACCGAACTTACTAGATTCAGAGATATGGGAGCCAAACCGAGCTTACTGCAAAGATATGGGAGCAGAACCAAGCTTACTACAGAGATATGGGAGCAGAACCGAGCTAACAGCAAGGATATGGGAGCAGAACCAAGCTTACTGCAGAGATATGGGAGCAGAACAGGGCTTACTACAGAGATATGGCAGAAACGAGCCTACTACAGAGATAAGGGAGCAGAACCAAGCTTACTACAGAGATATGGGAACAGAACCAAGCTTACTACAGAGATAGGGGAACAGAACCGAGCTTACTACAGAGATATGGGAGCAGAAACGAGCTTACTACAGAGATAAGGAAGCAGAAACGAGCTTACTACAGAGATATGGGAACAGAACCGAGCTTACTGCAAAGATATGGGAGCAGAACCAAGCTTACTACAGAGATATGGGAGCAGAACCGAGCTTAGTGCAGAGAAATGGGTGCAGAACCGAACTTACTGCAGAGATATGGGAACAGAATCGACCTTACTACAGAGATATGGGAGCAGAATCAAACTTACTACAGAGATATGGGAGCAGAACCTAGCATACTACAGAGATAAGGGAGCAGAAGTGAGCTTACTAGAGAGATAAGGGAGCAGAACCGAGCTTACTACAGAGATATGGGAGCAGAACCAAGCTTACTGCAGAGATATGGGAGCAGAACCGAGCTTACTGCAGAGATATGGGAGCAGAACCGAGCTTACTGCAGAGATATGGGAGCAGAACCGAGCTTACTACAGAGATAAGGGAGCAGAACCGAGCTTAATAAGTCTACTACATGGAACCAAGTCTGCTACATAGAAACTGGAGCAGAACTGAGATTACGACATACATACAGTACCATAATCTAGATTACTACATTGATAGAGTACCAGAACCAAGCTTACTGCTTAGATATGGTGTCATAACGGAGCTTACTTACAAACATACACACAACAATACAGCTACACAGTGCCTAGTACTATCACCACTACACAGAGAATACATAATATTATAATATCACCATTATCTCTACATGAAACTACATTCTATACAAAGACCAATGATGCCACCATACACTCCCTGACAGAAGTT
Source organism: Ranitomeya variabilis (assembly GCF_051348905.1). NCBI lineage: Eukaryota > Metazoa > Chordata > Amphibia > Anura > Dendrobatidae > Ranitomeya > Ranitomeya variabilis. The sequence continues at coordinate 916,216,851 of NC_135233.1, read as the reverse complement.
ATGTCGCTTATCCATGTTATGTAAATAAAAGCTTATAACCTGATGTTAAATTCATCCATTGGTTGTATAAGTTATTGTTTTGAAAGCTGGAACCCTCCAAAATGTGATTTAGGTTAAGAAAATAAATTGTTATCAAAGCAGAAATATTGATCATTTAATGGACACAGAATGGTCAGATTTTGGCAAGACAAAATTTTTGTTTCCCACAGACAAATAATTAACTTAAAATACAAATATATGTTGCATAACATTGGTGAATGAAGTTGTGGTGCTCCTCTAGATTCTTTGGTTTTGTCTTCCAATCGTCCTCTTTCATCCTTCCCCAAACATGCTCAATGATGTTCATGTCTGGTGACTGGGCTGGCCAGTCCTTGAGCACCTTGATCTTTTTTGCCTGGAGGAACTTTGTTGTAGAGATGGATGTATGAGATGGAGCACCATCCTGCTGCAGAATTTGACCTCTTTTATGATTTGGAATATAAGCGGTAGCTAATACTTCTTGATATTTTAGGCTGTTGATATTGCCTTCCACCTTGCAAATGTTTCGCACACCCCCATACTGAATGTAACCCCAGACCATGATCTTTCAACCACCAAATGTAACTGTCTTCTGGGTGTATTTTGGATCCATACTGGCTCCAGTAAGTCTCCTGCAGTGTTTGTGGCAGCTGTGGTGTAATTCTACTGAAGAGAAATCCATCTTCTGCCACTTTTCCAGTGTCCATCTATTTAGCAGGCTGTGGGAGTTTGCAAATGCCACACGGTTTTTTATTTGCCTTTTGTTTAGTGCTGGCTTCTGGGCACTGATTCGACCATGGAGGCCATTTTGAGACAGAATCCTACAAACTGTTCTAGTTGACACAGGTAAAGGTTTAGGTGTGCACTCAGCCTTAATATGGCGAGGTGCTGGTGTAACGGACCAATGGCCCAGAATAACAGTAAAAGTTAAGTTCACTGCACTCTCTCTAGGTATATATTATACATAAACTGGGAGCGTAACAGAATATTACAGCATCTGTGATTTTTTATATACAATGTTTCGGCTCAACCAGAGCCTTTGTCACGTAATCGCTTGTTCCAGCTAAGATAGTGATATACAGAGAAGGCGGAAAGTCCCAGCGGTGCAATATAAGCTCTATTGTAATTTAAATGTCCGCCTATGGAAGATCCTGTCCAGTAGTCTGGACCTGCAGTGTCTGGTATGACAAGCGGCGCTCCCACGCCTTGCTAACGATCGGCGTGTCACGTGCGGTGAATTTAACTTTTACTAGTTGACACAGGGACTTGAGGTGACCAGACCTGTTGGAGCTCTGCTGCTGTGGAAGAGGGGCTTGCTTTGGATTTTATAACCAACAAACATTCCTCCTGAGCAGTTGTCTTGCGGGGTCTGCCAGACCTGAGCTAGTCAAACACATCTCCAGTCTCTTCAAATCTTTTTTTTAATTCTTTGTACTTGACGCTGAGACACAGCAGTGGATCTGGTCTTCAGCCTCTTGATAATCCAGGCTTTGGTCGCAGGGTGGATTTTTGGCATGTTGTCAAGAGCTCAAGTTGCAGTTCAAGTGAAGGTCTGGGGTGCTGGGTTTCTTTTTATATACACACACTAAATAACCGATCATTTACTGAGCACAGGTGAGGATGTAAACTAGGATTCGGTGCATTATATGACCAGGCGAGAAAAATTTTGGCTTGCTAAAATCTGACCATTCTGTGTCCACTAACTGATCAATATTTCTGCATTGATGTCAATTTATTTTCTTAACCCCTTAGTGACGGAGCCAAATTTTTGAAATCTGACCAGTGTCACTTTATGTGGTAATAACTCTGCAACCCTTTAACAAATCCCAGTGATTTTGAGATTGTTTTTTCATGACACATTATACTTTATGATAATGGTAAACTTAGGTCAATATGTTTCGTGTTTATTTATAAAAAATATAACAAATTTGAGAAAAATGTTAAGAAATTTGCAATTTTCTAAATTTGAATGATTATCCCTTTAATCCAGATGGTCATACCACAGCAAACCATTAATAAATAACATTTCCCACATGTCGGCTTTGCATCAGCACCATTTGTAAAATGTTATTTTATTTTGTTATCATTTTAGGAGGTTTAAAAATGTAGCAGCAATTTTTCTTTTTTTTCAAGGAAATTTACAAAATTTATTTTTTTAGGGACTTATCCATGTTTGAAGTGACTTTAGGGGTCTCATTTTTTGGGAAACCCCCAAACGTGATACCATTTTAAAAACAGTACCCCCTGACATATTGAAAAGTGCAGTCAGGTAGTTTATTAACCCTTCAGGTGCTTTACAGGAATTAGTGCAAAGTGGCATGACAGAAATGAAAATGTGTATTTTTACCACCTAAATGTCTCTAACTTGTGAACAGATTACTATAGCAGACTCTAAGGCTGCTATTTGGCCATGAATTGCCGGCAAACATCAGGACCACACAATCATGATCTGAGGGCACCAATTAGGATAAAGAGGGAACCCCTACACTCTGTTAACCATTTATAATGATGTAGTCACTATTGACAGCAGCATCTAAGGGGTTAAACAGATTTGGATGGGGCAAACAGTGATTGTGGCTGATGCAGCTATAGTGGACAGCCGACAGCTGCTGGATTGTCATCTGTATGGGGAGGATATTCTCTTATATCTCAGGTCAGTTAAAAGACGTATTGGCTGTCATTAAGGGGTTAACCTAAACCACATTTTGGAGGGTTTCAGCTTTCAAAAGAATAATTTATACAACCAATGGATGAATTTAACATCAGGTTATAAGCTTTTATTTACATAACATGGATAAGCGACATTACTTCTGTCAGGGAGAGTACAACTTTCACTACTTGTATACTACAATACTGATCATTAATTTTAATAAAGCACAACACTAAGTGCCATTGTATACAGGAACTCTATATTTATGGTCAGTGTAAAGATACTACAGTGATCACTGGTGACATTATACACAGGAGATCTGTATAAGGTGTCAGTGTACAGGTAATACAGTGATCACCACTGCCAGTGACATTATACATAGGAGCTTTGTATATAGTATACAGTGTATAGTGTCAGTGTACAGGTAATACACTGACTCACTAGTGATGTCTCTAGCTGAAGTCCTTCATCTTTGCTTTTTATTTTCATCCAGCACAGACTGCCATCACTTCTTCCAGCCAGGACTCGTCTCTGCATAAAATAACACAGTTACCTAGAGCACCGCTTCCAGACCACATTCCCCACTTTTTCCCTTTCTTCTACACCATGTTCCAAATTATTATGCAAATTATATTTTTCTCGGATTTTCCTAAATGGTCGGTGCAAATGACAGTCAGTCTAATAAAAGTCATCACCCGTTAGAGTATACATCGAATTTTATTGGAGAAACCTCCCAATGATAACAGTATAATCTCCACAATGAATAAAAACTCAAAATGCACTGTTCCAAATTATTAGGCACAGTGGAATTTCTAAACATTTGATCTGTTTTAAAGAACTGAAAATGCTCATTTGTGGAATTTGCAGCATTAGGAGGTCACATTCACTGAACAAAAAAGCTATTTAACTCCAAAACATCCCAACAGGCCAAGTCACATGTTACCATAGGAACCCTTCTTTGTTATCACCTTCACAATTCTCGCCTCCATTAAACTTGTGAGTTTTTGGAGAGTTTCTGCTTGTATTTCTTCCCTCCCAGAGCTGCTGTTTTGATGTGAACTGCCTCCCACCCTCATAGATCTTTTGCTTGATGATACTCCAAAGGTTCTGTATAGGGTTGAGGTCAGGGGAAGATGGTGGCCACACCATGAGGTTATCTCCTTTTATGCCCATAGCAGACAATGACTCAGAGATATTCTTTGCAGCATGAGATGGGGCATTGTCAGCATGAAGATGATTTTGCTCCTGAAGGCACAATTCTGATTTTTATACCATGGAAGAAAGTTGTCAGTCAGAAACTCTATATACTTTGCCGAGGTCATTTTCACACCTTCAGGTACCTTAAAGGGCCCTTCCAGCTGTTTCCCCATGATTCCAGCCCAAAACATGACTCCTCCACCTCCTTGCTGACGTTGCAGCCTTGTTGGGACATGGTGGCCATCCACCAACCATCCACTACTCCATCCATCTGGACCACCCAGGGTTGCTCGACACTCATCAGTAAACAAGACTGTTTGGAAATCAGTCTTCATGTGTATCTGGGCCCACTGCAACCATTTCTGCTTGTGAACACTGTTTAGGGGTGGCCAAATAGTAGGTTTATGCACCACAGCAAGCCTTTGAAGGATCCTACACCTTGAGGTTCGAGGGACTCCAGAGGCACCAGCAGCTTCAAATAACTGTTTGCTGCTTTGTAATGGTATTTTGGAAGCTGCTTTCTTTATCCAATGAATTTGTCTGGCAGAAACCTTCCTCCTTATGCCTTTATCTGCATGAACTCTGTCTGTGCTCTGTTTCAGTCACAAATCTCTTCACAGTATGATGATCACTCTTAAGTTTTCGTGAAATATCTAATGTTTTCATGCTTTGACCAAGGCATTGCACTATTTAATGCTTTTCAGCAGCAGAGAGATCCTTTTTATTTCCCATATTGCTTGAAACCTGTGGTCTGCTTTATAATGTGGAACATAATTTTTAAGTAGTTTTTCTTTAATTAGAATCACCTGGAAAACTAATGATCACATGTGTTTAAGATTGATTTCAGTGATTCATTGAGCCCTGAGACAGAATACCATCCACAAGTTTATTTGCAAAACCAAACAATTAAATCTTTATGACACTTAAATCCAATTTGCATAATAATTTGGAACATGGTGTACACTAGACATCTGAATACAGAGGTGCACCCACAAACAATATATAATTGGTTATTATGCAACCTCATAGATTGTAAGCTTGCGAGCAGGGCGCTCATTCCTTTTGGTATCTGTTGATCTATGTGTTTATTGTTATGCTTAATGTCCATTGTCTGTACAAGACCCCTCTAAAATGTAAAGTGTTGGCACTATAGAAATAAAATTATCATTATTATTATTAACCGACCATTCCAAATATAAATTATAATCCACCACTGTGCACCCACTAACTATAAATAGCCACTTTCCCCATTTAATATATAAATTAATTACCACCTGTACTCTTTCCCCCAATTCATTACCAGTCACTTCATCCTCAACGCCCCCCACTATGTTCCTACCACTCTAACCCTAACCCTGATTCATTATAGTTACATGCCCCTCCCGCCCCAATTCATTGTCATGTCTTTCTCTCTCACCCTCTATTCATTATCAACTGCTCAACCCCACATTCAATACATCATTTACTCCCCCACCCTTAAAATTAATTATTTGTTCTTCCCCTAGATCATCATTTGCTCTCCCCACCCCCACCTTCAATTAAATTGCTGTCCCCTGTCCCTCACACTGAATTTATCATTTTTCAGTCCCCCCAGTTTAATTTGAAGTCCCCTTACTTCATTCATTGCAGTCCCCTATCACCCCCTCACTTCATCTGCAGTGCCCCTTCATCATTTGCAGCCCCCTATCCCCCTTCCATTTCATCATGAGCAGTCCCACATCAGACACACTTCATCATGTGCAGTCCTGCAGTCCCCTTCTCCCACTTCATCATGTGCAGTCCCCTTACCCCCCACTTCATCATGTGCAGTCACCCTTACCCCCCACTTCATGTGCAGTCCATCTTACACTCCACTTTATCATGTGCAATCCCCATTACCCCCACTTCATGTGCAGATCACATTACCCCCACTTCATCATGTGCAGTCCCCTTTAACCCCCAATTCATCATGTGCAGTCCCCCTTACCCCCACTTCATCATGTGCAGTCCCCCTTACCCCCCACTTCATGTGCAGCCCCACTCCCCCTTCATCATGCGCAATCCCCCTTACCCCCACATCATCATGTGCTGCCCCATTCCATCATGTACAGCCCCACTCTCCCCACTTCATCATGTGCAGTCTCCTTTATCCACTAAACTATCATGTGCAGCCCCACTCCCCCTTCATCATGTGCAGCCCCACTCCATCATGTACAGCCCCACTCAACCTTTATCATGTGCAGCCCCACTTACCCCCTCACTCCATCATGTGCAGTCTCCTTTAACCCCCAAATTCCATCATGTGCAGCCTCCTTACACCCCCCACTTCATAACTTGCAGTTACCCACCATTAAATTTATTTTATAAAGAAAACAAAAAAGTTCTTCATACTTACCTCATCAGTTGCTCACCTACAGTGCCTCTCTGCTTCTAGCATCCAGGTCATGTCGGCGTGTGCGTGAGGACGCCATCGCGCATACCCAACACCTAACCTGGAAGTATAGAGAAAATGAAGGGAGCAGTAGCTGTGCAGCCATCAAGGTGACAGCCAAGCATAGCTCCTGGCCCCAGCGCAGACGTGTGTGCTGACTGTGATGCGGCTGTGTCTGCTGCCGGCCACGTCACAGTACAGCAGACATGGCTGCGTACAATTTGCTGTGTGGTTGTAGCCACCACCAGGCAGCCGGCCCTGAACAGGTGCTGGGGGAGCGGCCCAGGGGGCATTTGCCTCTTTGCCACCTGGGCCAGTCAGCCCCTGAGTCCAGGGGGGGTGACTTTGCCCCCCCCCGTGGCTACGATTGCTTTGATTGGCTGTTTCACTTTCAACAGCCAATCAGAGCATTCGTAATATTTCACCAATGAAAATTGGTGAAATATTACAATCCAGCCATGGCCGATGCTGCAATATCAAAACGATGCTGCATTTCAAAACGTCACTACTTCCCTTCTGAGCCCCGACGTGTGCCCAAACAGTGGTTTACCCCCACATATGGGGTATCAGCGTACTCAGGACAATCTGGACAACAACTGTTGGGGTCCAATTTGTCCTGATACCTTTGTGAAAATAAAAAATCGCAAGCTAAAAAATCATTTTTTTGAGGAAAAAAATATTTTTTTATTTTCACCGCTCTGCGTTATAAACTTCTGTGAAGTACTTGGGGGTTCAAAGTGCTCACCACACATCTAGATTAGTTCCTTGGGAGGTCTAGTTTCCAAAATGGGGTAACTAGTGGGGAGCTCCAATGTTTAGGCACGCAGGGGCTCTCCTAACGTGACATGGTGTCCGCTAACGATTGGAGCTAATTTTTCATTCAAAAAGTCAAATGGCGCTCCTTCCCTTACGAGCCTTGCCATGCGCCGAAACAGTGGTTTACCCCAACATGTGAGGTATCGGTGTACTCAGGAGAAATTTCCCAATAAATGCTATGATCAATTTTATCCTGTAGCCCATGTAAAAATGAAAAAATTGAGGCTAAAATAATTTTTTTGTGAAAAAAAAGTACTTTTTCATTTTTACGGATCAATTTGTGAAGCACCAGGGGGTTCAAAGTGCTCGCTATGCATCTATATAAGTTCCTTGGGGGGTCTAGTTTCCAAAATAGGGCCAGTTGTGAGGGAGCTCCAATCTTTAGGCACACAGGGGTCTCCAAACGCGACATGGTGTATGGTGTAACGATTGAAGTTAATTTTTCATTCAAAAAGTCAAATGGCACTCCTTGCCTTCCGAGCCCTGCCGTGCGCCCAAACAGTGGTCCCCCCCACATATGGGGTATCAGCGTACTCAGGACAAATTGTACAACAGTTTTCGGGGTCCAGATTCTCCTTTTACCCTTGGGAAAATAAAAAAATTGTTGCTAAAAATCATTTTTGTGACTAAAAAGTTAAATGTTCATTTTTTTCTTCCATGTTGCTTCTGCTGCTGTGATACACCTGAAGGGTTAATAAACTTCCTGAATGTGGTTTTGAGCACCGTGAGGGGTGCAGTTTTTTGAATGGTGTCACTTTGGGGTATTTTCAGCCATATAGACCCCTCAAACTGACATCAAATGTAAGGTGGTCCCTAAAAAAATGATTTGGTAAATTTTGCTGTAAAAATGAGAAATCGTTGGTCAAATTTTAACCCTTATAACTTATAATATGTTATCGCTATATACAAATAAAGATTATTATTATTATATTGTGGCCCGATTCTAACGCATCGGGTATTCTAGAATATGCATGTCCCCGTAGTATATGGACAATGATGATTCCAGAATTCTGTGCCCGTCGCTGATTGGTCGAGGCAACCTTTATGACATCATCGTCGACATGGCAACCATTATGACATCTACGTCGATACTGTGCCCGTCACTGATTGGTCGAGGCCCAGGCGGCCTCGACCAATCAGAGACGCGGGATTTCCAGGACAGACAGAAAAACGCTTAGACAATTATATATATAGATAAGCGTTCTTGAGTAATTACCTCATAAAGCGACACTGGTCGCAATTGCAAAAAATGGCCAGGTCATTAAAGTCAAAATAGGTTGGGTCATGAAGGCGTTAATGCTACCATCATGATCCAGGCTAGGTTTTGGTTTTGATTTTGTCTTTCCTTTCCCGGTCTGATCATGTCAGGGGTTAACTTTCCCTGCCTTGTTCCCATGTCGGTCTGCTATATCTTGGTGCTGCTACTTGTGTGCAGTGCCAGTTATATTGCTTGCCTTCAGCATGCTAGCTGGCTCTGGTGAGTTCCTGATCTGTCCTGCTGCATTTTCCTGACCTGTCTCATGTCTGTTGTGCTTCCACCTACCTGCTCCTACCCCTTTTCCCTTGTGTTTTTGTATTCCCCAGTACTGACTTTAGCTTGGCTCTGAACTGATTCTGTCTCTTTCTTTGGCCTGTCCAACATGTCCAGATAATTCCGGTACCGGAAAAAAACGGTACCGGAATTATCCGTGTCCGTGTGCCCCTGCGTTTCTGTGGCACATCAGTGTGGCACACGTGTGCCTCCCCTGTGCCCACTGGGTACCACACGCACCGTGCAGGAGACAGCGCTAAAGTTTAGCGCTGTCCCCTGCATCGTGCTGAAGCCGCGATTCATATCTTCTGTGCAGCAGCGTTTGCTGTAAAGAAGATATGAATAATCCATTTTTTTAGTGGTATTTCGTGTTCAAAATAAAGCTCCATGTCCTCACCCCCTGTGCACCCCCCCGCTGTTCTAAAATACTCACCCGGCTCCCTCGTTGGCTGTCGCTGCTTCCTGTCCTGGCCGCACCTTCTACTGTATGCGGTCACGTGGGGCCGCTCATTTACAGTAATGAATATGCAGCTCCACCCCTATGGGAGGTGGAGCCGCATATTCATGTCTGTAATCGGCGGCCCCACGTGACCGCATACAGTAGAAGGTGCGGCCAGGACAGGAAGCAGCGACAGCCAACGAGGGAGCCGGTTGAGTATTTTCAGAACAGCGGGGGGCGCACAGGGGATGGGGACATGGAGCTTTATTTTAAACACGAAATACCACTAAAAAAATGGATTATTCATATCTTCTTTACAGCAAACACTGCTGCACAGAAGATATGAATCGCGGCTTCAGCACCATGTGGGGGGGACAGCGCTTACTGGAGCGCTGTCTCCTGCACGGCACACGGACTGCACACGGAAAACATCCGTGTGTGTTACGTGTTTTACACGGACCCATTGACTTTAATGGGTCCGTGTAATACGTGCGCTCCCACGAACACTGACATGTCTCCGTGTTTGGCACATGGAGACACGGTCCGCAAAAAATCAATGACATCTGCACAGATGCATTGATTTCAATGTGTCTACGTGTGTCAGTGGCTCCGGTACGTGAGGAAACTGTCACCTCACGTACCGGAATCACTGACGTGTGAAACCGGCCTTCTGGTGTTTCTGCTACTGTCCAGTACTGATCTTTTGCTCCTGTCTGACTTTGCTTCCTGGTTTACCCTTGATACTGCATTATCTCCTGTTATTGATTCGGCTCTCTGACTCCCCTGCTGCCACCTAGTGGTAGCTTCGCTGTATTAATGTGGGAATGCTTCATGCAGGATATTCAGCTCACTCTCCACTCTGTTGCCATCTAGTGGAGTCTGTGTTACTCTGCATTAACCCTCAGTACTACAGCATGAACACCAGGTATTTTCCAAGAGCATCGGGCTGATTATACTAATCACATTCTGACCAAACTCTGATCAGACTTTGATCACAGTGTGATCTGATTTTCTCAGATGAAAAGGAGATGTAAAACAAAAAGTTCTCTATCTTCTCCATTCTGTCAAACTGTAAAAATATTTTTTTCCATGGACTCATTCAATTGCATAACTGAGTGTGATCCAAATTTCACATGCAAATTGAGCACAAAGTGATTTCTTCCTCAGACAGACTCAATCCAAGGAAAAAATTGGACATGTATAAAGCACCACAGAGTGGGATCCAATATTTTGTCGCGTCCCACTCGGAGCGAAAATACCGTTGTCTGCATGAGTTCTTACAATGATTGAGTAAATTATTGTAACTTTAATTCCAGAACAAAAAAAACCACAATGTTATTTCAAATTTACAACTCTTAAATTTCTAATCAAATATGAAATATTGACCAAGTGTATTGTTAATCACCAAAATGCAGAATTAATTTTGTAAGCAGAAACTGAAGGTCACACTTAATATTTTATCATTTCTATAATTAAGCAGGACTCATTAATAATTAAAATGTGCTTTGGAGCTTTTCTTTTATAATTGAGCGTGAAACCTCTGCTCTAACCTTACAGTATGCCATTCAATTTGAAAATGTCATTTTAGTGAAAAGAAAAAAAAAAGGAATAAAACAATAATGATAAGGATGACAATAACACAAACAATAAAGGCAGGATGTGGTGTATAAAAAAACCTCTTTTTAATCTTAAAAGTCATTTAGATTTCCTTGTTATCCATCAACTGCAGGTATATGATTTCACATAAATTATTGCAGAGTGGATTGATCTGACTGTTATTTTGCATACGGGTTCATGAGTGAATAGATTCAGCTCGGTTGCAACACAGCATGCAATGATTGGAGTACTCAAAGGCCTAAATTAAATTTTGGAATGATGAATAACTTCAGTAATGACAAAATCATGGTTCCTTAGAATAACCAAGAACAGACTGGAGTTGAGAACAGACTGGAGTTGCATTAATTCACGGAAGTTAAGGTCTAATACTAAATTTCAAAAGTGAAATAGACTTGGCACTTTAAAGTATTGCTGGCATTATAGGGCATTTGTTATTGAAGGACTATGAATACCTGGACTTTTGCAAACATTAAACAGATGTCTAATATTTTTTCTACGTTTTGGCAATTTCTGATTACTAATAATCCAGTTTATCTTCTATTGTCTGCAGACAAATGAATCTTAGTTATCGTACCAGTGTGTGATTGGGCTTATTAAGGCTATGTGCACACGTTGCGGATTTTGCTGCGGATCCGCAGCGGTTTTGATGCTGTGGATCCGCAGCAGTTTTCCATGCGGGGTACAGTACAATGTTAACCTATGGAAAAAAAAATCCGCAGTGCACATGCTGCGGAAAAAAGAAGTAGTATGTCACTTTTTTCTGCGGATTCCACAGCGGTTTTCAACCTGCACCAATAGGAAAGTGCAGTTGAAAACCCGCAGAGGAATCCGCAGAAGAAACCGCGTGAAAATCCGCAGTGAAAACCGCAGTGGTTTTGCACTGCGGATTTTCCAAAATCCGCAACGTGTGCACTTACCCTAAAGTTGCTTTACATCCCAGTGCCTGAAGTAGAAATTGTCATTTGTAACTCAACTGCAGCACTTTAAATTATATAGTATTTGAGAAGTTAGCCCATGTTATGACTGACAGAAAGTATTTCACAGCTATAATTCTATTCCCTTCTTTCAAGTGATTTGCATTTGCTCAGCAAGAACAATGCTTAAAAGCCTTTGGGCAAAACACTGTTATAGATTCAATCAAGCAAAACTATTTCATACCAGATTTATTTTCTCTTGTTATTTTTTTAGCATTTAAACATTTGACTTTTAAAACATGAAACTTGATAAAAAAAAACTGGTTTGTTTTTCATTGTTATTAAAATATAGATTGGGTCCTGGATCACACATTGTCTTATCTTATGTATGCATTGCTGTAACTTTTTCTTTTATTGCAAAGTTATAAACCCCTTGTCAAAGAGGAAAAAAGATAAAATATAAAAAAAAATATATATGTGAGTGTATGTATTTAGATATATAGATAGATAAATAGATAGATAGATAGATAGATAAATAGATATATATGGAAATTGAGCTAATCAGGCATATGATGTGGTCATGCTATTTCTAACTAATGCATCCAACAGCTGTCCATAACTGATATGATATTTGAAATTCAGCTGTACCTGACATCAAAATTAGAATTTAAGGTTTTTCTCTTTTGCATAAGTCTCTCTTGCTAAGCTGCAGTTTCTTTTAATTCATTCATCCCCAAGACTGTTTTCATCTTTCTAACCCGGCCAAATTTCCCAATTCTGACCAGAGTCACTTTTTGTGGTAATAACTCTGGAAAGCATCAACATATCCTAGTGATTCTGAGAATGTTTTTTCATGTGTTTATATTTGAAAATATTGAAAATTTTGCAAAAAGTAACAAAACTTAGCAATTTTTGTTTTTTCATGACATATTTGGCTTCATGTTAGTAGTAAATTTAGGTCGTAAATTTTTGCATTTACTTGTGAAAAAAACTGAAATTTGGCGGAAATTTTGAAAATTTCGCAATTTTCAAATTTTGAATTTTTATTCTGTTAAACCAGAGAGTCATGTGACACAAAATAGTTAATAAATAACATTTCCCACATGTCTACCTTACATCAGCACAATTTTGGAAACAACATTTTTTTTTGCTAGGAAGTTATAAGGGTTAAAATTTGACGAGCGATTTCTCATTTTTACAACAACATTTACAAAACCATTTTTTTAGGGACCACCTCACATTTGAAGTCAGTTTGAGGGGTCTATATGGCTGAAAATACCCCAAAGTGACACCATTCTAAAAACTGCACCTCTCAAGGTGCTCAAAACCACATACAAGAAGTTTATTAACCCTTTAGGTCTTTCACAGCAGCAGAAGCAACATGGAAGGAAAAAATGAACATTTAACTTTTTAGTCACAAAAATGATCTTTTAGCAACAATTTTTTTATTTTACCAAGGGTAAAAGGAGAAACTGGACCTCGAAAGTTGTTGTCCAATTTGTCCTGAGTACGCTGATACCCTATATGTGTGGGGGAACCACTGTTTGGGTGCTCGACAGGGCTCGGAAGCGAAGTAGCGCCATTTGACTTTTTGAATGAAAACTTGGCTCCAATCTTTAGCGGATACCAAGTCGCATTTGGAGAGCCCCTATGTGCCTAAAGATTAGAGCTCCACCACAAGTGACCCCATTTTGGAAACTAGACCCACAACGGAACTTATCTAGCTGCATAATGAGCAATTTGAACCCCCAGGTGTTTCACAAATTGATCTGAAAATATGAAAAAGTACTTTTTTTTCACAAAAAATTTATTTTAGCCTCAATTTTTTTCATTTTCACATGGGCTACAGGATAAAATGGATCATAAAATTTGTTGGGAAATTTCTCCTGAATACACCGATACCTCATATGTGGGGGTAAACCACTGTTTGGGAGCATGGCAGGGCTCAGAAGGGAAGGAGAGCCATTTGACTTTTTGAATGAATAATTAGTTCCAATCGTTAGCAGACACCATGTCGCGTTTGGAGAGCCCCTGTGTGCCTAAACATTGGAGCTCCCCCACAATTGACCCCATTTTGGAAACTAGACCTCCCAATGAACTAAACTAGACCCCCAAGTGCTTCACAGAAGTTTATAACGCAGAGCCGTGAAAATAAAAAATAATTTTTCTTTCCTCAAAAATTATTTTTTAGCCCGCAATTCTTTATTTTCACAAGGGTAACAGGAGAAATTGGACCCCAAAAGTTGTTGTCCAGTTTGTCCTGAGTACGCTGATACCCTATATCTGGGGGAACCACTGTTTGGGCACACGTCGGGGCTCAGAAAGGAAGTAGTGATGTTTTGAAATGCAGACATTGATGGAATGGTCTGCGGGTGTCACATTGCGTTTGCAGAGCCCTTGATGTGCCTAAATAGAAGAAACTCCCACAAGTGACCCCATTTTGGAAACTAGACCCCCCAAGGACCTCATCTAGATGTGTGGTGAGCACTTTGAACTCCCAAGTGCTTCACAGAAGTTTATAACTCAGAGCCGTGAAAATAAAAAATCATTTTTCTTTCCTCAAAAAAAGGATTTTTAGCCCTCAATTTTTTATTTTCACAAGGTAAAAGGACAAATTGGACCCTAGTTGTTGTCCAGTTTGTCCTCAGTATGCAGATACCTTATATGTGGGGGTAAACCACTGTTTGGGCACACGTCGGGGCTCAGAAGGGAAGTAGTGACGTTTTGAAATGCAGACTGTGATGGAATGGTCTGCGGGCGTCACGTTGCATTTGCAGAGCCCCTGATGTGCCTAAACAGTAGAAACTGTTGTGAATTCCACTCTTGGGCTCCCTCCGGTGGTTGTAAGTGGCACTTTTGTGAGTTCTGCTCTTGGGCTCCCTCCGGTGGATTTAAGTGGAACTGCTGCTCCTTGGATTTAGCAGTCAGCAGCTGCTTCCACTGATCATCTATTCTGGCTCGGCTATTTATCCTGGCTCTATCCTTCAGCTAGTGCCAGTTGTCAATGGTTCCTGCTTGGATTCACATCTCTCTTGGATTTCCCTGATATTCTGACCAGTTCAGCAAAGATAAGTCCTTGCTTTGTTCTTTTGCTTTCCACTTGTTGTGGACTTAATCGTTCAGCACATTCTATGTTTTTTTTTTCTAGTCCAGCTTCTCAGTATGGATTTATTCAGTTAAGCTGGAAGCTCTGGGAAGCAGATTTACCCTCCCCACCTTTAGTCAGGTGTGGAGATTTTTGTAAACTCTGTGGTGGATTTTTCTAGTTTTTAATACTGACCGCACAGCATTCTGTCCTGTTCTATCTATCTAGCTAGATTGGCCTCCTTTGCTACATCCTAGTTTCATTCTGTGTATGTCATTTCCCTCTCCACTCACAGTCAATATTTGTGGGGGGCTGTCTGTCCTTTGGGAATTTTCTCTGAGGCAAGATAGCTTTCCTGTTTCTATCTTTAGGGGTAGTTAGTCCTCCGGCTGTGACGAGGTGTCTAGGGAGTGACAGGAACATCCCACGGCTACTTCTAGTGTTGTGTTAAGCTCAGGAACTGCGGTCAGTACAGGTACCACTTCCTCCAGAGCACGTCCCATGTTGCTCCTAAACCACCAGTTCATAACAGTACAACTGGCCAAAAAAAATTAAATGCATCTCAAAAGAAGGAGAAAAGAAAAATTCTGAGACATTTTTTTTCTGTAGTCTATTTTGTCTTTTTTTTCCTCTTAATCTCTGGGTGGTTCAGGATTTTGGCGCTGGCATGGATGTTCAGGGTTTGTTTTCTCGTGTGGATCAACTTGCTGCAAGAGTACAGAGTATCCAAAATTATGTTGTCCAGACTCCGGCTTTAGAGCCTAAAATTCCTACTCCTGATTTGTTTTTTGGGGACAGATCCAAGTTTTTGAACTTTAAAAATAACTGCAAATTGTTTTTTGCTTTGAAACCCCGTTCCTCTGGTGATCCCATTCAGCAGGTTAAAATCGTCATCTCTCTGCTGCGTGGTGACCCTCAGGACTGGGCATTCTCCCTTGAATCAGGGAATCCAGCATTGCTTAATGTAGACACATTTTTTCAAGCGCTCGGATTATTGTATGACGAATAGTGTTGAGCATTCCGATACTGCAAGTATCGGGTATCGGCCGATACTTGCTGTATCGGAATTTCCGATACCGAGATCCGATATTTTTGTGATATCGGGTATCGGGTATCGCAACAACATTAATGTAATAATGTGTAAAAAAGAGAATTAAAATAAAAAATATTGCTATACTCACCTGTCCGACGCAGCCGGGACCTCAGCGAGGGAACCGGCAGCGTTGTTTGTTTAAATTTCGCGCTTTTACTTGGTTACGTGAAGTCCCGGCTTGTGATTGGTCAGGGCGGCCATGTTGCCGGGACGCGGACCAATCACAGCAAGCCGTGACGAAATTACGTCACGGCTTGCTGTGATTGGTCCGCGTCCCGGCAACATGGCCGCCATTAACCAATCACAAGCCGTGACGTCACGGGAGGCTGGACATGCGCGTATTTTGAAAAGCGCGCGTGTCCAGCCTCCAGTGACGTCCCGGCAACATGGCCGCCATTAACCAATCACAAGCCGGGACGTCACGGAAGGCTGGACATGCGCGTATTTTGAAAAGCGCGCGTGTCCAGCCTCCAGTGACGTCCCGGCAACATGGCCACCATTAACCAATCACAAGCCGGGACGTCACGGAAGGCTGGACATGCGCGTATTTTGAAAAGCGCGCGTGTCCAGCCTCCAGTGACGTCCCGGCAACATGGCCGCCATTAACCAATCACAAGCCGGGACGTCACGGGAGGCTGGACATGCGCGTATTTTGAAAAGCGCGCGTGTCCAGCCTCCAGTGACGTCCCAGCAACATGGCCGCCATTAACCAATCACAAGCCGGGACGTCACGGGAGGCTGGACATGCGCGTATTTTGAAAAGCGCGCGTGTCCAGCCTCCCGTGACGTCACGGCTTGTGATTGGTTAATGGCGGCCATGTTGCCGGGACGCGGACCAATCACAGCAAGCCGTGACGTAATTTCGTCACGGCTTGCTGTGATTGGTCCGCGTCCCGGCAACATGGCGCCGTGACCAATCATAAGCCGGGACGTCACTGGAGGCTGGACACGCGCGCTTTTCAAAATACGCGCATGTCCAGCCTCCCGTGACGTCACGGCTTGTGATTGGTTAATGGCGGCCATATTGCCGGGACTCGGACCAATCACAGCAAGCCGTGACGTAATTTCGTCACGGCTTGCTGTGATTGGTCCGCGTCCCGGCAACATGGCCGCCCTGACCAATCACAAGCCGGGACCTCACGTAACCAAGTAAAAGCGCGAATTTTAAACAAACAACGCTGCCGGTTCCCTCGCTGAGGTCCCGGCTGCGTCGGACAGGTGAGTATAGCGATATTTTTTATTTTAATTCTTTCTTTTACACATTAATATGGTTCCCAGGGCCTGAAGGAGAGTTTCCTCTCCTTCAGACCCTGGGAACCATCAGGAATACCGTCCGATACCTGAGTCCCATTGACTTGTATTGGTATCGGGTATCGGTATCGGATTGGATCCGATACTTTGCCGGTATCGGCCGATACTTTCCAATACCGATACTTTCAAGTATCGGACGGTATCGCTCAACACTAATGATGAACCTATTTCTGTGGATCATGCAGAAAAAACCTTGTTGGCCCTATGTCAGGGTCAGGAAGCGGCAGAATTATACTGCCAGAAATTTAGAAAATGGTCTGTGCTCACTAAATGGAATGAGGATGCTCTGGCAGCAATTTTCAGAAAGGGTCTTTCTGAAGCCCTTAAAGATAGTAACATAGTTATAGTAACATAGTTATTAAGGTTGAAGGAAGACTAATGGTACTGTCACACTATACGATTTACCAACGATCACGACCAGCGATACGACCTGGCCGTGATCGTTGGTAAGTCGATGTGTGGTCGCTGGAGAGCTGTCACACAGTCAGCTCTCCAGCGACCAACGATGCCGAAGTCCCCGGGTAACCAGGGTAAACATCGGGTTACTAAGCGCAGGGCCGCGCTTAGTAACCCGATGTTTACCGTGGTTACCAGCGTAAAAGTAAAAAAAAACAAACACTACATACTTACATTCCGGTGTCTGTCCCCCGGCGCTGTGCTTCTCTCCACTGTGTCTGTGCCAGCCAGAAAGCACAGCGGTGACGTCACCGCTGTGCTCGCTTTCCGGCTGGCCGGCGCTCACAATGCAGAGAAGCAGAACGCCGGGGGACAGACACCGGAATGTGAGTATGTACTGTTTGTTTTTTTTTACTTTTACGCTGGTAACCACGGTAAACATCGGGTTACTAAGCGCGGCCCTGCGCTTAGTAACCCGATGTTTACCCTGGTTACAAGCGAACGCATCGCTGGATCGCTGTCACACACAACGATCCAGCGATGACAGCGGGAGATCCAGCGACGAAAGAAAGTTCCAAACGATCTGCTATGACGTACGATTCTCAGCAGGGTCCCTGATCGCTGCTGCGTGTCAGACACAGCGATATCGTATGGATATCGCTGGAACGTCATGGATCGTACCGTCGTAGCGACAAAAGTGCCACTGTGTGACAGTACCCTAAGTCCATCTAGTTCAACCCATAGACTAACATGCCCTAACATGTTGATCCAGGGGAAGGCAAAAAAACCCCATGTGGTAAGAGTAAGCTCCACCATGGGGAAAAAAATTCCTTCCCGACCCCACATACGGCAATCAGACTAGTTCCCTGGATCAACGCCCTATCAAAGAATCTAATATATATACCCTGTAACATTATACTTTTCCAGGAAGGTATCCAGTCCCCTCTTAAATTTAAGTAATGACTCACTCATTACAACATCATACGGCAGAGAGTTCCATAGTCTCACTGCTCTTACAGTAAAGAATCCACGTCTGTTATTATGCTTAAACCTTTTTTCCTCCAGACGTAGAGGATGCCCCCTTGTCCCTGTCACCGGTCTATGATTAAAAAGATCATCAGAAAGGTCTTTGTACTGTCCCCTTATATATTTATACATTAACATAAGATAAGATGTTATGGTGGGGTTCCCCAAGCCTGCTGGTTTGAGCGAATCTATGTCTCTAGCCATTCAGATTGATCGGCGCCTGCATGAGCGCAAAGTTGTGCACCATATGGCAGTGTCCTCTGAGCGGAGTCCTGAGCCTATGCAATGTGATAGGATTTTGACTAGAGCAGAACGGCAGGGATTCAGACGTCAGAATGGGCTGTGTTTTTACTGTGGTGATTCTGCTCATGTTATTTTTGATTGCCCTAAGCGTACTAAGAGGGTCGCTAGGTCTGTTACCATCAGTACTGTACAGCCTAAATTTCTCTTATCTGTGACCCTGATTTGCTCATTATCGTCCTTCTCTGTCATGGCATTTGTGGATTCAGGCGCTGCCCTGAACTTAATGGACTTGGAATTCGCCAGGCGCTGTGGTTTTTCCTTGCAGCCTTTGGAGAGCCCTATTCCTTTGAGGGGGATTGATGCTACACCATTGGCCAAAAATAAACCTCAGTATTGGACTCAGCTGACCATGTGCATGGCTCCAGCACATCAGGAAGATTGCCGTTTTCTGGTGTTTCATAATTTACATGATGTTGTTGTACTGGGTTTTCCATGGTAACAGGAACATAATCCGGTGCTGGATTGGAAATCTATGTCTGTGACTGGTTGGGGTTGTCAAGGGGTACATTGTGACGTTCCTTTGATGTCAATTTCCTCTTCCCCCTCTTCTGAAGTCCCTGAGTTTTTGTCGGATTTCCAGGATGTATTTGATGAGCCCAAGTCCAGTTCCCTTCCTCCACATAGGGACTGTGATTGTGCTATTAACTTGATTCCTGGCTGTAAGTTCCCTAAGGGCCGACTTTTCAATCTGTCTGTGCCAGAGCATGCCGCCATGCGGAGTTATGTCAAGGAGTCTTTGTAGAAGGGGCATATTCGGCCGTCCTCGTCACCATTGGGAGGGGGATTCTTTTTTGTTGCCAAGAAGGATGGCTCCTTGAGACCCTGTATTGATTATCGCCTTCTTAATAAGACCACGGTCAAATTCCAATACCCTTTACCTTTGCTTTCTGATTTGTTTGCTCGGATTAAGGGGGCTAGTTGGTTTACTAAGATTGACCTTCGAGGGGCATATAATCTTGTTCGTATTAAACAGGGTGACGAATGGAAAACTGCATTTAATACGCCCGAAGGCCATTTTGAATACCTTGTGATGCCTTTCTGGCTTTCTAATGCTCCTTCTGTATTTCAGTCCTTCATGCATGATATTTTCCGCAATTATCTTGATAAATTCATGATTGTGTATTTGGATGATATTTTGATTTTTTCCGATGATTGGGAGTCTCATGTGAAGCAGGTCAGGATGGTATTCCAGATCCTTTGTGATAATGCTTTATTTGTGAAGGGGTCTAAGTGCCTATTTGGAGTTCAGAAGGTCTCTTTTTTGGGTTTTATTTTTTCTCCCTCGTCTATAGAAATGGATCCTGTTAAGGTCCAAGCCATTCATGACTGGATTCAACCCACATCGGTGAAGAGCCTTCAGAAATTTTTGGGCTTTGCTAATTTTTATCGCCGTTTCATTGCCAACTTTTCCAGTGTGGTTAAGCCCCTGACCGATTTGACGAAGAAAGGCGCTGATGTGATGAATTGGTCCTCTGCGGCTGTTGAGGCCTTTCAGGAGCTTAAACGCCGATTTACTTCTGCCCCTGTGTTGCGTCAGCCGGATGTTTCTCTTCCTTTTCAGGTTGAGGTTGACGCTTCTGAGATTGGGGCAGGGGCCGTTTTGTCTCAGAGGAATTCTGATGGTTCTTTGATGAAACCGTGTGCTTTTTTTTCCAGAAAGTTTTCACCTGCGGAGCACAATTATGACGTTGGCAATCGGGAGTTGTTGGCTATGAAGTGGGCATTTGAGGAGTGGCGACATTGGCTTGAGGGAGCCAAATACCGCGTTGTGGTCTTGACCGATCATAAGAATCTTATTTACCTTGAGTCGGCCAAGCGGCTGAACCCTAGACAGGCCCAATGGCAGGGCCGGACTGGCCATCGGGCACTTCTGGCAAATGCCAGAAGGGCCGAAGCCAGTAGTGGGCCGCTGCACTGTTCCTCCCCCTCCCCCCGCCAGTGCCGCCGCCGCCGCCGCATTTAATTATACCGGCGCTATGACGCCGGTATAGTTCAATGCAATGATGGAGGAGAGAGCGTCACCTGACGCCCCCTTTCCCATCATTCCCCGCTCTGCCTCTGACACTGCGGGTGCGCGATGACGTCATATCATCGCACACCTGCTGTGTCCCGGGCGGGCAGACTGCAGCCGCCGAGACAGGAGACAGGAGCCAGGAGCAGCGCGCAGCGCGGGCAAAAGGAAGGGTGAGGAGAGTGTTTTTTTTTTTTTAACTGGACTGTGGGGCCATTATCGGGGGGGGGGGACGAGATGTGGACTCTGCTGTATATACCCCTGTGTGGGCTCTGCTATATACACCCCTGTGTGGACTCTGCTGTATATACCCCTGTGTGGGCTCTGCTATATACACCCCTGTGTGGACTCTGCTGTATATACCCCTGTGTGGGCTCTGCTATATACACCCCTGTGTGGACTCTGCTGTATATACCCCTGTGTGGGCTCTGCTATATACACCCCTGTGTGGACTCTGCTGTATATACCCCTGTGTGGGCTCTGCTATATACACACCCCTGTGTGGGCTCTGCTGTATACACCCCTGTGTGGGCTCTGCTATATTCACCCCTGTGTGGGCTCTGCTATATACACCCCTGTGTGGACTCTGCTGTATATACCCCTGTGTGGGCTCTGCTATATACACACCCCTGTGTGGGCTCTGCTGTATACACCCCTGTGTGGGCTCTGCTATATACACCCCTGTGTGGGCTCTGCTATATACACCCCTGTGTGGGCTCTGCTGTATACACCCCTGTGTGGGCTCTGCTATATACACCCCTGTGTGGGCTCTGCTATATACACCCCTGTGTGGGCTCTGCTGTATACACCCCTGTGTGGGCTCTGCTATATACACCCCTGTGTGGGCTCTGCTGTATACACCCCTATGTGGGCTCTGCTGTATACTGTGTGGGCTCTGCTGTATACTGTGTGGGCCCTGCTGTATACTGTGTGGGCTCTGCTGTATATACCCCTGTGTGGGCTCTGCTATATACACCCGTGTGGGCTCTGCTATATACACCCCTGTGTGGGCTCTACTGAATACACCCCTGTGTGGGCTCTGCTGTATACACCCCTGTGGGCTCTGCTGTATACTGTGTGGGCTCTGCTGTATACTGTGTGGGCTCTGCTGTATACTGTGTGGGCTCTGCTGTATATACCCCTGTGTGGGCTCTGCTGTATACTGTGTGGGCTCTGCTGTATATACCCCTGTGTGGGCTCTGCTGTATACTGTGTGGGCTCTGCTGTATATACCCCTGTGTGGGCTCTGCTGTATATACCCCTGTGTGGGCTCTGCTGTATACTGTGTGGGCTCTGCTGTATACTGTGTGGGCTCTGCT
Source organism: Ranitomeya variabilis (assembly GCF_051348905.1). NCBI lineage: Eukaryota > Metazoa > Chordata > Amphibia > Anura > Dendrobatidae > Ranitomeya > Ranitomeya variabilis. The sequence continues at coordinate 916,194,715 of NC_135233.1, read as the reverse complement.
GTATATACCCCTGTGTGGGCTCTGCTGTATACTGTGTGGGCTCTGCTGTATATACCCCTGTGTGGGCTCTGCTGTATACTGTGTGGGCTCTGTTGTATATACCCCTGTGTGGGCTCTGCTGTTTACTGTGTGGGCTCTGCTGTATACTGTGTGGGCTCTGCTGTATATACCCCTGTGTGGGCTCTGCTGTATACTGTGTGGGCTCTGCTGTATACTGTGTGGGCTCTGCTGTATATACCCCTGTGTGGGCTCTGCTGTATACTGTGTGGGCTCTGCTGTATACTGTGTGGGCTCTGCTGTATACTGTGTGGGCTCTGCTGTATACTGTGTGGGCTCTGCTGTATATACCCCTGTGTGGGCTCTGCTGTATACTGTGTGGGCTCTGCTGTATATACCCCTGTGTGGGCTCTGCTGTATATACCCCTGTGTGGGCTCTGCTGTATATACCCTTGTGTGGGCTCTGCTGTATATACCCCTGTGTGGGCTCTGCTGTATATACCCCTGTGTGGGCTGGGCTGTATATACCCCTGTGTGGGCTGTGCTCTATATACCCCTCTGCGGGCTGTGCTCTATATACCCCTCTGCGGGCTGTGCTCTATATACCCCTCTGCGGGCTGTGCTCTATATACCCCTCTGCGGGCTGTGCTCTATATACCCCTCTGCGGGCTGTGCTCTATATACCCCTGTGCGGGCTGTGCTCTATATACCCCTGTGCGGGCTGTGCTCTATATACCCCTGTGCGGGCTGTGCTCTATATACCCCTGTGCGGGCTGTGCTCTATATACCCCTGTGCGGGCTGTGCTGTATACTACGCGGGCTGTGCTATATTATGCAGGCTGTGCTATATACTATGCAAGTTGTGCTATATACTATGCGGGCCTTGCTATATACTATAGGGGGTATATTATATTCTATGGAGGAGGCCATGTTATATACTATGTGGCTGTGTTATATACTATTGCGGGGGTATATTATATTCTGTAGGGGAGGCTGTGTTATACTATTGGGGTATATTATATTCTATGGGGGAGGCTGTCTTATACTATGGGGGGCTGCATTATATATTATGGGGAGGTGGGCTGTATTATATTCTATGGGGGGCTGTATTAGATTTTATGAGGGATGATTGCATCATACTCTGATGGGGCTGCATTATATTCTATGGGGAGGTGGGCTGTATTCTATTCTATTTGGGGCTACATTAAATTCTATGGGGGGGGCTGTATTATATATATATTCTATGAGGGGTGATTTCATCATACTCTATTGGGGGGGCTGCATTATATTCTATGGGGGGTTACATTATACTCTGTAGGGTGGTGGCTGCATTATACTGCATGTGGGCTGCATTATACTGTATCGAGGACTATGGGGAATACGTTATACTATATGAAGAACTATGGGGTGCATTATACTATGGGAAGTGAATTGTACTACATGGATGACTATGGCGGTGCATTATACTATATGGAGCACTATGAGGAGTGTATTATGCTCTGTGGAGGACTGAGCAGTGTATTTTAATATATGGAGGACTATGGTGCACATTATAATATATGGAGGACTATGGGGTATATTTTACTAAACAAGTAAAATGCTGCATATTCAGATTGTTTTTGCCGGAACAAAAATCATTGTTCTCAGCAGCACATCGCCAGCGTAAACTGTAGATGTGCTGCTGATAACATGATACTGTATGGTGATCTGTTAGTGATCGTTCTGTCCCATCATTCTGTCTCAGACGGTGGAAAGAGGCCGGGAAACAAGCGTTGAACAACTTCAGTATGGTCGATCAAACTCATTTAGCGGCCTGAGATCAGCGCATGTAAATTCAACCGAAATGCTTTTGTGTGATGTGCAATATGTTAGCATTTGGGGCCCCATTTTAAACTTTGCCTAGGGCCCCACTTTGCCTAAAACCGGCCCTGCCTACAAGTGTACAAAGGTATTATACAGTCACCGTGTGACAAGTGGGCCTGTGTAACTTCAAATGCCAGGGCTGAATTTTAGTCCCAGTCCGGCCCTGCCCGATGGTCCCTGTTTTTCTCCCATTTTGATTTTGTGGTCTCGTATCTTCCGGGATCTAAGAATGCTAAGGCTGATGCCCTCTCTAGGAGTTTTTTGCCTGATTCTCCTGGAGTCCTTGAGCCGGTTGGCATTCTTAAAGAACGGGTGATTCTTTCTGCCATCTCCCCTGATTTGCGGCGGGTGCTTCAGGAATTTCAGGCTGATAAACCTGACCGCTGTCCTGTGGGGAAGCTGTTTGTTCCTGATAGATGGACTAGTAAGGTAATTTCTGAGGTTCATTGTTCAGTGTTGGCTGGTCATCCTGGGATTTTTGGTACCAGAGATTTGGTTGCTAGGTCCTTTTGGTGGCCTTCCTTGTCGTGGGATGTGCGTTCTTTTGTGCAGTCCTGTGGGACTTGTGCCCGGGCCAAGCCTTGCTGTTCCCGCGCTAGTGGGTTGCTTTTGCCTTTGCCGGTCCCTGAGAGGCCCTGGACGCATATTTCCATGGATTTTATTTCGGATATTCCTGTTTCCCAGAAGATGTCTGTTATCTGGGTGGTTTGTGACCGGTTCTCTAAAATGGTCCATTTGGTACCTTTGCCTAAATTGCCTTCCTCCTCTGATTTGGTTCCATTTTTTTTTCAGCATGTGGTTCGTTTGCATGGCATTCCGGAGAATATTGTGTCTGACAGAGGTTCCCAGTTTGTTTCTAGGTTTTGGCGGGCCTTTTGTGCTAGGATGGGCATTGATTTGTCTTTTTCTTCGCCGTTCCATCCTCAGACAAATGGCCAAACTGAGTGAACTAATCAGACCTTGGAAACCTATTTGAGATGCTTTGTGTCTGCTGTTCAGGATGATTGGGTGGCTTTCTTGCCGTTGGCCGAGTTTGCCCTTAATAATCGGGCTAGTTCGGCTACTTTGGTTTCGCCTTTCTTTTGTAATTTTGGTTTTCATCCCCATTTTTCTTTGGGGCAGGTTGAGCCTTCTGTCCTGGTGTGGATTCTGTGGTGGACAGGTTACAGCAGATTTGGACTCATGTGGTAGAAAATTTGACGTTGTCTCAGGAAAAGGTTCAACGTTTCGCTAACCGCCGTCGGTGTGTTGGTCCCCGGCTTCGGGTGGGGGATTTAGTCTGGTTATCTTCTCGTCATGTTCCTATGAAGGTTTCTTCCCCTAAGTTCAAACCTCGGTTTATTGGTCCTTATAAGATTTCTGAGATTATCCATCCGGTATCTTTTCGTTTGGCCCTTCCAGCCTCTTTTGCCATCCATAATGTTTTCCATAGATCTTTGTTGCGGAGATATGTGGTGCCCGTTGTTCCCTCTGTGGATCCTCCTGCCCCGGTGTTGGTTGATGGGGAGTTGGAATATGTGGTGGAGAAAATTTTGGATTCTCGTTTTTCAAGGCGGAGGCTTCAGTATCTTGTCAAGTGGAAGGGTTATGGCCAGGAGGGTAATTCTTGGGTTGTTGTCTCCGATGTCCATGCCGCCGATTTGGTTCGTGCCTTTCACGTGGCTCGTCCTGATCGGCCTGGGGGCTCTGGTGTGGGTTCGGTGACCCCTCCTCAAGGGGGGGGTACTGTTGTGAATTCCGCTCTTGGGCTCCCTCCGGTGGTTGTAAGTGGCACTTTTGTGAGTTCTGCTCTTGGGCTCCCTCCGGTGGATTTAAGTGGAACTGCTGCTCCTTGGATTTAGCAGTCAGCAGCTGCTTCCACTGATCGTCTATTCTGGCTCGGCTATTTATCCTGGCTCTATCCTTCAGCTAGTGCCAGTTGTCACTGCTTGGATTCACATTTCTCTTGTCTCTTGGATTTCCCTGATATTCTTACCAGTTCAGCAAAGATAAGTCCTTGCTTTGTTCTTTTGCTTTCCACTTGTTGTGGACTTAATCGTTCAGCACATTCTATGTTTTTTTTTCTAGTCCAGCTTGTCAGTATGGATTTATTCAGTTAAGCTGGAAGCTCTGGGAAGCAGATTTACCCTCCGCACCTTTAGTCAGGTGTGGAGATTTTTGTAAACTCTGTGGTGGATTTTTCTAGTTTTTAATACTGACCGCACAGCATTCTGTCCTGTTCTATCTATCTAGCTAGATTGGCCTCCTTTGCTACATCCTAGTTTGATTCTGTGTATGTCATTTCCCTCTCCACTCACAGTCAATATTTGTGGGGGGCTGTCTGTCCTTTGGGAATTTTCTCTGAGGCAAGATAGCTTTCCTGTTTCTATCTTTAGGGGTAGTTAGTCCTCCGGCTGTGACGAGGTGTCTAGGGAGTGACAGGAACATCCCACGGCTACTTCTAGTGTTGTGTTAAGCTCAGGAACCGCGGTCAGTACAGGTACCACCTCCTCCAGAGCACGTCCCATGTTGCTCCTAAACCACCAGTTCATAACAAGAAACCCACCACAAGTGACCCCATTTTGGAAACTAGACCCCCAAGGAACTTATCTAGATGTGCGGTGAGCACTTTGAACCCCCAAGTGCTTCACAGAAGTTTATAACGCAGAGCGATGAAAATAAAAAATTTTGTTTCCTCAAAAAAATGATATTTTTGCCCACAATTTTTTATTTTAACAAGGGTAACAGGACAAATTGGACCCCAATTGTTGTTGTCCAGTTTGTCCTGAGTACGCTGATACCCCATATGTGGGGGTAAACCACTGTTTGGGCTCGGAAGGGAGGGAGCACCATTTGACTTTTTGAACGCAAGATTGGCTGGAATCAATGGTGGCGCCATGACGCGTTTGGGACCCCGTGATGTGCCTAAACAGTGGAAACCCCTCAATTCTAACTCAAACACTAACCCCAACACACCTCTAACCCTAACCACAAGCCTATCCCTAACCCCAACATACCGCTAACCCTAATCTTATCTCTAATTCCAACCCCAACCCTAATCCCAACCATAACTCTAATTCCAAACCTAACCCTAAGGCTATGTGCCCATGTTGCGGATTTGTGTGCGGATTTTTCCGCACCATTTTTGAAAAATCCACAGGTAAAACGCACTGCATCCGCTGCCCACATCGTGTAGATTTCACAACATGCGTCGGTACGTCGCGCTGACGCTTAGCGATGGAGCCGTACCGACGCAAGTGTGAAAGAAGCCTAACCCTAGCCCTAACCCTAGCTCTAACCCTAACCCTAGTTCTAACCCTAATCCTAGTTCTAACCCTAACCGTAGTGGAAAAATAAAAATAAATATAATTTCTTTATTTTATAATGTTCCCTACCTATGGGGGCGATAAAGGGGGGGCTATTTACTATTTTTTTTATTTTGATCACTGTGATAGGATGTATCACAGTGATCAAAATGAATGAACGCATCTGCCGGCCGGCAGATTCGGCGGGCGCACTGCGCATGTGCCCGCCATTTTTCAAAATGGCGGCACCCATCCTGGAACCCGGATGGACACCAGGAGGGACCCCAGGACTCGGTAAGTATGGAGGGGTGGGATTGGACAGCGGGGGGGCACCGGACAGGATGGGGGGGCGGAGGGGAGTGGAGTGCAGAGGGGACAGAACAGAGGGGTAGGAAAGGCTGACAGCGGCGTCAGATCACCGCTGTCAGTCAGTGGAGGGGGGCAGTTTGGGGTCTCCAGCCATGGCCGATGATATTGCAGCATTGGCCACGGCTGGATTGTAATATTTCATCAATTTTCATTGCTGAAATATTACGATTGCTCTGATTGTCTGTTTCACTTTCAACAGCAAATCAGAGCGTTCGTAGCCATGGGCAGGTGAAGCCACCCCTCTGGGCTGAAGTGCCACTCCCCCTGTTCCTGTAGGTCGGGTGAAATTGGAGTTAGCCCTTTCAACCGGCCTGCAGGAACGTGATCATTCTGTGACACAGCATATGCTTCACAGGTCGGATTGGCACCAACTTTCATGACGCATACGCTGTGTCACAGGTCGGGAAGGGGTTAAATAAGATATTTGTACCACACAAAATAGTTAGAAAATAACATTTACCAAATGTCTACTTTACACCAGCATCATTTGTGAAACCTATTTGTTTTGTTAGGAAGTTAGAAGATTTAAAAGTTGATCAGCAAGTTCAGAGAAGAGCTACCAGGATGGTAAGCGAACTGTGAAGTATGTCCTACGAGGAATGGTTAAAGGATCTGGAATGGTTTAGCTTGCAAAAAAGAAGGCTGAGAAGAGACTTGATAACTGTCTACATATACCTGAAGGGAGGTCACAATGTAGAGGGATCATCCTTATTCTCGTTTGCACATGGAAACACCAGAAGCAATGGAATGAAACTGAAAGGGAGAAGATACAGATTAGATATTAAAAAAAATCTTTTTGACAGTGAGGGTGATCGATGAGTGGAGCACGCTGCCACAAGAGGTGGCGAGTTCTTTTTCAATGGAAGTCTTCAAGCAGAGGCTGGACAGACATCTGTCTGAGCTGGTTTAGTAAATACTGCATTGAGCAGGTGGTTGGACACGATGACCTTGAAGGTCCTTTCCAACTCTAACACTCTATGATTCTATGATCAGCAGTTTTTAATTTTTCCAGCTAAATTTACAGAACCAATTTTTTACAGGGACCACATCGTATTTGAAGTGACTTTGAGGGGTCTATGTGACAAAAATACAGAAGAGTGACACCATTTTAAAAAGTGCATCCCTCAAAGTACTGAAAATGTAATTTAAGAAGTTATTAACCCTTTAGGTGCTTCACAGGAATTAAAGCAACATGGAAAGAAAAAAAATTAAAATTGTAACCTTTCCCACAACAATGTTGCTTTGGTAGCAGAAAAAATTGACTGTACAATTTGTTGTGCAATTTCTCCTGAGTACACTGATACTTCATATATGGAGGAAAACTACAGTTTGGCGGACGGCAGGGTTCAGAAGGGAAGGTGCGCCATTTGACTTTTGGAGAGGAAAATTGATTAGAATAGATAGTGGATGCCATGTCATGTTTCCTGAGCTCTTAGTGTGCCTAAACAGTAAAAGTCCTCCATAAGTTCACTACAGTGTGGGAAATAAGTATTTGATCCCTTGCTTATTTTGTAAGTTTGCCCACTGACAAAGACATGAACAGTCTATAATTTTAAGGGTTGGTTAATTTTAACATTGAGAGACAGAATATCACAAATAAAATCCAGAAAATCACATTGTATAAATTATATAAATTTATTTACATTTTACAGTGGAAAATAAATATTTGATCATAATTCCCTACCAACCATTAAGAGTTCTGGCTCCTACAGACCAGTTAGACGCTCCTAATCAACTCTTTACCTGCATTAAAGACGGCTCTCTTACATAGTCACCTTTATAAAAGACTCCTGTCCAATGACTCAATTAATCAGACTTTAACCTCTACAACACGGGCAATACCAAAGAGCTTTATAAGGATGATTCTGTGAGTGATTGGGAGAAATTGCTGTGGTCAGTTGAGACGAAAATTGAGGTTTTGGCATTAAATAAACTCGCCGTGTTTGGAGGAAGAGAAATGCTGCCTGTGACCCAAAGAACACCGTCCCCACTGTCAAGCATTGAGGTGGAAACATTTTCTTTTGGGGGTGTTTCTCTGTTAAGAGCACAGGACTACTTCACCCCATCAATGGGAGAATGGATGAAGCCATGTACCATAAAATCCTGAGTGACAACTTCCTTCCCTCTGCCAGGACATTAAAAATGGGCCATGGCTGAGTCTAACGGCAAGACAATGATCCAAAACATAGAGCAAAGGCAACAAATTAGTGGCTCAAAAAGAAGCACATTAAGGTCATGGAGTGGCTTAGCCTGTCTCCAGAGCTTAATCCCCTAGAAAACTTTTGGAGGGAGCTGAAGCTCCAAGTTTCCAAGCAACAGCCTCCAAATCTTAATAATTAAGAGATGATCTGCAAAGAGGAGTGGACCAAATTCCTCCTGTCATATGAGCAAACCTCATTATCAACTGAAAAAACATCTGACTGCTGTGCTTGCCAACAGCATTTTGCCACCAAGTATTAAGTCTTGTTTGCCAAAGGGATCAAATACATATTTCTTACTGCAAAATGCAAATTAATTTATATAATTTATACAATGTGATTTTCTGGATTTTATTTTTGATATTCTATCTCTCAATGTTAAAATTAACCTACCCTTAAAATTATAGACTGTTCATGTCAGTGGGCAAAGTTACAAAATCAGCAAGGGATCAAATATTTATTTCCCCCAATGTTCATCCCTCAAGATATTTATCTAGAGGTTTGCTTCACAGAATTTTTTAAACATTGGACAGTGAAAATTAACAATTTATGCTTTTTTTCAAAAATGTTTATTTAGCCCCCAATTTTTTATAAGGGTAACGAGAGAAAACAGACAGGCCAATTTGTTGTGCAATTTCTCCTGAGTATTCCAATGCCCCATATGTTGGGGAAAACAACTGCTGGTGCTGGCACTGACACAGGGCTCATCCTTGGTCAACCATTTTTCCATCCACTTCCGGACTTTAGCATCTGAGCTGGAGTGGCCGGATAAAGCCCTCATTCCTGTATTTTGGAGGGGCTGGCTGACCATATAAAGGATGCTTTGGCCACTAGGGAGATTCCCGCCACACTGGATGAGCTAACAGCTGTTTCAACTCGCATCGACCTTTGTTTTAACAAGCGAAGGTTGGAGCGAGCCCAGTGTAGGCAGAGGTTTCGGCTGGCACCTACCTTCGCCATACCTCTGGAATCTCTGAGGTCAAGGAGGTGTCACGAGTGGGATCTAAGTCCCAGACCGCTCGTGCACTCAAGGTCTGTCATGTCTACCGGTGGTCAGGACAACTTGCCTCCAGATGTTCCCAGCGGTCGGGAGAACGTCAGCGTCTAGTGGATGTAGGAGGTGGTACACTAGACATGGCGACGTTTTCCTCCAAACTGTCATTTAAAGGGACAATCATTTCAGGCCCAACCACTCAATTAGTCAAGCTTTGTATGGATTCCGGAGCAGAGGGGAATTTTATGTCCTCTGCCTTCACCCCAACACCATGCAATACCCTTGGTGATGCTCGCCAAACCGGTGACTGTACGAGTGGTGAATGGGTCGACTCTGCCCTCACAAATAACACACCAGACCATCCCATTTACTTTGTCCATATCTCCATCCATCAGGAGATTATCTCCCCGCTAGTCATTCGCGAGGGAATTGATGAGGTCCTGTTAGGGATACCATGGCTACGCTACCACTCTCCTCATATTGAGTGGTCCTCTGGGAGAATTCTGGGATGGAGTGAGTCTTGTGAGGGTAGATGTCTGAGGGAGTGTGTTCAGGTTGCTACAACTGAAGTACCCGCAGATCTTTCCTCTCTCCCCAAGCAATATTGGCACTATGTGGATGTGTTCTCCAAGAGGACTGCGGAGACCCTTCTGTCCCACTGCTCCTATGACTGTCCTATTGACCTCTTGCCTAGTGCAGAGCCTCCCCGAGGTCGAGTATATCCCCTTTCTCTCCCGGAGACAGAGGCGATGACCCCATACATTCAGGAGAATCTGGCAAGAGGATTCATTAGGAAGTCAGTGTCACCTGCAGTGGTGAGGTTCTTCTTCGTGCAGAAGAAGAATGGAGAACTATGTCTATGCATAGATTACAGAAGTCTTAACGCCATCACCGTTAAGAACAAATACCCTCTGCCTCTGATATCTGAGCTATTCGATAGGTTGCGGGGAGCGGGGGTATTTACTAAGCTTGATCTGTGGGGTGCTTACAACCTGATTCACATCCGTGAGAGGGACGAGTGGAAGACGGCATTTAACACCAGGGACGGGCACTATGAATATCTGGTGATGCCCTTCGGGCTCTGTAATGATCCTGCCATTTTCCAAGACTTTGTGAATGATATCTTCCAAGATATGCTCACCACCTCAGTTGTAGTCTATCTGGATGATATTCTCATCTACTCTCCAGATATAGACTCCCACCGGAGAGATGATTGCAAAGTCTTCGACCTTCTACGGGCAAACTCCCTCTATGCCAAGTTGGAGAAGTGTGTGTTTGTGCAGGAATCCTTGACTTTCCTGGGATATATCATCTCCACCCGGGGATTGGCCATGGACCCTGCCAAGCTGTAGGCTGCGATGGACTGGCAGGAACCCCATTCTCTTAAAGAGGTGCAGCGCTTTATGTGGTTCATTAATTATTATCGCCAGTTCATTCCCCACTTCTCAACTTTGGTAGGGAGCAAATCCCAAATTGTGGTCAGAGGAGGTCTCCAAGGCCTTTCTCTCCATCAAATCACACTTTGCTAGCGCTCCCATTTTACAACCCGATGTTGATAAACCATTTATCATGGAGGTGGATGCCTCTTCCATCGGTGCTGGAGCAGTCCTCTTCCAGAAGGATGCTCAAGGTAGGAAGCATCCTTGCTTATTCTTCTCCAAGACCTTCACATCAGCGGAGAGGAATTATTCCATCGGGGACAGGGAGTTGCTAGCCATGAAGTTGGTTTTCTCGGAGTGGAGACACCTCCTGGAGGGGACTTGCTTTCCCTTCCAAGTTTACACCGACCACAAAAATTTGGTGTACATACAGACTGCCCGGTGGCTAAATTCTCACCAGGCTAGATGGTCCCTGTTCTTTTCCCGGTTTCATTTCACCCTTAATTTTCTCTCCGAGGAGAAGAACATTCGTGCCGACGCTATCTCCCACTCCGTAGTGTCATCAGAGGAGCAGGAACCTCGGTTTATTGTCTCTTCTGGGAGCCTGAGAACCGTGGCCCCGGTTTCACTAGAGTCTGTGCCCCCGGGCAAGAATTTTGTGCCTTCTAATCTGCGACCGGAAGTTCTCTCTTTGGCTCACTCGTCCAGGGGACCAAAAGGACATCTGAGCTTCTGGTGAGGACATACTGGTGGCCGCATATGGCCCGTGACGTCAGAGACTATATTCGGGCTCGTGTCTCCTGCGCCAAGAATAAGTCTCCTCGACAACAGCCTGCTGTGCTACTTTACCCCCTGCCGGTGGCGGACAGGCCCTGGAAAATGGTCAGGATGGACTTCGTGGTGGGCTTACCCAAGTCCCATAGCTGCACCATTATTTGGGAAGTCACCGACCATTTTTCCAAAATGGTGCACTTGGTGCCTCTTCCACGGTTACTCTCTGCACGGGTCTTGGCGGCATTGTTTATTAAGCATGTTTTCTGCCTACACAGTATGCCTGACAAAGTTGTCAGTGACCGAGGTCCCCAGTTTGTGTCTCGGTTCTGGAGAGAGCTTTGTCGTCTTCTCAGCATCGAGCTGAATCTCTCTTCAGCATACCATCCCGAGATGAATGGGTTGGGAGAGAGGGCCAACCAAACCCTGGTCACATACCTGCGACATTTTGTCTCATCCAGATAGGATGACTAGGCATCCTTGCTACCGTGGGCTGAGTTTGCGCTGAACAACGCCGTAGCCGACTCCACTAGGCAGACCCCATTCCTCCTTAATTATGGCCAGCATCCACGGATTCCTGTGCCCGTGCCTGTGTCTTCCGCCAACTCCAGAGTGGTAGACTGGGCTGTGGAGGCACATGACATTTGGGACTGCACACAGGATGCTATTTGGGCCTCCAAGGAGAGAATTAGGGTATCCGCCGATGCACATCGGCGCCCCGCTCCGACCTTTGCTCCTGGAGATTTAGTGTGGCTCTCCGCCCGTAACATCAGGCTGCGAGTTGAGTCCACTAAGTTTGCACCTCGCTACTTGGGTCCCTTCAAGGTACTGAAACAGGTTAACCCTGTGGTCTACCGTCTGGTCCTTCCTCCATCCCTAGCCATCACCGACACTTTCATGTGTCCCCCTTAAAGCCCGTTCACATGTCCCGGTTTTCAGAGTCATCTGCCGGGACATCGGGTTCGTCTACGGACGATTACGAGGTGAAAGCCATCATGGGGTCTAAGGTGGTACATGGCAAAAAAGTACTATCTGGTGGACTGGAAGGGTCATGGCCCAGAGGACAGAACCTGGAAACCTGTGGAGCACATTCGGGCTCTGCTGCTCATTGCAGTATTTGCTACTGCATCTCCATATTATCAGAGTTATAACTTTTTTTATTTTTCCTGTGAACGAGCTATGTGGGGGATTGCTGTTTGATAAGTAGATGTGTTTATTTGTACTTTTTTGGACTACATAAAATTCTTTTGATCCTTTTTTATTTTTTGGTGCCAGAGTGAACAATTATTAGAGATTCATAAAAGTTTTTTACTATTTTTTTCATGCCATACACTGTGCGGTAAAAGTGATCAGGCAATTTTATTCTTTGGGTCATTACAATCGCAGTTATACAAGATTTATATAGGTTGTTTATTTATGCATATTTTGCATACTAAAATAATTTTCTTACAATGTTTCCCATAGTCATACTCTGATAGCGGTAACTTTTTTTGTCAAAAGATTTATAAGGGTCCAATATAAAGTCTTGTTTTTTAAGGGACCAGATGACTTTTTTATTGATGTATATGATTTTTGGATCACTTTTTTTTCTGTTTTATGTGTCAATATGATGAATAAGCTATATTTTTGTGTTGGTTTTTTTTCATTTTCTTTACAGTGTTCGCTAAATAGGTTAATAATATGTCAGTATTATAGATTGTTTTGTTCTGGACACGGCGATACCAAATTTGTGTATTTTTTTCCTTTATCTATTTTTATGAAAAACAGCATTTTTAACTGCAAAGTATTTTCCATTTTTGGCATAGATACATAGATTGAACAAATACTCAGATGCATCAAGTTCCACCTTTCTCCAACAATTATACAATATTTGTCACTAAATGATCTGCCTCCCACAATGCCATTTCTCCTAAGGAAAGAATCCAGCCCCTTTTAACAGCTGTTATTGTGTCTGTTACTACTACCTGTTTTGGTAGGGCAATCCACAGTCTGATTGGCATTCCTCAATTTTATATTTTAAGATTTTTACAAACTTTAATTCAGTTTTTTACTTTTTATGCTTAGTCCTAGAATGTGACATAATCTTTCCCTGGTCTGATCACAGATCTAATATTCTGGAATGCTTTTGCATTGCAAGGCACTAGATGTGTCAATCAGACATAGGCAGGAGACGTGTCATGTCATGCTCAAGGCATGTCACCATATTTGAGTGACTAACAAAGATGCACTCTGTAACACTATAGCATGCACACATGAAATATATGACATTGGAATTACATTACTGCTCTACAAAATAGGGAAAAAAGAAGATACTTAGCGCATAAATTGGTAAATTCATGTGTTCCCAGCAGTCAACGACGGGGCGATTTTATTTCTTAGGAACCTAATATAATGTGTTTCCTCTCTTGGGCTCATAACCTACATGTATATTGGTAGTTATGATCCTGCTGTGAATAAAACCCCCATAGGATGATGGGTGGAGTGCTTGTCAGAGAGTCTATGTACAGTGGTATGTAAAAGTTTGGGCATCTGTGGCCTTTTAGAGATCTTCAACTTGCTTAACTGATCACAATAACAGTAATTTTGACCAGGGGTAACCAAACTTTTTTATGCAACTGCATACAAAAATCAAAGACTGACAGTCACTTCCAAACATAGACCAGGTGTGAACAGGTACATGCTAAGAGTAGCCACATCCATATACAGTCTTGACCAAAAGTGATGGCACCCTTGAAATTGTTTCAGCACATGAAGTGTTTCTCCCAGAAAATTATTGCAATGTTACAATGTTAAAAATTACATGTGTTAATTATAGACATGTTTATTTTCTTTGTGTGTAGTGTAATAACACAAAAGAAAACAGAGAAAAAAAGGCAAATTGTACATAATTTCACACATAAGGATTTGCTGGACAAAATTGTTGGCACCTTTCCAAAATTGTGGGTAAACAACTTTGTTTCAAGCATGTGATGCTCGCTCAAACTCACCTGTGGCAGGTAACAGGTGTGAACAATATGAAAATCACACCTGAAAACAGATAAAAAAGGGGGAAGTTGACTCAATCGTGGCATTGTGTGTCTGTGTGAGAACAGAAAGAGGAGAAGTGAACTGGCATAATAGTCTGGTGCAGGCACCACACCTCATTTCATAATCCAAATAGTTTGAGATGATCAAATCAAAGCAAAAGGTGGCTACTTTGAAGAACCTAGAATATAAGACATGATTTCAGTTGTTTCACACTTTTTTGTTAAGTATATAATTCCACATGTGTTAATTCATAGTTTTGATGCCTTCAGTGTGAATGTACAATTTTCATAGTCATGAAAATACAGAAAAATCTTTAAATGAGAAGGTGTGTCCAAACTTTTGGTCTGTACTGTATATTGGTCTTTACAGAGGGGCAGTGCTCATTTGTAAGCATTATTAATTAATTGAAGCACTATTTTGTAGTATTTTGGCTTAAATTTGAAAATGAGTTATGTTTGTACAACTACTGGAACAGGGTTAAAAAAAGCCCTGAGAGTATAAATGCCTGTAAAACAATATTTGTATTGAAACAACTAAAAACAACAAACTGATTCGAACAACTCTGTAACTTGAGGGGCTACTACACAAAATTACATCTAAGGCTATGTTCCCACGATGAGTTTTTAGCAATTTTTTGATTTGTAGATTCTCTGCACCATTTCTACACCCATTGAGTAAAATAGGTTACTTGCATTTTTCTGAAAATATGCAGCGTAAAAAGCTCATCAAACGCTCATCGTGGGAATGCACCCTAAAATTTTTGCATTTGCTCAATGGAATGTAAGTGAGCCACTAATTGAAGTGACAATGATGATCAGTTATATCACTGTTTTGTAGCTGTGTGCTTTTATATTTCATCCTCTTTTACTGCGCAATCAGAAAAAATGCATGACCGATGCCTTTTCAGTTTTGATTTGATACAAGTAATGCCCGTGGAGATGCAGCCTCACAAGTAATTTTTCCATAAGGTATTGTTGCTTCTTTTTCTCCTTCTTCTAATTCTTCATCAAAAAGACAATTTAAAAGCAAGTCACCACAGGGTCGATTCTTCTCTACTTTATGGCCACCCAAGAGTTAAATGTAGTGGATAACCCCTTTCCCATTTCTACTTATTGCCTAAATGGAAATAATACATCAAACAATTTCTTGTATTGTCACATTCTCACATCAAGCTCTTCTCAGTCCTCTAGTTTTCTTCTATTTCATAAGAACCTTAGGCAGGCATATCTAAAGACTTTATTATATACATTCCTTATATATATTCCTAAAGTACAAAGGTTCACTGCAATCAGTATTGTGGTGGACTGCTTCTCCAAAATGTTTAATTTTGTTCTATTTCCTGATTTTCTGTATTATTTCAGACTGGCCATATATTCTACAAAGAAAATTTCCGTTTCCATGGTCTTCCAGCTAGTATTATGTTTTGATAGTGTGTCATTTGATTCCAGGGTCTGGAGAGCGCTTTGAAGGATCTAAACATTTCCTTAGACTTTTCTGCTTATCACGCCAAGTAATGGGCAAATTTAGCAAATCAAGTTATCTTTTCTAATTCCTACTATGATAATCTGACGGATTCTCCTCGTTTGACTGAAGTCGCACACAATAATTCAGTTTCTGAGTCTTATGTTGTGAATTCCGTTCTCGGACTCCCTCCTGTGGTCATGAATGGTACTTTGGTTAATTCTGCTCTTGGACTCCCTCTGGTGGCTTTGAGCGGAACTGCTGGTCACTGAGGTTGGCTTTCCCAGCTGCCCTTGTTTATTGTCATGCTGGCTTCCCTATTTAACGCCACTCAGATCGTTACTTCTTGCGAGCTGTCAATGTCTCAGTATTGGTTCAGATCTCTCTTGGACTTCTCTGATGACCTGTCTACTCCAGCAGAAGCTAAGTCCCTGATAGTTCATTTGTTGTTACTGCTTTCTGAATATATTTCTTACATATTCTACATTCTAGTCCAGCTTGCTATCATGATATTTCCTTGCTAGCTGGAAGCTCTGGGGGTGCAGAGTTGCACCTCCACACCGTGAGTCAGTGTGGAGGTCTTTTTGCATATTCTGCATGGCTTTTGTAGTTTTTTGTGCTGACCGCATAGTTCCCTTTTCTATCCTCTGACTATTTAGTGAAGACTGGCCTCCTTTGCTAAAACCTGTTTCATTCCTGTGTTTGTGACTTTCCTCTTAACTCACAGTCAATATATGTGGGGGCTGCCTTTTCCTTTGGGGAATTTCTCTGAGGCAAGGTAAGGCTTCTATTTCTCTCTTTAAGGGGTAGTTAGCTCTTAGGCTGTGCAGAGGCGTCTAGGGAGAGTTAGGTACGCTCCACGGCTATCTCTAGTGTTTGTGATAGGATTAGGGTTTGCGGTCAGCAGAGTTCCCACTTCCCCAGAGCTTGTCCCTGTTTCTAGTTTAACCATGAGGTCATTCCGGGTGCTCCTAACCACCAGGTCCATAACAGTCTTATGAGAAATGTCTCCTTAGCATGGTGTATGTTCAAAATTCTAGTCTGCCAATTGCATCAAAAGTTAACTTCCTAAGTCTGTTAGGAGATTCATTGAATCTTTACCGAAATGCAATCCAATTGAGGCTGCTGATAAACACTGTCGACCAGTTCTCAACATCTTTCCTAGTGACAAATTGGCTTTTTACCAAAAACACCTTCCCCTATGGCTGCCTTCCTCTATGCTAATCTTCACTGTGTTATTATTATTAATTATTATTTATTATTATAGCACCATTTATTCCATGGCGCTTTACATGTGAGGAGGGGTATACATAATAAAAACAAGTACAATAATCTTGAACAATACAAGTCACAACTGGTACAGGAGGAGAGAGGACCCTGCCCGCGAGGGCTCACAATCTACAAGGGATGGGTGAGGATACAGTAGGTAAGGATAGAGCTTATCATGCAGTGGTTTTGTCGATCGGTGATTACTGCGGGTTGTAGACTTGCCGGAAGAGGTAGGTCTTAAGGTTCTTTTTGAAGGTTTCGATGGTAGGTGAGAGTCTGATATGTTGTGGTAGAGAGTTCCAGAGTAGGGGTGATGCGTGAGAGAAATCTTGTATGCGATTGTGGGAAGAGGAGATAAGAGGGGAGTAGAGAAGGCGATCTTGTGAGGATCAAAGGTTGCGTGCAGGAAATTACCAGGAGACGAGGTCACAGATGTATGGAGGAGACAGGTTGTGGATGGCTTTGTATGTCATGGTTAGGCTTTTGTACTGGAGTCTCTGGGTAATGGGGAGCCAGTAAAGGGATTGACAGAGGGGAGAGGCCGGGGAATAGCGGGGGGACAGGTGGATTAGTCGGGCAGCTGAGTTTAGAATAGATTGGAGGGGTGCGAGAGTGTTCGAGGGGAGGCCACAGAGCAGGAGGTTACAGTAGTCGAGGCGGGAGATGTTGAGGGCATTACTGTCACATCCCGGCAAGCACTATTGATATAATCATCTACGGCCTTTTAAGGTATTCTTATTTCTATTTCTCATTTTTCTTAACAATATTCTTTTATTTGGAGGATTTTTTAACAATTTTTGGGAAGGAGATTATAGTTATTGTCAATAAGGTGGGTAATAAAACAACAGAGTGATCTAAACAAATTTCAATTAAACAAGTAAGTAAGAAGATATATTCAAAGAAGAATCAAGAGAGAATAAAAAAAGGTTAATGCATGAATAAAAGAATGCAGAAGGAAAAGTTAGGAAAGGTGAGGGGAAGGGTAAGGAAAGAAAAGGGCATAGGAGAAGGTTGGATCAGATAAACGTGGAGAGTAGGCATAGGGGAAAAGATCATCCTTATTGCAATAATATTTATAATAAAACAATTTTCAATTTTCATTGTTAAATATGTAATTGTACTTGTACTTTTCTTACCTAAAAGGGGCATTCCAACTTGAGGGAAAAAAAGAGGTTCGAAGTTGACCATGCGGAATAGTATTTTTTAAAATAATTATTTCTTAGAGCGTAAGAATGTTCAAAAGAATTATGGGTAGACATTTTTTCACTATTTCTGAAATGGAGGGAACATCTATTGATTTCCACTTAGATACTATAACTATTTTTGTTACAGCAAATAGATGGATTGCAAGATATTTAATTTTGGTGTGAAGTCGATTTGAATCTAGCGAAAACAAAACCAGTTGAGGATACAATTCAACTACAGATTTGCTAATATTGCTCAATAAATTAGCTACTTCTTTCCACAGGTTGATTATTTTAGGACATGACCAGAAAATGTGCAATATGTTAGCTGTTTGCATACAGTTCCTCCAGCATAAGTCTGATCCCTCCTAAAAAATCTGCTTTAATCTGACAGGTGTATAGAACCGAGATAAGATTTTAAAATATTTCTCATGAATATTAGCATTTACATTTGATTTGTATGTTATTTCAATTGCTTCTTTCCATGACTCAGGCAAAAAACATATATTCATATCTTCTTCCCATTTAACCATGTGTTTTGACTTTTCAATAGTTACGTCACTCCTCCACCTCCAAACACAGAGTAAAACAGCCCTGGCTCACGTCGCAAACCCGATTTCTCCAGCGATGCTCTAGGTGTGCTGAACTCTTATGGCGGAATACTCACACACCAAAATACTTCATACACTTCAAATTTATGTTATGAACCTATAATTCTGCCCTTCACCTCGCCAAACAGACCCACTTCATCACTCTGGTCTCCTCACTATCCAACACCCCCAAGAAACTTTTTGACATCTTTCACTCCCTCCTCAGGCCAAAAGGACAAGCCCATCTCACAGACATTTGTGCTGATGACCTGGCCTCTGGCTTTATAGAGAAAGCGATAATATCCATCAGGAAATCCACTCCCAGCCACCAAGTGCAGTGACTCCCATCCCTCCCTGCATTTCCCCTGGCTCAGTCTCCACATTCGATCCCATCACAGAAGAAGAAGTCTCCAAGCTCCTCTCTTCTTGTCGTCCAACTACATGCACTACCGACCCCATTCCCTCTCATCTCCTCCAGTCTCTCTCTCCAGTCACAACCCACCTAACTACAATCTTTAATCTCTCCCTCTCCTCTGGCATTTTCCCCTCCTCCTCCAAACACTATCATTACTCCATTACTAAAGAAACCCGCCCTTGACCCATTGTGCACAAATAACTACAGGCCAGTCTCCAATGTCCCCTTCATTTCTAAACTCTTGGAGCGCCTCTTCTACTCCCTCCTTACCCGTTACCTCTCCACTCATTCCCTCCTAGACCCTTCACAGTCCAATTTCCACCCCCTACATTCAACAGAAAGTGCACTCATCAAGGTGACCAATGACCTTCTGACAGCAAAATGTAACGGTGACCACTCTCTGCTCATTCTTCTCGATCTTTTTGCAGCTTTCGACTCTGTTGACTACCCTCTTCTACTTTCTAGGCTCCAGTCACTAGGCATTAAGGACACTGTTCTCTCCTGATTCTATTCCTATCTTTCTGACTGCTCCTTCAGTGTTCTGTTCGCTGGCTCCACTTCATCTAATCTTCATCTCACTGTCGGGGTACCTCAGTGCCCAGTCCATGGCCCCCTTCTCTTCTCCCTCTACATGGCCCCAATTGGACAGACCATCAGCAGATTTGGCTTTCAGTACCATCTTTATGCCGATGACACACAACTGTACACGTCATCTCCTGACCTTACCCCCGCTGTACTACAGAACGCCGGTGACTGTCTGTCCGCAGTCTCCAATATCATGTCCGCTCTCTATCTGAAATGCAACCTCTCCAAAACTGAACTTCTTCTGCTCCCGCCATCTACTAACCTCCCTAAATCTGACATTTCCCTCTCCGTGGGTGGCAACATAATAACACGCCGGCAGCAGGCACGCTGTCTGGTTGTTATGTTTGACTCTGATCTCTCCTTCACATCCCATATACAATCTCTTGCCCGCTCGTGCCGCTTACACCTAAACAACATCTCTAGAATTCGTCCTTTTCTCACCATGGATATAACAAAAACCCTTACTGTCGCCTTGATCCACTCCCGCCTGGATTACTGTAACGCTCTATTAATTGGCCTCCCCTTACTTGACTTTCCCCTCTGCAGTCTATCCTTAATGTAGCAGCCAGGGTTTCCATCTAGCTAATCGGTATTAAGACGTGTCCGCTCTTCGCCAGTTGTTACACTGGCTGCCCACTTATTATAGAATCCAATTCACTAATCAGTCATTTTATGTTTGTGTGTGTGTGTGTGTGTGTGTGTGTGTGTGTGTGTGTAGCCCAATCACTACTTCCATCTATCCCCCACCCCCTGGACCATCATTGTAAATACATCTTTGTAAATACACACCTGTACTTTGTATCTTCCCCACCTCATTGTAGATTGTAAGCTCTCACGAGCAGGGTTGTCTTATTTTGCTTTATTTATTGTATTGTTATCGTTGTTACTTATGACTGTTTTGTTTGAAACTGTTAAACTGTAGAGCGCTGCGGAATATGTTGGCGCTATATAAATAAAGATTATTATTTTATATTGAAGAGTGCATAGTGTTCCAAATAGAATTTATTAAGGGATTTTCCAGAAGAGATATGATAACTCTTGGAAGAGATATGGGGAGAGAGAATGTCCCCCTAATATATTTCCTTAGTTCTAAAAAGTTACATATTTCCTCTTTTGGAAGGTTGTACGATAGAATCAAGAATAGAAAATTAATGATTTAATCTTTTTTCGGTCCGGTAAATAAGGTCAAATAATTTGTTATACCATTCTTTCTCCATTTATCTATAGGGAAATCTGTAAGGGCAGGGTGGAATATAAATAAAGAAAGTTTTTCTAATGGATAACTAATTTGGTTATTGTAAGAAATGTTATATACTTTTCTCCAGGTCATAACTGTAGATTTTATTAGTATATTCTCTGGTAGAGGGAGGGATTGGTCTCGTAAATTCGCAACAATAACATCTAAGGGAGAATTCGAGTTGTAAGACTTTTCCATTTCTGCCCAGCTGGTTTTGGCTTCATCTATAAGCCATTTCCTGCTCTGGATTATGATATCAGCCTCGGAGTAGGCCTGTAGATTTGGGAGACCAATGCCTCCATTTCTTTTGTTCTTATACACCATGTTCCAAATTACTATGCAAATTGGATTTAACTGTCAAAGATTTAATTGTTTTGTTTTTCAAATTACCTCGTGGATGGTATTGTGTCTCAGGGCACAATGGATCACTGAAATAAATCTTAAACACATGTGATAATTAGTTTTCCAGGTTATTCTAATTAATTGAAACTACTTAAAAATTATGTTCCACATTGTTAAGCAGGCCACAGGTTTCAAGCAATATGGGAAATAAAAAGGATCTCTCTGCTGCTGAAAAGTGTTAAATAGTGCAATGCCTTGGACAAGGTATGAAGACATTAGATATTTCACGAAAACTTAAGAGTGATCATCATACTGTGAAGAGATTTGTGACTGAAACAGAGCACAGACAGAGTTCATGCAGATAAAGGCATAATGAGAAAGGTTTCTGCCAGACAAATTCATTGGATTAAGAGAGCAGCTTGCAAAATATCATCACAAAGCAGCAAAAAGTTATTTAAAGCTGCTGGTGCCTCTGGAGTCCCTCGAACCTCAAGGTGTATGATCCTTCAAAAGCTTGCTGTGGTGCATAAACCTACTATTCGGCCACCCCTAAACAGTGTTCACAAGCAGAAACGGTTGCAGTGGGCCCAGACCTACATAAAGACTAATTTTGGATGGATGGAGTAGTGGATGTCAGCAAGGCGGTGGAGGAGTCATGTTTTGGGCCAAAATCATGGGGGAACAGCTGGTAGGGCCCTTTAAGGTTCCTGAAGGTGTGAAAATGACCTCTATAAAGTATATAGAGTTTCTGACTGACAACTTTCTACCATGGTATAAAAAGCAGAAACGTGCCTTCAGGAGCAAAATCATCTTCATGCATAACAATGCACCATCTAATGCTGCAAAGAATATCGCTGAGTCATTGGCTGCTATGGGCATAAAAGGAGATAAACTGATGGTGTGGCCACCATCTTCCCCTGACTTCAACCCTATAGAGAACCTTTGGAGCATCATCCAGCAAAAGATCTATGAGGGTGGGAGGCAGTTCACACTAAAACCGCAGCTCTGGGAGGCTATTCTGACTTCATGCAAATACAAGAAATACAAGCAGAAACTCTCCAAAAACTCACAAGTTCAATGGATGCAAGAATTGTGAAGGTGATATCAAAGAAGGGGTCCTATGTTAACATGTAACTTGGCCTGTTAGGATGTTTTGGAGTTAAATAACTTTTTTTGTTCAGTGAATGTGACCTCCTAATGCTGCAAATTCCACAAATGAGTATTTTCAGTTCTTTAACCCCTTCCCGACCTTTGACGCCACGTAGGCGTCATGAAAACCCGTGCCAATCCGACCCATGACGCCTATGTGGCGTCATGGAATGATCGCGTCCCTGCAGATCGGGTGAAAGGGTTAACTCCAATTTCACCCGATCTGCAGGGACAGGGGGAGTGGTACTTCAGCCCAGGGGGGGTGGCTTCACCCCCCCGTGGCTACGATCGATCTGATTGGCTGTTGAAAGTGAAACTGCCAATCAGAGCGATTTGTTATATTTCACCTAAAAAACTGGTGAAATATTACAATCCAGCCATGGCCGTTGCTGCAATATCATCGGCCATGGCTGGAAAACCTAATCTGTCCCCCCCCACACCCACCGATCTCCTCCCCATTCCTCCATTATGTGGTCCGCCCCCCCTAAGTCGTCCTGTCCGCTCCCCCGTCCTCCTGCCCGCTCCCCCCGTGCTCCGATGCTACCCCCCGTCCTCCGATCCACCCCCCATGCTCAGATCCCCCCCCTCATACTTACCGAGCCTCCGGGCGTCCGTCCGTCTTCTCCATGGGCGCCACCATCTTCCAAAATGGCGGGCGCATGGGCAGTGCGCCCGCCGAATCTGCCGGCTGGCAGATTCATTCCCTGTACATATTGGTCGCTGTGATAGGTTCTATCACAGCGATCAAAATAAAAAAATAGTAAATGACCCCCCCTTTATCACCCCCATAGGTAGGGACAATAATAAAAAAAAGAAAATATTTTTTTTCTTTTTCCACTAGGGTTAGGGTTAGAACTAGGGTTTGGGTTAGGGGTAGGGTTAGGGTTAGGGCATGTGCACACAGTGCGGATTGGCCACGGATCCGAAGCGGATTGGCCGCGGATCCGCAGCGGATTGGCCGCGGATCCGCAGCGGATTGGCCGCGGATCCGCAGGGGATCGGCCGCTGCGAATTCGTAGCAGTTTTCCATCAGGTTTACAGTACCATGTACACCTATGGAAAACCAAATCCGCTGTGCCCATGGTGCAGAAAATACCGTGCGGAAACGCTGTGTTGTATTTTCCACAGCATGTCAATTTTGTGCGGATTCCGCAGCGTTTTACACCTGTTCCTCAATAGGAATCCGCAGGTGAAATCCGCACAAAAAAAACACTGGAAATCCGCTGTAAATCCGCAGGTAAAACGCAGTGCCTTTTACCTGCGGATTTTTCAAAAATGGTGCGGAAAAATCTCACACGAATCCGCAACGTGGGCACATAGCCTTAGGGTTAGGGTTGGAATTAGATTTAGGGTTGGAATTAGGGCTAGGGAAATAGGGTTAAGATTAGGCTTGTGGTTAGGGTTACGGATAGGGTTAGGGGTGTGTTGGGGTTACAGTTGTGGTTAGGGTTGGGATTAGGGTAAGGTTTGGGATTAGGGTTAGGATTAGGGTTAGGGGTGTGTTGGGGTTAGGGTTGTGGTTAGGGGTGTGTTGGGGTTAGGGTTGTGATTAGGTTTATGGCTACAGTTGGGATTATGGTTAGGGGTGTGTTGGGGTTAGTGGTGAAGTTAGAATTGAGGGGTTTCCACTGTTTAGGCACATCAGGGGTCTCCAAACGCAACATGGCGCCACCATTGATTCCAGCCAATCTTGCGTTCAAAAAGTCAAATGGTGCTCCCTCCCTTCCAAGCCCCGACGTGCGCCCAAACAGTGGTTTACCCCCACATATGGGGTACAAGCGTACTCAGGACAAACTGGGCAACAACTATTGGGGTCCAATTTCTCCTGTTACCCTTGCAAAAATAAAAAATGACTTGCTAAAACATAATTTTTGAGGAAAGAACAATTATTTTTTATTTTCACGGCTCTGCGTTACAAACTTCTGTGAAGCACTTGGGGTTTGAAAGTGCTCACCACACATCTAGATAAGTTCCTTGGGGGGTCTAGTTTCCAAAATGGGGTCACTTGTGGGGTGATTCTACTGTTTAGGCACATCAGGGGCTCTGCAAATGCAACGTGACGCCCGCAGACCATTCCATCAAAGTCTGCATTTCAAATGTCACTACTTCCTTTCCCAGCCCTGACGTGCGCCCAAACAGTGGTTTACCCCCACATATGGGGTATCAGCGTACTCACAACAAACTGGGCAACAAATATTGGGGTCCAATTTATCCTGTTACCCTTGTGAAAATAAAAAATTGCTTGCTAAAACATATTTTTTGAGGAAAGAAAAACAATTTTTTATTTTCACGGCTCTGCGTTGTAAACTTCTGTGAAGCACTTGGGGGTTGAACGTGCTCACCACACATCTAGATAAGTTCCTTGGGGGGTCTAGTTTCCAAAAAGGGGTCACTTGTGGGGTGTTTCTACTGTTTAGGCACATCAGGGGCTTTGCAAATGCAACGTGACGCCCGCAGACCATTCCATCAAAGTCTGCATTTCAAATGTCACTACTTCCCTTCTGAGCACTGACGTGCACCCAAACAGTGGTTTACCCCCACATATGGGGTATCAGCGTACTCACAACAACCTGGGCAACAAATACTGGGGTTCAATTTCTCCTGTTACCCTTGTGAAAATAAAAAATTGCTTGCTAAAACATCTTTTTTGAGTAAAGAAAAATTATTTTTTATTTTCACGGCTCTGCGTTGTAAACTTCTGTGAAGCACTTGGGGGTTGAACGTGCTCACCACACATCTAGATAAGTTCCTTGGGGGGTCTAGTTTCCAAAATGGGGTCACTTGTGGGGTGTTTCTACTGTTTAGGCACATCAGGGGCTCTGCAAACGTAACATGATGCCCGCAGACCATTCCATCAAAGTCTTCATTCCAAATCGTCACTACTTCCCTTCCGAGCC
This sequence comes from Ranitomeya variabilis, assembly GCF_051348905.1. NCBI lineage: Eukaryota > Metazoa > Chordata > Amphibia > Anura > Dendrobatidae > Ranitomeya > Ranitomeya variabilis. Next base: position 916,169,704 of record NC_135233.1, on the reverse strand, counting down.
CCGGCATGTGCCCAAACAGTGGTTTACCCCCACATATGGGGTATCAGCGTACTCAGGAGAAACTGGACAACAACTTTTGGGGTCAAATTTCTCCTGTTACCGTTGGAAAAATTAAAAAATTCTGGGCTAAAAAAATATTTTTGAGGAAAGAAAACACATTTATTATTTTCACAGCTCTACGTTATAAACTTCTGTGAAGCACTTGGGGGTTCAAAGTGCTCACCACACATCTAGATAAGTTCCCTAGGGGGTCTAGTTTCCAAAGTGGGGTCACTTGTGGGGAGTTCCTACTGTTTAGGCACATCAGGGGCTCTGCAAACGCAACCTGACGCCCGCAGAGCATTCCATCAAAGTCTGCATTTCAAAACGTCACTACTTCCCTTCCGAACCCCGACGTGTGCCAAAACAGTGGTTTACCCCCACATATGGGGTATCAGCGTACTCAGGAGAAACTGGACAACAAATTTTTGGGTCCAATTTCTCCTGTTACCCTTGGGAAAATAAAAAATTGTGGGCTAAAAAATCATTTTTGAGAAAAGAAAAATTATTTTTTATTTTCATGGCTCTGCGTTATAAACTTCTGTGAAGCACTTGGGGGTTCAAAGTGCTCACCACACATCTAGATTAGTTCCATGGGAGGTCTAGTTTCCAAAATGGGGTCAATTGTGCGGGAGCTCCAATGTTTAGGCACACAGGGGCTCTCCAAACGCGACATGGTGTCCGCTAACGATTGGAGCTAATTTTCCATTCAAAAAGCCAAATGGTGCGCCTTCCCTTCTGAGCCCTGCCGTGCGCCCAAACAGTGGTTTACCCCCACATATGAGGTATCGGCGTACTCAGGAGAAATTGCACAACAAATTTTACGATCCATTTTATCCTGTTGCCCATGTGAAAATGAAAAAATGAGGCTAAAAGAAATTTTGTGTGAAAAAAAAGTACTTTTTCATTTTTACGGATCAATTTGTGAAGCACCTGAGGGTTTAAAGTGCTCACGATTAGGGTTGAGCGAAACGGGTCGATCATTTTCAAAAGTCGCCGACTTTTGGCTAAGTCGGCGTCTCATGAAACCCGATCCGACCCCTGTGCTTGTCGGCCATGCGGTACGCGACTTTCGCGCCAAAGTCGCGTTTCAATGACGCGAAAAGCGCCATTTCTCAGCCAATGAAGGTGAACGCAGAGTGTGGGCAGCGTGATGACATAGATCCTGGTCCCCACCATCTTAGAGAAGGGCATTGCAGTGATTGGCTTGCTGTCTGCGGCGTCACAGGGGCTATAAAGGGGCGTTCCCGCCGACCGCCATCTTACTGCTGCTGATCTGAGCTTAGGGAGAGGTTGCTGCCGCTTCGTCAGAAGCAGGGAGAGCATTAGGCAGGGTCCACTAACCACCAAACCGCTTGTGCTGTAGCGATTTCCACTGTCCAACACCACCTTCGGTGTGCAGGAACAGTGGAAGCTATTTTTTTTTTTTCCTCAGCGCTGTAGCTCATTGGGCTGCCCTAGAAGGCTCCGTGATAGCTGTATTGCTGTGTGTACGCCACTGTGGAAACCAACTGCTTTTTTCAAAGCACATATCCTCTTGTTCCTTTCTGCACAGCTATCTTTTTTGTTTGTCCACACTTTTTATTTAATTTGTGCATCAGTCCACTCCTATTGCTGCCTGCCATACCTGGCTTAGATTACTGCAGGGAGATAGTAATTGTAGGACAGTCCCTGTTTTTTTTTTTTTTTTTTTTTTTGTGGGAGATTAAGATTGGCATTTCTGCTACAGTGCCATCCCTGTGTGTGCCATCTCTCACTGAGTGGGCCATAGAAAGCCTATTTATTTTTTCCGTGATTTGTGTTCTAAATTCTACCTCAACACAAAAACACTACATCAATCAGTGGTAGAAAAATATTGGCCTCAGTCAGGGCTTGTGTGCCACTGCTGTGTGTGCTATCTCTTATTCAGTGGGCTATAGAAAGCCTATTTATTTATTTATTTTTTTTCTTATTATTTGGTTTCTAAAGTCTCCCTGAAAAAAAATAAATAAATAAAAAAACAGTGGGAGAGTAATATTGCCCTTTCAGCTTGTGTGCCAGTCTTGACTCCTGGGTGTGCCACCTCTCTCTCTAATTGTGGGCCATAGAAAGCCTTTTTTTTTTTTTTTTTTAATATTATTGGGTTTCTAAAGTCTCCCTTAAAAAACAAAAAATACATAAAAAAACAGTGGGAGAGTAATATTGCCCTTTCAGCTTGTGTGCCAGTCTTGACTCCTGGGTGTGCCACCTCTCTCTCTCATTCAGTGGGCCATAGAAAGCCTTTTTTTTTTTTTTTTTTAAATATTATTGGGTTTCTAAAGTCTCCCTTAAAAAACAAAAAATACATAAAAAAACAGTGGGAGAGTAATATTGCCCTTTCAGCTTGTGTGCCAGTCTTGACTCCTGGGTGTGCCACCTCTCTCTCTCATTCAGTGGGCCATAGAAAGGCTATTTATTTTTTTGGTTTTTTTAATATTATTTGGTTTCTAAAGTCTCCCTGAAAATAAAAAAAAAAAAACTTAAAAAAACAGTGGGAGAGTAATATTGCCCTTTCAGCTTGTGCGCCAGTCTTGACTCCTGGGTGTGCCACCTCTCTCTCTCATTCAGTGGGCCATAGAAAGCCTTTTTTTTTTTTTTTTTTTTTAAATATTATTGGGTTTCTAAAGTCTCCCTTAAAAAACAAAAAATACATAAAAAAACAGTGGGAGAGTAATATTGCCCTTTCAGCTTGTGTGCCAGTCTTGACTCCTGGGTGTGCCACCTCTCTCTCTCATTCAGTGGGCCATAGAAAGGCTATTTATTTTTTTGGTTTTTTTAATATTATTTGGTTTCTAAAGTCTCCCTGAAAATAAAAAAAAAAAAACTTAAAAAAACAGTGGGAGAGTAATATTGCCCTTTCAGCTTGTGCGCCAGTCTTGACTCCTGGGTGTGCCACCTCTCTCTTTCATTCAGTGGGCCATAGAAAGCCTTTTTTTTTTTTTTTTTTTTTAAATATTATTGGGTTTCTAAAGTCTCCCTTAAAAAACAAAAAATACATAAAAAAACAGTGGGAGAGTAATATTGCCCTTTCAGCTTGTGTGCCAGTCTTGACTCCTGGGTGTGCCACCTCTCTCTCTCTCATTCAGTGGGCCATAGAAAGGCTATTTATTTTTTTGGTTTTTTTAATATTATTTGGTTTCTAAAGTCTCCCTGAAAATAAAAAAAAAAAAACTTAAAAAAACAGTGGGAGAGTAATATTGCCCTTTCAGCTTGTGCGCCAGTCTTGACTCCTGGGTGTGCCACCTCTCTCTCTCATTCAGTGGGCCATAGAAAGCCTTTTTTTTTTTTTTTTTTTAAATATTATTGGGTTTCTAAAGTCTCCCTTAAAAAACAAAAAATACATAAAAAAACAGTGAGAGAGTAATATTGCCCTTTCAGCTTGTGTGCCAGTCTTGACTCCTGGGTGTGCCACCTCTCTCTCTCATTCAGTGGGCCATAGAAAGCCATTTTTTTTTTTTTAAATATTATTGGGTTTCTAAAGTCTCCCTTAAAAAAAAAAAATACATAAAAAAACAGTGAGAGAGTAATATTGCCCTTTCAGCTTGTGTGCCAGTCTTGACTCCTGGGTGTGCCACCTCTCTCTCTCATTCAGTGGGCCATAGAAAGGCTATTTATTTTTTTGGTTTTTTTAATATTATTTGGTTTCTAAAGTCTCCCTGAAAATAATTAAAAAAAAACTTAAAAAAACAGTGGGAGAGTAATATTGCCCTTTCAGCTTGTGCGCCAGTCTTGACTCCTGGGTGTGCCACCTCTCTCTCTCATTCAGTAGGCCATAGAAAGCCTTTTTTTTTTTTTTTTTTTAAATATTAATTGGGTTTCTAAAGTCTCCCTTAAAAAACAAAAAATACATAAAAAAACAGTGGGAGAGTAATATTGCCCTTTCAGCTTGTGTGCCAGTCTTGACTCCTGGGTGTGCCACCTCTCTCTCTCATTCAGTGGGCCATAGAAAGCCTTTTTTTTTTTTTTTTTTAAATATTATTGGGTTTCTAAAGTCTCCCTTAAAAAACAAAAAATACATAAAAAAACAGTGGGAGAGTAATATTGCCCTTTCAGCTTGTGTGCCAGTCTTGACTCCTGGGTGTGCCACCTCTCTCTCTCATTCAGTGGGCCATAGAAAGCCTTTTTTTTTTTTTTTAAATATTATTGGGTTTCTAAAGTCTCCCTTAAAAAACAAAAAATACATAAAAAAACAGTGGGAGAGTAATATTGCCCTTTCAGCTTGTGTGCCAGTCTTGACTCCTGGGTGTGCCACCTCTCTCTCTCATTCAGTGGGCCATAGAAAGGCTATTTATTTTTTTGTTTTTTTTAATATTATTTGGTTTCTAAAGTCTCCCTGAAAATAAAAAAAAAAAAACTTAAAAAAACAGTGGGAGAGTAATATTGCCCTTTCAGCTTGTGTGCCAGTCTTGACTCCTGGGTGTGCCACCTCTCTCTCTCATTCAGTGGGCCATAGAAAGGCTATTTATTTTTTTGGTTTTTTTTAATATTATTTGGTTTCTAAAGTCTCCCTGAAAATAAAAAAAAAAAAACTTAAAAAAACAGTGGGAGAGTAATATTGCCCTTTCAGCTTGTGTGCCAGTCTTGACTCCTGGGTGTGCCACCTCTCTCTCTCATTCAGTGGGCCATAGAAAGGCTATTTATTTTTTTGGTTTTTTTAATATTATTTGGTTTCTAAAGTCTCCCTGAAAATAATAATAAAAAAACTTAAAAAAACAGTGGGAGAGTAATATTGCCCTTTCAGCTTGTGCGCCAGTCTTGACTCCTGGGTGTGCCACCTCTCTCTCTCTAATTGTGGGCCATAGAAAGCCTTTTTTTTGTTGTTTTTTTTTTTGTTTTTTTTTAATATTATTTGGTTTCTAAAGTCTCCCTGAGGAAAAAAAAAAAATAAATTAGGTGGGAGATTAATATTGACATTAGTGCTTGAGTGACAGTCCTGCGTGTGTGTCATCTCTGTGATTTTGTGCCACAGAAAACAGAGTGTGTAACATTGTGCCTGATTTTCCTTGTGGTCTCACCAACCTGTTAAGGGATATTGAAATCATACTGAAGTTATAGCTCACCGTGTAAGTTGTTTGACAGCAACAAATAAAGTTACTTTGGTTAAGATTTTAAAACAATGAGGAAGTCTGGTGCAAGAGGTCGTCGTGGGCGTTCATTGTCAGCTGGTAATGATGGTAGTGGTAGTGGAGCATCAGGTGGTCGTGGGGATAAAAATATTCCACCTAAGTCTGGAGCTGTGGAGCCAGTTTCGTCGTCAGGCTACACAAGGCCTCGAACGCTCTCTTTTCTGGGAGTAGGAAAACCGCTTTTAAAGGCGGAGCAGCAACAGCAAGTTTTGGCTTACATTGCAGACTCAGCCTCTAGCTCTTTTGCCTCCTCTTCCGAAACTGGTAAATGTAAAAGCAGCGCGTCGCTTGTGGATGTTCACGGTCAGGGACAAGTCGCTTCCTTGTCCTCCTCAGCAAAAACTACAACAAGAGAGAAGGATGCAGCAGGCGACACAACGGGTCACTCCATGGAGCTCTTTACACATACCGTCCCTGGCTTAGAAAGTGAAACATTTAACAGGCCATGCCCATTACAAGTATATTCTGACATGGAGTGCACTGATGCACAGCCACAGCCAGAGTACTATGCTGCTCCTTTGACTCAGACCACCACATTGCCCTCTCAGGGTACAGATCCACAATCAGACCCTGATGAGACTATGTTGCCCCGCCACGAACGCTATACCACCGACCGACACAGTGACACAGACGAAGTTGCACACGAGCTCGAAGAGGAGGTAATAGATGACCCAGTTATTGACCCCGATTGGCAGCCATTGGGGGAACAGGGTGCAGGCGGCAGTAGTTCAGAAGCGGAGGTGGAGGAGGGGCCGCAGCAGGCATCAACATCGCAACAGGTTCCATCTGCCGGGCCCGTATCTGGCCCAAAACGCGTGTCAAAGCCAAAACCTGTTGGAGCACAGCGTTGCCATCCGGTTAAAGCTCAGTCTGCAATCCCTGAAAAGGGATCCGAGTCTAGGAAGAGTGCAGTCTGGCATTTTTTTAAACAACATCCAACTGATCAGCGCAAAGTCATCTGTCAAAAATGTTCAACTAGCTTAAGCAGAGGTCAGAATCTGAAAAGTCTAAATACTAGTTGCATGCATAGACACTTAACCACCATGCATTTTCAAGCCTGGACTAACTACCAAACGTCCCTTAAGGTTGTAGCACCCTCGGCCAATGAAGCTAGTCAGCAACGCAACATCCCTTCCGTCACTGTAAGGCCACCATTTTCTGCACCACCGGCAGTATCTGTGCAGGTTTCTTTGCCAGCCAAAAGCAGTCAGGGTCAGGGAACCACCAGTTTTGTAGGAGGAAATATTGCATCTAGGGCACCGGCGGAAACAATACCGTCTCCAACCGTCTCTCAGTCTGCCATGTACACCGGCACACCCGAAAGTTCCACGATCTCCAGCTCTCCAGTCCAGCTCACCCTACATGAGACTCTGGTTAGAAAAAGGAAGTACTTATCCTCGCATCCGCGTACACAGGGTTTTAACGCCCACATAGCTAGACTAATCTCGTTAGAGATGATGCCCTACCGGTTAGTTGAAAGTGAAGCTTTCAAAGCCCTGATGGAGTACGCTGAACCACGATACGAGCTACCCAGTCGACACTTTTTTTCCAGAAAAGCCATCCCAGCCCTGCACCAGCATGTTAAACAGCGCATCGTCCATGCACTCAGGCAATCTGTGAGTACAAAGGTGCACCTGACTACAGATGCATGGACCAGTAGGCATGGCCAGGGACGTTATGTGTCCATCACGGCACACTGGGTGAATGTGGTGGATGCAGGGTCCACAGGCGACATCAATTTAAGGACAGTTGTGCCTAGCCCACGGTCTAGGAAACAGTTGTCTGTAGGCGTTCGCACCCCCTCCTCATCCTCCTCCTCGTCCTCCTGCAGAAGCTACAGCTCTTCCACAGAACGCAGTCTGCCAACCACTCCATCGGCAGATGACACTGTTGCACACCAGTTGTCCCATTATGGGCCAGCTACTGCCAAGCGTCAGCAGGCTGTATTGGCTATGAAGTGTTTGGGCGACAACAGACACACCGCGGAAGTTCTGTCCGAGTTCTTGCAACAAGAAACGCAGTCGTGGCTGGGCACAGTAGATCTTGAGGCAGGCAAGGTAGTGAGTGATAACGGAAGGAATTTCATGGCTGCCATCTCCCTTTCCCAACTGAAACACATTCCTTGCCTGGCTCACACCTTAAACCTGGTGGTGCAGTGCTTATTGAAAACTTATCCTGGGTTCTCCGACCTGCTCCTCAAAGTGCGTGCACTTTGCTCACATATCCGACGTTCGCCTGTACACGCCAGCCGTATGCAGACCTATCAGCGGTCTTTGAACCTTCCCCAGCATCGCCTCATCATAGACGTTGCAACAAGGTGGAACTCAACACTGCACATGCTTCAGAGACTGTGCGAACAGAGGCGTGCTGTTATTTATTTGTGGGAGGATACACGGGCAGGCAGTAGGATGGCAGACATGGAGTTGTCAGGTGTGCAGTGGTCTAAGATACAAGACATGTATCAAGTCCTTCAGTGTTTTGAGGAATGCACACGGCTGGTTAGTGCAGACAACGCCGTAATAAGCATGAGCATCCCCCTAATGCGTCTGCTGATGCAAAGTTTGACGCACATAAAGGAGCAGGCGTCTGCACCAGAGGAAGAGGAAAGCCTTGATGACAGTCAGCCATTGTCTGGTCAGGGCAGTGTACAGGACGAGGTAGCGGGCGAAGAGGAGGTGGAGGACGAGGAGGATGATGGGGATGAGTATATTTTTAATGCCGAACCTTTCCCGGGGGCACAGGAAATTGGTTGCGTGTCACGGCCGGGTTCTGGTTTTTTGAGGGACACAAGTGACGTAGATTTGCCTGCAACTGCCCCTCAACCAATCACAACCGGAGATTTGACAACTGGAACTTTGGCCCACATGGCGGATTATGCCTTACGTATCCTAAAAAGGGACACACGCATTACGAAAATGATGAACGATGACGATTACTGGTTGGCCTGCCTCCTTGATCCACGCTATAAAGGCAAATTGCAAAATATTATGCCACATGAGAACTTGGAACTAATATTAGCAACCAAACAATCAACTCTTGTTGACCGTTTGCTTCAGGCATTCCCAGCACACAGCGCACGTGATCGTTCTCACACGAGCTCCAGGGGGCAGCAGACTAGGAGTGTTAGGGGTGCACACATCAGAAGTGGCGTTGGACAGAGGGGTTTTCTGACCAGGTTGTGGAGTGATTTTGCTATGACCGCAGACAGGACAGGTACTGCTGCATCAATTGAAAGTGACAGGAGACAACATTTGTCCAGTATGGTTACTAACTATTTTTCATCCCTTATCGATGTTCTCCCTCAACCGTCATTCCCATTTGATTACTGGGCCTCCAAATTAGACACCTGGCCAGAATTGGCAGAATATGCATTGCAGGAGCTTGCTTGCCCGGCAGCAAGTGTCCTATCAGAAAGAGTATTCAGTGCTGCAGGTTCAATATTAACCGAAAAAAGGACTCGTCTGGCTACCCAAAATGTTGACGATCTAACATTCATTAAAATGAACCACAACTGGATTTCGAAATCTTTTGCCCCACCTTGCCCGGCCGACACCTAGCTTTCCTATGAAAAGCTCTTGCCTGTGAATTACTTTTCTAATGTCTAATTTGCTGCAGCTGATTGTACAGCATACGACATGTTTACACCTCCCTAAATGGCAAAACTCCCCACACGGGGCCGTGGTATCGCGACTTGGCGCAAGCACCCGTGAGACTGCTGTTTGTCTGAAGAGGTGGGTGTGCTCGCTTTTGGTTGACGGCATTGCTACTGGGTCCCTCATAGTACAATGTAGTGTCTCTGGCGGTGGCGGTGCGCACCCAACGTCAGACACACCGTTGTAACATGAGGGGCCCTGGGGCGGTCCCGCCGGCCTCAAGAGAGTTCCTCCCTACCCCAGCTCAAAATGTGCTCTACCACGTGCAAAATTATGTCGCACAGCTCCACCAATCTTTAATCTATTCGCTGACATCATTCAATGTCTGGCACTGACAATACAAATTTGTAGACATCTATGATGCAACTTAAAGTAGTCTGTGTCTGTGTCCTATATTGGCACCATTAAATAGTTACTGCCAAATTACTATGTCAGAAACTCAGTAGATGAGCCCACCCCTGTACCTAAGTATGCCACCTTTTTTTTTGTTTTGGTTGTTTTGAGAGACATTAACATCTATTTATATTTTGGGAGTACGGGGACAGACACTCCTTGCACTACTCCTCCACTCACCACCAAGCTGCCTGTGTATCCATGTAACCGCTGTAAAGCTGCCATGAGCCTATTGTTTGTTATTTTAGGCCTTTGATAGCCTGTCTGCGGTCCCTACTTTAAATACTCCTCCACTCATCACCAGCTGCCTGCCCGTGTATCCATGTAACCGCTGTAAAACTGCCATGAGCCTATTGTTTGTTATTTTAGGCCTTTGATAGCCTGTCTGCGGTCCCTACTTTAAATACTCCTCCACTCACCACCAAGCTGCCTGTGTATCCATGTAACCGCTGTAAAACTGCCATGAGCCTATTGTTTGTTATTTTAGGCCTTTGATAGCCTGTCTGCGGTCCCTACTTTAAATACTCCTCCACTCATCACCAGCTGCCTGCCCGTGTATCCATGTAACCGCTGTAAAACTGCCATGAGCCTATTGTTTGTTATTTTAGGCCTTTGATAGCCTGTCTGCGGTCCCTACTTTAAATACTCCTCCACTCATCACCAGCTGCCTGCCCGTGTATCCATGTAACCGCTGTAAAGCTGCCATGAGCCTATTGTTTGTTATTTTAGGCCTTTGATAGCCTGTCTGCGGTCCCTACTTTAAATACTCCTCCACTCACCACCAAGCTGCCTGTGTATCCATGTAACCGCTGTAAAACTGCCATGAGCCTATTGTTTGTTATTTTAGGCCTTTGATAGCCTGTCTGCGGTCCCTCCTTCCACTAGGCCTCCACTGACCAGACCACTGCTGCCCGTGTACCCCTGGAACCAATTTTAAAGTGCCTACAGCCAGCCCATTTTATTGTGTTAGGCCTTCGAAGCCTGTCTGCGCTCCCTCCTTCCACTAGGCCTCCACTGACCAGACCACTGCTGCCCGTGTACCCCTGGAACCAATTTTAACCCCTTCACCCCCAAGGGTGGTTTGCACGTTAATGACCGGGCCAATTTTTACAATTCTGACCACTGTCCCTTTATGAGGCTATAACTCTGGAACGCTTTGACGGATCTTGGCGATTCTGACATTGTTTTCTCGTGACATATTGTACTTCATGTTAAAGGTAAAATTTATTCGATATAACTTGCGTTTATTTGTGAAAAAAATGGAAATTTGGCGAAAATTTTGAAAATTTTGCAATTTTCCAACTTTGAATTTTTGTGCCCTTAAATCACAGACATATGTCACGCAAAATACTTAATAAGTAACATTTCCCACATGTCTACTTTACATCAGTACAATTTTGGAACCAAAATTTTTTTTTGTGACGGAGTTATAAGGGTTAAAAGTTGACCAGCAATTTCTCATTTTTACAACACCATTTTTTTTTAGGGACCACATCTCATTTGAAGTCATTTTGAGGGGTCTATATGATAGAAAATACTCAAGTGTGACACCATTCTAAAAACTGCACCCCTCAAGGTGCTCAAAACCACATTCAAGAAGTTTATTAACCCTTCAGGTGTTTCACAGGAATTTTTGGAATGTTTAAATAAAAATGAACATTTAACTTTTTTTCACACAAAATTTATTTCAGCTCCAATTTGTTTTATTTTACCAAGGGTAACAGGAGAAAATGGACCCCCAAAGTTGTTGTACAATTTGTCCTGAGTACGATGATACCCCATATGTGGGTGTAAACCATTGTTTAGGCGCATGGCAGAGCTTGGAAGGGAAGGAGCGCCATTTGACTTTTCAATGCAAAATTGACTGGAATTGAGATGGGACGCCATGTTGCGTTTGGAGAGCCCCTGATGTGCCTAAACATTGAAACTCCCTACAAGTGACACCATTTTGGAAAGTAGACCCCCTAAGGAACTTATCTAGATGTGTGGTGAGCACTTTGACCCACCAAGTGCTTCACAGAAGTTTATAATGCAGAGCCGTAAAAATAAAAAATCATATTTTTTCACAAAAATGATCTTTTCGCCCCCAATTTTTTATTTTCCCAAGGGTAAGAGAAGAAATTGGACCCCAAAAAATGTTGTGCAATTTGTCCTGAGTACGCTGATACCCCATATGTGGGTGTAAACCATTGTTTGGGCGCAGGGCAGAGCTCGGAAGGGAAGGAGCGCCATTTGACTTTTCAATGCAAAATTGACTGGAATTGAGATGGGACGCCATGTTGCGTTTGGAGAGCCCCTGATGTGCCTAAACATTGAAACTCCCTACAAGTGACACCATTTTGGAAAGTAGACCCCCTAAGGAACTTATCTAGATGTGTGGTGAGCACTTTGACCCACCAAGTGCTTCACAGAAGTTTATAATGCAGAGCCGTAAAAATAAAAAATCATATTTTTTCACAAAAATGATCTTTTTGCCCCCAATTTTTTATTTTCCCAAGGGTAAGAGAAGAAATTTGACCCCAAAAAATGTTGTGCAATTTGTCCTGAGTACGCTGATACCCCATATGTGGGTGTAAACCATTGTTTGGGCGCATGGCAGAGCTTGGAAGGGAAGGAGCGCCATTTGACTTTTCAATGCAAAATTGACTGGAATTGAGATGGGACGCCATGTTGCGTTTGGAGAGCCCCTGATGTGCCTAAACATTGAAACTCCCTACAAGTGACACCATTTTGGAAAGTAGACCCCCTAAGGAACTTATCTAGATGTGTGGTGAGCACTTTGACCCACCAAGTGCTTCACAGAAGTTTATAATGCAGAGCCGTAAAAATAAAAAATCATATTTTTTCACAAAAATGATCTTTTTGCCCCCAATTTTTTATTTTCCCAAGGGTAAGAGAAGAAATTGGACCCCAAAAAATGTTGTGCAATTTGTCCTGAGTACGCTGATACCCCATATGTGGGTGTAAACCATTGTTTGGGCGCATGGCAGAGCTTGGAAGGGAAGGAGCGCCATTTGACTTTTCAATGCAAAATTGACTGGAATTGAGATGGGACGCCATGTTGCGTTTGGAGAGCCCCTGATGTGCCTAAACATTGAAACTCCCTACAAGTGACACCATTTTGGAAAGTAGACCCCCTAAGGAACTTATCTAGATGTGTTTTGAGAGCTTTGAACCCCCAAGTGTTTCACTACAGATTATAACGCAGAGCCGTGAAAATATATTTTTTTTTTTCTCAAAAATGATTTTTTAGCCCCCAGCTTTGTATTTTTACAAGGGTAACAGAATAAATTAAACCCCAAAATTTGTTTTCCAATTTGTCCTGAGTACGCTGATACCCCATATGTGGGGGGGAACCACTGTTTGGGCGCATGACAGAGCTCGGAAGGGAAGGAGCGCCATTTGGAATGCAGACTTAAATGGATTGGTCAGCAGCCGTCACGTTGCATTTGCAGAGCCCCTGATGTACCCAAACAGTACAACCCCCCCACAAGTGACCCCATATTGGAAACTAGACCTCCCAAGGAACTTATCTAGATGTGTTGTGAGAACTTTGAACCCCCAAGTGTTTCACTACAGTTTATAATGCAGAGCCGTGAAAATAAAACATCTTTTTTTTCCCACAAAAATGATTTTTAGCCCCCCAAATTTTTATTTTCCTAAGGATAACAAGAGAACTTGGACCCCAGAAGTTGTTGTTCAATTTGTCCCGAGTACGCTGATAACACATATGTTGGGGTAAACCCCTTTTTGGGCGCACGGGAGAGCTCGGAAGGGAAGGAGCACTGTTTTACTTTTTCAACGCAGAATTGGCTGGAATTGAGATTGGACGCCATGTCGCGCTTGGAGAGCCCCTGATGTGCCTGGACAGTGGAAACCCCCCAATTCTACCTGAAACCCTAACCCAAACACACCCCTAACCCTAATCCCAACGGTAACCCTAACCACACCCCTAGCCCTGACACACCCATAATTCTAATCCCAACCCTAATCCAAACGTAAATGTAATCCAAACCCTAACCCTAACTTTAGCCCCAACCCTAACTTTAGCCCCAACCCTAACTTTACCTCCAACCCTAGCCCTAACCCTAACCCTACCCCTAACCCTAACCCTAACCCTAAACGTGACTGAAATACGTGGCACTGAAATACGTGGCACTGAAATACGTGGCACTGAAATACGTGGCACTGAAATACGTGGCACTGAAATACGTGGCACTGAAATACGTGATACGTGGCACTTAAATACGTGGCACTGAAACACGTGGCACTGAAATACGTGGCACTGAAATACGTGGCACTGAAATACGTGGCACTGAAATACGTGGCACTGAAATACGTGGCACTGAAATACGTGATACGTGGCACTTAAATACGTGGCACTGAAACACGTGGCACTGAAACACGTGGCACTGAAATACGTGGCACTGAAATACGTGGCACTGAAATACGTGGCACTGAAATATGTGATACGTGGCACTTAAATACGTTGCACTGAAACACGTGGCACTGAAATACGTGATACGTGGCACTGAAATACGTGGCACTGAAATACGTGGCACTGAAATACGTGCAACTGAAATACGTGGTACTAAAATATGTGGCACTGAAATACGTGATACGTGGCACTGAAATACGTGGCACTGAAACACGTGGCACTGAAATACGTGATACGTGGCACTGAAATACATGGCACTGAAATACGTGGCACTGAAATACGTGGCACTGAAATACGTGGCACTGAAATACGTGGCACTGAAATACGTGGCACTATGACTGTCAGAAAATGTTCATTAAACGGTTAGGGGTGAGGTTAGGGGTAGAGTTAGGGTTAGGGTTTGGATCCCTTTATCACCTTGATGGTGGTGGGTGGCTTTTCAGTGTGTTTTCTGTTTTTTTCGATAAAAATGCATGCGTTTTTAACGCAAACAAACGCATGTGCTTAAAAACGCAAGAAAATACTGCAGGTTGTATTTCTGAAAATGAACGCATGCAGAAAAAAACCGCATGCGTTTGAAAACGCGACCAAACGCGTACAAAAAAACCGCATGCGTTTTCAATGTTAAATATAGGGAAAAAACGCATGCGGTTTTTTGTGCAAAAAACGCAAGTGTGAAACCAGCGACGCTTTTTATAGCAAAAAAGTTTTTGCGTCTCCACATTTTGAGACCTATAATTTTTCCACATTTGCTCCACAGAGTCATGTGAGGTCTTGTTTTTTGCGGGACGAGTTGACGTTTTTATTGGTAACATTTTCGGACACGTGACCGTTTTTGATCGCTTTTTATTCCGATTTTTGTGAGGCAGAATGACCAAAAACCTGCTATTCATGAATTTCTTTTGGGAGAGGCGTTTATACCGTTCCGCGTTTGGTAAAATTGATAAAGCAGTTTTATTCTTCGGGTCAGTACGATTACAGCGATATCTCATTTATATCTTTTTTTTATGTTTTGGCGCTTTTATACGATAAAAACTATTTTATAGAAAAAATAATTATTTTGGTATCGCTTTATTCTCAGGACTATAACTTTTTTATTTTTTTGCTGACGATGCTGTATGGCGGCTTGTTTTTTGCGGGACAAGATGACGTTTTCAGCGGTACCATGGATATTTATATCAGTCTTTTTGATCGCGTGTTATTCCACTTTTTGTTCGGCGGTATGGTAATAAAGCGTTGTTTTTTGCCTCGTTTTTTTTTTTTTTTTCTTACGGTGTTTACTGAAGGGGTTAACTAGTGTGGCAGTTTTATAGGTTGGGTCGTTACGGACGTGGCGATACGAAATATGTGTACTTTTATTGTTTTTTTTTTTTAATTTAGATAAAGAAATGTATTTATGGGAATAATATATATTTTTTTTTTTTCATTATTTTGGAATATTTTTTTTTATTTTTTTTTACACATTTGGAAATTTTTTTTTAACTTTTTTACTTTGCCCCAGGGGGGGACAATACAGATCGGTGATCTGTCAGTTTGCATAGCACTCTGACAGATCACCGATCTGAGGAAAGTGCAGGCTGCTTCACAGTGCCTGCTCTGAGCAGGCGTCTGTGAAGCCACCTCCCTCCCTGCAGGACCCGGATCCGCGGCCATCTTGGATCCGGGTCTGGAGCAGGCAGGGAGGGAGGTAAGACCCTCGCAGCAACGCGATCACATCGCGTTGCTGCGGGGGGCTCAGGGAAGCCCGCAGGGAGCCCTCTCCCTGCGCGATGCTTCCCTGCATCGCCGGCACATCGCGATCATGTTTGATCGCGGTGTGCCGGGGGTTAATGTGCCGGGGGCGGTCCGTGACCGCTCCTGGCACATAGTGCCGGATGTCAGCTGCGATATGCAGCCGACACCCGGCCGCGATCGGCCGCGCTCCCCCCGTGAGCGCGGCCGATCGGCTATGACGTACTATCCCGTCGGCGGTCATACGGGCCCACCCCACCTCGACGGGATAGTACGTCAAATGTCGGGAAGGGGTTAAAGTGCCTACAGCCAGCCCATTTTATTGTGTTAGGCCTTCGAAGCCTGTCTGCGGTCCCTCCTTCCACTAGGCCTCCACTGACCAGACCACTGCTGCCCGTGTACCCCTGGAACCAATTTTAAAGTGCCTACAGCCAGCCCATTTTATTGTGTTACGCCTTTGAAGCCTGTCTGCGGTCCCTCCTTCCAATAGGCCTACACTGACAAAGGTACACCTGACAACAGACACATGGACCTGTATGCATGGCCACGGAAGGTTACGTGTCCTTTGTGGCTCAATGGGTTAATGTATTGGATGCATGGTCCACACAGGGGACAGCCTGCTAAGTCTGTATGCAGTCCCTAATTCAAGTTGTCCTCAACTGAATAAAGCTGAGCTTCTACCTTCTGGCTCTCATTAAGTGTTTTTTAAAAAACAAAATGGTGGTTCCGGCCTACTAACGGTGTCTGCCCCTGCCTGGTGTTGCCCTCAACTGAATAAAGCTGAGCTTCAACCTTCTGGCTCTCATTAAGTGTTTTTTAAAAAACAAAATGGTGGTTAGGGCCTACTAACGGCTTCTGCCCCTCCCTGGTGTTGCCCTCAACTGAATAAAGCTGAGCTTCTACCTTCCGGCTCTGATTAACTGCTGTTTTTAAACAAAATGGTGGTTCCGGCCTACTAACGGTGTCTGCCCCTGCCTGGTGTTGCCCTCAACTGAATAAAGCTGAGCTTCAACCTTCTGGCTCTCATTAAGTGTTTTTTAAAAAACAAAATGGTGGTTAGGGCCTACTAACGGCTTCTGCCCCTCCCTGGTGTTGCCCTCAACTGAATAAAGCTGAGCTTCTACCTTCCGGCTCTGATTAACTGCTGTTTTTAAACACATTGCTGGTTCCGGCCTACTAACGGTGTCTGCCCCTGCCTGGTGTTGCCCTCAACTGAATAAAGCTGAGCTTCAACCTTCTGGCTCTCATTAAGTGTTTTTTAAAAAAACAAAATGGTGGTTCCGGCCTACTAACGGTGTCTGCCCCTGCCTGGTGTTGCCCTCAACTGAATAAAGCTGAGCTTCAACCTTCTGGCTCTCATTAAGTGTTTTTTAAAAAACAAAATGGTGGTTCCGGCCTACTAACAGTGTCTGCCCCTGCCTGGTGTTGCCCTCAACTGAATAAAGCTGAGCTTCAACCTTCTGGCTCTCATTAAGTGTTTTTTAAAAAACAAAATGGTGGTTAGGGCCTACTAATGGCTTCTGCCCCTCCCTGGTGTTGCCGTCAACTGAATAAAGCTGAGCTTCTACCTTCCGGCTCTGATTAAGTGCTGTTTTTAAACAAAATGGTGGTTCCGGCCTACTAACGGTGTCTGCCCCTGCCTGGTGTTGCCCTCAACTGAATAAAGCTGAGCTTCAACCTTCTGGCTCTCATTAAGTGTTTTTTAAAAAACAAAATGGTGGTTCCGGCCTACTAACGGTGTCTGCCCCTGCCTGGTGTTGCCCTCAACTGAATAAAGCTGAGCTTCAACCTTCTGGCTCTCATTAAGTGTTTTTTAAAAAACAAAATGGTGGTTAGGGCCTACTAACGGCTTCTGCCCCTCCCTGGTGTTGCCCTCAACTGAATAAAGCTGAGCTTCTACCTTCCGGCTCTGATTAACTGCTGTTTTTAAACAAAATGGTGGTTCCGGCCTACTAACGGTGTCTGCCCCTGCCTGGTGTTGCCCTCAACTGAATAAAGCTGAGCTTCAACCTTCTGGCTCTCATTAAGTGTTTTTTAAAAAACAAAATGGTGGTTAGGGCCTACTAACGGCTTCTGTCCCTCCCTGGTGTTGCCCTCAACTGAATAAAGCTGAGCTTCTACCTTCCGGCTCTGATTAACTGCTGTTTTTAAACACATTGCTGGTTCCGGCCTACTAACGGTGTCTGCCCCTGCCTGGTGTTGCCCTCAACTGAATAAAGTTGAGCTTCAACCTTCTGGCTCTCATTAAGTGTTTTTTAAAAAACAAAATGGTGGTTCCGGCCTACTAACGGTGTCTGCCCCTGCCTGGTGTTGCCCTCAACTGAATAAAGCTGAGCTTCAACCTTCTGGCTCTCATTAAGTGTTTTTTAAAAAACAAAATGGTGGTTCTGGCCTACTAACGGTGTCTGCCCCTGCCTGGTGTTGCCCTCAACTGAATAAAGCTGAGCTTCAACCTTCTGGCTCTCATTAAGTGTTTTTTAAAAAACAAAATGGTGGTTAGGGCCTACTAACGGCTTCTGCCCCTCCCTGGTGTTGCCCTCAACTGAATAAAGCTGAGCTTCTACCTTCCGGCTCTGATTAACTGCTGTTTTTAAACAAAATGGTGGTTCCGGCCTACTAACGGTGTCTGCCCCTGCCTGGTGTTGCCCTCAACTGAATAAAGCTGAGCTTCTACCTTCTGGCTCTCATTAAGTGTTTTTTAAAAAACAAAATGGTGGTTAGGGCCTACTAACGGCTTCTGCCCCTCCCTGGTGTTGCCCTCAACTGAATAAAGCTGAGCTTCAACCTTCTGGCTCTCATTAAGTGTTTTTTAAAAAACAAAATGGTGGTTCCGGCCTACTAACGGTGTCTGCCCCTGCCTGGTGTTGCCCTCAACTGAATAAAGCTGAGCTTCAACCTTCTGGCTCTCATTAAGTGTTTTTTAAAAAACAAAATGGTGGTTCCGGCCTACTAGCGGTGTCTGCCCCTGCCCGGTGTTGCCCTCAACTGAATAAAGCTGAGCTTCAACCTTCTGGCTCTCATTAAGTGTTTTTTAAAAAACAAAATGGTGGTTAGGGCCTACTAACGGCTTCTGCCCCTCCCTGGTGTTGCCCTCAACTGAATAAAGCTGAGCTTCTACCTTCCGGCTCTGATTAACTGCTGTTTTTAAACACATTGCTGGTTCCGGCCTAATAACGGTGTCTGCCCCTGCCTGGTGTTGCCCTCAACTGAATAAAGCTGAGCTTCAACCTTCTGGCTCTCATTAAGTGTTTTTTAAAAAACAAAATGGTGGTTAGGGCCTACTAACGGCTTCTGTCCCTCCCTGGTGTTGCCCTCAACTGAATAAAGCTGAGCTTCTACCTTCCGGCTCTGATTAACTGCTGTTTTTAAACACATTGCTGGTTCCGGCCTACTAACGGTGTCTGCCCCTGCCTGGTGTTGCCCTCAACTGAATAAAGCTGAGCTTCAACCTTCTGGCTCTCATTACGTGTTTTTTAAAAAACAAAATGGTGGTTCCGGCCTACTAACGGTGTCTGCCCCTGCCTGGTGTTGCCCTCAACTGAATAAAGCTGAGCTTCAACCTTCTGGCTCTCATTAAGTGTTTTTTAAAAAACAAAATGGTGGTTCCGGCCTACTAACGGTGTCTGCCCCTGCCTGGTGTTGCCCTCAACTGAATAAAGCTGAGCTTCAACCTTCTGGCTCTCATTAAGTGTTTTTTAAAAAACAAAATGGTGGTTAGGGCCTACTAACGGCTTCTGCCCCTCCCTGGTATTGCCCTCAACTGAATAAAGCTGAGCTTCTACCTTCCGGCTCTGATTAACTGCTGTTTTTAAACAAAATGGTGGTTCCGGCCTACTAACGGTGTCTGCCCCTGCCTGGTGTTGCCCTCAACTGAATAAAGCTGAGCTTCAACCTTCTGGCTCTCATTAAGTGTTTTTTAAAAAACAAAATGGTGGTTCCGGCCTACTAACGGTGTCTGCCCCTGCCTGGTGTTGCCCTCAACTGAATAAAGCTGAGCTTCAACCTTCTGGCTCTCATTAAGTGTTTTTTAAAAAACAAAATGGTGGTTAGGGCCTACTAACGGCTTCTGCCCCTCCCTGGTATTGCCCTCAACTGAATAAAGCTGAGCTTCTACCTTCCGGCTCTGATTAACTGCTGTTTTTAAACAAAATGGTGGTTCCGGCCTACTAACGGTGTCTGCCCCTGCCTGGTGTTGCCCTCAACTGAATAAAGCTGAGCTTCAACCTTCTGGCTCTCATTAAGTGTTTTTTAAAAAAACAAAATGGTGGTTCCGGCCTACTAACGGTGTCTGCCCCTGCCTGGTGTTGCCCTCAACTGAATAAAGCTGAGCTTCAACCTTCTGGCTCTCATTAAGTGTTTTTTAAAAAACAAAATGGTGGTTCCGGCCTACTAACAGTGTCTGCCCCTGCCTGGTGTTGCCCTCAACTGAATAAAGCTGAGCTTCAACCTTCTGGCTCTCATTAAGTGTTTTTTAAAAAACAAAATGGTGGTTAGGGCCTACTAATGGCTTCTGCCCCTCCCTGGTGTTGCCGTCAACTGAATAAAGCTGAGCTTCTACCTTCCGGCTCTGATTAAGTGCTGTTTTTAAACAAAATGGTGGTTCCGGCCTACTAACGGTGTCTGCCCCTGCCTGGTGTTGCCCTCAACTGAATAAAGCTGAGCTTCAACCTTCTGGCTCTCATTAAGTGTTTTTTAAAAAACAAAATGGTGGTTCCGGCCTACTAACGGTGTCTGCCCCTGCCTGGTGTTGCCCTCAACTGAATAAAGCTGAGCTTCAACCTTCTGGCTCTCATTAAGTGTTTTTTAAAAAACAAAATGGTGGTTAGGGCCTACTAACGGCTTCTGCCCCTCCCTGGTGTTGCCCTCAACTGAATAAAGCTGAGCTTCTACCTTCCGGCTCTGATTAACTGCTGTTTTTAAACAAAATGGTGGTTCCGGCCTACTAACGGTGTCTGCCCCTGCCTGGTGTTGCCCTCAACTGAATAAAGCTGAGCTTCAACCTTCTGGCTCTCATTAAGTGTTTTTTAAAAAACAAAATGGTGGTTAGGGCCTACTAACGGCTTCTGTCCCTCCCTGGTGTTGCCCTCAACTGAATAAAGCTGAGCTTCTACCTTCCGGCTCTGATTAACTGCTGTTTTTAAACACATTGCTGGTTCCGGCCTACTAACGGTGTCTGCCCCTGCCTGGTGTTGCCCTCAACTGAATAAAGCTGAGCTTCAACCTTCTGGCTCTCATTAAGTGTTTTTTAAAAAACAAAATGGTGGTTCCGGCCTACTAACGGTGTCTGCCCCTGCCTGGTGTTGCCCTCAACTGAATAAAGCTGAGCTTCAACCTTCTGGCTCTCATTAAGTGTTTTTTAAAAAACAAAATGGTGGTTCTGGCCTACTAACGGTGTCTGCCCCTGCCTGGTGTTGCCCTCAACTGAATAAAGCTGAGCTTCAACCTTCTGGCTCTCATTAAGTGTTTTTTAAAAAACAAAATGGTGGTTAGGGCCTACTAACGGCTTCTGCCCCTCCCTGGTGTTGCCCTCAACTGAATAAAGCTGAGCTTCTACCTTCCGGCTCTGATTAACTGCTGTTTTTAAACAAAATGGTGGTTCCGGCCTACTAACGGTGTCTGCCCCTGCCTGGTGTTGCCCTCAACTGAATAAAGCTGAGCTTCAACCTTCTGGCTCTCATTAAGTGTTTTTTAAAAAACAAAATGGTGGTTAGGGCCTACTAACGGCTTCTGCCCCTCCCTGGTGTTGCCCTCAACTGAATAAAGCTGAGCTTCAACCTTCTGGCTCTCATTAAGTGTTTTTTAAAAAACAAAATGGTGGTTCCGGCCTACTAACGGTGTTTGCCCCTGCCTGGTGTTGCCCTCAACTGAATAAAGCTGAGCTTCAACCTTCTGGCTCTCATTAAGTGTTTTTTAAAAAACAAAATGGTGGTTAGGGCCTACTAACGGCTTCTGTCCCTCCCTGGTGTTGCCCTCAACTGAATAAAGCTGAGCTTCTACCTTCCGGCTCTGATTAACTGCTGTTTTTAAACAAAATGGTGGTTCCGGCCTACTAACGGTGTCTGCCCCTGCCTGGTGTTGCCCTCAACTGAATAAAGCTGAGCTTCAACCTTCTGGCTCTCATTAAGTGTTTTTTAAAAAACAAAATGGTGGTTCCGGCCTACTAGCGGTGTCTGCCCCTGCCCGGTGTTGCCCTCAACTGAATAAAGCTGAGCTTCAACCTTCTGGCTCTCATTAAGTGTTTTTTAAAAAACAAAATGGTGGTTAGGGCCTACTAACGGCTTCTGCCCCTCCCTGGTGTTGCCCTCAACTGAATAAAGCTGAGCTTCTACCTTCCGGCTCTGATTAACTGCTGTTTTTAAACACATTGCTGGTTCCGGCCTAATAACGGTGTCTGCCCCTGCCTGGTGTTGCCCTCAACTGAATAAAGCTGAGCTTCAACCTTCTGGCTCTCATTAAGTGTTTTTTAAAAAACAAAATGGTGGTTAGGGCCTACTAACGGCTTCTGTCCCTCCCTGGTGTTGCCCTCAACTGAATAAAGCTGAGCTTCTACCTTCCGGCTCTGATTAACTGCTGTTTTTAAACACATTGCTGGTTCCGGCCTACTAACGGTGTCTGCCCCTGCCTGGTGTTGCCCTCAACTGAATAAAGCTGAGCTTCAACCTTCTGGCTCTCATTACGTGTTTTTTAAAAAACAAAATGGTGGTTCCGGCCTACTAACGGTGTCTGCCCCTGCCTGGTGTTGCCCTCAACTGAATAAAGCTGAGCTTCAACCTTCTGGCTCTCATTAAGTGTTTTTTAAAAAACAAAATGGTGGTTCCGGCCTACTAACGGTGTCTGCCCCTGCCTGGTGTTGCCCTCAACTGAATAAAGCTGAGCTTCAACCTTCTGGCTCTCATTAAGTGTTTTTTAAAAAACAAAATGGTGGTTAGGGCCTACTAACGGCTTCTGCCCCTCCCTGGTATTGCCCTCAACTGAATAAAGCTGAGCTTCTACCTTCCGGCTCTGATTAACTGCTGTTTTTAAACAAAATGGTGGTTCCGGCCTACTAACGGTGTCTGCCCCTGCCTGGTGTTGCCCTCAACTGAATAAAGCTGAGCTTCAACCTTCTGGCTCTCATTAAGTGTTTTTTAAAAAACAAAATGGTGGTTCCGGCCTACTAACGGTGTCTGCCCCTGCCTGGTGTTGCCCTCAACTGAATAAAGCTGAGCTTCAACCTTCTGGCTCTCATTAAGTGTTTTTTAAAAAACAAAATGGTGGTTAGGGCCTACTAACGGCTTCTGCCCCTCCCTGGTATTGCCCTCAACTGAATAAAGCTGAGCTTCTACCTTCCGGCTCTGATTAACTGCTGTTTTTAAACAAAATGGTGGTTCCGGCCTACTAACGGTGTCTGCCCCTGCCTGGTGTTGCCCTCAACTGAATAAAGCTGAGCTTCAACCTTCTGGCTCTCATTAAGTGTTTTTTAAAAAAACAAAATGGTGGTTCCGGCCTACTAACGGTGTCTGCCCCTGCCTGGTGTTGCCCTCAACTGAATAAAGCTGAGCTTCAACCTTCTGGCTCTCATTAAGTGTTTTTTAAAAAACAAAATGGTGGTTCCGGCCTACTAACAGTGTCTGCCCCTGCCTGGTGTTGCCCTCAACTGAATAAAGCTGAGCTTCAACCTTCTGGCTCTCATTAAGTGTTTTTTAAAAAACAAAATGGTGGTTAGGGCCTACTAATGGCTTCTGCCCCTCCCTGGTGTTGCCGTCAACTGAATAAAGCTGAGCTTCTACCTTCCGGCTCTGATTAAGTGCTGTTTTTAAACAAAATGGTGGTTCCGGCCTACTAACGGTGTCTGCCCCTGCCTGGTGTTGCCCTCAACTGAATAAAGCTGAGCTTCAACCTTCTGGCTCTCATTAAGTGTTTTTTAAAAAACAAAATGGTGGTTCCGGCCTACTAACGGTGTCTGCCCCTGCCTGGTGTTGCCCTCAACTGAATAAAGCTGAGCTTCAACCTTCTGGCTCTCATTAAGTGTTTTTTAAAAAACAAAATGGTGGTTAGGGCCTACTAACGGCTTCTGCCCCTCCCTGGTGTTGCCCTCAACTGAATAAAGCTGAGCTTCTACCTTCCGGCTCTGATTAACTGCTGTTTTTAAACAAAATGGTGGTTCCGGCCTACTAACGGTGTCTGCCCCTGCCTGGTGTTGCCCTCAACTGAATAAAGCTGAGCTTCAACCTTCTGGCTCTCATTAAGTGTTTTTTAAAAAACAAAATGGTGGTTAGGGCCTACTAACGGCTTCTGTCCCTCCCTGGTGTTGCCCTCAACTGAATAAAGCTGAGCTTCTACCTTCCGGCTCTGATTAACTGCTGTTTTTAAACACATTGCTGGTTCCGGCCTACTAACGGTGTCTGCCCCTGCCTGGTGTTGCCCTCAACTGAATAAAGCTGAGCTTCAACCTTCTGGCTCTCATTAAGTGTTTTTTAAAAAACAAAATGGTGGTTCCGGCCTACTAACGGTGTCTGCCCCTGCCTGGTGTTGCCCTCAACTGAATAAAGCTGAGCTTCAACCTTCTGGCTCTCATTAAGTGTTTTTTAAAAAACAAAATGGTGGTTCTGGCCTACTAACGGTGTCTGCCCCTGCCTGGTGTTGCCCTCAACTGAATAAAGCTGAGCTTCAACCTTCTGGCTCTCATTAAGTGTTTTTTAAAAAACAAAATGGTGGTTAGGGCCTACTAACGGCTTCTGCCCCTCCCTGGTGTTGCCCTCAACTGAATAAAGCTGAGCTTCTACCTTCCGGCTCTGATTAACTGCTGTTTTTAAACAAAATGGTGGTTCCGGCCTACTAACGGTGTCTGCCCCTGCCTGGTGTTGCCCTCAACTGAATAAAGCTGAGCTTCAACCTTCTGGCTCTCATTAAGTGTTTTTTAAAAAACAAAATGGTGGTTAGGGCCTACTAACGGCTTCTGCCCCTCCCTGGTGTTGCCCTCAACTGAATAAAGCTGAGCTTCAACCTTCTGGCTCTCATTAAGTGTTTTTTAAAAAACAAAATGGTGGTTCCGGCCTACTAACGGTGTTTGCCCCTGCCTGGTGTTGCCCTCAACTGAATAAAGCTGAGCTTCAACCTTCTGGCTCTCATTAAGTGTTTTTTAAAAAACAAAATGGTGGTTAGGGCCTACTAACGGCTTCTGTCCCTCCCTGGTGTTGCCCTCAACTGAATAAAGCTGAGCTTCTACCTTCCGGCTCTGATTAACTGCTGTTTTTAAACAAAATGGTGGTTCCGGCCTACTAACGGTGTCTGCCCCTGCCTGGTGTTGCCCTCAACTGAATAAAGCTGAGCTTCAACCTTCTGGCTCTCATTAAGTGTTTTTTAAAAAACAAAATGGTGGTTCCGGCCTACTAGCGGTGTCTGCCCCTGCCCGGTGTTGCCCTCAACTGAATAAAGCTGAGCTTCAACCTTCTGGCTCTCATTAAGTGTTTTTTAAAAAACAAAATGGTGGTTAGGGCCTACTAACGGCTTCTGCCCCTCCCTGGTGTTGCCCTCAACTGAATAAAGCTGAGCTTCTACCTTCCGGCTCTGATTAACTGCTGTTTTTAAACACATTGCTGGTTCCGGCCTAATAACGGTGTCTGCCCCTGCCTGGTGTTGCCCTCAACTGAATAAAGCTGAGCTTCAACCTTCTGGCTCTCATTAAGTGTTTTTTAAAAAACAAAATGGTGGTTAGGGCCTACTAACGGCTTCTGTCCCTCCCTGGTGTTGCCCTCAACTGAATAAAGCTGAGCTTCTACCTTCCGGCTCTGATTAACTGCTGTTTTTAAACACATTGCTGGTTCCGGCCTACTAACGGTGTCTGCCCCTGCCTGGTGTTGCCCTCAACTGAATAAAGCTGAGCTTCAACCTTCTGGCTCTCATTACGTGTTTTTTAAAAAACAAAATGGTGGTTCCGGCCTACTAACGGTGTCTGCCCCTGCCTGGTGTTGCCCTCAACTGAATAAAGCTGAGCTTCAACCTTCTGGCTCTCATTAAGTGTTTTTTAAAAAACAAAATGGTGGTTAGGGCCTACTAACGGCTTCTGCCCCTCCCTGGTGTTGCCCTCAACTGAATAAAGCTGAGCTTCAACCTTCTGGCTCTCATTAAGTGTTTTTTAAAAAACAAAATGGTGGTTCCGGCCTACTAACGGTGTTTGCCCCTGCCTGGTGTTGCCCTCAACTGAATAAAGCTGAGCTTCAACCTTCTGGCTCTCATTAAGTGTTTTTTAAAAAACAAAATGGTGGTTAGGGCCTACTAACGGCTTCTGTCCCTCCCTGGTGTTGCCCTCAACTGAATAAAGCTGAGCTTCTACCTTCCGGCTCTGATTAACTGCTGTTTTTAAACAAAATGGTGGTTCCGGCCTACTAACGGTGTCTGCCCCTGCCTGGTGTTGCCCTCAACTGAATAAAGCTGAGCTTCAACCTTCTGGCTCTCATTAAGTGTTTTTTAAAAAACAAAATGGTGGTTCCGGCCTACTAGCGGTGTCTGCCCCTGCCCGGTGTTGCCCTCAACTGAATAAAGCTGAGCTTCAACCTTCTGGCTCTCATTAAGTGTTTTTTAAAAAACAAAATGGTGGTTAGGGCCTACTAACGGCTTCTGCCCCTCCCTGGTGTTGCCCTCAACTGAATAAAGCTGAGCTTCTACCTTCCGGCTCTGATTAACTGCTGTTTTTAAACACATTGCTGGTTCCGGCCTAATAACGGTGTCTGCCCCTGCCTGGTGTTGCCCTCAACTGAATAAAGCTGAGCTTCAACCTTCTGGCTCTCATTAAGTGTTTTTTAAAAAACAAAATGGTGGTTAGGGCCTACTAACGGCTTCTGTCCCTCCCTGGTGTTGCCCTCAACTGAATAAAGCTGAGCTTCTACCTTCCGGCTCTGATTAACTGCTGTTTTTAAACACATTGCTGGTTCCGGCCTACTAACGGTGTCTGCCCCTGCCTGGTGTTGCCCTCAACTGAATAAAGCTGAGCTTCAACCTTCTGGCTCTCATTACGTGTTTTTTAAAAAACAAAATGGTGGTTCCGGCCTACTAACGGTGTCTGCCCCTGCCTGGTGTTGCCCTCAACTGAATAAAGCTGAGCTTCAACCTTCTGGCTCTCATTAAGTGTTTTTTAAAAAACAAAATGGTGGTTCCGGCCTACTAACGGTGTCTGCCCCTGCCTGGTGTTGCCCTCAACTGAATAAAGCTGAGCTTCAACCTTCTGGCTCTCATTAAGTGTTTTTTAAAAAACAAAATGGTGGTTAGGGCCTACTAACGGCTTCTGCCCCTCCCTGGTATTGCCCTCAACTGAATAAAGCTGAGCTTCTACCTTCCGGCTCTGATTAACTGCTGTTTTTAAACAAAATGGTGGTTCCGGCCTACTAACGGTGTCTGCCCCTGCCTGGTGTTGCCCTCAACTGAATAAAGCTGAGCTTCAACCTTCTGGCTCTCATTAAGTGTTTTTTAAAAAACAAAATGGTGGTTAGGGCCTACTAACGGCTTCTGCCCCTCCCTGGTGTTGCCCTCAACTGAATAAAGCTGAGCTTCTACCTTCCGGCTCTGATTAACTGCTGTTTTTAAACAAAATGGTGGTTCCGGCCTACTAACGGTGTCTGCCCCTGCCTGGTGTTGCCCTCAACTGAATAAAGCTGAGCTTCAACCTTCTGGCTCTCATTAAGTGTTTTTTAAAAAACAAAATGGTGGTTAGGGCCTACTAACGGCTTCTGTCCCTCCCTGGTGTTGCCCTCAACTGAATAAAGCTGAGCTTCTACCTTCCGGCTCTGATTAACTGCTGTTTTTAAACACATTGCTGGTTCCGGCCTACTAACGGTGTCTGCCCCTGCCTGGTGTTGTCCTCAACTGAACAAAGCTGAGCTTCCACATTCTGGCTTTCGGCCTATACTATCAGATATTAAACTGCATTTGGCCTACTAGTGTGGTTAGGCCCTTGAAACAGTGTCTGCTGCTCTTGGGTTTGCTACTCCACTGAACAAAGCAATGCCGCCTGTTTAGTCCTGTTACCAATTTTGATCTGCATTTAGCCTACTTTATTCTTTGGCCCTATATCTGTTTCCTCATCATCCTGCCCATTGCCCAGCCACTGCTAGATGAGTCTGCTGGTACATTGACCTAGACCACTACATTCCCCTTGTACTCTACACAGCCAGAATCTGACCCTGCTGAAAGTAAGGTTCCCCTTCCCGCATATTATACCACCTTACACAGGGACAAAGAGGAAGGTGCAGATGAAAGTGCAGGTTCCTTCATCAGGTGGGGGGGCATACTCGTTGGCGACGTCACTGGCACAGGGCCACTCAGAGTACGCAAAAGTGTCGCTGCTGGTGGGAGGCGCCCCCGCCATGCAAACACACCGCCATACTTTGAGGGGCCCTGTGCCAGTGCCAATGCGAACGAGTGGGCCCCCCCTGCTTGCTCAGGATCACAGCACTTGCAACGTTGAAATACTTACCTCTCCCTGCTCCACCGCCATGACGTAGTCCATGTTTCCTGGGCCCACTAAAACCTTGAACCAGCCCTACCCCCACAACTTTTGCCAAATGACCCCCAATTTCCAGTGCCCAACTATTATTATAAAGTTAATTAAGATTGACAAGCTTCAGAAAACAAGAATGGATGTTTTTGGCAGTAAAATGTGCACTGTAGGTGTTTTCCTGGCCTCCACTCACTGCCGGCTATGCTTCCCCATTGACTTGCATTGGGTTTCGTGTTTCGGTCGATCCCCGACTTTTAGCGATAATCGGCCGACTTCACTCGACTCGACTCTGGACTAAATCGGGTTTCACAAAACCAGACTCGATCTTAAAAAAATGAAAGTCGCTCAACCCTACTCACGATGCTTCTAGATAAGTTACTTGGGGGGTCTAGTTTCCAAAATAAGGTCACTTGTGGGGGAGCTCTAATGTTTAGGCACACAGGGGCTCTCCAAACCTGACATGGTGTCCGCTAGCGATGGAGATAATTTTTCATTCAAAAAGTCAAATGGCGCTCCTTCCCTTCCGAGCCTTACCATGTGCACAAACAGTGGTTTACCCCCACATGTGAGGTATCGGTGTACTCAGGAGAAATTTTCCAACAAATTTTAGGATCTATTTTATCCTGTTGCCCATGTGAAAATGAAAAAATTGAGGCTAAAATAATTTTTTTGCAAAAAAAAAGTACTTTTTCATTTTTACGGATTAATTTGTGAAGCACATGGGGGTTTAAAGTGCTCACTATGCTTCTAGATAAGTTCCTTGGGGGGTCTAGTTTCCAAAATGGGGTCACTTGTGGGGGAGCTCCAATGTTTAGGCACACGGGGGCTCTCCAAACGCGACATGGTGTCCGCTAAAGATTGGAGCCAATTTTTCATTCAAAAAGTCAAATGGCACTCCTTCCCTTCCGAGCCCTGTCGTGCGCCCAAACAGTGGTTTACCCACACATATGAGGTATCAGCGTACTCAGGACAAATTGCACAACAACGTTCTTGGTCCAGTTTCTCCTTTTACCCTTGGGAAAATAACAAAATTGTTGCTAAAATATAATTTTTTGTGACTAAAAAGTTAAATGTTAATTTTTTCCTTCCATGTTGCTTCTGCTGCTGTGAAACACCTGAAGGGTTAATAAACTTCTTGAATGTGGTTTTGAGCACCTTGAGAGGTGCAGTTTTTAGAATGGCATCAGTTTTGGGTATTTTCTGCCATATAGAAACCTCAAACTGACTTCAAATGTGAGGTGGTCCCTAAAAAAAATGGTTTTGTAAATTTTGTTGTAAAAATGAGAAATCACTGGTCAAATTTTAACCCTTATAACTTCCTAGCAAAAAAAAAATTTGTTTCCAAAATTGTGCTGATGTAAAGTAGACATGTGGGAAATGTTATTAATTAACTATTTTGTGTCACATAACTCTCTGGTTTAACAGAGTAAAAATTAAAAATGTGAAAATTGAGAAATTTTCAAAATTTTCGCCAAATTTCCATTTTTTTCACAAATAAACTCAGAAATGATCGACCTAAATTTACCACTAACATGAAGCCCAATATGTCACGAAAAAACCATCTCAGAATCGCTAGGATCCGTTGAAGCGTTCCTGAGTTATTACCTCATAAATGGACACTGGTCAGAATTGCAAAAAATGGCCAGGTCATTAAGGTCAAAATAGGCTGGGTCATGAAGGGGTTAAAACATATTAAATGTTTGAAAATTCTACTGTGCCTAATAGTTTGGAACAGTGCATTTTGAGTCTTTATTCATTTTGGAGATTATACTGTTATCATTGGGAGGTTTCTTCAATAAAATTCGATGTATACTCTAATGGGTGATAACTTTTATTAGACTGACTGTCATTTGCACTGACCATTTAGGAAAATCCAAGAAAAATATTATTTGCATAGTAATTTGGAACATGGTGTAGTAATAATTTGGCTACTCTTGGTGATTTTTTATTCCAAATTAATTTTGACATTTGCTTTTGGAAGTTATTAATTCATATATTGGAATTGGAACAGTTCTATTGATATAGTGAAGTTTTGGTAGGATCATCATTTTATATAAGACAATCCTATCATGCCATAAGGTATTTGCTTTATCAAAATACTCAATATTTTTTTATCCGTTTTTTAAGGAGATTCAGCTTTTCATCTAGTACCTTACGTAAAGAATTGGTAATTATAATTCCTAAATATTGGGATATGATGTTTTTCCCAGTTTTAGTGAAATTCTTTTTCTATCAGTTTTTTGGTTATGTGGTCTATGAAAAAGCTTAAATTTTGTGATTTTTTTTAGCTTTTATTTTATAGTATGAAACTGCAGAGAAGTATCTTATAGTAGAAGTAATAATTCTCAATGAATTGATATGGTCAGTAGTAAAGATTAGCACATCATTCGCGAATAGACTTATTTTATGTTGCCTAAAGTTAAATGGTACTCCCTTTATTAAGTAATGTGTTCTAATGGTTTCGGCAAAAGGTTCCTTGATTAGGTCGAATAAGAGTGAGGATAATGGGCAACCTTGCAGCCTCCCATTGTAGATAGAAAATGAGTTACGATACGATACGATACACTTTATTGATCCCGTGGGAAATTATGGTATCACAGCAGCACAACTTACATCATAAGAATCATAAAATGAATTACTTAATTGACATGACAGTTTGTTGACAGAAGGACATTATACATTAGAATAGGACATACACAGCGGGTGAACTGAAAAGTAGAAGAAATAAAGTAGACAATCACCTTTATGATTTAACCCTAATGTTATTGTTGTACATTCCCATAGCAGTTGGCACAAACGATTTCCTAAATTTTTCCTTCTTACACCTCAGAAGTATTAGCCGGTTACTGAAGGTGCTCTTCTGTCTCATGAATAGCTCATATAGTGGATGTGCATTATTGTTCATAATTGCCCTACACTTTTTCAGAGTTCGTCTCTCCACTACCTCCTCAAGAGAGTCCAGATTGCAGCCGACAGCAGAGCTTGCCTTTTTGATAAGCTTATTCAGCTTATTAGCATCAGAGGCCCGCACCGTAAATATATTATTCACTTGGACTTTTGCACAGGGACAAGAGTATAAGACCATAATAGATTTCAAGATTAGTCCATGAAGTCCGAATTTTGTGGCTACCATAACATCCCAATTAATTCAGTCAAGCATCTTTTCGGCATCAAGAGAGAGTAATATTGAAGGAGTTTTTTGGTTTTCTACAAATTAAATTTACACTTCTTGTGCTTTCAGAGGCTTGCCTCCCTTTAATGAATCCAACCTGGTCTGAATGTATTAAGAAGGGCATTATTTTGAGTAACCTTTCTGAGATTATTTTAGCATAAATCTTGATGTTCAAATTTAAGAGGGACATAGGTCTGTAACTTGAGATTACCTCTGGAGCATTATTCGATTTTGTAATAACCACTACAGTGGCCTGTAAGGATTCCTTTGGGAATGTATCTTCATTGATGACTGTATTAAACATACATGTTAGGGGATCTAAAAGATGGTGACTAAAAATTTTATAATATTCATTAGATATACCATCTAGTCCAGGTGATTTACTTTATTTTCCTTTAATGCTTTTATAACTTTGTCATATGTTCATATGTTGAAATCGGGATGTTTAGCAATGATAATTCATCTGTATTTAGTTGTGGAAGATTAATTCTAGTAATAAATGTGTTTATTTCTATAGTTTTTGGTCAAATTGTATCTATATTATCCTTAACCCCTTTCTGACCTGGGATGGGATAGTACGTCCGAGGTCAGATCCCCCCGCTTTGATGCAGGGCTCCGGCGGTGAGCCCGCATCAAAGCCGGGACATGTCAGCTGTTTTGAACAGCTGACATGTGCCCGCAATAGCGGCGGGTGAAATCATGATTCACCCCCCACTATTAACTAGTTAAATGCCCCTGTCAAACGCTGGCAGCGGCATTTAATCGGCGCTTCCGGCCATCCGTCCGGAAATGAGCGCATCGCCGACCCCGTCACATGATCTGGTGTCAGCGATACTTCTGCATAGTAACAATAGAGGTCCTTGAGACCTCTATGGTTACTGATCCCGGCTAGCTGTGAGCGTCACCCTGTGGTCGGCGCTCATAGCACACCTGCAATTCAGCTACATAGCAGCGATCTGATGATCGCTGCTATGTAGCAGAGGCGATCGAGTTGTGCCAGCCTCTAGCCTCCTATGGAGGCTATTGAAGCATGGCAAAAGTAAAAGAAAAAGTAAAAAAAAGTGAATAAAATAAAAAAATATAAAAGTTTAAATCAAGCCCCTTTCGCCCCATTCAAAATAAATCAATTAAAAAAAAATCCAACCTACACATATTTGGTACCGCCGCATTCAGAATCGCCCGATCTATCAATAAAAAAAAGGATTAACCTGATCGCTAAACGCTGTAGAGAGAAAAAAATTCAAAAAGCCAGAATTACGTTTTTTTTGGTCGCCGCGACATTGCATTAAAATGCAATAACGGGCGATCAGAAGAACGTATCTGCACCAAAATGGTATCATTAAAAACGCCAGCTTGGCACACAAAAAATAAGCCCTCAATTGACCCCAGGTCATGAAAAATGGAGGCGCTACGGGTATCGGAAAATGGCGCAATTTTTTTTTTTAGCAAAGTTTGGAATTTTTTTTCACCACTTAGAAAAAAAATAACCTAGACATGTTAGGTGTCTATGAACTTGTGATGACCTGGAAAATCATAATGGCTGGTTAGTTTTAGCATTTAATGAACTTAGCAAAAAAGCCAAACAAAAAACAAGTGTGGGATTGCACTTTTTTTGCAATTTCACCGCACTTGGAATTTTTTTCCTGTTTTCTAGTACACAACATGCTAAAACCAATGATGTCATTCAAAAGTACAACTTGTTTCGCAAAAAATAAGCCCTCACATGGCCATATTGAAGGAAAAATAAAAAAGTTATGGCTCTGGGAAGGAGGGGAGCGAAAAACGAACATGGAAAAATGGAAAATCCCAAGGTCATGAAGGGGTTAAAATTATATAAGCCAGAGTCAAACCCAGCAAATTGTTCAGCAATTTCTTGTGGATGTGTATATTTAACTTCATCATTCTTAATAGAAGAGACTCTAGTTTTCATACGCTGTTTTTTTACCTTGTTGGTCATAAGTCGAGACATTTTGTTATGGGACAAATAATAATTAAGCTTAATAGAGTTCATAAGTTTATCGTAGTCATCTAAAAGAATGGATTTTAGTACTGCTCTAAGGTGGAGTATAATATAATGAGATTTCTCTGTGGGGGTTTGTATCTGTTTTTCTACTTCTACTGCAATCCTTTGTGAAATTTCTTGTATTTTTTCTGCAGTTTTCCTTTTATGCTGAAAATTTAACTGTATAAGGATCCCTTTGAGAACTGCCTTGTGAGCATTCCAGATGGTAATTGGGGAAATATCATGTATACTATTATGTAGAAAGTACAATTTAATGGTTTTTTCAATCTTTGCTTTACATTCTGGAGAATAAAGCAAAACGGAGTTGCATCTCCATAATTTAGAACAATTGTTTGAAGAAGTAGGCCTCAAGCTAATCTGACAGGGGTGTGGTCTGACCATGTAATATTATCAATTTTTATTTCTTTGAATCTTTGTAGGGTGTTAAGATTTGTCAAAATCATATCAATTCTAGAAAAAGTTTTGTGCTTATCTGAGTAAGGCTGGCGTCACACTCAGCGTAAGACAATACGGTCCGTTTTTATACGGAGAATACGGAGAAATGTTCCCAAAATAGTGATCCATAGGCAGGGTGTGTCAGCGTATTTTGCGCATGGCATCCTCCGTATGTAATCCGTATGGCATCCGTACTGCGATATTTTCTCGCAGGCTTGCAAAACCGACATCTAATGGATTTATGTGCTCAAATGTTCAGTAAAACATATATACAGTATATATATATATATATATATATATATATATATATATATATATATATATATATATATATATCATTGAGACACATATATATATTCTGTATTTATATTTAATTCAGCGCGATATCTGTGAAAAGCCGGTAATTCAATTGCCGGCTTTTCATTTCTCCTGCACAAACCCGACAGGATATGAGACATGGTTTACATACAGTAAACCATCTCATATCCCCTTTTTTTTTGCATATTCCACACTACTAATGTTAATAGTGTGTATGTGCAAAATGTGGGCGCTGTAGCTGCGCAAATAAAGGGTTAAATGGCAGAAAAAATTGGCGTGGGCTCCCGCGCAATTTTCTCCGCCAGAATGGTAAAGCCAGTGACTGAGGGCAGATATCAATAGCCAGGAGAGGGTCCATGGTTATTGGCCCCCCCTGGCTACAAACATCTGCCCCCAGCCACCCCAGAAAAGGCACATCTGGAAGATGCGCCTATTCTGGCACTTGGCCACTCTCTTCCCACTCCCTGTAGTGGTGGGATATGGGGTAATGAAGGGTTAATGCCA
Source organism: Ranitomeya variabilis (assembly GCF_051348905.1). Classification (NCBI taxonomy): domain Eukaryota; kingdom Metazoa; phylum Chordata; class Amphibia; order Anura; family Dendrobatidae; genus Ranitomeya; species Ranitomeya variabilis. Next base: position 916,135,379 of record NC_135233.1, on the reverse strand, counting down.
CCTTGCTATTGTAAGGTGACATTAAGCCAGATTAATAATGGAGAGGCGTCAATGATGACACCTATCCATTATTAATCCAATTGTCTGAAAGGGTTAAAAAACACACACACACATTATTAAAAATTATTTTAATGAAATAAACACACAGGTTGTTTTAGTATTTTATTGCTCTCTCAATCCATCAGAACACCCTCGCTTGGCAAAATAATAAACCCACAATATACATACCCTCAGATAAACTGTCACGTCCCACGAAGTAATCCATCTGAAGGGGTTAATTATTTGACAGGCAGGAGCTGTGCTAATGCACTCGCTCGTGTCTGTAATCCCCGGGTAATGAAGGAAATCTGAGTGATCTGTACTTACATTGAGTTGCGGTGAGGCGCCCTCTGGTGGATGTTCTCATGAAATGTTCAGTCTATTGAAGCCTACACTAGGCCCTGACATATGCACAAAACAGGAACAAACTCACGGTGATGTTGGGGACTCAGATCCAGTCCCGGGGGGGCCCCAGCAGTCTAGTACGGTGGTGCGCATGGCTTTCTGCCTGCTCCGTGAAACGTGGTCTTCTCCTTGCTTCGAGAGGTGCTCCTGGAAACTGTAAATCCCTTTTTCGGTATCTTCGTGGCTTCTCAAACTCACACAGGACAGCCATTCTAGCTGCACCCGGAAAAGTCTGTCAAATTTCACAAGTCTACTTCGTTACAGGCTGTGGGTCCTCTCTTGCAGTAAAGAGCACAAAGTTCTCTCTGCAGCAGCTTCAGTTCTCACACGCTGTCCAGGCTCCACCCCCACCCTCTGCTCAGTCCAGTTCATTCACACAGTCTATTGCATGGGAGAAGCAGAACATTCCATCATGCCAGACAAGGGGGTGCAGTCTCTTAAAGTGACAGCATGTTCCTTACTGTCCATAACAGCACCACCCTCTTACACATATGTCCTGGAAATAGGATACAAAGAATTAATAATAAAATCAGAAGACTTGACAGAAGACATTGTAGAAAACCTTCTCAAGATGTCACTTTGGGCGTTCCGGGTTCCTTTTTCGATGGGGATTGCCGTCATAGCCTTTAACCCAATTCCACTAACACCTTGTTAGGGGTCAAGTTCCCGCCTCTGCACAGGGGGAATCTCGGGCCATCTCCGCTGAGGTCTCCCATTCTTCTTCTGCCACAGTGAAGCCTGCTCAGGAGAGACGTCGGTCCCAGCATCTCGCTCAGTCTGACTCTGTACAAAGAGTTACTGCTGCTTTTCCTGCTTCTGCCATGGAAGTCAGTGCTGGGCAGCAGCGAGCAGACGCTTCTGGGACTAAGTCCTGCTTTTCTCGTTCTGAGCATGCCTAGAGTAGGATCTCTCAGTGGAGATCGAGAGTCACATGATCAGAAACTGCAGCTAAGGCCATTGGTCCTTCAGGAAGGTCCTGTAGGTGCTCACACTCTGCGGCAACCTTTCATTGGTCCTTCTAGGAAGGTCCTGTACGTGCTGCAACTATTTAAGGCTCACACAGCCATGCGCTAGTATTGTTCTATGTTATGTGCTTTGCGCCAGTGTGGTCATGTGAGTTTGTGTTCAGGGACCCGGCTGAAATAAGCACCTAGAATGCTGGCACCTCCGGCAAGGAGATTTTGTGTGAATGTATTCAGGGACCTGGCTTAAATAAGCCCCTAGAATGCTGGCACCTCCGGCGAGGAGTTTGTGTGCATGCATGACCACTGACTGCTCCCAGTTGAGTAGTTAGCCTGTGCCACTGTGAAGTCTAACAGGGCGCAGTGCTTCGAGTTTCGGCTACTCTGTGAAGTAACAGGGTTAGCTCATACCGCCATATAGTTCCGCCGTTTGCTAGCAGCAGGTTCTCCTGCACGGTGGACCCCGGGCTGCAAACGCATCTATTATAATAAAACCTCTATATTTACTCTGTGCGTTCCGCTAGCCCTAACATAATACTAGCGCCAGGGTCTGGCTAGTAAATGGCGGACATTGAGCAATCCTTGCGGTATATCCAGCAGCTGGAGGGTAGGTTGACGGCTCTCGAGAGCTCAACCTCAGCTGTGGATGTTACCGCAGTAGCTGTACAGGCTGCTAGCGTGGCTGCAGCAACCTTGTCCACTGCCACCCCTGTTCCGACTTTATCTTGCCTCCCGCTGTAGGAAAAATTTTCTGGAGATAGCAAGTCTTGTAGGGGATTCGTGAGTCAGTGCTCTATTTACCTCAAGCTCCTGGCTGCATGTTTTCCCACAGAGTGGGCTAAGGTGGGATTTATTGTTGGAATGGGCTATGCCGCTATGGGAGCGTGGCGATCGTGTGGTGCAGAGTTCTCCGCTGTTCCTGAGCACTCTGAAACAGGTCTTTTTAGGACCTCGAGTCACCCATGACATGGCACTCCAACTGCTGGCATTAAATACTCAGGGTGTGTCCTTGGTCAGCCATTTTGCTGTCCACTTCCTTACTTTAGCTTCTGAGCTGGAGTGGTTGGATAAAGCCCATATCCCCATATTTTGGAGGGGGCTGGCTGATCACGTGAAGGACACTCTGGCCACTAGGGAGATTCCTGCCACACTGGAGGAGTTAATAACTGTCTCTACTCGTATTGACCTCCGTTTTAATGAGCAGAGGTTAGAGCGAGCCAAGTGTAGGCAGAGGTTTCGGCTGGCTCCCACCTTCGCCAAACCTCTGGAATCTCCAGTCCTGGTTCCTGAGTCACATGAGGCCATGGAGGTGTCACGAGTGGGATCTAAGTCCCGGACCACTTGTGCACTCAAGGTCTGTCATGTTTGCCAGCAGTCAGGACATCTTGCCACCAGATGTCCCCAGCGGTAGAGGAAACGTCAGTGTCTAGTGGTAGTAGGTGGAGGTACACTAGACACGGCGACGTTTGCCTCCAAATTGTCCTTTAAGGGGACAATTAATATAGGCTCATCCTCCCACTTGGTAGAGCTCTGCGTGGATTCAGGGGTGGAGGGCAATTTTATGTCTTCTGCCTTCGCCCAACGTCACGCAATACCCCTGGTTATGCTAGCTCAACCAGCTCAACCAGTAACGTTACGAGTGGTGAATGGGTCGACACTGCCCTCACAGATAACACACCAGACCGTCCCTTTTACTCTGTCCATTGTTATGATCTGGTGGCCTAAGAGCAGCATGAGACGTACTCTGGAGAAGGTGGTACCTGTACTGACCGCAGACCCTGAACTTAACACCGCAACTAGAAGTAGCCGTGGAATGTACCCAGCGCTTCCTAGACATCTCGACACAGCCGGAGGACTAATTACCCCTAGAGATAGAAAAGGGAAAACTATCTTGCATCAGAGAAAATCCCCAAAGGATAGACAGCCCCCCACAAATATTGACAGTGAGAGGAGAGGGAAAAAACATACACAGACTGAAATCAGAATTTAGCAAAGGAGGCCACTTCTAGCTAAATAGAAAGGATAGGACAGAGTACTATGCGGTCAGTATTAAAAACACTAGAAAACATCCACCACAGAAAATACAAAATCTCCACAGCTAACTAAAGATATGGAGGGTATATCTGCATCTCCAGAGATACCAGCTTGGCTAAACAAATCCTTATACAGACCAAGCTGGACAAGACAAAAACATGGAAAAGAACTGAACAATAAGGCCACAGCATGTGGACAGCAAAAAATCAAGGCCAGAACTTATCTTTGTTGAAAAGAACTGCAAAGCAGGAGAGACCAGGCAGAGATGTGAATCCTCCAGCAACAATGGACAATTGGCACTGACTAAAGGGTGAAGCAAGACTAAATAGCCCAGTCAGATTTGCAAAAAGTGAACACACCTGATAAATGCTGCGATTCAGAGACAGCAGCGCTACCACTTACAACCACCGGAGGGAGCCCAAGAGCAGAATTCACAACAGTCCATGTCACCATCCCATCAGGAGATTATATCTCTGCTCATCATTCCTGAGGGAATTGATGAGATCCTGTTGGGGATACCTTGGCTACGGTACCACTCTCCTCATATCGAGTGGTCCTCAGGCAGAATTTTGGGATGAGGTGAATCTTGTGGGGGTAGGCATCAGAGGGAGTGCATTCAGGTTGCTACCACAGAGGTACCCGCAGATCTATCCTCTCTCCCCAAGCAATATTGGTCTTATGCGGATGTGTTCTCCAAAAAGGCGGAGGAGACCCTTCTGCCCCATCGCCCCTATGACTGTCCTATTGACCTCTTGCCTGGTGCTGAGCCTCCCCGGGGTCGAATCTATCCGTTATCTCTCCCGAAGATGGAGGCAATGTCTCAGTACATTCAAGAGAATCTGGCAAGAGGGTTCATCAGGAAGTCAGTGTCATCTGCTGGGGCTGGGTTCTTCTTCGTGCAGTAGAAGAATGGGGAACTGCGTCCATGCATAGATTACAGGGGTCTTAACGCCATCACCGTTAAGAATAAGTATCCTTTGCCCTTGATATCTGAGCTCTTAAATAGGCTTCAGGGAGCAAGGGTATTTACTAAATTAGATCTGCGGGGCGCTTACAACCTCAGGAGGACGAATGGAAGATGGCTTTTAACATCAGGGATGGGCACTATGAATATCTAGTGATGCCCTTCGGGCTCTGTAATGCCCCAGCCATTTTCCAAGACTTTGTGAACGACATCTTCCGGGATATGCTCTCCACCTCGGTCGTAGTCTATCTGGATGATATTCTCATCTACTCTCCAGATATTGACTCCCACCGGAGATGTTTGCAAAGTCTTTGACCTCCTATGGGCAAACTCCCTCTATGCCAAGTTGGAGAAGTGTATGTTCGAGCAGGAGTCCTTACCTCTTCTAGGCTATATCATCTCCACCCAGGGATTGACTATGGATCCTGCCATACTACAAGCTGTGATGGACTGGCAGAATCCCCTTTCTCTTAAAGTGGTGCAGCGCTTTATGGGGTTCATTAATTATTATCGCCAGTTCATTCCGCACTTCTCAACTTTGGTAGCTCCCTTGGTTGCCCTCACCATGAAGGGAGCAAATCCCAAATTGTGGTCTGAGGAGGTCTCCAAGGCCTTTCACTCCATAAAGTCACACTTCGCTAGCGCTCCCATCCTACATCACCCCGATGTAGATAAGCCTTTTATCATGGAGGTGGATGCCTCATCTGTTGGTGCTGGAGCACTAGTGTTGAGCGATACCGTCCGATACTTGAAAGTATCGGTATCGGATAGTATCGGCCGATACCCGAAAAGTATCGGATATCGCCGATACCGATACCCGATACCAATACAAGTCAATGGGACACCAAGTATCGGAAGGTATGCTGATGGTTCCCAGGGTCTGAAGGAGAGGAAACTCTCCTTCAGGCCCTGGGATCCATATTAATGTGTAAAATAAAGAATTAAAATGATAAATATTGATATACTCACCTCTCCGGAGGCCCCTGCACCTCACCGCTGTTAACCGGCAGCCTTCTTTGCTTAAAATGAGCGCGTTTAGGGCCTTCCATGACGTCACGGCTTCTGATTGGTCGCGTGCGCTCATGTGACCGCCACGCGACCAATCACAAGCCGTGACGTCATTCTCAGGTCCTAAATTCCTAGAATTAGGAATTTAGGACCTGAGAATGACGTCACGGCTTGTGATTGGTCGCGTAGCGGTCACATGAGCGCACGCGACCAATTAGAAGCCGTGACGTCATGGAAGGTGCTGAACGCGCTCATTTTAAGCAAAGCAGGCTGCCGGTTACTACCAGGGCGCGTCAGAGGGTGAGTATATCCCTATTTTTTATTTTAATTCTTTATTTTTTACATGGATATGGATCCCAGGGCCTGAAGGAGAGTTTCCTCTCCTTCAGACCTTGGGAACAATACACTGCGAGCTTCCGATTCCGATTCCCGATACCACAAAAGTATCGGATCTCGGTATCGGAATTCCGATACCGCAAGTATCGACCGATACCCGATACTTGCGGTATCGGAATGCTCAACACTATGGAGCACTCCTCTTCCAAAAGGATGCTCAAGGTAGGAAGCATCCTTGCTTCTTCTTTTGTAAGACCTTCTCACCAGCAGAGAGGAATTATTCCATCGGGGACAGGCAGTTGCTAGCCATGAAGTTGGCTTTCTCGGAGTGGAGACATCTCTTGGAGGGAGCTCGTTTTCCCTTCCAAGTCTTCACAGTTCATAAAAATTTGGTGTACCTGCAGACAGCCCAGCGGTTAAATTTTCGCCAGGCCAGATGGTCCTTGTTCTTCTCCCAGTTTCAGTTCACCCTCCATTTTCTTTCTGGGGAGAACATTCGTGCCGATGCTCTCTCTCGCTCCGTTGTGTCATCTGTGGAGGAGGAAGAGGAGCCTCTGCTTATTGTCCCCACTGAGAGCCTGAGGACTGTGGCCCCGGTTTCACTACAGTCTGGGCCTCCGGGCAAGACTTTTGTACCATCCAGTTTGCGACCGGAGGTTCTCTCTTGGGCACACTCCTCCAGGGTGGGTGGACATTTTGGTTCCAAAAGGACATCAGTTACTGGCGAGGACATACTGGTGGCCGCATATGGCTCGTGATGTCGCAGACTATGTTCGGGCGTGTGTCTCTTGCGCCAAGAACAAGTCCCCTCGGCAATGGCCAGCTGGGTTGCTTTACCCTCTGCCGGTAGCGGACAGGCCCTGGGAGATGGTCAGGATGGACTTTGTGGTGGGCTTACCCAAATCTCGTAACTGCACCATTATCTGGGTGATCACCGACCATTTTTCCAAAATGGTTCATTTGGTGCCTCTTCCACGGCTACCTTCTGCACGGGCTCTAGCAGCCTTGTTCATCAAGCATATCTTTCGCTTACACGGTATGCCGGACAAGATTGTCAGTGACCGGGGTCCCCAGTTTGCGTCTCGATTCTGGAGGGAGCTTTGTCGTCTACTCAGTATTGAGTTAAATCTCTTCTTGGCTTATCATCCCGAGACGAATGGGTTGGTTGAGAGGGCCAATCAGTTTGCCCTTAACAATGCTGTAGCCGACTCCACCAGTCAGACTCCTTTCCTCCTTAATTAAGGCCAACATCCGCGGGTTCCTGTGCCTATGCCCGTGTCCTCTGCTGACTCCAGGGTGGCAGACTGGGCAGTGGAGGCACGAGACATTTGGGACCACACTCAGGATGCCATCCGGGCCTCCAAGGAGAGAATGAGGTCCTCCGCCGATTCACATCAGCGCCCTGCCCCGACCTTTGCTCCTGACGACTTAGTGTGGCTTTCCGCTCGTAACATCAGGCTGCGTGTTGAGTCCACTAAGTTTGCCCCTCGCTACTTGGGTCCCTTCAAGGTCCTCGAACAGGTTAATCCTGTGGTCTACCATCTAGCCCTTCCTCCACGCCTTGGTATCACCGACACCTTTCATATGTCCCTCCTTAAGCCCATATGCTTGTCCCGGTTTTCTGAGTCGTCTGCCGGGACATCGGGTTAGTCTACGGACGATTACGAGGTGAACGCTGTTGTGAATTTGGATTTTGGGCTCCCCCGGTGGCCGCTTGTGGAATTGGACTTGTCATCCTCTTTCCTGTTTCACCTGGTTCCATCAGTAGTGGGTGTCGCTATTTAAGCTCATTTCTCTGGTGGTTTCTTGCCGGTCAACAATGTTATCTGATGCCTCTCAGTGCTTGTTCCTGCTTCTAGACTACTACTAGATAAGTTGGACTTTTGTCCATGTTTTGTTTTGCCTATTTGTTCCAGTTCACAGCTGAAGTTTTGTTACTGTGTCTGGAAAGCTCTCGTTGATCAGGGATTACTACTCTGGCGTTATGAGTTAATGCCAGAGTTTAAGGTAATCTCTGGATGGTGTTTTGTTAGTGTTTTTCTGCTGACCATGAAAGTATACTATCTGTCTTCTGCTATCTAGTAAGCGGACCTCAAATTTGCTAAGACTATTTTCCTGCTGCGTTTGTTGTTTCATCTGAACTCACCGTCATTATATGTGGGGGGCTACTGTCTTCTTTGGAATATTTCTCTAGAGGTGAGCCAGGTCTTATATTTCCCTCTGCTAGCTATTTAGGTCTTAGGCCAGAGCTGGGCATCTAGCTATAAATAGGAAATGCTACCTGGCTATTTCTAGTTGCGCGGCAGGCTTAGTTCATGGTCAGTATAGTTCCATCTTCCGAGAGCTTGTCCCTCTATAGGCTTGCTGTGATCTCTGCCTGCAGAGATCATGACAGTTTGACCGGCCGTTTCTCCTGATCTGCGGCGGTCCTTGCAAGAGTTTCAGGCGGATAGACCGGATCGTTGTCCGCCTGATAGACTGTTTGTTCCGGATGATTGGACCAGCAGAGTCATCTCTGAGGTACATTCTTCTGCATTGGCAGGTCATCCCGGAATTTTTGGTACCAGGGATTTGGTGGCAAGATCCTTCTGGTGGCCTTCCCTGTCACGAGATATTCGAGTCTTTGTGCAGTCATGTGACGTTTGTGCTCGGGCCAAGTCTTGTAGTTCTCGGGCTAGCGGACTGCTGTTGCCCTTGCCTATTCCTAAGAGGCCTTGGACACACATCTCGATGGATTTTATTTCAGATCTGCCTGTTTCCCAGAAGATGTCTGTCATCTGGGTGGTCTGTGACCGTTTCTCTAAAATGGTCCATTTGGTTCCTCTGCCCAAGTTGCCTTCTTCTTCTGAGTTGGTTCCTCTGTTTTTTCAGAATGTTGTCCGATTGCACGGTATTCCTGAGAATATTGTTTCTGACAGAGGTACCCAATTTGTGTCTAGATTTTGGCGGGCATTCTGTGCTAGGATGGGCATAGATTTGTCTTTTTCATCTGCTTTTCACCCTCAGACTAATGGCCAGACCGAGCGGACTAATCAGACCCTGGAGACATATCTGAGGTGTTTTGTCTCTGCTGACCAGGATGATTGGGTTGCTTTTTTGCCATTGGCAGAGTTCGCCCTCAATAATCGGGCCAGCTCTTCCACCTTGGTGTCCCCGTTTTTCTGTAATTCGGGGTTTCACCCTCGATTTTCCTCCGGTCAGGTGGAATCCTCGAATTGTCCTGGAGTGGATGCGGTGGTGGAGAGATTGCATCACATCTGGGGGCAGGTTATGGACAATTTGAAGTTGTCCCAGGAGAAGACTCAGCGTTTTGCCAACCGTCATCGTCGTGTTGGTTCTCGGCTTTGTGTTGGAGATTTGGTGTGGTTGTCTTCTCGTTTTGTCCCTATGAGGGTCTCTTCTCCTAAGTTTAAACCTCGGTTCATCGGCCCTTATAGAATATTGGAGATTCTTAATCCTGTTTCTTTCCGTTTGGACCTCCCTGCGTCCTTTTCCATTCATAACGTTTTTCATCGGTCGTTATTGCGCAGGTATGAGGTACCTGTGGTACCTTCAGTTGAGCCTCCTGCTCCAGTGTTGGTTGAGGGTGAGTTGGAGTACGTTGTGGAGAAAATTTTGGACTCTCGTGTTTCCAGACGGAGACTCCAGTATCTGGTCAACTGGAAGGGTTACGGCCAGGAGGATAATTCTTGGGTCAATGCATCTGATGTTCATGCTTCTGATCTTGTTCGTGCCTTCCATAGGGCTCATCCTGGTCGCCCTGGTGGATCTGGTGAGGGTTCGGTGCCCCCTCCTTGAGGGGGGGGTACTGTTGTGAATTTGGATTTTGGGCTCCCCCGGTGGCCGCTTGTGGAATTGGACTTGTCATCCTCTTTCCTGTTTCACCTGGTTCCATCAGTAGTGGGTGTCGCTATTTAAGCTCATTTCTCTGGTGGTTTCTTGCCGGTCAACAATGTTATCTGATGCCTCTCAGTGCTTGTTCCTGCTTCTAGACTACTACTAGATAAGTTGGACTTTTGTCCATGTTTTGTTTTGCCTATTTGTTCCAGTTCACAGCTGAAGTTTTGTTACTGTGTCTGGAAAGCTCTCGTTGATCAGGGATTACTACTCTGGCGTTATGAGTTAATGCCAGAGTTTAAGGTAATCTCTGGATGGTGTTTTGTTAGTGTTTTTCTGCTGACCATGAAAGTATACTATCTGTCTTCTGCTATCTAGTAAGCGGACCTCAAATTTGCTAAGACTATTTTCCTGCTGCGTTTGTTGTTTCATCTGAACTCACCGTCATTATATGTGGGGGGCTACTGTCTTCTTTGGAATATTTCTCTAGAGGTGAGCCAGGTCTTATATTTCCCTCTGCTAGCTATTTAGGTCTTAGGCCAGAGCTGGGCATCTAGCTATAAATAGGAAATGCTACCTGGCTATTTCTAGTTGCGCGGCAGGCTTAGTTCATGGTCAGTATAGTTCCATCTTCCGAGAGCTTGTCCCTCTATAGGCTTGCTGTGATCTCTGCCTGCAGAGATCATGACAGAACGCTATTTTGGGGTGCAAGGTGGTTCGTGGCAAAAAAATTTATTTGGTGGACTGGAAGGGTTACAGTCCTGAGGATAGGTCCTGGGAGCCTGCTGAGCACATTCGGGCTCTGCAGCTCATTGCTGCCTTCGAACGTAGCGAGGCCCAAGGAGGGGGGCCCTAGGAGGGGGGGTAATTTTTGGGGTCGAGTTCCCGCCTCTGCACAGGGGGAATCTCGGGCCATCTCCGCTGCGGTCTCCCATTCTTATTCTGCCGCAGTGGAGCCTGCTCAGCGGAGACGTCGGTCCCAGCGTCTCACTCAGTCTGATTCTGTACAAAGTTACTGCTGCTTTTCCTGCTTCTGCCATGGAAGTCAGTGCTGGGCAGCAGCGAGCAGATGCTTCTGGGACTAAGTCCTGCTTTTCTCGTTCTGAGCATGCCCAGAGTAGGATCTCTCAGTGGAGATCGAGGGTCACATGATCAGATACTGCAGCTAAGGCCATTGGTCCTTCAGGAAGGTCCTGTAGGTGCTCACACTCTGTGGCAGCCTCTCATTGGTCCTTCTAGGAAGGTCCTGTATGTGCTGCAACTATTTAAGGCTTGCATGGCCGCACAGCCATGCGCTAGTATTGTTCTATGTTATGTGCTTTGCGCCAGTGTGGTCATGTGAGTTTGTGTTCAGGGACCCGGCTGAAATAAGCCCCTAGAATGCTATCTCCTCCGGCGAGGAGATTTTGTGGGAATGTATTCAGGGACCTGGCTGAAATAAGCCCCTAGAATGCTGACACCTCCGGCGAGGAGTTTGTGTGCATGCATGACCACTGACTGCTCCCAGTTGAGTAGTTAGCCTGTGCCACTGTGAAGTCTAACAGGGCACAGTGCTTTGAGTTTTGGCTACTCTGTGAAGTAACAGGGTTAGCTCATACCGCCATATAGTTCCGCCGTTTGCTAGCAGCAGGTTTTCCTGCACGGTGGACCCCGGGCTGCGAATGCATCTATTATAATAAAACCTCTATATTTACTCGGTGCATTCCACTAGCCCTAACACACCCTCCGCTACTCTTCCCTCGTTTGAGGTGCACTCCATCCGCATATACTCTGCCTCCAACCTCCAGCTGGCTGTTATCTACCGCCGCCCAGAACTAGCCATCTCCACCTTTCTCGACCACTTCAACACCTGGCTACTTCATTTCTTTTCTGCTGACACCCCACTATCATCATGGGTGACTTCAACATCCCCATTGACACTTCCACCTCAGCTGCCTCTAAACTTTTATCACTGACTACAACCTTTGGCATCACTCAATGGTACTCCGGGGCCACTCACAATGATTGCCACATGCTGGACCTTATCTTCACCCACCTCTGTTCCTTTACTAATCTCACTAACTCACCCCTCCCCCTGTCTGACCACAACCTACTGACATTCTCTTCCCTCTCCTCTCCTCTCCTAGCAACCGCCACTCCACAAACTTATTCACCCTCGCAGAAATCTCAATCACCTCAGTTTACACTCACTCTCTGAGTCCCTTCTCCCTATAACAGACATAGCTTCCTTACATGACACAGATGATGCTGCCACCTTATCTAACACCACAATAACATAAACACTCGATTGAGCTGCCCCCCTCATGCACAGCAAAAGTTGTATAATCAACAGGCAACCCTGGCTTCTCACCCTGACCAAAGAACTGAGACAGGCTTCCAGGGTCACTGAGAGGAGATGAAAGAGATCCTGTTCTGCCAAGCACTTAATTGCATGCAAGCAGTCCCTTGCCAGCTTCAAGTCCACGCTCACTGACGCAAAATAAACTTACTTCTCATCTCTCGTATTCTCCCTGTCTCACAACCCTAAACAGCTTTTCAACGCTTTTAATTCTCTACTCCATCCTCCAGCACCTTCTCCCTCTCCTCTCATTTCTGCTGAAGACTTTGCCTCTTTCTTGAACTAAAAGATAGATAAAGCTTTGGCCCGCAGCCCCCTCCTCTTAACTGCTCAGCCCTGTTGTTCCAAAACCAGCTTCTCCACCATGACAGAAGATCAGCTTTTCATCCTCCTGTCATGATCACATCTCACCACTTGCACGCTTGACCCGCTCCATGCCACCTCATCCCTAACATCGCCACAGTCTTTATCCCAACCCTAACAGACCTCTTCAACCTTTCACTTGCAAATGGTGTCTTCCCCTCATCCTTCAAACATGCCTCAATCACACCCATCCTCAAAAAGCCCTCCCTCGACCCATCCTCTGTGTCTAGCTATTGCCTGATATTACTTCTCCCTTATGCCTCAAAACTACTGGAACAGTATGTCCATCTTGAACTATCCTCCCACCTCTCCTCCTGCTCCCTCTTTAACCGGTTACAATCTGGCTTCTGTCCGACCACATCACTTGACTGAAACTGCCTTAACTAAAGTCACCAATGACCTACTAACCGCCAAGAGCAAGTGACACTACTCTGTCCTCCTTTTCCTGGACCTGTATTCAGCCTTTGACACTGTGGACAATTCCCTCTTGTAACAGATTCCCACATCTCTTGGCATCACAGATTTGGCCCTATCCTGGATCTCGTCATATCTAACTGATCGAACATTCAGTGTCTCCCTCTCCCATACCACCTCCTCACCTCACTCCCTGTCTGTCGGTGTTCCCCAAGGTTCAGTTCTAGGACCCCTACTCTTTTCCATCTACACTATCGGCCTGGGACAGCTCATAGAATCCCATGGTTTGCAGTATGATCTCTACGCTGATGGCATGCAGATCTACTTATCTGGACCTGGCATCACCTCCTTACTGACCAAAATCACACAATGTCTGTCTGCTATTTCATCTTTCTTTTCTGCTCCCTTTCTAAAACTGAACATGGACTAAACAGAATTCATCATCTTTCCCCATCCCACTCTACCCTTCCACAAGGCCTATCCATAAATGTTAATGGCTGCTCACTTTCCCCAGTCCTGAATGCTCGGTGCCTAGGGGTGATCCTCGACTCTGCCCTCTCTTTCAAGCCACACATCCAAGCCCTTGCCTCCTCCTGCCAACTCCAACTCAAAAACATTTACCGGATCCGTACATTCCTTGACCAAGAAACTGCAAAAACGCTAGTGTACACCTTCATCATCTTCCGCCTTGAATATTGCAACCTCCTACTCTCTGGCCTCCCCTCTAGCACTCTTGCACCACTCCAATCTATCCAAAATGCTGCTGTCCAACTACTCCACCTGTCTCCCCATTATTCCCCAGCCTCTCCTCTCTGCCAAGCCCTTCACTGGCATCCTATTGTCCAAAGGCGCCAGTTCAAAACCTTTACTATGACATACAAAGCCATCCACAACCTGTCTCCTCCATACATCTGTGACATGGTCTCACGGTACTTACCTACACGCAACCTTCAATCCTCTCAAGATCTCTTTCTCTGCTCCCCTCTTATCTCTTCTTCCCACAACCGCATACAAGACTTCTCCCGTGCTTCCCCCATACTCAGGAACTCTCCCGTGCTTCCCCCCAACACATCAGACTTTTGCTTAACATGGAAAACTTCAAAAGAAACTTGAAGACCCACATCTTCCGACAAGCCTACAACCTGCAGTGACCCTCAGTCTACTGAATTGCTGCACGACCAGCTCTCCCCTCTCCTAGTGTATCCTCACCCATCCCCTGTAGACTGTGAGCCCTCATGGGTAGGGTTCTCTCTCCTTCTGTACTTGTGTGTGCCTTCTATTGCTCATGTTTATTGTACTTGTCTATGTATGCCCCTTTATTCACATGTAAAGCGCCATGGAATAAATGGTGCTATAAAAATGAACAACAATAATAATAATCAGAGAGATACAAACTACTTAAAATGTGTGATTAAAGCTTATAAAATGTTTGCAATAATTCTGTAGGAGACGATGATGTCTATCAGATTGCAATGGCCATATCTTCAAGATTTATACAGATACAGCACAGACCACCAAAGTTGTTTGTTGGAAATGTCCCCATTTATGTCGATGCTACTCTGCGTATTTGTTAGCATATAATATATACTGTTACATATTATTTTCCAAGAACGTTAATTTAGTGTTTGAACTAGAATAATGTTATTCTATTTACTAGAGTACAGTAATCTAAAGATGTTATCTATCTAATTTTGTCACAAAACTAATAGTACAATTAAGTGCTTTGTTATATTGACCAGAGCCAAATTTATTTTATTTTCAAGATATATGAATCTCAGTCAGTACTTTCCATTTATCTGACATCTATGAATCTGTTCTACTTTTTATTATTACCTAGAAAGCACACAACAGTCAAATTGGTGACACAACGTCACAGAAGAAAGTGAATATAAATTTACAGTATATAGGAAGCTACAATAAAATAAAGGTATGGATGATAAGGTGGCATATTTCTCCATATAATTGTCTAAGGTGTGGGCTTTGGGTAGTGGTGACTATATGGCTTAAATGTCCTGTCACATCCACTTCTCAATACATAGAGCTGCTATATCACTAATAAGGAGGTGGAAGCTGTTAATGATGTAGCATGTATAATGGCACTGTCAATGGCTCTTTCACTTCTGATGACAGGATGTCTGCACTTGTGTTGAAAGCACCCATATACTTTATGACAGGTGTGGACAGCCTCTGTTTCCTGCCTTTTTCTAGGAGCATGACTGATTTCCAGCAGTAATAATTGGGACAGAGAAAGAAAAATCTAATTCCAGAAATCCAAAAGTAGCATATGTCAAGTGCAACAAAATCAAGGCGCAGCGCTGGAGTCCTGGGTTCTAATCCCACCTTGGACAACATCTGCAAAGAGTTTGTATGTTCTCTCCGTGTTTGCGTGGGTTTCCTCCGGGCACTCCGGTTTCCTCCCACATTTCAAAGACATACTGATAGGTAATTTAGATTGTGAGCCCCATCGGGGACAGCGATGACAATGTGTGCAAACTGTAAAGCGCTGCGTAATATGTTAGCGCTATATAAAAATAAAGATTATTATTATTATTATTATAAGGCAAAATAATAAATTCTAATATATGTACAATGCAGTGGAAAGTCCTATGTCCAATGATGGAACTATTACCAATGATGCAATAAAGTGATGTTATATACCATAACTATTGCATTTGCGCTTTAATACAGTATATCACTATAGTCTGGGTTCAACCCAATATAACAGGCGCATAAGGAGGAACAATATTAAGTTTTGAAGTGAGAATAGCTTACAGTATTTCTTCTTATCAAACAATCCGGAATTTAACCATTATAAGATGTATTTCATGCATATTTAATATGACATAAAATCAGAGAAACTCTATTTGCTTTTTTCCAATTTGTTGTCTTAAAAGTCAAAATGTAATTTGCAGTTCACCAGCAAAAAATGAATTGCTGGTTTTGAAGTGGGAACGTGGTTTTATTCTTTCAACAATACTGTCAGTTTAATGGAAATCTTAATGTATTGCAAAGAGTATCATGGCCTTGTAAAAAAAAAAGTAGAAGAAGCATCACGCCTGCCAAAAGTTGCAGATTTTAAGTCACATTCAAACTTTTCACTTAAATTATATAATTGTATTCCTTTAATGAACTATGAAATTTTTCTTTTTATACTCTTTTCTATGCCAAGATCATATTACAAAACTAAGTAATTAACGGATGGATGGAAATATGGATGGATGGATCTATGGATGGATGGATATATGGATGGCAGAGATGTATCTAGGGTTTCTGGCACCTGGGGCAAGAATTCAGTTTGGCGCCCCCCAAACACATATGTGATTTGCACCCTTAGTCATGTACCGATGAGTTGCTCTCCCTAATGCTCTCAATGTTCAGAGAGAAGCAGGAAGAGAAGCTCGTTGTCACAGGACCATAAGTATGAAAATCACATATGAGTGAAGTGTGATGACTACTGGAACCTGCAGAGCTGAATCCTGAAAGTGAGCTGAATCCTGACAGTGAGCTGAATCCTGACATCGCAGGCTTCTGAATTCTCACAATGAATGCACTGCAAACTTTTATTTAGGATTCTCCCTTGCCGATAGACCATCATGTCAGCACAATTATGTGATTTGTAGACTTCTGACCACATTCCAACTAGACGTGTCTGGGATTGCTCAGTTCACTTTCATTGAGTGAGGCCAGTCATGTCTAGTCAGCACGTGACCACAAGTATGTGAATCGCCAGCACGAGAGAATCCTGACAGCGTGCACTGAGCACTATGAGAATTCAGAAGTCTGCAGTCACATAGAATGACTGCAGACTCATTACAAACCTGGACATTCCCTTTAATGCTCCAAACATAATTTAAAACATGAGAATTAGTTAGTATCAAAAATAACATTTACATCCAGGTACCTTATAGATGATGTTGTCTCTGGAGCTGTTCTTTTCTTCATCTTGTCCAGATCTCATGATGAGTTTTCTCATCCATAGCCGTCTCTGCAGACTTCCATCTTCTCCGCTCTTTTGCAGAAAATCTTCACATGATGCCCTTAAAGATAGAAGTGTCATTATAATGCTCCTGAATAAAAAATTGCCCCTCACTATATTGTCTGCACAAAATATGACCTTCACACTGTCCCTCTTATGGTACATGCTCTTTACACTGACCTCTCCTTTCCATACCGGCCCCCTCTTCACACTGCCCTCTCAAACTGTGTCCCCCCTATAAGGCCCAGTATTTACACTGTACTCTCATCACAGTCCACCTCCTTGGTATACTGTCCCCTTCTGGCTGTGCCCTTACACTGTCCCCCCATACTACGCATGCACACATCCCAGCACCCTCACTCCCCATACTCTGTCCACACACATTTTTTACATCGCTGCTCATACTGTGTCCGCATACATTCCCCTGTTCGCTCCCCATACTGTCTGAACCCATCCCCTATACTGTTTCCTCATACATGCCCCCATTCCCCGTATTGTTTCCTCATGCATGCCCCCATTCTCCTGCACTGTTTCCTCAAACATGCCCCCATTCTCCAGTACGGTTTCCTCATAAATGACCCCATTCCCCTGTACTGTTTCCTTATACATGCCTCCCCATTCTCTTGTACTGTTTCCTCATATATGCCCCCATCTCCCCCTTTGCTCTTCATTTTGTGTCCTCAAATCTCCACCACACATTAAACACCCCCATCCCCATGACAAATCTCCTCCCACACATTAAATCCCCCCACACATTAAACACACCCATCCTCACTCAAATTCTCCCCCCACACAATAAATCCCCCATCCCCACTCAAATTCTCCCCCACACAATAAATCCCTCCATCCCCACTCAAATTCTCCCCCCACACAATAAATTCCACCATCCCCACTGCAATTCTCAACCCGGACAATAAATTCCCCATCCCCACTCCAATTCTCCCCACACACAATAAATCCCCCCATCCCCACTCCAATTCTCCTCCACACAATAAATCCCCCATCCCCTCTCCAATTCTCCCCCTCACAATAAATCCCCCATCCCCACTCCAATTCTACCCCCACACAATAAATCCCCCATCCCCTCTCAAATTCTCCCCCACACAATAAATCCCCCCATCCCCACTCACATTAAATCTCCCCCCACAATAAATCCCCACTCACATTAAATCTCCCCCCCATAAAAAATCCCTCATCCCCACCCACATTAAATCTCCCCCATCCCACAATAAATCCCCCATCTCCACTCACATTAAATCCAACCATCCCCACTCACATTAAATCACCCCCCATCTGTTGTGAATTCCGTTCTGGAGCTCCCTCCTGTGGTTGCTAATGGTATTTTTGCGAGTTCTGCCCTTGGGCTCCCTCTGGTGGTTTCGAGTGGAACTGCTGCTCTTTTGGGTAGCTGTAGCAGCTGCCTCCACTGATCGCCTTGCCTGGGTTTGTTATTTAAACCTGCTCTGGGCTTTAGTTCATGCCTGCTGTCAATGTTCTGGGTTGGATTTGGTTCTCTCCTTGGATTTCTCATATGGCCTGTCCTTGTCAGCAAAAGATAAGTTCTTGCTAGTCCTTGCTTGTCCTTTTGTTTTGGAATCTATTGCTTTGCAAATATGTCTCTTTTTGTCCAGCTTGTCACTATGTCATATTCAGGCTAGCTGGAAGCTCTGGGAAAGCAGATTTGCCCCTCCACACCGTGAGTCAGTGTGGAGTTCATTTTTGTAAACTCTGCGTGGATTTTGTAGTTTTTAATACTGACCGCACAGTATCCTTTTTTCTCTATCAAGTTTAGTGTCGGGGTCGTAATACGACAATTAATCCTCATTCACCAGTCATTCCAAATTGTAATGTGAGCGCAGAACCTCTGGTACCGGAAAAAGAAATGATTCAGACACGTAGCTGATTCAATCTTTGCTGATGCTCTTGCGTTCACCTCAGTGAGGAGCCGAGCAGCAACTGTGCTTTATTCTTCAATACATAGTACTAAAAAGGGAATGCAATGGGTGGGGTTTAAGCAGCATACATCTAGTGCTCAGTCTCTCTGATTCGTCGAACATCTCCTGGTGAATTCCTCCTCTTCTTCTCATTCCTTTAGTTTCGTTTCAAAAGAAATGATTCATCCCTCCAGACACAAACCAGAAACTAAACTGAACCCTGGCGGCCATTTTAAATACAATTACATTTGCATTAACTAACAGATAGGAAAAACTTATTGTTTCACAGTATAAAAGTATAGCAGTACAAAAAGAGTATAAAGATTTATATAAAAATACAAAGGTATATAAGAAAATACATTTTCACCTTGACAATCCCCCCTAAACACTAAGTTTTTCCCTTCAAGAAGGATCCTTCGAGACTGTCCATGTGATGGGAAAAGGGGAGGTGGATTTCTTCATCCAGACACCTCAGAAACTCTCCCCTAGCGAGAGGCCTCCAGGCAGCTGAACCCTTCACTAACCTCACATGGAGTTCTCCCACTGTCCCTAAACTAAATCTCTTAGCATCATCTGAGAATGGGGGGTTTTGTCTACTCTCTTGAGAGGAATATACTTAGGGATTTCCCCTGGATCAGTACCATCGTACTCTGGTGGGTCTACTTCTTGATTGAGGAAGGTACCAGTCGGAGTTGCTTTGACAATGACCTTTTTGTACAAGGGAATAACACAACAGAGAATTATCGATCCAATTACAAGGAGGGCAATCAGTACCAGACAGGCCTGTTGAAAGAATCCCTTGAGCCCACCCAACCAACTGGAAAAGAAGGATGTGTCTACTCCGGCATTAGTTTTCAATTCTGCTGCTAACCCAGTTATCTTTTTAAGGGCTATCATGGTTTTTCCATTCACTCCGGTGTTCTGAGGGATATAGGTACAACACTCCTCTCCCACCATCCCACAAACTCCTCCTTTCTCAGCTAAAATCATATCAAGGGCTAGTCGGTTTTGAAGAGTCATTCTAGTGTTAGGGCCCAATTCTTCAACTATACCCTGGAAGGCATCTTGGCTAAAATTGACAAACCTTTGTTCACTGTAATATATGTAATTGATCCATTCAACATTTTTATTAATCTGCACCTGTGGGATTATAGAAGCAAAGCCGGCATAAATCTGGTTCTGGGCTTTAAACTGGTCAGGCACCCCCCTTGGCACTCCAATGGCATCAATATATACTAGTGGATCTTCTTCATAACTCATATGGAGCTGATCGAGACTTCTCCTCTTTCTGGTAGGTTCATCAGGTATCTTTGGATCCCAAGGTAGAATCTTGAACTGCATGGCTAGTTTAACAAGGGTGCATTGGCCTATCCAGGCATTAGGCAACCTAGGACGGAGCTTACCATCCCCACATAACCAATAAATGTCGTACATATAATGTGTATGTTTAATTAGCAAGTCAGTATCTAAAGAACTGTTCTCCCTGCAGAAACCTGTCTCGAAGATCCCTACTGGTGTACCTGTAGTGTTATGGGAATTGTAGCAGGTATAATTGTCAGCTAATACGATTACTTCTCCTGGGACCTTTAGTTTGGGTTTCTCATGAATTAGTGGGACATAGTCTGGGCAATCAGTGGGCTTCAAACCTTTCAACAGATTCATAACACAGGCAGTGATGTTGTCATCAGGGAAAAGCAATGCATGTGTGTAGAGGTGCGTATTTGCAGCAGCACAAGCAATACATCCTACAGAGATGTTCTGGACTTTTACATTGTATATTACCCATTCTAACCATAGGTTTTTCCTTGGGGCTGTTTGTGTTTCTATGGAGAAAACCTCTTGCCACCTGAGACCTGGAATGGGTATCACTTCATTAACTACACTTTGCAAACGCTCACTTGGACCTGTTTTAGGTATACTGGTAACAGGGGCCTTGGTTGGTCTAGAGCTAATATCCTGGAGCTGTATATGGCCTAAATATGCATGGGGTCCAGCACTAAATACATAATTATAATTCCTTCCCAATACGAACGTCTGCAGATCAGCAGATTGGGCATTCTCCAGATTCAGGAGGAGGGGGTGACAACTTTTACCCCATTTACAGCCCCTAAGTGGTTGCAGAAGGGCTGTTAGATGCATTCTCTCACGAAGACTCCTACCCGTCCTATCCTTAGGGAACATGGCTTCGCTAGGTTTATATCCCCAATCTTTCCCTGTACTCCAGGCAGCATCTGTCCAATAATGACAATTATCATTGTATTGTCTGGTAACACACATATAAAACTGGATAGTTCCCTTTACTATCCGTTCAGTCTCAAGGCACTTGACTACATCACAGAAATCAAATCGCCAGATATTCACCGGGGCTGTCAGATTTACCCAGAGAATAGTGGGGCCAGAATTCTTATTTACAACAGGGGCCGAAGAGGTAGGGGCGAGGATGGCCCCCAGTCCCAAGGTCAAAAACAGCAACATTTCCCTTCAGTCACTTCTGTGACTAAACACTGGTTCGGTCTCTTTTGCAGTGTGAAGCGTGAATCCAGGTGCTCTTTCCTTCAAGTTTTACTGCAGTGGGGGTGACCAGGATCACCGTGTGGGGTCCTTCAAATCTTGGCTGGAGACAATCTCTGCGCACAAACTTTTTCACATACACCAGGTCTCCAGGCACAAAGTCATGGACCACGTCACCTGTGGATTCTGGAAGAGAAGCAGAAACTGTAGAATGGGTGTTAGACAGTTCCTTAGACAATGCAATCACAAATTGTACAACTTTATCATTTGTCTCAGACAACTCTTGAGGCCTAATATCTCCTATTTTAGGTGGAGCACCGAAAAGAATCTCAAAGGGAGTCAAGCCGTGTTTTCCCTGTGGGGTGTGTCTGATATGGTATAAGACCACAGGGAGCAAATCTGGCCATGGGAGTGGGTGGTCCTGGCTCATTTTAAGCAATTGTGTCTTAATTGTGGAGTTCATTCTCTCAACTTTGGCTGAACTGGAGGGGTGATAAGGGGTGTGTAGACCCAAATCTGTCCCTAACATGTGCCACAATTCCTCGTAGACATTGGCAGTGAAGGCTGGGCCTTGATCTGATTCAACAACTTCGGGTATTCCAAATCTGCACGAAATTTCAGTGATGAGCTTCTTAGCTGTAGTTTTGGCAGTCATATTGGTCACTGGGTAGGCTTCAGGCCATCCTGAGAACATATCCACAGCCACTAGGACGTACTCATACTTTCCTGACTTGGGCATTTGAATATGATCAACCTGGATTCTCTGCCAAGGGTAATCTGGTTTGGCAAGATGCTGAAGTGGAACCTTGGCGGTGGCTGTTGGATTACAGATGGCACAGACTGAGCAGGCTCTTGAGTAAGCTGTGACAGTGGTAGAGATTCCTGGGGCCCAGTAGAGCTTCTTGATACAGGCTAGTGCTTGGTTCTTTCCTCGATGAGTTGATCCATGAGCCCATGCTGCAACGGCTGGATACATTCTTTTGGGTAGACAGGGTCTCCCATCCACCTTATAGAGTCTTGAAAATTCGTATTGTCCAGCTGAACTACGATTCCCATGAATGGCTCCTGCAGCTTCCCACTGTTTCTTTTCTTCTCTAGAAGTCAACTTTTGTTCTTCCCACAATCTTTCTTCAGGTGGTCGAGCTGGCTTCCAGCCAGATCCGGTGGCAGGGTATTCCATTTCCATGTCTTCTATCAACTTCTTCTTCTTTCTTCGGGCTTCAGACTTCTCAAAGTCTCGTTCTTCTTCAGCTTGGGTAGCTTCTTTGGTTGCTTGTTCCTTTGTTTGTGCTCTGGTAAGCACAGGCATCACGGGTGTAGCAGTGTCTTCCCAACAGGGTTTTTCTGGTGCTGTTTCTTCTTCTTCCCACTTTGCTGAGACATTCTTTATGGCAGCAGCTTTGGCAGCTTGGTCTGCTAAATGGTTTCCTCTAGTTTCCTTCGAATTGACTTTCCCATTAGCTTTGACCTTGATCACCGCAATCTGTGCGGGGAGCTCTAGTGCCTTCATCAGGGCTTTAATCCTTAGTGCATGTTTAACAGGGGTTCCTGTAGCCGTAATGAACCCTCGGGATTTCCATAGGAATCCGAAATCGTGACAGATTCCATAGCCGTATCTTGAGTCAGTGTAGACATTGGCCGTTTTCCCTTCTGCTAGATAACATGCTTGTTGTAGGGCCACAAGTTCGGCTTCCTGAGCTGACAGGTGAGGTGGTAGAGCTTCAGCCAGAAGGACTTCTGTGTCAGTGGTGACAGCATATCCAGTGTGGAACTTGCCATAAGAGTCTGCAAATCGGGATCCATCAGTCCATAGTTGCAAATCAGGGTTGAGGAGTTCTTGAGTTACCACATTCTGTGGTGCAGAAATTTCTTGCTCCAGTGCTTTTACACAATCATGTGGGTCACCAGGTGATCTCCAGTCTGGTAAGTCCTTATACCATTCAGGTAACTCCCCCCTAGAATGTGGAAGCAAAGTGGCTGGGTTGATCGTAGTACATTTCTGGAAAGTGATGTTGGAAGGCAGAAGTAAAGAGCAGTGAAGCCTGAGATGTCTTTGGCTCGTCAGATGCTTAGGAGATGTTTGTTGAAGAACGGCAGAGAGATCATGTCCAGCTTGAATGACCAAGTCATGACCAAGGGCTATGTCAGCAGACTTGTCCAGGAGAACATGGGCCGCATGTACAGCCTTGAGACAGGATGGAGCAGTTCTGGCCACAGGGTCTAGTCTGGCTGAGTAGTAGGCCAGAGGACGGAAATGATCAACATGTTTCTGTGCTAGCACACCAGAGGCATATCCTTCAGACTCTGAAACAAAGAGTTGGAACGGCTGAGTGTAGTCAGGGAGACCCAGAGCAGGGGCACTGACAACAGCTTCCTTGAGAGTCTCAAAACAGTCCTTTTGCTGAGCATAGATATACGGATTTTCAGCATGTTCCCAATCTGGTCCTCCAGTTTTAAGACAGTCATACAAGGGTTGCATGAGTCTTGAAGCATCTGGAATCCACTGTCTGCAGTAGGTAATGAGTCCTAGGAAAGACTGCATAGCAGAGTACGTCTTCGGATAAGGGATGTCCTCGATGGCATGTTTTCTGTCCTCGGTGAGGTGTCTCGAGCCTTGAGAGATGCAGTGTCCGAGGAAGACAACTTTCTCTTTGCACCACTGGACCTTGGCCTTTGAGACTTTGCAGTTAGCAGAGTGGAGGAAGAGGAGTAAGGACTCAGAAGCAGCAAACAGATTCTCTTCAGTTCCACAGAGGAGTAGGTCATCAACATACTGGAGAAGCGTGACATGAAGATTCTGTAACACCCACGGATCCAGGGTCATCTTCATAGCATGTGTGAACTGGTTAGGGGAGTTCTGGGCACCCTGTGGTGTCCTGGTCCAGGTTAGCTGAGATCCTTGAAACGTGAAGGCAAATAAGAACTGTGAGTCTTCATGAAGTGGGACACTGAAGAAAGCATTAGCCAGGTCAATGACGGTGAAGAGTGTTGCTGAAGTAGGCACTTGGGAAAGCAAGGTGTTGGGGTTGGGTACCACAGGAGTTTCCAAGATGGTGGCTGAATTGACTGCTCTGAGGTCCTGTACGAGTCTGTATTTTGGAGGGTCTCCAGGAGCTGTCTTTTTCTTTACCGGAAACGGGGGCGTGTTGCAGGGTGAAACACATCTGATTAGCACTCCAGAACGCAGGAGGGAGGTAATCTGAACTCCAAGGCTCTGCTCTTGGGCAGCCTTAAGTGGATACTGAGGTAGTCTAGGGTACGGATGCCCAGGTTTGAGGTGTACTTTTACTGGAGGCACTTTGAGCAGACCCACATCTTCAGGTCCAGTTGACCACAGAGCGGTAGGTACATTGGGCAAATCCGGGGAAGGTGTCGTTTGCAGAGTCATCATCATCAGAGGGAAAGCTTTAAGGACACAGCGATCTTCAGCGCCTTGTTGTGAGGCAGGGTCCTGTAACTGCAGTTCCATCCCTTGATCACCGAAGGTGATGGTAGCATGAAGCCTTTGAAGGAGGTCAGCTCCTAGAAGGTTGACAGGGCAAGTTTCAGACACCAGAAATTTGGCAAAGACACCAGAGAAAGGGCCAGCTGAGACAGGAACAGTGAGTGGTGATGAGGTTTGTTGGCCTTCAACTCCAATACACGTGAGGAAATCTGAAGACAGGGAAATCGTAGGAGGCAGCTGAGATGAAGAGATAACAGAGGTGGCCGCCCCAGTGTCCACTAAGAACTTGAGAGGTTGGCTGTCCACTTCCAGGGTCACTGCACCGCAAGATGAAGAAGTACAGGTAGCGGGAAAAGTGGGCACCGGTTGGCCTGAACTTCATGAGTGTGGAGGAGGAAGAGGTCTCTGAGGGTGCTGTCATGATCTCAATGGCAAGAGATCATAGCATCAGTATATATAGGAACTAGCTCTTGGAAGATGGAAACTGAGCTGACCATGAACTAAACCTAACGCACAACTAGCAGTGGCCGGGTAGCATGCCTACGTTGATTCTAGATGCCCAGCACCAGCCGGAGGACTAAATAATGCTAGCAGAGGAAAATATAAGTCCTAGCTCACCTCTAGAGAAATACCCCGAAAGGAGACAGAGGCCCCCCACATGTATTGGCGGTGAATTAAGATGAAATAACAAACGTAGTATGAAAATAGGTTTAGCAAATTTGAGGTCCACTTACTACATAGCAGAAGACAGAAAGGACACTTTCATGGTCAGCTGAAAACCCTATCAAAACACCATCCAGAAATTACTTTAAAACTCTGGCATTAACTCATAACACCAGAGTGGCAATTCCTGTTCACAAGAGCTTTCCAGACACAGTAACGAAACTACAGCTGTGAACTGGAACAAAAATGCAAAAACAAACATGGACAAGAGTCCAACTTATCTAGTAGTTGTCTAGGAGCAGGAACAAGCACAGAGAGGCTTCTGATAACATTGTTGACCGGCAAGCAACTAACAGAGCAGCAAGGTTATATAGCGACTCCCACATCTTGATGGGAACAGGTGAACAGAGAAGATGAAGACACCAGTTCAATTCCACCAGTAGCCACCGGGGGAGCCCAGAATCCAAATTCACAACAGTACCCCCCCCTCAAGGAGGGGGCACCGAACCCTCACCAGAACCACCAGGGCGATCAGGATGGGCCCTATGAAAGGCACGAACCAGATCAGAGGCATGAACATCAGATGCATTCACCCAAGAATTATCCTCCTGGCCGTATCCCTTCCACTTGACCAGATACTGGAGTCTCCGTCTGGAAACACGAGAGTCTAAGATTTTCTCCACAACATACTCCAACTCACCCTCAACCAACACCGGAGCAGGAGGCTCAACGGAAGGCACAACCGGTACCTCATACCTGCGCAATAATGACCGATGAAAAACGTTATGAATAGAAAAGGATGCAGGGAGGTCCAAACGGAAGGAAACAGGGTTAAGAATCTCCAATATCTTATACGGGCCGATAAACCGAGGCTTAAACTTAGGAGAAGAGACCCTCATAGGGACAAAACGAGAAGACAACCACACCAAATCCCCAACACAAAGCCGAGGACCAACACGACGGTGGCGGTTGGCAAAAAGCTGAGTCTTCTCCTGGGACAACCTCAAATTGTCCACCACCTGCCCCCAGATCCGATGCAATCTCTCCACCACAGCATCCACTCCAGGACAATCCGAAGATTCCACCTGACCAGAGGAAAATCGAGGATGAAACCCCGAATTACAGAAAAACGGGGACACCAAAGTGGCAGAGCTGGCCCGATTATTGAGAGCGAACTCCGCCAATGGCAAAAAAGCAACCCAATCATCCTGGTCAGCAGACACAAAACACCTCAGATATGTCTCCAGGGTCTGATTAATCCGCTCGGTCTGGCCATTCGTCTGAGGATGGAAAGCGGACGAAAAAGATAAATCTATGCCCATCCTAGCACAGAATGCCCGCCAAAATCTAGACACGAATTGGGTCCCTCTGTCAGAAACGATATTCTCAGGAATACCATGCAAACGAACAACATTTTGAAAAAACAGAGGAACCAACTCGGAAGAAGAAGGCAACTTGGGCAGAGGAACCAAATGGACCATCTTAGAGAAACGGTCACACACCACCCAGATGACAGACATCTTCTGAGAAACAGGCAGATCTGAAATAAAATCCATCGAGATGTGCGTCCAAGGCCTCTTAGGAATAGGCAAGGGCAACAACAATCCACTAGCCCGAGAACAACAAGGCTTGGCCCGAGCACAAACGTCACAAGACTGCACAAAGCCTCGCACATCTCGTGACAGGGAAGGCCACCAGAAGGACCTTGCCACCAAATCCCTGGTACCAAAAATGCCAGGATGACCTGCCAACGCAGAAGAATGAACCTCAGAGATGACTCTACTGGTCCAATCATCAGGAACAAACAGTTTATCAGGTGGGCAACGATCAGGTCTATCCGCCTGAAACTCCTGCAAGGCCCGCCGCAGGTCTGGAGAAACGGCTGACAATACCACTCCATCCTTAAGGATACCTGTGGGCTCAGAGTTACCAGGCGAGTCAGGCTCAAAACTCCTAGAAAGGGCATCCGCCTTAACATTCTTAGAACCCGGTAGGTATGACACCACAAAATTAAACCGAGAGAAAAATAATGACCAGCGCGCCTGTCTAGGATTCAGGCGCCTGGCGGTCTCAAGATAAATCAAATTTTTGTGGTCAGTCAATACCACCACCTGATGTCTGGCCCCCTCAAGCCAATGGCGCCACTCCTCAAAAGCCCACTTCATGGCCAAAAGCTCCCGATTCCCAACATCATAATTCCGCTCAGCGGGCGAAAATTTACGGGAAAAGAGGGCACAAGGCCTCATCACGGAGCAGTCAGAACTTTTCTGCGACAACACTGCCCCAGCTCCGATCTCAGAAGCGTCGACCTCAACCTGAAAAGGTAGAGCAACATCAGGCTGACGCAACACAGGGGCAGAGGAAAAACGGCGCTTAAGCTCCCGAAAGGCCTCCACAGCATCAGGGGACCAATCAGCAACATCAGCACCCTTCTTAGTCAAATCGGTCAATGGCTTAGCAATATCCGAAAAACCAGCAATAAATCGACGATAAAAGTTAGCAAAGCCCAAAAATTTCTGAAGACTCTTAAGAGAAGAGGGCTGCGTCCAATCACAAATAGCTTGAACCTTGACAGGATCCATTTCAATGGAAGAGGGGGAAAAAATATATCCCAAAAAGGAAATCCTCTGTACCCCAAAAACACACTTAGAACCCTTCACACACAAAGAATTAGACCGCAAAACCTGAAAAACCCTCCTGACTTGCTGGACATGAGAGTCCCAGTCATCCGAAAAAATCAGAATATCATCCAGATACACAATCATAAATTTATCCAAATAATCGCGAAAAATATCATGCATAAAGGACTGGAAAACTGACGGAGCATTTGAAAGACCAAAAGGCATCACTAAATACTCAAAGTGGCCCTCGGGCGTATTAAATGCGGTTTTCCACTCATCCCCCTGCCTGATTCGCACCAAATTATACGCCCCACGAAGGTCAATCTTAGAGAACCACTTGGCCCCCTTTATGCGAGCAAACAAATCAGTCAGCAACGACAATGGGTATTGATATTTAACAGTGATTTTATTCAAAAGCCGATAATCAATACACGGCCTCAAAGAGCCGTCTTTTTTTGACACAAAGAAAAAACCGGCTCCTAAGGGAGATGACGATGGACGAATATGTCCCTTTTCCAAGGACTCCTTTATATATTCACGCATAGCAGCATGTTCAGGCACAGACAGATTAAATAAACGACCCTTTGGGTATTTACTACCCGGGATTAAATCTATGGCACAATCGCACTCTCGGTGCGGAGGTAACGAACCAAGCTTGGATTCTTCAAAGACGTCACGATAGTCAGACAGGAACTCAGGAATTTCAGAGGGAATAGATGATGAAATGGAAACCACAGGTACATCCCCATGAGCCCCCTTACATCCCCAGCTCAACACAGACATAGCTCTCCAGTCGAGGACTGGGTTGTGAGATTGCAGCCAAGGCAATCCTAGCACCAAATCATCATGTAGACCATACAGCACCAGAAAGCGAATAATCTCCTGGTGATCCGGATTAATACGCATAGTTACTTGTGTCCAGTATTGTGGTTTATTATTAGCCAATGGGGTGGAGTCAATCCCCTTCAGAGGGATAGGAGTCTCCAAAGGCTCTAAATCATACCCACAGCGTTTGGCAAAGGACCAATCCATAAGACTCAAAGCGGCGCCAGAGTCGACATAGGTGTCCGTGGTAATAGATGACAAAGAGCAAATCAGGGTCACAGATAGAATAAACTTAGACGGTAAGGTGCAAATGGAAACAGATTTACCAAGCTTTTTAGTGCGCTTAGAGCATGCTGATATAACATGAGTAGAATCACCACAATAGAAACACAACCCATTTTTCCGTCTAAAATTCTGCCGCTCGCTTCGGGACAGAATTCTATCACACTGCATACTCTCTGGCGATTTCTCAGTGGACACCGCCAGATGGTGCACTGGTTTGCGCTCCCGCAAATGCCTATCGATCTGAATAGCCATTGTCATGGACTCATTCAGACCCGCAGGCACAGGGAACCCCACCATAACATCCTTAATGGCATCAGAGAGACCCTCTCTGAAAGTCGCCGCCAAGGCGCACTCATTCCATTGAGTAAGCACAGACCATTTACGGAATCTTTGGCAGTAAATTTCCGCTTCATCTTGCCCCTGAGATAGGGACATCAAAGTTTTTTCTGCCTGAAGCTCCAAATGAGGTTCGTCATAAAGCAACCCCAAGGCCAGAAAAAACGCATCCACATTGAGCAACGCAGGATCCCCTGGTGTCAATGAAAAAGCCCAGTCTTGAGGGTCGCCCCGGAGCAAGGAAATCACAATCCTGACCTGCTGTGCAGGATCTCCGGCAGAGCGAGATTTCAGGGACAAAAATAATTTGCAATTATTTCGAAAATTCTGAAACCCAGATCTATTCCCCGAGAAAAATTCCGGCAAAGGAATTCTCGGCTCAGATACAGGTGCATGACAAACAAAATCTTGCAAATTTTGTACCTTCGTGGCGAGATTATTCAAACCTGCAGTTACACTCTGAAGATCCATTACAAACAGGTGGACACAGAGCCATTCAAAGGAGAGAAAAAAAAAAATTTCAGCAGACTACTTATTTCTCTCCTTTCTCAGCCAAGGATTTTAACCCTTTAGTGGGCCGGTCAAACTGTCATGATCTCAATGGCAAGAGATCATAGCATCAGTATATATAGGAACTAGCTCTTGGAAGATGGAAACTGAGCTGACCATGAACTAAACCTAACGCACAACTAGCAGTGGCCGGGTAGCATGCCTACGTTGATTCTAGATGCCCAGCACCAGCCGGAGGACTAAATAATGCTAGCAGAGGAAAATATAAGTCCTAGCTCACCTCTAGAGAAATACCCCGAAAGGAGACAGAGGCCCCCCACATGTATTGGCGGTGAATTAAGATGAAATAACAAACGTAGTATGAAAATAGGCTTAGCAAATTTGAGGTCCACTTACTACATAGCAGAAGACAGAAAGGACACTTTCATGGTCAGCTGAAAACCCTATCAAAACACCATCCAGAAATTACTTTAAAACTCTGGCATTAACTCATAACACCAGAGTGGCAATTCCTGTTCACAAGAGCTTTCCAGACACAGTAACGAAACTACAGCTGTGAACTGGAACAAAAATGCAAAAACAAACATGGACAAGAGTCCAACTTATCTAGTAGTTGTCTAGGAGCAGGAACAAGCACAGAGAGGCTTCTGATAACATTGTTGACCGGCAAGCAACTAACAGAGCAGCAAGGTTATATAGCGACTCCCACATCTTGATGGGAACAGGTGAACAGAGAAGATGAAGACACCAGTTCAATTCCACCAGTAGCCACCGGGGGAGCCCAGAATCCAAATTCACAACAGGGTGCCCCCTGTGGGGGCAATCTCTTTTCAAGTGGTCAAAGCCGCCACACCCCCAACACAGAGGTCTACCTTGGTCATCACGAAATGGTCTATCCCTGTAGTTTTGGCCTTGGGGCCCCCTCGGCCTTAAAGATGGTGGTCCATACCGATCCTGAGCCTGGTACACCATAACAGGTATTTCTGAGGCTTCTGCCATATACATGGCTGGTTTCTTCTTTCCTTTGTCCTTCTGTGCTTCCTTCTCTGCTTCTTTTTCTGCTTCTTTTTCTTCCCTTTGAAGCAATTTCTGATAACTCTTCACAACAGTAAGGGCCTGTTTTAGGGGACCATCAGGTAATTCGGGACGAAGCTTCATGACCTTATCCTTCAGTGGATCTTCCAGACCATCAATAAAAGCACGGACCAACAAGGCTGCCTGCGTCTTCACATGAGTTGAATAACCCAAATCTTCAAACTGCATAGTTAGTCTGGCAGCATATTTCTCCACAGCTTCTCCAGATTCTTGTCGTATATCCTGTATTGATCCTGCTTCGTCACAGAGACGATCCTGGGCCCACTTTGTGAGTTGAGCAATAAACTCCTTTCCAGACTTGAACTTATTGAGAGGTCCTGCTTTAGTGGGGTCCAATTCCTTCATGATATTGGGGAGAAAGTATTCGGAGGCTCTGATAGATGTAATACCTGATAGATCTGACCATGTAGCCCCATAGATGCTCCTAATCTGCTCCAGTCTCCTCACATACTGCATGGGAAATTTGTCTGGGTCACATAACTTGCTGACAATAGCATCAATCTGTACCGGAGTGAAGGGTTTGTACTTCAGCTTCAGTTCTTCTTCTTCTTCGTCATGTGTCACTACCTCGCCCTCCGGGGCAGTTGGGGGTGCTGTGGGTGTTATCTCATCCAGAGGCTTTATACCCGTATGCATCAGTGGCACCATGTATTCAGCTACCAAGGCCATGATGCCCTCTAATCCAGACTCGTGGTAACAGACGATTCTGACTTCTTGTAAGTCTAGATTTGGGGTTGATTGGAGGCAATTCTTGATGACTTCAACATGTTCCTTCATACAGGGGCCCAGTGGGTATCCAAAGAGTCCTGAAGATATCAATGGTACAGCCAAAGTTCTACGAGGAAGTGTATCTCTCCCTAGACGTCCTGCAAGGATGACCACTGTCTGCAGTGCAGTCTGCAACATTGTACGGCAGTGTTCGGGTGTCCTGTTGTCGTATATAGGGCCTGCAGTGTGTAGCACTATATCACAGGGCAAATTCCCTCCCTGGGTAGTCATAGCATCTCCTGGATGCAAGGGGCCATAATTGACAAGGTAGGCCTGACACTCTTGGGCTATGGATGGGCCCCCCTTTTTAGCTATCTCTTGGGCCAAACCACCTCTATGTGACAGGGCAGAATTAGCTGGGTTCACTATGGCTCCCACCTGGTGGGTAAGTATGTCTCCATAGCCCACTGAGAAGAGAACCTGTGAGCCCTGAGGTGTGATGTAATAATGTGAATGACAGGGGAACCAGATTTCGGGGTCATGGGGCAGCTTAGAGGATTTGTTGAGAGGGGTAGGTAGTGGGCTCCTTCCAGGCCGGGGGGATTCGAATGGACCTAATAGCATTGGCAGGGCAGGGGGAATTGTGGCGGCCTGGTTGTCCAGGTCTTCTGATTCTTCATCATCTCCGATAGCTTGGCGTCTCTTACGCATTACGGACTGGAAAGCTGCACTGCCGGTCAGAGCTTCGAGGGTAAAGGGACCCTGACCTGGCGTGTTTACAAATATCACAGTGGGTTGCACTGGGAGACTAGACCCCGAGACTGAAGTGGACACGGGAACATTGGAGGTGGAGGCAGCATCAGTCGGTGCTGGGGGTTTCTCAGGAAGTGGTGGTCCCTGATAGTACTCGCCGGAAAGTGTTACCAGCGGACATAGTGGCTGGGGAGGAATTCCAGGTGCACCAAGATGGCTGCCGGTGGAGGCGTGGCATGCTCCACTTCCGGGGGAAGTTCCGGGTGCACCAAGATGGCCGCTGGAGGAAGTGTGGCATGCCCCACTTCCTCCCATGATCTGGGCGGACCCCTGAGGACGGCCCGCCCCACACACACGGCAGGTTTCCACCCAGTTTGGATTCTGCACGCCACAAGCAGGACACACCCACGCTTCTGGAGAGTTTGGCCCATCGCCATTATATGGTGGTGGTTGGGACTGCATTTTCATCACCAGTGGCACGGC
Organism: Ranitomeya variabilis; assembly: GCF_051348905.1. Classification (NCBI taxonomy): domain Eukaryota; kingdom Metazoa; phylum Chordata; class Amphibia; order Anura; family Dendrobatidae; genus Ranitomeya; species Ranitomeya variabilis. Next base: position 916,102,534 of record NC_135233.1, on the reverse strand, counting down.
GGCCATTTTACAATCTGTAAGATCACAGTTCAAAGGCATTTTATAACCAAACACGGGCTCCGCATTGTCTGAACCTCCCCCCCCATCGACTTCTTTCCATCCTTCATTCTTCAAGCCTCGCGCAACTCGCAGATGAGCTTGTGCTTGTTCTAACAATCCTTTATCTTTCAACATGCCTCGTTTGTTCTCTATGAGATTATTCCACATAGCCGGCTGTAGTCTCCCTGACGAGGGCAATCCTACATGCTTATACAATCTCTCAACATTCTTGACTGCCTTCTTGCCCTCCCGTGACTGAACTATTGCCCTGACTTCCACAGCATCCTCATCTAATTTGTGGGGCACGGACTTCTTCTGCTTTAAGAGACGCAACATGACTCTTACAGAATACTGTGTCCTCCTGCAGTAGGCCACTAGCAGCGATCTTCAACACTGACGTTCTAAAAACACGGAGCCTCTCGCTCAACGTATAAGAAAAAGAGCCTCGCGCTCAATATTCTCTGTCCCTAACCTGAACATCAGTGATTAACAGACTATCCTGCTACGATATTCCAAACCGTTGGGAGGTGGTCTCCTAATGAAAGCCCTCCACAGAAATACAAGGTGGTCCCCCTCCGGGACGTCTTAAATTACCTAGTTGGTACAATATCACAGAGGCTGCGTCTCCTATCCCTTCCTCCAAGCCGCCCCACAATCTACAACTGACTCAATTTTTCAGTCCACTTCACTACTAGACAATAGTCACGGGTAGGATGGTTGAATGGAGTACAATGACCGGTGGAGAAGGTGTGGTGTACAGAGATCGCACAGGATGCGACATCTCTCAGTTGCTGGTTCAGAGCGTGGCACAGGATCACATTCGATCTCACCACTCGACCGGTCACTCTCCAGACCCAAAAAGAGACCACAGACAAACCAATAACGGCTGAGACACTAGCAAGTGTGACACATACAGTGTATATGATCGCCACTTACCGTATCAGGAGGGTGATCAGTCCTCGAGGTCAGCCACTATGGGTATCATCCACAGACATCCAGGCATGGGTCCAGAGAGTCTCGGATCGCTGGCCACGCCCCCCGTTGGTCGCGCCAAAATTGTCGGGGTCGTAATACGACAATAATCCTCATTCACCAGTCATTCCAAATTGTAATGTGAGCGCAGAACTTCTGGTACCGGAAAAAGAAACGATTCAGACACGTAGCTGATTCAATCTTTGCTGATGCTCTTGCGTTCACCTCAGTGAGGAGCCGAGCAGCAACTGTGCTTTATTCTTCAATACATAGTGCTAAAAAGGGAATGCAATGGGTGGGGTTTAAGCAGCATACATCTAGTGCTCAGTCTCTCTGATTCGTCAAACATCTCCTGGTGAATTCCTCCTCTTCTTCTCATTCCTTTAGTTTCGTTTCAAAAGAAATGATTCATCCCTCCAGACACAAACCAGAAACGAAACTGAACCCTGGCGGCCATTTTAAATACAATTACATTTGCATTAACTAACAGATAGGAAAAACTTATTGTTTCACAGTATAAAAGTATAGCAGTACAAAAAGAGTATAAAGATTTATATAAAAATACAAAGGTATATAAGAAAATACATTTTCACCTTGACATTAGTATTGGCCTCCTTTGCTGAAGTCTGATTTCATTTCTGTGTACGTCATTTCCCTCTCCACTCACAGTCAATATGTGTGGGGGGCTATCTTTCCCTTTGGGGTTTTATCTGAGGCAAGATAGCTTTCTATTTCCTTCTTTAGGGGTAGTTAGTTCTTAGGCTGTGAAGAGGTGTCTAGGGAGAGTCAGGAACATCCCACGGCTATTACTAGTGTTGTTGTTAGGATTAGGGACTGCGGTCAGTAGAGATACCACCTTCTCAGAGCTCGTCCCATGTTGCGTTTTAGCCACCAGGTCATATCAGTGTGGCCTCTTAACCACCAGGTCATGACAGTACAGCAGGCCCACAATGTGTTAAATGCATCTCAAAAGAGGGAAAAGAAAGTTCTGAGTCATTTTTTTTCCTTTGTAGCTTGTTTTGTCTTTTTTTTCCCCTTAATCTCTGGGTGGTTCAGGATTTTGGTGCTGATATGGAGGTTCAGGGTCTGTCCTTGCGTGTGGATCAACTCGCTGCAAGGGTACAGAGTATCCAAGATTATGTTGTCCAGACTCCGGTATTAGAGCCTAGAATTCCTATTCCTGATTTATTTTCTGGGGATAGATCTAAATTTTTTAACTTTAAAAATAATTGCAGATTGTTTTTTGCTCTGAGACCCCGTTCCTCTGGTGACCCCATTCAGCAGGTGAAGATTGTTATTTCTTTGCTGCGTGGCGACCCGCAGGACTGGGCATTCTCCCTTGAGCCAGGAAATCCTGCATTGCTCAATATTGACGCATTTTTTCAAGCGCTCGGATTGCTGTATGACGAGCCTAATTCTGTGGATCAAGCAGAAAAAACTTTGCTGGCTCTGTGTCAGGGTCAGGAAGTGGCAGAAGTCTACTGCCAGAAATTTAGAAAGTGGTCTGTGCTCACAAAATGGAATGAGTATGCCCTGGCAGCGATTTTCAGAAAGGGTCTTTCTGAAGCTCTTAAAGATGTTATGGTGGGGTTTCCCACGCCTGCTGGTCTGAATGAGTCAATGTCTTTGGCCATTCAGATTGATCGGTGTCTGCGCGAGCGCAAGGTGGTGCACCATATGGCAGTGTCCTCTGAGCAGAGTCCTGAGCCTATGCAATGTGATAGGATTTTGACTAGAGCAGAAAGGCAGAAATTCAGACGTCAGAATGGCCTGTGTTTTTACTGTGGTGATTCTGCTCATGCTATTTCTGATTGCCCTAAGCGTACTAAGAGGGTCCCTCGGTCTGTTACCATTAGTACTGTACAGCCTAAATTTCTCTTGTCTGTTACCCTGATTTGCTCATTGTCGTCCTTTTCTGTTATGGCATTTGTGGATTCTGGCGCTGCCCTGAACTTAATGGACTTAGAATTTGCCAAGCGCTGTGGTTTTTCCTTGGAGCCTTTGCAGAGCCCTATTCCCTTAAGGGGGATTGATGCTAAGCCATTGGCCAAGAATAAACCTCAGTACTGGACACAGTTAACCATGTACATGGCTCCAGCACATCAGGAAAATATTTGCTTTTTGGTGTTGCATAATTTGCATGATGTTGTTGTGCTGGGTTTTCCATGGGTACAGGTACATAATCCAGTGCTGGATTGGAGATCTATGTCTGTAACTGATTGGGGTTGTCAGGGGATACATAGTGATATTCCTTTGATGTCAATTTCCTCGCCCCCTTCTTCGGAAGTTCCTGAGTTTTTGTCGGATTTCCAGGATATATTTGATGAGCCCAAGTCCAGTTCCCTGCCTCCTCATAGGGACTGCGATTGTGCCATTAATTTGATTCCTGGCTGTAAGTTCCCTAAGGGCCGAGTTTTCAATCTGTCTGTGCCAGAGCATGCCGCTATGCGGAGTTATGTAAAGGAGTCCTTGGAGAAGGGGCATATTTGCCCGTCTTCGTCACCGTTGGGGGCTGGATTCTTTGTTGCCAAGAAGGATGGCTCCTTGAGACCCTGTATAGATTATCGCCTTCTCAATAAGATCACGGTCAAATTCCAGTACCCTTTACCTTTACTTTCTGATTTGTTTGCTCGGATTAAGGGTGCCAGTTGGTTTACTAAAATTGACCTTCGAGGGGCGTATAATCTCGTGCGTATTAAACAAGGTGATGAATGGAAAACAGCACTTAATACGCCCGAAGGCCATTTTGAATATCTTGTGATGCCATTCGGGCTCTCTAATGCTCCATCGGTATTTCAGTCCTTTATGCATGATATCTTCCGGAATTATCTGGATAAATTCATGATTGTGTATTTGGATGATATTTTGGTTTGTTCCGATGATTGGGAGTCTCATGTGAAGCAGGTTAGGATGGTGTTTCAGGTCCTTCGTGCTAATGCGTTGTTTGTGAAGGGGTCTAAGTGCCTCTTTGGAGTTCAGAAGGTTTATTTTTTGGGTTTCATTTTTTCTCCCTCGGCTATTGAGATGGACCCTGTTAAAGTCCAGGCCATTCATGATTGGACTCAACCCACATCTGTAAAGAGCCTTCAGAAATTTTTGGGCTTTGCTAATTTTTATCGCCGCTTTATTGCTAATTTTTCTAGTGTGGTGAAGCCTCTGACCAATTTGACGAAGTAAGGCGCTGATGTGATGAATTGGTCCTCTGCGGCTGTTGAGGCCTTTCAGGAGCTTAAACGTCGTTTTACTTCTGCCCCTGTGTTGCGTCAGCCAGATGTTTCGCTCCCTTTTCAGGTTGAGGTTGATGCTTCTGAGATTGGGGCAGGGGCCGTTTTGTCTCAGAGAAATTCTGATGGCTCTTTGATGAAACCATGTGCTTTCTTCTCCAGAAAGTTTTCGCCTGCTGAGCGTAATTATGATGTCGGCAATCGGGAGTTGTTGGCTATGAAGTGGGCATTTGAGGAGTGGCGACATTGGCTTGAGGGAGCCAAGCATCGCGTGGTGGTCTTGACTGATCATATGAATCTGATTTACCTTGAGTCTGCTAAGCGGTTGAATCCTAGACAAGCTCGGTGGTCTCTGTTTTTCTCCCGTTTTGATTTTGTGGTCTCGTATATTCCAGGATCTAAGAATGTCAAGGCTGATGCCCTTTCTAGGAGTTTTTTGCCTGATTCTCCGGGAATTCTTGAGCCGGCTGGGATCCTCAAGGAGGGGGTGATTCTTTCTGCCATCTCCCCTGATTTGCAGCGGGTACTTCAGGAGTTTCAGGCTGATAAACCTGACCGCTGTCCAGTGGGGAGACTGTTTGTTCCTGATAGATGGACTAGCAGGGTGATTTCTGAGGTTCATTGTTCGGTGTTGGCTGGTCACCCTGGGATTTTCGGTACCAGAGATTTGGTGGCTAGGTCCTTTTGGTGGCCTTCCTTGTCGCGGGATGTGCGTTCATTTGTGCAGTCCTGTGGGACCTGTGCTCGGGCTAAGCCTTGCTGTTCCCGTGCCAGTGGGTTGCTTTTGCCTTTGCCTATTCCTGAGAGGCCCTGGACGCATATTTCCATGGATTTTATTTCTGATCTTCCTGTTTCTCAGAAGATGTCTGTCATCTGGGTGGTTTGTGACCGTTTTTCTAAGATGGTCCATTTGGTACCGTTGCCTAAGTTGCCTTCCTCCTCTGATTTGGTTCAATTATTTTTTCAGCATGTGGTTCGTTTACATGGTATTCCAGAGAATATTGTGTCTGACAGAGGTTCCCAGTTCGTTTCTACGTTTTGGCGGTCCTTTTGTGCTAGAATGGGCATTGATTTGTCTTTTTCTTCAGCATTCCATCCTCAGACAAATGGCCAAACGGAGCGAACCAATCAGACCTTGGAAACCTATTTGAGATGCTTCGTGTCTGCTGATCAGGATGATTGGGTGACCTTTTTGCCGTTGGCCGAGTTTGCCCTTAATAATCGGGCTAGTTCGGCTACCTTGGTTTCGCCTTTCTTTTGTAACTTTGGTTTTCATCCTCGTTTTTCTTCAGGGCAGCTTGAGCCTTCTGACTGTCCTGGTGTGGATTCTGTGGTGGACAGGTTGCAGCAAATTTGGACTCATGTGGTGGACAATTTGACGTTGTCTCAGGAAAAGGCTCAACGTTTTGCTAACCGTCGTCGGTGTGTTGGTCCCCGGCTTCGTGTTGGGGATTTGGTCTGGTTGTCTTCTCGTCATGTTCCTATGAAAGTTTCTTCCCCTAAGTTCAAGCCTCGCTTTATTGGGCCTTATAAGATTTCTGAAATTATCAATCCGGTGTCTTTTCGTTTGGCCCTTCCAGCTTCTTTTTCCATTCATAATGTGTTCCATAGATCCTTGTTGCGGAGATATGTGGTACCTATGGTTCCCTCCGTTGATCCTCCTGCTCTGGTGTTGGTTGAGGGGTAATTGGAATATGTGGTGGAGAAGATTTTGGATTCTCGTTTTTCTAGACGGAGGCTTCAGTATCTTGTCAAGTGGAAGGGTTATGGCCAGGAGGATAATTCTTGGGTTGTTGCCTCCGATGTTCATGCTGCCGATTAGGTTCGTGCTTTCCATTTGGCTCGTCCTGATCGGCCTGGGAGCTCTGGTGAGGGTTCGGTGACCCCTCCTCAAGGGGGGGGTACTGTTGTGAATTCCATTCTGGAGCTCCCTCCTGTGGTTGCTAATGGTATTTTTGCGAGTTCTGCCCTTGGACTCCCTCTGGTGGTTTCGAGTGGAACTGCTGCTCTTTTGGGTAGCTGTAGCAGCTGCCTCCACTGATTGCCTTGCCTAGGTTTGTTATTTAAACCTGCTCTGGGCTTTAGTTCATGCCTGCTGTCAATGTTCTGGGTTGGATTTGGTTCTCTCCTTGGATTTCTCATATGGCCTGTCCTTGTCAGCAAAAGATAAGTTCTTGCTAGTCCTTGCTTGTCCATTTGTTTTGGAATCTATTGCTTTGCAAATATGTCTCTTTTTGTCCAGCTTGTCACTATGTCATATTCAGGCTAGCTGGAAGCTCTGGGAAAGCAGATTTGCCCCTCCACACCGTGAGTCGGTGTGGAGTTCATTTTTGTAAACTCTGTGTGGATTTTGTAGTTTTTAATACTGACCGCACAGTATCCTTTTCTCTCTGTCTATCAAGTTTAGTATTGGCCTCCTTTGCTGAAGTCTGATTTCATTTCTGTGTACGTCATTTCCCTCTCCACTCACAGTCAATATGTGTGGGGGGCTATCTTTCCTTTTGGGGTTTTCTCTGAGGCAAGGTAGCTTTCTATTTCCTTCTTTAGGGGTAGTTAGTTCTTAGGCTGTGAAGAGGTGTCTAGGGAGAGTCAGGAACATCCCACGGCTATTACTAGTGTTGTTGTTAGGATTAGGGACTGTGGTCAGTAGAGATACCACCTTCTCAGAGCTCGTCCCATGTTGCGTTTTAGCCACCAGGTCATATCAGTGTGGCCTCTTAACCACCAGGTCATAACACCATCCCCACTCACATTAAATCCCCCAAAATAAATCCCCTCTTGCACCTTTGGTGTCTTCAGCTCCACTGGAGCACTTACCACTGATCTGCATCTCTGGCTCTACTCTGCAGCGCCGAAGAGTGACTTCAGCAAGGTGATCATGTGACATGATCATGCAGCTCTCGTCGCTCTAACCCGGCAGTCAGAACTTCAATTGTACTCGTGTCTGAAAGATGTGAGTACAATTGATCCCTGGGAGCTGGCACGCTGCAGCTTCTCTGTGCTAGCTGCAGCTTGACAGTCGGCACAGAGAACAGCTGACTCCCAGTACAGGGGGTGGCAGAATGCAGCCACAGGGGGAGACACTGCGGACCACCACATTAGGCAGCCTGACTGTGCCCCCCTGCTGGCTGCAGCCGGGACACATGCCCCAGCTGTCCCCCCTAGATACACCTCTGATGGATGGATATATGGATGGATAGATGGATGGATGAATGGATAGATGGATATATGGATGGATATATGGATGAATGGATGGATGCATGAATGTATGGATGATATATGGATGAATGGATGATAGATGGATGGATATATAGATGGAAGGATGCATGGATATATGGATATAAGGATGAATGCATGGATGGATGGATATATGGATGAATCGATGGATGTATGTATGGATGGATATATGAATGGATGGATGGATATATGGAAGGATATATGGATGAATGTATGGATTGATATATTGATAGATGAGTGGATGGATGGATCCTTTGATTCTCACTTGGAGGCCACATCTCTATAACAGCGCATGAATTGTAAATGAAGAAGTCGGCCTCAATGAGCTATTTGCTACAACTTTATTTTAATTATCGTGGTGCATTGAAGACTTGCTGACGAGTCTCAGTAGCAGCATACCTTGTGATCAGCATATTAAAACAAAAAAATAATTTTCTAATGTGGACAAACCTTTTAATCTCTATAAATACAAGCCCAGAAGAAAGTTTAGGGTTAAGTTGTGCCAGGACACAACATTCTGGGACTTGTAGAGTGTTTTAAGGCATGTAAATGTTTTGGTTTAAATTTTCTGCACCTTATGAGTTCCCAAACATGTCCAACAATTTTCTGAAAGCTTTTACCTGCATCCAGTAATAATTATGGAAGACTGCATGATGGTTAAGTGCTCTAAAACCAAAGTGCAATTCTTGGAATTACATGAGCTTTTTCACTACTTTAGCATTGAATGAGTCTTCAAGAAGTGTCATAAACCAGGTCTTCTCAATGATATAATGGATGCAAAAACCACAGCCATGATGTTGATTTTCTAGGTTCTCTAGTTCGCTCCCTACAGGATTGTCATTTATAGTACAAGGCATAGATGCCAATAGGCATTCAATTTTTTAATAATACACATTTTACAACCTAGTGATTTTTTTGATATGTGTTAAATTATAATTCAGAAATTGCTTTAGTTATAACACAATTAAGTAGCAGTGAATGAACTGTGGTTAAACAAATACAGATTTAGGAAAGTTAGATTTGTCCATGCATCATTCATACGTTCATCTTGTATAATATCAAATCTTAATATATTACAAAGAATATAACTAACCTTACAAAAAAAGTTCTCCCAAGATCTCAATCTATGCACGCGCCACCTCCGGTGGCCATTTCCCCAAGCCAACCGCAGGGATATCATAGGGAAAATGGACTCCACTCACCAGTGCTGACATATTCTGAGATTCTAGAGACCTCAGCATCGCCCCACTTCTTCGGCCACTGGCCTCCTGAAGCAGAGACGCTGCCTGCTGTGACCCTGCTCCATTGCAGTTGTCCTCAGGTAAGCTACCATTGAGAGGGATTATAAGATGCACCACCATTTTGTTTAAAACATTTTTTTCCTATTTTTCACCCCAAAATTTGGGATGCGCTTTATAATTCGGAAAATACAGTAATTGTATTCTTTTCATGAACTGTGAAATGTTTTGATACTCCTGTCTGTGCCAAAATCTTATTAATCAAAGTAATTAAGAGATGTAATCAACATGCATGATTTCAAGATTATACACTGATTATACATTAATATATCCCATTGCATTGCAGGTAAAACTGTTGAGTTCTCTTAAATCAGTGATTTCTGATTCTCACAATGTATAGACGTTAGTTACCGAACATGACAAATTCAACCTCATTATATCTGTATACACTGTAAGTAACAATGTATGTCTTACTAGCAGATTGTGAAACATTCTTGCAGAGATGTCTATTAAGCCACAATATCATTAGTGAAGCTGTGCTGCTTTTTGATGCACAGAAACATTGCTCAACATTTAGCAGGTAACTGCTACGCAAAGTACATTTTTAGAAAAGTGACTGTAGCACTTTAAAGATCCATAGGCTTGATATAGGAACATCTGCATAAATGAATACTGGAGGTATTGCTTTTGGTAATCAATCAGAAATTCCCCATTTTGGATTTCCAAAGTAGGTCTGAAAATTATGCAAAATTAAATTGATTTTCTGTATCAGTTTCATACACAAGATGAAATGCATTCTTCATAATGCACTACTCTACAGCATTTTGCTTAAAACATACCAGGGCAGGGACAAGAGGTGTGCAGATTCGACATCAATCTAAGGCACATCCTTTCAAGAGGCAAGGGCTGGTGTTGTGGGTGCTTCCCTTCTCATTCACTGACCAATGCATAATTCAGTCTTCAATAAGGTTAATAATTACTCATTCTTGTACAGACGTCTTGGCAACTTAATCTTTCTTCATTCTCTGGTCTTCTTCAACTCTTCGACTCATCAAATTTGGCCCTGGCACTGTATAGCTTCATGGTTAAAATATCTGGGTCTGTTTTTTCACGTGAGCATTAGGAATAAGACTAGTTACTTTTATTTATTATGGTAAATTTTACTTTTAAATTTGCTTCTAAAATAAGCAAGCATATTGCGTTTAGACAAGACTACTTTAGTATGTTACTTCTTTTCGATATCATCAACTTAAAAAAACACCATTGGAGGAAAACCTCCACTAAACTCAAAAAAAACACCAGAACACAGGCATGCTTACCTGTTCAAGGCCTCCAACAATTGCACTACCCAGGGTGCACCAGGCCCAAGTAAAGATAGCAAACAACACAGGTGCAAATAATACCGATGCAGCCAACCTACAATCAGGAATTGGCTGCTTGGAGCACCCATGCAAAAAAATAGTCTGTATGTGGCATGTTCACACAGGACTGCAAAGTATATGGTGAAAAGCCTATTAATGACGCCATAAATATAGCGGGCTAACCATGATGCATCCTGTGTGAACAGAGGCCACAGTGTAATATCATCAACTTAACAAAATCTTGCAAAAATACTGCAGGTGGCTTTAGGAAATTAACACTATATAGTGGACCGTCCTATGAGTTGTCTTTGACTATACACTGCTCAAAAAAATAAAGAGAACACTTAAACAACACAATATAACTCCAAGTTAATCAAACTTCTGTGAAATTAAACTGTCCACTTAGGAAGCAACACTGTTTGACAATCAATTTCACATGCTGTTGTGCAAATGGAATAGACAACAGATGGAAATTATTTGCAATTATCAAGACAAACTCAATAAAGGAGTGGTTCTGCAGGTGGGGACCACAGACCACATCTCAGTACCAATGCTTTCTGGCTGATGTTGTGGTAACTTTTGAATGTTAGTTGTGCTTTCACACTCATGGTAGCATGAGACGGACTCTACTGTACAACCCACACAAGTGGCTCAGGTAGTGCAGCTCATCCAGGATGGCACATCAATGTGAGCTGTAGCAAGAAGGTTTGCTGTGTCTGTCAGAGTAGTGTCCAGAGGCTGGAGGCACTACCAGGAAGCAGGCCAGTACACGAGGAGACATGGAGGGGGCCGAAGGAGGGCAACAACCCAGCAGCAGGACCGCTACCTCAGCCATTGTGCAAGGAGGAACAGGAGGAGCACTGACAGAGACCTGCAAAATGACCTCCAGCAGGCCACAAATGTGCATGTGTCTGCACAAATGGTTAGAAACTGACTCCATGAGGATGGTCTGAGTGCCCAATGTCCACAGATGGGGGTTGTGCTCACAGCCCAACACCGAGCAGGACGCCTAGATGCTTTAGTCCAGGTCTGGGAGGAGATCCCTCAAGAGACCATCTGCCGCCTCATCAGGAGCATGCCCAGGCATGTGGAGGCCACACACACTACTGAGCATCATTTCCTTGTCTTGAGGCATTTCCACTGAAGTTGGATCAGCCTGTAATTTCATTTTCCACTTTGATTTTAAGCATCATTCCAACTCCAGACCTCCGTGGGATATTAGTTGTGATTTACGTTGATCATTTTTAGGTTTGTTCTCACACATCCCACTATGTAATGAATAAAGATTTACAACTGGAATATTTCATTCAGTGATATCTAGGATGTGGTATTTTAGTGTTCCCTTTATTTTTTGGAGCAGTGTACATTATTTAGACTATAGTTAATATATTATTTAGACCGCTAAAAACATTTGTGAAATTAATTTTCCTGTGGGTCAATAATAAAATGTTCTCATTATCTAATGTTAATGATCTTGGAAGGTGGTCAACAGGTAGGCAAATAAAGCAAAAAGGAACTTCAGATTCATTCAGCTTCACCTCTGGATGTACTGGGAAACCACAGGCAGCATAAATGAGACCCTGGCTGCATGACTGCTGCCAGGTATATTTTTGAAAATATAAAGATCTGGCCTGGGACCATAGCCGGAAACTAAACTGATTTGCCCCTGCTCCCGGCCAACTTCGTCCAGCGCAGTTGCAGGTGATTGTCAGTTCTCTTCCTATGGGAAAGATCTGTCAATCACCTAAGGTAGCACTGAGGTTTTAAAGTACATTTTTCACTGAAATGGAGGAGTGTTTCAGAGAATACTATACAAAGTTGCAATTGTGCAGTCAGGGCCTGCTTCATGTTGCCCATGGTTTGAGCAGTGTTAATCAGCTTTCCTTCAAAATTTTTTTTACATACTATCTGTTTTAATGATTTGGGGATTTAGAAAAACAATCCAATACAATAACTGGGGGTTTCTTATGAAGACCCCCTGACTGCCATCACATCCCATTTGTATGCCCCTATTGGACTGCAGAAAGGTCAGTGGGCATCAGAAGCAACATTTCTCCCACCCCCATGTTGCAAAGCTCACAAATGCTGCTGATAGCAGAAACTAATATATTAAACTGTATCAATCAGAGTTAGCTTCTGTTGCATTAGTTTCTCCTGAATATTGGCTGTATAACAAAGCTGACACCAGCACTATATTGAGTAGGCTCAACTTCAGAGGCCAATCCATGCAGCAAGTGTGCACATTCTCCATAGAAGTACAGCGGATGTCAGTAATTGGTTGATACTTCTAGTCCAAGGATAGGCTATCAATGACAGATTGTTGGGAGGCTACTTTTCAGCATTTCTGCCAATCAGTATATATAAAGGGGCTGTAGTGTGCCTTCACTTTATGCTGCTCAACACAATGCCCCGTCATACATTTAATAGTAATTATGTTGGGTAATTCAGCTCTAATCAGTTGAATAATGTGGTTTTATGATTTTACTAGATGGTAGTCCGATTCTAACGCATCGGTTATTCTAGAATATGTATGTAGTTTATTTATGAAGATTTTAGAATAATACATTGAATACACAGTATTCGGCCAACCGCGATCAATTAGCGAAGCGTGGTTCAAATCCTGTGCCAATTCGCAGCCGGACTGCGCCTGTCACTGATTGTTCGCTGCCAGCCACATAGTATATAGCACAGCCACGTAGTATACAACAGCCCACGTAGTAAATAGCACAGCCACGTAGTACATAGCACAGCCTCGTAGTATATTGCACAGCCACGTAGTATATAGCACAGCCCACGGAGTATATAGCACAGCCCATGGTGTATACAGCACAGCCACATAGTATATAACACAGCCCATGGAGTATATAGCACAGCCCATGGACTGTATAACAGCCCACATAGCATATAACACAGCCACGTAGTTTTTAACAGCCCACGTAGCATATAACACAGCACACGTAGTATATAACAGCCCACGCACGCAGTATATAACACAGCCCACGTAGTGTATAACACAGCCCACATAGTGTATAACACAGCCCAAGTAGTGTATAACACAGCCCACGTAGTATATAACAGCCCACGGAGTGTATAACACAGCCCACGTAGTATATAGCACAGCCCACGTAGTATATAGCACAGCCCACGGAGTATATAGCACAGCCCACATAGTATATAATAGCCCATGTAGTGTATAACACAGCCACATAGTATATAGCACAGCCCACGTAGTATATAGCACAGCCACGTAGTATGTTGCACAGCCACATAGTATATTGCACAGCCACATGGTATGTTGCACAGCCCACGTAGTATATTGCACAGCCCACATAGTATATTGCACAGCCCATGTAGTATATTGCACAGCCCATGTAGTATATTGCACAGCCCACGTAGTATATAGCAATGTGGGCATCATATCCCTGTTAAAAAAAGAATTAAAATAAAAAATAGTTATATAATCACCTTCCGTTGGCCCCCGGATCCAGGCAAAGCGTTTACCGATGCTCCTCACACGCTCTGGTCTCAAGAGTGCATTGCGGTCTCGCGAGATGATGACGTAGCAGTCTCGCGAGACCACTACGTCATCATCTCGCGAGATCGCAATGCATGGAGCGGTCACCGGAGCGTCGTGAGGAGCGGGAAAGGCCTGTTCTGGATTCGAGGGGCCGACGGATGGTGAGTATATAACAATTTTTTATTTTTTTATTATTTTTAACATTAGATCTTTTTACTATTGATGCTGCATAGGCAGCATCAATAGTAAAAAGTTGGTCACACGGGGTTAATAGCAGCGTTAATAGAGTGCGTTACACCGCGGCATAACTCGGTCCGTTAACGCTGCCATTAACCCTGTGTCAGCGCTGACTGGAGGGGAGTATGGAGCGGGCACTGAATGCGGGAAGGAGCGGCCATTTTGCCGCCGGACTGTGCCCGTCGCTGATTGGTCATGGCTGTTTTGCCACGACCAATCAGCGACTTGGGATTTCCGTGACAGACAGAAAGACAGACAGACAGACAGAAGGACAGACAGAAGTGACCCTTAGACAATTATATAGTAGATAATGTATATAGTATAAATACCTTATATGGATTATATTCCTATTCAATTTGTAGCATTTTTTTTGTTTTATTAAAAGCCAGATTATTTTTAGTTTTGATTTACTTTACTTATAGCACATGGCACAATATAAAAGCTGTATCATAATAATAAGTAATATGGTGTCTAATGCTACGTCATGGATCCAAAGGTCAAAGACAGAGGAAAGTTGGGAAAAACTATCTTGATGTTTCTTTTTTCCTCCCAGATGGCAGATTCAGAATTCAAAGTCAATGATAGAGTACAAGGAAAAACAGATATCAAGCATTTCAGTAATTTAAATGACATGTATTTGATACCGTGTTAGATGAATGGAAATGTAAAGTCACAACCATCGGCACAAACATCCTATTAATCTAAGCCCTGTAGCAATAGTGACAAAAGTGCACATATGAATGACGTACAGATGATAGAATTTTCTAGGACTTTGAGTTCTCAGAGATTCATCTAGCACACGAAGATCACAAAAAAACAGCACTCCGATCAAGAGCTATTCAGATCCTGCTGATAGCGACGGTGTAAACATTATCCTGGACACAGATGTTACAAGTATATGGCTGTGAGAAGTTACTTTTAGAGAGACAGTAACTTCTACTTATTGTCATTATTGGTGAGCAATGTAATTTTTTTTACATCAAAAGGCGATACAGATTTGGAATATTTCTCATTTGAAAACGTTTCCATGAAAACCATGTGCTTTCATGAATGCCCCATTCCCATTAAGAGTTCCAATTGAATGAATGGAATGTTTGTCAAACTATTGAGACATGTTTAAAGGATGTGAATGCCTTTGGGGCATTATTTTACTTAAATGCGTGTATTGTTTTAAAAATATATTTTTTTGCAATTGGGTTTCATTAAAAATTGTCCAGCATTTGATTTCTATAGCCCCCGTGCTGCACTGACTATTGCTGGCTGCAAAATTAGTTAATGAAAACCTTTCACCAAATTTTTCATGTTGAACTGTATTCACTATGCAATAATTACTATAGAGGGAATAAAAACATTTTTGCTTTTTTTTAATGTTGTCTCTCCTTTGCAGAGATATAAGCAATCAAAGTATTTGACAACTAACAAGTAGTGTTGAGCATTCCGATACCGCAAGTGTTCTTCGGGGACAGGTCCAAATTTTTGAGCTTTAAAAATAACTGTAAACTGTTTTTTGCTCTTAAGCCCCGTTCCTCTGGTGATCCCATCCAGCAGGTAAAAATTGTCATTTCTCTGTTGCGTGGTGACTAGTGTTGAGCATTCCGATACCGCAAGTATCGGGTATCGGCCGATATTTGCTGTATCGGTATTCCGATACCGAGATCCGATACTTTTGTGGTATCGGGTATCGGTATCGAAACAACATTAATGTAAAAATGTGTAAAAGAGAGAATTAAAATAAAAAATATTGCTATACTCACCTCTCCGACGCAGCCTGCACCTTACCGAGGGAAGCGGCAGCGTTCTTTGTTTAAAATTCGCGCTTTTCTTTCCTTACGTGAAGTCCCGGCTTTGTGATTGGTTGCGTCGCAGTCACATGGGCGACGCAACCAATCACAGCAAGCCGTGACGTAATTTCAGGTCCTTAAGGATTTTAAAATTACGTCCCGGCTTTGTGATTGGTTGCGTCGCAGTCACATGGGCGACGCAACCAATCACAAGCCGTGACGTCACGGGAGGCTGGACACGCGCGCATTTTAAAATGCGCGCTTGTCCAGCCTCCCGTGACGTCCCGGCTTGTGATTGGTTGCGTCGCGATCAACCAATCACAAGCCGGGAGGCTGGACACGCGCGCATTTTAAAATGCGCGCTTGTCCAGCCTCCCGTGACGTCCCGGCTTGTGATTGGTTGCGTCGCGATCAACCAATCACAAGCCGGGAGGCTGGACAAGCGCGCATTTTAAAATGCGCGCGTGTCCAGCCTCCCGGCTTGTGATTGGTTGACCGCGAAGCAACCAATCACAAAGCCGGGACGTAATTTTAAAATCCTGAAGGACCTGAAATTACGTCACGGCTTGCTGTGATTGGTTGCGTCGCCCATGTGACTGCGACGCAACCAATCACAACGCCGGAACGTAATTTTAAAATCCTGAAGGACCTGAAATTACGTCACGGCTTGCTGTGATTGGTTGCGTCCCGGCCACATGGGCGGCACGCGACCAATCACAAGCCGGGACTTCACGTAAAGGAAAGAAAAGCGCGAATTTTAAACAAAGAACGCTGCCGCTTCCCTCGGTAAGGTGCAGGCTGCGTCGGAGAGGTGAGTATAGCAATATTTTTTATTTTAATTCTTTATTTTACACATTAATATGGATCCCAGGGCCTGAAGGAGAGTTTCCTCTCCTTCAGACCCTGGGAACCATCAGGGATACCGTCCGATACATGAGTCCCATTGACTTGTATTGGTATCGGGTATCGGTATCGGATTGGATCCGATACTTTGCCGGTATCGGCCGATACTTTCCGATACCGATACTTTCAAGTATCGGATGGTATCGCTCAACACTACTAACAAGTTAACGTTTGTTAAGTTCATGTGGGTGTTGTCAGATATTTTTCATTGGGGCATGTACTTCTTACCTCTATATGATTTGTGCAATCATAGGCAGGCAGTGTTGTGAATTCTGTTGTGGGTTCTGCTCTTGGGCTCCCTCCGGTGGTTATAAGTGGTGGTGCTGCTGTTTGTCCTTCACGACAGTCATCAGCTGCTTCCACTTTGGACGGGGCTATTTAGTCTGGCTCCTTCCTTTACTGAGTGCCAGTTGTCCATTGTTTTCTAGGGATCCACATGTCTGCTTGGTTTCTCCTTCTGGATTGTCCAAATCATCAAAGATAAGTCTTGGCTCTGTTTTTGCAGTCCACATGCGGTGGACTTATTAGTTCTGGGAATTGCTATGTTTGCTCTTGTCCAGCTTTGTCTGTGTTAAGATTTACTCAGCAAAGTTGGAAGCTCTGGAGCCACAGAGTTACCCTCCATGCCTTTAGTTAGGTGTGGAGATTTTTGTATTCTCTGTGGTGGATTTTGTAGTATTTTTTATACTGACCGCACAGTACTCTTTCCTGTCTTTTCTTTCTAGGTAGCGTGGCCTCCCTTGCTAAATTCTGTTTTCAGTCTGCGTTTGTGATTTCCCTCTCCCCTCACAGTCAATATTTGTGGGGGACTGCCTTTCCTTTGGGAATTTTCTCTGAGGCAAGACAGTATTCCTGTTTCTTTCTTTAGGTGTAATTAGTCCTCCGGCCGTGACGAGGTGTCTAGGGAGTGACAGGAACATCCCACGGCTACTTCTAGTTGATGTGTTAAGTTCAGGGTCTGCGGTCAGTATAAAGGCCACCTACTCCAGAGCTCGTCCATGCTGCTCCTAGGCCACCAGTTCATAACAGTACAGCTGGCCAACAATGAGTTAACCGCAAATCAAAAGAAGGGTAAGAAAGTGCTGAGCCATTTTTTTTTCTGTACTCTGTTGTGTTTTTTTTTCCCTCTTCACTTCTGGGTGGCTCAGGAGTTAGGCGTTGACATGGATGTTCAGGGACTTGCTTCTCGGGTGGATCAACTTGCTGCTAGAGTACAGGGTATTTCTGATTATATCGTGCAGACTCCTGTTTTAGAGCCTAGAATTCCTACCCCCGATCTGTTCTTCGGGGACAGGTCCAAATTTTTGAGCTTTAAAAATAACTGTAAACTGTTTTTTGCTCTTAAGCCCCGTTCCTCTGGTGATCCCATCCAGCAGGTAAAAATTGTCATTTCTCTGTTGCGTGGTGACTAGTGTTGAGCATTCCGATACCGCAAGTATCGGGTATCGGCCGATATTTGCTGTATCGGTATTCCGATACCGAGATCCGATACTTTTGTGGTATCGGGTATCGGTATCGAAACAACATTAATGTAAAAATGTGTAAAAGAGAGAATTAAAATAAAAAATATTGCTATACTCACCTCTCCGACGCAGCCTGCACCTTACCGAGGGAAGCGGCAGCGTTCTTTGTTTAAAATTCGCGCTTTTCTTTCCTTACGTGAAGTCCCGGCTTTGTGATTGGTTGCGTCGCAGTCACATGGGCGACGCAACCAATCACAGCAAGCCGTGACGTAATTTCAGGTCCTTAAGGATTTTAAAATTACGTCCCGGCTTTGTGATTGGTTGCGTCGCAGTCACATGGGCGACGCAACCAATCACAAGCCGTGACGTCACGGGAGGCTGGACACGCGCGCATTTTAAAATGCGCGCTTGTCCAGCCTCCCGTGACGTCCCGGCTTGTGATTGGTTGCGTCGCGATCAACCAATCACAAGCCGGGAGGCTGGACACGCGCGCATTTTAAAATGCGCGCTTGTCCAGCCTCCCGTGACGTCCCGGCTTGTGATTGGTTGCGTCGCGATCAACCAATCACAAGCCGGGAGGCTGGACAAGCGCGCATTTTAAAATGCGCGCGTGTCCAGCCTCCCGGCTTGTGATTGGTTGACCGCGAAGCAACCAATCACAAAGCCGGGACGTAATTTTAAAATCCTGAAGGACCTGAAATTACGTCACGGCTTGCTGTGATTGGTTGCGTCGCCCATGTGACTGCGACGCAACCAATCACAACGCCGGAACGTAATTTTAAAATCCTGAAGGACCTGAAATTACGTCACGGTTTGCTGTGATTGGTTGCGTCCCGGCCACATGGGCGGCACGCGACCTGTTATGACCCCAATGGCGAGGGTCTCAGAGATATCAGCAAGTCTGCGAAGCACAAAAATCGAGCTCATAGGGCAGTGGTAACTGGGTTGACCATATATCTACTCCTAACGCCAACACTAGAAGTAGCCGGGGAACATGCCTACGTTGGTCGCTAGATGTCTCGCGCCAGCCGGAGAGCTAACTACCCCTAGAAGAGGAAAACAAAGACCTCTCTTGCCTCCAGAGAAAAGACCCCAAAAGTAGGATACAAGCCCCCCACAAATAATAACGGTGAGGTAAGAGGAAATGACAAACACAGAGATGAACTAGATTTTAGCAAAGAGAGGCCCACTTACTAATAGCAGAATGTAGTAAGATAACTTATATGGTCAACAAAAACCCTATCAAAATCCACGCTGGAGATTCAAGAACCCCCGAACCGTCTAACGGCCCAGGGGGAGAACACCAGCCACCCTAGAGCTTCCAGCAAGGTCAGAAAACAGATAATGAACAAGCTGGACAAAAATGCAAACAAAAACAAAAGCAAAAAGCAAGAAAGCGGACTTAGCTTAATCACGCAGGAACCAGGATCAGTAGACAAGAGCACTACAGATTAGCTCTGATATCAACGTTGCCAGGCATTGAACTGAAGGTCCAGGGAGCTTATATAGCAACACCCCTGACCTAACGACCCAGGTGAGCATACAAGGGATGATAGACATACCCAGAGTAAAATCACTAGTAGCCACTAGAGGGAGCCAAAAGGTAAATTCACAACAGTACCCCCCCCTTAGTGAGGGGTCACCGAACCCTCACCAAGACCACCAGGGCGATCAGGATGAGCGGCGTGAAAGGCACAAACTAAATCGGCCGCATGCACATCAGAGGCGACCACCCAGGAATTATCCTCCTGACCATAGCCCTTCCACTTGACCAGGTACTGAAGCCTCCACCTGGAGAGACGAGAATCTAAGATCTTCTCCACCACGTACTCCAACTCGCCCTCAACCAACACCGGAGCAGGAGGCTCAGCAGAAGGAACCACAGGCACAACGTACCGCCGCAACAAGGACCTATGAAATACGTTGTGAATGGCAAACGACTCCGGAAGATCCAGGCGAAAGGACACAGGATTAAGGATCTCCAATATCCTGTAAGGACCAATGAATCGAGGCTTAAATTTGGGAGAGGAGACCTTCATAGGAACAAATCGAGAAGACAGCCATACCAAATCCCCAACACGAAGTCGGGGACCCACACCGTGGCGGCGGTTGGCAAAACGCTGAGCCTTCTCCTGTGACAACTTCAAGTTGTCCACCACATGATTCCAGATCCGCTGCAACCTATCCACCACAGAATCCACTCCAGGACAGTCAGAAGGCTCCACATGTCCCGAGGAAAAACGAGGATGGAAACCGGAGTTGCAGAAAAATGGCGAAACCAAGGTGGCAGAACTAGCCCGATTATTAAGGGCAAATTCAGCCAACGGCAAGAAGGTCACCCAATCATCCTGATCAGAAGAGACAAAACACCTCAAATACGCCTCCTGAGTCTGATTAGTTCGTTCCGTTTGTCCGTTAGTCTGTGGATGAAAAGCGGAGGAAAACGACAAATCAATGCCCATCCTACCACAAAAGGATCGCCAGAACCTGGAAACAAACTGGGATCCTCTGTCCGACACAATATTCTCAGGAATGCCGTGCAAACGAACCACGTTCTGGAAGAACACAGGAACCAGATCAGAAGAGGAAGGCAGCTTAGGCAAAGGAACCAGATGGACCATCTTGGAGAAACGATCACATATCACCCAGATGACAGACATGCCCTTAGACACCGGAAGATCCGAAATGAAATCCATAGAGATGTGTGTCCAAGGTCTCTTCGGGACAGGCAAGGGCAAGAGCAACCCGCTGGCACGAGAACAGCAAGGCTTAGCTCGAGCACAAGTACTACAGGACTGAACAAATGACCGCACATCCCTTGACAAGGAAGGCCACCAAAAGGACCTGGCCACCAGATCTCTGGTGCCAAAAATTCCCGGGTGCCCTGCCAACACTGAGGAATGAACCTCGGAAATGACTCTGCTGGTCCATTTAGCAGGCACAAACAATCTGTCAGGTGGACAAGAGTCAGGCCTACCAGCCTGAAATCTCTGCAACACACGTCGCAGATCTGGAGAAATAGCTGACAAGATAACTCCTTCCTTAAGAATACCCTCAGGTTCAGCGACTCCAGGAGCATCAGGCACAAAGCTCCTAAACAGAGCATCGGCCTTCACATTCTTAGAACCTGGTAAATACGAGACCACAAAGTCAAAATGGGAGAAAAACAATGACCAGCGGGCCTGTCTAGGATTCAGGCGTTTAGCAGACTCGAGATACATCAAATTTTTGTGATCAGTCAAGACCACCACACGATGCTTAGCACCCTCGAGCCAATGACGCCACTCCTCAAATGCCCACTTCATGGCCAACAACTCCCGATTGCCCACATCATAATTTCGCTCTGCCGGCGAAAATTTCCTAGAGAAAAAGGCACAAGGTCTCATAGTAGAGCAACCAGGGCCTCTCTGCGACAAAACGGCCCCTGCCCCAATCTCCGAAGCATCCACCTCAACCTGAAAGGGAAGTGAGACGTCAGGCTGGCACAAAACAGGCGCCGAAGTAAACCGGCGTTTCAACTCCTGGAAAGCCTCCACGGCAGCAGGAGCCCAGTTAGCTACATCAGAGCCTTTCTTGGTCATATCCGTCAGCGGTTTAACAACGCTAGAGAAATTTGCGATAAAACGACGGTAGAAGTTAGCAAAACCCAAGAACTTCTGAAGACACTTAACTGACGAGGGTTGAGTCCAATCATGAATAGCTCGGACCTTGACTGGATCCATCTCCACTGCAGAAGGGGAAAAAATGAACCCCAAAAAGGGAACCTTCTGTACACCAAAGAGACACTTTGAGCCTTTTACAAACAAAGAATTTTCACGCAGAATCTCAAAAACCATCCTGACCTGCTCCACATGCGAGTCCCAATCATCAGAAAAAACCAGAATATCATCCAGATAAACAATCAAAAATTTATCCAGATACTTCCGGAAAATGTCATGCAAGAAGGACTGAAAAACTGAAGGTGCATTAGAGAGCCCAAATGGCATCACCAAGTACTCAAAATGACCTTCGGGCGTATTGAATGCGGTCTTCCATTCATCGCCCTGCCTAATGCGCACAAGGTTGTACGCACCACGAAGGTCTATCTTGGTGAACCACTTGGCACCTTTAATCCGGGCAAACAAATCTGACAACAGCGGCAAAGGATACTGAAATTTGACAGTGATCTTATTTAAAAGCCGATAGTCAATACAAGGCCTCAAAGATCCGTCCTTTTTGGCCACAAAAAAGAATCCCGCACCAAGAGGGGAAGAAGAAGGACGGATATGCCCCTTCTCAAGAGACTCCTTGATATATGAACGCATCGCGGTATGTTCAGGTACCGACAGATTAAACAGTCTCCCCTTAGGAAACTTACTGCCAGGAATCAAATCTATTGCACAGTCATATTCCCTATGAGGAGGCAGTGCACTGGACTTAGACTCGCTGAAGACATCCTGATAATCAGACAAATACGCCGGAACTTCCGAAGGCGTAGAAGATGCAATAGACAAGGGCAGGGAATCTCCGTGAATTCCATGGCAGCCCCAGCTTGACACTGACATAGCCTTCCAGTCCAAGACTGGATTATGGGTCTGTAACCATGGCAAACCCAAAACAACCAAATCATGCATTTTATGTAGAACAAGAAAACGTATTACCTCCCGATGTTCGGGAGTCATGCACATGGTAACCTGTGTCCAAAACTGCGGTTTATTTTTTGCCAATGGCGTAGAGTCAATGCCCCTAAGAGGGATAGGATTTTCCAATGGCTCAAGCACAAATCCGCAGCGCTTGGCAAATGACAGATCCATAAGGCTCAGGGCAGCACCTGAGTCCACAAACGCCATGACAGGATACGATGACAGTGAGCAAATCAAAGTTACAGATAGAATAAATTTAGGTTGCAAATTACCAATGGCGACCGGACTAACAACCTTAGTAAGACGTTTAGAGCATGCTGAGATAACATGTGTAGAATCACCACAGTAGTAACACAAGCCATTCTGGCGTCTATGAATTTTCCGCTCATTTCTAGTCAGGATTCTATCACATTGCATTAAATCAGGTGCCTGTTCAGACAACACCATGAGAGGATTTGCGGTTTTGCGCTCCCGCAACCGCCGGTCGATTTGAATAGCCAGGGCCATAGAATCATTCAGACCTGTGGGAATGGGAAAACCCACCATCACATTCTTAATGGCTTCAGAAAGGCCATTTCTAAAATTTGCAGCCAATGCACACTCGTTCCACTGGGTCAGCACGGACCATTTCCGAAATTTTTGGCAATACACTTCGGCCTCGTCCTGGCCCTGAGACATCGCCAGCAAGGCTTTTTCTGCCTGAATCTCAAGATTGGGTTCCTCATAAAGCAAACCGAGCGCCAGAAAAAACGCATCAATGTCAGCCAATGCCGGATCTCCTGGCGCCAGCGAGAAGGCCCAATCCTGAGGGTCGCCCCGTAAAAAAGAAATAACAATTTTTACTTGCTGAGCGGAGTCTCCAGATGAACAGGGTCTCAGGGACAAAAACAATTTACAATTATTCCTGAAATTTCTAAATTTAAATCGGTCTCCGGAAAATGGTTCAGGAATCGGTATCTTAGGTTCTGACTTAGGATTTCTGGTAACATAATCTTGTATGCCCTGCACACGAGCAGCAAGCTGGTCCACACTTGTAATCAAGGTCTGGACATTCATGTCTGCAGCAAACACAAGCCACTCAGAGTTAAAGGGGAAAAGAAAAAAAAATGAGAAAGAGAAAAAAAAACTCAGAACTTTCTTTCTTATAATCCCGCTTCTGCAATGCATTTAACATTTAATACGGGCCTGGCAAACTGTTATGACCCCAATGGCGAGGGTCTCAGAGATATCAGCAAGTCTGCGAAGCACAAAAATCGAGCTCATAGGGCAGTGGTAACTGGGTTGACCATATATCTACTCCTAACGCCAACAATAGAAGTAGCCGGGGAACATGCCTACGTTGGTCGCTAGATGTCTCGCGCCAGCCGGAGAGCTAACTACCCCTAGAAGAGGAAAACAAAGACCTCTCTTGCCTCCAGAGAAAAGACCCCAAAAGTAGGATACAAGCCCCCCACAAATAATAACGGTGAGGTAAGAGGAAATGACAAACACAGAGATGAACTAGATTTTAGCAAAGAGAGGCCCACTTACTAATAGCAGAATGTAGTAAGATAACTTATATGGTCAACAAAAACCCTATCAAAATCCACGCTGGAGATTCAAGAACCCCCGAACCGTCTAACGGCCCGGGGGGAGAACACCAGCCACCCTAGAG
The DNA here is from genome assembly GCF_051348905.1 of Ranitomeya variabilis. Classification (NCBI taxonomy): domain Eukaryota; kingdom Metazoa; phylum Chordata; class Amphibia; order Anura; family Dendrobatidae; genus Ranitomeya; species Ranitomeya variabilis. Next base: position 916,078,286 of record NC_135233.1, on the reverse strand, counting down.
CTTCCAGCAAGGTCAGAAAACAGATAATGAACAAGCTGGACAAAAATGCAAACAAAAACAAAAGCAAAAAGCAAGAAAGCGGACTTAGCTTAATCACGCAGGAACCAGGATCAGTAGACAAGAGCACTACAGATTAGCTCTGATATCAACGTTGCCAGGCATTGAACTGAAGGTCCAGGGAGCTTATATAGCAACACCCCTGACCTAACGACCCAGGTGAGCATACAAGGGATGATAGACATACCCAGAGTAAAATCACTAGTAGCCACTAGAGGGAGCCAAAAGGTAAATTCACAACAGCGACCAATCACAAGCCGGGACTTCACGTAAAGGAAAGAAAAGCGCGAATTTTAAACAAAGAACGCTGCCGCTTCCCTCGGTAAGGTGCAGGCTGCGTCGGAGAGGTGAGTATAGCAATATTTTTTATTTTAATTATTTATTTTACACATTAATATGGATCCCAGGGCCTGAAGGAGAGTTTCCTCTCCTTCAGACCCTGGGAACCATCAGGGATACCGTCCGATACATGAGTCCCATTGACTTGTATTGGTATCGGGTATCGGTATCGGATTGGATCCGATACTTTGCCTGTATCGGCCGATACTTTCCGATACCGATACTTTCAAGTATCGGACGGTATCGCTCAACACTAGTGGTGACCCGCAGGATTGGGCATTTTCCCTGGAATCTGGGAATCCGGCCTTGCTTAATGTAGACACCTTTTTCAGGCGCTTGGGTTATTGTATGATGAACCTAACTCTGTAGAGCATGCTGAGAAAACACTTTTGGCCCTGTGTCAGGGTCAAGAAGCGGCAGAGTCATATTGCCAGAAATTCAGAAAATGGTCTGTGCTTACTAAGTGGAATGAGGATGCTTTGGCGGCAATCTGTTAAAGATGTTATGGTGGGGTTCCCCACGCCTGCAGGTCTGAGTGATTCTATGTCTCTGGCCATTCAGATTGATCGGCGCTTGCGTGAGCACAGAGTTGTGCACCCTAGGGTTGAGCGACTTTTATTTTTATAGGATCGGGTCGGGTTTCACGAAACCCGACTTTCTCAAAAGTCGGGTCGAGTGAAATCGGCCGATCCTATAAAAAAGTCGGGGTCGGCCGAAAAGCGAAACCCAATGCAGTGCAATGGGATACTATGGTTCCCAGGGTCTGAAGGAGAGGAAACTCTCCTTCAGGCCCTGGGATCCATATTTAAGTGTAAAATAAAGAATTAAAATAAAAAATATTGATATACTCACCCTCTGACGAGCCCTGGTAGTAATCGGCATCTTCCGTTCCTAAGAATGAGCGCGTTCAGGGCCTTAGAAGACATCATGGCTTTGTGATTGGTCGCGGCGGCCCACGTGACCGCTCAGCGACCAATCACAAGCCGTGACGTAATTCTCTCAGGTCCTAAATTCCTCATTCTAGGAATTTAGGCCATGAGAATTACGTCACGGCTTGTGATTGGTCGCTGAGCGGTCACGTGGGCCGCCGCGACCAATCACAAAGCAGTGACGTCATCTAAGGCCCTGAACACGCTCATTCTTAAGAAGGAAGGCTGCCGGAAAGAAGCAGGGCACGTACGAGGGTGAGTATATACCTAATAGGAATATACTCACCCTCGGCTTCTTTCCGGCAGCCTTTCTTCTTAAGAATGAGCGCGTTCAGGGCCTTAGATGACGTCACAGCTTTGTGATTGGTCGCGGCGGCCCACGTGACCGCTCAGCGACCAATCACAAGCCGTGACGTAATTCTCATGGCCTAAATTCCTAGAATGAGGAATTTAGGACCTGAGAGAATTACGTCACAGCTTGTGATTGGTCACTGAGCGGTCACGTGGGCCGCCGCGACCAATCACAAAGCCGTGATGTCTTCTAAGGCCCTGAACGCTCTCATTCTTAGGAACGGAAGATGCCGATTACTACCAGGGCTCGTCGGAGAGGTGAGCATATCAATATTTTTTATTTTAATTCTTTATTTTACACTTAAATGTGGATTCCGATACCGAGTTCCAATATCGCAAACATATCGGAACTCGGTATCGGAATTCCAATACCAGATTCAGAAGATCGCCGACCTCATGGCCGACCCCACACAGGGGTCGGGTCGGGTTTCATGAAACCCGACTTTGCCAAAAGTCGGCGACTTCTGAAAATGGTCGACCCGTTTCGCTCAACCCTAGTGCACACTATGGCGTTGTCTTCCGAGCGGAGTCCTGAGCCTATGCAGTGTGATAGGATTGTGTCTAGAGCGGAATGCCAAGGATTCAGACGTCAGAATAGGTTGTGCTTTTACTGCGGCGATTCTGCTCATGTTATTTCTGATTGCCCTAAGCGTGCCAAGAGAATCGCTAATTCCGTTACTATCAGTACTGTACAACCTAAATTTCTGTTATCTGTGACCCTGATCTGCTCATTAATGTCATTCTCTGTCATGGCGTTTGTGGATTCAGGCGCCGCTTTAAATTTAATGGACATAGAATTTGCCAGACGTTGTGGTTTTTCCTTACAGCCTTTGCGGAGTCCTATCGCTTTGAGGGGGATTGATGCTACACCATTGGCTAAAAATAAACCTCAGCTTTGGACACAGTTAACCATGTGCATGGCGCCAGCCCATCAGGAAGATTGTCGCTTCCTGGTGTTACATAATTTGCATGATGCTGTTGTGCTGGGGTTTCCATGGTTACAGGTACATAATCCGGTGTTGGATTGGAAATCTATGTCTGTGACTAGTTGGGGTTGTCAGGGGGTTCACGATGACGTTCCTCTGATGTCAATTTCCTCCTCCCCCTCTTCTGAAATTCCTGAGTTTCTGTCAGATTTCCAGGATGTTTTCGATGGGCACAAGTCCAGTTCCCTTCCACCGCATAGGGACTGTGATTGTGCTATTGATTTGATTCCAGGCTGTAAGTTTCCTAAGGGCCGACTTTTCAACCTGTCTGTGCCTGAACATGCCGCCATGCGGAGCTATGTAAGGGAGTCTTTGGAGAAGGGGCATATTCGGCCATCTTCTTCTCCATTAGGAGCAGGTTTTTTTTTTCTTGCCAAGAAGGATGGCTCCTTGAGACCCTGTATTGATTATCGCCTCTTGAATAAGATCACGGTCAAATTCCAATACCCTTTGCCTTTGCTTTCTGATTTGTTTGCCAGAATTAAGGGGGCTAGTTGGTTTACTAAGATTGACCTTCGAGGGGCATATAATCTGGTTCGTATTAAGCAGGGTGACGAATGGAAAACTGCGTTTAATACGCCCGAGGGCCATTTTGAGTATCTTGTGATGCCATTCGGACTCTCTAATGCCCCATCTGTGTTTCAGTCCTTCATGCATGATATTTTTCGGAATTATCTTGATAAATTCATGATTGTATATTTGGATGATATTTTGATTTTTTCAGATGATTGGGAGTCTCATGTGAAACAAGTTAGGATGGTATTTCAGGTCCTTCGTGACAATGCCTTGTTTGTGAAGGGGTCTAAGTGCCTCTTTGGAGTACAGAAGGTTTCTTTTTTGGGCTTCATTTTTTCTCCATCATCTATAGAAATGGATCTGGCTAAGGTTCAGGCCATTCATGATTGGATCCAGCCCACATCCGTGAAGAGCCTTCAGAAATTTTTGGGCTTTGCTAATTTTTATCGCCGTTTCATTGACAACTTCTCCAGTGTGGTTAAACCCCTGACCGATTTGACGAGGAAGGGCGCTGATGTAGCTAATTGGTCCTCTGAGGCCGTTTCTGCCTTTCAGGAGCTTAAGTGCCGATTTACTTCTGCCCCTGTGTTGCGTCAGCCGGATGTTTCTCTTCCTTTTCAGGTTGAGGTTTACACTTCTGAGATTGGGGCAGGGGCCGTTTTGTCTCAGAGGAATTCTGATGGTTCCTTGATGAAACCGTGTGCTTTCTGTTCTCGAAAGTTTTCGCCTGTGGAACGCAATTATGATGTCGGCAATCGTGAGTTGTTGGCTATGAAGTGGGCATTTGAGGAGTGGCGACATTGGCTTGAGGGGGCCCAGCACCGTATTGTGGTCTTGACCGATTATAAGAATCTGATTTACCTCGAGTCTGCCAAACGGCTGAATCCTAGACAGGCCCGATGGTCCCTGTTTTTCTCCCGTTTTGATTATGTTGTCTCGTATCTTCCAGGTTCTAAGAATGTTAAGGCTGATGCCCTCTCTCGGAGTTTCTTGCCTGATTCCCCTGGGATTTTTGAGCCGGTTGGTATTCTTAAGGAGGGGGTGATACTTTCTGCCATCTCCCCTGATTTGCGACGGGCTCTTCAGGAGTTTCAGGCTGATAAACCTGATCGCTGTCCAGCGAGGAAACTGTTTGTTCCTGACAGATGGACTAGTAAAGTGATTTCTGAGGTTCACTGTTCTGTGTTGGCTGGCCATCCTGGGATTTTTGGTACCAGAGATTTGGTTAGTAGGTCCTTTTGGTGGCCTTCTTTGTCACGGGATGTGCGTTCTTTTGTGCAGTCCTGTGGGACTTGTGCGCGGGCCAAACCTTGCTGCTCCCGCGCCAGTGGGTTGCTTTTGCCTTTGCCGGTCCCTGAGAGGCCTTGGACGCATATTTCTATGGATTTTATTTCGGATCTTCCTGTTTCCCAGAGGATGTCTGTTATCTGGGTGGTCTGTGACCGGTTTTCTAAGATGGTTCATTCGGTACCTTTGCCTAAGTTGCCTTCCTCTTCTGAGTTGGTTCCGTTGTTTTTTCAGCATGTGGTTCATTTGCATGGCATTCCGGAGAATATTGTGTCCGATAGAGGTTCCCAGTTTGTTTCTAGGTTTTGGCGGTCCTTTTTTGCTAAGCTGGGCATTGATTTGTCTTTTTCTTCCGCATTTCATCCTCAGACAAACGACCAAACCGACCGAACTAACCAGACTTTGGAAACTTATTTGAGATGCTTTGTGTCTGCCGATCAGGATGATTGGGTGGCTTTCTTGCCATTGGCTGAGTTTGCCCTTAATAATCGGGCTAGTTCTGCTACCTTGGTGTCACCATTCTTTTGTAATTCTGGGTTTCATCCTCGTTTTTCTTCAGGGCAGGTTGAGTCTTCTGATTGTCCTGGGGTGGACTCTGTGGTTGACAGGTTGCAGCAGATTTGGGCTCATGTTGTGGACAATTTGGTGTTGTCTCAGGAGGAGGCTCAGCGTTTTGCGAACCGTCGTCGGCGTGTGGCTTCAGATTGGGGATTTGGTCTGGCTGTCTTCTCGTCATGTTCCTATGAAGGTTTCTTCCCCGAAGTTCAAGCCTCGGTTTATTGGTCCTTATAGGATTTCTGAGATTATCAATCCAGTGTCTTTTCGTTTGGCCCTTCCAGCCTCTTTTTCCATCCATAATGTTTTTCATAGATCTTTGTTGCGGAAATATGTGGTGCCCGTGGTTCCCTCTGTTGATCCTCCTGCCCCGGTGTTGATTGATGGGGAGTTGGAGTATGTTGTGGAGAAGATCTTGGATTCTCGTTTTTCTAGACGGAGGCTTCAGTATCTTGTCAAGTGGAAGGGTTATGGCCAGGAGGATAATTCTTGGGTTGTTGCCTCCGATGTTCATGCTGACGATTTGGTTCGTGCCTTCCATTTGGCTCGTCCGGATCGGCCTGGGGGCTCTGGTGAGAGTTCGGTGACCCCTCCTCAAGGGGGGGGTACTGTTGTGAATTCTGTTGTGGGTTCTGCTCTTGGGCTCCCTCCGGTGGTTATAAGTGGTGGTGCTGTTGTTTGTCCTTCACGACAGTCATCAGCTGCTTCCACTTTGGACGGGGCTATTTAGTCTGGCTCCTTCCTTTACTGAGTGCCAGTTGTCCATTGTTTTCTAGGGATCCACATCTCTGCTTGGTTTCTCCTTCTGGATTGTCCAAATCATCAAAGATAAGTCCTGGCTCTGTTTTTGCAGTCCACATGCGGTGGACTTATTAGTTCTGGGAATTGCTATGTTTTTTCTTGTCCAGCTTTGTCTGTGTTAAGATTTACTCAGCCAAGTTGGAAGCTCTGGAGTCACAGAGTTACCCTCCATGCCTTTAGTTAGGTGTGGAGATTTTTGTATTCTCTGTGGTGGATTTTGTAGTATTTTTTATACTGACCGCACAGTACTCTTTCCTGTCTTTTCTTTCTAGGTAGCGTGGCCTCCTTTGCTAAATTCTGTTTTCAGTCTGTGTTTGTGATTTCCCTCTCCTCTCACAGTCAATATTTGTGGGGGGGCTGCCTTTCCTTTGGGAATTTTCTCTGAGGCAAGATAGAATTCCTGTTTCTTTCTTTAGGTGTAATTAGTCCTCCGGCCGTGACGAGGTGTCTAGGGAGTGACAGGAAAATCCCACGGCTACTTCTAGTTGATGTGTTAAGTTCAGGGTCTGCGGTCAGTATAGAGGCCACCTACTCCAGAGCTCGTCCATGCTGCTCCTAGGCCACCAGTTCATAACAAGGCAGTAACACAGAAGAAAAAGAATATTCAACCACCATAGCTTAGGAATCTCGGTGTGTAAGATGTAATGACACAGCTTTAATCTTCTGGTCTAACCTCCTGCATGATTAGAAAGTGCTAGGACATCACAATTCAAATGACCCACACTTTTCAGATCATTTGGGGGGAGAGTCAGCACAGCTGATTTTAGCTGTGTCATATTACAAACCCTTCTATCAGCTCTCCTTCTTTCGTGGCACTGTAAGATCTGCTGTACTGCCCCTGCCCCACACTGCCTGTCCAAAGCTATGTCAGTAATTACACTTAATTCTGTTCTGCTCAAGGCTCCTCAGATAATGTATGACATTGACCACATGAAATTTGAGCTGAACTGTGTGGTCGAAGATCAATTCAGAGAACCTCAGAAGAACAAAAATACAAGTTACTGATTCTGCAACCAGCAATAGACAATGCAACACAAAGGCTATAGAAGGCAAATGGTGCATTTTTTATAACATCCAATTGCAAAAATTATTTTTAGCTACAAATACATGACTTTAAGTCATAAAAATGCTCTCAAAGGTGTGCCGTTGTATACACTAATGTTGTACAACAGTAAATCTAAAACAGTAATAATGATTTGCCTAAAGCAGGGGTCCTCAACCATTCAAACCTTGAGAGCCACAATCAGTTCTGAGATATGATTGTGTGCCACATCCATAGCATCTACTCTGTCCCACTGTGGTAACATCCAGAGCCCCAACTACTGGTATAGTAACAGCCAAAAATTCAACATGAAGCACCATGTGCCACCTTCCCTCATAGGTTCCCATTTTACCCCATTTGGAATTCTCACATTTATTTACTTTTATAGCGCCAATTATTCCACAGCACTTTACAGATATTATCGCCTGTATCCCATTGGGGCTCACTATCCTATCAGGATGTCTTTGTAGTGTGGGATGAAACCAAAGAATCTGGAGGAAACCCACGCAAACATGGGCAGAACATACAAACTCCTTGCAGATGTTGTCCTTGATGGAATTTGAACACAAGACCCGAGTGCTGCAAGGATACACTCCTACCTACTAAGCCACACATGAAATATTCCACCAAGCTATCAAATCCAAAATAAATAACCCTGTATCTAACAGTATCATCCTATCTCCAGCCTACAATATTTCCCCCCACCAGTATGTGCTTATCCGTAAGTGCTTTTCCATGCTAGTCAATTCACAAAAGTCACTATGTGGAGACCTTCTCTTCATTGCTGTTTGCTAGACACATTTCTAACCCACCAATTGGCAGTCGGCTGTGAGCCACACATCATGGGCCCGTGTGTGCCACATTTGGTTCCCAAACCACAGGTTGATGACCCCTGGTATAAGGGCACAATGTTTTGATGAATAGTATCTGATTTTGCCAGGCTCAGATAAGAGTATGAAAAATCATCTGATTTTCATCCATAAAACTTGGACAATTTTCATGCATAATTTATTTCCATGTAACATGCGTGTGGTATTCGTTTTTATACTACAAAATTTTAAAATGTGCAGGATCAAATATAGTATCCTAAGTGAATAATGGCTATGTATCCATAAAAACCGGATGCTGCACAGGTGATCCACATGAGATACAGTTTTTTTGCGCACCCATAACTTGTATAGCTACTATTTTATAAAATACTCAGAAGGGAATAGCATATGTGCATTTTTCACATGTGTACAAAATCCATGTGAAAGAAACTGTCATCTGAATAGTCTGATTGAATTATAATGGTGATGTGCTGTCTGATTTTCACTTGGACAGCACACATCCGTAAAACACACTCGTCTGAACGAGCCCTTATATGCTAAGCAGCTAAGGCTGAATAAAAGTAGAACAGGGCATTTTCAGTTTATTAGAGCTTTTTTTAGTAATAGCTGTTTTTTAACGCTATAAAACACAGATACACATGCTCATACTAGGCTTTTGAGATCGGTAATCATTTTTCTCTTAGTAATGTAGAACAAAACAAATGCTTTGTATTATAATGGTAATAAAACACTTGTGGATTTTGTACAGTGTAACATACAATCCCCACAGCTACACCTTTCTCTCATATTTAGGCTTATTGCTCTTACCTGAGCTTTTATATTGCTGGGAAAGCTCAACTACCAATATGCACATTATCTGATGATTTTATTGTGACATTGGATGCTGTTGGTATAATCGACATATCATATAGAGCCAAATTAGCAAATTCAAAAAGCATTTTTATATTTTTTGTGTATGTTTCTTTAAATATTCTTCTAATGCTAAAGCTTAGGATGTAATTATATGATACAATAACCATAATTATGTCCTTAAATGTCTGTTTACCTATAGAAATATTCGCTTCCTGTGATAAAAAAGCTATTAATTAGGCCAGGATACTACAATGATACATCTTACAGTAACATATCCATTATGCGTGAAACTATTTGGGGATCATCTGACATTTAATAGCAAATAGTTCAGGAAGAATAATCCTAGAATATATATGATGCTGTGATTTCCACTATCATCCTGATTTATTTGTCCTTAATTCTGCTTTTCTATTCCTGCCAGCTCTTGAATACCAAAAGCTGAGAATTTTAATATTTATACATTTAATACTGGAAATGTATGACATTTTAAAATGTATTTTTAAAGACACTTTTTTTTCCAAGCCAAAAGTTAAGGAAACGGTAATATTTCCCAATATATCAGAATTATATTGAGACTGTAGATGAATAGGTGGAGGCAGAAATTATTTATCCCCATAGCAAATTTTTGATGTTATGGAGGATCACAGCTCTTCAAAACGTTCCATGACTATGCCTCAGCATCAAAATCGTGCTTGCCCAGGTCTGTTTGAAAGCAATTTAATAACCAGAACTGGCAAGCATGAATTGAATGTTTACCAATTCGAATACTGACAGGGTAAAAAATAATATTTCTTTGTGTAATAAATTCAATCCAATAATAATTATTTTTTACTTCTATGGCAGCAACATATTCTGCATCCCTTTACAATTCAGATAGTACACATACAAACTAAGGCTGAATTAATATAGCCATATTTCGTAGTCCAAGTACAGACCCTGATGCACAGAGCAGCCACAGGTCTCCTGTCCTGAACTTGATAGTCTCATTGATGCATATTAGGCTGTCAAGTTCAAGTCAGGAGATGACCAGCGGTAAGTTCGTGTATGGGTTCTGTAAACAGGCTTCAAAACATGAATAAGTGAATCCAGCAAAAATTAGGCATCACAGACTAGTTATCAATTCAAAGTCAACTATCTGCTCACAAGAGCGTTCAGTCTATGTGAAAAGAGGAGTGACACAAAAGGTATAGTTGATAACAAATGACTGAGAGGTGCTTTTTGCTGGAACGCCCAAATTAAATACTTTAGGCTAAAAGTACTCTGTACACATTAAAGACAACCAAACGTGATGATTTTGGTGTGATCGGTCAAGCTGATCTGGCACTCTGGAGAGATATCTGCTAACCAAATGAGCATTCTTCCAGGAAATTGTATGGACACACAAGAAATAGGATCACCTAACAAGTAAGTCCTTACAGATAAGTATTACAAAGAAAAGTCACCCATGAGCCAATCTGTTTTCATAATAAAGCATGCAACTAAATATGTATTTTTTTTAAGTTAAAGGGGCTGTCCAGGACTTTAACATTAGATGGCTTATACTTCAGATATGTTATCAATGTCTGATCTGTGGGGGTGCAACGTTCAGCACCCGGATGATCAGTTGTTCAAGATATCAGAATGGCTGAAACTTCTCAGTTACAGAGCTGCGCAGCAACATCGACAGAATAGTGGCCATGGTCTTACTACATATTCGACTCCTATTGTTTTGAATGGTGGTATGTTGACTGATAGCAACACATTCTTGCCTAATCAAGGACTGGAGGTTACCACAATATCTATTTTTTTTGTTTCTCTGCCTTTTTGAGGAATGACCACAGTTCTTAAATGGATTTGATATTTAGGGAGTCTTCTGGACATGAACTTAAAACTTCAACTGTTCATCAAGCTACTGAGTTATCACTTTTACTTTGTGACATGGTGTGAAAAGCAAAATAAGCCACTAAATTGCACCTCGATTGGAGAAGGTGTTCTCTGAGGATGTTTAAATACCATTCTTTATTTATGACCATGTTCTTAGGCAATATTGTGAGTGAGCCCACTCCGTTAGATGAAAAGCAACTTCACACATATGAATGGTCTCAGTATGTTTTACTGTTGGCATGACACAGGATTCATGGTTGTGCTCATCTTTTCTTCTTAGGACAATCATTTTTTCAGACGTCCGGAATAGTCTGAAGGGGGTTTCATGAGTATGTGCCAAGTAGTAAAATATTATTGAATAATTACAGAAAAACAAAGTACATAATGTATAAAGAACAAAGAATAATGAGAAAATAATGTGGCCATAATAAGGTCCTATTCTGGTGTACTTACATGAACATTTATTTCTTCAACCTAATAACTCTAGCCACTATTTCTTAAGATGATGAAACTAAACTGAGTGCACAATTAATAGGCAATTTGTATTTTTGAAGATTAATTTTATTATTGAACAACTAAGGGTGCTGTCGGTCAATCCAAAAGGCTTATAAACCCAAATATTTTAGAAAGTAAAAGTGAGTTTTTTTTCTTTCCTACAATATCTAGGTGTGCATAATTATTAGACAAGCATTAGTGCACAGAATTAATATATGACGGGGTTTGGGAGTTAATTTTTGAGCCCATCTTCAACCCCAAAAGGTCTAACTAGTTCATCTTTAATAATACCAGCCCAAGCAGTACCCCACCTCTACATTGCTGAGTCAAAGTGGAAGTCTGTACTCATTTTTGATCCAGCAATGGGCCAACTATCTGGTCTCTTAAGAGTCACTCCAATATCATCAGTCCATAAAACCTTTGAAAAATCTCTCTTCAGAAGTTTCTTGGTCCGGTCTTTTTTTTCAACTTCTGTGACTTGTTCAGTGGTCAGCTTTCAGACTTCCTTACCTTGGCCATGTCTCTGAGCACTCAACATCTTGTACTACTTTGCACTGCAAGAAGGTTGCAGTTCTGGAATGTGATAGCACTGGAGGATAATAGGTTCCTGGTTGCTTCACCTTTCATCCTTCTCAAATATTTGGCAGTTAACCCATTCACGACCTTTGATGTATATTAACTTGAAAGTCATTACTGGGAGGGGATGATTTGTCATAACAGCCAGGGGTCTTCAGAAGACCCCTGAGCCTAGTCATTTTTGAGCCCCTGTGAATGCTGGCTCGTGGCCGACCTTCAAAGGAGATCCTAATTCCTGCAATACAAAGCAGTTCTAAAGCCCTGACATGTACAGGACAGGCAATTAATTAATTAATTGATCGCAGCTTCAAGTTTCCTAAAGGGACTATTAAATAAAAAAGGTTTTAATATGTGAACAAAATATAAAAAACACAAACGTTCAAATCACCCCCCCCCCTTTTGCCCCATTGTAAATAAAGCACTAAAAAAAATTTAAAATACATACCTGTTGTTAGGAGTCAGGATTATTCCCCTGCACAGGATAGATCCCAAGCCTTATCTTCCTCTGCGGTCTCCCATTCAGTCTCGACCGCAGTGGATGCTGCTCAGCAAAAGACATCAGTCTCAGCATCTTGCTCAGACTCAGGCTGTGCGCATAGTTATCGCTGCCTCTCCAGGTTCAGCTATGGTAACTAATAATAGACAGCAGTGAGCTGTCATTACTGAGACTACGTCCAGTATTCACTCTACTGAGCATGCTCGTGAGGTGGCAACCTCTCATTGGTGGTTGTTCATCAGCTGCTCAGGTCCTGCGTCGGTTCTGGATTGGCCCGCGAGCAAGGTCCTGTCTGATTGGCACAGTCTATAAAAGGATCTTTGGTGCACCAAGATCATTTATGCTATATGTGTGTGTGGAACACTATGATAGTGTGGACTTGTTTGTGTGTGCACAGGGCAGGTGTATAGTCTTTAGAATTCCGGCACCTCTGGAGAGGAGTTCATGTGTGTGCATACTCTGTGACTGTGTCCACTACCTGTTTCCTTGCCCCTGAGAGTGTTGCGTTCACCTGTGAAGTAACAGGGGATTTCACGTAGTGCCATTTTCTCTTGTATGGCATCTAGCTGCGCCACACTGTCTCGGGAAAGCTGTATTTCTGTCTCTACCCCTCTGTGAAGCTAACACAGTTGAGTAATTAGCTTCCATTCACACAGGGTGACATTTAACCCCGTGTGTTTTCAAGATCGCTTGCCACATGCTTCCGCCATCGTTTACTAGCTGCGGTGTTTCATGTCCGCATGGTGGACCCCGGGTTGCAATCGCACTTCATCTTAATTTATATTTAGTGCAATCTACCAGCCCTAACACCTGTTACGGTAAAAGGTGTAAAGAGAAAAAAAATAAAAAGCCAGAATTAGACTTTTTTGGCTTCTGCACATTGCAATAGCATGCAATAAGAGGCAATCAAAACATCGTATATAGCTCTCACCCAATCCCAGATCCTAAAAAAAAGGAAATGCTATTGTTCTCTGAAAATCTAATTTTCGTACAAAGTTCTGATTTATTTTTCACCACTTAAATAAAAAAAAACTATACATAGTTAGAATCTGTGTACTCGTACTGACCAGGAGAATCATATTGCCAGGTTAGTTTTACTATATATTGAATATGGTAAATAAGAAAAAAACAAAAAACTATTGTGGAATTGTACTTTTTTTTGCAATTTAACCACATATGCAATGTTTTGCCGTTTTCTAGTACACTATATGGAAAAGTCAATAGTGTCATGCAAAATTACAACTCGTCCCGCAAAAAATAATCCCTCATATGGCTATACTGATGTAAAATAAAAAAGTTATGGCTCTTGGAAGAAGGGGAGGAAACAATAAAAGCCCAAAAAAGGAAAATCACATGGTCATGAAGGGGTTAATGTGTATCTTAGCAAATTCCAGAGTGCTGCATCCCTCCGTAAGATTTTTAATAGTGATGGACAAGAATGCTCACTACTCGTGATTTCCCGAGCATTCTTGGGTGTTCTCCAAGTATTTGGGCGTGCTCGGAGATTTAGTTTGTGTACCCGCAGCTGCATGATTTGCGGCTGTTAGACAACCTGAACACATACAGGAATTGCCTGTTTGTTAGGGAATCCCCAAATGTATTCAAGCTGTCTAGCAGTCGCAAATCATGCAGCTACGGGGACAGAAACTAAATCTCCGAGCACGCCCAAATACTTGGAGAACACCCGAACATGCTCGGGAAATCTCAAGTAACGAGCATACTCGTCCTTCACTAATTTTTAACAATTTTTGACTTTTCAGGGTCAGCTAAATTTCTTTTATGGCCCATTTTGCTTGACGAAATCAAGCTGCCTAATAACTGTACAACTTAATAAGGAGTATTGTATCCTTAGACCATATTTTCTCTCATTACACAAATACACATAATCTGATCTGCTTCATCCAATAAGCGATCATATTCATACAGCTTGGAGTTGGAAAATCTGCAGAAAATGATGATATGGTCAGAATACTTCCTAATAATTTAGCATACGGCGGAAAAGGATCAATCTAATAGTGCAAACTACAAAAGATGCACTTTCATATTGGGAGATTAGCAGAAGTGTGGATTAGCCTGGAATGGCAATTATAGTACCGAAGAAGAATTTTAACTGCTTGAGATAAAAAAACAAGGAAAGTACCAGACTAAGATTATGTGAGAATAAGGAGACTGACTTCATAGGCTATAAATACTCTAGTGTTACATTTTTTAGCAGCTGTAACATCATTTGCTCACATATAGTGATTTGTGATAGTACAGGGACTTAAAAAGTCTTTTATTAGTTCTAGAGTCCAAAGTTATCCAAAGTTCTAAACTCTAGTTTTATTAACCCTTTACACCAAATCAATGCTAAAATCTTACACTACATTTATACAATTTTTAATTGATACTCATCTCTAAAAAAAAACACTTTTCTACATTGAATTAACTAAAAATGTATCTCTAAGGTATTAGAGATGAGCGGGTGTTCGTTGCTCGGGAAAATTCCTAATACTCGTACGCTCGTTTCGAGTGGTGAGTATAATGGAAGTCAATGGTAAAGCTAACTCTAGTAAGAGATCTGGGGGCAGTGAAAATGATCAAATGAATGGGAAAAGTACTAAATGGAAGGAGAACAGCATGGGGAAGACCCTTGGAAGCATCTCTGACTCCCTGATCACTTCTACAATGGTGTAACACTTTTACTCCACTTTAAAGAGCGGCAATAAAACATTCCAAAAAGACGAGAAATTGCATTTTACAGGGGAAAAAATGTTGAGAATTTTTTTCCTACATAATAATAATAAGATGTATAACTATGTGCTTAATTCTAAAACTCTGGGCAAAACCGTCAATGAAAAAGACCTGGGTGTATGGGTGGATGACAAACTCACATTCAGTGGCCAGTGTCAGGCAGCTGCTACAAAGGCAAATAAAATAATGGGATGTATTAAAAGAGGCATAGATGCTCATGAGGAGAACATAATTTTACCTCTATACAAGTCACTAGTTCGACCACACTTAGAATACTGTGCACAGTTCTGGTCTCCGGTGTATAAGAAAGACATAGCTGAACTGGAGCGGGTGCAGAGAAGAGCGACCAAGGTTATTAGAGGACTGGGGGGTCTGCAATACCAAGATAGGTTATTACACTTGGGGCTATTTAGTTTGGAAAAACGAAGACTAAGGGGTGATCTTATTTTAATGTATAAATATATGAGGGGACAGTACAAAGACCTTTCTGGTGATCTTTTTAATCATAGACCTGAGACAGGGACAAGGGGGCATCCTCTACGTCTGGAGGAAAGAAGGTTTAAGCATAATAACAGACGCGGATTCTTTACTGTAAGAGCAGTGAGACTATGGAACTCTCTGCCGTATGATGTTATAATGAGTGATTCATTAATTAAATTTAAGAGGGGACTGGATACCTTTCTGGAAAAGTATAATGTTACAGGGTATATACACTAGATTCCTTGATAAGGCGTTGATCCAGGGAACTAGTCTGATTGCCGTATGTGGAGTCGGGAAGGAATTTTTTTCCCCATGGTGGAGTTACGCTTTGCCACATGGGGTTTTTTTGCCTTCCCCTGGATCAACATGTTAGGGCATGTTAGGTTAGGCGATGGGTTGAACTAGATGGACTTACAGTCTTCCTTCAACCTTAATAACTATGTAACTATGTACTATATAATGACATGTATATAAGGCAACATTTAAAAAGGATTTAAAATTATATATAAATTACGTAAACCAAAATTTATTTTTGTATTAAAAAATAAATTTGGGTTTCATTTGTGAAGGAAGTAAGAAGTGTCAAAAAAAAGGAACTCAGATACACCCTGTATTAGATATAAAGGAGGGCCTCAACCACATTCTGTTCAAATTGTCATGTATCGGTACTCCTTGACCCATAAATATGCACTTCTCAGGGTTGTATACCAAGGAAATATACTCCAGACCATGGAATAGTCAATGGGTGAGCAACAGAATACCGATAAGGGTTTTTGCACACGATGAGGAAAATTTCTGCACCATTTCTTTATCTCTTGGCAGAAAAAACGCAGATGGAAAAATGTAGGTTTTTTCATTTTTTGAGTGTTTTTGCCTGTGTTTTTGATTGATTTGAGTGAAATACCGGTAAAATTTTGAACAAGTTTTTTGAGGCTTATACAGCAACAAAATGTATCCAACAAGGTGTAATACCCTGAAATATTTTTCTTAACTTTTTGTAAGTTTTACATACCATCGTAATGCAACAATAACTGTGTTAAACTGGATGGATTAGTCACTGAATCCATAAAAAAATTTTGAACTAAAATATTTTGAAAGTGTAGTTCATATACTTATACAGTCATAAAGGCTTTGCAGAAAGTGCAAAGCCTGACAGAACTAATGAGGAGGGTCATCCATAGACCTCTGAAAGGCAACAACTGGCGGATCAGTGTGGGCTTATCTTTGGCTTTGTGCATGTTTAGAAGAGTGAGCCTGTCTGGATTCTCTATTGACAGGCGAAAGCTCCCCTAACGGCACTTAAAACCCACTCACACGAGATGCTAGCACTAAAGCAGTACAACACCTCCAAGGCATAGTGGGACAGCTCATGCCTGGTGTCCAGCTTTGAGACCCAATAGCTAAAAATCAGAGGAATTTGGAAGTATGCCAGGTATTGTAAAATAAAATTGTCCCATGCTTTTGACAGTGTACTCCTGCCTCTGCTGTGTGTCTCCCTGGCCTCTCCTCCTTGGTTGGGCAAGGAAGCTGCTAGCGTTGAATGATAGGAATTTTTTCAACAATGGTCTTTAGGTAGAGCACCATTTTTAGAAAACCTCTCCACCTCAGGAAGAAGAGATGCAAAGTTCTCCTTGTAGCATGGGTCTAGCAGCGTAAACAACCAGTACTCTTTTTTGGTTAAGATGAATGTAATGTGAGGGTCACAGGAAAAGCAGTGGTACATAAAGTCGGCCATATGTGCCAAGCTCCATACATCCAACACATCCCTGTCTCCAGCATGATGACGACTCTTCATCTCCTCCTCCCTCTCTTGCTCCTCATTCCCATCATCAGCCCATCCATGCAGGAGAGACAGGACAAAGGTTGTTTGGCTACTAGCCTCAGTTGCACTAGCCATCAGTTCCTGTTCCTCCTCTTCAGTGTCCCCATCATCATTGATGGCCAATCCGCGCACAGGCAAATGAGATGAGTCTAGGCTGGCTACAACATCTGTCTGTCTTCCTCCATCCCCACCTGGTCTGCATACAAAGCTTCATGTTTAATTGTGAGTAATGACTGTTTAAATAGGCACAGAAGTGGGATAGTTGCACTGACTATGGCATCATCGCCGCTCACCATCTTGGTGGAGTCATCAAAGTCTTGGAGAACTACACAAATGTCAGACATCCATGCTCACTCTTCAGTTGTTATGTGCAGAGGCTGATTAGAATACTGATGGGAGTGTTAAAGCTGGTTCTCAACCACTCTTCTGCTCACAAAGCCTTGCCAGTATGTGCAGTGTGGTTACAGCGCATGGTGAGCTGGCACTTGGATGCGCTACTGCAACACCACCAGAGAAATGGAAGCTGCAGAAGACTGGCGACAATGGGCGCTAATGCAATGTACCTTGCAGGAAGCTGACAAA
Organism: Ranitomeya variabilis; assembly: GCF_051348905.1. NCBI lineage: Eukaryota > Metazoa > Chordata > Amphibia > Anura > Dendrobatidae > Ranitomeya > Ranitomeya variabilis. The sequence goes on along the minus strand of NC_135233.1, from coordinate 916,060,694 downwards.
TCTGGATGATTCAGAAACTGCTGAACTACCAAGATGAGCACATGTGCCAAGCACGGTACATGTGTGACCCTGCTAAGCTCCACAGCAGCCACCAAGTCACGCCTATTATCACACATGACAATGCCTGGTTGGAAGTTCAGAGGCAAAAAACACAAATCTGTCTAATCTTTTATTTCAGTAACTGTGCTGCGGTGTGCGGTTTGTCTCCTAGACAAATGAGCTTCAGCAGAATTTGTTGCTGCTTCACTGAAGCAGTTCTGCAGAGCTTCCAGATAATGTAGACGACGTGCTCTGAGATAGCACATCAGTGATGAAGGATGAGGAGGAGCATGAGGGGGTGCAGGAACTGCTGTAGGAGGTTGGGAAAACCTGACAGAAGTAGGGTCAGAAATCCTTGGGAGCACATGCTCCGTGCCATGCTGGCACTCAACCCCAGCCTCCACAATGTTCATCTAGTGTGCCATCAGGGAAATGTAGCTTGTCCACGTGTCAGTCATTAAGTGGACAATGCCAATAAGTGCATTGGTAAGGGCACGGGTGATGTTCCTGGACATGTGCTGGTACAAGGTGGGGATGTGACATTGGGAGAAAAAGTAGAGGCTGGGGACTGAGTACTAAGGGACGGCTGCCGCATGAGTCGGTGGAATTCTTCTGTATCTACCAGCTGGTGGGTGGCTAAGAACTTTTTTCTGTTCCAAGGCCTGGGGTAGGGACAGCTGAAAGCTGGGCTGAGGCAAGGATTTGGAAGTCCCTGATGATGGTAAGTCAAAATGCACAAAAGTTCTAAACTGGGGAACACCTAACTCTTTGATGGAGAAATGCATGAGTGTCAGTGCACTGAGCAACAGTTTCCAGCCTTGTCCCTCTGGTTACCTCATTTACTCTGTGTTTTGGTTCTGCTGATCTCTTCCCCTCAGCACTGCTGTCCTTGCTCTGCATGCCAGCTTCACCGATTGGGTCGGTGACTTCGTAATCCACCACCTTGTCTTCCACCACCTCCTTACTTCATGACTGCTCTTAGTTTTGTGCATCACAAAACAACAAGTCCTCCTGTCCCTCTTGGAGCATGCAGGTCGAGAGGCCACAATCAAGCAATGATATTGTAAAGATCTCCAAGGAGTGTCCTAGTGTGGGATCACTAGTCTCCTGGGACTCAACGTGGTGGGAGAAAGGAGTATCAGGGTGAGGATTCAAACTGTAAGCTGGTGAGACTGGACCGTGTGGAAGACTCTGTGGTGCTGCCAAGCCTCGTGAAAGCATTATCTGCTATCCAACCAACCACCTGTTCTCACTGGATGGTTTCAGACGTGCTGTACAGTGCCTCCCTGCAAACTGGGACAGGAACCTATGGGTCTTGGATGAGCATGTTTCTTGTGCTTCAGCAACAGGTGCACTTGCACCTGCCCCACGTACTCGGCCTCTGTGTGCACCATCATCAGCATCTCCACTTCCCCATCCCTTAACGAACACCTTATGCATTTTGTATTGCTAGGTCTCTTGAAACCTAGTTTATTTTTAATTTAAAAAAAATTGGTCATCTGCAACAATCAAAGCGGAATTTTGGAGTTTACTCCACTGTAATTTATCAGAAAGAAAGCAAAGTGTCCAGATCACAATCAAATTCAATCCAGAAATATGTTTTAATGCTAATGTAAGCCTACACATTTTTCTTTTTTTTTTTCAGATTTAGAGATCACAGAAATGTTTACAGACCAAGTAACATGGTATGGCTGTGAAATGGAAGCCTATGAAAAAGCTTGTTTTCAGTTTTACAGATCACAGAAATGTCCACAGACAACATAATACTATATGGCTGTGAAATTGAAGCCTACTAAATTTTTAAAAGTTTTTTCTCAGTTTTAGAGATCACAGTAATGTACTCCACACTGAAATGGAGTATGGCTGAGAAATGCAGCCCTGAAAAATGTTTAAACGATTTTTCAGTGTGTCATGTAACACAAAAAAGGACTTCAAGGCACGCATTACTTGATGAATCAAATTTATATTAAATTTTTACAGCCCCCACAAAAAAAGTTGCAGATATATATTTGGCAATGGACTGCACAGGCCTAATTCCTGTCTACAGACTGGATTCTGTCATTTTCCCTGCTCCTGCAACTCTATCTCCCTCCCTAGGCTAAATGCACATTGTATGTGATACAAACAGCAAAGTAAACAATTAGCCCTTAGAAGGGCTGTTAGTATGATGGCCCGTCTTCAGCACTAGTATCAAGACTACAGACATATGGTTCGTTTACTGTACACACAGGCCTAGACAAGCATTCTTTCCTTCCAATACGAAGTGTCACAGAGTTGTGCAATGAAGTCAGTGTGCCGAGCTGGGCTACACCTGTTCTTTTATAATCCGGACCGGCCACTGTGATTGGCTGGCCATAGATGGCCAATCACAGTAATGCCACAACCTGGATGGCTACGGCATTACGGTGACTCACAGGCAATCCCTGTATGCTTATTGACTGCGTAACAGGTGCCAAAGATGCGAGGCGAGGATTTGAGTTTGAACTCTAGCACTGCCTATTGCTCACCAAGAGCACATCTGAGCATCGTGATACTCGAGTGATAACGGAGTATCACCGAGCATGTTCACTCATCCCTACAAGATATGCCAAACTGCATTGGTAAACAATTATTTACATTTTGCAATATTGAAATCCACCAATTTTAACTATTGTTTGATCTTGTTTTTAATCTTGAACTGTGAATACAGATCTTGAGGTACTAGATAAAAAGAAAATATCTACACCTTCCTAATTGTTCTCAAATATATCAGTAGTGGTAGACCCTCACAAAATTAAGGTCACATAATGAAACATAGCATTAATGTAAGGATAATTTATTTAACGTTACATTGCTTGCTATTTGCCATCTGCGGGATAGCCCTACATCTCATTTCTTAATTAAAAATTCCTGAAATCCTTTGTCCTAAGTTCCCTATCTCTGTATAGGTACTTCTTTATCAAGCCTCCATTTCCTAACTTGGTTTTGCTTCTTTCCTTTACTATTTTCTCTGAATTTATTTCTATATCTATGTCTTAAAGGGAACCTGTCACTAGAAAAAATGCTATTAACCTGCTGATATGGGGTTAATATGCAGGTTTATAGTGTTATCTTACCTGCTCGGCATATGCACTTAACCGAACACTGCAGGAAGAAAATTAACTTTACTTCCCGTTAGCATTCGGTTTCAGTCAGGGGGCAGCGCCAGCATCAGTTCATTCACCCCGCTCTGAGTATACAGAGCAGCAGCTACATTGGGGCCTCCGTTTTTAGTAATGCTATTAATCTGCAGATTACCCCAATATCTGCAGGTTAATAGTGTTTTTTCTTCTAGTGACAGGTTCCCTTTAACTAAACCCTAACATTAGGCACTAGTCTATTACTCCTTCTGTTTCTGACTTCTGGCTTGTCCATTTATTGATAGCCTTATCCTTAAAAGGAATTTGTCAGCCGGTTGTTGCTATATAGTCTGAAGACAGCAGGGGATAGAGACTGAAAAATAGATGTCAGTGATGTGTTGCTTGGCTGTGTACTGTTGTTTACTTACAGTGGGTACGGAAAGTATTCAGACCCCTTTAAATTTTTCACTCTTTGTTTCATTGCAGCCACTTGGTAAATTCAAAAAAGTTTATTTTTTTCACATTAATGTACACTCTGCACCCCACCTTGACTGAAAAAAGCAGAAATGTAAAAACTTTTGAAAATGTTTTTTTTTTTAAAAAAACTGAAATATCACATGGTCATATGTATCCTTTGCTTAGACACTCATATTTAAGTCAAATGTTGTCCATTTCCTTGTGATTCTCCTTGAGATGGTTCTACTCCTTCATTGGGGGCCAGGTTTAATTAAACTGATAGGACTTGATCTGGAAAGAACCACATCCTGTCTATATAAGACCTCACAGCTCACAGTGCATGTCAGACCAAATGAGAATCGCGAGGTCAAAAGAACTGGTCAAGGTTCAGAGACCGAATTGGCAACGCACAGATCTGGCCAAGGTTACAACAGAATTTCTGCAGTACTCACGGTTCCTAAGAGCACAGTGGCCTACATAATCTTTAAATGGAAGAAGTTTGGGACCACCAGAAGTGTTCCTAGACCTGGCCGTCCAGCCAAACTGAGCAATCGTGGGAGAAGAGCCTTGGTGAGAGGTTAAGAACCCCAAGATCACTGCTGTTGAGCTCCAAAGATGCAGTAGGGAGATGAGAAAGTTCCACAAAGTCAACTAGCACTGCCCTCCACCAGTCGGACCTTTATGGCAGAGTGGCCTAATGGAAGCCTCTACTCAGTGCAAGACACATGAAAACCTGCATAGAGTTTACTAAAAACACATGAAGGACTCCCAGACTATGAGAAATAAGATTCTCCGGTATACGAAGATACAACTTTTTGGTGATAATTCTAAGTGGTATGTGTGGAGAAAACCAGGCACTGGTCATCACCTGCCCAATACAATCCCAACAGTGAAATATGGTGGCGGCAGTATCATGCTGTGGGGGTGCTTTTCAGCTGCAGGGACAGGACGGCAGGTTGTCATTGAAGGAAGCATGAATGCGGCCAAGTGCAGAGATATCCTGGGTGAAAACCTCCTCCAGAGTGCTCTGGACCTCAGACTTGGCCGAAGGTTAACCTTCCAACAAGACATTCACCCTGAGCACACAGCTAAAATAACAAAGGAGTGGCTTCAGAACAACTCTGTGACCATTCTTGACTGGCCCAGCCAGAGCCCTGACCTAAACCTAATTGAGCATCTCTGGAAAGACCTGAAAATGGCTGTCCATGAACGATCACCATCCAACCCGATGGAACTGGAGAGGATCTGCAAGGAAGAATGGCAGAGGATCCCCAAATCCAGGTGTGAAAAACTTGTTGCATCATTCCCAAGAAGACTCATGGCTGTACTAGCTTAAAAGGGTGCTTCTACTCAATGCTGGGCAAAGGGTCAGAACACTTATGACCATGTGATATTTCAGTTTTTCTTTTTTAATAAATTTGCAAAAATTACTACATTTCTGCTTTTTTCAGTCAAGATGGGGTGCAGAGTGTACATTAATGAGAAAAAAATGAACTTTTTTGAATTTACCAAATGGCTGCAATGAAACAAAGAGTGAAAAATTTAACCCCTTCACGACATGCGCCGTACTAGTATGGCGCATGTCGTGTCTCCCCATTTGATATGGGCGCCAGCGGTGAGCCCACATCAAAGTTGCGACATGTTAGCTGTTTTGTACAGCTGACATGTGCACGCAATAGCGGCAGGTGAAATCGCGATTCACCCGCCGCTATTAACCTGTTAAATGCCGCTGTCAAATGCTGACAGCAGCATTTAACTACCTCTTCCGGCCACGCAGCCGGAAATGAGCCCATTGCCGACCCCGTCACATGATCGGGGGTCAGCAATGCATCAGGATGGTAACCATGGAGGTCCTTGAGACCTCTATGGTTACTGATGCAGGCCTGCTGTTAGCGCTACCCTGTGGTCGGCGCTCATAGCAAGCCTGCATTTCAGCTACATAGCAGCGATCTGATGATCGCTGCTATGTAGCTGAACCAATCGAGTGGTGCCAGCTTCTAGCCTCCCATGGAGGCTATTGAAGCATGGCAAAAGTAAAAAAAAAAATGTTTTTAAAAGTATGAAAAAAATAAAAAAAATATAAAAGTTTAAAACACCCCCCTTTCGCCCCATCCAAAATAAAACAATAAAAAAAATCAAACCTACACATATTTGGTATCGCCGCGTTCAGAATCGCCCGATCTATCAATAAAAAAAGCATTAACCTGATCGCTAAACGGCGTAGCGAGAAAAAATTTGAAACGCCAGAATTGGTCGCCGTGACATTGCACTAAAATGCAATAACGGGCGATCGCAAGAATGTATCTGCACAAATGTGGTATCATTAAAAATGTCATCTCAGCACGCAAAAAATAAGCCCTCACCCGACCCCAGATCACGAAAAATGGAGACGCTACGGGTATCGGAAAATGGCACATTTTTTTTAGCAAAGTTTTCAATTTTTTTTCACCACTTAGATAAAAAATAACCTAGACCTGTTAGGTATCTATGAACTCGTAATGACCTGGAGAATCATAATATCAGGTCAGTTTTAGCATTTAATGAAGCTAGCAAAAAAGCCAAACAAAAAACAAGTGTGGGATTGCACTTTTTTTGCAATTTCACTGCAATTGGAATTTTTTTTCCCGTTTTCTAGTACAAGACACGGTAAAACCAATGGTGTCGTTCAAAAGTACAACTTGTCCCACAAAAAATAAGCCCTCACATGACCATATTGACGGAAAAATAAAAAAAGTTATGGCTCTGGGAAGGAGGGGAGCGAAAAACAAAAACACAAAAACGAAAAAGGGCCGCGGCAAGGGGTTAAAGGGGTCTGAATACTTTCCGTACCCACTGTGCAATGAAGGTTTATCACCTGGAGATTATCACTGCCATAACTAGATCTCACATGCCTGCTAGACTGACCATACCCCTCCTTTGATAAGCGGCTCACTTTCAATAGATTATGTACATAAAAGAACCCAGTGGGGGCTGGGTCAGCTTTTTCAGCTCTGTTACATACTACATCTAAAAAATATAATTTGATCACAACTGCTGCACCCATTTAACGAAGTGATACATCATTGGAATCAGAGTCCCTTTTCCTACGTTCCACTGCTCTCAGATAAAGTAGCAAAAACCGGCTGGAAGATTCTCTTTAATTGGGCATTCCAGTTTGATTCTGTTTGTATATTTTCTTTATCCTGTCCTAGCTCCTGAAAATTCTAGAGGTGAGCAATGGATGCCAGTAGTCAAAATAAATTTCATGTAATGTTTTATCGTGATAATAATGATAATTATATCATCCCGTGTCAAAGACAGCTTCATTAAAGACATTCTTCTTTGTAGATCTACTTGTACCATGTAGGTTGCATGTAGGTTGCGTGTAGTCTTTTGTTTTGTGCTGCTGAAAAAGTTCCATAGGTCCTACATAATGACATTAATAATTCTTATTTTGACACTTAAACAACTGTAAAAAAAGAAGTATTATATTTGATGAGCATCATCATTATGATAAGCTTTGTTTAGGACATTTTCAGCATCATAATATTTATCCAAAACCTACATGACACTATTTTGGCATAAATGAGGAGGTTACACTTAATTTAGGGGAATTGCCAGCCTGATTTTTTCAGTTGGTGAAAGATTGGCCAAAACGGGTATTTTTTCAACCTATGCTACTACCATATATAACAATGAGAAAATCAATATTCAAATGAAAATATTGTATAATTGAGTCCTTGCACCAAATATTCAAAAAGCATAAGGTTTTGTTCAGTGTATAAAGATTATTATGATGTAAACGCTTACATTTTACTACTAACTTTTAATGTTTTCTAGCAAGAATTAATTTAGAAGTTGAGGCCATTTGAAACCATTTAAAACCATACAGTTATGCTACCTTGCACTGTGAATGAGGTTTAATGATAGCTACCATCTCAAATTAGTTCCACGACAGAGAGCAATACTGATTTTCTGGTTCCTTGCACAACCAGATGTTAAATCACAAGGGGAAATTCATCAAGTCTTGTGTTTTATACAGATGCCTTCAGCTGCCCGAATGCCAGAGTCAGAAATGTACTTGTTATTTTTGCGGTAATGTATGCCACTCCTGTGGGGTAGGTTATAGTAAATCTGTCGGGCTGCATTAGGTCACTCCACTTCTACTGAGCCCCAAACACTTTTCGTCAGTTGACTGAGCTGTTGTAAAAATGTCAGAAGTCACACATTTTTTATGGAAATACATATAATTTTTTTAATGTTTTCTAACAAAAAATATTGACTGAATCGACCATTAAGTCTTTCAAATACAAACAAAACTATATAAATCAAGAACCGTTTAAAAGAGTGGAGGAGAAAAAAGTGGGATAACAATAAGCCCAATAGAGTAGCAATGGGGAGACCAAAGGAATTGATACTAACCTGGCATGGTTGTGTAACCACAACCACAAGAATGGCCCAATGCTGCTGGAGACACACAACTGAAAACATGAGTTGGAATAAAAGGGTTAATTCTCCACCACCGGTAGGATGGAAGAAAGAGGTATCCAGATATGCAGTTTATTAGGCCTCTTTCACATTTCCGTCGGTACAGGCCCGTCGCAATGCGTCGGGCCAACGTACCGATGGACGTTGTGAATTCTTTGAACGACGTGGGCAGCGGATGCAGTTTTTTGACGCATCCGCTGCCCATTCTGCAGTCCGGGGAGGAGGGGTTGGAGTTTCGGCCGCGACGCACAAAAAAAGTTACATTGAACATTTTTTGTGACGACGGTACGCCAAAAGACAACAGATCCGTCGCACGACGGACGCGACGTGGGGCAATCCGTCGCGAATACAAGTTTATGGGCAAAAAACGGATCCTGCGAGCACATTTGCAGGATCCGTTTTTTGCCCTAAACGACGGATTGCGGCGGATTGCAAATGACGGAAGTGTGAAAGAGGCCTTAGTCATCATGTTTTGGAGCTACAGACTTCTTCATCAGGACAATCCACAGTGTCACTGTGATACCACTTTCATCTCCATCCTTGATCTGTGCAGAATTAACCCTTTCATTTCAATTCAAATGTTGTTGTTTTTAAAAGAGGGCACATAACGGCAAGCTCCAAGCACGCAGCAATTGTATATGGGGCTACCACCACTGTTAGAGTCAATGAATATCAGCAATGCTTTGGGCAGCATGGTGGCTCAATGGGTAGAACTGTTGTTTTACAGCCTTCAGGTCTTGTGTTCAAAACCCACCAAGGGCAACACCGGCAAGGAGTTTGTATGTTCTCCCCGTGTTTGTGTGTGTTTCCTTTGGTTGCTCCAATTTCCTTCCACACTCCAAAGACATATTGGTAGGGAATTTAGATTGTGAGTCCCAATTGGGACAATTATGATGTTTGTAAATTGCTGTGGAAATACTGGTGCTACATAAGCGAATGAAATAATCTTAACATATGATTGTTTCACATTGTCGCTGAAAATGATTATTTTTGCTAAGAACATTTATCTAAAACTTTAATAATCATATTTATTCAACTAAAAAAGATTGATTTAAGTCATTAAGCTGCTCCTTAATAATTTTTTATCTAATATGAAGCCAGTTAAGATTAAGCTATAAATGGCATAATTATATGTTTACCATTTTCTGATGAGAAAAGTAATAGGATAATATGTAACTGCTGGGCATAGCCCAGTACTTGGAGACAGCATGGTGTGAACTTCATTATCTGTTCTAATTCTACAACAGTGCTGAAATACCGTCCTTTCCGGGGATGCAGAAGCCAGATCTTCTCTGCACCAAGACACCTAGGATGGAGGAGTTTAATCCAGTGAAAGATTCATCTGACAATGTATCAAATCTCCATTTCCATTTCTTTTACTGCAAATACAAAAGTTTCTGGTTTACCAAACTTTGTGATTGCCATAGTAAATCTTATGAAATGAAAATTACCATTAGCTGACTGTTCATGAAATGACAAAAAAAAGTTTGGAATACTCAAGACAGTAATTTATCATTGCCCTGCAGCTGGCTATGAAGGTCATACAGATGAACAGATTTATGGGTTACTAATATATAATTTGAAATTCACTCAGGTTCCTGCATACATTTATATGCACACATCTTTTGAATCTAGAATCTGCTGCCATTTCACTTTGCAGCAGGAAGCAACCAGAAGTCTTTTCAATTACAGACGTCAGATTTTTCATATTAAGGAAATATTGGGTATATTTACATATAATTTTTACAATAGTTTTGGCACACTCATTTTCCATTTCGTTGGAGATATTTTATGTTTATTTTAAATAAAGCCTTCAATTGTTAAAAATAATATAGCTGAAATATACTTTGTCTACTTACACTAAAGCTACAAAGTCAAACCTTAGGTGACCATCTGCCTTAGGTGACCATCTGTTGACTACTATTTTATGCCAGTGGTAGATTAACATGGCAGGTGGGTTACAAGGCAGATAGATTCCATAACATTTTTTTTTTTGCAACAGAATTTGCTAATGCTACCTACTGCGGACAAACATACACAATTAAGTAGCTGCAAAGATCATAAGCAGAAGCAAAATCAGCATGGAAAGTGTATGGTTCCTGCCAGGAAAAGTATTACACATGTGAATTAAAAACTTGTAAGATATTTTCAACTTTCAGCTTTAATTTCCCTTTCACTTAGTACAGTTCTCATGGACAAGTCAATCATTTTGCTTGCGGAGGGATTTCATAAAAAGTAATTATGCTGTTGTCATATTTCTGTATCTTCCAAAATGAAGAGTGTAAGGACCTCTTATTCACTTTGTGTGGATGAAATCTTTCTTCATTAGGGTTAGTCGCATAAAATCTAATTTAATTAGAACAATTACTGAATAGAAAAGCAGGATTAAATTTGTCTTGTCTAATGACAAATCTCACTTCCTTGGCAGCATCTTAAAGCAGGGCATGCATGACTGATGAGGAGTTTCATGAATAAAAATATCAATTCCTAAAACAATAGAAGTGCAATAGAGATTATGCCAAAAAAATGACTGGCCAATTAAAATGCCTTACAGAGGTTAGTAAAGGGCAATGATATGAAATGTATATTTATAACACTCAATGTCTTCTCAATTTTCTAAATGTGATCACTTGTCTTTAGTGTAAATTAAAGAGAAAAAGTGATCAATCTTTAGAGCATGAACCAAATTCAGAATTTTCTCATGATCTACTGATATTTGTGCAAGCATGGAAATAGTTAAGTATTCTTCTAACTTGATCAAATAAACTCGAGTAGAATTGAATTCTGATTGAATTTTACAAAAATCTGCATTCACCAAATTGAGGATTTTTTGTAATTTGCTTCTGCACAGATTCAGCAAAATGGTGGCTATTGTTGCCATTTTTCTGAGCTGAGAAGGGCCAACAAAAGTTTTAAATATATTTATGCTCACCTTACTGGTCACCTCTCTGGACCCTGCGCTGCTCATTATCACTCGTCCGTCCTGTCGCATTTTCTGATCTTCGTTGTGAGCTTTGAAATTTTCAGGCCTCTCACACTGAGCTGGAACAGATTTGTCCATGAAGGTGCAAGATCATGGAGCATGTCATATGATGTAATGATGTTATGCCCTTTTGAGCCCTTGAACAGACCCCTTCCAGGCCTCATCAGAGACAGAATTCCTGGTTCAATGTGAGAGGCCTGGGGACTTCAGCATGAGTCATGTGGATCAAAAGACAGGCTAAGGACTGGAGGGGTGAAAGCGAGAAGCGAAGGGGCTGGAAATGAGATGAGAACAATTACTTTTTTAAATTATTTTTTATATATTACATTTATGATACTCTGAAATCTGAAGATACTCTAAAGCATAATAAAGGGCATTAAATTCACATACAGGGTTGGCCATTTATATGGATACACCTAAATACAATGGGAATGGTTGGTGATATCAACTTCCTGTTTGTGGCACATTAGTATATAGGTGATGACCATGGCAGCCATTTTGAAGTTGGCCATTTTGGATCCAACTTTATTTTTTTCAAAGGGATGAGGGTTATGTGACACATCAAACTTGTTGAGAATTTCACAAGAAAAACAATGATGTGCTTGGTTTTAACGTATCTTTATTCTTTCATGAGTTATTTACAAGTTTATGACCACTTATAAAATGTGTTTAAAGTGCCGCCCATTGTGTTGAATCGTCAATGCAATCCTCTTCTCCCACTCTTGACACACTGATAGCAACACTGCAGAAGAAATGCTAGCACAGGCTTCCAGTATCCATTGTTTCAGATGCTGCACATCTCGTATCTTCACAGCATAGACAATTGCCTTCAGATGACCCCAAAGATAAAAGTCTAAGGGGGTCAGATTGGGAGACCTTGGTGGCCATTCAACTGCCCACGATGACCAATCCACTTTCCAGGAAACTGTTCATGTAGGAATGCTCGGACCTGACACCCATAATATGGTGGTGCACCATTTTGGGTGTCAGGTCCGACCATGGCTATACATGGTATTAAGAAATTAGGCATGTGAACTTTTGATCAGAGTCATTTGGATGTTTTACAGTAAATGGCTGCCCACTCTCCCCAGTCCCACAAGCTCGCTGCCTCGGGGTAATCCTTGATGCTGATCTCTCCTTCAATCCACATATTCAAGCCCTTTCCACTTCCTGCCGACTTCAACTCAAAAATATTTCACGAATCCGTACATTCCTCAACCAAGAATTTGCAAAAACCCTAGTCCATGCCCTCATCATCTCTCGCCTCGACTACTGCAACCTCCTGCTCTGTGGCCTTCCCTCTAACACTCTCGCACCCCTCCAATCTATTCTAAACTCTGCTGCCCGACTAATCCACCTGTCCCCCCACTATTCCCCGGCCTCTCCCCTCTGTCAATCCCTTCACTGGCTCCCCATTGCCCAGAGACTCCACTAGAAAACCCTAACCATGACGTACAAAGCCATCCACAACCTGTCTCCTCCATACATCTGTGACCTCGTCTACCGGTACTTACCTACATGCAACCTCCGATCCTCACAAGATCTCCTTCTCTACTCCCCTCTTATCTCCTCTTCCCACAATCGTATACAAGATTTCCCTTGCGTATCACCCCTACTCTGGAACCCTCTACCACAACACATCAGACTCTCGCCTACCATTGAAACCTTCAAAAAGAGCCTGAAGACCCACCTCTTCAGACAAGCCTACAACCTGCATTAACCACCGATCAACCAAACCGCTGCATGACCAGCTCTATGCTCACCTGCTGTATTCTCACCCATCCCTTGTAGATTGTGAGCCTTCGTGGGCAGGGTCCTCTCTCCTCCTGTACCAGTTATGACTTGTATTGTTTAAGATTATTGTACTTGTTTTTATTATGTATACCCCTCCTCACATGTAAAGCGCCATGGAATAAATGGCGCTATAACAATAAATAATAATAATAATAATGTTTTGGGTTGTCATTATGATTTAGAAAGAGAAAACACAGTAGTTTGACGATAAATGGCTTCACCCAACCACTAACCATGAGTAGAGAAAAAGTTTTGGTGTTATCATTCATATTCTCTCAAAAAAGGATAAGAAAGCAAACATTCTGTAGGGAATGTAAACTTTTGAGCACAACAGTACATTATATACTGATTAAAGCTAGACACTGGCACATATTCCACATTTTTTAGGAAATTAATTTAAACAGTAGGTAATTTTCTGGGTGATACATTCCCTTTAAGAATTAGGAGTGGCATTACATATTCTTGTCTTCTCAAGGGTACATCAGCCATGGGGGTAAAGTTAATCTTGCGACTGAAGAACTGATGAAAGGAGCAATGCATGGATAAAAACAATGTGATATGGTAATGACTTTCAGTCAATAGTTGCTTAAGTCGGAAAGAATATAACCTAGAGATATAAAGGTTAAATATGCCAAAGAAAATCCGTTCTGCAAGTCATTTCTCTAAATCCATTCCAACACATCAGATTTTAGTAAAAACTTGTCAGACTTAACAGCCTGCACTGGCAGCTAAAATTTTCAAGAGATTTCCTTTTTAAATACACATCAAGAACAGATTCAAAATATTTCATATAACAAAGGTTATTTTAGTGAAAAATCCAGCAGCTAATTATCCTTATAAAAATACTAACAAACTGTAACTGGCATGCACCAGGATCTCTGTGCTCTTAAATATGTATATGGGAGGATTGCAATCAGAGAGATTACAGAGATTTCTTATTACTCATTATGAAATTGCATGTTTCCAACTTTCAATTAAGCCCCCGAAATAGAGTCTATTTGTTAGCACGGAATAAATGCAATCGTTATAGGATGATGTAAATGTTCTTGATTATATCTTAAGATTTGATAACCGAAATGTTCCTTATGCTTGTCGGTAATAACATGCAGTTCTATATGCACCTTCATTTAACATGAAATCACATCTAAAGGTGACCATAGCTTAGAAAACATGAAACAGTAAATCCAGTACATTTTGTTAACTTTGTTTTCAGATATAGCATGCATCGGTTTTCAAAGATAAACGGGGGTGGGTTTCAAGAGCCCCAATTATTGACAACCAATTTGCTCCCATAAGCTACTGTATTATATAAACTCACAAGTGGGCACAAAATGCGTCTGTAATTTTTTTTGGGGGTAATACACCCTTCATTAGGCATGAAAAGATCACCAGAGGCAGCTATCTGATTTGTCCCCCAATGGTATTCTACAGCAGTTGGCTGTACAGTTTACAATATGGGGAATGGTGTAAAGTTCACCATTTGGGAATACTTATCACTCTCTCCAGTATTAAAATTTGCAAACATTTCTTCACTGTAAATCAAATCTTTAGGGAATATTCAGTGAAAATGGAGAATTAGATTTTCAAATGATCTGCTCATCTCTAGTGGACACTAAAAATAATGTAGTATTCTGTGGCACAAGTATATTTTTTACACCCAATGGAATAAACAAAGTTGTTGTCAACATTATTGGCACCCCTGAATAACAAGTTCACCATGTAAAATAAAAAAAATTGAAAAACTTGGCATGAGAAAATGATGCAAAAAGGAAAGCAATGTAATTACATTACATGATTAACCATTTCCCTGTGAAATACATATTTCACAATTGCTTGCGAGGTGGCAACTTGGTAGCCAAAGATGTGTGACATACATCATGGCAACTAATGGCTACATCTCAGCCTGGATCACAGCTACAGTAACGATCAAGGGCTCTAAGCATTTAAATGAGACCAGTATTGTGATTGAATTCAGAAAACAGGGCATTTCATAAAAAAAAATCACAGAAAAAGTATCTGCAAGATGGAAATGAACTGCAGGATGCAGCAGCGCCATAATAAAGGCTAAAGCAGTACAGGTGTAAAACATTGATGAAACAACCACTCGCATGCCGACCATTCATGGAGGGAGTTACTGCCTACAAATGCACACAGATAAGAATTGTAAAGGGCGCCAGTCACACAGATACGTGTGATGCAGTTTCTGGCTTAGAGCCTATTAGTGATGTCAATACTACTAGATCAGACAGGATGTCCAGATCTATAAAAGTGAACCCCACAAGACAGACACCCCAATTCACCCAACTAACATTAAAGGGCCTGGTTGCATCCTGCATAAGATGACAAATGGGCAATAAAAAGATGAAAAAAGATGTCCAAAATACATAAGGTATTGGTCTATATTTTGGACAAAATACCAACACAACCCCCGTCAACGGTCCCCAATTGTCTTGCGATTCCCAACACTAAAATTCAAAGCATTCACAGAAAAGCAAAAAAAATCACAAAAAAAGGCAGCCATATGTACAGACACCAGGACACAATATTAAATGCACTGAAGGATGCATGTTAAGTAGGAATGAGTGAATAGCTTTGGAAGACTCCTTATACGAATAGCTATAGCATTTACCGAATATCTGCCTCGGTAACCTGGATACCAGAGGCGCTCCCGAAAATCAGCTGTTCGGCGATGCTGCTGCATGTGTCGCGGCTGTGTGACAGTCACAACACATGCATGGAGAGCCCAACAAACAGGCTCTCCATGCATGTGACTGTCACACAGCTGAGACACATGCAGCTGTGGCGCCGAACAGCTGATTATAGGGAGTGCTCCAGGTATCCGGGTTACCGAGGCAGCTATTCGGTAAGCGTTATAGCTATTCGGATAAGGCATCCTAAAGTTATTACTATTGTAGGGTTTTATTCACTTGGTTGCGACAGGAGGAAAACAGGAGGCTTGTTCCTTAAAAAGTGGGTTTATTGCTTATTAAACCCAGAAGCCGAACAGAAAAAACAAACAGTCTTTAGATCAGGCAAACAAAGTAAAGAGGTCCTTAGCAGGACTCTGCTCCACCTAGCCTGTGGGCACACAGGCAGGCTGGAGTAGCGTCCAGTATTCCGTCTTGGTCTGGAGATAAACACAAGCAGGAAGCCTTCTCCCAACATACAGACCATATGCCAAACAACAAACTCCATTATATAGGCTGTAACTACACCCAGAGGTGAGGTATGTGGGTAGCCAGACCGGCTCATCTCGTAGTCCCGTAATCCGGTCCCAGGTGCAACAAATTAACCTCTTAGTGCTTACGTTCACTAGAGAAAATACTCTGGGTTACATCACAGAGAGCAGCCATCTGTGACACATACCTCCCATCGACTATGCGGCCATTAGTCTCCTTTCACTATGTAATGGTACACAAGATTTTATTTTTCCAGAAAACCAGATAGATTTTTAGTCATTACAGTTCTAAGGTTTTTTTTTAACCCCTTAATCCCATATGACATACTCTTCCGTCGAGGTGACCTGGGACTTAATTCCCAGTGACGGGATAGTACGTCATATGCGATCGGCCGCGCTCACGGGGGGAGCGCAGCCGTTCGCGGCCGTGTCAGCTGACTATCGCAACTGACATCCAGCACTATGTGCCAGGAGTGGTAACGGACCACATGATTGCAGCGTTCCGGCGGTATAGGCCGCGGGGCTACATCCGGGTCCTGCAGGGAGGTGGCTTACCAGCGCCTGCTCAGAGCAAGTGCTGGTAAGCCTGCAACCCCCCCTGCACAGTGCTGTGCAAAGTGTCAGATCAGCGATCTGTCACTATAACATGATTCCCCTTCCCCCGGGGCAATGTTATAAAGTAAAAAAAAAAAATATTCACATGTGTAAAAAAAAAAAAAATCCTAAATAAGGAAAAAAAAAATATTGTTCCCATAAATACATTTCTTTATCTAAATAATAAAAAAAACAATAAAAGTACACATATTTAGTATCGCCGCGTCCGTAACGACCCCACCTATAAAACTGTCCAGCTAGTTAACCCCTTCAGTGAACGCGGTAAAAAAAAACCAAGGCAAAAAACAACGCTTTATTATCATACCGCCGAACAAAAAGTGGAATAACACGCGATCAAAAAGACAGATATAAATAACCATGGTACCGCTGAAAACGTCATCTTGTCCCGCAAAAAACGAGCCACCATACAAATAATTATTTTTTCTATAAAATAGTTTTTATCGTATAAAAGCACCAAAACATAAAAAAATGATATAAATGAGGTATCGCTGTAATCGTACTGACCCGAAGAATAAAACTGCTTTATCAATTTTACCAAACATGGAAGGGTATAAACGCCACCCACAAAAAGAAATTCATGAATAGCTGGTTTTTGGTCATTCTGCCTCACAAAAATCGGAATAAAAAGCGATCAAAAAATGCCACGTGCCCGAAAATGTTACCAATAAAAACGTCAACTCGTCCCGCGAAAAACAAAACCTCACATGACTCTGTGGACCAAAATATGGAAAAATTATAGCTCTCAAAATGTGGAGACACAAAAAACATTTTTTGCGATAAAAAGCGTCTTTTAGTCTGTGACTGCTGTCAATCATAAAAATACGCTAAAAACCCCCGCTGTAAATAGTAAATCAAACCCCCTTCATCACCCCCTTAGGGAAAAATAATAAAATTAAAAAAATGTATTTATTTCCATTTTCCCATTAGGGTTAGGGTTGGGGCTAGGGTTAGGATTAGGGCTAGGGTTAGAGTTAGGGCTAGGGTTAGGGTTGTGGTAAGGGTTTCAGTTAGAATTTGGCGTTTCTACTTTTTAGGCACATCAGGGGCTCTCAAAACGCGACATGGCGTCCGATCTCAATTCCAGCCAATTCTGCGTTGAAAAAGTAAAACAGCGCTCCTTCCCTTCCGAGCTCTCTCATGCGCTCAAACAGGGGTTTACTGTTATGATCCTTAGTGGTTGAGGATCACAAAATACTCCAGCTAAGTAACAAAACATAGGACAAGCTTTAGGGAGGTGGTAAACTGGACTGACCGCAAATCTGAACCTATCCAACACACTAGAGGTAGCCGGTGAACGTGACTAAAATCCTAGATGTCTCGAGCCAGCCTGAGGAACTAACTACCCCTAGAGAGAAAGAAAGACCTCACCTGCCTCCAGAGAAATAATCCCCAAAGATATAGAAGCCCCCAACAAATAATAACGGTGAGGTAAGAGGAAGGCACATACACAGGGGTGAAAGCAGATTCAGCAAATGAGGCCCACTAATACTAGATAGCAGAAAATAGAAAAGGGGTCTGTGCGGTCAGTAAAAAACCCTTACAAAATATCCACACTGAGATTTCAAGAACCCCCGCACCAACTAACGGTGTGGGGGGAGAAACTCAGTCCCCTAGAGCAACCAGCAAGCGAGGAAATCACATTTTAGCAAGCTGGACAAGAAACATGATGAATGCTGATAATCAAAAAATAAACAAACAAAAACTTAGCTTGTCGTGGAGAGACTGGGAGCAAGGTAGTCACAAGGAATCTGAAGAGCACTGAATACATTGAGAGCAGGCAAGGAACTGAGTATCCAGGTGAGCTAAATAGGAAACCAACCAAGGATAACGAACCAGCTGATGCTGCCAACCTGCAGAAAGACAACACTACACAGTACCGCTTGTGACCACTAGAGGGAGCCCCAAAAAAAAGTTGATAACAGTTTACCCCCACATATGGGGTATCAGCGTACTCAGGACAAATTGCACAACAACTTTTGGGGTCCAATTTCTTCTCGTACCCTTGGGAAAATAAAAAATTGGGGGCGAAAAAATCATTTTTGCGAAAAAATATGATTTTTTATTTTTACGGCTTTGCATTATAAACCTCTGTGAAGAACTTAGTGGGTCAAAGTGCTCACCACACATCTAGATAAGTTCCTTAGGGGTCTACTTTCCAAAATTGTGTCACTTGTGGGGGGTTTCAATGTTTAGGCACGTCAGGGGCTCTCCAAATGTAACATGGCGTCCCATCTCAATTGCAGTCAATTTTGCATTGAAAAGTCAAATAGCGCTCCTTCCTTTCCGAGCTCTGTCATGCGCCCAAACAGTGGTTTACCCCCACATATGGGGTATCGGTGAACTCAGGACAAATTGTACAACAACTTTTGGGGTCCGTTTTCTCCTGTTACTCTTGGTAAAATATAACAAATTGGAGCTGAAGTAAATTTTGTGTGAAAAAAGTTAAATATTCATTTTTATTTAAACATTCCAAAAATTCCTGTGAAACACCTGAAGGGTTAATAAACTTCTTGAATGTGGTTTTGAGCACCTTGAGGGGTGCAGTTTTTAGAATGGTGTCACACTTGGTTATTTTCTATCATATAGACCCCTCAAAATGACTTCAAATGAGATGTGGTCCCTGAAAAAAAATGGTGTTGTAAAAATGAGACCTTGCTAGTCAACTTTTAACCCTTATAACTCCCTAACAAAAATAAAATTTGGTTCCAAAATTGTGCTGATGTAAAGTAGACATATGGGAAATGTTACTTATTAAGTATTTTGTGTGACATATCTCCGTGATTTAAGGGCATAAAAATTCAAAATTGGAAAATTGTGAAATTTTCACCAAATTTCCGTTTTTTTCACAAATAAACGCAGGTAATATCAAAGAAATTTTACTATTATCATGAAGTACAATATGTCTCGAGAAAACAGTGTCAGAATCACCAGGATCCGTTGAAGCATTCCAGAGTTATAACCTCATAAAGGGACGGTGGTCAGAATTGTAAAAATTAGCCCGGTCATTAACGTGCAAACCACCCTTGGGGCTTAAGGGTTTAAAGATGTACAGTATGGTGCAGTTGTGGACAAAAGTAGGAATGCTTTTAAAAAATAAAGTATGAGTAGTTGATTTTTATTCATAAAAAATGAAAAGTGAAGGAACAAAACAGAAATCTGAATTAAATCAATATTTGATACCGACCTTTGACTTCGAAACAGCATCAATTCTTCTACATATGTTTGCACACAGTTTTTGAAGAATCTCAGCAAGGACGTTGTTTTAAACATCTTGGAGAACTAGCCACAGATGTTCTGTGGATGTAAGCTTGTCCAAATCCCTGTCTCTTCATGTAATTTTACACAGATTTGATGATGTTGAGATCAGAGCTCTGTGTGCGCCAAATCATCACTTCCCGGACTAGTTTCTTTATGCACTAAACTTTATCAGAATGCACATGAGACAAATGTACCCTTACAAAAACACAGCAAAAATGCTGCAAAAAAACAAGGCAAACACTCAGCAAAACCAGCTTTTTTGATGTTATGTCATGCTACTGCCAAAAGAGCAGGTTTTGCCTGCAGAAAAAAAAGCTTCAAAAAAGCAACGTGTGAACATAGCCTTATAGTTAAGCCAGGTGGGATTTGATCTATTTGTTCTAAAAAAAAAAACTTGGTGACAATACATTTCCCAAAGAGAAATTAACACATAGGTTTTATCCTGGAACAGTACAGGTAAATATTTTACAATAATCTGTTCAATAGTATTAAGTTATGGACTGTATCGAATATATAGATCAGGTTTAGACATTTTGATACTAGTAGAGGGAGCATTATTTATTTCTATTCATATTTGATCCAATATTATGGGCATGATTTTTGAATAACCCCGGTGAATCTATTTTCAGCATTATCAAGTTCTTCTTTTCACCTCCCTTCATTATTACAGTTTCTCAATACTCTGGTAAGTTCTCCAACTTGTTTGGATTTGGTGGTGTTTGGGGTGACTGCTGGTTGCATACTTATGACCATGTGATATTTTTTTCTTTTTTAATAAATTTGCAAAAATCTCTACATTTCTGTTTTTTTCAGTCAAGATGGAGTGCAGAGAGTACATTAATTAAAAAAATGAACTTTTTTTGAAATTACCAAATGGCTGCAATTAAACAAAGAGTGAAAAATTGAAAGGGGTCTGAATATATTCCGTACACACTGTATATGAAGAGATAACATAATAGCTAAGCCATGTGTAATTTAAAGACCATGTTTTATCAGAAAACTGGGAAAGAATATCAGTAGAATATCTAATATACCCAGGAGTGTGTTGGACTAAGGTTGAAAAAATGAATCAAGCCGCTTTCCCAGATGTTCGCTAGCAGATCCAATACCAGTTATAATTAGTCTCAGGAGGTATAATACCTTTGTGTCTCTCAGGCAATGCATGTAGTGTGGGTGTAACTGGACTTTTGACAATCAAATGATCAAATTGTTTTTTGGCGAGAACACACAGGAAAAACCATCTTGAACTAATACACTAGTGAGTTTTGAGAACCGGTTGGTTTAGTTATTTGCAAGTAAAGTTTATGTGGAAGTATCAAGTATAGAAACAATTTGAGATTTACACATAGAAGAATCTAAAACAACTCCTCCTTTTTCTGACATTTTTATAACAATGTCCTGCATGTTGCTCAGTTTATACATAGCATTTTTCAAGGCTGTGTCATGCTGTGAATGTTCATGATTCGGGAAAGGGGCCCTGAACCGTCCATAGGATTGGGGCCCTAACTATCCCTAGTCCCAAAGGTACATCTAAAAGTGAGGAGGTTTGGGCCACTGGCCTTACTGTTCTCCTGTTATACCCTAAGCTGTACCCTCCTCCCTCCAGGAGGCCCAGGACAGAAATGATAGAGTAAGAATGACCCAACCAAATGAGAATAGGACAATGGGGAAAGCATACACTCCAAAACCACACACAACAATGTCCAGCAGCAACAATGTTTTCCATGTTAAGGGCTGGGTAGTGGAACCACTGTGCCGTGGCCCAAGAAAAGGCATATAACTAGGTGTCTCAGTGGCTGACGACATTGCGATCCAAGGAAAGACAAGAGGTGGGACCAGGTGCTACTCTAGAACTGACCTTGGGTAGATGACATCTAACAGGAACAGCCTGAAAGAAGGAACAGAAGATGCAAGCAGGCACTGTAGGAACACTGGAACCACAGATTCAGGCTGCACCGGCTGATGAACAGAAGAGCACTGGCATGTGTGGACTGGAACGAGTGATGTATAGATGAGCACTGTAGAGGTGCTACAGTATCTCCCCCCTTTATGCCCTCCTTTCTTCAAGCCCGCAAGAAACTTCTCCAGCAGAAGAAGGGTATAAATCCTCTCCATGATATCTACTCAGGACCGAAACCCCTCAAATCTACTAGAAAAAAGTTTTTTCCTCTTAACCTCTTTGTGGTCAGGATGCTCTTTACATTGAAGACACTCTCAGATCTGACTGGAATGGTACCCGGCTGCACGAAGGAGGGAACAAAGAGGACTGGCTTATCTCCTGTTTGAAGGATCCAGGCATCATTTGTCGGCATGTCTTTTAATACATTCAGAGGGAAGTTGTCTGAGAGTCTTGTTATGGGCAGAGGATGGACAGTTTGAGACAAAATCCAAAATATCCTTTCACATTGTTGGCTACCAATTAACACGTGAGATAAGCCATAAAAGTCCTTTTATGCCCAGCATGAATAGCCAACGTTGAAGAGTGAACCCACAACAGGACTTCCTTCCTATCCGATTCTGTCACAAATAACCTCCCTGGAGGGATGAGTCAAGGCCACTGGAGCCACCATGACCATCTTGGAAGGCTCAACAAAAAGTTAGGGTTCATCTCTTAGACCGGAGCAAGGGAAGAACCTAGAAAGTGCACCCACCTTGACATTTTTGTCAGCTGGCAAGAGTTGACGGGATGGGGCAAGACAGCCTTTGTGGCAAGACTGTCTCCAATGAAGCACTTTACTGGAACTCCAGTCCAGGATGGGTTCATTACTACGAAGCCATGGAAGGCCCAAGAGAAGTGGATGTGAAAGAATAAGCAACGCATAGAAGGCAATTTTCTCCGTATGAGCAGGGTCTAATTAGATAAAGCAGACCAGGGGACCTAACAGCAGGTAGGCAAATAAAAACTAACTTTGCAAACTTTGCCCAGGCACTTCCCAACAGGTGGAGATGCTTTAAGTAATAAATGTTTCCCAGCAATTGCCTGAAGACACTTTAGGAGAGAGCACAGTCTCTTTAAGAGACTGGAAACACACGCAGGCACAACTTAAAGGGGTTGTCCACTACTTTCAATTAACCCCCCAATGTATCCCCCCGGGGCCCCTAATGAATTTTCTAAATACCTTATGTTGCCATTTTCACCTGTGAGCGGCGCTATGCCGCTAATTTCCACCGATGTGGACTCTGGAAATTGACATGACGTCATAAGCAGGCATGACCAAGCCTCCACAGACAGCGGTCACTCATCAAGAGTGACTGGGCTGTGGGCGAGGCTGGGGTCAGCCTGCGGGCCTGGGGTCTGCGGGCGGGGCTGGGGTCTGTGGGTGGGCGGGGCTTGGGTCTGCGAGCGGGAGCGGGGCTGGGGTCTGCTGGCCGTGCTCATGTGCTGGGACGTGCGGCCGGTGGTGCTATGCCTGCTACAGTGACAGTGAGTGACACATTAGCCAATGATGGGAATAGTAGTCCCATCATCTGGCTAATGTGTTCAATGTAAAAAAAAAACACATACACATATACAGTACATACATACAACATACATTACACATACAGTGCATACAAAATACAGTACAGACATACAACATACATTACACACATACAGTACATACAACTTATAGACATACAACATACATTACACACATACAGTACATACAACTTATAGACATACAACATACATTACACATACAGTACATACAACATGCAACATACACCATACAACATGCAACGTACGACATGCACCATGCACCATGTGACATGCACCATGCGACATGCACCATACGACATGTGACATGCACCATGCGAAATGCAACATACGACATGCACCATGCGACATGCAACATGCGCCATGCTACATGCAACATACGACATGCGACATGCACCATACGACATGCAACTTGCACCATGCGACATTCACCATGCGACATGTACCATGTGACATGCGACTTGCATCATACAACATGCAACATGCACCAAGCGACATGCAACATACAACATGCGACATGCACCATGCAACATACACCATGCAACATGCACCATGAGACATGTACCATGCGACTTGCATCATACATGTGACATGCACCATACAACATGCGACATGCCACATACAGTACATACATGCAGTACATACATACAACATACATATAAACATACAGTACATATAACATAGAGTACATACTCACCCAGGGCCGGCGTCAGCACCCGGCGCACCCGGGCAAGTGCCGGGGCCCTGGCGAGATGGGGGGGCCCACTCACGCTGTCATAGATACAGCACAAGCATCTTCTCACTCGGTCAGTGCAGGGCCAGGCACATAGTGGTTAAGAGAAAGCAGCCAGCGTGACTGTTTGTGGGCGGAGAGAGAGCACATTCTCCTGCTCTGCTCTTGGCCCCAGGCTGGCTGCACTGCTGAACTGCAGATTCCGGAGGAGGTCCGAGCCTGAGTGAGTGCAATGATATCCCTCCCTGTATTTGCAGCTGAGCTGCTGAAGTATACACACTGTACAGCACCACTCCTCCTGTATATATACTGCACAGTACCACTCCTCCTGTATATATACACCGCACAGTACCACTCCTCCTGTATATATACACCGCACAGTACCACTCCTCCTGTCCTGTATATATATACTGCAGAATTTACAATAGCTATCACTCATGTAAGAAGTGAAATCTGGCATTGTACTATACCTATATTTCTCTGCTGTATCTGTGCATCATAAATCATGGTATGTGCTAGGCTAGGTTCACATTGCGTTAATGGGTGTCCGCTAGCGGACTCCGTTACATGGTGAAATTGTCGCACTTAACGCCATGTAACGGGTCCATTAACGCACCCATTGACAGCAATGTGCTAACGGGTCGCCAACGCATCGCTAGCGCGTGCCATTTTCGGCACGCGCTAGCGATGTCCCGTTACTTTCGGACGAGGTCCGTTCCTCGCTAGCACAGATCGGGCATCTGCGCTAGCGGGATCGGCAAACGAGATCCCTAAAGTGACATTGCGTTAGCACAATCCGCTAGCGCTATGCGCTAAACGGATTGCCCTAACGCAATGTGAACCAACCTAGCCTAAAAGGGGCCCACTGAGACTCTTTTGCCCGGGGCCCTCAAAAACCTGGAGCCGGCCCTGTACTCACCATCACCTTGTCACCTTGATCCCCGAAGCCAGTGTCACCTGCAAAAAATATTAAAATAACAAACAAACACTATACTCCCTGATCCGCAGATATCCAATTAAAACGAGTGTCCCACGACGATCTCCCGTGGAGAGCAGCACCATCAGCTGATGCAACTGCTCTCCAGGGGCTCCAGGAATACAATGATGGAAGGTATCCTTCCACAATGTATTCCCCACAATGTATTCTTACGCCCCTGTGAGAAAATAGTCCCTAGTCTCACTTCTGGCACTGCTGTGTGGGAAAATTCTCACACAGCTTTGCCATAAAGTGAGACCCTGAAGTAAGGTAACATCAGTGATACGCAGCAGGAGCCACTGTCTCCTGTCAGTGTGTCACTGTAGGGCCTATAGAGCGGTGACATCACCCGATGTCACTGTTCTATAGGGGAGATCGTCGTGGGACACTCGTTATTAATTGGACTACGGCAGAAAGTGAGTATACGGTTTATTATTTTTAATTTTTTGCAGGCATTCGAGTATGGTAAATATGGTTAAATTAAGAATATTAAAATACTTTTTTCTGGCTGTGTCTTTTTTTTTTTTAACCGTTTCACTACTATAGGATTAATAATGGATAGGCGTCTTATTGACGCCTCTCCATTATTAACCCGGCTTAATGTCACCTTACAATAGGAAGGTGACATTAACCCCTTATTACCCCATATCTCACCACTACTCAGGAGTGGGAAGAGAGGGGTTAAGTGCCGGAATTGGCGCATCTTACAGATGCACCATTTCTGGGGTGGCTGCGGGCTGGTATTTGTAGCCGGGGGGGCCAATATCCATGGCCCCTCTCTAGGCTATGAATATCAGCCCACAGCTGTCTGCGTAGCCTTTCTGGCTATAAAATATAGGAGGACCCCACATCATTTTTTTGGGGGTCCCCCTATTTTACTAGTAAAGGCTATGCAGACAGCTGTGGGCTGATATTCATAGCCTCGGAGGGGCCATGGGTAGTAACCTCTTCCCAGGCTAAAAATATTGGTCCCCGGCCGTCGGCTCTCCCCCCTCTGGCGCAGAAAATTGTGTGGGAGCCATTTTTTTTTTAACTGAAACATTGTTCATTAACCCCTTTCTGCCAGCTGACGGAATAGTACGTCAGCTGGCAGTATCCCCCGCTTTGAGGTGGGCTCCGGCAGCAGTGAGCCCACTTCAAAGCTGCAACATGTCAGCTGTTTTCAATAAAAAAAAAAAGGATTAACCTGATCGCTAAACAGCGTAGCAAGAAAAAAAATCAAAAGCCAAAATTATGTTTTTTTGGTCGCCGTGACATTGCATTAAAATGCAATAACGGGCGATCGAAAGAACATATCTGCACAAAAGTGGTATCATTAAAAATGTCAGCTCGGCACGCAAATAATTAGCCCTTGCCCAACTCGATATCTCAGAAAATATAGACGCTACGGATATTGGAAAATGGCGCAATTATTTTATTTATTTCTAGCAAAGTTTGGAAAAATTTTTCACCACTTAGATAAAAAATAACCTAGACATGTTTGGTGTCTATGAACTCGTAATCACCTGGAGAATCATAATGGCAGGTCAGTTTTAGGCTGTGTGCACACTTTGCAGATTTGGCTGCAGAATTTTCTGCACAAAATTTGCATCTAATGGCAGAAAACGCAGCTGCATTTTTTATGCGTTTTTTTGCACGGTTTTGATGCGTTTTTATGAGTTTTTTGCGGTTTTGATGCGTTTTTGGTGCTTTTTTCCACGGTTTTGATGTAGTTTATGGTGCAGTTTTGATGCATTTTTGATTCAGCTTTTGGTGCAGTTTTTATTGCGATTTTGCGTGTTTTTTGCATGGTTTTGATGCGTTTTTTTAATGCAGTTTTTGGTGTGGTTTTTATGCAGTTTTTGGTGCATTTTTTGCGTGATTTTGATGCAGTTTTTGTTGCGGTTTTTGTGCGGTTTTGATTCAGTTTTTGGTGCAGTTTTGATGCGTTTTTGGTGCAGTTTTCAGTCTGTTTTTTGCGCGGTTTTGATGCGTTTTTGGTGCGGTTTTGATGTAGTTTTGATGCGTTTTTGATGCAAACTGGTTTTTGATGCAAACTGGTTTTGATGCAGTTTTTGGTGCGTTTTTGATTCAGTTTTTGGTGCGTTTTTTGCGAGGTTTTGATGCCGTTTTTGGTGCATTTTTCTCGCAGTTTTGATGCAGTTTTTGGTGCGTTTTTTGCGCGGTGTCCATGCAGGTTTTGGTGCAGTTTTTGCAAGATTTTGATGCAGTTTTTGGTGCAGTTTTGATGCGTTTTTGATGCATACTGGTTTTTGATGCAAACTGGTTTTGATGCAGTTTTTGGTGCGGTTTTGATGCAGTTTTTGGTGCGTTTTTGTATGCGTTTTTGAAAGCTAAATAAAGATGTAATATTGAACAAAAAAAAATTGTGATGTCATTATTGTCCAACCTCATTTTTTTACATTCGTCCAACTCACACTCCATTACACACACAGATAGATAGATGATAGATGAGATGGATAGATAGATCTACATATAGATAGATCTGTAGATGCATACATCTATCTATTCATACAGTGGCATGTAAAAGTTTGGGGACCCCTGGTCAAAATTACTGTTATTGTGAACAGTTAAGCAAGTTGAAGATGAAATCATCTCCAAAAGGCCTAAAGATAAAGAGGACACATTTCCTTTGTATTTTAGGAAAAAAATATATATACTTTCTCATTTTTTACATTTTAAAAATTACCAAAAGGAAATTGGGCTTATGCAAATGTTTGGGCATCCTTGGAGATGTGTATGCTCAGAAATAACTTTGACCAATGTTTCAGACCTCACTTAGCCCGTTAGAGTTATGGCTTATTCACTATCACCGTTAGGAAAGGCCAGGTAAAACAAATTTCCCAGCTTTATAAAAACTCAGCCTTCTCTAACCTTGTGCCAAAAAAACAGCAGCCATGGGTTCTTCTGAGCATCTGCCTAGCAGTCTGAAAATGAAAATGGTGGAGGCCAGCAAAGCAGGAGAAGGTTGTAAGCAGATAGCACAGCGTTTTCAAGTTGCCCTTTCCTAAGTTCAAAATGTAATTAAGAAATGTCAGTTTACAGGAACAGTGGAGGTCAAGATAAGGTCTGGAAGATGAAGCAAAATTTCAGTGAGACCTGCTCGTAGTATTGCTAGAAAGGAAAATCATAACCACTGCTTGACTGCAAGAGACCTTCAGAAAGTTTTAGCAGGCCCTGGAGTTCTGGCACATTATTCTACTGTTCAGAGACACCTGCACAAATACAACCTTCATGAGAGTCATCAGAAGAAAACCTCTCCTGCATTCTCACTGAAAAATTTAGAGTCAAAAGTATGCAAAAAAATCTAAACATTCATTGTGGAAACAAGTCCTGTGGACCGATGAAGTTAAAATAGAACTCTTTGGCCACAATGATCAAAGGTATGTGTGGAGAAAAAAGGACACAGTATTTCAGAAAAAGAACATCTCGACAACCATTAAGCATGGGAGTGGATCAATCATGTTGTGGAGTTGTCTTGAAGCCAATGGGATGGGGAATATTTCACAGGTAGAGGAAAGAATGGATTCAATGAAATTTCAACAATTTCTTGATGCAAATATGTAAAAAAGCTGAATTTGAAAAGAGCATGGCTTCTACAAATGGATGATGATCCTAAACACATGTCAAAATCCACAATAGACTACTTCAAAAGGCGCAAGCTGAAGGTTTTACAATGGCCCTCACAGTCCCCTGATCTGAACATCAGGGAAAATCTGTCGCTAGACTTCAAAATAGCAGTGCATGCAAGACGACCCAGGAATCACACAGAACTGCAAGAATTTTTCAAGGAAGAATGGAAAAAAATCCCTCAAACAAGAATTGAAAGACCCTTGTATGGCTACAAAAAGCATTTGCAAGCTATAATAGTTTTAAAGGGGGGCTACTAGGTACTAACCATGCAGGATGCCTAAACTTATGCTTAGCCCATTTTCCTTTTTGTAATTTGTAATTTTTAAAATGTAAAGATGAAAAATATATATATATATATTTTTTACAAAAATACAAAGAAAATGTGTCATCTTAAACGTTAGGCCTTTTAGAGATGATTTAATCTTCAACATGCTTAACTGTTCACAATAACAGTAATTTTGACCAGGGGTGCCCAAACTTTTACATGCCACTGTATATCTATCTATAGATATATCTGGATAGAAATATCTATGGATAGATATATCTATTGATAGATGTATAGATAGTGTAGGGTGCGTGTCCACTGTCCAGATTACATCCGGATTAGCTGCAGATTGGATGCTGCGTACTTGTAGTCCCATCGGATGATGCCTGCACACACCCCCCCAAAGACCCCCCGCACAGCCCTGCACACACCCGCACAGCCCTGCACACACTCGAACAGTCCCGCACAGCGCCGCACACATCCAAACAGTTCGCAGACCCCGCCCGCACACACATACACATACATAGTCACCGCCCACACACTTCCCTCCTCCCGAACTGTAGCGTTTTTTTCGGACCCACATCCGCAGCAAAACTGCAACTTCAGATTTGATGCGGATGTGCCCGACTCAATGCAAGTTTATGGGTGCAGAAACGCTGCAGTTCTGCACAAAAGAAAAAAAAAGCTGCGTTTCGGTGCGGCTTTTTCCGCAGCATGTGCACAACAATTCTGCGGCTCCCATAGACTTACATTGGTTGTGCACTACACTGTGGAGTTGACCAGCAATTTCTCATTTTTACAACACCATTTTTTTTTAGGGACCACATCACATTTGAAGTCATTTTGAGGGGTCTATATGATAGAAAATAACCAAGTGTGACACCATTTTAAAAACTGCACCCCTCAAGGTGCTCAAAAACACATTCAAGAAGTTTATTAACACTATGTGCTTCACAGGAACTTTCAGTTTTGGAAGGAAAAAATGAACATTTAACTTTTTTTGCAAACATTTTACTTAAGAACCATTTTTTTTTTTATTTTCAAAAGTGTAAAAACAGAAATTTAACCATAAATTTTGTTGTGAAATTTCTCCTAAATACGCACATACCTCATATGTGGGGGTAAACCACTGTTTGGGCGCACCGCAGGGCTTGGAAGAGAAGAAGCGCCATTTGACTTTTTCAATGCAGAATTGGCTGGAATTGAGATCGGATGCCATGTCACGTTTAGAGAGCCCCTGATGTGCCTAAACAGTGGAAACGCTCCACAAGTGACACCATTTTGGAAACTAGATCCCTTAAGGAACTTAACTAGATGTGTGGTGAGCACTTTGAGCCCCCAAGTGCTTCACAGAAGTTTATAAAGTAGAGCCGTGAAAATAAAAAATCGCATTTGTTTACACAAAAATGATCTTTTCGCCCACAAATTCTTATTTTCACAAGGGTAACAGGAGAAATTAGACCACAAAAGTTGTTGTGCAATTTCTCCTGAGTATGTCGATACCTCATATGTGGGTGTAAACCACTGTTTGGGTGCACCGCAGAGCTTGGAAGAGAAGGAGTGCCGTTTTACGTTTTCAATGAGAAATTAGACCACAAAAGTTGTTGTACAATTTCTCCTGAGTACGTCGATACCCCATATGTGGGGGTAAACCACTGTTTGGGCACACTGCAGAGCTTGGAAGAGAAGAAGTGCCGTTTTATTTTTTCAATGTAGAATTGGCTGGAATTGAGATCGGACGCCATGTCGCGTTTGGAAAGCCCCTGATGTGCCTAAACAGTGGAAACCCCCACAAGTGACACCATTTTGGAAACTAGACCCCTTAAGGAACTTATTTAGATGTGTGGTGAGCACTTTAAACCCCCAGGTGCTTCACGGAAGTTTATAACGTAGAGCCGTGAAAATAAAAAATCGTATTTTTTTCTACAAAAATGATCTTTTTGCCCCAAAATTTTTATTTTGACAAGGGTAACAGGAGAAATTAGACCACAAAAGTTGTTGTGCAATTTCTCCTGAGTACGTCGATACCCCATATGTGGGGCTAAATCACTGTTTGGGCGCACTGCAGAGCTTGGAAGAGAAGGAGTGCCGTTTTACTTTTTCAATGTAGAATTGTCTGGAATTGAGATCGGACACCATGTCGCGTTTGGAGAGCCCCTGATGTGCCTAAACAGTAGAAACCCCCCACAAACGACCCCATTTTGGAAACTAGACCCCTTAAGGAACTTTATCTAGATGTGTGGTGAGCACTTTAAACCCCCAAGTGCTTCACAGAAATTTATAACGTAGAGCCGTGAAAATAAAAAATCCTTGTTTTTTCCTCACAAATGATTTTTTAGCCTGCAATTTTTTATTTTCTCAAGGGTAACAGGAGACATTGGACCCCAAAATCTGTTGACCAGTTTGTCCTGAGTATGCTGATACCCCATATGTCGGGGGCACTGTTTGGGCACCCATCGGAGCTCGGAAGGGAAGGAGCGCCGCTTGGAATGCAGACTTTGATGGGATGGTCTGCGGGCGTCATGTTGCATTTGCAGAGCTCCTGATGTACCTAAACAGTAGAAACCCCCCACAAGTGACCCCATTTTGGAAACTAGACACCCCAAGGAGCTTATCTAGATGTGTGGTGAGCACTATGAACCCCCAACTGCTTCACAGAAGTTTATAATGTAGAGCCATGAAAATAAAAAAATCATATTTTTTCCACAAAAATGATCTTTTCACCCCCAAATTTTTACTTTCACAAGGGTAGCAGGAGGAATTGGACCCCAAAAGTTATTGCGCAATTTATGCTGAGTAAGCTGATACCCCATGTGTGGGGTAAACCACTGTTTGGGCGCATGGGAGAGCGCGGAAGGGAAGGAGCGCCATTTTGGAATGCAGACTTTGATAGAATGGTTTGCGGGCGTTATGTTGCCTTTGCAGAGCCGCTGATGTACCTAAACAGTAGAAACCCCCCACAAGTAACCCCATTTTGGAAACTAGATCCCCCCAAGGAACTTATCTAGATGTGTGGTGAGAACTTTGAATGCCCAAGTGCTTCACAGAAGTTTATAATGCAGTCGTGAAAATAAAAAATATTTTTCTTTCCACAAAAAAGGTTTTTTTAGCCCCCAAGTTTTTATTTTCACAAGGGTAACAGGAGAAATTGGACCCTGTTGTCCAATTTATCCTGAGAACGTTGATGCCCCATATGTGGGGGTAAACCACTGTTTGGGCGCACGGCAGAGCTCAGAAGGGAGGGAGGACCATTTGACTTTTTGAGCGCAAAATTGGCTGTGGCGTTTAGAGACCCCCTGATGTACCTAAACAGTGGAAACCCCCCAATTCTAACTCCAACCCTAACCCCAACAGACCCATAATCCTAATCCCAACCCGATCCCTAATCCTAATCAAAACCCTAACGATAATCACAACCCTAACCCCAAAACAACCATAACCCTAATCAGAACCCTAAATCCAACACACCCCTTGTTAGGGCTAGCGGAACGCACCAAATAATTAGGAAGATAGAGTAAGGTGCGTTCGCAGCCCGGGGTCCACCGTGCAGAGATGGAACCTGCTGCTAAGTAATGACGGACTATATGGCGGTACAATGTGGATACACACACGGGTTAACTTCACCCTGTGTGGAGGAAGCGAACCCTGTTGCGTCACAGGGCCATGGTACCGCACCAAGAGCACCAGCAAGGAGTCCCAGAACTCAATCCCAAGACACAGGATTTGAGTTCATATAGACCTCTTGCGCTCGACATCGCAACCGGGGTGTCAGAGAGAAAAAATTAATATATTAATAAAGATGCACGAGAGTGCGTGCGGTGCCGCACTGGCGGACGCCACTAACCACCCAGGCTTGGGTCAGGAAAGCGCTGTGAAAGCGCACGGCGCCGCACTGGCGGTCACAGCAAAAGAAGCTGTTTTGTGTGTTACGTGCTGATGGCTAAGTCGGGCGCTAGATATCAATCATCCACCTTACGCGAGCAGTCATTCAATAGGGATGGGATATTTAAGGATGACTTGCACTCATCCACACACACACACACATACACAAATGTACACTAGCGCATGGCTGTGCGGTCATGCGAACCCTTTATAGCTGCAGCATGTACAGGACCTTCCCAGAAGGACCAATGGAAAGCTGCCACAGAAGTTGAGCACCTTCAGGACCTTCCTGGAAGACCAATGGGATCTGCTGCAGTATCTGAGCATGTGACCCTCGATCTCCAATGGGAGATCTTGCCCTGGGCATGCTCAGAAGGGGAAAAGCAGGACTTAGTCCCAAAAGCATCTACTTGCCGCTGCCCAGCACTGGCTTCAATGGCAGAAGCTGAAAAAGCAGCAGTAACCCTGTGCACAGTGAGACTGAGCAAGACGCTGGGACCGATGTCTCCGCTGAGCAGACTCCACTGCAGCAGGAGAAGAATGGGAGACCACAGCGGAGATGGTTCGAGATTCCCCTTGTGCAGAGGCGGGAACTCGACACCTAACACCCCTAATCCTAATCTCACCCCTAATCCCAATACACGCCTAACCCTAATCCCAACCCAACCTTAACCCTAATCCCAAACGTAACCCTAATCCAAACCCTAACCCTAATCCCAACTCTAACCCTAACTTTAGCCGCAACCCTCGTCCTAACTTTAGCCCCAAGCCTAGCCCTAACTTTAGCTCCAACCTTAACCCTAACCCTAAATTTAGCCCCAACCCTAACCCTAGCCCTAACTTTAGCTCCAACCCTAACCCTAACCCTAAATTTAGCCCCAACCCTAACCCTAAATTTAGCCCCAACCCTAACCCTAACCCTAAATTTAGCCCCAACCCTAACCCTAAATTTAGCCCCAACCCAAACCCTAACTTTAGCCCCAACCCTAACCCTAACTTTAGCCCTAACCCTAACCCTAAATTTAGCCCCAACCCTAACCTTAACCCTAACCCTAAATTTAGCCCCAACTCCTCTAGCTGCCGGCTGGCAGATCATGGCGGGCGCACTGCGCATGCGCCCGCCATTTTCTTACTGGAGGAAGAAGCCGGCGGCCAGGAGGGGACACAGGAGGACCCAGGGACACCGGTAAGTATAACAGGGTCCCCGAATCCCCATATTTCTCTGTCCTCTGATATGCGATCACATCAGAGGACAGAGAATTACACATCGCTTTTTTTTTGCGGTCGCCGGTAAACAGTTAATTACCGGCGATCGCAAAACAGGGATCGGTAAAAACCAACTCCGATCATGTTCTTTGGGGTCTCGGCTACCCCCGGCAGCCAAGACCCCAAAGATCTCCCGGGTGCCGGCCGGAACAAGATGGCCGGAACAAGATGGCAGCGCCCATCGGGAGCCACAATGAGCACCGGGGGAGACAGGTGAGTATCGGGGCGCGATCGGGGACCCCATTTCTCTGTCCTCTGATGTGCGATCACATCGGAGGACAGAGAAATTAAATGGGAAATCGCTTCATGTTCTCTGGGGTCTCGGCTACCCCCGGTAACCGAGACCCCAGAGAAAATCTGACTCTGGGGGGCGCTATTCACCTTTAAGTACCCTTAACTGCCGCCGTTAAAAGGCGTATCGGCAGTCGTTAAGGGGTTAAACTAAATGGCAGAGGACGGGGAAGACACAGCGGCGGTCGGCGGTGGAACAGGGAGCAGGTGAACATAGCAAGTGCCGGAGGCCTGAGAGGTGAGTATGTAATTTTTTATTTTTTTAATCGCAGCAACAGCATATGGGGCAAATATCTGTATGGAGCATATTATGGGGCCATGTGCAGCATTATATGGGGCAAATATCTGTATGGAGCATTTTATGGGGCCATGTGCAGCATTAGATGGGGCAAATATCTGTATGGAGCATCTTATGGGGCAAATATCTGTATGGAGCATCTTAGGGGGCCATGTGCAGCATTATATGGGGCAAATATCTGTATGAAGCATCTTATGGGGCCATGTACTGCATTATATGGGGAAAATATTTGTATGGAGCATCTTATGGGGCCATGTGCAGCATTATATGGGGCAAATATCTGTATGGGGCCATGTGCAGCATTATATGGGGCAAATATCTCTATGGAGCATCTTATGGGGCCATAATCAGCATATGTGCAGCATTATACGGGGCAAATATCTCTATGGAGCATCTTATGGGGCCATAATCTACATTTGTGGAGTATTATATGGTGCAAATGTCTGTATGGAGCATCTTATGGGGCCATAATCAACATTTGTGCAGCATTGTATGGGGCATATTTTAATATGGAGCATCTTATGGAGCCCATCATAAACTGTATGGAGCATTACATGGGGCGTATTTTGTATGGAGCATCTCATGGGGCCATCATGAACTGTAAGGATCATTAAATGGGGCTCCTGATTCAATATGGATATTCAAAAACACCTAAACTACTGATGTCTCAATTAATTTTACTTTTATTGGTATCTATTTTTATTTTTGAAATTTACCAGTAGCTGCTGCATTTTCCATCCTAGGCTTATACTCGAGTCATTAAGTTTTCCCAGTTTTTTGTGGCAAAATTAGGGGGGGGGTCGGCTTATACTCGGGTCGGCTTATACTCGAGTATATACGGAAGGTGTAATATATCTACACTCCCTGACAAAAGTTATGTCGCTTATCCATGTTATGTAAATAAAAGCTTATAACCTGACGTTAAATTCATCCATTGGTTGTATAAATTATTATTTTGAAAGCAGAAACCCTCCAAAATGTGGTTTAGGTTAAGAAAATAAATTGGCATCAATGCAGAAATATTGATCAGTTAATGGATTTTGGCAAGACAAACGTTTTGTCGCCTGGTCATATAATGCACCCAATCCTAGTTTACATCCTCACCTGTGCTCAGTAAATGATCGGTTAATTAGTGTGTGTGTATAAAAAGAAACCCAGCACCCCAGACCTTCACTTGAACTGCAACTTGAGCTCTGACAACATGCCAAAAATCCACCCTGTGACCAAAGCCTGGATTATCAAGAGGCTGAAGACCAGATCCACTACAGAGGTGGCTGGCACCTTTAAAATGTCTCAGCGTCAAGTACAAATAATTAAAAAAAGATTTGAAGAGACTGGAGATGTATTTGACAAGCCCAGGTCCGGCAGACTCAGCAAGACAACTGCTCAGGGGGAACATTTGTTGGTTAGAAAATCCAAAGCAAGTCCCTCTTCCACTGCAGCAGAGCTCCAACAGGCCTGGTCACCTCAAGTCCCTGTGTCAACTAGAAAAGTTTGTAGGATTCTGTCTCAAAATAGCCTCCATGGTGGAATCAGTGCCCAGAAGCCAGCACTAAACAAAAGGCAAATAAAAAACCGTGTGGCATTTGCAAAGTCCCACAGCCTGCTAAATAGATGGATGCTGAAAAAGTGGCAGAAGGTGGATTTCTTTGATGAATCTTCAGTAGAATTACACCACAGCCGCCGCAAATACTGCAGGAGACCTACTGAAGCCCGTATGGATCCAAAATACACACAGAAAACAGTTACATTTGATGGTGGAAAGATCATGGTCTGGGGTTACATTCAGTATGGGGGTGTGCGAAACATTTGCAAGGTGGAAGGCAATATCAATAGCCTAAAATATCAAGAAGTATTAGCTACCTCTTATATTCCAAATCATAAAAGGGCACAAATTCTTCAGCAGGATGGTGCTCCATCTCATACATCCATCTCTACAACATAGTTCCTCAAGGCAAAAAAGATCAAGGTGCTCAAGGACTGGCCAGCCCAGTCACCAGACATGAACATCATTGAGCATGTTTGGGGTAGAATGAAAGAGGAAGCTTGGACGACAAAACCAAAGAATCTAGATGAACTCTGGGAGGCATGTAAGACTGCATTCTTTGCTATTCGTGATGACTTCATTAATAAATTGCATGAATCATTGTTGAACAGCATGGATGCAGTCCTTCAAGGTCATGGAAGTCACACAAAATATTAAATATGACTCTAATAGCACCACAACTTCATTCACCAATGTTATGCAACATATATTTGTATTTTAAGTTAATTATTTGTTTGAATATCACATTACTTTCTGTGGGCGACAAAACTTTTGTCTTGCCAAAATCTGACCATTCTGTGTCCATTAACTGATCAATATTTCTGCATTGATGCCAATTTATTTTCTTAACCTAAACTACATTTCAGAGGCTTTCAAAAGAATAATTTATACAACCAATGGATGAATTTAACATCAGGTTATAAGCTTTTATTTACATAACATGCATAAGCGACATAACGTCTGTCAGGGAGTGTAATTTCTGTAGCACTTGTAGCCACTGATATTATTTTTATGCATTTTTTTACATCCCTATTTATTATAATTGCCAGACCTGAAATAACAAGCACTTTTCACCTATTGTGTCCCCCCATTTACTTGTAGATTGTAAGCTTGCGAGCAGGGACCTCACCCCTAATGTCACTGTTTAAATTGTCTTAACTTGTACTGAATTTATTGTCTATACATATCCCCGCTTAATTGTAAAGTGCTGCGGAATATGTTGGCACTATATAAATAAAAATTATTATTATTATTATTTTTTTTTTTTTTTTAAATCACTGACACAATATTGTTTGAAGATGCTTGCATGCATAAAGTGATAAGTGTCATTTATCTGTGCCAGGTGTCTACTTTCAGAAAATATATAGTTATAGTGGTTTAATATCAATTTTCTATTATGAAATTTAGCTTTAATTTGTACACATGAAATGTGCAAAATTTATCCTGGCTTAAAAAAACCCTACAAAATGTCAAAAAAAAATTAACAACCAAAGCACAACATCAGAGTAACCTATGAATAATTGGAAACTAGATTGGTTAAGAAGGGGAAAAAATTAAACAGGTCAATAAGTCCCGATCTCAATCTTACTGAAAATCTACGGAGAGACATTAAATCTGCTAGTCAGGAAAGAGAATCTGCAAAGTTTCAAGAGCTTGAAAAAATTGCAGTAGAAGAAACTACAGCAAACAAGGGCAAGAATTAGCTCACAGAAGGATACACAAATGTTTGGAGGCTGTCACTATTGCTGAAGTTTGTATAACCATATTATTGGAAAAGGTGCCTTTATTGTATGGTTCTTCTTTATTGTTTTCTTGAAATGACTGCATATAGGTTCACAGGTAAACTTTTTGTTGAATATAACTGGAAACGCTATTAAAAATACTGTAGTCTAGTGATGCACGTTTGGCAAATATTCAATTAATATGGAAGATATTGGCTTTTTTTATAATAAACATCATAGGTGCCAAATGTTTGGCAACAAAAGACACATATTGTAGGTTATTATAACTATACTGTGCTACATTGAGGGAAACTTCTAAATGTGAACTGTTAATAACTTACTGAGCATTCAGTCGCCAGACCTTACAATGCATAATGCATGCATTATTAATAAGCAGATCTTTTAGATCTGATTGGGTTGGTGTATTAAGGTGGGAAATCCAAGTCAAAATGGCTCTACAATTCCTGTTCTCCTGTCTGGTGTATTGTAAAAGCAATAATACTAGCCTCATCATGTCTAAAACCTTTATTTAGTAATGTATATAACTTGTGTGGTGAAATATGGCGACAGATCCTCATAAAAACTGAAACTTGTGAAAAATTACTATATTGCAATGTGTGTGCATTAAATTAATTTATCTGGTTAAGAAAACCCATATTGAATTATCCTATTATACCTTTCTGAGTCAATAAATGGTAGTCCTTAAAGTAGTTGAATGGGAGAGCAGCTACGAGTACCCATTTGTAGTAGAGTTGCATGGTCAGTCCATTTCACTGGGCTCTGTATAATACAGTGATTCCTAAACTGTTGCTAAGGATCCAAATGTGGCTTGAAGACCCATAATGTGTGGTTCTAAATAGAGCTTCATCCTACCTGCCCTTAGAATTGTGTGATTTTAGCCCAGGAGAGGCATTATGTTAGGTGTAGGGTCCCAACAAAAGGGTACACCTTGTCGTTGTCTGTTGGGCTCACACGAATTGGCCAATTTATGCACTAAATACCTTCATTTTTTAACATGATTTCTATGGCAGTTCCAATTTCATATATTCAATGTTTACATACTATAGTGATTCAGAGTGCAGCTTTAATTTGTTAGTTACAATTGTCATTTAATAGTCAATAGTAAAACATGTATGAATGAATTTTTTTTAAATCTGTATGAAAGATAGCTCCAAATGTATTGTGTCAAGACAGAATGAACACAATGTCATGTACTTTTACAATTATAAGATGTAGTTCGGCAATGATCATTAACAGTTTGACTAACAAAAAATATATACAGCTGCGTTTGTTCATCAGGGTACACACTGTACAGTGCCATGTCAATGTGCAGAAAGAAACACACAGGCACTTAGGAAAGAAGACAAACTAGTAGGAAACATGTTCAGCAATGGTTATAACCAATTATCTAATATTTGAAATGCCTGAAATTGACAGCATGTGTTATTTTTTAGCTGTACCATGGTGCAAAGCTCTATTGAAGTGACAATACATTAAGCTTGTCCTGCAGGGTCTCCTCTTCATCCGATTCACTTTCTACAGCACAGCTTTGCAGAGTGTGCAGGGACAATCTGACAAGGAACAAAAAATAAGGAAAAAAAAGTATGAAAAAAGAAAGTTCTATTCCACACAATACAAATCATACTGTGCTCCTAAAATGTGACCTGGAAACCAACTGTGTCTAAGAAGTGACTAACACACTGCATCTTTTCATGGACATCCATTGCAACGTATATACTTCAAGTTTCTGACATTTGTGAATTTGGACGCAAAACAGTTGAACTAACTCCAGCATTCATTAATTCTGTCTAGGCCTGCTAAAATAATGTTAAAAAGGCTGTTGCATGTTCATTAATGGTTAAAATTGCAAAGTGCTTGTACAATCAATTAGCAATTTATCATACTCCTTATTAAAAAATCTTCTCTGTTCACACAAATTGATAGATTTTTAATTCTTTAGTGTACAGCTTATTGCCTGTCAGCACACCTCAGAGTCTCCTAGTCAAGTAAAACAAGCATGCAAGTTGTAAGCTATACAGTTAGCAAGCGCCACTCTAAAGCTGGCCAGATCACGCAGGGCCAGAACAACTCCCATGCTGCACAGACAAAGCTGCCTCTGCTAGCAGCATGGGAGAGAGCACACCGCTCAAACTAGCAGCACCATCATACTGCTGGTCCGAACTGTCACTCTTCAGAAGAGCACCATTCCCAGCAACTAGGCAACAGAAAAAGTGATGCGCTCCTGAAGACAGAAGACAAACACACTGTTTTAAGCTTGATTATTATAAAAAATGAATGAATATGTTATATTGAGACAAGCATCACAAGCATCTCCACCCATCCTGCACAAATAACTACAGACCAGTCGCCAATCTCCCCTTCATCTCTAAACTCTTGGAGCCCCTGGTCTACTCCCGCCTTACCTGTTACCTCTCCGCTCATTCTCCCCTAGATCCATAACAGTCTGGCTTCTGCCCCCTACATTCTATAGAAACTACACTCATGAAAGTGACCAAAGGCGTTTTGACAGCAAAACATAACGGTGACTACTCTCTGCTAATTCTACTTGACCTCTCTGCAGCTTTCGACACTGTCAACCACCACCTCCTATTCTCTGTGCTCCAATCAAGAGGCATAAAGGACATTGCTCTCTGCTGGTTCTCTTCCTATCTTTCTAACTGCTCCTTTAGTGTATCGTTCCCCGTATCCATTTCGTCTGCTCTTCCTCTCACTATAAGAGTCCCTCAGGGTTCAGTACTTGGCCCTCCTCTCTCTGCACGGCCTCTATTGGATAGACCATCAGCAAATTTGGCTTTCAGCAACATCTTTATCCTCATGATACACAACAATACACTTCTTCCTCTGACCTTAACCACGCTGTACTACAGAACACCAGTGACTATTTGTCCACAGTTTCCAACATAATGTCTGCTCGCTATCTGAAACTCAACCATTCCAAAATTGATCTTCTGCTCCCGCCGTCTACGTACTTACTGTACCTAAATCTGACATCTCCCTTTCTGTGGATGGAACAACAATAACACCCAAGCAGCAGGCACGCTGTCTAGGTGTTATGTTTGACATCAATCTTTCCTTCACCTCCTATATACAATCTCTTGCCCCCTCTTGTCGCTTGCACCTAAGGAAAATGTCTAGAATCCGCTCTTTCTCACCATGGAAACAACAAAAACCTCACTGTTGCCCTGATTCACTCCTGCCTTGACTAAAGCAATTGTCTATTAATTGGCCTCCCTCTCATTCAACTTTCCCCTCATCTGCAGCAGCCAGGGTAATCTATCTGGCTAGTTGGGACTCGTACGCTTCAGCTCTGTGCCAGTCATTGCACTGGCTGCCCATACATTCACAGGATAAAATTTAAATTGCATGTTCTCACCCACAAAGCTTTCCACAGTGCAGCACCCCCATACATCTCCTCTCTCCTTTCTGTTTATCGGCCTACCCTGTTGTGATCCGCTTTTTGGGCTCCCCTAGTGGTGGCTGGTGGTACTGGAGACTTGTGTGTTCTTTTCTGCCTCAGCTCACCTGCTTCCATCAGTTTTGGGAGTTCCCTATTTAGCCTTGCTCTCCAGTCACTTCCTTGCCGGTCATCATTGTAACCTGAGCCTTTCAGTTGCATGTTCCTGCTACCAGTCTGCTGATCAGCTAAGTGGACTCTTGTCCTTTTTGTTTTGCATTTTTTGTCCAGTTTACAGTTTGTCATTTCCTGTTACTGGAAGCTCTTGTGGACTGAAATTGCCACTCTTGTGTCATGAGGTGACACAGGAGTCTTAAAGTAATTTCAGGATGGGTTTTTGAAAGGGTTTTTCAGCTGACCGTGAAGTCCTCTTTTGTATCCTTCCTCTATCTAGTAAGTGGACCTCGCTTTGCTAAATCTACCTTCATACTGTGTATGTCTTTTCCTCTGAACTCACCGTTAATATATGTGGGGGCTACTATAATCTTTGGGGAATTTCACTAGAGGTAAGCCAGGTCTGTTCCTTCCTCTTCCAGGCGTAGTTAGTTCTCCGGCTGGCACATGGCATCTAGGCAGCCGTAGGAATGCTTCCTGGCTACTGTTAGTTGTGTGGTAGATTTAGGTCACGGTCAGCTTGAGTTTCCATCACCCGAGGGCTAGTCTGTTATTTTGTGTTTCTGATTATCCCATGCCATTGGGGAATCATGACAGTTCAGCCCCCACATATATTAACGGTGAGTTCAGAGGAAAAGACATACACAGTATGAAGGTAGATTTAGCAAAGCGAGGTCCACTTACTAGATAGAGGAAGGATACAAAAGAGGACTTCACGGTCAGCTGAAAAACCCTTTCAAAAACCCATCCTGAAATTACTTTAAGACTCCTGTGTCAACTCATGACACAGGAGTGGCAATTTCAGTCCACAAGAGCTTCCAGTAACAGGAAATGACAAACTGTAAACTGGACAAAAAATGCAAAACAAAAAGGACAAGAGTCCACTTAGCTGATCAGCAGACTGGTAGCAGGAACATGCAACTGAAAGGCTCAGGTTACAATGATGACCGGCAAGGAAGTGACTGGAGAGCAAGGCTAAATAGGGAACTCCCAAAACTGATGGAAGCAGGTGAGCTGAGGCAGAAAAGAACACACAAGTCTCCAGTACCACCAGCCACCACTAGGGGAGCCCAAAAAGCAGATCACAACACTACCCGCTTGTTACGCTCCCAAGCGACTTTCGACTAACATCCGCACTAATCCGTACCTCCCACTCCCGGCTACAAAACTTCTCCTGAGCTGCACCTATTGTTTGGAATGCTCTACCCAAAGAAATTAGGACTAACCACTACACACACAGTTTTCGCCGCTTCCTAGAAACACATCTGTTTAGTGCGGCCTATCACAGTCGCTAATTGAAGTCCGTTTTATATATATCCCATTCACTATCTCTCTAAACATAACTCTCCATTAAACTTATTATAGGCTGTATAGGAAAGCCCATGATAGCATTTTACAAAGGTGGAAAGCCAAATTATAACGTAAGCAGTTTGAAATCATGAATTTATAGTGATTCTAAAAAGTTAGTACTTAAGGACATCTGGCACAGCCAGACATCCCTGGATTTTGCTTGCTACTCAAATTTTTTTTCGATATATGATGGCTTCACTCTGCTCAAAGTAATTTGAGAATAGCTGCCTGTAATGATTTTAATTCACATAGAAGAACCACCATAGGAAGAGTTTGGGCATCTGGTAATTAAAGTAGCGTTGGTATAAAAGTCACTTTCACTGTTAATATAAGGCTAAAAATTGAGATGGGGAGCAGTATCCATTTATCAAATAGGTCTTCAGTTCAGAAAAGGGCTTAGGGAAATGTTAGGATTTACATGCAAATAAAGTAAATGGTTGTCCCATTTCAGTAAATCTTCATCCTCCAGTTCAGTTTCGTGTGAAAAAACTCACTGTTCCTGGATCCAGCTCTGAGTCTCCACTGCTGCTCCTAGTGTCTATCGATTGCTGCGTCACTGACATCACATTAACAGTGTGGCAGCCAATCAGTGAGTGGCGCCTCTAACTCAGGGCTGAACTTGGTGAAAATTAGTAAAGCGTTTTTTAAACCGATCTGCAACAGGGAACAAAGACTTCCTGAAAAGGGTCAAATCCTGATGAATACATTAAGCTCATGAATGCATTTATGACGTATGACTCGAGATTAGCTAATCAATTCGATGGAAAACAAACTCATGTCGAATTTATAGGAATTTGCCTATCCAGGAAAATTCGAGCAATTTCCGATATGCTTTGTGTGATTCACCTAAAAAGGTCACTGCCACTTTACATGTTGCAGAATATCATATCAATATATTACATGACCACAGCTGGCAGGTTTTCCCATAATGCTTTTCAGCTATCACATCACAAGGTACAGCACAGCCAATCAGGAGGGACTATCATAGTCTCTATAAAAGCAGATGCAGGGAATGAAGCAATTTTGTGTTGAATCTAGATAGTGAGCTAGCGAGAGAATGCCACAGCTCACCGCTTAGCTGTACACAGGGAGAAAATGGAGGAATGGCATCAGCCTGGAAGGTTAGTATTGTTTTTATTTTTAGCAGTGCACAAACTCTTTAAACAAGACAAAACTAAACCAGATGAGCAGAAACTGTTCCTATTCTTTTCACAGATATGCATTCGGTATGGAAAATTAGTTACTGTACATATTCCTAGATATGTCAGAAGAATTTCTCTTCCCTATAAGAGCTCCTTATTCTAGTTCATTTTCAAAACTGACTAGGTAGGCTCCAGAAATATCACATAATAAATCTGCTGCCTATCATGTATGGAACTTTTTCCCCAATTTGCACCAGAATTCTGGACCAAATTGTTTAGTATATTTCTGCATTGTGATAAGCTCTAGTAATCAGTGAAAAATTATATCTATTCTGACATGAAAATAATATTACGAAAAAAATATAATGCAAACCAGATGGGAAAATGTGGTCTCATACTCAATCAATTTTTAATGTTTCTATAGTCAGTCCTAATAGCTCACTAGAAGAAGACATCAATGTCTACCTATCTAAAAATAAGTTGAGAACACAGAAGACAGGAGAATGAGATTAAGACTGTTCTGTAGATAATCACTAAAGATCAATCAGGAACAAAATTAATTTTCTGATTTATCACTCCTTCCAATGTGCCTCAGCTAACAATTTATGTAATTTCCATTTTTGGAATTTTAATTGCAAAAACCAGCCATTCACTCACATAAATACACTCATAAAAGGCAAAATGTAGACAGGTACCCGATGAAGATTAATTATACTCACCTACTTAAAGGCACTTCATCTTCAGATTTTGCTAATCTTTGGCCATGTCTTGTCAACTGGAAGGAATCATAATTAACTGCTGATGTCTGAAGTTTCCTATTACCTGTAACAGAATAATATTTCATTTCAAGGTTTGAAGTGTGTAAGTATAGCAGA
Organism: Ranitomeya variabilis; assembly: GCF_051348905.1. Classification (NCBI taxonomy): domain Eukaryota; kingdom Metazoa; phylum Chordata; class Amphibia; order Anura; family Dendrobatidae; genus Ranitomeya; species Ranitomeya variabilis. The sequence goes on along the minus strand of NC_135233.1, from coordinate 916,015,764 downwards.
CAATCACGAACCCCATCTGGAACCAAAATCTCATCCTAATATACAGAAGATAATCTCTTTTGTTTTCTCACTTGTTTTATTCCAATTCTGTTAGGCTGCTAAATAGTGATACCTCTCATAGAAGTTGTTGCGATGTTTGGGAAGTGATAAACATGTTAAATAATCCAATGATACATGAGCCAGAAAAGTATACATGCCTTATGGGAACATGAATCCATCTAAGGCTGGAAAAAAATAGCTGAAAACTGAGAAACCTGTGAAAATTCACATTGCCAGTAATTTGTCATATTTTCCTCTACCAAAATGAAGGATGCAATTCTGAAATACAGCTCCTTAATTTGGCTTCCACTGACCCAAATGGATGAATATAGGCTTCATATTTGGAAAATAACCGAGTAAAGTGAGTGTTCACACATTTACTTTTGGGAAACATCTGGCTAATCTTCTCGTGATTTGTCATCAGCATATTCCATAACCGATCTGATTACTCAAGAGGAAGGGGGACTCTATAGTGGCTCTCTACTATGGCTAATAGAAGGGGGTGAAAACATGTAAAGTAAAGACAACAAGGACTAAAGGACCATATTATTATACATTCAAGCACTGGTTTAATTTAAAAGGGTCGTCCAGCAGCTGAAACATTTTAGTTAATATTTTTGCGAAATACCGAAAATACTAAGATAAGTTAATGTCACTTTACTGATCCCCTGCCACTTCCATTCTAATGCTTCCTAGGTTCCCACTGGTTTCTGTACTTCCTGTTTAATCGGGATAGCGGTGTGATCCTTGTAGCTGCGGTCAATGGGTGGCTACAGTAGTCACACTTCCATATGGTGGACCAATAAAAATAAAGACAAGTTCTGTACTTTTTTTTGGACCAGAAGGTCATGTAATGCTTGGGTTACCTACTGCTGCAGGGTTTAGCTTCATGGTCACAGGTCCATTGTGAGATAGTGCTACCTTAGTGGGTTGGGGAAACTCGCTTGGCAACAGGAATTAAAGCACTCAGGCACGGTTTCTCCACATAAACAGTCTATCCGGTTTATTAAGACTCATAAACTGCACCACGAACAGTTCATTATTTACATCAATGGAACACATTAACCACTGATAGTCTGCTCCAATGAGAGATATATGTCTCTCGCCCGTAACCCCCTTTATCTGGAGTTACCTTACAGGAGCTTCGGCTCCACACACTGACTCCTGTCAGTCCTGGTTCCCAGGGGAAAGATGCCTCACTGGGGTCACCATCCTTGTGACCAAGGCACCTCAGATAGTCCAGTCCCGCAGTAGGAACTGTAGCTTTCCCCAACACCATAGCTGTCCCAGGCTCTGCAGATACAGACTCTCCGTGCGCTATTTAGGAAATCCAGTCCCAGGCACTTCCAACACACAGGCCTTCAGTCCATGGTCTCACCATGTGCTTCCAGGAATCTAGTCCATTCCAGGACATTCCAACACATTGACCATTCAGTCCATAGCCTCAGCAGGTGATTCCAGGAATCCAGTCCATTCCAGGACATTCCAACACACAGGCTATACAGTAACTCACACTCTGAACCATGTGACCCACACCCTGGTCACATTACATAGTTGTAACCAATGCCATAGGTGGGAGGTGGGTGTGGCTAGTTCGACCCGCCCAGCTCTCAAACTAGCCCTGCAAGCCTAACTCTATAAACTATACAATTACTTGTGGGACTACAGGTCCCAGAACAAAAATACTACAGGCTTACAGCGCAGACTCCCTCTGCGACACATACCGGCCATTTACAATCATGCCGGACACTGTTTCATTATCACTACTACAGATACGCCTCCATGCATATCCTGAGGGGCATATACAGTGCCCCCTGTCTGTAACATGGGTCACTGCATCACATCATCTAGAATGAGAAGGAACTTCATAAACAGCAGGGAATCTAGACATGGTTGGAAAGGGAGATATGGACGATTAGTAAGATTGAAGATTAAGGTTGAAGATTAGTAAGGAGGGGTTTATGCCTCAATACAAATTCTATAAAGACTTTCCTGCTCCTTATATGCACTTTGTTGTCTCATAGGACCCACAGCATGCATGTACTTACTCGAGTACCTCTGCTCCCAATAAAGCCATGCCACTGTAGTACTCCAGTATAGTAAGTTTCTATGCAGATAATTCACTGGTAGGGGAACAATAAGAATAGCAAGCAGGTGCAGAAAAACCTTGCGTACAAGTCATCAATTTATCATTGTGTATATTTCCCTTAAGACTTTTCTTTTTCAAAAGATTTGATGGACAATTTGTAAAACAATACTTCTCTTCAGCACGCTGTACTCAGCACAACCTTACACTCATATATTTCTAATGTTTACTACTGTGCCAAATGCTGCTTGTTCTGTAAAAGTGGCAAGGAGCAATATACAAAAACTGCTTTAACTCATTTCGTACTCAGTGGTTGTCAGTGCAGGCGGTTTTTAATGTGACAAACGCATGATGTGTGGTGCTCGGCCTAGAATTTGTGGGTTTTCTTTTTCACACATATTTCAGCAGTGAATAGAATAGCATTAATAACATGCTAAACTGAATCTAATTTTTATATATTACACTTCCACCCACATTAAATTTGAGAAAACTGCTAATTTGAATAAATTAAAAAATAGTACCGTGGCTTAATTATAGCCAAGAAGCTTTCTACAAGAATAATAAAAAGAAAGCAGAATAAAGGCAGTGAAGTAATGGTAATACTTAGCCATGTCACAGGCTTTGTCTACATCTATCAATTGTGGTCAATTCTCCATTTTACACTGTAATATTTATTAACAATAATATGGTCCAGCACATAATAAAGAGCTTTTTATAAAATCAGTTGGACTGCTGAAGCCCCTAAACTACAAGCTATGTCATTTCCTAAATGCTGTCTGGAAAAATAGTACAATACATACTACATACCTATGTGTATATAAATATATATATGTATATATACAGTATATATATACTTGGTCTGTACTGTATATGTATATATATATATATATGTATATACACATACATGCATATATATATATTTATACATATATACATATACAGTACAGACCAAAAGTTTGGACACACCTTCTCATTTAAATATTTTTCTGTATTTTCAGGACTATGAAAATTGTATATTCACACTGAAGGCATCAAAACTATGAATTAACACATGTGGAGTTATATACTTAACAAAAAAGTGTGAAACAACTGAAATTATGTCTTATATTCTAGGTTCTTCAAAGTAGTCACCTTTTGCTTTGATGACTGCTTTGTATACTCTTGGCATTCTCTTGATGTGCTTCAAGAGGCAGTCACCGGGAATGGTTGTCACTTCACAGGTGTACCCTGTCAGGTTTAATAAGTGGAATTTCTTGCCTTATAAATGGGGTTGGGACCATCAGTTGTGTTGTGCTGAAGTCTGGTGGATACACAGCTGATAGTTCTACTGATTAGACTGTTAGAATTTGTATTATGGCAAGAAAAAAACAAACAAGTAAAGAAAAACGAGTGACCATCATTACTTTAGCCCCTTTCTGCCAGCTGACGGAATAGTACGTCAGCTGGCAGATCCCCTGCTTTAAGGTGGGCTCTGGCGGCGAGCCCACCTTAAAGCCGCGACATGTCAGCTGTTTTGTACAGCTGACATGTGCGCGCAATGAGCGCGAGCAGAATCGCGATCCGCCCGCACCCATTAACTAGTTAAATGCCGCGGTCAAGCGCTGACAGCGGCATTTAACTAGCGCTCACGGCCGCGCGGCCGGTAGTGCTCGCACTGCTGACCCCCGTCACATGATCGGGGGTCAGCAGTGCATCGACATAACAACCAGAGGTCTCCTTGAGACCTCTATGGTTGTTGATGGCCGATTGCTTTGAGCGCCACCCAGTGGTCGGCACTCAAAGTACACCTGCCTTTCTGCTACATAGAGGTGATCTGTATGTCACCTCTATGTAGCAGAGCCGATCGAGTTGTGCATGCTTCTAGCCTCTTAAGGAGGCTATTGAAGCATGCCAAAATAAAAAAAAAATGGTTAAAAATATAAAAAAAAATATATATATATAAAAGTTCAAATCACCCCCCTTTCGTCCCAATCAAAATAAAACTATTAAAAAAAAATCAAACCTACACATATTTGGTATCGCCGCGTTCAGAATCGCCCGATCTATCAATAAAAACAAAGGATTAACCTGACCGCTAAATGGCGTAGCGAGAAAAAAAATCAAAACGCCAAAATTAAGTTTTTTGGTCGCCGCGACATTGCATTAAAATGCAATAACGGGCGATCAAAAGAATGTATCTACACCAAAATGGTATCATTAAAAACGCCAGCTTGGCACGCAAAAAATAAGCCCTCACCCGACCCCAGATCATGAAAATTGGAGACGCTACGGGTATCGGAAAATCGTGCAATTTTTTTATTTATTTTTTTTTGCAAACTTTGGAATTTTTTTTCACCACTTAGATAAAAAACAACCTAGACATGTTAGGTGTCTAAGAACTCGTAATGACCTGGAGAATCATAATGGCAGGTCAGTTTTAACATTTGGTGAACCTAGCAAAAAAGCCAAACAAAAAACAAGTGTGAGATTGCACTTTTTTTGCAATTTCATCACACTTGGAATTTTTTTCCCGTTTTCTGTTACACGGCCTGGTAAAACCAATGGTATCATTCAAAAGTACATCTCGTCCCGCAAAAAATAAGCCCTCACATGGCCATATTGATGGAAAAATAAAAAAGTTATGGCTCTGGGAAGGAGGGGAGCGAAAAACGAAAACGAAAAAACGGAAAAAGCTCCAGGGGTGAAGGGGTTAAGAAATGAAGTCATTCCGAAAAATTGGGAAAACTTTGAAAGTGTCCCCAAGTGCAGTGGCAAAAACCATCAAGCACTTCAAAGAAACTGGCTCACATGAGGACCGCCCCAGGAAAGGAAGACCAACAGTCACCTCTGCTTCTGAGGATAAGTTTATCCGAGTTACCTGCCTCAGAAATCGCAGGTTAACAGCAGCTCAGATTAGAGACCAGGTCAATGTCACACAGAGTTCTAGCAGCAGACACATCTCTACAACAACTGTTAACAGGAGACTTTGTGCAGCATGCCTTCATGGTAAAATAGCTGCTAGGAAACCACTGCTAAGGACATGCAACAAGCAGAAGAGACTTGTTTGGGCTAAAGAACACAAGGAATGGACATTAAACCAGTGGAAATCTGTGCTTTGGTCTCATGAGTCCAAAATTGAGATCTTTGGTTCCAACCACCGTGTCTTTGTGCGATGCAGAAAAGGTGAACGGATGGACTCTACATGCCTGGTTCCCACCGTGAAGCATGGAAGAGGTGGTGTGATGGTGTGGGGGTTCTTTGTTGGTGACACTGTTGGGGATTTATTCAAAATTGAAGGCATACTGAACCAGCATGGCTACCACAGCATCTTGCAGCAGCATGCTATTCCATCCGGTTTGTGTTTAGTTGGACCATCATTTATTTTTCAACAGGACAATGACCCCAAACACACCTCCAGGCTGTGTAAGGGCTATCTGACCAAGAAGGAGAGTGATGGGATGCTACGCCAGATGACCTGGCCTCCACAGTCACCAGATCTGAACCCATTCGAGATGGTTGGGGGTGAGCTGGACCGCAGAGTGAAGGCAAAAGGGCCAACAAGTGCTAAGCATCTCTGGGAACTCCTTCAAGACCATTCCCGGTAACTTCCTCTTGAAGCTCATCAAGAGAATGCCAAGAGTGTGCAAAGTAGTCATCAATGCAAAATGTGGCTACTTTGAAGAACCTAGAATATAAGACATACTGTAATTTCAGTTGTTTCACACTTTTTTATTAAGTATATAATTCCACATGGATGAATTCATAGTTTTGATGCCTTCAGTGTGAATTTACAATTTTCATAGTCATGAAAATACAGAAAAATCTTTAAATGAGGTGTGTCCAAACTTTTGGTCTGTACTGTATACACACACATACACTGTATATGTATGCATAGTTACCTCTTAACACTTAAGTTGCAAAACAAAGGAGGGAAAGTCATGGACATGGAAATCACAGGATCGATAGACATGGTAATGATATACAAATAATGATAGGAGATTAAATTTTCAAAACATCTAAATTTATTCAGTTTTGAGAAAAAGAGCAACACACAAATACACACACTTACACACCTCTCTTTGGTATGCTATTAGTGAGGTTATTAATGTTGTCTAAGGAATGTTCTCTCAGGCTGAATACACTTGGGCATGCAAATCATCAAGATTCACTACTGGCAGCTTCACTTGCAATTGCCAACCAATGATGTCCCAGATAGGATGGGAAACAAATACGGAGACGTTGCAGGCCATGGCAGCAAGTTTAAGCCATGCCAGCTGCTCACAGTAGTTTGAGCAACAAGTACTCCAGTGTTGCATTGAAAATTGACTCCTGGGACACTTTGAAGAAATTTACATACCCCTGGTTCTACAACCAAATCAATTTAACACCAAGCTGTTAGTGGAATGCAGTGGGGCAGGGCTACATTACGCTGCCCCAGACCAAAATCCTGGAAGAAGGGGCTGTGTGACGTTTCTTTGTAAATGCCTCTTTATAGTATTGTTCTCGTGGTCTTCGTACCAATCTCTGGCTATCAATGCAAACGAATCAAAAGGCAAACTCATTGTTGAAGAGGATAGACCTCCATTCCAGCCTCTATTGCTGCATTCCAGCCTCCAGTTTCCATTTAGAGACCACGTGTACAACACCAAGAAGCCTGCCCAAGCAAATGTCACACCAGTCCTACTCCCAAAATTATGGTGTGAGGTGGCATAATGTACAGTAGTCGAAGCATTCAAGTTTTCCACTCAGATACACTAACAGCTCAGCAGTACATTGATTTGCTTGGGGAACAAGAGGATGCAAGCACTGTGCTCCTTGCCTAGAATACCGTCCACCATAGATAGATTGCAGAACTGGCTAGTAACCTAAGCAAGGAACAGCACACACAGCAATAGAATTAAACAAGTAAATTGCAAAGTTGATTGTTTTTATAAACATTTTGCAATTTTACACATTCACTACATACAACATGCAAGATTTTCTCGATGTGAACATTAGACATGAAGAAAAAAACAAAAAGAGCCTTATACTTGAGGCCCTGCTTTAAATTTAATAATTTATTTTTCAAATGAGTGCTTGTAAATGTTGGTCCTTACGTGACTTTGCAGTTCAGTTGTCTTTAAAAAAAAACAACAACAAAAAAACCCTTATGTAATACGTTTCCACAGCCGCAACTGTAGATAACCAACTGGTACTAAGATGAGATAACACTATAAGAACTAGCCCCTACTGCCCAGTTCTGCCTCCTCCGGTTTGAGGGACATCTCCTCTGCCTGTAGTCACAAAGCACAGAGCCTGACAGTCAAGCAGGAGGGGGTGGCGCTGGGCGGAGAATAGAGCTGGAGTGCCAGAGACTTCAGTTATACAGCCTCATTTGCATATCAGTTAAAATGCTGATTTCTCAGTAACAGAGGCTTTGCAAAGCAATTGCTGGACTTGTCTTTGAAAGAGCTACATGCACATATAAAAAGTTTGAGGTTTTGAAATCCTGCTCACAGAGTTCCTTTACAGGATAACAATGATTACATACTGTATGTAGGTTGTAATTCTATTTGTAACTCTTCAAGGGGTTGTCCACAATTTTGTTTTGAAAAAAAAAGACAATTTACCAATAAAAAATACATTAGTTTCGCAGAGACTGGATATGTCCGTACAACCAGAACAGGATATGCAAAAATCCGATTGTACAGACAGTCACTGGCTACATCAGGAGTAATAGGGTGTTCACATGCCCATCCACTCCAGAATACAGAGGAGACCCAAGTAGGTCTATGAGGGCAGCAGCATGGGGTCAGTAAGGTTTGATTATGGTATTTTTTAAATTTAAATCTTGATGGGCTAATTTACTTGTTAAAACAAATATAGTGTTGGAGAACAAAATAACTGTTCAAACCTAGTACAGGTGTTAGGTGCACCCTTGGCATTGCAGAGTAGTTAAGTTCATCTTCCCACCTTCTAGTTTGTTCGGTAATATGTCTACCATCCTCTTTTGGATTTACAGGAGCCAGAGGAGGATGGACAGAGATGGAAAACAAGTAGGTCGGAAAGTGCACTGAATTGCTTGGCCACGTGTACAGAGCACTTGTGATTGCTTTGAACAGTCATTTTGTCCCTTTAACAATTAAACATAAGGGAGAGGGTGAAGAGTAGAGATGAGCGAGTATACTCGTTGCTCGGGTTTTCCCGAGCACGCTCGGGTGATCTCCGAGTATTTGTTAGTGCTTGGAGATTTAGTTTTCTTCGCTTCAGCTGCATGATTTACGGCTGCTGGACAGCCTGAACACATGTGGGAATTCCCTAACAAACAGGCATTCCTCACATGTATTCAGCCTGTCTAGCAGACATAAATCACGCAGCTGCGGCAACGAAAACTAAATCTCCGAGCACTAACAAATACTCGGAGATCACCCGAGCAACGAGTATACTCGCTCATCACTAGTGAATAGATGAGTGATATAATGATAAGATGATGGCCACTTGGCCCCTCATACTATCAACATTGCTTTCCTGCTCTTGTATAATCATAATGTGTGCATACTTGCTGCAAACTGAATATCCCCTACAGATAATATATAGCAATCACATGTGCAGGTCTTATTTTCTGGTAGCTGAGTAAGAAAAAACACCGTACGCACCACTAAATGAAGGCGCTCAAGTAGGTTCCCACACCATATATAGATAATAAAAAGAACTTGGCACTCAACTTGGTATCACCCAGTGGGGGATACCGCGTCGCTGCAGGCCACAAGCCGTCGTCACTACGTTTAATGACAGCAATTCAGCACAGGCTCTCTGACCAGCGCTGCTTTTACAGACCATATCCATTTAAAGTGATAACTGTGAATGTCCTTTAGGCCGGAATCACACACAGCGAGATACGGCCGAGTCTCGCAGGTTAAAAAGAAGCTCTGGCACCGGCACTCCAGAGCGGAGCGTGCGGTTGCATAGCAATACATGGAGCTGCACGCTCCGCTCCGGAGTGCCGGTGCCAGAGCTTCTTTTAACCTGCGAGACTCGACCGTATCTCACTGCAGTGTGACTCCGGCCTTAGGATAAATAAAGGGTCCATAGCAGTCTGTAACTGATGAAGGCCAAGACTGCCTGAAACGTTTTTTGATTATTTTGACTGCATTAAACCACAAAAAAATCCGTCCAAAAGTTGAGTGCCAAGTTCTTTTTATTATTTTCTGGTAGCGACTGCTTTCACCACTAGTTTTCAATTATCTCTGCACCCTAAGGGCTCATTCAGATGTCTGAAAATCTGACCGAAATCAGACTGAAAGACACAGACAACCCGAGCATGACAGCATCATAGGAATCCATGAAGCGGTCATGCTCGGGTTGGGAGAACCATGGCCAGTCTGTGCATTAGCGGCTTGTGCTCAGACAACTGGCATGGACATCTGAATGAGCACTAAGGGTATGTGCAGGAGTTTTTTTCAAAAACTGAGCAGAATCTCACCAAATCATCCAGAAAAACTCAAAACTCCTCAAAAACGTATGAGTTTCTGCTCAGCTTTCAATCTAAAAACTGAATATATGTTCTCGGCACTCAGTTTTACCAATGTCATTGGTAAGTCATATCTGGCTGTAGACAGCAGAGGTCATTATGCTTGAACCCTAAATATGTGGAGTTATGTAACTGGAGTGTACTGGCAGACAGCCGCGTCTGTAAGTGTTGTGTTCAGACAGCTTTATATAACATACCACAGGCAAAAATATAAGGATGCATACAACTATACCACATGTCTGTGTTAGTCCTTGCTACAAAAATGCCATAAACAAAAGAGAGAAGTACCTGCGTGAAAAGAATTAAATTCCTTTTCTAAAACCGCCAGCGTTTCCCTTTCATTTTCATCTTCAAAAAGGTAATCTTGTCGGTCTACTGAGTCAATCGACTCGATCTCTGAGATCTCCGATGTTGCTCTAGACATTGGTCGAGCCACTGCAGAACTAGGTCTTGAACTGTTATAAGATCCTGAGATTCGATGAATTGACTTCGAAGAATAGGAACTGGAGGAACTGGCTGCAAAATACCATATACAATAGTACTTACATGAGAATGAACAGAGAATGTTTAATGTAACCTACATTGACAAAGCTAGTAGTATGGCTTTGGCCACGTCTAGAGTCATGATTCATAGATCGTAGGTGTTTTTGAACTTATTATGAATATACAGTATGTTTCCAGCTCTTGTGGACATCACAAGTACATCTGGAATTTCGCACGTCACAATAAAAAAAAATAATTTACATAAACTATATATAAGATTTTCACACATGAAGGTTGTCCAAAGTTAACTTTAGATGTAACAAAAGGCTTTCACTTGCCTTGATTAATGCAAACTAATGCGCATATAGAGATACTGTGAACCTAATGAAATCTTACTATGACTCCCTTATTAACATATGCACACCAACTTTCTGCACATATTTACAAGTTTTGCATAGAACAATAATCATATGCAAAAATATGTGTTTCCAACAGAGTGTTGTCTATTAAAAAGATATCGCTCTGGAAAGACGTCGGAACCATGCTCGGCATCCGTATTAATTCCATCGCAAATAAAAACAAGCTTAAGGTTTTCTGCAGGATGCAAACAATATAATGGAATTATGTAATATTGAGCACACTGTACACCTCAGTAGACATAACTAAAGAGTTACAATGTCAACGCTCACTTATTTAGACCCCAATTCTGGCAATGCAAATCTTAATGGATAATATACTGTAAGTACATTACACTGCAGTCATTTTTTATTATGTCTGGCAGTAATCCACAGGAGGAAAGCTTGTTGAGTTCAATGATCCATTAGTTTTATGTTACCTGCTGTCTCACCTGCTTAACATGAAGCTTTTTCCCTGTTCATTCTTTTATTCTAGTACCGCTAATCAGGCAATTACTTTTTTTTGACAATGTAAACCATATATGGTACTTATCTAAGCCATAATCACATCATCCCATAATAAAATAGTTAGTATGATGGGATGGGCACCTTAGTTTTGCAACCATGTTTATGCTTAAAGTGTGGACTTAGGTCATGATCTTCCATAGCGTACATGCTGCATTTTTGCACAGCGTTTTTTTTGTGTGCTGCGTCTAACACTACAATCAATGTGGATGCAATTTCATGAAAACTCATGAACTATGTGCATTTAAATATGCTGTTGAACAGTTTCTTTGTGCAAGGAGTTTGTATGTTCTCCTCATGTTTGTGTGGGATTCCTCCGGGTTCTCCAAAGACATAATGATAGGGAATCTAGATTGTGAGTCCATTGGAAACAATGATGATGTCTAATGTGCTGTGGAATTAATGGCGCTACATAAATAAAAAATAAGTAAGATGTAGATACCCCTCCTAGTTCTTGAGTTCAGGTGTTTCAGACAAACCCTTTGTAACCAGATGTATAAAATCTAGGACCCTGTCACAGCAATCTCCATAGACACATATTAGTTGTAGTATGCATTGTACTGAACAGTTCAGTGTCTTTAGACATGACAGTCTCATAAGCTGCTAACTTAGCCACATGTCAGAAATGTCCAATCTGCTAGATCTGCCCTAGAAGCATTATTATTGTAGAGCATCTAGGACTAACAGTCTGAACAGCCTCAAAAAGAGAGACCATAAAAACTCAGAGAGCTGCCACGTGTTGCATCTCATGGCAGATAAAAATGACCTCTCCTCTTTTTCATCACTCTCAACCTAGTTTCAAACTCCCTCCTGAAGTGCTATCAGCACGAGAACAGTGCGTTAGGGGCTTTTGAAATAGGTTTTCAGTAGATGGGCAGTCTAAGGCCACGTTCACTTGTTCAGTATTTGGTCAGTATTTTACCTCAGAATTTGTAAGCCAAAACCAGGAGTGGAACAATCAGAGGAAAAGTATAATAGAAACATCTGCACCACTTCTTTATTTATCACCCACTCCTGGTTTTGGCTTACAAATACTGAGGTAAAATACTGACCAAATACTGATTAGACCGTGGCCTAAGACTAACATGCACAATGTTAACTGGAGCAGTGCAAAGCAGGTCTGGCACTCTGGTAGACAAATCTGTGTTTAGCGTATATCTAGCGAGTGCTACCTTCCGGAAAACAGAGCCTTCTGTAAACTTGGTGGTAGAGGGATAATAATATAGGGCTGTATTGCAGGGTTCATTAATTCCAGTAAAGGGCTTCCAACTATGTCAACAGTTTTGGAAAGGTAATTTCAACTATTCAGCATGACTTTGCCCTTAGTTTGGAAACACAGAACAATGAGACATCCAATAGCTCATGTTAAGTGTAAGGGTATGTGCACACGTTGCAGATTTGCCTGTCAAATTTTCTGTTCAGATTCTGCATCTCTTGGCAGAAAATGCAGGTAAAAATCCGAACGGATTTGATGTGTTATTGATGTGTTTATGGTGCGCTTTTTATGCAGATTTGCATGCGTTTTTTTCATGCGGATTTGTATACATTTTTGTAGGCTAAATAAAGATCTATTATTTAACAAAAAAAAAAAAAGAATTGTGACGTAATTTCTTGTCCAACCTCTTTATTTACATACTCCATTGAAGAATGGAAAAACAGATAGACAGATAGATAGATGGATAGATAGATTGATAGATAGATATGGGATAGATAGATGATAGATCTATTGTTGATAATAGATAGATCTATGGATAGATAAATGATAGATCTATATAGATGGATGATAGATCTATAGAAACATAGATAGATCTATAGATAGATAATAGATCTATAGATCTATCTATCTATAGATATATCTAACTATCTATAGATATAGCTATCTATCTATAGATATACCTATAGATAGATATATCTATAGATAGATGGATAGATATATCTATAAATAGATAGATAATACCAAGCCCGTTGTTTAGTAATAAACATAATAAAATGGTACATAGAGAGTTAAATAAAGACACACACACACACACAAAATCTGCTTTAGGCCAGGGTCACACTTGCGAGAAACTCGCAAGAGTCTCTCACCTCATTACCCGGCACTCTGACTGGAGCATTCAGTTACATAGAAATACATGCAGCTGCACACTCCGGTCCCGAGTGCCTGAGACAGTGCCGGATATGGAGGTGTGAGACACTTGCGAGTGTGACCCCAGCCTTAAACGCAATGTTTAATTTAAAAAAAAATTTGAAAAAAATGGTGTGGGCTCACGCGCAATTCTCTGCGCCAGAGAGGGAAGGACAGTGACTGGGTGTTAGGGTTGGTGGAACGCACCGAGTATATATATATATATATATATACATATACATACATATGTTGAGTAGTAGGTGCGTTCGCAACCCCGGGTCCACCGTACAGGAGAGAACCTGCTGCTAGTAAAAGACATTACTATATGGCGGTATAAGTGAACTCTGTTACTTCACAGATTCGCTTGAGAACGCTGTGCCCTGTTAACCTCACAGAAGAACAGCTACCTAATAGAGCCGACAGTGGTCATGCAGTCAGCATAGCACACACAAAACTCCTCACCGGAGGTGCCGGTATTCTAGGGGCTTATTTTAGCCAAACCCTGAATCCACATACACAAACTCCTCACCGGAGGTGCCGGTATTCTAGGGACTTATTTCAGCCGAACCCTGAATCCACATACACAAACTCCTCACCGGAGGTGCCGGTATTCTAGGGGCTTACTTCAGCCAAATCCTGACCACATGCAAGCATGACCACACTGGCGCTGAGCTCATAACTTAGGTTAATACTAGCACATGGCTGTGCAGCCATGCAAACCTTTTATAGCTGCAACAACTTCAGGACCTTCCTAGAGGACCAATGGGAGCTGCTACAGTACCTGAGCAACTTCAGGACCTTCCTAGAGGACCAATGGGAGCTGCTGCAGTACTTGAGCATGTGACACTCTACCTCCAATGAGAGGTCTTACCCTGGGCATGCTCAGAAGGGGAAAAGCAGGACTTCATCCCAGAGACATCTGCTTGCCACTGATCAGTACTGGCTACAATGGCTGAGCCTGGAAAGGCAGCAGTAATCATCCGCACCGTATCAGGCTGAGCCAGACGCTGGGACCGACGTTTCCGCTGAGCAGGCTCCACTGCGGCCGGACAAGAACGGGAGATTGCAGCGGAGATGGGTCGAGTTCCCCCTGTGCAGAGGCGGGAACTCGACCCCTAACACTGGGGGACGATATTTATAGCCTTGGCAGCTGTATATTTAGCCTTTACTGGCTATTAAAATAAGGGGACCCCCCAAAAAAATGACATGGGGTCCCCCTATAATTAATAGCCAGAAAAGGCTATGCAGACAGCTGCAGGCTGATATTCATAGCCTCGGAAGGGGCCATGGATATTGCCCCCCTGGCTACAAACACCAGCTCACAGCCGCCCCAGAATTTGCGCATCTCGTGCCAATTCCTGCACTTAGCCTCTCTCTTCCCACTGCCCTGTAGAGGTGGCAAGTGGGGTAATAGTTGGGGGTTGATGTCACCTTTGTATTGTAAAGTGACATCAAGCTAGCTTAGTAATGGAGAGGCATCAATAGGATACCTATCCTGTATTTGTGAAAGGGTTAAATAAACACACAGCCAGAATGAAGTATTTTAATTAAATAAAACACAACACAGTTTCCCATATTTATTGTTCTGCCAATCCATGCAACGCCCTCGATCTCCTGCAAAAAAAATAAAAAAATAAACCAACACAAATACTCCCTGGTCCGATGTAGTCCATTTAATGACTGTCCCACGACAATCTCCCCTATAGAGCAGTCACATCAGGAGATGTGACTGCTCTATTGGCCTCCAGTGACACACTGACAGGAGACAATGGCTCCTGCAGTGTTATCACTGAGGGTTCAATGAGTTCATTACTCTCACTTTATGGCACTGCTGCGTGAGAATTTTCCCACGCAGCAGTGCCACAAGTGACAGTATGAACTCTGCTGAACTCACAGCGGTGGATTGATACACTGCGGAAGGATACCTTCCGTCATTGTATCACCGGAGCCCCTGGAGAGCGGTCACATCTGACGATGTGACCGCTCTCCATGGGAGATCGTCGTGGGGCACTTGTTATTAAATGGATTACATCGGAACAGGGAGTATATTGTTGTTTTTTTATTTTAATTTTTGTTACAGGTGACCGAGGGCGTCGGGGACTAGGTGATTGGTGAGTATTTACTGTATATGTGAGTATGTACTGTATGTCTATATGTATGTACAGTATGTGTTTTTTTGTTTTTATTTACACAGTAGCTGGATGATGGGACTACTGCTGTCCCATTATCGGCTAGCTGTCACTGTAGCAGGCATAGCCGGATGGGACTAGTAGTCCGATCGGATGATGCCTGAGTACATACAGACCCACACACGCACACACACACACACACAGCCCACACACACCCACACAGGTACACACAGCCCCGCAGACCCATGCAGACACATACAAACACCCGTACACAGATAGAAACACCTTCTCCGCCCACACACAGTCTCCGCCCACACACAGTCTCCGCCCACACACTCTTCCTCCTCTTGATCTGCAGCGTTTCTTGCAGGCAACTCCACAGCATAACTGCAGATCTTTTTAAACCTGAGGTTTTGCTGCAGATTTGCCTGACTCAATGGTAGTCAATGGGTGCAGAAACGCTGCAGATCCGAAAAAAGAATTGAAATGATGCGGAAAATAAAATGCTGCAAATCTGCATGTTTTTTTCCACAGCATGTGCACAACAATTCTCAATTTCCCATTGACTAACATTGTTTGTGCACTACACTGCGGATTTGATGCAATTCTGCGAGTCCAAAAATGCTGCGGAAACACAGCAAAATCCGCAACGTGTGCACATAGCCTAATGGTCAAATATCCCCTTCTTGTACTTTTGACCCTATAGTTTATTTCCCGTCACACATTAAAGAGAATAAAATTACTATTTTTACCACAATTACTGTAATTTGACATTACCTACAAATGGTGATAGACTGGATTTTTGACACTACAAAAGGTTCCTCCAGAAGGACTATTAAACTTTAGCAGATCTATTGCTGTTGGA
Organism: Ranitomeya variabilis; assembly: GCF_051348905.1. Lineage (NCBI taxonomy): Eukaryota > Metazoa > Chordata > Amphibia > Anura > Dendrobatidae > Ranitomeya > Ranitomeya variabilis. Next base: position 915,999,628 of record NC_135233.1, on the reverse strand, counting down.
ATTCATCACTTTTTTGGATTATTTCCAAACAACTTATTAGTCCTTGGTGATGATATGGCATTTGTAAAGTACACCATGATATACACTCTGCTTGCACTTAATTACAAGTGGGCATGCCATGCAGGTATGATTGCTTGAAGGAGAGCATTTCTGATGTCCCAAAGTAGGACAGCTCAACTCTGCCTACAAAAGTAGACTCTTCATACCCAATATTAGCAAAGTGTGCACGTACTCTAAACTAAACTAAAACAACTCCTATGTCTGCTACATCATTAGTAAAATGATACAGCACCCACTGCTTTACCTGCGAAGCAAATTTCCCTTGCCTATGGGACAGGTGCCAAGGGAGTTGGAGCCTGCATAGTTTTCATCATATGCATTGCATTGGGAAATATTTGTAAGAATAAAGGGAGAAGAGAAAAATATGATCTGAGCTGTCTATGAAGAAGACTGAGACCCGAGAGGAGCCTCAACACTCTGAGGACAGGAACTCAGTGTATAAAAAAAACACATTAGAATGATATTAACTTTATGTTAACATGTGTAGGAAGTGATGGATGTCAGCCAAACAGCAGTAATGAAGGCGCACAATGAGTGCTGATTAAAATGATTAAAGCTGAAGCTTTTTGATAAAGTAAAAGAAACAAAACCACTTGAAAAATAACCTTGTTCTGGTCTAGATGGAAAGTGGAAATGCTGTCTGAATATTTACATGTAAATTCTGTAACAATGCAGTTGTACATGAAATGATAGCATCCTATAAAGAGACCTTTCCTCTAACATGAGAAAAATCCCTAAAAAAACTCCCATCTATATTTTTTTATTAAATGTGTAACTATATGCTTGTAATGTAGTGTGACTGTATTAATATACTCACCTGCTGCCGCTTTCTCTGGTGTCCAGAGCTGCGCTGCTCTGCTTCTTGGCCACTATCTGGCTCACTCTGTGCTCTATGTGTGAACCGGAAGTCTCTTTTACAATGTCAAAAGCCACTTATGGGTCAAGTATGGCACGAGTGACCAGGCCCGTCTGCAGAGTGGTGACGTCACTAAGAAGCGGAGTAGAACTGCACTGGGTCATGGAGAGAGTAGTGGTGGTAAGGGGGCATATTAATACACTCACACTACATTACATCCATATTTTCATATATTTGATCACAAAAAATAGATGGGAGTGCTTCTTTAATTCATCATGTTCTGTCAGGTACCTAATTCAATCCAGGTATTCCATCATACATGTTTCAGGGACACTAAACCATACGGAACCTGGAAAAAAAAAACATGGCTGCTTATGTTCAGAATGAAAGATGCAACCATCCGACAGGTTGTGTCTGCTATTGTAGTTTAGCTCCGAGTAATTGGGGCAGAGATGATACTCCACACAAAGCCTATGGACAAATGTTCTGGGATATATACCTATTCACCATCTTTAAATTTTAATAAAAATACATACAAGCTACTTGTCACATCTCCACCACAACCTGCACCTGCGACTTCTGCTTCTGTTCCCAGACACCACAGTGTTCATTCTGCGGGCGACACTGGGGATAGAAATGTCAGAGCCAGAAGCTCTGGATGGCAGGCTCTGTCCAGTCACTAAGGTAAGAGTCACTGGGACCTGTAGTGCCATCCAGTCTGGCTGTATGGGTGTGTGTGCTTCCAGCTGTATTTATCAATTTCCTGTTCCAGCCAAATGGAGAGCACCACACCCTATGAAAGCTTTCAGCTGGCTGCTTGAAGCTGCCATATATAGCTTAGTGTTTCTTGGTAAGGTGTGCGTCTTCTCCTCCTGGTTTGTTTTTTGTATTCGTGTTTTGACCCTGGCTTTTTTCTGACAATGCTTACGGATCCTGATTTTGTCCTTTGCATGACCTCTATGCTCTGACCTTGCTTGGCATCCATTCGTACCTTTGAACAGCAGGCCTTCCATGCAGGGTCAGAGTCTGAAGCAGGCGGACACGGGCAAGTGCCAGGGCCCTGAACAGGCGGGAGGGCCCACTCGCCGTCGGGGACACAAGCGCGCTATGGGGGCCCGATGCCTGTGCCGGCTCCTGCGAATGGGCCCCTCCACACTTGCAATACTTACCTCTCCCTGCTCCACCACTGCAGCGTCTTCTGCATGCTCTAACTGCGACGTTCAGGTCAGGGGGTGTGATAACGGCCATGCCTGAGCAGTCACAGTGCAGTCAGAGATATGGAGATTGGCGCCAGCAAGGAGAGGTGAGTATTTCATTTTTTTTCATGTTTGGAGCATCTTATAGGGCCAATTACATATGAAGCAGTATATGGGACCCATTGTATATGCAGCATCTTATGGGGCCAATTTACATATGGAGCATCTTATGAGGTTGATTATATATGGAACATCTTATGGGGCCAATTACATATGGAGCATATTATGGGGCCAATGACATACGGAGTATGTTATGAGGCCAATTACATATGTAGCATCTTATGTGGCCAATTACATATGGAGCATCTTATGAGACTAATTACACATGGAGCAGTATATGGGGCCCATTATATACGGAGCCTCATATGGGGGCAATTATATATGGATCATTATATGGGGCCAATTATGTTTGGAATAATATATCGGGTCCATCATATACTGGAGCATTATATTTTGCCCATGACATACTGTATGAAGCATTTTATGAGGCCTACTACATAGTAACATAGTTATTAAGGTTGAAGGAAGACTTTAAGTCCATCTAGTTCAACCCATAGCCTAACCTAACATGCCCTAACATGTTGATCCAGAGGAAGGCAAAAAAAACCCATGTGGCAAAGAGTAAGCTCCACATTGGGGAAAAAAAATCCTTCCCGACTCCACATACGGCAATCAGACTAATTCCCTGGATCATCGCCCTATCAAGGAATCTAGTGTATATACCCTGTAACATTATACTTTTCCAGAAAGGTATCCAGTCCCCTCTTAAATTTAAGTAATGAATCACTCATTACAACATCATACGGCAGAGAGTTCCATAGTCTCACTGCTCTTACAGTAAAGAATCCGCGTCTGTTATTATGCTTAAACCTTCTTTCCTCCAGACGTAGAGGATGCCCCCTTGTCCCTGTCTCAGGTCTATGATTAAAAATATCATCAGAAAGGTCTTTGTACTGTCCCCTCATATATTTATACATTAAAATAAGATCACCCCTTAGTCTTCGTTTTTCCAAACTAAATAGCCCCAAGTGTAATAACCTATCTTGGTATTGCAGACCCCCCAGTCCTCTAATAACCTTGGTCGCTCTTCTCTGCACCCGCTCCAGTTCAGCTATGTCTTTCTTATACACCGGAGACCAGAACTGTGCACAGTATTCTAAGTGTGGTCACACTAGTGACTTGTATAGAGGTAAAATTATGTTCTCCTCATGAGCATCTATGCCTCTTTTAATACATCCCATTATTTTATTTGCCTTTGTAGCAGCTGCCTGACACTGGCCACTGAATATGAGTTTGTCATCCACCCATACACCCAGGTCATTTTCATTGACGGTTTTGCCCAGAGTTTTAGAATTAATTACATAGTTATACATCTTATTACTTCTACCCAAGTGCATGACCTTACATTTATCCCCATTAAAGCTCATTTGCCATTTATCAGCCCAAGCTTCTAGTTTACATAAATCATCCTGTAATATAAAATTGTCCTCCCCTGTATTGATTACCCTGCTAGATGGTGGCCCGATTCGAACGCATCGGGTATTCTAGAATATGCATGTTCATGTAGTATATTGCACAGCCCACGTAGTATATTGCCCAGCCACGTAGTATATTGCCCAGTAATGTAGTATATTGCCCAGCCACGTAGTATATTGCCCAGCGACGTAGTATATTGCCCAGCTACGTAGTATATTGCCCAACTACGTAGTATATTGCACAGCCACGTAGTATGTAGTATATTGCCCAGCCACATAGTATATTGCCCAGTTACGTAGTATATTGCCCAGTTACGTAGTATATTGCCCAGCTACGTAGTATATTGCCCAGCTATGTAGTATACTGCCCAGCCGCGTAGTATATTGCCCAGCCACGTAGTATATTGCCCAGCTACGTAGTATATTGCCCAGCCACGTAGTATATTGCCCAGCGACGTAGTATATTGCCCAGATACGTAGTATATTGCCCAGCCACGTAGTATATTGCCCAGCTACGTAGTATATTGCCCAGTTACGTAGTATATTTCCCAGTTACGTAGTATATTGCCCAGCCACGTAGTATATTGCCCAGCTACGTAGTATATTGCCCAGCCACGTAGTATATTGCCTAGCGACGTAGTATATTGCCCAGCCACGTAGTATATTGCCCAGCGACGTAGTATATTGCCCAGATTCGTAGTATATTGCAAAGCCACGTAGTATATTGCCCAGCCACGTAGTATATTGCTCAGCTACGTAGTATATTGCCCAGCCACGTAGTATATTGCCCAGCAACGTAGTATATTGCCCAGCCACGTAGTATATTGCACAGCCACGTAGTATGTAGTATATTGGTCAGCCATGTAGTATATTGCCCAGTAATGTAGTATATTGGCCAGTGACATAAAATAAAAAATAAACATACACTCACCTTAGTCCTGGCTCCTGTGTACGGTGCACGCGGCAGCTTCCGGTCCCAGGGTTGGTATGACTATGAGCGCAGGACCTATGATGACGTCGCGGTCACATGACCGTGATGTCATGGCAGGTCCTTCTCGTGCAGGCGCGCAGTACGTGTGATGACGTCGCAGTCACATGACCGTGACGTCATGGCAGGTCCTTCTCCCTTAGCACCGGAACCTGCCGGCGGACAGGACGCGACGTCAGAGGGTGAGAATAAGGTTTTTTTTAATTATTATTATTTGTAACATTAGATCGTTTTACTATTGATGCAGCAAACACAGCATCAATAGTAAAAACTTGGTCACACAGGGTTAATAGCTGCGTAACCGGAGTGCGTTACACCGCGCTCCGGTAACGCTGGCATGAACCCTGTGTGAGGGCTGACTGGATGACTGGAGGGGAGTATGGAGCGGGCACTGACTGCGGGGAGGAAAGAGCGGCCATATTGCCGCCGGACTGTGGCCGTCGCTGATTGTTCGTGGCAATGGTCGTGGGCGTTTTGCCACAACCAATCAGCGACTTGGATTCCATGACAGACAGAGGCCGCAACCAATGAATGTCCGGGACAGACAGACTGACAGAAAGATGGAAGTACCCCTTAGACAATTATATAGTAGATTCTGTATGGAGCAATTTATGAAGCTCATTATACTAAATGGAGCCAATAATACTGTATGGAGGACTATACTGTCCGGTTCCTGATCTATTGTAGAAGTTATGATAGATCTCACTCATGTAATGTAAGAAGCAAGTGAAATCTTTGGCATTGTACTATACCTATATTTCTCTGCTGTATCTGTGCATTATGAATTGTGGTATGTTAACACCTCTCTGACATTAAACAATAATAACAATAATTTTTATATAGCGCCAACATATTCCTCAGCGCTTTACAGTTAAACAGTTTCAAACACAAGAGTCATAAGTAACAACGTTAACAATAATATAATGATTAAAATAAAACAACCCTGCTCGTGAGAGCTTACAATCTACAATGAGGTGGGGGAGATACAAAGTACAGGTGTGTATTTACAATGATGTCCATGAACAAGAGAAAAGAAATCGGACCGCACTAACAGTCTATGGAAAGCGTGGTGGGGAACCGCTCACCTGCACAGAGCTTGCCGTCGTCTTCAATCCTGGGTGCCAAACTCCACAGAAATCCAGTGTTGTAAATCAATGAAGAGAGAAGAAGGAGCGCACTCACAGGAGATCCATTGCAGGTAACTTTTATTGAAGCACGTAGTACATCTTCACGGCCAAGGGTGCTGGGGAGGGAGTGTGGCTGTGCGGGACAACAGCTGTTTCGCGCTTGACTGGCGCTTCAACAGGACCTGTTGAAGCGCCAGTCAAGCGCGAAACAGCTGTTGTCCCGCACAGCCACACTCCCTCCCCAGCACCCTCGGCCGTGAAGATGTACTACGTGCTTCAATAAAAGTTACCTGCAATGGATCTCCTGTGAGTGCGCTCCTTCTTCTCTCTTCATTAATTTACAATGATGTATTTACAATGATGGCACAGCCATCTTCAGGGGGTGGGGGATAGGTGGAGATAGTGAATGGGCTACACACACACACACACTTACACATAAAATGACTTTGATTAAGGAACGTGATAGGTCGTTCTGAACAAATGTGTTTTGAGGGAGCGCCTAAAACTGTGAAAGTTGTGGTTAGTCCTAATTTCTTGGGGTAGAGCATACCAGAGGAATGGCGCAACGTGGGAGAAGACTTGGAGTCAGGAGTGGGAGGTACGGATTAGTGCAGTGGTTAGTCGAAAGTCGCTTGCAGAGTGCAGCTATCGGCTAGGCCGATAGACAGAAATGAGGGAGGAGATGTAAGGTGGTGCCGCACTGTGGAGAGCTTTGTGGGTGAGAACAAGTACTTTGAATTGGATCCTATAATGAATGGGCAGCCAGTGTAATGACCCGCGAAGAGTGGACACGTCCGAGTAACGATTAACATTAAGGATGGACTGGAGAGGGGAAAGTCGAGTAAGGGGGAGGCCAATTAATAGAGCGTTACAGTAGTCCAGGCAGGAGTGGATCAGTGCGACAGTGAGGGTTTTTGTTTCCTTGGTGAGAAAAGAGCGGATTCTAGGGATGTTCTTTAGGTGTAAGTGGCAAGAGCAGGCAAGGGATTGTATATGGGAGGTGAAGGAGAGATTGGTATCAAACATAACACCCAGACAGCGCGCCTGCTGGCGGGGTGTTATTATGGTGCCACCCACGGAGAGGGAAATGTCAGATTTAGGGAGGTTAGTAGACAGCAAGAGTAGAAGAAGTTCGGTTTTGGAAAGGTTGAGTTTCAGATAGAGAGCGGACATGATGTTGTAGACTTCAGACAGTCATTCGCATTCTGTAGTACAGCGGGGGTAAGGACAGGGGATGACGTGTATAGTTGTGTGTCATCAGCGTAAAAATTGTACTGAAAGCCAAATCTGCTGATGATCTGTCCAATTGGGGCCGTGAAGAGAGAGAAGAGAAGGGGGCAAGGACTGAGCCCTGAGGTACCCTAACAGTGAGAGGAAGAGGAGATAAAGTGGAGCCAGTGAGCAGAACACTGAAGGAGCAGTCAGAAAGAAAGGAAGAGAACCAGGAGAGAGCAGTGTCCTTAATGCCTAGTGACTGGAGCCTAGAGAGTAGGAGCGGGTGGTCAACAGTGTCGAAAGCTGCAGAAAGGTCGAGAAGAATGAGCAGAGAGTGGTCACTGTTACATTTTGCTGTCAAAAGGTCGTTGGTCACTTTGATGAGTGCAGTTTCTGTTGAATGTAGGGGGCGGAAACCAGACTGTGAAGGGTCTAGGAGGGAATGAGTGGAGAGGTAACGGGTAAGGCGGGAGTAGACAAGGCGCTCCAAGAGTTTAGAGATGAAGGGGAGATTGGAGACTGGTCTGTAGTTGTTTGTGCAGGATGGGTCGAGGGCGGGTTTCTTTAGTAATGGAGTAATGATAGAGTATTTGAAAGAGGATGGGAAAATGCCAGAGGAGAGAGAGATTAAAGATTGTAGTTAGGTGAGTTGTGATGACTGGAGAGAGAGACTGGAGGAAATGTGAGGGAATGGGGTCAGTAGTGCATGTAGTCGGATGAGAAGAATGTGGAGAGTGAGCCAGGGGAAATGCAGGGAGGGATGGAAGTCACTGCGCTTGGTGGCTGGGAGTGGATTTCCTGAAGGATATTATCTATTTTCTCTTTAAAGTGGGAGGCCAGGTCATCAGCACAAATGTCTGTGATAGGGGCTTGTGCTTTTGGCCTGAGGAGGAATTTAAAGGGTTTTTGGATAGTGAGGAGATCAGGGTGGTGTAGTAGGCCTGTTTGGTGAGATGAAGGGCAGAATTATAGGTCCTTAATATAAATTTGAAGAGGATGAAGTCTTCTGGTGTGCAAGTTTTTAGATGTAATAATCCATCCATGTACCCTGGGCCTATTTGACCAGGAATGGATTATTACGTCATCGTTGATTCTGACAACTGACACTCGGCACTAAGTGCCAGGAGCGGTCACACACCGCTCCCGGCACTTTAGCCACCGAACTGCGATCGAAAGCGATCACAGCATTCCGGGAGCGGGCAGAGGTCTGACAGCCCCTCTTCCTGATCGTTGCCATGGTGATCATGACGACATCCGGGTCACCAGAGCTAGGAAACTTGCTAATCATGCACAGTGCATTATCAGCAAGTTTCTCTGTCAGTACAGAGCTGACAATTTCTACTGCATGGGGGAGCTGCTGCATCCACATGCTGTAGATACGATCAGCCTGCAAAAAAATGATAGTCCCATAGTGGGACAAAGTAAAAAAGAAGTACATTTTTTTTGTATAATTGTAAAAATATTTAAAAAAATAAAAAAAAATAGTAAAAAGAAATATCAAAAGATATTGTATCTATGAATAAATATTTACATGAAAAAAATAAAAATAAATAAAAGTGCACATATTTGGTATTGCCGCGTAAGCAACGACCTGACCTATAAAACTGTCCCACTAGTTAACACCTTTGGTGAACATCATAAAAAAAATAATACAAAACAAGACAAAAACAATGCTTTATCATCATACCGCTGAACAAAAAGTGGAATAAAACGCAATCAAAACGACAGATATAAATAAACATGGTACCGCTGAAAACGACATCTTGTCACACTAAAAACAAGCCGCCATACATAGTAACATAGTTATTAAGGTTGAAGGAAGAATTTAAGTGTATCTAGTTCAACCCATAGCCTAACCTAACATGCCCTAACATGTTGATCCAGAGGAAGGCAAAAAAAACCCATGTGGCAAAGAGTAAGCTCCACATTGGGGAAAAAAATTGCATCCCAACTCCACATACGGCAATCAGACTAGTTCCCTGGAACAACGCCCTATCAAGGAATCTGGTATACAGCTCCATCATTGGAAAAATAAAAAAGTTATTATTGTGTAAAAGCACGAAAACATAAAAAAAAATATAAATGCGATATTGCTGTAATCGTACTGATCCGAAGAATAAAACTGCCTTATCAATATTACCACACACGGAACAGCATAAACCTCCCCCCCATAAAAAATTCTTGAGTTGCTGGTTTTTGTTAATTCTGCCTCTCAAAAATTGGAATAGAAAGCAATCAAAAAATGTCATGTGCCCAAAAATGGTACCAATAAAAAAGTCAACTTGTCCCGTAAAAAAACAAGCCATCACATGACTCTGTGGGCAAAAACATGGAAAAATTATAGCTCTCAAAATGTGGTGATGCAAAAACTATTTTTTGCAATAAAAAGCATCTTTTAGTGTGTGACAGCAGCCGAACATAACAACCCGATATAAATCTGGCATCTCTGTAATCGCACCGACCCGAAGAATAAAGTCGCCTAATCACTTATACCGCAAGAGGAACAGCATAAAAATGCCTTTGGCCACAGTATTGTACACTTCTGAAAAGAAGGACACCACTGAACAGAGGCCATACACAGTCCAGTGTAGCTCTCCTGCCTCATTATAGTGAATGGATCCCTTGGGGGTTTCATCTGAATCACGTCACTCAGAGATTGATGGAAACCCAAAAGTAAGTGGTCAGCGTAGAGCGTTGGATAAATGTGATCCCAAACGTTATGTAAAATGTTCCCAATAAAACTCATTCCACAAAAAAGCAAGCCCTCATTCAGGTCTGTCATCTGTTAACAGAAATATGGGGGCTCTCCACGTTACTGGAAGCATAAAGGCTCAAAAAAGTGAAATGGCTCCTCGCCCACCAAAAGAAATTCAGCAAATTCTCCGCTCCCAAATCCGAATGCCCCCTCCCTTCAGAGCCCCACAGTGTACCTAAACAACATATTGCGTCAACATTTGGCTTTTCTGAAGCGATGAGAGTCCGCCTAAATTACAGGTGCGTGCCACCAGAAGCAAGGGTTGGGCATAACGTACTGGTGACTGCAACGTTCTGCTGACTGCAACGTACTCATCACTACAACGGCAGTTTGCAATTTTCACTCGGCAATATTCGTTGCTTGTTACTGGAAAATACCCATTAAGTCAAAATCATCACTACAACTATAGATAAATTCCCCAAGGGGTATAGTTTCCAAAATGGGGTCACTTGAGGGGGATTTTGCTCTTCTACCAATTAGGGGCTCTGTATGTGGAGTCTGCAAAATGTTCTAGAAAAATCAGAGCTCCAGGAAGTAAATAGAAAACAGCACTCCTTTCCTCCTGAAATCTCTCTGTATGGCTAAGTAGTACTGTACAGTCACATATGGGGTATTACCACGTTCAGTAGAAATTGTGGACAAATTTTGGTTCCATTTTTACCCACTTATTGTCTGAAAAGGTAAAATCTGGGGCTAAAACAAAATTTTGGTGGTTAAAATGTTATTTTTTTCTTCACTGCCCAATGGTATGAAATTCTGTGACACTCCCATGGTGGCAATATGATCACTGCACCCCTAGATGAATTTATTGAGAGGTATAGTTTGTAAAATGGGGTTACTTATGGGGGTTTCTGCTCTTCTGGCACCTCATGAGCTCTCCCAGTTAGTCATGGAATCAGAAACCATAACAGTAAAATCTGGTGCTCCTTGCCTTCTGAGCTTTACACTGTGCCTGAAAAATATTTTCTGATTATATGTAGGGTATTGCACACTCAGGAAAAAATGGACCTCAGTTTGAGGTAAAAAATATTTCCTTTTAGCCCTTAGGAAAATTAAAAACTTGTAGCTAAAACAACATTTTTGTGAGGAAAATGTGATTTTATTATTTTCATGGCTCAACGTTATAAACTTTTGTGAAGCACCTGGGGCATCAAGGTGCTCACCACGCACCTAAAGGGATCTAGTTTCCAAAATGGGGTCACTTGTGGAGGATTTCCACTGTTTAAGCACATCAGGGGCTCTCCAAATGGCACATGGGGTCCGCCAAATATCACAGCAAATTTTGCACTCAAAAAGTCATATGGCGCTCCTTCCCTTCCGAGCTCTGTCATGCGCCCAGTGGTTTTCTCCATCATATGGGGTATCGGCATGCTCCGGAGAAAATACACAACAAATATGGGGTCCATTATTTCCTGTAACCCTTGTCAAAATAAAAAAATTTGGATCTGAAGTAAATTTTTTGTGAAAAAAAAGTTAAATGTTCATTTTTTTTCAACATTCCAAAAATTCCTGTGAAGCACCTGAAGGGTTAATAAACTTCTTGAATGTGGTTTTGAGCACCTTGAGAGGTGTAGTTTCTAGTTTCACTTTTGGGTATCTCCTATCATATAGACCCCCTCAAAGTGACTTCAAATTTGATGTGGTCCTTAAAAAAGTGGTTTTGTAAATTTTGTTGTAAAAATTAGAAATCGCTGGTCAACTTTTAACCCATATAACTTCCTAACAAAAAAAATTGTGTGTTTTTTTAAAAATTGTGCTGATGTAAAGTAGACATGTGGGAAATGTTACTTATTAAATGTTTTTCTGACATATCTCTGTGATATAAGAGCATAAAAAGTTGGAAAATTGTGAAATTTTTGCCAAATTTCCGTATTTTTCACAAATAAACACAAGTCATATCAAGAAATTTTACCACTATCACTAAGTACAATATGTCACGAAAAAACAATCTCAGAATCACAAGGAATCCGTTGAAGCGTTCCAGAGTTATTAACACATAAAGGGACAGTGGTCAGAATTGTAAAGATTGGCCTGGTCATTAACATGCAAACCACCTTCGGTGGTAAAGGGGTTAAAGGGGCCCACTGAGACTTTTTCACCAGGGGCCCCAGGAAAACCTGGAGACGGCCCTGCTTCTATGGTAGCATTTCACTACTGGGTCCTTTTGTAAAACTAAATAGCAAAGCCACTAGGGACTCAAGGTCTACAAAAATTCCATTTTCAACAGTAGAAAAAAAGGCAGCAACACTTACCTGCCCAGATCTTGGAACAAATGCACTGCAGGGTGCAGCCAGCCCATAAAACAAGATGTTAGCAACACAGGTGCAAAATACCAGATCAGTGCATTTGTTCCAAGCTCTGGGCAGGTAAGTGTTGCTGCCTTTTTTCTGCTGTTGAAAATGTCCTTTTGTAAAACCAGATCCCTGTACAGGGGTTAAAGGGTATTGGGATTTCTCTGGAGTCTGCCAGGCAGAGTGGTTTGTGCCAATTCTGTCCGAGGCAGAATTTGGAGCCTGTGGCCTCAGACAGACGCTACACTATTAGAGTGATTGTACCTACATAGCTTCCCCACCTTCAGATATTAGCCTCAGTCCTAAGTTCTGCTGCCTTAACTTCTGTCTTAGGCTTGACACTGGAGAGCATTTTATGTGCCAGCAAGTCATTAGTGCTGAGTGAAGGTGCTGGCTCACTGCTTATTTAAATTCTTAAGCCAGCCCTATTCTTTGTCAAGGGGGCGGTTTTCTCTGTCACGGCTGATACATAACCTTGAAGTCACATCACTAATGTCGTGACAACTCACAAAACTTTCTTCTATGACAACCACCAGCCAGAAGTAGACCTGTCAGGACCCAGGACTGCTGTTGAAGGCTAAAGATTACGGCATATTTGCAAAAACAAAGACATTACTAAGGTGTATACACTTTTATTAGGAACACACTATTGCTCAAGGTTCTTGCATAGTCCATGAATTTCTTTTATTCAGCCACTGCCTAGGCCACTGCATACACATGAATGTAACTTCTGCCATACATTTACAGAGGATGTTGAGAAAGGCTTAAAGTTGATTTGTTGGAGGCAGGAATAATGGACAAGTCTAATGGTGTGAGAGACTTTGACAAGAGCCCAGTTGTAATGGGTAGACGACTGGATCAAAACATCTCCAATACAGCAGATTATGGGGAATGCTCTTAGAATGTCATGTTTTGTATCTACCAGAAGTGGGATAAGTAAGGACATATAGCAAACTAGTGACAGAGTCATGAGCGTCCAAGACTCACTTATGCAAATGGGGTACACAAGCTAGTCCGTATGATCCAATCCCACAGAAAAAAACTGCTGCTACACAAATTGCTAAAAAAAAGTTACTGCAGACTATGAAAGAAAGAGGTCAGAAAAACAGCACAATGTAATGACCTGTGTATGGAGCTGCATAGCAGCAGACCGGACAAAGTTCCCATTCAGAGACCTGTCCACCGCTGATAATGCCTACAATGAAGGCATAAGAAGTGGGCTATGGATCAATGAACAAAGGTAGCCAGGTCTAATGAATTATGTTTATTTTACATCATTTGGACAGCACGGTGCTAGTATGACGCTTACTTGGGTAAGAGATGGCATTAAAATGTAATATAACAATAAAGCAAGCCAACAAAGTAGTGTGATTCTCTGACAAATGTTCTCCTGCCAGAAAGCCTAGGACACCCTTAGAGGTCTTGTGGCGTCCATGATTTGATGGGTAGAGCAGTGGCACACTGGAAGCCTAATATCATGCCAGTGGTTTTAATATCATTGCTGATCGGTCTGTATTAGCAAGTTGTTAATGTTAGGGTATACTTACAGGAGTTAAAAATGTTTTTGTAACAGAAAATCTGTAATATGCATATTAATGGGGTTGTTGCTGCAGCACGACAATGGATTTCTGCAAACTCGGTCAGATGAATCTAACAGTTAAACAAATTTTGGACACATGTGATGATTTTATTTGTCAGAGACATAAAACATTTTGATTCAAAAGCAGCAATTTGTGTGCACAGTGTAAGAGAATTATCTTAGAAATGCTGCACACTACATTGGCATCTGGCCTAACGCACTGGTCAAACATCATTTTCTCTATTTCTAGCTTAAAATCAGTCATTCATTTTGATGCCAGCAAAAGTAAAAGTTCATGAACGCAGCGATACGATTAGTCAATGTCTACATATTATCGATTACTAATGACCATAACATTTGAGCCTTTTAGTTTATCATTACTGTGGAGGCTTATGCTTTGTGTAAGTCACACACCTTGAAAAATAAGCGCTTTAAGCCATGGGCCCAAAAAGGTCAAATACCTAAAAATCATTATGAAAAACATTACAAATATCTACAACAACCAAAAGTATAAACCCAACCAAACTGACGGCTTCATTTGTGTTTTCTGTCCGAGCCATTGAAGCAGGCTGCCACACATGGCACGTGACCAGCATTTGTTTTACCAAAGCTGTGTGGCATGCAGGTGAAAAATTGAATCTTAGAGAAAGACACGAATGAAAACATTAATTTTCCTGGCTTGATGTCACATTAAGTATACAAACAGAACACAACACAACAGCAGCGATGTGAAGGGTCTAAATATAACAAGGGCCTTGCTGCGCACAGCCTGAAGAACATAAAACGCAGTGGTTGCTGTTCTCACAAAAGGATTAATGAAGGCCTAAACCTTGCTGAATACATTCAGGGAAAAGTGTGTGTGCTTTTTGGCTTAGTTAAATTGTCACCCATGTTGGTAACGAGCCATGAGGTTTCCTTAAATACAGAAATGAACCCTTGAGACACGCGACTATAGTAAAGTCATGAAAGAAAGTAGATATGGAATAATAATTTTCATTTTTTTCATCTAGCCTAAGGACTTTGGATTCTTCTAAATCAAAATGAATAAGTAAAATGATTAGCTCCTGCTGCAGCTCCAGATACATACGAACGCATTGTTCTGATTATGTGCTTTGTATACAGCGGTATAAAATTATTACACTTGAGTATTTCCAAAGGTCAGCCTTGAAATGGAAAATAAGGAGCCTATAAACCATGGTGAGGATTGCCTGAAAACTCATCACAGCTCCTTATAAATATTAATGCTAAACGGGTAAATTTTATAGGCATATGAAAAGTAATTAGTTCTGCAATAACAGCCACAGGTATGTATCAAAACAGACATTCAATAAAAGAAAACAGTTTTATTGTACAAGTTTTGCATTTATAATAACGTGCTGGAGAAAACCAAATTATTTTAATATACGGACAAGAAAAAAATAACTTAATGTATGTATTACGATTGTAATGGTTAAAATAGAAATAACTATTGTAGACAAAGGTATGTGATTCCATGTTCATATCGTAAATGTGCCGTGATGAAATTTACTGAATTCAACCCCTTAGTCTTCAACCACCACTGGTATTTCCTAAAATGTCATTAGAAGAGGGTGCCCCAGGGACTACTGGGTCAAATGCCCTTGTGAAAATGTAAAACAAGCGTCTAAAACAACAATGTAGTGGGAAAAATGTACGGCATTTATTTTTTCTTCACCGCTCAATGGTATAAAATTTGGGAAAACACATGTGGTGTCAATATGATTACTGCACCACTAAATAAGTTTATTAAGAGGAGTACTTTGTAAATGGGGTCACTTATGGGGGATTTCTGCTGTCCTGACACTTCAAGGGCTCTATCAATGTGACATGGGACCTGCAAACTATTCCAGTGAAATCTGTACTCCGACATGGCACTTCTTCCCTTCTGAGCTCTGCACTGCTCCTAAAAAGTAGTTTTTCACCACATATGGGGCATTGTTAAATTCAGGAGACATTGCAAAAAAAAAAATTGTGGTTCATTTTCTCCAATTAGCCCATTTGAAAATTAAAAACATGTGGTTAAAACAGCATTTTAGTGGAAAAAATGTAACAGCCCATTGGTATTCAATTCTGTGAAATGCCTGTGAGGTTTAAAATGCTCATTTCACCCATAGAGGAATTCTTCACACACAGCCATTAATGTCTAAACAGCAAGCAACAAAAATGAGTACACGCCTAAGTAAAAATGGCCCAAAGTGCCAATATTTTGTGGGGCTACCATTATTTTAAAGCATTGCCTTAACTTTCTTGGGTATGGAGTTCACTAGAGCTTTACAGTTTGCCACTGAGATGCTCTTCCACTCCTTCATGACGACATCACGGAGCTGATGGATGTTAGAGACCTTGCGCTACTCCACCTTCAGTTTCAGGAAGCCCAAAGATGCTCAATAGGGGCGTCCTCAAATGGGTCAAACTAAGACTCACTGGGATCTGATGAAACATTCCAGAGTTATTACCACATAAAGTGACACTAGTCAGATTTAAAAAATGAGGCTAGGTCATTAACGTATAAAGTGGCTTGGTCCTTAAGGAAACCTGTCACCAGGTTCTCCCAATATATTACGGCAGAGTAAAATGCACCTGCGCAGGTCAGCGTTCTAACTGTGCAGGATAGAGATTGGAGGAGCTGTGTGGATGATGTAGGACGCGTAATCCCCATCAATCAAGGCAGTAGGGTGTGTACAGGTTATGGAAGCAAAATTCTAATGTAAAAATACTTCAATCATATACAGTGTTTGTGAGACTCCTGTGTATACAACAGTAAAAGTCTGAAGATATCACTATACTATACAAAAATAAAGGAAGAAATAAAGTTGCAATATATGCAAATAACAAATATAATTACATCTGAATTTTACAGTTTGGCACAAGGACATGGACCTGCATTCTTGTAATCTCGGACAGGATATTTTCTGCAGCTAAGGAGTTTATGATGTCATTTTAGTCTATGATGGTTTTGATATCTCTTGTATATGATATAATGATAGTTCAGAAAATGATCCTATTAGTTAAGCATCAGAATTATTACATTATAGCATTACTTTCTTAACGCCTTCCATGGTTCATTTGTAAGAACCAATTCCATATTTGCGCTTTCGTAATCTTTGTGTATTTTGGCCTACAATTCCCAAAAATATATCGTTCTTTAAGTCTTAACCCCTTTCTGACATTGGACGTACTATCCCGTCGAGGTGGGGTGGGCCCGTATGACCACCGACGGGATAGTACGTCCAGCGCGATCGGCCGCGCTCACGGGGGAAGCGCGGCCGATCGCGGCCTGTTGTCAGCTGACTATCGCAGCTGACATCCGGCACTATGTGCTAGGAGCGGTCAAGGACCGCCCCCGGCACATTAACCCCCGGCACACTGCGATCAAACATGATCACAGTGTTCCAGCGGTATAGGGAAGCATCGCGCAGGGAGGGGACTCCCTGCGTGCTTCCCTGAGACCCCCGGAGCAACCCGATGTGATCGCGTTGCTCCGAGGGTCTCCTACCTCCTCCTTTCTGCAGGCCCTGGATCCAAAATGGCCGCAGGGCTGCATCCGGGTCCTGCAGGGAGGTGGCTTACCAAGCGCCTGCTCAGAGCAGGCACTGGTAAGCCTGCAGGAGTGAACGTCAGATCACTGATCTGACACAGTGCACAGCAAAGTGTCAGATCAGCGATCTTACACTATAACATGATGTTTTCCCCTAGGGCAATGTTATAGTGTAAAAAAAAAATATTCACATATGTAAAAAAAAATGGAAAAAAATTCCAAAAAATATATATATATATATATTGTTCCCATAAATAAATTTCTTTATCTAAATAAAAAAACAATAAAAGTACACATATTTAGTATCGCAGCGTCCATAATGACCCGACCTATAAAACTGTCCCACTAGTTAACCCCTTCACAGAACACCGTAAAAAAAAAAAACCGAGGCAAAAAACAACGCTTTATTATCATACCGCCTAACAAAAAATGGAATAACACGCGATCAAAAAGACGGAAATAAATAACCATGGTACCGCTGAAAACGTCATCTTGTCCTGCAAAAAATGAGCTGCCATACATCATAATCAGCGAAAAAATAAAAAAGTTATAGTCCTCAGAATAAAGCGATGCAAAAATATTTTTTTTCTATAAAATAGTTTTTATCGTATAAAAGCGCCGAAACATAAAAAAATTAAGTAAATGAGGTATCGCTGTAATCGTACTGACCCGAAGAATAAAACTGCTTTATCCATTTTACCAAACGTGGAACGGTATAAACGCCCCCCCAAAAGAAATTCATGAATAGCTGGTTTTTGGTCATTCTGCCGCACAAAAATCGGAATAAAAAGTGATAAAAAAATGTCACGTGCCCGAAAATGTTACCAATAAAAACGTCAACACGTCCCGCAAAAAACAAGACCTCACATGACTCTGTGGACCAAAATATGGAAAAATTATAGCTCCCAAAATGTGGTAACGCAAAAAATATTTTTTGCAATAAAAAGCATCTTTTAGTGTGTGACGGCTGCCAATCATAAAAATCCGCTATAAAAGTAAATCAAACCCCCCTTCATCACCCATTAGTTAGGGAAAAATTAAAAAATTTAAAAAATGTATTTATTTCCATTTTCCCATTAGGGTTAGGGCTAAGGTTAGGGTTAGTGCTAGGGTTAGGGATAGGGTTTGGGTTAGGGCTAGGGTTAGGGTTGGGGTTTGGGTTAGGGCTAGGGTTAGGGTTGGGGCTAGGGTTAAGGCTACAGTTAGGGTTGGGGCTAAAGTTAGGGTTAGGGCTAAAGTTAGGGTTTGGATTACATTTACAGTTGGGAATAGGGTTGGGATTAGGGTTAGGGGTGTGTCAGGGTTAGGGATTTGGTTGGGGTTACCGTTGGGATTAGGGTTAGGGGTGTGTTTGGATTAGGGTTTCAGTTATAATTGGGGGTTTCCACTGTTTAGGCACATCAGGGGCTCTCCAAACGCGACATGGAGTCCGATCTCAATTCCAGCGAATTCTGCGTTGAAAAAGTAAAACAGTGCTCCTTCCCTTCCGAGCTCTCCCGTGCACCCAAACAGGGGTTTACCCCAACATATGGGGTATCACCGTACTCAGGACACATTGGACAACAACCTTTGGGGTCCAATTTCTCTTGTTACCCTTGGGAAAATACAAAACTGGGGGCTAAAAAATAATTTTTGTGGAAAAAAAAAGATTTTTTATTTTCACGGCTCTGCGTTATAAACTGTAGTGAAACACTTGGGGCTTCAAAGTTCTCACAACACATCTAGATAAGTTCCTTGGGGGGTCTAGTTTCCAATATGGGGTCACTTGTGGGGGGTTTCTACTGTTTAGGTACGTTAGGGGCTCTGCAAACGCAATGTGATGCCTGCAGACCAGTCCATCTAAGTCTGCATTCCAAATGGCGCTCCTTCCCTTCCGAGCTCTGTCATGCGCTCAAACGGTGGTTCCTCCTCACATATGGGGTATCAGCGTACTCAGGACAAATTGGACAACAAATTTTGGAGTCCATTTTCTCCTGTTACCCTTGGTAAAATAAAACAAATTGGAGCTGAAGTAAATTTTTTGTGAAAAAAAAGTTAAATGTTCATTTTTATTTAAACATTTCAAAAATTCCTGTGAAACACCTGAAGGGTTAATAAACTTCTTGAATGTGGTTTTAGGCACCTTAAGGGGTGCAGTTTTTAGATTGGTGTCACACTTGGTTATTTTCTATCATATAGACCCCTCAAAATGACTTCAAATGAGATGTGGTCCCTAAAAAAAAATGGTGTTGTAAAAATGAGAAATTGCTCGTCAACTTTTAACCCTTATAACTACCTAACAAAAAAAAAATTTAGTTCCAAAATTGTGCTGATGTAAAGTAGACATGTGGGAAATGTTACTTATTAAGTATTTTGTGTGACATATAGTACAGACCAAAAGTTTGGACACACCTTCTCATTTAAAGATTTTTCTGCATTTTCATGACTGTGAAAATTGTACATTCACACTGAAGGCATCAAAACTATGAATTCACACATGTGGAATTATGTACTTAACAAAAAAGTGTGAAACAACCGAAATTATGTCTTATATTCTAGGTTCTTCAAAGCAGACACCTTTTGCTTTGATGACTGCTTTGCACACTCTTGGCATTTTCTTGATGAGCTTCAAGAGGTAGTCACCAGTAATGGTCTTCCAACAATCTTGAAGGAGTTCCCAGAGATGCTGAGCACTTGTTGGCCCTTTTGCCTTCACTCTGCAGTCCAGCTCACTCCAAACCATCTCGATTGGGTTCAGGTCTGGCGTAGCACCCCATCACTCTCCTTTTTGGTCAAATAGCCCTTATACAGCCTGGAGGTGTGTTTGGGGTCATTGTCCTGTTGAAAAATAAATGATGGTCCAACTAAACGCAAACCGGATGGAATAGCATGCCGCTGCAAGATGCTGTGGTAGCCATGCTGGTTCAGTATGCCTTCAATTTTGAATAAATCCCCAACAATGTCACCAGCAAAGCACCGCCACACCATCACACCTCCTCCTCCATGCTTCACGGTGGGAACCAGGCATGTAGAGTCCATCCGTTCACCTTTTCTGCGTCACACAAAGACACGGTGGTTGGAACCAAAGATCTCAAGTTTAGACTCATCAGACCAAAGCACAGATTTCCACTGGTTTAATGTCCATTCCTTGTGTTCTTTAGCCCAAACAAGTCTCTTCTGCTTGTTGCCTGTCCTTAGCAGTGGTTTCCTAGCAGCTATTTTACTTTGAAGGCCTGTTGCACAAAGTCTCCTCTTAACAGTTGTTGAAGAGATGTGTCTGCTACTAGAACTTTATGTGGCATTGACCTGGTATCTAATCTGAGCTGCTGTTAACCTGCGATTTCTGAGGCTGGTGACTCAGATAAACATCCTCAGAAGCAGAGGTGACTCTTAGTCTTCCTTTCCTGGGGCGGTCCTCATGTGAGACAGTTTCTTTGTAGCGCTTGATGGCTTTTGCCACTGCACTTGGGACACTTTCAATGTTTTCCCAATTTTTCGGACTGACTGACTTTCATTTCTTAAAGCAATGATGGCTACTCATTTTTCTTTAGTTAGCTGCTTTTTTTCTTGCCATAATACAAATTCTAACAGTCTATTCAGTAGGACTATCAGCTGTGTATCCACCAGACTTCTGCACAACACAACTGATGGTCCCAACCCCATTTATAAGGCAAGAAATCCCACTTATTAAACCTGACAGGGCACACCTGTGAAGTGAAAACCATTCCTGGTGACTACCTCTTGAAGCTCATTAAGAGAATGCCAAGAGTGTGCAAAGCAGTCATCAAAGCAAAAGGTGGCTACTTTGAAGAACCTAGAATATAAGACATAATTTCAGTGGTTTCACACTTTTTTGTTAAGTATATAATTCCACATGTGTTAATTCATAGTTTTGATGCCTTCAGTGTGAATGTACAATTTTCATAGTCATGAAAATACAGAAAAATCTTTAAATGAGAAGGTGTGTCCAAACTTTTGGTCTGTACTGTATCTCTGTGATTTAATTGCATAAAAATTCAAAGTCGGAAAATTGCGAAATTTTCAAAATTTTCGCCAAATTTCAATTTTTTTTCACAAATAAACGCAGGTAATATCAAATAAATTTTACCACTATCATGAAGTACAATATGTCACGAGAAAACAGTGTCAGAATCGCCAAGATCCGTTGAAGCGTTCCAGAGTTATAACCTCATAAAGGGACAGTGGTGAGAATTGTAAAAATTGGCCCGGTCATTACGTGCAAACCACCCTTGGGGGTAAAGGGGTTAATGGTTTTTAATTTGGTTCAGTACTCACCGGTCCCAGGGCGTGTGACATGTCTAGGAGTAAGGCTTTGCTCTATGATGTGATTGTGGGACTGAGCCCATGCTCTTTCCACAATATCTTGGACTGTGGCATCATCTGCACATAGACTTAAGCTGCTTTCCGGTCTCCAATAGTTATTACCTATATTGGAAATGAAGAAGAATGTTAAGTATTGAATCAGCAGAGAAAGGTGTCCAGTTTCCACAATTACACATTGCCTCCTTCTGTCACTACGGTTACCAGGACTCTGCATGGTGCAAACTTACGAATACATGAGTGATCCCATTCAGTCATTACCATCGACACTCATGATCTTCCTCTTGCAACAAGGTTCTCATCTCACAGGTTATATTACTGATATGATTTACAAATAAGCATAGTTTTGGATAACACTCTACAGCATCTATAGCACAAGGGGTTATGTTTTAATAGAGTAAGAGATGTGAATTCTGCTCAGGTAAGGCCCAGCGCAAAAACCTAATAGAAGATTGGACACTGTACCTCATAGAGAGCGGGGGACACATGGAGATGTCATTGGGTTGGATATAGTCAGAATTATGCATGAAGTATTGAAAAACTGGTGATCAACACACCGCATGTATTAACGTATTACTCAATTTTGAATCCTAAATGTGTAAAATTGCAGAGTGCTTGCTAAAACTAGTGATTCTCAACTAATTATTAAATATCTTCAAGAACAGATGGATTCTTTGTTATATTATAGTGTACTGCTTGTTGCCAATGGTACCAGCCACCTCAAAGGTGGCTGAAATCCCAGGGAAGGAGCATTACTTGCAAGCTGTTTGATTTACAGCTTGCAAACGTGGATGTGAAGCTATTCGAACTGCTGGATCAAGCCAGCTTCATTGCCCCTGGGATCCTCTGATGCTACAGAGGCTGTTGCTTCTGCTTGCAGCATTGAAGAGCGCACAGTTCAGGCCAGTGGGGGCAATGCTTATGTTGCAAATGGTAAGTCCTCTGGAGCTCACTGTCTAATGGCAAGCATGAAGTTGTGAGGCCTGGCAGCAGTAGTACCAGTGGTATTGCTTAGATCACACTCCTATACACAATCAGTGAGTAAATCCAGGGCTATATTACGTATAGCCTATTTGTGTAGGTTAGTAACATCAGATTGGTTCAACATCTGGCACCACCAGGATCATTGTTCAGTAGGTTCTATGGTGGCTGGAAGTAAATTGTACAGAGTTTCACATCTCCTTATCCTATGCAGTAACTGCTTTCAGGTACTGCCATTCATCTCCCATTGAAGTAAATGGTAGCAGAGCAGCAGTTCTTGAGACCGACTTCTGCGTGGTGTAGAGAGATGTGATGTTCCAGCTTTGCACGGCTTACTTCAAGCCACCATGAGACCTGCTAACAGTTGATCATACAGCTGCCAACTGTTGCACTCCCACCTATGTGATATTGGTGACAACTCCTGAGAATAGCACAGTTCAAAAATATAAACTAAAGGAAAGTCTGTACCAATCTCTAGGAGTTTGCACCCAGTTATCTATACAAATGCCGGCATGTAGTGACTATAAAGCCATGTCACTTCTCTAAAACAGAAGGGGCTGTTTAATAAAATGAGACAATTGCTTTTTTTTTTTAATATGTCATGTTCGCGATGGGAAGATCCGGCGGACGGCACAACACATGCAAACAACAGGATGGAAAAAGAGAGGAAGGCCCTAACAGTGGGGAGCGAGCCATTAGGCACCTGTGCCTATCCCTAAGCTCCCCTATAGTCCTATGCGGGTCCTTCCCCCCACCGCTGTCACATGCCTAGTCTCTAGATGTCACCTCTCTATAACCTGGCTAGTGCACTTGCCAGCAAGGACGCTAGCCTCAACACTGCAGATGTTATCAACACTACTCCCTTAGTGACAAGCACAAGACAGACAAGGAAAGGAACAACAAAACTTAGCTCCAGCCTCTGCTGCAAAGCTTCACATGGCAGAGGATACGGATCCAGGACCCCAAACTCCACCAAAGCAGCAGATACACCGCTGGCAACAGAGAGCTCCAAACTCCTAGGCTGTTCTTCCGAGACACACGCTATTACCAAAAGTCAGCTGATGAGTCATGTGACTATTTAAAGGATGGTGGGAGTGGTCACCACTCACATCAGCTGACCAGCAACAAAGCAGCTGCCAGCAAGGAAACGGACATTGACCTTTGATGGCCCAAAAGTAAAAACGTTTAAATTAAAGCTGAACTAGAGCTGTCACGACTCCAAAAACAAATCATGACAATATATTTGTAAAAATTTGAAAAAACGTTGACGTGCTTAGTTGTAGAAAAAGGGCATTGATCTGAAGCCACAGAAGAGCTCAAGCATTGTAGGAACAGCTAGACTTAATTTTAATGTTGCATTTAAATGGAAATGACTGGATCACCATATTCTTGCAGCATTGCGCACATGAACTCCATGTCGCATACTATTAACAAAACCTTGAACTCCTGACATAATGATCCAACATTTTATTGTCTGTCTGACACCGAACAAAAATACTGTATGTAATATTAGTTCATCAATGGCTTCCTTCATCAAGATGTTAACAAAAGAAATACATATTACATCTGGGAATAATTACAACAATGGAAACACGGAATAACATTAGAAACATGAAATTATTACCACATCTGAGAACTCATATGAGTGTTCCCTTCTTTGCGAACGAACATCTATAATTTAGCAATGAGTAGATTGTGCTGTTAGTGAATGTGTTCACAGACACCCTCAAGCTGACTTGTTCTATTCTATTAATGTTAAAATGTCAACCATAAAATTCAAATAATTGCCACTTAGTACTGTCTATGGTGGGAAGCAGCCCTCTGATATCATCCTAATGCTGGCATTTGCTCTGCATACAAGCGACAAAAGCAAAGAAAGAAATTAGGGTCAACAGAATGGGACACTAAGATTTGCGAACATTATATTGTTGGGAGGGTGATAATGTCACGATGGTGGCAGGCTTCGCAGCGTTGAGAATCTCCCCCCCCCATGTGCTCACCCACCTATCCACTCTCTCTTTCCCCATGTGCTGACTTCTCCCGTCTGTGCTCTTTTCTTTGACCTGTCTACCCCATGTGCTATTCCCCTTGCCTGCTCTTTCTCCTTCCTGTGCTGTCCCGTTTGAGCTGTCTCCCCCTGTGCTCTGTTTCTCTCACCACGTGCGCTTTCTCTCTCCCCATCTGTTGTCTTTTCCTCTCATGTCATCTCTTCTTTGACCTGTGTACCCCATGTGCTCTCGTACACAGTCAGGCAATTTTTAAAATGAACTTTTATTCATGGGAAAACCCTTTTAATGTGACCGGCTTCCTCTGCCTGTAGACACGTGGCGCATCTGCAGCCGGGATCAGCAGAATGATTCACTGCGCCTGCGCGGAATTCGCGCTAACGCAGTAAATCAGACCGCCGCCATCTTTGTGCAGACAGATAGCGGCGGTGACATTAAAACTGCACATGCACTCCTCCTGTACAAAGATGGTGGCGGTCAGTGAATAATTCAGCTGATCCCGGCGGCGTGTTCGTGACGGTGTTCCGCTGGTGGTACTGCGCAAGAGGCTGCGTCCAGCGTATACAGTGTGTGTGGTGCATACGGCGTATACAGTGTGTGTGTGGTGCATACAGAGTATACAGTGTGTTTGTGTGTGTGTGTGTGGAGCGACTGTGTTCCGCTGGTGGTAAAGCGCAAGAGGCTGGTAGCATCAGCAGTTTCCATATTGAGACACCCATCACTTGGGTGTCCCAATATGGCGGTTGGTGAACTTCCGCCGCTTGGAATTCTCGGATCCGAACACATCTGGACAGAACAGGATGTGAAGACATTACAAGGTAAGTATATATTAAGATAACACTACTATATATAATTAAAAATTCACATTACCAGCCAATCTGACATATTATATCTCAGGTGGAAAATAATTAGCTTTTTTTTCCTGTTAATCAAATACATTTGTGTATGTGAGGTAGAAAAAAGTTTGTTACATCATATGCATCAGTATTCACCCCTTTATCACCAAGGAGGTTTGCATGTTAATGACCGGGCCAATTTTTACAATTCTGACCACTGTCATTTTATGAGGTCATAACTCAGGAAGGCTTCAATGGATCCCACTGAATCTGAGAAGGTTTTTTGTGACATAATGTACTTCATGATAAGAGTAAAACTTATTCAATATAACTTGCGTTTATTTGTGAAAAAATGGAAAATTGGCGAAAATTTGAAAAATTTGGCAATTTTCAAAGTTTGCAATCATATGCCCTTATATCAGAGAGATGTATCACACAAAATAGTTAATAAATAATATTTCCAATATGTCTACCTTACATCAGTACAATTTATGAATTTTTTTTTTAGTTACAAGGGTTGATAGTTGACCAGTGATTTCTCCTTTTTCCAACAAAATTTACAAAAAAACTTTTTTTTTTAGGGATCACCTCACCTTTTAAGTGACTTTAAGGGGTCTATATGATAGAAAATACCCAATAGTGACACAAATCAAAAACTCAAACCCCTCAAGCTGCTGAAAACCACTTTCAAAAAGTTTATTAACCCTTCATGTGCTTCACAGGAATTTTTGGAATGTGGAAAAAAAAATGAACATTTAACACTTTTTTTAACAAGAAATTTACTTCACATCTAAATTTTTCTATTTTCAAAAGGGTAAAAGGAAAAAAATGGATCACAAAATGTGTTGCACAATTTTTCCTTAGCATGCCGATACTCACATATGTGGGGGAAACTACTGTTTGGGAGCACGGGAAGGAGCACAATTTTAGTTTTTGAATGCACAATTTGCTTGACCAATTAGCGGATGCCATGTAGCATTTGGAGAACCCCAAATGTGCATAAACAGTGAAAATCCCCCACAATTGACACCATTTTGGAAAGTAGACCCCTCAGAGAACTGATCTAGATGTGTGGTGAGCACATTGAACTCTCAGGTGCTTCACAGAAGTTTATGACGTTGAGCTGTGAAAATTAAAAACAAAATCACATTTTCCCCACAAAAATGTTTAGTCCCAAATTTTTAATTTTTGTAAGGGTAACAGGAGAAATTGCACCACAAAATTTGTGGTGCAATTTCTCTTGAGTTCGCCAATACCTTATATGTGGGAGAAAACTACTGTTTGGGTGCACGGCAGGGCTCAGAAGGGAAGGAGCGTCATTTGACTTTTCGAATGTATAATTTCCTGGAATCATTAGCGGATGCCATGTCCCATTTGGAGAGTCCCTGATGTTCCTAAACAATGGAAACCCACCAACAAGTGAAGCCATTTTGGAAACTAGACCCCTCAACGAATGCATTTAGATGTGTGGTGAGCACCTTGAAGTCCCAGGTGTTTCACAGAAGTTTAAAATTTCCCCCACAAAAATTTAATTTTAGCCCCAAATTTCATATTTTCATAAGGATATCAGGAGAAATTGCTCCATACAATTTGTTGTGCAATTTCTCCTGAGTACGTCAATACCCCATATGTGGGGGATACTACTGTTACAGAACCCCCCAGCACCAAGAATATGTTATGCAGTATATGTATGTATAATAGGTTCCATGTGAAATGCATCAGTCCACAGGCTGCGCCCCTGGACAAGATATTCTCCTTCTGACCTCCCCCACCTTTGTAATTCCCACAGTAAATATCGGCAGGCTCCGGCCACCTGCGGCTGTTGTAATGTATGTCTGGCCTGCTGTTTTTCTATTGGCCTGCCCTCTGTATCTGTGTTATATATTCTGTGTGCTGTGAATAAAGTGTTGTTAGACTGGAAATATGTGGAGAAGCAGTGAGATTTTATATGCACCCATGTAACCAAGGAATTCCAGCCAGCGTCCTTCATTCAGAATCCAGCCAAAGCAAAGTGGACCTCCTGAAATAAGGGGTGGTACTGAAAGAGGTACTACAGCACAGTAGACCCCGTTACACTGGTGGCAGCAGTGGGATGTGAGACCCCTTCTACAGGAGGAAAGGAATGAATGGAAAACAACTACCAGAAGTTAAAGAGGACTACATTAAAAGATCTGGTGGAAGCCCGAGGGTTAATCGACAGCAACAAAACAAAAGCGGATTTGATAGCAGCCATCATGGAACACGACAGTACAGCGCCCCCCAATGTGAACATGGAGGAGACTGAATTCCAGAGGAAGGTAAAGAACAGACTGGCGTTCTATGGCCCAAACCCTGCAGTAGAGATCATACGAGAGGTGATGGCTGATGTGCGTACTGATCTGAAGGAAAAGATGGCCGAGCGGACCAGGATAGAGCTAGCCAAGATGGAGATGGCAGAGCGGACCAAAGTGGAGCTGGCCAAGATGGAGATGGCAGAGCGGAGAGAGGAGTCAGCAAGCAGGGGGAGCTCTGGCCTCCGACCAGGTACCTTCAACAGTAAGCCACAAAAAGATCCAGTATAATGCCTTCCGACAGTTGGAGGAGGCTGAGGAAGACATTGATGGCTTTCTGCAGGACTTTGAGCAGCAGTGTGCCCTTCATCAAGTGAAGCCGGAGGAACGGGTTCAGATTCTGGCCAGCAAGCTGACAGGCCGGGCAGCGGACGCCTATCGCACGGTACCTGATGAGGACTGTATGGACTATGAGCGGATCAAAGAAGTGATCTTGGCCCGGTATGCGCTGACACCAGAGGCATACCGCCAAAAGTTCCGCGGACTTATAAAATGAGTAATCGATACCCATGCTGAATGGGCCTGTAAATTACGGCGGTCACTGCTACAGTGGGTACAAGGGAGCCAAGCAACCACTAAGGAGTACGTCCTCCAGCTCGTCTTGTTAGAACGATTCTTTAATGGACTAACCCCCGAGACACAGGAATGGCTTCGGGACAGGCGGCCAACGATTCTTGAGGAAACCACTCGTCTGGCCGATGAACATCATGTCAGGAGGCCTCAGTTGTCTGGATCAAAGATGGTCACTAGGGGTCCGCCCATGGACCTGGAGGGCCCCAAACCACTGAAGATTGTAGGGGGACCAGCTAGAAACCCGGCCTACCAGTCACCCTGGGGCACGATGCCACACCTGCCATCAGCTGGGCCACCTGCAAAGACAATGTCCCAACCGGACTCAGCATACCCAGTGGCCAAAGGCGGGAACAGCTACCTTTAGCCGGGCCGCTGTACACTGCTACCAAGGTGAAGTTGACCCGACATTGGGGGCTACGACTAACCAAGGGGTGGAAGAGATGGAGGAAGTGCTGCATGAAGTGGACCCCATGCAGGCAGCCCCGGCAGATAACCGACAACAGCATCGACAGGTCGTGTGGGTTAATGGGAAACATATACAGGGACTAAGAGATTCAGGGGCAACTTTGACCCTTGTGAAGCCTCATCTCGTCTGCGACCAAGAGAAGACGGACAGGACAGTGGCAGTCCGTGTAGCAGGGGGAGCCATACATCGACTGCCCACTGCCCGGATTCACCTGAACTGGGGATGGCCTTGTAGAGGTCGGCTTGATGGAGGATTTGCCCGCAGATGTCTTGCTGGGAAATGACTTGGGGCCCATGTTGTCTGCCTTCTCGGTTGCCCCTCTGGCTGAGACATATCCTGTGACCACCCGGAGACAAGCTCGAGCTGCGGAGGCGAAATCACACTCAGAGGAGGCCCAGGTAAGACATCCCAGCCCTACACGTATTCCCATAGCCAGACACATTTCTTGGGCCACACCAGATGAATTTAAGAGGGAGTTACTTGAGGATCCTTCATTGGAGGGATATCGTGGGAAGGCACAAGAGGGGAGAGGGGTACTGGAAGGGGAACAGTTTATATGGAAGCAGGGACTCTTCTACCGGATCACAGAGCAGCACCACACAGGGAAGAGCCCCACTATAAAACGACAGCTGGTAGTTCCCAAGAAGTATAGGCAGGAGTTACTGCGAATCTCTCATGACATACCCTTGGCTGGGCACTTCGGCGTCAGTCGCACCAGGCATCGTCTGACACAAAACTTCTTTTGGCCGGGGGTAACCTATGATGTTCGTCAGTACTGCCAGACCTGTGACAGTTGCCAGCGCATTGGCAAGAGGGGAGATCGATGCAAGGCTAAATTACACCCCCTCCCCATTGTGGAGGAACCATTTAGCCGAGTAGCAGTCAATCTGATAGGGCTGTTAGCCAAACGCAGTCCGTCAGGGAAAAGGTATATATTGACAGTGGTAGATTATGCCACACAGTATCCAGAGGCCGTTGCGTTACCTAACATACTGGCAGAGATGGTGGCGGCTGCCCTGCTCCAGGTTTTTTGATGAGTTGGATTTCCCTGTGAGATTATCTTGGGCCAGGGTACCCAGTTTCCAGCCGAGGTGACCAACCAACTGTGGAAGCTGTGCGGCATAAAGTCCATTAGAAGCGCCCCATACCACCCGCAAACCAATGGGTTGTGTGAACGCTTTAATGGGACATTAAAACAACTCATTGGGACTTTTACCAGGACCTACAGGGACTGGGAGAAACTCTAGCCTCACCTCCTGTTTGCCTATCGGGAGGTGCCCCAAGAATCCATGGTTCTCCCCTGTTCGAACTGGTATATGGGAGACGGGTAAGGGGACCCCTAGACTTAGTGCTAGAACACTGGGAAGGGGAGGGCATCATAGAAGGGGTACCTATTGTACCCTATGTTTTGGAATTCCGGGACCATCTACAGGAGCTGACCCAGGCTGTACGTGGAAACATGCAGGTGGCTCAGCGGCACCAGCGCGTATGGTATGATCGGAGGGCCAGAGAGCGCACCTTGGAAATAGGACAGAAGGTCTTGGTGTTAGAGCCCACTAGGCAGAACAAGTTCCAAGCTGCATGGAAGGGGCCCTACCAGGTAGTGGGGAAAATAGCCGACACCACCTATAATGTCGCCGATTGTGACGACCCCAGGGTTATCCACATGTTCCACGTGAATATGCTGAAGCCCTACCGGGAGCGCCCTGAAGAGGTAGTGGCCATCTGTGCACCTGAAGCAGAGGATTTAGCCAGACTTCCCTTGCCTGATGTTTTAGGGGAAAGGACTCAGTCTAAAACATGGGACCAGGTACACTTGGGTGAAGACCTAGGCCCCCGGCAGAGACAGCAGGCAGAGGTGTTGTTGAGGCAGCGACAGAGGATGTTTTTGGGGAAACCTGGGTACACTCACCTGGCACAACACAAGGTTGAGACCCAGGATCAGACCCCCCTGCGACAACCCCCCTTCCGCATCCCAGAGTCTGTACGAGAAGGGATGTGACAAGAGATACAAGAGATGTTGCGTTTAGGGGTCATTGAAGAGTCAGATAGTTCCTGGGCATCCCCCGTAGTGTTAGTGCCCAAGAAGGATGGGACTACACGGTTTTGTGTAGATTATCTTAAGCTTAATGAGAAAACAGTGACGGATGCGTATCCCATGCCGCGTGTGGATGAGTTGTTAGATCGGCTGGCAGGGGCAAAGTATTTGACCACCATCGATCTATGCAACGGCTACTGGCAGATTCCCCTTAGTCCTGACGCTATTCCCAAGTCGGCATTTGTCACCCCGTTTGGCTTATTCCAGTTTCGAGTTATGCCATTCGGGATGAAGACTGCCCCGGCGACCTTCCATAGGCTGGCTGACCGGCTTTTGGATGGTCTCCAGGACTATGCGTGTACCTACCTGGATGACATCGCCATCTACAGCGCGACATGGGAAGAGCATCTAAATCACTTAGAGACAGTATTAGACAGGATCCACAAGGCCGGAATCACCCTGAACCCAAACAAGTGTCACGTGGGCAAAGCAGAGGTTCAGTATTTAGGGCATTGGGTGGAAAGTGGGAAACAGAGACCAGAACCAGCCAAGATTGAGGCCATAGCCAAATGGCCCACCCCACGCACTAAAACCCAGGTCATGGCGTTTCTAGGGACAGCGGGGTATTACAGGAAATTCGTTCCCAATTACAGCAGCGTAGCCAAGCCCCTCACTGATCTGACCCATAAGAACCAACCCCGCCAGGTAACCTGGACCCCAGAGTGTGAGGAAGCCTTCCGCCAGCTAAAGGACGCCCTCACCAATACCCCTGTATTGGCCACACCCGATCCAACTAAACGTTTCCTGGTTCACTCAGATGCTTCTATGTTTGGATTGGGGGCAGTACTAAGCCAAGTCGGGCCGGACGGCCAAGAACACCCGGTAGCTTACCTGAGTCGGAAACTACTGCCCCGTGAAGTGAGCTATGCGGCCATCGAGGAGTGCCTGGCAATAGTATGGGCACTCAAAAAGTTACAACCATATTTGTATGGATGACAGTTTTCCCTCCTAACGGACCATAATCCCCTAGTCTGGCTTAATCGGGTCTCCGGAGACAACGCCAGATTACTGCGGTGGAGTTTAGCCCTACAACCTCTGGACTTCACCATCCACTACAGACCCGGCAAACAAAACAGTAACGCCGATGGACTAAGTCGACAAACGGAACTTGTACCAACCCCATAAACTTCGGTCATCCCCAAACCGATCCGTTAAGGATCAGACTGTGTATGCCGATCGCGTTGCTGAAAAGGAGAGCCGTGTTACAGAACCCCCCAGCACCAAGAATATGTTATGCAGTATATGTATGTATAATAGGTTCCATGTGAAATGCATCAGTCCACAGGCTGCGCCCCTGCACAAGATATTCTCCTTCTGACCTCCCCCACCTTTGTAATTCCCACAGTAAATATCGGCAGGCTCCGGCCACCTGCGGATGTTGTAATGTATGTCTGGCCTGCTGTTTTTCTATTGGCCTGCCCTCTGTATCTGTGTTACATATTCTGTGTGCTGTGAATAAAGTGTTGTTAGACTGGAAATACGTGGAGAAGCAGTGAGATTTTATATGCACCCATGTAACCAAGGAATTCCAGCCAGCGTCCTTCATTCAGAATCCAGCCAAAGCAGAGTGGACCTTCTGAAATAAGGGGTGGTACTGAAAGAGGTACTACAGCACAGTAGACCCCGTTACAACTACTTTTCAGGCACGATGAAAAATTCAGATGGGAAGAGGCACCATATTGGAGTTCAGATTTTGCTGGAATGGTTTGAGGGTGAAATGTCATATTAGCAGAGCCCCTGAGATGCCAGAAAAACAGAAACTTCCATAAGTGAACTCAATTTACAAATCACACTTCCCAATGAATTCATACAGCTCACTTTGCACACTACTCGATCAGAGAAATAGCCCCATACAAACTGCATCTATCTGCATGACTAAGGAATTACCAACAACGTATTGAATGAGACCTGGGACAGATCAAAATGTCACTCAAATATAGTTGCTTTAGAATTTTCTCCTGCGCTTTACCTATTTCTATTTTTTCTGTTCCCGCGAACTGCAAATAAATATTATTTTTGGCATCATCGCAAAAATACAGAATGTGGGGTGAATTTTCATTGAATGGACTAAGGATCATTTGGCCCGTTACACCAGCACCTCGCCATACAACAGAGGGCAGGTCAATACCTTTATTACTCTACTTTTTGTTCCGCAGTACTATGATAAAGCATTTGTTTCTGCCTTGTTTTTAATTTTATTTTTTATTGTGTTCACTAAAGGGGTTAACTAGTGGAACAGCTTCATAGGTCCGATCTCCGAACCAAGAGAAGAGGGGCTTTCTTTCCTCTGCCAGCTCCCAAAATGCTGCGATCAAGTTCGATTGCAGCATTTAGGGAGTTAATGTGCTGGGAGCGGTGCAGGACCGCTCCTGGCATTGAGTGGCGGATTTAGCTGTCAGAATTAGCTGAAACCCAGCGGCGATTGCACGTGCACAGCCCGTGTGCATGTAAAATTGCCGTGACGTATCCATATGCAACAGATCAATATGACCCAGGTCACAGGGACATATACATATGTCTAAATTGGGAAAGGGGTTAAAAGCCAATGAAAAAGATAAAAATCATTATAGTACAGAATTTAACTCCTAATCATGTATGTAATAAAGGATTTGACCTAAACAATTGTAGTGACTTACCCAACATATGTATTACTCAAAAACATTAAAGTGATATTACCACTGAAAACTGTTAAGGTATACAGTATTTGATGTTTGGGACATTCAACTTTTCATGCACATCGTCACTCCCTGTCACCCATTATGCTAAAAGGGGTTATCCATGATCAAGAAGGGTGGCACCTTCAAACTGACTGACAAAATGCCAAGAAATGGACCCACACCAAATTGATAGTGATGCAATCCCAGAAAAGCCTTTTAAATCGCCTTCATTGTAAGGACGAATGGGGCAAATCTGCTGCAATTTTCCAAAGTTCACAAGTGTATGGTGTGGTTTACCTGAAACTGACAAGCTAGAAATCCATCAAGTGTGAACATAGCCATAAATTACCCCAGGACTTATTCTTCAACCTGAAAAAAATAGTATAAACCAGTAAAACCATAAAGCTAAAAGTTTTTTTTTCAAGACTTTAATATTGATGGCTTTTGTGGGGATCCGATTCCCACCAGCTCCACTGTACAGCCACTCAGACAGTTCACTCAACTGGGTTTCCAACACTCCAGGAATGTCCCTTCTCATTATTACACCTCCATAGATTTTGTAGTGACTGTTCCTAGTATTGCGGCCTCCTTCCGTTGATCGGTGGTAGTGCTAAGTATTGGACCCCTCTATAAAAGTTGATGGCCTGTCCTAAAGGACAAGTCATCAATATTCTAGTCTTGAAAATCCTCTTTAATGACATAATAAATAAAATTTAGTGGAAATTTATAAAGTTAAATGTGCCTGTCCTCAAGCTAAATGTGCCTGTCCTCTGGCCAAAAACTGTTCTTCATGACTTGCCCTACATTTATTAAGTGTTTAGACATGTTCTCTTTCCTTTTCTGTTAATGTGGTGCTACCTTGATAAAAAGGGACATGGTTAAACAGAATATGGGCATGGCCTAATATGCAACACCAAGCACCAAAAATTGTGGCAGACATTTATGGCAGAAAATAAGCCCACTAATAGTTGGTGTAAACTCACATTAAGTACTGTGACAATTCTGGCACATTTTTAGACTGTCAACACAACATTGATAAATTTGCCCCAATACACGCTGCAATTGGGGCAGTTCTCTAGAGAAATTTACGATCCGCAATCTCAACACATAGCGGTATAAATAAGCATTTCTGTACTATTTATACCAGTGTGACAAAATCGACAAAAATTTGTATCGGTTCTTTTATACAGAAATAAAAAGCACAAATAATTTCTTTGTATCCAGGTATATTTCTATTGAACAGTTAGCTGCCAATTGCTTCCACACAGTTCTGAACATACACAGTGAGTACCAGCAAAACAAAAGCTCAGCAAATTAGCCCAAAATGCGTCTACTAGAGAGGATTTCCAAAACATTCTTTATTTTCCTTGCACATCTATTGCTTTATGAAAGGTTTGCTTAGCCTGTACTTTTTATCCTCATTTTAAGTAGAAGACAAAAAAA
The DNA here is from genome assembly GCF_051348905.1 of Ranitomeya variabilis. Taxonomy (NCBI): domain Eukaryota; kingdom Metazoa; phylum Chordata; class Amphibia; order Anura; family Dendrobatidae; genus Ranitomeya; species Ranitomeya variabilis. The sequence goes on along the minus strand of NC_135233.1, from coordinate 915,964,760 downwards.
ATGACATTATTGTGGCTTCTTGAATTTTATGCCTCTCATCTCCTTGACACTGGCGCTCATTTTTCTTTCTTGCACTTTTACAAGAAGGATACAAGATATGATAAATCAATCCTCATTGCAGACATGAAATAGAAACATCAAGAGTAAAAAAAAAAAGACACAATGAGATAAGAGAAAAAGCCAAAACCAAACTAAAGCCATAATAAAACAACGATAATCATAATAATGAATGATTTTCTCCGATTTCTTCCTTTGGCTAAAATATGTGGTAATTAGGTCTCAAACAAGCAACATGGGATATGGCTCCTTCAAAGTAACAAACAAAAAAGCTTTCATTCTGGTAAGAAAAATAAATAAAGAATCCCGGGAAGTCTTCTTTCTGATACAGTAAAAATATTATAATGAGTGCCTTATGGGCACCGCTGTACCAATTACCCAGCTTGTTCTTGTGTTCTCTGAATGCCAGACTTTTAGTTCACTTATTATCGGAGCATAAAACTGAAAGCACGGCCTCATACAATTTTAATTGTAATGCGACTTTAACATTTAGTTTATTAATGTTAATGTGGATCCAGCTTCCAGTTTCTAAATCATACATTTACACCTTGTGTCCAGGAATTCATTTGACTACCCTTTTATTTCCTTCCTTTTTAATTAAAAGCAGGATTTAGCTGTATGTCTTAGCTGTAATATCAACGCGGCTTTATTTTCAGCAAATCTAATTCCAAAAATAGCACATACCGTAATAGGCTCGGTCTATATGGCAATGAGCGTTTACGGGCAGATCGACATGAGCTGAACACTTTTCTGTCCTTGAAGTCTTTCAGGGCGGGCTCACGCGAGCATGTAATAAGAAGAGTGCCATCTGATTTTGGGCACTCGGCCCAATGTTATACCACGGGGCACTGCTGACTAGCGCTTTTTCTTTCATGCTGATTCGACGTTCGATAATTATTATAATTGGACCATGCGCACAAGTCTATGGGTGCGTGTGAAACATTGGACTGCACACAGATATCATCTGAGTATGGTCCGACATCTGTGGACACAGACAATGGAGAAATTAAGTTCTCTGTCTTCTTCGCACATGTGATATGTTTCTCAAATGGAGGAGAATTGGATCACACTAAGGCTACTTTCACACTTGCGTCGGTACGGGGCCGTCGCAAACCGTCGGCCCAACGTACCGACGGACAGTGCGCTAAACGTAGCACAACGTGGGCAGTGGATGCAGTCTTACAACGCATCTGCTGCCCATTGTGATGAGCGGGGAGGAGGGGGCGTAGTTCCGGCCGCACATACGCGGTCGGAAAAAGCGGAACCGACGGACAAAAAAAGTTAAATTGAACTTTTTTTGTGCATCGCGGCCGCCAAAACACGACGTATCCATCGCACGACAGATGCGACGTGTGCCCATACGTCGCAATGCGTCGCTAATGCAAGTCCATGGAGAAAAAACGCATCCTGCGGGCAACTTTGCAGGATGCGGTTTTTCTCCAAAACGACGCATTGCGACGTACATCACACAACGCAAGTGTGAAAGTAGCCTAAGATGACAACTGTCAGAGTTTGAGCCCAGTGCCATTAACATCTTCAGTCCGATTCTCTTGCATGACAGAACATACGACCATCTGACCACAGCCTTATACTAGTTGCCTGGACAGTTTCTTAATGGATATAACATATGCAAAGATATTGGTCCATGTTTATAAGCGGATAAGCGGAAGAAGTGAGAGTGCAGCATCCAAAATGTGGCCGCTGATGTAAGGCTTTCAAGACAATATCACGTGAGCCCCGGAAAACCAGGCGTCAACACGGCTGGAGCGGCTACGGTGCAGACGGTATTTATTTTTATTTTTACAAGGCATTCTGTCCAGGTAGTGAATACACCTCTTAAAAACGTCTTCATCTGTCGTCATACTCCCCTTAGCATTGAGTGAGCTTGTTTGTTTATGAGCAGATTGTAACAGTATATTGCGCTATTCTACTATAGTCAAACCCTAGTCTACTTTTGACATAAATATATCAGTCTCCAGCAACCTTAGCCATCCCCCCAAACCAAGAGCTGACCATTGCCTGCCATGATCAGATTAAAGACTTCTTGTTATCTTTGGCCACATTGATATTGTATATTGTGAATAGCTGATTAAAGGTGCCGCTGGCTTGATTATTGAAAACCACTTTAAAGGAAACCTGTCACATCATTATTAGCTATTCAACTGACCCCAGTGTGTTGTTATTGATGCAATGAAAAGAAAAGATCCCAGTATTATGTTTAAAAAAACACTTTATATCTTTAGGGAATTCCCTCACATACTTTTTCTTTCAGTCATACGGGAGGCACATTTCATCGTTTCAGTCACGGCTCAGTCAGTGTCCTGTTTAAATTATGCACGCCCACATCACTTCGATTGATTGCCGTGAGTTGCCCGATGTCACAGCAACCACTTCAAATTCACCGTAATGAAATTCTCCCATCAAACTGCGGTGAACTCGCCCCTACACGTGAGACTTTTTCTCACTCTGCTAGCGGGGATCTCACCGAGGTCACTGCAGTTCATATGCCGGCTGGGAACACAGCCTCAGTGACCTGTGGTAACCTCAATGACTTCACCGCTAGTCACTGAGGCTGAGCTCACAGCAGCTCATTCTCCCAGTAGTTCTCAGCCTGGATGGTCGCATCTTGGCACCATCCAGGTTGAAAACTATTTATCCCCCAGACATGGATTACAGCGTGGGACGGAATGACGGACAGGTGACGGATATTGTTGTTTTTTATTTTTTGTTTTATGACAGAAGACGAGGGCTATGGTGGAATGGGTGTTAGGCGAGTATAGCTGTGTTTGTTATTTTTAAATAAAAATGGAAAAGTGTGTTTTGTTTTATTTCAAATAAAGGACTTTATCCTGGCTGTGTCTTCATTTACCATACAACTAAAGGATTAGTAATGGATAGGTGTCTTATAGACCAACCTTGCTGAAGCTGACAGCTGAGTTTTGCCTGACTGGCTATCAAAAATATAGGGAAACCCACACAGGTTTTTTTTTATTTATTTACAGCGCGAGCACCGGATGATGAATACTCCAATCAGCCGCTCCTGCTCTCTCTGTTATTAGCGACAGCTGATGGGAGCAGTAGTCCCATCAGCTGACACCAGTGACCGGAGGTAAACTTTATACCTCCGATCACAGCTGCGCACTCATGCTGTCTTTTGACAGTGCGGGAACCAGCGGTGATGATTTTACCGCCGATCGGCAGCGGTGTTTTCCGCGCTGTTATGCACATGACAGCATGGCAAACACTGGATGTTTGAGCCCCCATTCAAGTAAATGGGGTCTGGGTTTGGGTACTGTTCTGGTACCCGAACCTGATCTTTTTGTAACTGTTTGGCCAAACCCGACTGACCCAAACATCCAGGTATCCGCACATCTCTACTCACCTTTTCATCCCACAAAACTCTCCTTCCAATGCTGCCCAGGACGCCCTGCTGGTACTTTCTCTTGACAGCCAGTTATTTGCTGCATCAGTCATTTGTCCATCATCCAGAACAGGATCTCCAGAGCCGATCTATAGACATCCTGTTCTTGAAGGATTTGTTGATTGCTGGAATAGAAAGTAGAGACTGGCGAGGTGTCTGCAGCATTGGATGAAGAGTAGTAGGGAATTTGTAAGGCGAGTGTATTTTATTTTTAAATTCTAATTCAAAGGTTAATTTAAATAACATCTGGATCTCTGACTTCATCATGGAAATGTTAATTGATCCTTGCACTCTTACCTGTATAAGTGACCTCCTCAACCACTGCAGGGAGATCAGGAGACTGTAATTGACAATTCTCAGCTTTACCCTCAACAGGCTCAATATCCAACATGAAAAATCCTTTTAGACCTTGATATTCTGATATCCGGTGTGGTTGCCTGAAGACAGCGCTTTGCGGCTTCTAAAGTATAACAAAGTGACACTCAATTTTTTTCTTCTTTGATTCACATTTTAAGAATTATTTGTTATAACTCCTTAAAAATCAATAAAACCAGAGAATAAAAAACAGTTCCTGGCCGGCTCATGTCGCAGATATTCATGCGGTACAAATTATTTATCTGACCATCACTTTCTGCTGCGGGCTAATGATGTTTTTTAAGGCAACAAGATAAAGAGATATAAGTTTTGATATAGTATTCAGGGTAAGACATTCTCACAATCCCCTGCAGCATTTAACCAGCTGAGTGTGTAACATTTTTCATTTCTATCCAAACCGCTGTGTCTCCTGGTACAGGAATAATATGTAATGGAGGTCACACAGAGCAATGCTTGCCACCCTTTGACAAAACACTTACATGAGAGTGGCACTTAATGTCTACATGGAATCTCCTCGCAAGTGGGACATAATAAAAATGGAGCGCTCAGACGAGGAAATTAAGGTCACCATATTATTCTCAGCATGGGTTTTGGATTCTCATTTTTACACTGTCATAAGTATATAAGAGGATGTAAGATTCGAGCAATACTTGGCATGCTACTATATGAATATGAATGTATCTCTGGCGCTGCAGCTGATTTCCTTGTCACAGACTTCCATGTGTACTCATGTCACCCTATAAAGAGATGAAGAGATGATAACGGCATTTGTTAAAATGAAGAGCTTTAGCCGAATAGAATCTGAAAATATCTCCCAATGTAACTTCTGCCACATGTACAGGGCAATCACTGGGCGAAGATAATTCCGCTCGCTCTGTCTCATGGAAGAAAATAGAGTGTCACGACTGCTAATGGCTTGTTTGCATTCAGCAGGTATTCTTTCTACATATCAGGTAATCCCCTGATGATACAGATGAATATTCAGATTTGTGTTGCATGGAAGCTGAACATTTTAATGTTGTCATTACCTATCATTAGAACAATTAGGTGTGTAACAGTGTGTAACCAGAGAAACACTGCACCTCATGCAGAAGCTTCAGTATCTCTACAAGCGTCTCGCCGTATTAGCGAATACCGGAACATTTCTTCTGGGACTCTGCTGATTTCATTGGGTCGTTTTAAAACAGCAAATGTTTTAGGACTCGTTCTTAAAGGCAACTTGTTATTCAATTAATGCTGCCCAAACAACAGGCCGTATGAATCAGAGCTTGGCTATAAAGCTTCACTGAGTCATATATACATCAGCTTTAAAAATGGATCTGTGTCTCTGGTCTGTAAAACTCAAAGCATGTCCTATGCTCATCTTATATCAAAATTCGGACAATGTTCTTCCGTAGTGTCATCTGTGTGGCTTCCATATTTATGCATCAACATTTTAGAATGTACATGACCAAATACAGGTAATGATGGAAATGTATCTGTAAAAATCAGAGGCGACATGGGTGATCTGTATGGGATCAGAATTTTTTGCACACCCATAGATTTGTATAGGTGGGTCTCATCCAATACTTGGAAGAGGATAAAATATGCTGCAATTTTCTTAACATAAAAACATGTTATCTGAACAGCCCTATTGAATTAGATTAGTCAGTGTGCGGTTGGATTTTTACATGGAAAGCATACATCTGTATAATATGATCATGTAAATGATCTCTTAATAAATTAGCTTTGACTCTGGCCTGTGAGATTCCGAGCATGTCCTATTCTCATCAGTTTTGCGTATCAGACTTGGCCATTAAAATCTAAGAGGATCCGTGTAAAATGGATGACATGCTAAAGACATCCTTTATTCTTCAGTTTTTCATCAGAGCTTTATCTGTTTTTTTAACTGATCCATTGTTATGAGTCAAGTAATAAAAATTAAGTAATTAATAAGTTATTATTTTTATTAAGTAATATAAAACTAGGATGGCACTGGAGAAATAAAATTGTTCCTTTTCTCTTGGATGGTAACATTCACACATGGATGTGTGAATGTAGCCTTAAAGACAGCTTAGAAACTTTAGGGGCTTCCGTTATATAACATAGTCAAATGGCTGTACAGCAAGTCAACAAGTAACATCTATTTTTCATTAATAAAGGCGCGGTGACGTAATGTTTATTTCCACTTGGACTGTTCCTTTAACAAGCCTCGCACCGGTCGCCTGCATAGCAATAAAACAACGGGCACGTCTCTAATTCTTTACAAGGCACTTTACACTATCACAGTATCTATAACAAATATGAGATGAAACAGACTGAAAAGATGTTATGTCATTTTACCTGGGGCACGTTTACCATTAGCGCTGTATCCCAGCTCTGGCTGTCCTTAAAGCTTTTGTACTTCATTGATTTGCTGTCTTGCGAATGTGATGCTGTAAGAGGATGATCTGTATTGAATGCATTAAAAGAGTATACATAGCTGTCAACTGCTTAATTGTCCTGCCACACTCGTGCCGTCTCCTGAAAACGGCACAGTCTATCATGAGATCCTGGAAGCTCGGGATAAAAACGACTTCGCTCTGAGCTAGGTAGTTTAGAGTTTGTAAAAACTATTTACATGTACAGCTGTTCACACATCGGATATAAATGGAGCCACTTGTATTTTTTGGTCCAGAACATTAGCAGGGCTTTACAGCACTGTCAACTACAGAAGGAGCAGTCTGCATCAGCGCACAGCTAATTGACTAATTAGAGGATTAAAAAAGAATGCCTGGCTAATTGTAAAAATGGCTCACTTTTTCAAAGTTAATGTTTATTTCCCATGCTTTATCTAATTTAAACTTATCACTGACACAACAAATCGCATGAAAGAAGATGATTCAGCCGGGCTCTGCGACTGTGCTGTACGCGCTAATCTAACATCTCGTTTATAACCTGACGGGGATTCTGGTAAGAAGAACTGATAACTTCTAGATTGTGGAGGTCCCTCCACTGAGACACCCACCGATCACCAGAGCAGGGCATAAAAGCTTGCTCACCGACGATCCTTTCATTCTGTATATGACTGCCTTAGATGGCCGGCCGTTCTACTCGGATATCTTCAGCAGTTCTATACAGAATAAATGGAGCAAAGGTACTGCTCTGTTCAATATAGTGATCGAAGATGGTCTCAGCTGGGAATCTGTCGCCAGATTTTTCTACTCCATCTGAGATCAATTCACCGAACAGCACCAAATGATATCACTCATCGATGGCTATCCCTCCCTCTCCCTAAGTAACTTTATAAAAGGTACATAGGGCGCAAAGAGTTATCAATAAGGTGCCATATGTAATCAGATCAACATAGTACCCTAATTCTGATATACCATATGTATGTGAAATATATAAAAGGGGTTTAAGCCAAGAAAAAAACAGATCAAAAATTTAGAAGAGATTGAAGTATACAGGCAGATATTGCACAGAATCACAGATATCTAGGTGAGATGATATCACAATACTTTAAAGAAGAGAAGGGGACTATACCTACTAGTCAAGCATCGGTACAAAATAACATGTATAGGTCTCTCCAGGTCTCAAAAAACTCCCCTCTTTTATATTTAACAGGGGTTAGATAACACAGGAGGGGCTCTCATACCAAAGCATAGTTTACTGTTTAGATTCCATCTTTTCATTGTCTATATCCCCACTAAACAATATCATGTTTGTATGCACCTCAAAGGGATAAAAAGTGGCCAATCCCCCCCCCCTCCTTTTTTTGTGGCAAAATTAAATATATCCCCACAAAACAGTGCCCCAGTTCAAATATAGCACAGACAGATAACTCCAGCATGTATCATCCCATAGTACATTTCACAGGGCTTTAGATAATATATTAGCACAATAGCAGTGTTATTTTTGCTGACAGGTTCCCTTTAATATGCTCGTCTGAATGCTCCCTTAGGCATTATTCACATTTCTGTATGTATGTATATTTTAGAATACATTTATTAACTGTTTTTACACTAAACCTTAGAAGAATGTCCAAGTCAAGCCGTTCCTGCCAAGCCAACTGGAATTCCCAAACGGATGACATCTGTTTGCTGTCTGCTATTTTCACTAACCCATTCACCTGAATGAGTGAGTTTGGCCCACAAATCACACCAGAATTGGACATGTCTTAGATTTCTTTCATGAGTACTGATGATTTGCTAAATTCATTTGTGTGAGTGGTCGCATACGTCACAATAAGACCCTAATGTTAACTGCAACAATGATCAGTGCCTTCAGCTTAGACCAGGTTGTTAAACATGTGTTATATATTGTAGATCCACAATATGAACATGAAGAATTGCAGATTATTTGAGGGTCTTCAGTATTACATCATTATTATTGATCGGTAATGTGGTTTGCTGGTCTGTCTTCTCGTGAGGAAGCTGAATTACATGAGGCAGCCTCTCTGAAATCCAAACACTGACATACTGAGGTCTGAGGAATTATTACTATTATTATTATTATTATTAAATATCAGAGACAAATATATAGGTGGAGATCTCTCCCTCTCCTACCCGGCCATTAAGTGAAAAATGCTCGAATTCTTCATTGACCTATGTGATGCTCGGTACTCGAGACAAGCAGATCCGAGAGTCCAACCTACTCAATTCTAGTACCAAGCACTCGAGCAGTTTACTGCTTGAACATCACTAGTTAGTACACCAGCCTCATCAAGTCTATAAAAAAATCTACTTATGAATCTATAAAGGTTTTCCTCTTCCTTCAAAACTGCAAAACAAATGTTTATCTTCAATGATTGAGAAAGTAACAAGTGTATGTATAGGCATCCTCAGCGTTATAACAATTGCTACTTTATGGCTCATTATACTCTGCATGTGTTACTAATCTGTTTTGAGCTTATGAGTTGATTTTAGCTCAGATATATAGAAACCAGTGCGTTATTTAATTTAACTGTTTCAGGAAAACCTTACAAGAGCATAATTGTTGCCAATTATTCACCAAAACAACTGTGCCTCTCATCCACTATGTAAAACAAGAAATTATTATTAGACTCTAAGATTTTTGGCAATGGTCATAAAATGTTTTGGAACTTAAACACTGGAAATACATTTATATCTCATATTTCTAAAATACTATTCCCATTACATCTATATACAGTGTATTAACCCTGTGCAGAACCTACCTTCCAGACTGGTAAACTTTACAACACCCTCTTCAAGAGAATACGCTGACCTTACAGGAACATGGCACGGTGTTTCAGTTGCCCGCTCCGGTGACTCGAGGGAATCTCTTGCCAAAACAAAAGACTTTGTTGCAGTTTCTGAAAGACTGAAGTGGGTATTGTACTTTCAACAAACTTTGAACAAATCTAAGTACAAGCAAATATAAAAAAGTGTAATATATCTCATCATGGAACTGTACTTTTTTCTTATTTATGAGCCACTTCTTCTCAACTCACTGAACTCATCATTCCCGACTGGATGACCAGCAGTGAAGTGTCAGGTTAAACAGCATATTATACTCTATGGAGAGGGGAGTGGGAGGAATTGTGAATAGCAGGGAGAGAAGCAAAGAAACAGATTGTGCAGATTCTAGGTACCGTAGTTTATTTATTTTATAATGTTGGATTCACAGGTACACAGTACAGTACTGTTGAATAATTGTTTCCATGTATAAATTTATGTATGTGCTACAAAGTGAAAAAGGCAGGAATCCCTTTGTATGGTTAGTGTAAAGGACACACCATAACACCTGGCCTGCACCCACTAGCTCAGAGTCAATTGCAGGATTGAGCGGATAAATGGTATAAAATGCAGTATACACCTTATATGATGGCCAGATATCATGTTATATTTCATGCACACTCACATGACAGTTAACTCTGAAAAGGTACCCTTAAAAGTTAAAAATACCAGTTTATTACAATTGAGGTTTAAACCAAGTAGTAAAATTAAAAGAACAGATTACTAGTAGAGTCACCAGTCTGTTAATAGTAATATAAATTATTATATACTTCATCAACCAAGGAAGGGTTATTCACAGCTCGTAAAGTGATGACATTTTCCTAAGCTATTCCATCATTTGGCTGATGATTGGTGGGGGTCCAATCTTTCCACCAATGCTGAGAATAAAGGGGCCACAGTATTGGTTCTAAGGGTGACACTGTGTACCATTGGGCAGGAGAAGGCTTTGAAGGGGCTCCAGTGCTGCATTATCACTGTGGTCAAATTATTTTCAAGATTGTTGGAAATCCTAAAAGTATATTTCTTTAATGATGAAGTCAAGTGCTGTAGAAGCAGTCAGGTGATCTAATCAGGGATGTTCGGTTTAGCTTTAGGGCATGAATGACTGACATATTTGCCTAAGGTGTAGATACTGTATGCTAAAAGGGCCACGTTTAGACATGGTTGATTTTGCTGTACATGTCTACATTTATCTGTAACATGATATAATTTAATAGATGAAAATGGGGATTACTGGTATACGGAAAGTATGTATAGGTTGAGCTGTATAATGAAAAGGGTACTGGAGGTTGGTCCAACTTCAAATTTGCATGGAGCCATAATACAATAATTTGCGTAAGCCACAATAGTGCTATATATACAGTATGTATATATATATATATATATATATATATATATATATATATATATATACATATATATATATTGTATATATACAGTACAGACCAAAAGTTTGGACACACCTTCTCATTTAAAGATTTTTCTGTATTTTCATGACTATGAAAATTGTACATTCACACTGAAGGCATCAAAACTATGAAGTAACACATGTGGAATTATATACTTAACAAAAAAGTGTGAAACAACTGAAATTATGTCTTATATGCTAGGTTCTTCAAAGTAGCCACCTTTTGCTTTGATGACTGCTTTGCACACTCTTGGCATTCTCTTGATGAGCTTCAAGAGGTAGTCACTGGGAATGGTTTTCACTTCACAGGTGTGCCCTGTCAGGTTTAATAAGTGGGATTTCTTGCCTTATAAATGGTGTTGGGACCATTTGTTGTGTTGTGCAGAAGTCCGGTGGATACACGGCTGATTGTCCTACTGAACAGACTGTTAGAATTTGTATTATGGCAAGAAAAAAGCAGCTAAGTAAATAAAAATGAGTGGCCATCATTACTTTAAGAAATGAAGGTTAGTCAGTCCAAAAAATTGGGAAAACATTGAAAGTGTTCCCAAGTGCAGTGGCAAAAACCATCAAGCGCTACAAATAAACTGGCTCACATGAGGACCGCCCCAGGAAAGGAAGACCAAGAGTCACCTCTGCTTCTGAGGATAAGTTTATCCGAGTCACAGCCTCAGAAATCGCAGGTTAACAGCAAAGAACACAAGGAATGAACATTAGACCAGTGGAAATCTGTGCTTTGGTCTGATGAATCCAAATTTGAGATCTTTGGTTCCAACCACCGTGTCTTTGTGCGACTCAGAGAAGATGCCTGGTTCCCACGTGAAGCATGGAGGAGGAGGTGTGATGATGTGGGGGTGCTTTGCTGGTCACACTGTTGGGGATTTATTCAAAATTGAAGGCATACTGAACCAGCATGGCTACCACAGCATCTTGCAGCAGCATGCTATTCCATCCGGTTTGCGTTTAGTTGGACCATCATTTATTTTTCAACAGGACAATGACCTCAAACACACCTCCAGGCTGTGTAAGGGCTATTTGACCAAGAGGGAGAGTGACGGGGTGCTACGCCAGATGGCCTGGCCTCCACAGTCACCAGACCTGAACCCAATCGAGATGGTTTGGGGTGAGCTGGACTGTAGAGTGAAGGCAAAAGGGCCAACAAGTGCTAAGCATCTCTGGGAACTCCTTGAAGATTGTTGGAAGACCATTCCCGGTGACTACCTCTTGAAGCTCATCAAGAGAATGCCAAGAGTGTGCAAAACAGTCATCAAAGCAAAAGGTGGCTATTTTGAAGTACCTAGAATACAAGACATAATTTCAGTTGTTTCACACTTTTTTGTTAAGTATATAATTCCACATGTGTTAATTCATAGTTTTGATGCCTTCAGTGTGAAAGTACTATTTTCATAGTCATGAAAATACAAAAAAATCTTTAAATGAGAAGGTGTGTCCAAACCTTTGGTCTGTACTGTATATATATATATATATATATATATATATATATATATATATATATATATATATATATATATATATATATATATATACACTCACCGGCCACTTTATTAGGTACACCATGCTAGTAACGGGTTGGACCCCCTTTTGCCTTCAGAACTGCCTCAATTCTTCGTGGCATAGATTCAACAAGGTGCTGGAAGCATTCCTCAGAGATTTTGGTCCATATTGACATGATGGCATCACACAGTTGCCGCAGATTTGTCGGCTGCACATCCCAAAGATGCTCCATACAAGGCAGGATGGATCCATGCTTTCATGTTGTTTACGCCAAATTCTGACCCTACCATCCGAATGTCGCAGCAGAAATCGAGACTCATCAGACCAAGCAACGTTTTTCCAATCTTCTACTGTCCAATTTCGATGAGCTTGTACAAATTGTAGCCTCAGTTTCCTGTTCTTAGCTGAAAGGAGTGGTACCCGGTGTGGTCTTCTGCTGCTGTAGCCCATCTGCCTCAAAGTTCGACGCACTGTGCGTTCAGAGATGCTCTTAGGCCTACCTTGGTTGTAACGGGTGGCGATTTGAGTCACTGTTGCCTTTCTATCAGCTCGAACCAGTCTGCCCATTCTCCTCTGACCTCTGGCATCAACAAGGCATTTCCGCCCACAGAACTGCCGCTCACTGGATTTTTTTTCTTTTTCGGACCATTCTCTGTAAACCCTAGAGATGGTTGTGCGTGAAAATCCCAGTAGATCAGCAGTTTCTGAAATACTCAGACCAGCCCTTCTGGCACCAACAACCATGCCACGTTCAAAGGCACTCAAATCACCTTTCTTCCCCATACTGATGCTCGGTTTGAACTGCAGGAGATTGTCTTGACCATGTCTACATGCCTAAATGCACTGAGTTGCCGCCATGTGATTGGCTGATTAGAAATTAAGTGTTAACAAGAAGTTGGACAGGTGTACCTAATAAAGTGGCCAGTGAGTGTATATATATATATATATATATATATATATATATATATATATATATATATATATATATATATATATATATATATATATATATACACTCACCGGCCACTTTATTAGGTACACCATGCTAGTAACGGGTTGGACCCCCTTTTGCCTTCAGAACTGCCTCAATTCTTCGTGGCATAGATTCAACAAGGTGCTGGAAGCATTCCTCAGAGATTTTGGTCCATATTGACATGATGGCATCACACAGTTGCCGCAGATTTGTCGGCTGCACATCCCAAAGATGCTCCATACAAGGCAGGATGGATCCATGCTTTCATGTTGTTTACGCCAAATTCTGACCCTACCATCCGAATGTCGCAGCAGAAATCGAGACTCATCAGACCAAGCAACGTTTTTCCAATCTTCTACTGTCCAATTTCGATGAGCTTGTACAAATTGTAGCCTCAGTTTCCTGTTCTTAGCTGAAAGGAGTGGTACCCGGTGTGGTCTTCTGCTGCTGTAGCCCATCTGCCTCAAAGTTCGACGCACTGTGCGTTCAGAGATGCTCTTAGGCCTACCTTGGTTGTAACGGGTGGCGATTTGAGTCACTGTTGCCTTTCTATTAGCTCGAACCAGTCTGCAAATTCTCCTCTGACCTCTGGCATCAACAAGGCATTTCCACCCACAGAACTGCCGCTCACTGGATTTTTTTTCTTTTTCGGACCATTCTCTGTAAACCCTAGATATGGTTGTGCGTGAAAATCCCAGTAGATCAGCAGTTTCTGAAATATTCAGACCAGCCCTTCTGGCACCAACAACCATGCCACGTTCAAAGTATTATAATATTAACAATTATTTTGATTTATTATTATTATTAGTATTATTATTATTATTATTCATTTTGAATTTTTATTCTGATGAACCAGAGGGTTATGTGACACAAAATAGTTAATAAATAACATTTCCCACATGTCTACTTTGCATCAGCACAATTTTGGAAGCAAATTTTTTTTTAGGAAGTTATAGGAGTTAAAAGTTGACCAGCGGTTTCTCATTTTTACAACAAAATTTGCAAAACCATTTTTTTTAGGGACCACCTCACACCTGAATTCAGTTTGAGGGTTCTATATGGCTAAAAATACCCAAAAGTGACACTATTCTAAAAACTGCACCCCTCGAGGAACTCAAAACCACATTCAAGAAGCTTCACAGCAGCAGAAGCAACATGGAAGGAGAAAATGAACATTAAACTTTTTAGTTATAAAAATGATCTTTTAGCAACAATTTTTTATTTTCCGAAGGGTAAAAGGAGAAAGTGGACCACAATGTTGTTGTCCAGTTTGTCCTAAGTACTCCGATACCCCATATGTTTAGGTAAACCACTGTTTGGGCACACGTCGGAGCTTGGAAGTGAAGTAGTGACGTTTTGGAATGCAGACATTGATGGAGTGGTCTGCGGGCGTCACATTCCATTTGCAGAGCCCCTGATGTGCCTAAACAGTAGAAACCCCCCACAAGTGACCCCGTTTTGGATACTAGACCCCCCCCAAGGAACTTATCTAGATGTGTGGTGAGAACTTTGAACCGCAAAAACCATGTTTGATTAATTCCCTCCTTCATAACCCTATTACACATACTGTCCACCTACTTTTGGACAGTGTATATATATATATATATATATATATATATATATATATATATATATATATATATATATATATATATATAAGTAGAACAAGAGAAAGCAGCACTCCAGATACTTTTCAAAGTGAAAAAAAGTGAGGTTTATTCAGCCCACATCTCTGTGCGACGTTTCGGCTCACACTGAGCCTTTTTCAAGGCTTGAAAAAGGCTCAGTGTGAGCCGAAACGTCGCACAGAGATGTAGGCTGAATAAACCTCACTTTTTTTCACTTTGAAAAGTATCTGGAGCGCTGCCTTCTCTTGTTCTACTTGTATACATTTGGGTGGAGGAGTGGACTACTCAACCCAGGAGGCTAGGCACCCACCGGTGAGCATTGTGCTGTTCCAGTTTTACTATATATATATATATATATATATATATATATATATATATATATATATATATATATATATATATATATATATATATATGTATACCGGTATATCTTTTTTTTTAATAACATATACACTGTGTTCCAAATTATTATGCACAAAGGGTTTAGGAGTGATAAGGTTAGAATTTTTTTGTTTGTCATTTAAACTCATTGATGGTGATGTGTGTCAGGGCTCTTTATATCACTGAAAACAATTGCAGATACCTGTGCAAATTAGTTTGGCAGGTGTGTCCAAATAAAGGCAAGACTACTTAAGAAGGCTGTTCCACATTATTAAGCAGCCTACATTTTTTGCCAAAATGGGAAAGAAAGAGGATGTGTTGGCTGCTGAGAAGCAACAAATTGTGGAGTATTTAGGTCAAGGCATGACTACAATCAACATTGCCAAGACACTTCATCGTGGTCATCGCACAATCAAGAAGTATGTAGCTGATTCCCAGCACACACGTGTGCGTGCTGATAAAGAAAAATTGAGCACTCTTTCCAACAGGCAATTGCGTAAGGTTAAAAGAGCAGCTGCAAAATGCCTTGTCATAGCAGCAGACAAATTTTTGAAGCTGCTGGTGCCTCCAACGTCCCCAGAACAACAAGATGCAGGGTCCTGAAATGTATGTAGCTGAAATTAGTCTTCAGGTTTTTTTAAACAATACATTTTTAAGTTTTAAACCGATACAGTCAGCACAGAGATAACAGAATCAGTAATAGGTACATCACACAAAACTTGGTTCCTAGAAAAAAGGAAGAAGCATGGAGAACTGTAGTATAAAAAATAGGGATCATATGAACTAAGGGGGGAGAAGGAGGGGGGTGGGGTGAGAGGGAAAAGTATAGATTGGCCCATGAAACATTAACTGATTTTGATCATGCGGTAAAGAGTCTTGTGTTTTCAATCAATAAGACGACAATCAAGTGTGAGTGGGAAACAATTTTATTTAAAAAGCAGGGATTTTTCAAAGACTGATCTTCACTACACATGCTTGTGGGAGTGTATCATGGCACAAGGAGATGTCTGAGGACCACAGAAGTAGAGTTGATGATGCAGGCTGGAGTAGTTTACAAAACATCTGTAAAAAGTATAGACTACATCAATCCACTATCAGATAGATTTGCTTAAAAATTAAGGAAGTTCAAGTTCTTACCTCCAACAGCATAAAATAATCCTTGAGGTAACAAAGAAACCCAAGGTAAGTTCAAAGCAACTAAAGAAATCTCTCACATTTGCAAATATCAATGGAAATGCCACAATGATATAAGAACAAAGTTTTTTGGCTGGTTGAGACCAAAATAAAGCTTTTTTTGTTTAAATGAGAAGTGTTTTGTATGGACAACAAACCCCCACTGAAATACGGAATGACAACCTCAAACTATCTGTGAAACATGGGTCAGGACGGTTTGCCATCATTGATTATACAATGAATTCCGACTTTTATCAGAAAATTCTAAAGGAAATTGTGAGGACATGGAGTTTCCCTCCTCGCGCCTTTGTCTCCTCCTCTCTCCTTCATTGTTCTCCTGCTCCATTCCCTAAATTCTTCTAATTACTATGCCCTCCCTAACCTCAAATAATAAAATGTGTTCAGCTCCTCATATGGCCTCACCTTTCTCTATAAGAGTGTTAAAGGGATATTTAGGGGAGATTAAAGTGTTTTTATTGACATAGCCTTATAAATCAAATATCAATATTTGTAATCCTAACAGTACCTGCGATTGAATGTGGCGGTGGGTCTGCTTCTCAGTGATCCTCCGCCCTTCTGGCACGTTACGTCACAGATCAGGGAGTGTGGCCTGGTCCTGGCTTGTATACAGCCCCCTCATAACATCTTCTATTCAGTCCGAGATCAGTCAACCTATGTGAGCTCTGACTGCTCTTCCTCCCCACTGGGAACCATGCCTTATAATTTCACAGCTTCTTTAATACAGTTATAGCTCCATCCACATCCATAGACATGTCATAAAGAAGCTTCAAACACAAGCTAAGACCAATTGCAGGACAAGCCACGTTAGGCATAATGTGTACTGCCATGTGTCAGGCAGGGGGCAGAGGCAGAGCGCTGATGGACACACGTCAGTGCAGGTGCAGTGCAGCACAAGCCATGACAGTTCATTATGCACTGATATGTGTCGATCAGCGCATTGCCTCTGCTCCCTGCCTGACACATGGCAGTACACATTATGGCTTGTTCTGAAGTGAATCTTAACCTGTATTTGCAGGCATGAATCCCGAATGAAGGGTGGAAAGGGAGGGCAAGCAGAGCTCAGATAGAATGACTGCAGCTTGACAGGGGCTTGCCATGCCCCCTGATCTCGGATGCATGGAAGGAGATGTTATCAGGGGGCAGGCTGTTACTAGAAGCAAAGAGCAGGCCACACCCTTGAACCCTGACTTAACATACCAGAAGGAAGAGGGGGCACTTAAAAGCAGATTCACAATCTCATTCAAGTAGCAGGAGGTGTCAGGATGATGGCCTCATAGTTATAAAGGCATGCACATTAAAATACTCTTTTGTATCTCCTTGGAGCTTCCCTTTAAGCCTTTCCTCATGTTCTGCACTCAGGCTGTGTGCTATTTCCAGTTATTTCTCCAGGGCAGAGGAGGAGGGAAGGGATAATGCCCTTACACTTGCTCCCTTTTGTCCTCAGCACCCTCCTCTGCCTTTTCACCTTCACTCCATGGCCTCCATAAACTTTTATAAAGATAATTCTTCACCCCTTGATGGATTTTCATCCCACTCCAGTCTGACTAGTTTATGGGTATGTTTACACTATGTATGGTTACCTAAAACACATTTTACGCAGATTAAAAGCAACCATTTTTATGCCTAAGATCCTCTACAGTAGAATATTCTCTTTACCCCAGGAATTTTGTAAACCTAAAGCATCTTTTGCTATCGTGTTTTGATTGTTTCCTGAGTGCTATTCTGCTCTCTTTTTCCGGTGTTTGATCACCATAAAGAAAATAAAATGTTAGCATTTTTTTTGTGGCAGAATCACTAAAAAAAGTGTCTACTTAGCCTTTCTATTGACATCTATTGTAAGTTAAGTATTGAGTGTTTTCCTAGGGAAATCACCTGTAGAATGTACACGTCACATCTTTAAATTCTTGCCATCTTTTCAAAGTCTTAGCTTTTAAAAGAACCTTAAAAAATGAACACATTGCACAATAAGACCACCAAGTTGTTTTTTCATTATCTATTATGTTCATTCCTTTGAGGAGTTTTTCTTTCAGTAGTTTTTGCAGTGTTTTCTGCTCCAAAAATGTCAGAAAAAGACACAGTATGAACACAACACAAGTTAATAAGAAAAAAGCCTGGAAATCCGCACCAAGTCAAGCAGATTTTGGTGTGGATTTTTTTCAGCCCCCAGCCGGTCTTTGGATCTTGGCCTTCAGAGATAATGTGTTATGTGAACTCTCAAAAATAAGAATTAATAGAGCATCATCAAACCAACTGTTACAACTGCCGCTTCTACTTACCTGTCCAGGAGTCGCGCTGGCTCCTCCTCGCTCGCACCCATTCCCGCTGCGGGTTCTGCTGCAATGTCCGTCGCCTCTCTTCCTCCTTGCCGCTCTTCTCGTCTCGCTGTCCTTCTCTCCACTGCGGTCGCTGCTGTTCCCGATCTTCCTGTGCGGCCGGCTCCTCCTCGCTCCAGACGTCTTCCTGGTTCTCTGTTTCCTTCTTCTGCCACTAGGGGGCTTCAGCATGGTGCTCCTCTTCCTACATTCTCTCGGTCAGTCTCTGCTCCATTCAGGTGCTTTAGGGCACGGGCACGGACTCCTTGTTTCAATTAACTCTTTTCTGCTCCCTCCCAGCAGTCCTTGCCTTCCAATCGGATTTTGGCATCAGGTATATCTGGCGTCTCCTCCCTATCAGCGACGCCTGATTATCGTGTGCATTCCATGCAAGCTTCTGGCCCTGTATCTGACTCGTCCTTGTTTCTCTGTCTCGCCTTTTTGCTGGATTTCTCTGTAGTCCGTTTTCTCTCGCTAATACTCTTCTGAGCCGTCCCTCTTGGTTTCCAGCAGTTGCGGTATCTGACTCCTACGGGCCTGCTCCTCACGATCCCTGTATTGGGGTTGGTCTCCCAGGTTCGCTCGCCCGTTGGAGCTTCAGTGCCATGACCCAGAGGGTCCACTCTCTGTCCGTTTCTTCCGTTCTCATGGTCGCAACAGTATAATCAGGCCATGGACCCCGCTGGTTCCACTACGGCTACACAAAAGGAATTACTTTTTTTGCATGAAAATCAGTCTCGGATCATGTCCATTATGAAATCTATGGACACCCGGTTGTCTGCTTTGCAGGCGTCTGATCCCGGGAATGCTACTCTTTTGGCTGGGCTCCAGCAGGAACTGGCACAGCAGCGAGATACTCAGTCGCATATACTCAATTACATAGCGTCTGTCGACGACCACCTGCTTTCTCTTCAAGCCACGGCTACTGCAGCAGCTTCTGTCCCGCCTCGTGATTCTGTGTCCCATCCTCCGCCACGTTTGGGTAAACCTCCTAGGTATTCAGGAGATCCCAAGTTATGTCGGGGTTTTTTGAACCAGTGACGATTACATTTTGAGTTATTACCCCAACAATACCCTTCTGATCGAGCCAAAGTGGCTTTTATCGTGTCTCACCTCGAGGGGGAGGCTTTGGCCTGGGTAAACCCCTTATGGGAGCGGGATGATCCTGTAGTCACTAATATTTTAGTTTTTTTGGAAACTTTCCGTAAGGTCTTCGACGAACCAGGGTGTTTGGCTTCCATTACCGAGTCTCTCTTCAGCCTTCAACAGGGTACTCTTACAGTGGGGGCAATACGCCATTCGCTTTCACACTCTATCTTCTGAACTGGGGTGGAACAATGAGGCTCTGGTTGGGGTTTTTTGGAGGGGACTCTCTGGTAAGATTAAGGATGAGCTTGCTGGTCGGGACATTCCAACTTCTCTGGAGGATTTAATTTCTCTTGCTACCAGAATCGATTTACGGTTTCAGGAGCATTTCCGCGAGTTTGGCAAAGAGAGGAGACCACCTAGGCCTTATCGGTCACCAGTTCCTACCTCTTCCACTCTTCCCAGTACTTCTGCCCCAGAGCCTATGCAAGTCGATCGCATAAAGTTGTCGGAACAGCGATGCAGGGATAGGCTGGCGCAGGGCTTGTGTCTCTACTGCGGAGGAGCTAATCATTTTTTGCGCTCTTGTCCAGAGAAAGTGGGAAACTCCTCCACCTAGGCCAGGTAAGAGAGGCTTTCCTAGGTGACCCAAATTCCTCTCTACCATTAACTTTTTCAGTTTTGATTTTTTTAGGTCGGGAGCGTAGATCTTGGGACGCGTATGTGGACTCGGGTGCAGCTGGCAATTTCATTCACCAACAGGAGGTGGATAAATTCCATATACCAGTTGTCTCCCTAGAAGACCCGCGTATTATCTTGACTGTGGATGGCAAACAGTTATCAGTTCCCGTTACTTCAGTTACGCTCGAATTGGAGATGCAAGTAGGAGCCCTCCATCGAGAAAAAATCGCTTTCTATGTTTTGCCTAATTTATCCCACGCTTAGCTCCTAGGTCTGCCTTGGCTCAGGTCGCATGAGCCAGTCCTAGATTGGCGTACCGGCGAGGTTCTTCGCTGGGGACACTCCTGTCATGAACATTGTCTCCGCTCTGTGGTTCCTTCTACCCTCTCTCCAACACCCAATAAACTTCTTGGTCTTCCGCAGGCATATCATATGTTTGCTGATGTTTTTGATAAGAAGGAGGCTGAGTCCCTACCGCCACATCGGGCCTATGATTGCCCCATTGAGCTTCTTCCTGGATCCACGCCTCCACGAGGGAGAACATACCCTTTGTCTGCAGTCGAGACATCAGCCATGTCCGAGTACATCAGAGAGAACTTGGCCAAGGGCTTCATCCGGAAGTATTCCTCTCCGGCGGGGGCCGGATTCTTCTTCGTCCGAAAGAAGGATGGCTCTCTACGGCCCTGCATTGACTACCTAAATAACATCACAGTCAAGAATAGGTATCCTCTTCCGCTTATTCCTGAGCTCTTCGACCGCCTGAGAGGGGCTCGAATCTTTACCAAATTGGATTTGCGGGGGGCCTATAACTTGGTCCGAATACGTGCCGGAGATGAATGGAAGATGGCTTTCAACACGCGTGACGGCCATTATGAGTATTTATTCATGCCCTTCGGTCTTTGTAATGCTCCGGCAGTTTTCCAAGAATTTGTCAACGAGGTTTTTCGGGATCTTCTGCACTCCTGCCTAGTAGTCTATTTGGAAGACATTCTTATTTTTTCCCCCAATCTTGCTTCTCGCAGAAAGAGTGTCCGCTTGGTCTTGCAACGCCTTCTAGAGAATTGTCTCTACGCCAAAATTGAGAAGTGTCTTTCTGAACAAACCTTGTTGCTGTTTTTGGGCTACATTATGTCCGATTCTGGATTGAAGATGGATCCTGAGAAGTTGTCCGCTGTGCTTAATTGGCCACGTCCACTTGGGGTAAAAGCCATTCAACGTTTTTTGGGCTTTGCAAATTACTATAGACAATTCGTGCCCCATTTCTCTTCTTTGTCTAAGCCGCTATCCATTCTTACCCGGAAAGGAGCTACGCCTAATTCTTGGCCGCCGGAGGCTGAAGATGCCTTTATCACCCTGAAGCAGGCCTTCACTTCTGCACCAGTTCTACATCGGCCAGTGACCTGTAAGCCCTTTGTTCTGGAAGTGGACACCTCCTCCACAGGAGCTGGGGCGGTACTTTCTCAAAGGTCATCCTCCGGACATCTTGTGCCCTGTGGGTTCTTCTCTAAATCTTTTTCTTCCGCAGAATGCAATTATTCCATCGGTGATCGAGAACTCCTGGCCATAAAATTGGCTTTAGAGGAGTGCTGTTATCTTTTGGAAGGAGCCATCCACCCTTTTACAATTTTTACCTACCACAAGAATCTTGCCTACCTTCAATCAGCACAGAGACTCAATTCCCAACAAGCCAGGTGGTCTTTGTTCTTCTGTCGTTTTGACTTCAAGCTTCAGTTTCGACCAGGTAGCAAGAATACCAAAGCGGATGCTCTCTCTTGATCCTTACAACCCAAAAAGGTGGACGACGTTCATTCACATATTATTGATCCGGCAAAATTCCTCACGGTAGCCCCTGTGAGAGTTCTTCCTGCTCCGCCTGGTAAGACTTTTGTCCCTCAAGACAAGAGGCTAGAGGTACTTTGCTGGGGGCATTCTTCAAAGATTTCTGGACACGTAGGAATCAAGAAGACTCTCAATCTTCTCTCTCGCTATTACTGGCGGTCGTCACTTCGTCAAGATGTGCATGACTTTGTGGCCACCTGCGCAACTTGTGCTAGGAATAAAGTTCCTAGAAAATTGTCTTCTGGTCTTCTGCATCTTTTGCCTGTGCCGGAGGGTCCTTGGCAGCAAATCGCCATGGATTTCATCACTGATTTACCTTGCTCCTCTGGTTGCACAACAATCTTGGTGGTAGTGGATCGATTCTCCAAGATGGCTCATTTTGTTCCACTCCCTGGCTTACCTTCAGCTCCGGAATTAGCCAAGATCTTCATTCTTCAAATCTTCAACCTGCATGGCTTACCTCAGCGAATCGTTTCTGATCGAGGGGTACAATTTACGTCTCATTTTTGGAGAGCTCTCTGTAAACTTCTGGCATTTCTCTGGATTTTTCCTCCTCCTATCATCCACAGACCAACGGGCAAGTGGAGCGTATTAATCAGGTGCTAACATCTTATCTACGCCATTTTACCAATGCCCATCAAGATGACTGGGTAGAACTTCTTCCCTGGGCAGAGTTCGCCCATAACAACCATTCCAACAAGTCGTCTACCAAGTCTCCTTTTCTTGTGATATATGGACGTAACCCTGGTGTACCTCTTCCTGTGCCTCCGTCTTCTGGCATTCCAGCAGCTGATGCCCTTTCTCATGACTTCTCTCAGGTTTGGCAAGAGACCAAGGATGCTCTTGTTCTTGCTGCTACATGAATGAAAAGACATGCGGACAAAAGGAGAAGGGATCTGCCACTGTTTCATCCTGGCGACAGTGTGGCTGTCTACTAGACACATTCGCTTGAAGATTCCGTCTTACAAGTTGGGACCTCGCTATATTGGCCCCTTTGAGATCCTTAAACGCATTAACAATGTGGCCTATAAATTGAGGTTGCATGCTTCGCTTCGGGTCCCTAATGCCTTCCATGTCTCGCTCCTTAAACCTGTCATCCTTAATAGATTTTCTTCTCCTGCAGTTTTTCCTTTACCGTTAGGGGATGACAATACTTTGTGAGAGATATTCTGGCCATGAAGAAAGTTAGAGGGAGGGCTTTCTTTCTCGTCGACTGGGAGGGTTTCGGTCCCGAGGAGAGATCTTGGGAGCCTCGTGGGAATATTAATGCTCCACGTATTTTGAGAAGATTTCTTGACAGTCATGGGAGAGGGAGTCTTAAGAGGGGGGGGTACTGTTACAACTGCCGCTTCTACTGACCTGTCCAGGCGTCGCGCTGGCTCCTCCTCGCTCGCACCCATTTCCGCTGCTGGTTCTGCTGCAATGTCCGTCGCCTCTCTTCCTCCTCTCCGCTCTTCTCGTCTCGCTGTCCTTCCCTCCACTGCAGTCGCTACTGTTCCCGAGCTTCCTGTGCGGCCGGCTCCTCCTCGCTCCAGACGTCTTCCTGGTTCTCTGTTTCCTTCTTCTGCCACTAGGGGGCTTCAGCATGGTGTTCCTCTTCCTGCATTCTCTCGGTCAGTCTCTGCTCCATTCAGGTGCTTTAGGGCACGGGTGCGGACTCCTTGTTTCAATTAACTCTTTTCTGCTCCCTCCCAGCAGTCCTTGCCTTCCAATCAGATTTTGGCATCAGGTATATCTGGCGTCTCCTCCCTACCAGCGATGCCTGACTCGTCCTTGTTTCTCTGTCTCGCCTTTTTGCTGGATTTCTCTGTAGTCCGTTTTCTCTCGCTAATACTCTTCTGAGCCGTCCCTCTTGGTTTCCAGCAATAGCGGTATCTGACTCCTCGGGCCTGCTCCTCACGATCCCTGTATTGGGGTTGGTCTCCCAGGTTCGCTCGCCCGTTGGAGCTTCAGTGCCGTGACCCAGAGGGTCCCCTCTCTGTCCGTTTCTTCTGTCCTCATGGTCGCAACACCAATAATCCATGTTATTCAGGCAGGGAATACAAAGATGTGACATTGCAAGCTTGATAAAATGTGTGCAACCGGAGACACTGAGGTTTTGTATCCCCTGCCTAGAAAAGTGGATTATGCGAATGTCCAGCTATTTTTTTGACTGTTACTTGGCTTGGACTGATCTATTTGATGGATTTTTTGTCAATACGATTACCAATGTCTTCACTTTGTGACTTCTGTGCTGTTTCCAATTCTTTCTAATGACATTGTGTTATTTTAACACATGATGGCTTCAGCAATCTCCTGTGATAACACGCTATTGCTGAACAACCAGAAGTCAGAGACTGCCAGACAGCATTGCTGGAGGACCTAATGTTTTTTTTTTTTTATTTTAAACTTATTTGGACTAAATTTAGCTAAACGAACAAAAAAAAAATGAGAATAAAATAGAAAATCGTCTATATTAAAAAAAAAAAAAAAAAAATTGATTTTATTTTTTGTCAAAATCACCCAGCTCTAGTTTGGCCTCTCAGACAGATAATATTAATAATTTTTCAAAAAGAAAAGAAAATGACAAAGGCTATTATTTTGTACGTATTCCTTTTATTTTGCTCTCTTTATCTACTTTTAATGTTTGTGGAAAAATCTAATGCAGTTTTGGATCAAATGTAGAAAATGGAAAATTCTGAGGGGACAAAAATTTTCAGGCAACAATATTCCATTTTTACATTATTTCATGAAGCTGTCTTACAGACAGATGCTCAATTATTAGAGTCTAGAATTAGAAATTATAATCATCCTCAACTTCTAGGGAGGAATTTCGAGTGCAAAATGTAAATCAAAGAATCTGAAATGCTTGACAAGAAATTCAATTGACTTGTCCAATGTTCTAAGAGCTCTTTCAGTATGCACGACTT
Source organism: Ranitomeya variabilis (assembly GCF_051348905.1). NCBI lineage: Eukaryota > Metazoa > Chordata > Amphibia > Anura > Dendrobatidae > Ranitomeya > Ranitomeya variabilis. Next base: position 915,939,765 of record NC_135233.1, on the reverse strand, counting down.
ATTAGGAAATGCCCTGAATCAACTGATGAAGAAATGTACGGTATTTATTCGGAAACCAACAATAATCCCGGGGCTAAATTAGCACATATGAATGAATACATGTAGTGCATTGGCAGCAAACTTAAAACAAATGTGCGATCTGAAAAAAGGAAAATATAGATATAAAAATGTTACAGCCTTTCAGTTTAATCACTGCACCTAACAGCCAAAAACTAATTCAGGCCAACAGGTAAGTGAGTGCTCGTATCCTATTACAGTCACGAGGTTAGACAGTACAAGAATATTACCAACAGCCCTATCTTATTGGAGCCATGCAGCAAAAAGCAGACAAATAATTCTAAAATAAGGCATGTATAATATCACTCAAGTCACACAGAGTTCAAGTGAGGATTAAGTGACTTGCCGCTATGTCTCAATGCATTCTCCATAAGAAATGATTAACTATATCATCGCATAAGGCAAGACAGCAGCATCCAGCACAATGGCCAATAAGTGCTCAAAGCGTGACATTTGGCTATAATCCTAAAAGAAAATTCATGGAACTTAAAAAGGTAAAACATGAATATGACATCATAGCAGGAGGGCAAATATATACATTTGTCAACATACATAATATCCAAAAATGAAAGCACTCCTCTGATAAATGAATACACTAATGCCTTTATTAGTGCATATCCAATAACTACATTTCAGTTCCCCATGGATTTATACTCTACACTGCAATGGTGCAACGCTGCTGTATATATATATATATATATATATATATATATATATATATATATATATATATATATATATATATATATATATATATATATATATATATATAAATATATATATACATACACATGTATATATATATATATATATATACATACATACATACATATATATATACTGTATATATATATATATATATATATACACATGTGTATGTATATATATATTTATATATATATATATAAATATTTATGTATATATATATATATATATATATATATATATATATATATATATATATATATATATATATATATATATATATATATATATATATATATATATATAAATATACATACATACAGTACAGACCAAAAGTTTGGACACACCTTAAAGATTTTTGTTTTTTTCATGACTATGAAGATTGTACATTCACACTGAAAGCATCAGAACTATGAATTAACACATGTGGAATTATATACTTAACAAAAAAGTGTGAAACAACTGAAAATATGTCTTTTATTCTAGGTTCTTCAAAGTAGCCACCTTTTGCTTTGATGACTGATTTGCACACTCTTGGCATTCTCTTGATCAGCTTCAAGAGGTAGTCACCGGGAATGGTCTTCCAACAATCTTGAAGGAGTTCCCAGAGATGCTTAGCACTTGTTGGCCCCTTTGCCTTCACTCTGCAGTCCAGCTCACCCCAAACCATCTCAATTGGGTTCAGGTCTGGTGACTGTGGAGGCCAGGTCATCTGGCGTAGCACCCCATCACTCTCCTTCTTGGTCAAATAGCCCTTACACAGCCTGGAGGTGCGTTTGGGGTCATTGTCCTGTTGAAAAATAAATGATGGTCCAACTAAACGCAAACCGGATGGAATAGCATGCTGCTGCAAGATGCTGTGGTAGCCATGCTGGCCAGTATGCCTTCAATTTTGAATAAATCCCCAACAGTGCCACCACCAGCAAACCACCAACACACCATCACACCTCCTTCTCCATGCTTCACGGTGGGAACCAGGCATGTAGAGTCCATCCGTTCAACTTTTCTGCGTCACACAAAGACACACAAAATTTGGACTCATCAGACCAAAGCACAGATTTCCACTGGTCTAATGTCCATTCCTTGTGTTCTTTAGCCCAAACAAGTCTCTTCTGCTTGTTGCCTGTCCTTAGCAGTGGTTTCCTAGCAGCTATTTTACCATGAAGGCCTGCTGCACAAAGTCTCCTATTAACAGTTGTTGTAGAGATGTGTCTGCTGCTAAAACTCTGTGTGGCATTGACCTGGTCTCTCATCTGAGCTGCTGTTAACCTGCAATTTCTGAGGCTGGTGACCCGGATAAACTTATCCTCAGAAGCAGAGGTGACTCTTAGTCTTCCTTTCCTGGGGCGGTCCTCATGTGAGCCAGTTTTTTTGCAGCGCTTAATGGTTTTTGCAACTGCACTTGGGGACACCTTCAAAGTTTTCCCAATTTTTCTGACTGACTGACCTTCATTTCTTAAAGGAATGATGGCCACTCATTTTTATTTACTTAGCTGCTTTTTTCTTGCCATGGTACAAATTCTAGCAGTCTATTCGGTAGGACTATCAGCTGTGTATCCACCAGACTTCTGCACGACACAACTGATGGTCCTAACACCATTTATAAGGCAAGAAATCCCACTTTCTTAAACCTGACAGGGCACACCTGTGAAGTGAAAACCATTTCCGGTGACTACCTCTTGAAGCTCATCAAGAGTGTGCAAAGCAGTCATCAAAGCAAAAGGTGGCTACTTTGAAGAACCTAGAATATAAGACATTTTCAGTTGTTTCACACTTTTTTGTTAAGTATATAATTCCACATGTGTTAATTCATAGTTTTGATGCCTTCAGTGTGAATTCACATTTTTCATAGTCATGAAAATACAGAAAAATGTTTAAATGAGAAGGTGTGTCCAAACTTTTGGTCTGTACTGTAGTACAGACCAAAAGTTTGGACACACCTTCTCATTAAAAGATTTTTGTGTATTTTCATGACTAAGAAAATTGTATATTCACACAGAAGGCATCAAAACTATGAATTAACACATGTGGAATTATATACTTAACAAAAAAGTGTGAAACAACAAAAAATATGTCTTATATTCTAGGTTCTTCAAAGTAGCCACCTTTTGCTTAGATTACTGATTTGCACACTCTTGGCATTCTCTTGATGAGCTTCAAGAGGTAGTCACAAGAAATGGTCTTCCAACAATCTTGAAGCAGTTCCCAGAGATGCTTAGCACTTGTTGGCCCTTTTGCCTTCACTCTGCGGTCCAGCTCACCCCCAAACCATCTCGACTGGGTTCAGGTCTGGTGACTGTGGAGGCCAGGTCATCTGTCGTAGCACCCCATCACTCTCCTTGGTCAAATAGCCCTTACTCAGCCTGGAGGTTTGTTTGGGGTCATTGTCCTGTTGAAAAATAAATTATGGTCCAACTAAACGCAAACCGGATGGAATAGCATGCCGCTGCAAGATGCTGTGGTAGCCATGCTGGTTCAGTATGCCTTCAATTTTGAATAAATCCCCAACAGTGTCACCAGCAAAGCACCCCCACACCATCACACCTCCTCGTCCATGCTTCACGGTGGGAACCAGGCATGTAGAGTCCATCTGTTCACCTTTTCTGCATCGCACAAAGACACGGTGGTTGGAACCAAAGATCTCAAATTTGGACTCATCAGACCAAAGCACAGATTTCCACTGGTCTAATGTCCATTCCTTGTGTTCTTTAACCCAAATAAGTCTCTTCTGCTTGTTGCCTGTCCTTAGCAGTGGTTTCCTAGCAGCTATTTTACCATGAAGGCCTGCTGCACAAAGTCTCCTCTTAACAGTTGTTGTAGAGATGTGTCTGCTGCTAGAGCTCTGTGTGGCATTGACCTGGTCTCTAATCTGAGCTGCTGTTAACTTGCGATTTCTGAGGCTGGTGATTCGGATAAACTTATCCTCAGAAGCAGAGGTGACTCTTGGTCTTCCTTTCCTGGGGCGGTCCTCATGTGAGCCAGTTTCTTTGTAGCGCTTGATGGTTTTTGCCACTGCACTTGGGGACACTTTCAAAGTTTTCCCAATTTTTTGGACTGACTGACCTTAATTTTTCTTTATTTAGCTGCTTTTTTCTTGCCATAATACAAATTCTAGCAGTCTGTTCAGTAAGACTATCAGCTGTGTATCCACCAGACTTCTGCACAACACAACTGATGGTCCCAACCCCATTTATAAGGCAAGAAATCCCACTTATTAAACCTGACAGGGCACACCTGTGAAGTGAAAACCATTCCCATTGACTGCCTCTTGAAGCTCATCAAGAGAATGCCAAGAGTGTGCAAAGCAGTCATTAAAGCAAAAGGTGGCTACCTTGAAGAACCTAGAATATAAGATATAATTTCAGTTGGTTCACAGTTTTTTGTTAAATATATAATTCCACTTGTGTTAATTCATAGTTTTGATGCCTTCAGTGTGAATGTACAATTTTCATAGTCATGAAAATACAGAAAAATCTTTAAATGAGAGGGTGTGTCCAAACTTTTGGTCTGTACTGATATATATATATATATATATATATATATATATATATATATATATATATATATATATATATATATATATATATATACATAATACACTCTCAGAGAAAGTCAGATAAATAATACAGTGTGACTTCAGACCAACTCTATGCTTCTTCAACAGTGAATCTTTGGAGCTGCTCAACTTGGCTACATCACTTGACTGCTACATTGCTTCAGGGATCCTCCTGATCTCCTCTACTCTGTCACTACTGCTCTATGTCCACAGTCACCAACCAATTTCCAGAGCCCCACTAGTTCTAACCAAGCTGCCCTGTTACCCCCAAGTTGTTAGTCTATGCTGTATTCCAGATGCTCTTCTGGAGCAAGGGCTTTGAAGAGCTCACTCAAAAGGTGAGATATAACAAGCCGAATACAGTAACATTCCGCTATGAGCACAAGCAGCCAAAAAAAAAAAAAAAAGAAAATATAAAATCTTTTGCTAGAAACGTTCACTCTACGATCACATAAGGCGAGTTTAGGATTGTAACATGTTTTAAGTTGCCGAAGGTTTAAACAATCTGAAGACAAAATGTTAACATTACAGTAATGTATTTGTTTTGCTGGTGGAGAATTTAGCATATTTAAATTAGACTTCAAGCGCTGTGGGAATGATAGGCTTCATTTTGTATGACCTTAGACAGGAACTCAACTCATCTAATGCATTCCAATTAGTTTGACAGACAATCTATGTAACAGAAAGGAATAAAATTTAGAACAGTGGTGTATCCTCAGCCCTGAAACATGAGGTAACCTATCATTAAATGTAAAATTAAAAATGTCTCCGCAACCTACAATTCTCCAAATAGCCACTGCATTAAAATTACATACACTCAAAACAGACAAAGAAAAGGCACAAATAATAACAATGGCCTGTAAGTTTGCACTTTTGTCTGTACACAGGAGAGCACTGATGTCAGGAAAGACATAACTGGGTGATAGATTGGCCAGCCATCATATACAGTATAATAGACACAGGAATGCACTGAGTAAATGTTAGATTGCATTTCAGTACACAGAAAGGAGGAACTGGGAATACTTGGGAATTTATTCAGGTAGTGTGATAGATTTTACATTTCCTAAAAATCACCACAAAACTTAAAGTATGCAATTCTTTACCCAAGTCTGAGTATAAAAGGGAGTAAAAGAAGGACTAAGAGTGCTATCTATGAGTAATTACCATTTAGTAATAATAAATAGTGCAGAGGAAGCAACAAAGTGGTGCAATCAGGGACACACCATTGACAATTTTGACACAGGACATGCTTTCTTGCACTCGCACGAATGCAGTCTGGTTGACCTATTTGTTGTCAAGTTCTTCTATGCTCTAAATTCCGTAGGCCATTTTTAGACGTAAGAGGATGTCCAAACTAAAAATCTGCAATAAAATGCAATACATACGAATGTGTTCTTAACTCACTTCACATATATTAATAAAAAATGCATACGTTTCTGGTCATGCCGATGATGATTTACAAACCCAAAGAATGCTAGTTATCTTAGAGATATACACTTGAGGATTTTCTACAGATTCACAATCAATCACACGAACAAGCAACATTGCAAAATATCCGTGATCTGAAAAACAACACAAAATGCATGCATACTGGTAAAAGAAAGAATAGAGGAAACTACTGTAATTGGATGTAGCCTACCCCTACTGCAATAGAAATGCAGCGCCATCTCACTCGGTAGGGTTACACAGTGTGATGCTGACACAGCTACAATTAAGGCAAAAAACACAGCGTCCGGCACGGAAAGGTGCAGTTTTTTACACTAACTTTTGAGTGAATTAATGGGAATAATAATAAACATGATAATAACAAGGGGCACGTGATTTTGCAAATAAGCAGCCGGATCACCTCCAATACTGTGCGATTTTAGCAGCAACAGACTTAAGAAATTGTTTTCTGCATGACTTCAGTCTTTCATATTGTTCTCCAGGAATCGTGGCCTACTCTTCATTACATTTGATATGTTCAATGAGGTTTGCGGGCATTCAGTTATGCACAGCTGTTTTAAAATTCCACCATGGCATTTCAATTGTGATGAGGTCTGGACTTTGTCTGGGCCAAGACAGAACCCTGATTCTTTTCTTTCATGATGCAGGTTTGCTGGTGAGCTTGGGATCAAAGTCCTGTTGTATGACCTAGTGTTAGGAGTCGAGTTCCCGTCGCTGCACAGGGGGAATCTCGAACCATGTCTGCTGCGGTCTCCCATTCTCCTCCAGCCACAGTGGAGCCTGCTCAGCGGAGACGTCGGTCCCAGCGCCTGGCTCAAGCTTATACTGTGCGCTTGGTTACTACTGCCTTTCCAGGCTCTGCCCTTGTAGCCAGCACTGATCAGCAGCGAGCAGGCGTTTCAGGGACTAAGTCCTGCTTTTCCCATACTGAGCATGCCCACAGGATGACCACCCATTGGAGGTCGGGGTTCACACGCTCAGGTCCTGTAGCAGCTCCTATTGGACCACTAGGAAGGTCCTTGAGTGCTACAGCTATAAAAGGTTTGCATGGCCGCACGGCCATGCGCTAGTATAAACCTATTATCGTGTGTGTGTGGATGTGTGCTTGTTCTGGCAATCGCTCCTTAATCATTCCCATTCCTTGTGTTGTTGAATGTTCGCAAATGTTGGAGCTACCTAGCGCCTGACAGTGCTATCCTACACCAGAGCATGATCTGTACTGCGTCACACCAGCAGTGTCCGCCTGCATGGCACTGCACGCACACTGTGCAGTAATCTTAACTTATCCTGACAACTGGTCAGTGAAGGGTGGGAATTCCCACTTGATCTCTGCATCTGACTCGGGGTGCCCTCAGGCGCGGGCTCAAAAGCCACCGAGGGTCAGAGCGGGATCAATCACCAGCTTAGTGGGGGTGAGTCTCGGGGATCCCACTAGTGTTCGTCTGCTGCATCCTGTGCTCGCTAACAGGGCACAGCATTTCATTTGTTTCACTGCGACTCTGTGAAGCAACAGAGTGGAGTTAGTTCTTACCGGGTGTCTGAGCCTGAGTTTACGCCATATAGTGTCGCCATTACTTAGCAGCAGGTTCCATCTCTGCACGGTGGCCGCCGGGCTGCGAATGTACCTTTATCATCTTTAATCTATTCGGTGCGTTCCGCCAGCCGTAACACCTAGTTTCGGCCAAACTTTAGCTTTTGGATAGATGGCTTTACTATTGACGCTAAGATACTTTCTTAAACAGAGGAGTAATTGGTCAACTTAATGGATGCAAGGTTCCAAGGGAATAGAAAGAAAGACAAAATAAATCACCCTTCTCCACTGTAGTTAACAGTTGGTATTGGGTGCTTTGGCTGAGATGTTGTGTTTGGCTTTCATGGTGCAGGTAATTACGACCAAAAATCTCCACTTTGGTCTGTTTTATCCACAAATCAATGTTCCAAAAGTCTGTGGTTTGCAACTTTGCAAACTTTAAATATGCCTCCATGTTCTTTTTCGAAAGAAGAGGTCTGTTCTTGGCAGCCCTTCCAAACAAGCCCTACTTGTTCAGCATTTTACAAGCTAACTGAGGCCTTTAGAGTCTGAGCTGTTGCTCTTAGGCTTTGTTTTTTTCAATTATTTTGAGTACTTTAGGGAGAATTTGCAGGGATGTTCACTCATGGGAAGATTGTCAACTGTCTTGATTGTTTTCCACTTATCAATAAACTTCCTCACTGAAGAAAGATGGAGTATTTATTGATCTTGAATAGCCTTAAAACTCTTCCACCATTGAGAGGCAACAACATTGTATCTCCAAAAACATCAAACTGTCGGTCACGCTTTCTGAAGAACAATTAATAAAAGGCATTTGATTAATTGCACTTAGCTGCTACTTACTTTCTTAATTTCAATGGATGCACTAAAGCAGTGTTTCTCAACTCCAATCCTCAAGGCCCACCAACAGGTCATGTTTTCAGGATTTCCTTAGTAATGCAAAGGTGTTGTAATTAATGCTTGAGCAGGTGATGAAGTCACCTGTACAATACTAAGGATATCCTGAAAACTTGACCTGTAGGTGGGTCTTGAGGACTGGAGATGAGAAACACTGCACTAAAGGTTTACTTAATTATTCACACTTAGCTTCTGCATTTTGACCTAGATTTTGGTAAATACTGTAAATAATGACAGTGTTATTTGTCATGTCATGTGTTGTTTTTCATCTGAGGTTGAATTTACCTGATGTAAAGACCTTTTTAGAACTAGATTTTTATATTTTGTCTTAATGCATATACTTAGTTTTTGTTATGACTTTACGTAATGTGTATGGGGCCTTAAGATCTGTCTTGAATAACAGAAAACAATGTTAGTTTTTATTCGATCAGGCAAATTTACAACACCTTGTACTGTAAAAAGTGCAATATTGTATTCACTGGAACCATAAACTCCAGGAAATGAGACAGCAGAAGGCAGAGGAATGCATGCTTATCCGATACCAGGGCTAGATGCCACCTTCTTGTCTACAGTTCAGTGGCAGATGTTTTACGACAGTCAAGTTGCTAATGATGTGTTGCTTGACAACACAGTAAGTTTGTGTGTGCAACAATCATGAAATATTTCAGAAAAATAATTGAAATAGAGATTCATCAAATTACAACTTGAAAACACATATTAAAAAAAGATAATTGAGACATATAAAGTATGGGGAATTCAGTCAATTTAAAGCCCGAAAATTGAACCAGCCCACAATAAAAAGTAAATTTCTTCCATAATAATTTAGACTCCACATGATATAAGATACACGAACATGCATATACTGTATAGTGCATGGTGTGTTACAGTACATCCCAGCAAATACTCAATTAGTTGACACATTTTGATCCCTAATGTATCTTATTCTTGAATGAACTTAATCTTAAATGAATAGGATCCATTGAGGACGTTATTGTATGTTCTCATTTGCATATCATGTGGAGTTTTTAATTATGCTGAAATAAATGGACTTTTTATCGTGTGCTGGGTGACTGTTACACCGCCATCTGCCACCCAGCCCCGGGACACTTACCTCGCTCCTCGGTACCCTCCTCCGGGCGGCTGCAACAGGTTTATCAGGCCACTCCCTGTTTTATGAGGTGCCTGATTATTACCTTTGCATCTGTGCTGGATTAGTCTTGGTTCCAGCACGGGTATCCCTCTGTATTCTGGTCCGATTGTGCACCCTAGCGCACTCTGTTCTCCTACTATCCAGCTTGCTTCCCAGTGTGCGCTCCAGCAGATGTAACAGTCACATTTTTTACTTTCTGTTACAATGCCAGGTATGAAACCAAGCAATATTTAAAGACCGGATATCGGACTTCATCTTAATTATAATTCAATGAATTTAGTATGAACAAATACACAATGCAGCACATATTCCCCACCATTTATTTGAGTTTGCTTTTGTTGGCTATTAGTTTACAGACCACAATCTGTGTATAGAAGAGTAAAAGTGCACTTTACGGTAATTATATGCGTACAAGCATTCAAATGTAGACTTGAGTCTATTGCAAAAATGCATGTCACAGTAATCTAATGTCATCAAAGGTGACTATCCTGTAGTGCAGGCGCTAATAACCAGTTCCCCCATCTGTGTCACTTCCACACAACCTCCACACAACTATGATCCAAGTAATTCATTCAATAAAAGGTAATACAATTTTCATATACGACGTGTTGTGCTCAAAGCATCAATAATACAATTATTCCACACACCCCTGCTGTCAAGATCTTTTAGATTAATTCATTGGTAGTTAAACTTCATTGATAAGATTAATAATGCATATAATGGCACACTAATCATTTCAGTCAAGGCTAAAGTGATGCCCTTTATAAACTGTCAAGTCTATGAGTAACTGGTCTGCTGCTGCTTTATGATCATCCCCAGTCCGTAGGCATTCAGTGTATAAAAGAAAACCCCAGGCAATTTCAATAATGGATAATAGAAAAAATTGGCTCAACAGGACTGGATTTTCCTTACTCATGAGTCCTGAGAAAGACTGCTTAGCGCAGTCGAAACGCGTCGACTGGGTCATGTTAACCATGTAAATTTTTCTTTTGTATGAACCATATTTTCTTTTGAAAAATAAAAAGAAAAGGAAAGTCTAGTCCTGTTGAGCCAGACTCCAATTTTTTCTATTATCCTTGATGTGAGGCCAGGGCGAGACCGGTGTCTGAACCCCAGGTGGATGAGCATAGAGCAACTGGTGAGCTGGAATCAAGTTTCTACAATTTCAATCATACGAAGGCAGGTAACTGCATGGTCCTATCAAAGAGATCATGTACCCTCTCCATGTACTGATTTATAAAGTTGGAAGAAAATTACATTTGACCATACACAATCTGTTTTATAAGATTTACTGATAACATGATGCACCCACATCTAAGTAATACTTGCAGGAGAAAAGAAGTACAACATGTGGCCTTTTAAATGAATGGCCATCTATGGCTTCCGTTGCCTAATTGGGGGAAGCTGGCTGTCAATCAGCATGACGCCAGTAGTCCCGCCCTGTCAACAGGAAGAGAAACTGCTGCTCTGTGAACAGGAAGCAGCTGAATCTCAGGCAGGAGTGGTCAATGACTGTCGCTGGGTACAACAGACAGGTAGCTGGCTCTGTTAGCATCTTAAGGTCCGGATATCCCCTTTAATAAATTGGGTGCATCTTCTCAGTGGCGTGTGCCTCTGTGTAACTCACCAGAAATGCTACTCCAGTCAAGGACTGGAGCATTTCTGGAGTTAAAAAATACATAGTCACTTTAGCTGCATTTGATAGGAGGACAAAGCCACACTGCAATACTACTCAGTTCAACACATTTTGACAAAGTTGCTGCAAACTGGAGTGAAAATGCAAAAAGTTGCATTACTTCAAAAATGTACAACTTTACAAAGTGTTTAACTTTTCTGTCACTTTGAGGAATCGGCCCCTATGTTTTAATTTAGATGCCTAAAAGCATGTTCTAAAGCAAAGCAAACAAACAAACAAACGGTTTAATACTAGAGATAGGACTGGGTGCACTTTGTGGCAGTGGGGTGGATTTTATGCTTTTTTTGTGTTAACTAACAAGCCTATGTTAGTTACATGTACTATTACTATTTATTTATTTACTTACTACAGGGTATATGCTCTTTTATGCTTTTTTGATTATTTACATGTATTATTAATATGTATTTATTTATTCACTTACATAATTCAGAATGTTTTCTCATTCTGTTTTTATCATGAGGATTTTTTTGCAATATAGATGCCCGGAGGTGATCTTAACCTGTGCATTTAGGGAATATGTTAGTAAGTCATATTGTACTAAATGTTAGGTCTGATGTGCTTTATTTTTATAGTATGCAACATAAGCCAATCCACCTCAGCGGTTTTGTTTAAACAAACATGCTTTTATTTTAAATTTTCATATAATGTAGTAATTCATCAAATAAGGCCTGAGACCAGCCACAAACATACAAGAATAAAAATGTTAAATATTCAGCTTAAAATCAAATATACCAACCGATGGCTTTTCATTTCATTGTTTTCTGTCTCTTTCATCACAAAATTTCTAGATTCATCCAGTTTCTCTTCATGATCCTACAAAAAGAAATTATGTCATTACACTATTGTATTAAACTAGAGAGATTTCAGAACGTTTTGCAGTAGGAAATGAGCAATATGTTTAATCACTTTAAAAACAAAAATAAAATAAAATACTGAAATAAAAATGTTTCCTAAAAATGTATTCAACGATATTATTTAAATGTAACAAAAAACATAATTATCTGCAAGTTCTGACACAATTGTTTGTCGGAAAGGTCCATACAACAATTTTGGGGGATTTTAACAATGCAAAGATCGGACATACCAAATTTATAAAACTGCTTCCAAAATGTTTGTGTAAAGAGCCACATAACTATTATGTCAGTAACAGTAAACTTAATGTAAAATGACAACAAGGTAAAATCAACTTTCTCCATGAAAAATGTGATGGTAAAACATGGGTCTTAGGCAGTGATTAGAGTTTATTTTACTTACATAGGGTATGTTCACACTGGGTGTTTTTGCTGCTCTCTTTCTGCAGCAAAACCTGATTTCTTGGCAGGAAAGACGCTGTGGCAAAAACACATGTTTTAGAGCGTTTTTGGTGCATTTTTGTTTGCGTTTTTTTTTCGCGGTTTAGGGGCTTTTTTTCATGCATTTTTAGGGCTGACTTGGGTCTCTTTGTGCTTGCTAATAAAGATGAGTGCCCCCAGAGAAAAAAAACCCTACTTCCTGTAGAACCATACCTCCTTTGAAAAGCCGGCAATTCAAGCGTCACTAAAGTAAAATCACACTGACACGTTATAATAGAATGGATAGAATAGATATATACACATAGAATACACACACATACTGTATATATATATATATATATATATATATATATATATATATATATATATATATATATATATATATATATATATATATATATATACACTGCTCAAAAAATAAAGGGAACACTAAAATTCCACATCCTAGATATCACTGAATGAAATATTCCAGTTGTAAATCTTTATTCATTACATAGTGGAATGTATTGAGAACAATAAAACCTAAAAATTATCAACGTAAATTACAACTAATATCGCACAGAGATCTGGAGTTGGAATGGCGCTCAAAATCAAAGTGGAAAATGAAGTTACAGGCTGATCCAACTTCAGTGGAAATGCCTCAAGACAAGGAAATGATGCTCAGTAGTGTGTGTGGCCTCCACGTGCCTGTATGACCTCCCTACATGCTGGGCATGCTCCTGATGAGGCGGCGGATGGTCTCCTGAGGGATCTCCTCTCTGACCTGGACTAACGCATCCGCCAACTTCTGGATACTCTGTGGTGCAACGTGACGGTGGATGGTGCGAGACATGATGTTCCAGATGTGTTAAATCGGATTCAGGTCTGTGGAACGGGCGGACCAGTCTATAGCTTCAATGCTTTCATCTTGCAGGAACTGCTGAACTGCTAACACACTCCAGCCACATGAGGTCTGGCATTGTCCTGCATTAGGAGGAACCAAGGGCCAACCGTACCAACATATGGTCTCACAAGGGGTCTGAGGATCTCATCTCGGTACCTAATGGCAGTCAGGCTACCTCTGGTGAGCACATGGAGAGCTGTGTGGCCCTCCAAAGAAATGTTACCCCACACCATTACTGACCCACTGCCAAACCGTTCATGCTCAAGGATGTTGCAGGCAGCAGATCGCTCTAAACGGCATCTCCAGACTCTGTCACGTCTGTCACATGTGCTCAGTGTGAACCTGCTTTCAACTGTGAAGAGCACAGGGCGCCAGTGGCAAATTTGCCAACCCTGTTGTTCTGTGGGAAATGCCAAGCGCCCTGCACGGAGTTGGGCTGTGAGCACAACCTCCATCTGTGGACGTCAGGGACTCAGACTATCTTCATGGAATCCGTTTCTGTTTCTTCAGACACATGCACATTTTTGGCCTGCTGGAGGTCATTAGTAGTGTAGGGTCGGGTGGTTTCGTCAAACTCAATTTGACAGGTGGACACGCCCCTATCAAAGTGTATCAAAGTGTGTAACCCCTCCCCTCTCCTTGTCTTCTAACAGCAGCTGTGTGGCAGCTCCCCCTCCCTTTTTATATAGTTTAATATTATCACTGTATTTGATACGGTGAATATTATCCCAGTAATTGTTTTATATTAGATGTTTAGGCCATGTTCACACGCTGCGGGTTCCTCTGCGGGTTAATCCCGCAGCGGAATTGAAAATCTGCAGGGCAAAACCGCTGTGGTTATCCCTGCAGATTTATCGCGGTTTGTTCCGCGGTTTCCGCTGCGGGATTACTGCTGTACTATTGATGCTGCATATGCAGCAATATGCAGCATCAATAGTAATGTAAAAAATAATAAAAATTGGCTATACTCACCCTCTGACGTCGCGATCTCCCCGGCGCTGCAAGCGGCTGTGCCGACAAGGACCTTCGTGACGTCACGGTCATGTGACCGCGGCGTCATCACGGTCATGTGACCGCGACGTCACCACAGGTCCTGTTCGGCACAGCAACTGAGACCGGACGGCCGCGGGCAGCGCTGAGAGGTGAGTATAGCTTCATTTTTTATTTTAATTCTTTTTTTTACACTATTTTATGGTTCCCAGGGCCTGGAGGAGAGTCTCCTCTCCTCCACCCCGGGTACCACCCGCACATTATCCGCTTACTTCCCGCAACGTGGGCACAGCCCCATGCGGGAAGTAAGCGGTTCAATGCATTTCTATGGGTGCAGAATCGCAGCGATTCTGCACAAAGAAGTGACATGCTGCGGGTTGTAAACCGCTGCGTTTCTGCGCGGTTTTTCCCGCAGCATGTGCACTGCGGTTTGCGGTTTCCATAGGGTTTACATGTTAATGTAAACGCTATGGAAACTGCTGCGGACCCGCAGCATCAAAATCGCGGCGGTTCCGCGGTAAAAACCGCAGCGTGTGAACATGGCCTTATATGATATATTAAGATTAGTCATGTTTGATAATCCTGTGATAGGGAGTGTGCGAGTGTGTTTCTACAGTATTATTCTGTTGTGAGCTTGAAGTCTGGGCACTATAACTGCTAACAGCTGCTAAGATTTTCTGTGGTGCAGATACAAGCACTCAACTTGCTAGCAGCTGTTAAAATGTATCTGTACTGACCACTAACTAGATGTCAGGTTGTGTGATATAGTTTAATTTGTTAATACAGCGAATATTATCTGTTGTGAATTTGGATTCTGGGCTCCCCCGGTGGCTACTGGTGGAATTGAACTTGTGACATCATCTTCCCTGTTCACCTGTTCTGATTAGATCTGGGTGTCGCTATATAACCTGGCTTCTCTGTTAGATGCTGGCCGGTCAACAATGTTATCAGAAGCCTCTCTGTGCTTGTTCCTGCTCCCAGACATCTACTAGATAAGTTGGACATTCGTCCATGTTTTGTTTTTGTATTTTGGTTCCAGTTCACAGCTGCAGTTTCGTTACTGTGTCTGGAAAGCTCTTGTTGATCAGGAATTGCCACTCTGGTATTATGAGTTAATGCCAGAGTCCTAAAGTAATTTCTGGATGTGTTTTGTTAGGGTTTTCTACTGACCATGAAAGTATGCTTTCTGTCTTCTGCTATCTAGAAAGCGGACCTCAAATTTGCTAAAACTATTTTCCTGCTGCGTTTGTTGTTTCATCTCATATCACCGCCAATATATGTGGGGGGCTTCTGTCTCCTTTTTGGGCATTTCTCTAGAGGTGAGTCAGGTCTTATATTTCCCTCTGCTAGCATTATTTAGTTCTCCGGCCGGCGCTGGGCATATAGGGATAAAAAGTAGGACATGCTACCTGGCTACTTCTAGATGATGCGGTAGGTTTAGTTCATGGTCAGTACAGTTACATCTTCCAAGAGCTTGTTCCTATTGAGGCTTATGCTAGTTCTCTGGCCATGGAGATCATGACAGTTTGACCGGCCCACTAAAGGGTTAAAATCCTTGGCTGAGAAAGGAGAGAAATAAGAAGTCTGCTGAAAATTTTTTTTTTTTTTTTTTTTTTTTCCTCTAGTAGTTAGTGTGCTCTTAATTGGATCACTTGCCAGTCTGTCTATGCTGCAGTCTTTCTTTTTTTTCTCTCTCCTTCTAATCTTTGAATGGCTCTATGTTCACCTGTCTATAATGGATCTACAGAGTGTGACTGCAGGTTTGAATAATCTCGCCACGAAAGTACAAAGTTTGCAAGATTTTGTTGTTCATGCTCCGGTATCAGAGCCGAGAATTCCTTTGCCGGAATTCTTCTCAGGGAATAGATCTAGCTTTCAGAATTTTAGAAATAATTGTAAGTTATTTTTGTCCCTGAAATCTCGTTCTGCTGGAGACCCTGCACAGCAGGTTGGGATTGTGATTTCCTTGCTCCGCGGCGACCCTCAAGATTGGGCTTTTGCATTGGCACCAGGGGATCCTGCGTTGCGCAATGTGGATGCGTTTTTTCTGGCCTTGGGCTTGCTTTATGAGGAACCTCATTTGGAACTTCAGGCAGAAAAAACTTTGATGTCCCTATCGCAGGGGCAAGATGAAGCTGAAATTTACTGCCAAAGATTCCGTAAATGGTCTGTGCTTACTCAGTGGAATGAGTGTGCCTTGGCGGCTACTTTCAGAGAGGGTCTCTCTGATGCCATTAAGGATGTTATGGTGGGGTTTCCTGTGCCTGCGGGTCTGAATGAGTCCATGACAATGGCCATTCAGATCGATAGGCGTCTGCGGGAGCGCAAACCAGTGCACCATCTGGCGGTGTCCACTGAGAAGACGCCAGAAAACATGCAGTGTGATAGAATTCTGTCCAGAAGCGAGCGGCAGAATTTTAGACGGAAAAATGGGTTGTGTTTCTATTGTGGGGATTCTACTCATGTTATATCAGCATGCTCTAAGCGTACTAAAAAGCTTGATAAATCCGTTCCCATTGGCACTTTACAGTCTAAATTTATTTTGTCTGTGACCCTGATTTGCTCTTTGTCATCTATTACTACGGACGCCTATATCGACTCTGGCGCCGCTTTGAGTCTTATGGATTGGTCCTTTGCCAATCGTTGTGGGTATGATTTAGAGCCTTTGGAGACTCTTATTCCTCTGAAGGGGATTGACTCCACCCCATTGGCTAATAATAAACCACAATACTGGACACAAGTGACTATGTGTATTAATCCGGATCACCAGGAGACTATTCGTTTTCTGGTGCTGTATAATCTACATGATGATTTGGTGCTAGGATTGCCATGGCTGCAGTCTCACAACCCAGTCCTTGACTGGAGAGCTATGTCTGTGTTGAGCTGGGGATGTAAGGGGACTCATGGGGACGTACCTTTGGTGTCCATTTCATCATCTATTCCCTCTGAAATCCCTGAGTTCCTGTCTGATTATCGTGACGTCTTTGAAGAACCCAAGCTGGGTTCGCTACCTCCGCACCGTGAGTGCGATTGTGCTATAGATTTAATTCCGGGTAGTAAATACCCAAAGGGTCGTTTATTTAATCTGTCTGTGCCTGAACATACTGCTATGCGAGAATATATAAAGGAGTCCTTGGAAAAGGGACATATTCGTCCATCGTCATCTCCCTTAGGAGCCGGTTTTTTCTTTGTGTCAAAAAAAGACGGCTCTTTGAGACCATGTATTGATTATCGGCTTTTGAATAAAATCACGGTTAAATATCAATACCCATTGCCGTTGCTGACTGATTTGTTTGCTCGCATAAAGGGGGCCAAGTGGTTCTCTAAGATTGATCTCCGTGGGGCGTATAATTTGGTGCGGATCAGGCAGGGGGATGAGTGGAAAACCGCATTTAATACGCCCGAGGGCCACTTTGAGTATTTGGTGATGCCTTTTGGTCTTTCTAATGCCCCTTCAGTCTTCCAGTCCTTTATGCATGATATTTTCCGCGATTTTTTGGATAAATTTATGATAGTGTATCTGGATGATATTCTGATTTTTTCGGATGATTGGGACTCTCATGTCCGGCAAGTTAAGAGGGTTTTTCAGGTTTTGCGGTCTAATTCTCTGTGTGTCAAGGGTTCTAAGTGCGTTTTTGGGGTTCAGAGAATTTCCTTTTTGGGATATATTTTTTCTCCCTCTTCCATTGAGATGGATCCTGTCAAGGTTCAAGCTATTTGTGATTGGACGCAGCCCTCTTCTCTTCAAAGTCTTCAGAAATTTTTGGGCTTTGCCAACTTTTATCGTCGATTTATTTCTGGTTTTTCGGATGTCGTTAAGCCATTGACCGATTTGACTAGACAGGGTGCTGATGTTGCTAATTGGTCCCCTGATGCTGTGGAGGCCTTTCAGGAGCTTAAGCGCCGTTTTTCTTCTGCCCCTGTGTTGCGTCAGCCTGATGTGACTCTTCCTTTTCAGGTTGAGGTCGACGCTTCTGAGATCGGGGCAGGGGCAGTGTTGTCGCAGAAAAGTTCTGACTGCGCCGTGATGAGGCCTTGTGCCTTCTTTTCCCGTAAATTTTCGCCCGCTGAGCGGAATTATGATGTTGGGAATCGGGAGCTTTTGGCCATGAAGTGGGCGTTTGAGGAGTGGCGCCATTGGCTCGAGGGGGCCAGACATCAGGTGGTGGTATTGACTGACCACAAAAATTTGATCTATCTTGAGACCGCCAGGCGCCTGAATCCTAGACAGGCGCGCTGGTCATTATTTTTCTCTCGGTTTAATTTTGTGGTATCGTACCTACCGGGTTCTAAGAATGTTAAGGCGGATGCCCTTTCTAGGAGTTTTGAGCCTGATTCACCCGGCAACTCTGACCCCACAGGTATTCTTAAGGAGGGAGTTATCTTGTCAGCCGTTTCTCCAGACCTGCGGCGGGCCTTGCAGGAGTTTCAGGCGGATAGACCGGATCGTTGTCCGCCTGATAGGTTGTTTGTTCCTGATGATTGGACCAGTAGAGTCATCTCTGAGGTACATTCTTCTGCATTGGCAGGTCATCCTGGAATTTTTGGTACCAGGGATTTGGTGGCAAGATCCTTCTGGTGGCCTTCCCTGTCACGAGATGTGCGAGGCTTTGTGCAGTCTTGTGACGTTTGTGCTCGGGCCAAGCCTTGTTGTTCTCGGGCTAGTGGATTATTGTTGCCCTTGCCTATTCCTAAGAGGCCTTGGACACACATCTCGATGGATTTTATTTCAGATCTGCCTGTTTCTCAGAAGATGTCTGTCATCTGGGTGGTGTGTGACCGTTTTTCTAAGATGGTCCATTTGGTTCCCCTGCCCAAATTGCCTTCTTCTTCCGAGTTGGTGCCCCTGTTTTTTCAAAATGTTGTTCGTTTGCATGGTATTCCTGAGAATATCGTTTCTGACAGAGGAACCCAATTTGTGTCTAGATTTTGGCGGGCATTCTGTGCTAGGATGGGCATAGATTTGTCTTTTTCGTCTGCTTTTCACCCTCAGACTAATGGCCAGACCGAGCGGACTAATCAGACCCTGGAGACATATCTGAGGTGTTTTGTGTCTGCTGACCAGGATGATTGGGTTGCTTTTTTGCCATTGGCGGAGTTCGCCCTCAATAATCGGGCCAGCTCTGCCACTTTGGTGTCCCCGTTTTTCTGTAATTCGGGGTTCCACCCTCGATTTTCCTCCGGTCAGATGGAATCCTCGGATTGTCCTGGAGTGGATGCGGTGGTGGAGAGATTGCATCATATCTGGGGGCAGGTGATGGACAATTTAAAGTTGTCCCAGGAGAAGACTCAGCTTTTTGCCAACCGTCACCGTCGTGTTGGTCCTCGGCTTTGTGTTGGAGATTTGGTGTGGTTGTCTTCTCGTTTTGTCCCTATGAGGGTCTCATCTCCTAAGTTTAAGCCTCGGTTCATCGGTCCGTATAAAATATTGGAGATTCTTAACCCTGTTTCCTTCCGTTTGGACCTCCCTGCATCCTTTTCTATTCATAACGTTTTTCATCGGTCGTTATTGCGCAGGTATGAGGCACCGGTTGTGCCTTCCGTTGAGCCTCCTGCTCCGGTGTTGGTTGAGGGTGAGTTGGAGTACGTTGTGGAAAAAATCCTAGACTCCCGTGTTTCCAGACGGAGACTCCAGTATCTGGTCAAGTGGAAGGGATACGGCCAGGAGGATAATTCTTGGGTCACTGCATCTGATGTTCATGCCTCTGATCTGGTTCGTGCCTTTCATAGGGCCCATCCTGATCGCCCTGGTGGTTCTGGTGAGGGTTCGGTGCCCCCTCCTTGAGGGGGGGGTACTGTTGTGAATTTGGATTCTGGGCTCCCCCGGTGGCTACTGGTGGAATTGAACTTGTGACATCATCTTCCCTGTTCACCTGTTCTGATTAGATCTGGGTGTCGCTATATAACCTGGCTTCTCTGTTAGATGCTGGCCGGTCAACAATGTTATCAGAAGCCTCTCTGTGCTTGTTCCTGCTCCCAGACATCTACTAGATAAGTTGGACATTCGTCCATGTTTTGTTTTTGTATTTTGGTTCCAGTTCACAGCTGCAGTTTCGTTACTGTGTCTGGAAAGCTCTTGTTGATCAGGAATTGCCACTCTGGTATTATGAGTTAATGCCAGAGTCCTAAAGTAATTTCTGGATGTGTTTTGTTAGGGTTTTCTACTGACCATGAAAGTATGCTTTCTGTCTTCTGCTATCTAGAAAGCGGACCTCAAATTTGCTAAAACTATTTTCCTGCTGCGTTTGTTGTTTCATCTCATATCACCGCCAATATATGTGGGGGGCTTCTGTCTCCTTTTTGGGCATTTCTCTAGAGGTGAGTCAGGTCTTATATTTCCCTCTGCTAGCATTATTTAGTTCTCCGGCCGGCGCTGGGCATATAGGGATAAAAAGTAGGACATGCTACCTGGCTACTTCTAGATGATGCGGTAGGTTTAGTTCATGGTCAGTACAGTTACATCTTCCAAGAGCTTGTTCCTATTGAGGCTTATGCTAGTTCTCTGGCCATGGAGATCATGACAATTATCCCAGTAATTGTTTTATATTAGATGTTTATATAATATATTAAGATTAGTCTTGTTTGATAAGCCAGTGTTCTGACATTTTCATAAACCTATAGCCCCAATAATATTTATTTGGACTGCAGATAATTAATTAAAAACGCATAAAACGTGTTAAATAGAGATTACACCAAAATCAAAGCGAATCAAAATGTATTAAATTGATTACTGATACGCTTCCAACAAGTTGATAATAATATCAAAAGTGTATAAAATCGCATAAAGCGTGTTAAATAGACACTACGCCAAAGGCATAGCGAATCAAAAAGTATTAAATTGATTACTGATACGCGCCCAACAAGTTGATAATAATATCAAAAGTGTATAAAATCGCATAAAGCGTGTTAAATAGACACTACGCCAAAGGCATAGCGAATCAAAAAGTATTAAATTGATTACTGATACGCGCCCAACAAGTTGATAATAATATCAAAAGTGTATAAAATCTCATAAAGCGTGTTAAATAGACACTACACCAAAATCATAGCGAATCAAAAATAATATCAAAAGTGTATAAAAACGCATAAAACGTGTTAAATAGAGATTACACCAAAATCATAGCGAATCAAAATGTATTAAATTGATTACTGATACGCTCCCAACAAGTTGATAATAATATCAAAAGTGTATAAAAGCGCATAAAGCGTGTTAAATAGACATTACACCAAAATCACAGCGAATCAAAATGTATTAAATTGATTACTGATACGCGGCCGACAACTTGATAATAATATCAAAAGTGTATAAAACCGCATAAAGCGTGTTAAATAGACACTACACCAAAATCATAGCGAATCAAAATGTATTAAATTGATTACTGATACGCTTCCAACAAGCTGACAATAATATCAAAAGCGTATAAAAACGCATAAAGCGTGTTAAATAGACACTACAGCAAAATCATAGCGAATCAAAAATAATATCAAAAGTGTATAAAACTGCATAAAGCGTGTTAAATAGACATTACACCAAAATCATAGCGAATCAAAATGTATTAAATTGATTACTGATACGCTTCCAACAAGTTGATGATAATATCAAAAGTGTACCAACAATATTTATTTTCTTTTTATTGACATCGGTTATCGTAGTGCCTGTGAATCTGCACACAATCATTTTGAATCCCTGTTTTGCTGACCTTAAACATTTTGTATAACAGATGTGTTTCTCCTGATTTTTCTAGCGCAGCTCGCTGAGCATTACCACTGCACTCATTTCTCTTTGCTGCTTCTGAATGTACACTATTCCCAACCATGGACAGTTTTCCTTTAAAAAATATGCGTATTATTGAATATAATGTTTTACATATGTTACAGTATTTTATTTTATTAATAGTTACTTTTAACTATTCTTTTAGAGTGTCTAGTAGATTTATATTCTATGCCTGATATATTTCTACACAAAGCTTCAAACTATTTTGTAATTTATAATGTATCACAGTAGTTTCATACGAAGTTACATCTTAGGCCCCATTCAGACTATTGTAATATCTGTAGCTTAAAACAGAGCCAAATAGCTACTTTCAAATCCGGACATACAACACTGATTTTAATGGGGTCTAAGGGGGTTCTATCAAGGTTTCCACATAATAGTTATGGAAAGAATAATGCTACAGAATTGGCCGCTCCAGTTATAAAACAAAAATGATTAAAATTATCCATGATGTTAATGTGAAAAAGGCTTATGCAGTGGGTTTATGGATCTCTACAATAAACACCATGTGTAGAAATTTGGTTCTAGAACTTGTTGGATTAGTGAATATAATAACGTTTGTCATATTTTATAACATGCAGCTAATGATTCTTGCTTTCAACTTGTATGTAACTGGATTAAAATAAAGAATAATGACCTAGCTGATTTGGGTGATATTGTAAAACCATTTATTGTTTCTACTACTTGGCAATTGTAACAATCAGTTATTTTTATTTATTTATTTATTTATTTTTATTTATTTATTTATTTATTTTTCCATGGAATTTGTTAGTCATTACAATTATTTTTGCTCCCAAGATAGGCTATTAGAGCCGCCAAGCTACATAAATGTGCAGGCTGTGGAATATTACAATTACAAAACATTCAAAGTTTGTTTCTCCACTTTTTGCAGATAATAAATCTTAATTTCTTTATAATCTGACGTTTAGTTATAGTTTGTCGCAGTTCTTTGGCGTTCTATGTATACCGTAAATTTTGCTTCCTTTCAGTGAATAATATAAGACAGATTATTTTTATTCAAAAAACATCTAACTTATGTATACTTTTAAAGCTTTGTTACATTTCTAGTCAGTCTACACCATGCTGTGTAACATAAATACATGCGGCCTTGTAGTGATTTAATATAGTGCACCAAACATGATATGGTTTTGGTTTCTCTGAACTGACGCAAACAAAACATATAAGGTAGTACGGCACAAGACGTGAGCATGCCCGCAGCTCAATCTTTATAGAAATAATACTTCTGCACTCATGGCCACTTCTCCTCCACCTTTGCCTCCTGAACTCATCATTCACTGTGAAATAATGCAAAAATCCAGCTTTGTGCTGTATGTGTTGTGTGTGTTTGTTGTGTGTGTTTGTTTTGTGTGTGTTGCATGTGTTGTGTGTGTTCTGTATGTTGTGTGTGTGTATGTTTGTTGTGTGTGTTGTATGTGTTGTGTGTTTGTTGTGTGTGTGTGTGTTGCATGTGTTGTGTGTGTTCTGTATGTTGTGTGTGTGTGTATGTTTGTTGTTTGTGTTGTATGTGCTGTGTGTGTTCTGTATGTTATGTGTGTTTGCTGTGCGTGTGTTCTGTGTGTTTGTTGTGCGTGTGTTCTGTGTGTTGTGTGTGTCTGACTCCAGCTCCTTTCGACAATTCTCACCTCTCTTTACAGAGCCATAAACTTATAATGGCAAAATGTTGCTGCCTCCATCAGCACAAAGCTGGATTTTTGCATTATTTCACAGTGAATGATGAGTTCAGGAGGCAAAGGTGGAGGAGAAGTGGCCATGAGTGCAGAAGTATTATTTCTATAAAGATTGAGCTGCGGGCATGCTCACGTCTTGTGCCGTACTACCTTATATGTTTTGTTTGCGTCAGTTCAGAGAAACCAAAACCATATCATGTTTGGTGCACTATATTAAATCACTACAAGGCCGCATGTATTTATGTTACACAGCATGGTGTAGACTGACTAGAAATGTAACAAAGCTTTAAAAGTATACATAAGTTAGATGTTTTTTGAATAAAAATAATCTGTCTTATATTATTCACTGAAAGGAAGCAAAATTTACGGTATACATAGAACGCCAAAGAACTGCGACAAACTATAACTAAAAGTCAGATTATAAAGAAATTAAGATTTATTATCTGCAAAAAGTGGAGAAACAAACTTTGAATGTTTTGTAATTGTAATATTCCGCAGCCTGCACATTTATGTAGCTTGGCGGCTCTAATAGCCTATCTTGGGAGCAAAAATAATTGTAATGACTAACAAATTCCATGGAAAAATAAATAAATAAATAAAAATAAAAATAAATAAATAAATAAATAAAAATAACTGATTGTTACAATTGCCAAGTAGTAGAAACAATAAATGGTTTTACAATATCAGCCAAATCAGCTAGGTCATTATTCTTTATTTTAATCCAGTTACATACAAGTTGAAAGCAAGAATCATTAGCTGCATGTTATAAAATATGACAAACGTTATTATATTCACTAATCCAACAAGTTCTAGAACCAAATTTCTACACATGGTGTTTATTGTAGAGATCCATAAACCCACTGCATAAGCCTTTTTCACATTAACATCATGGATAATTTTCATCATTTTTGTTTTATAACTGGAGCGGCCAATTCTGTAGCATTATTCTTTCCATAACTATTATGTGGAAACCTTGATAGAACCCCCTTAGACCCCATTAAAATCAGTGTTGTATGTCCGGATTTGAAAGTAGCTATTTGGCTCTATTTTAAGCTACAGATATTACAATAGTCTGAATGGGGCCTAAGATGTAACTTCGTATGAAACTACTGTGATACATTATAAATTACAAAATAGTTTGAAGCTTTGTGTAGAAATATATCAGGCATAGAATATAAATCTACTAGACACTCTAAAAGAATAGTTAAAAGTAACTATTAATAAAATAAAATACTGTAACATATGTAAAACATTATATTCAATAATACGCATATTTTTTAAAGGAAAACTGTCCATGGTTGGGAATAGTGTACATTCAGAAGCAGCAAAGAGAAATGAGTGCAGTGGTAACGCTCAGCGAGCTGCGCTAGAAAAATCAGGAGAAACACATCTGTTATACAAAATGTTTAAGGTCAGCAAAACAGGGATTCAAAATGATTGTGTGCAGATTCACAGGCACTACGATAACCGATGTCAATAAAAAGAAAATAAATATTGTTGGTACACTTTTGATATTATCATCAACTTGTTGGAAGCGTATCAGTAATCAATTTAATACATTTTGATTCGCTATGATTTTGGTGTAATGTCTATTTAACACGCTTTATGCGGTTTTATACACTTTTGATATTATTTTTGATTCGCTATGATTTTGCTGTAGTGTCTATTTAACACGCTTTATGCGTTTTTTATACGCTTTTGATATTATTGTCAGCTTGTTGGAAGCGTATCAGTAATCAATTTAATACATTTTGATTCGCTATGATTTTGGTGTAGTGTCTATTTAACACGCCTTATGCGGTTTTATACACTTTTGATATTATTATCAAGTTGTCGGCCGCGTATCAGTAATCAATTTAATACATTTTGATTCGCTGTGATTTTGGTGTAATGTCTATTTAACACGCTTTATGCGCTTTTATACACTTTTGATATTATTATCAACTTGTTGGGAGCGTATCAGTAATCAATTTAATACATTTTGATTCGCTATGATTTTGGTGTAATCTCTATTTAACACGTTTTATGCGTTTTTATACACTTTTGATATTATTTTTGATTCGCTATGATTTTGGTGTAGTGTCTATTTAACACGCTTTATGCGATTTTATACACTTTTGATATTATTATCAACTTGTTGGGCGCGTATCAGTAATCAATTTAATACTTTTTGATTCGCTATGCCTTTGGCGTAGTGTCTATTTAACACGCTTTATGCGATTTTATACACTTTTGATATTATTATCAACTTGTTGGGCGCGTATCAGTAATCAATTTAATACTTTTTGATTCGCTATGCCTTTGGCGTAGTGTCTATTTAACACGCTTTATGCGATTTTATACACTTTTGATATTATTATCAACTTGTTGGAAGCGTATCAGTAATCAATTTAATACATTTTGATTCGCTTTGATTTTGGTGTAATCTCTATTTAACACGTTTTATGCGTTTTTATACACTTTTGATATTATTTTTGATTCGCTATGATTTTGGTGTAGTGTCTATTTAACACGCTTTATGCGATTTTATACACTTTTGATATTATTATCAACTTGTTGGGCGCGTATCAGTAATCAATTTAATACTTTTTGATTCGCTATGCCTTTGGCGTAGTGTCTATTTAACACGCTTTATGCGATTTTATACACTTTTGATATTATTATCAACTTGTTGGAAGCGTATCAGTAATCAATTTAATACATTTTGATTCGCTTTGATTTTGGTGTAATCTCTATTTAACACGT
Organism: Ranitomeya variabilis; assembly: GCF_051348905.1. NCBI lineage: Eukaryota > Metazoa > Chordata > Amphibia > Anura > Dendrobatidae > Ranitomeya > Ranitomeya variabilis. The sequence continues at coordinate 915,913,355 of NC_135233.1, read as the reverse complement.
TTTATGCGTTTTTAATTAATTATCTGCAGTCCAAATAAATATTATTGGGGCTATAGGTTTATGAAAATGTCAGAACACTGGCTTATCAAACAAGACTAATCTTAATATATTATATAAACATCTAATATAAAACAATTACTGGGATAATATTCGCTGTATTAACAAATTAAACTATATCACACAACCTGACATCTAGTTAGTGGTCAGTACAGATACATTTTAACAGCTGCTAGCAAGTTGAGTGCTTGTATCTGCACCACAGAAAATCTTAGCAGCTGTTAGCAGTTATAGTGCCCAGACTTCAAGCTCACAACAGAATAATACTGTAGAAACACACCCGCACACTCCCTATCACAGGATTATCAAACATGACTAATCTTAATATATCATATAAACATCTAATATAAAACAATTACTGGGATAATATTCACCGTATCAAATACAGTGATAATATTAAACTATATAAAAAGGGAGGGGGAGCTGCCACACAGCTGCTGTTAGAAGACAAGGAGAGGGGAGGGGTTACACGCTTTGATACACTTTGATAGGGGCGTGTCCACCTGTCAAATTGAGTTTGACGAAACCACCCGACCCTACACTACTGTCATTTTACAGGGCTCTGGCAGTGCTACTCCTGTTCCTCCTTGCACAAAGGCTGAGGTAGCGGTCCTTCTGCTGGGTTGTTGCCCTCCTATGGCCCCCTCCATGTCTCCTGGTGTACTGGCCTGTCTCCTGTAGTGCCTCCAGCCTCTGGACACTACGCTGACAGACACAGCAAACCTTCTTGTCACAGCTGGCACTGATGTACCATCCGGTATGAGCTGCACTACCTGAGCCATTGTGTGGGTTGTAGACTCTCTCTCATGCTACCATGAGTGTGAAAGCACAATAAACATTCAAAAGTGACCAAAACATCAGCTAGAAAGCATTGGTACTGAGATGTGGTCTGTGGTCCCCAACTGCAGAACCACTCCTTTATTGAGTGTGTCTTGATAATTGATAATGTATTTATATTGCATAGAAAGATAAAAGAAAAGAAGAAAAGCCAGTAATTCAGCACGCGCGGTAGTTTAAAATCACTGCAGGAGCCGACAGGATAGAAGAGATGGATTACATACAGTAAATACATACAGTATAGGTAGATATATAGATGTCAGTGACAAATACAATTAGTACAGTGTGTGTGCAGCTTACTGTACAAGTATTTAATTAATTAAAGATTATTTTGGGGGAAAAAATGGCGTGGGCTCCTGCCCAATTTTCAAAACCAGTAGAGGGAAAGCCAGAGACTGGGGCCAGATGTTTATAGCCTGGGAAGGGGATAATATCCATGGAGCTTCTCAGGCTATTAATATAAGCTCACAACTATATACTTAGCCTTACACTGGCTATTAAAATGGCGGGACCCCCCAAAAAAATGACATGGGGTCCCCCTAAAATTAATGACCAGCAAAGGCTATGCAGACAGCTGCGGGCTGATATTAATAGCCTAGGCAGGGGCCATGGATACTGTCCCCACTGGCTAAAAACATCAGCTCTCAGCCACCCCAGAAAAGGTGCATCTTTAAGATGTGCCAATTCTTGCACTTAGCCTCGCTCTTCCCACTTGCCCTGTAGCGGTGGCATGGGGGGTAATAGTTGGGGGGGTTGATGGCACCATCAGATGACATCAAGCCCCGAGGTTAGTAATAGAGAGGCGTCAATAAGACACCTATCCATTACTAATCCTATATTTGCATGGTGACTAAAGACACAGCCACACAGACTCCTTTATTATTTTTAATTAAACCATACTTACTGCCACACCTAATTCCTGCAAAGCCCTCGATATCCGGTAATAAAAGTAAAATAAAAAAGCAACAATATACCATACCAGGCCGTTGTTGTGTCCCACGCAGTAATCCATATCTAGGGGGTTTACAGTTTTCAACCTGGGCGGTGCAAGGATGCAACCGTCCCGGCTGAAAACCACTGGTGAATGTGATGCTGCGAGAGCAGCATCATTGACTAGCAGTGACGTCACTGAGCCTGAACTGTGGTGACCTTTGGACCATGGGAAAATGACAGTGCAGGTCACATCCAGCTGTCCTTGACTTTTCTGCAGCAAAATATGCTGCAAAAAAAGTCAACCTGCGTACTTGCAGCGTTTTTTCACCATCCATTTAAGTGAATGGGTGAAAAACGCTGCAAAAACGCTGAAAGAAGTGACGTGCTCTATGTCAAAAAACGCTGCAAAGCACAAAATCCTAATGACAAAAGAACCAATGTGTGTGCATGAGATTTCTGAAATCTCATAGGCTTTGCTGGTACTGTAAAAAGCATCTGAAAATTTGCATAAAAAAAGCTGCAAAAACATCAAGTGTGAACATACCCATATAGGAAAAGTTCACACAAGCGTACAAAAAAAAAATCAGTTTCATCCAAATCAATTGGGTGATTTTTCTCTCACTTGTAATTTCTGTGCAGTCCGTATACAATCCGTTTTTTACCGCAGCAGCAATTAATCATTTACAGGACCCTTTACTCTTTATTATGCTACACAATTACAATGTATCAGTAAAAGACAAGTGCTATAAAGTACTGTGGTTCCATACGGCGTCCGATTTTTTTGGCGCACCTATAGACTTGAATGGGAGAGTCTTATCTGATATATGTAAGAAATTTGCCCATGATGCAATTTTTTGCATGCAGATTCACTCAATGAAAAACATCTCATCTGCAGTGCCCCATTGAATAACATTTGCCTGGAGTGCAATTTGTTTTTTTTCCACAGACCAAACAGACAGTTGTGTGAATGAACCCATATAGTGCCATCAGAGTCTTCAGCCCTTTACATGCATTATCATCACTGTCCTCCTTTGGGCTCTCAATCTAAATGACTTATCACTAAATATTTGGAGTGTGACAAGAAACCCATGCAAACACAGGATGAACCTCCAAACTCTTTGCAGATGATGTCCTTGGTGGAATTTGAACCCAGGACCTCAGTTGTTGCAAAGCAATTGGGCTAAACACAGAGCCATTATGCTGCCCAAAATGAGTGTGAATCAGTTTACAAGACCCAGTCCATCACCCACGTCAGTATTCTGTGGCCACTGGATGGGCGCCCTGGGAATGGCCTATTACCTGATGCAGGGACGTCTACAGGTTATCGTGGGCCCCGGGCGAAAGAGTCTCAGTGGGCCCCTTAAACCCATACCACAATTCATGAAGCACAGATACTGCAAAGAAATATCAGTATAGAACAATGCCAAAGATTTCACTTACGTCTTACATTACATGAGTAATATCTATTGTAAACACTACAATAGCTCAGAAACCGGCGAATCTTCACAGCTCACAGTGTGTGCGCTGGGAGGGATTTAAAAGTCTGAAGTCACACAGAGTGACTGCAGCTTTTTATTTTAGACTGGACAGTATTGTCTTCAAATATTATGGGCACCACATGGTCCTCCATACAGTTTTATGGGCACTACATAGTCCTCCATACAGTTTTATGGGCACTACATAGTCCTACATACAGTTTTATGGACACTACATAGTCCTACATACAATACTATGGGAACCACACAGTCCTCCATACCAGGGGTGGATTAAGGGTAGCCAGGGCCCCGGGCTGTTCAGACACTGTGCCCCCCCCCCGGTCATGTGACGGGGGTCATGTGACGGGGGTCATGTGACGGGGGTCATGTGACGGGGGCCATGTGACGGGGGTCATGTTACACCCGAACCAGATTATTCCAGAAAAATGGCCGGGCCCTACTCTGCTGTAACCTATTAAATATTTGTTAAAATCTGCAATACAATTTAGGTATATATTGACCAATAATATCACATACAAGGAACAAATACCACCGCGCCATGACCAGACCACAAATTACAACCACAGTGATCGAATAATATCACATACAAGGAACAAATACCACCGCGCCATGACCAGACCACAAATTACAACCACAGTGATCGAATAATATCACATACAAGGAACAAATACCACCGCGCCATGACCAGACCACAAATTACAACCCAGTGATCGAATAATATCACATACAAGGAACAAATACCACTGCACCATGTCAAGACCACATATTACCATCACTTGGTGACCAAATAGCACATTCAAGGGACAAATACCACAACAGCATTTCCAGACCACATATTACCACCACATAGTGACTGAATACTACAATACTGATCAGTAATTAAAAAAAAAAACACAATACTATCACCATAAGTGCCAGTATTCACAGGAGATCTGTACTTAGTATGCAGTGTCTGTGTAGAGGTAATACAGAGATCACTGGTGGTATTATACACAGGAGCTCTGTATATAATGTATAGGTAATACAGTGATCACTGGTGACATTGTACACAGGAGCTCTGTATATAGTATACAGTGTATAGTGTCAGTGTATAGGTAACACTGACTCACCAGTGACGTCTCTAGGTGAAGTCCTTCGTCTTTCATCCAGCACAGACCGCCATCATTTCTTCCAGCCAGGACTCGTTTCTGCAGGAAATAACACAGTTATCTCGAGCTCTGCTTGCAGAACACATTAATTTTTCACAACTTCTACATTACACCACATGGAGAAAAAAAGGCGATATAGTGTCACTCTGCACAGTAACAGGACCGCCCCCCCCATTTAAAACAGTATACTCAAAAAATAACAAATACATCACTGCAGTAATAATATCCCTTAATTAGCCCCTATGGTAATAATATTCCCACACCCTGGCCCCGTGTGTCTCATTCCAGGCTCCAGCCATATGTTCTCCCATCCTGGACTCATGAGTATCCATTCTACCCCATGTGATCTCCCCATCCTGCCCCATCTGTCTCCATCCTGCCCCATGTCTTTCATTCTGCCCCGTGTCTCCAATCATGCCCCATGTGTACATTCTTCCCATGCCTCCAGTCCTGCCCCCAGTGTGTCCAGCAATCTGCCCCAGTGTGTCCAGCATATTACCCCCAGTGTGTCCAGCATATTACCCCCAGTGTGTCCAGCAATCTGCCCCAGTATGTAAAGCATATTGCCTCAGTATGTCCAGCAATCTGCCCCAGTTTGTCCAGCATTGACCCCAGATAGTGTCTCCAGCAATCTGCCCCAGTGTCTGATTCCAGCATATCGCCCCCAGTGTGTCCAGCATTGCCCCCAGACAGTGTGTCCAGCAATCTGCCCCAGTGTGTCCAGCAATCTGCCCCAGTGTGTCCAGCATATTAGCACCAGTGTGTCCAGCAATCTGCCCCAGTATGTCCAGCATTGCCCCAGTGGGTCCAGCATATTACCACCAGTGTGTCCAGCAATCTGCCCCAGTATGTCCAATTGTCCAGCATTACCCACAGTGTGTCCAGCATTGCCCACAGTGTGTCCAGCATTGCCCCAGTGTCTCCAGCATTGCCCCAGTGTCTCCAGCATTGCCCCAGTGTCTCCAGCATTGCCCCCAGACAGTGTGTTCAACAATCTGCCCCAGTATGTCCAGCATATTGCCCCAGAGTATCCAGCATTGCCCCCAGTGTATCCAGCAATCTGCCCCAGTGTCTCCAGCATATTACCCCCAGTGTGTCCAGCAATCTGCCCCAGTATGTCCAGCATTGCCATCAGTCTGTCCAGCAATCTGCCCCAGTGTCTCCAGCATTGCTCCAGTGTCTCCAGCATTGCCCCCGTGTCTCCAGCATTGCCCCCAGTGTGTCCTCTGTTGTGAATTTGCTTTTTGCTCCCTCTAGTGGTTACTAGTTTTTTTGACTCTGGTTTTTCTGTCATTCCTTTTATCCGCACCTGGGTCGTTAGTTAGGGGTGTTGCTATATAAGCTCCCTGGACCTTCAGTTCAATGCCTGGCAACGTAGTTATCAGAGCTAGTCTGCTGTGCTCTTGTCTACTGATCCTGGTTCCAGTTATATCAGCTAAGTCTGCCTTTTGCTTTTTGCTATTTGTTTTGGTTTTGTATTTTTGTCCAGCTTGTTCCAAATCTATATCCTGACCTTTGCTGGAAGCTCTAGGGGGCTGGTGTTCTCCCCCCGGACCGTTAGACGGTTCGGGGGTTCTTGAATTTCCAGTGTGGATTTTGATAGGGTTTTTGTTGACCATATAAGTTACCTTTCTTTATTCTGCTATCAGTAAGCGGGCCTCTCTGTGCTAAACCTGGTTCATTTCTGTGTTTGTCATTTCCTCTTACCTCACCGTCATTATTTGTGGGGGGCTTCTATCCAGCTTTGGGGTCCCCTTCTCTGGAGGCAAGAAAGGTCTTTGTTTTCCTCTACTAGGGGTAGCTAGATTCTCCGGCTGGCGCGTGTCATCTAGAATCAACGTAGGAATGATCCCCGGCTACTTCTAGTGTTGGCGTTAGGAGTAGATATATGGTCAACCCAGTTACCACTGCCCTATGAGCTGGATTTTTGTATTCTGCAGACTTCCACGTTCCTCTGAGACCCTCGCCATTGGGGTCATAACAGTTTGCCAGGCCAGTATTAAATGTTTAATGCATTGCAGAAGAGGGATTATAAGAAAGAAGATTCTGAGTTTTTTTTTTTCTCCTTCCCCTTTACCTCAGAGTGGCTATGCTTGCTGCAGACATGAATGTCCAGACGTTGATTACAAGTGTGGACCAGCTGGCTACTCGTGTGCAGGGCATACAAGACTATGTTATCAGAAATCCTAGGTCAGAACCTAAAATACCGATTCCTGAACTGTTTTCCGGAGACAGGTTTAAGTTTAGGAATTTCGTGAATAATTGTAAATTGTTTTTGTCCCTGAGACCCTGTTCATCTGGAGATTCTGCTCAGCAAGTTAAAATTGTGATTTCGTTCTTACGGGGCGACCCTCAGGATTGGGCTTTTTCGCTGGCGCCAGGAGATCCGGCATTGGCTGATCTTGATGCGTTTTTTCTGGCGCTCGGTTTACTTTATGAGGAACCCAATCTTGAGGTTCAGGCAGAAAAGGCCTTGCTGGCTATGTCTCAGGGGCAGGACGAGGCTGAAGTGTATTGCCAAAAATTTTGGAAATGGTCCGTGCTGACACATTGGAACGAGTGTGCACTGGCCGCTAATTTTAGAAATGGCCTTTCTGAAGCCATTAAGAATGTTATGGTGGGTTTTCCCATTCCCACAGGTCTGAATGATACTATGGCACTGGCTATTCAAATTGACCGGCGTTTGCGGGAGCGCAAAACCGCAAATTCCCTCATGGTGTTGTCTGAACAGACACCTAATTCGGTGCAATGTGATAGAAAAACCGCAAATTCCCTCATGGTGTTGTCTGAACAGACACCTGATTTAATGCAATGTGATAGAATCCTGACTAGAAATGAGCGGAAAATTCATAGACGCCGGAATGGCTTGTGCTACTACTGTGGTGATTCTACACATGTTATCTCAGCATGCTCTAAACGTATAGCTAAGGTTGTTAGTCCTGTCACCGTTGGTAATTTGCAACCTAAATTTATTCTGTCTGTAACTTTGATTTGCTCACTGTCATCTTATCCTGTCATGGCGTTTGTAGATTCAGGTGCTGCCCTGAGTCTCATGGATCTCTCATTTGCTAAGCGCTGTGGATTTATTCTTGAACCATTAGAAAATCCTATTCCTCTTAGGGGTATTGATGCTACACCATTGGCAGCAAATAAACCGCAGTATTGGACTCAGGTTACCATGTGCATGACTCCTGAACACCGCGAGGTGATACGTTTCCTGGTTTTACATAAAATGCATGATTTGGTTGTTTTAGGGCTGCCATGGTTACAGACCCATAATCCAGTCCTGGACTGGAAGGCTATGTCAGTCTCAAGTTGGGGCTGTCGTGGTATTCATGAGGATTCCCTGCCTGTGTCTATTGCTTCTTCTACGCCTTCGGAAGTTCCGGAGTATTTGTCTGATTATCAGGATGTCTTCAGTGAGTCTGAGTCCAGTGCACTGCCTCCTCATAGGGACTGTGACTGTGCTATAGATTTGATCCCAGGCAGTAAATTTCCTAAGGGAAGACTGTTTAATCTGTCGGTACCTGAACATACCGCTATGCGTTCATATATCAAGGAGTCTCTGGAAAAAGGACATATTCGTCCGTCTTCTTCCCCTCTTGGTGCGGGATTCTTTTTTGTGGCAAAAAAGGACGGATCTTTGAGACCTTGTATTGATTATCGGCTTTTGAATAAGATCACTGTCAAATTTCAGTATCCTTTACCGCTGTTGTCTGACTTGTTTGCCCGGATTAAGGGTGCCAAGTGGTTCACCAAGATAGACCTTCGTGGTGCGTACAACCTTGTGCGCATTAAGCAAGGTGATGAATGGAAAACCGCATTCAATACGCCCGAAGGTCATTTTGAGTACTTGGTGATGCCTTTTGGGCTCTCCAATGCGCCTTCAGTTTTTCAGTCCTTTATGCATGACATTTTCCGGAAGTATCTGGATAAATTTTTGATTGTTTATCTGGATGATATTTTGGTTTTTTCTGATAATTGGGATTCGCATGTGGAGCAGGTCAGGTTGGTCTTTAAAATTTTGCGTGAAAATTCTTTGTTTGTCAAGGGCTCAAAGTGTCTCTTTGGTGTACAGAAGGTTCCCTTTTTGGGGTTCATTTTTTCCCCTTCTGCTGTGGAGATGGACCCAGTCAAGGTCCGAGCTATTCTTGATTGGACTCAGCCCTCGTCAGTTAAGAGTCTTCAGAAGTTCTTGGGCTTCGCTAACTTCTACCGTCGTTTTATCGCTAATTTTTCTAGCATTGTGAAACCTTTGACGGATATGACCAAGAAGGGCTCCGATGTAGCTAACTGGGCTCCTGCTGCCGTGGAGGCTTTCCAGGAGTTGAAACGCCGGTTTACTTCGGCGCCTGTTTTGTGCCAGCCTGACGTCTCACTTCCCTTTCAGGTTGAGGTGGATGCTTCGGAGATTGGGGCAGGGGCCGTTTTGTCGCAGAGAGGCCCTGGTTGCTCTGTTATGAAACCTTGTGCCTTTTTCTCTAGGAAGTTTTCGCCTGCCGAGCGAAATTATGATGTGGGCAATCGGGAGTTGTTGGCCATGAAGTGGGCATTTGAGGAGTGGCGTCATTGGCTCGAGGGTGCTAAGCATCGTGTGGTGGTCTTGACTGATCACAAAAATCTGATGTATCTCGAGTCTGCTAAACGCCTTAATCCGAGACAGGCCCGCTGGTCATTGTTTTTCTCCCGCTTTGATTTTGTTGTCTCGTATTTACCAGGTTCAAAGAATGTGAAGGCCGATGCTCTTTCTAGGAGCTTTGTGCCTGATGCTCCTGGAGTCGCTGATCCTGTTGGTATTCTTAAAGATGGAGTTATCTTGTCAGCTATTTCTCCGGATCTGCGACGTGTGTTGCAGAGATTTCAGGCTGATAGGCCTGAGTCTTGTCCACCTGACAGACTGTTTGTCCCGGATAAGTGGACCAGCAGAGTCATTTCCGAGGTTCATTCCTCGGTGTTGGCAGGTCACCCGGGAATTTTTGGCACCAGAGATCTGGTGGCCAGGTCCTTTTGGTGGCCTTCCTTGTCAAGGGATGTGCGGTCATTTGTGCAGTCCTGTGGGACTTGTGCTCGAGCTAAGCCTTGCTGTTCTCGTGCCAGCGGTTTGCTCTTGCCCTTGCCTGTCCCGAAGAGACCTTGGACACATATCTCCATGGATTTCATTTCTGATCTTCCGCTATCTCAGGGCATGTCCGTTATCTGGGTGATATGTGATCGCTTCTCCAAGATGGTCCATTTGGTTCCTTTGCCTAAGCTGCCTTCCTCTTCCGATCTGGTTCCTGTGTGTTTCCAGAACGTGGTTCGTTTGCACGGCATCCCTGAGAATATTGTGTCAGACAGAGGATCCCAGTTCGTTTCCAGGTTCTGGCGATCCTTTTGTAGTAGGATGGGCATTGATTTGTCGTTTTCGTCTGCTTTCCATCCTCAGACTAATGGACAGACGGAGCGAACCAATCAGACTTTGGAGGCTTATTTGAGGTGTTTTGTCTCTGCTGATCAGGACGATTGGGTGACATTCTTGCCGTTGGCTGAGTTTGCCCTTAATAATCGGGCTAGTTCCGCCACCTTGGTTTCGCCTTTTTTCTGCAACTCTGGTTTCCATCCTCGCTTTTCTTCGGGTCATGTGGAGCCTTCTGACTGTCCTGGGGTGGATTCTGTGGTGGATAGGTTGCAGCAGATCTGGAATCATGTGGTGGACAACTTGAAGTTGTCACAGGAGAAGGCTCAGCGCTTTGCCAACCGCCGCCGCGGTGTGGGTCCCCGACTACGCGTTGGGGATTTGGTGTGGCTTTCTTCCCGCTTTGTTCCTATGAAGGTCTCCTCTCCCAAATTTAAACCTCGTTTTATTGGGCCTTACAAGATATTGGAAATCCTTAATCCTGTATCTTTTCGTCTGGATCTTCCTGTGTCGTTTGCTATTCACAATGTATTTCATAGGTCCTTGTTGCGGCGGTACATTGTGCCTGTAGTTCCTTCTGCTGAGCCTCCTGCTCCGGTGTTGGTTGAGGGCGAGTTGGAGTACGTGGTGGAGAAGATCTTGGATTCTCGCCTCTCCAGGCGGAGGCTTCAGTACCTGGTCAAGTGGAAGGGCTATGGTCAGGAGGATAATTCCTGGGTGGTCGCCTCTGATGTTCATGCGGCCGATTTAGTTCGTGCCTTTCATGCCGCTCATCCTGATCGCCCTGGTGGTCGTGGTGAGGGTTCGGTGACCCCTCACTAAGGGGGGGGTACTGTTGTGAATTTGCTTTTTGCTCCCTCTAGTGGTTACTAGTTTTTTTGACTCTGGTTTTTCTGTCATTCCTTTTATCCGCACCTGGGTCGTTAGTTAGGGGTGTTGCTATATAAGCTCCCTGGACCTTCAGTTCAATGCCTGGCAACGTAGTTATCAGAGCTAGTCTGCTGTGCTCTTGTCTACTGATCCTGGTTCCAGTTATATCAGCTAAGTCTGCCTTTTGCTTTTTGCTATTTGTTTTGGTTTTGTATTTTTGTCCAGCTTGTTCCAAATCTATATCCTGACCTTTGCTGGAAGCTCTAGGGGGCTGGTGTTCTCCCCCCGGACCGTTAGACGGTTCGGGGGTTCTTGAATTTCCAGTGTGGATTTTGATAGGGTTTTTGTTGACCATATAAGTTACCTTTCTTTATTCTGCTATCAGTAAGCGGGCCTCTCTGTGCTAAACCTGGTTCATTTCTGTGTTTGTCATTTCCTCTTACCTCACCGTCATTATTTGTGGGGGGCTTCTATCCAGCTTTGGGGTCCCCTTCTCTGGAGGCAAGAAAGGTCTTTGTTTTCCTCTACTAGGGGTAGCTAGATTCTCCGGCTGGCGCGTGTCATCTAGAATCAACGTAGGAATGATCCCCGGCTACTTCTAGTGTTGGCGTTAGGAGTAGATATATGGTCAACCCAGTTACCACTGCCCTATGAGCTGGATTTTTGTATTCTGCAGACTTCCACGTTCCTCTGAGACCCTCGCCATTGGGGTCAGAACAGTCCTCCAGCATTGCCCCCAGTGTGTCCAGCAATCTGCCCCAGTGTCTCCAGCATTGCCCGTGTCTCCAGCAATCTGCCCCAGTGTGTCATCCAGCATTGCCCCAGTGTGTCCTCCAGCATTGCCCCAGTGTCTCCAGCAATCTGCCCCAGTTTGTCCTCCAGCATTGCCCCAGGGTCTCCAGCAATCTGCCCCAGTGTGTCCTCCAGCATTGCCCCAGTGTGTCCAGCAATCTGCCCCAGTGTCTCCAGCATTGCCCCAGTGTGTCCAGCAATCTGCCCCAGTGTCTCCAGCAATCTGCCCCAGTGTCTCCAGCATTGCCCCAGTGTGTCCAGCAATCTTCCCCAGTGTGTCCTCCAGCATTGCCCCAGTGTGTCCAGCAATCTGCCCCAGTGTCTCCAGCAATCTGCCCCAGTGTCTTCAGCATTGCCCCAGTGTCTCCAGCAATCTGCCCCAGTGTCTCCAGCATTGCCCCCAGTGTGTTCAGCAATCTGCCCCAGTGTCTCCACTCTCCAGCAATCTGCCCCAGTGTCTCCAGCATTGCCCCAGTGTCTCCAGCATTGCCCCAGTGTGTCCAGCAATCTGCCCCAGTGTCTCCAGCATTGCCCCCAGTGTCTCCAGCATTGCCCCCAGTGACTCCAGCAATCTGCCCCCAGTGTCTCCAGCAATCTGCCCCAGTGTGTCCAGCAATCTGCCCCAGTGTCTCCAGCATTGCCCCCAGTGTCTCCAGCATTGCCCCCAGTGTCTCCAGCATTGCCCCCAGTGTCTCCAGCAATCTGCCCCCAGTGTCTCCAGCAATCTGCCCCAGTGTCTCCAGCAATCTGCCCCAGTGTCTCCAGCATTGCCCCAGTGTCTCCAGCAATTTGCCCCAGTGTCTCCAGCATTGCCCCCAGTGTGTCCAGAATTGCCCCCAGTGTCTCCAGCAATCATCCAAACCAAAAGACTATAGAGAGACCGCACTAACAGCTGGTTCTATCACCTTATTGTCATCGATCCAGAATTGATGCTAGAAGCAGTTGGATATCGGGTGCTCACGCCAAAAAAAAGTTCAAATCACCGCTGCAGATAGAGAAAGAAAGCGGGCACTCACCATCCAAAATTACTTCAATCTTTATTCCGACATAGAACGAAAATGCAGGACAGGCAGGGAGATGTTTGCTTCCACTAGACGACGGCCGTTTCGCGCAAATGCGCTTCCACGGGTCAAGACCCGTGGAAGCGCATTTGCGCGAAACGGCCGTCGTCTAGTGGAAGCAAACATCTCCCTGCCTGTCCTGCATTTTCGTTCTATGTCGGAATAAAGATTGAAGTAATTTTGGATGGTGAGTGCCCGCTTTCTTTCTCTATCTGCAGCGGTCTCCAGCAATCTGCCCCAGTGTCCCCAGCATTGCCCCCAGTGTGTCCGTTAGCTTATCAAAAAAAAATAAGCAAAACAAAAAAAAAAAAAAAAACATCTCCTCACCTGACCAGCGATTCAGGCGGCGAGCTCCCTCCAGCAGCGCACACTCGCCGGCGACTGACAATGACGTCAGACGCCGGCGACGTGTGCGCTGCGGACGGCCGACTTCAGCTGCCAGCCTCCAATTGGCTGGCGGCTGTTGTTAACTATTGACGTGCGGGCGCGCGCCCGCACGTCAATAGGAAACCGCCGCAGCGCCGGTAGGGGCCCAGTGAGCAGATGAGGAGGGGCCCGATGCGGGCCCCCTCTCTCTGCCCACCGGGTCCGGGGGCACATAAATGCCGGCGCCGGCGGGCATTCACAGTACTCGGGCGGATTATCAGGGTCAATCTGTGCGGTAGCCCAGGGCCCCCCCACACCACTGGGCCCTGGGCTACCGCCCATATTGACCCTCTGATAATCCGCCCCTGCTCCATACAGTATTATGGGCACCACACAGTACTCCATACAGTATAATAACCTCACATTGTGCCCCATACAGTATAATGGGCCTCCTATACTATTCCATACAGTATAATGGGCCCTATATATTATTCCATATGGTATAATGGGATGCATTTATTACTCCAAGCAGTATAATTGCCCACCATAGTGCTATGTATAGTATAATGGCCACATATATCGCTCCATACGGTATAATAGGCCCCTTATATTGCTCCATACAGTATAACGGCTCCACAAAGTGCTCCATACAGTATTATGGGCTCTATATATTACTGCACTCAGTATAATAGCCCCACATATTGCTCCATACAGTATAATGGGCCCCATATAGTGCTCCATAAACTATAATGGTCCCATATACTACTACATACACTATAATGGTCCCACATAGTTCTCCATACAGTATTATAAGCCCCATACAGTACATAGTGCACCATACAGTATAATGGCCCCACATAGTTCACCATGCAGCATAATGGCTCCACATAATGCTCCATACAGCATAATGGCCCCAGGTATTGCTGCATAAAGTATAATGGCCCCACATAGTGAGCCTGAGAGAGCAATGAATCACAGTGAACTGACATGCGGAATTTGATCAGAGTGTCATTAGCACAATCGGCCCGATTCTCTTGCTTTAGAGAATACATGCTTGTGTGACTTCAGCCTTATAGCACATTACACACACATTTACACAGATTTATGGAACAAAATGTTTAGTGGGAGAGCTTCATTAAGCATATAAGATTTTTTATTTTTTACTGTGGGCAAGACACGGAATCACAAGCATAAGTTGACAAAGCTTAAAGATGTGTTGACTCACAATACACAGTGTTTACAGAACAGGGACATAAGCTTCATCCATGTTTAATCTACAGATACGGAAAAAAAGGATTCATATACGCAAAATCCTCCAGGTCCCTATAATAAACATAATTTTTGCCAGCATTCCTTTAGTTGACAGTGATTGAAGGAAAGGAGCCATTTACAAAGCAATCCAACGAAAGTTCATATTGGTTTGCTAAAAGTAGATCGGCAGATACAATCCTTAACACTGAAATTGCAACACAAAGGACATATTGTGAAAGGTGTTGATAAAATCTGCACATTTCTGATCAAATTTTCAAGCAACTAGCACTAAGCTGTGATATGTAGAAAAGGAATAAAAACCAGATTGATATTTTTCAGCATGGGCCCTGGCAAATTGTACACAGACATTTTTGTGCATGGTCTTTAGGAGAGGCTTCCTCCATGAACAACACCCATGCATGTCATTCCTCTGCAGTGCACACTAGATTATGTCACAGAAAAAGTTCACCCTGGTTTGGGTTTCTATTTCTTTACCTAACTAGAGTGAAATTGTATGTCAATTTTCTTCAACCCTTCTCATCACAATACACTCTGGTGTTTTCGTGGTCGGCCTGAACTGCTCTGTGAGGAGGTTGCAGTTCTATCTTTATTAAATGTTTGTATCACTTTTGCTGCAGTATTCAAACTGTTAAGTAAAACTTTGTGGATCTCCCTGTAGCCTTCACCTTTCTTGTATAAAGAAAATATTTTCTTTCTCAGGTCTAGTGACATTTCTCTTCCATGTGGTGCCACTGCTGACAGCATGAAATGAGGAGGGGTTTTCTTTGTTAACTACTGCTCTTCGCTTTACACCTGTCTAATACATAACTAGACCTACCAGTGGTGGAATTCTTTCTAATTTGAATTTTGTAGTCTAATCTTTAGCTTTTCTCCGAAGACTTTCATTGTGGTGTACTTATTTTTGCAACATAAGTAAATTCTTTAGGAAAAATTACTTTTTGGGGGTGTGGAAAATAACAAATCTTACTGCCAATCAATAACTTATAATTGTAGGAGTATTATGAAAGCAAAGTATTCTGAAAGTAAAGTAAAAGGTTTTCTGACAAATTTGTTGTGGTGTACTCATTTATGCTGAGCACTGTAGACACAGTCAAGCAGGCATATGTATAAGAACAATGTTACATTTTTAGCAGGATTAAACAGGAACAACTATACAAAATTATATGGAACCAACACAGAATAAAATAAATTATAGGTAGGATACCAATTTCTGCCCGATAAAATGACTCATTTTAATTAGTCATTATCCATGAAATGAAAAGTGTCCAGCAGAAAAACAGCTCATTTAAAAAACGAACAAAAGCTAATATGATATAACAGCGAGAAGGGGGTATTACAGAGAATAGATAAAAATATTCACTTCCAAAACTAATAGTAACTGATCAAAAGCAGCCTAGCAGTGATCTCATGAAAGTACATTGAAGAATCATGCTTGCTTAGTCGTGCATTGACACTCCTGGTCTCTGACCCATTTAAACTTAAATTTTACTGGTGTAATACAAAAAGATCCAGAAACATAGTAACCAAATAAGAAAAGAACTATAATAAATGTCAGAAACTTAAGAAGTAGTGTTGGCTTAGTGGTGATTCACATTAATGCATATCCCACCAGAGCAACTTAATAATGAACAGAGAATATACAGTGATCCTTAACTTTGATGTGGGCTTATAGCAAATGTTAAGCTAAAAGCTGAAAGATAAGGTAGTATTTCTGTATGTCAATTCTTTCTATTAATTCAAACATCACTTTTCCGCTAACTAGACCTTGCTGAGGCATCAACTGGAAATTAAAAGATTTATTCAGGAATTCCCTCCGGGGGTTTGGGGATCTCCTTCAGTATACCTGAGCTCAGAATGGCTCATATTAGGCTCCAAGGGCATATGTGTGTGCAAAAAAAAATTCATTAAGAATTATAAAGGCATATTTTTCATTGCCTTTAACACTTTACGTGACATTTAACACATGTCCATAACATTTTAAAGTTTAATAGAAGTGGATGAATTATGCTGCCGGCTCATGTGTGTGGTACTGTGTTGGATTTGCACACTACAGGTTTTATTTAAAAGACGTCACATTAGGGCATACAGATACCATAGCCAAACTACACCCATTCTGATGGACTCGATTTATTAGTGTATTACATAGAAATATGAATGAACATGGGTTTTCGTCTCATTTTTGCAAGGGGACACATGTAAAGCAGTATATAGACATATCCTGACATATAGGCATACTCCTTGGATTTTCTTTTTGGATTTTAGTGCAAGTTAAACTGTTAAAAGAAAGCCTTCACCACATTTTTCATGGTCGAATGAAAAACACAATGTCATAATGGCTGCAGAGTGAAATAAAAGGGTTTTTTGTTTGTTTGTTTTCTTAGTTTTGCCTTTCTGCTGTGGAGATATTAGCAGTCAAAGTATTTGGCAACTATTTGGCAATAGTAACTAATGAGTTCACTTTTTCTGAGTCCAAGTGGGTGTTATTAGATAGTTATCACTGGGGGTGTGTACTTGTTCTCCCTGTATGATGCTGACCAATCATTGGCAGGCAGCAACACTCAGGAGAAAGAAGTACACGATCCACAATAGCTTAAGTTTCTCAGTGCCTGGGATCTAATCACACATATGTCTACTGTGCTCAAGCAACTTATAAGAGCTGTCATTCTATCTCAAACAGGAATAGCCTGCTCTAATCTCACTGCAGAGCGATTACAAATTGCCCTGAGTACAACAGATATAAGTGTGATTGCCGACACATCTCTGAACAGGCAGTACAGCAGAGATGACACTTCCAGGATATGAGGGGAGCTGGGTTTGCAATGTGACACCACTTAAACTCAGCTGTACTGTCCTTGCCCTACAATGCTATTATCTGAAAGGTGTTAGTCACCTGTGCTTTATATTCTTGCAGACGGTTATCAGGAGATCAGTGCGTATCACTGCATCTCATAGACTGAGAAACCTGTTCTATGCTATTGTGGAGGAATATTCTTTTGCTGTTGTGTTGCAGCCTGCTTATGATTGATCAGATTATACAAGGAGAAGAAGTACACCCCCCCCCCCCCTGAAAACTTTCTGATAACACCCACTGCACCTTAACAAAAGTTCTCATTAGGAGTCAAATACTTTGTAAATATCTCTGCAATGGTGAGGCAAAATAAATACAAAAAAAAATGGATCATCATCGATTCTACTCCTAAAGGAGACCACCATATCGACCTCTACTGCAGCAACAGGGATTGGGGAGCAAGTAAGGAATAGTATGTCGGGAGGTAGGGAGGAGGATTTGTGTGTAAGTGTCCATTTTTTATTACTTTAAAAAAATTCCTTAAACGTCTCCATAATACCAAGCTAATACACTTAATACTTACCGCAAGTGTGTGTATGTCCAAATAGGTAACGGTGGACATCATTACAGCAAATTGTAATGAGTGAAAGACATTACTTTAACAACTGTACTATCAATAGCTTCATAAAAATAAGATATAATTCCTTAGAGGAAGAGCTATGATATTAACATGAAATACTAATCAATTTAATGTGAAAATTAGAAGTAAATAATTAGCCTCTGTACACAAAGAGCGATTCACTCCAAGCTCCCAAACACTTCTCTCAATCTTAACTGCCACTTGAAATTGATATTATAACTTTGTTTCACTATACAGTGATTGATGAATGCGCAGTAAATGAATAAAGTGGATTACAGAAAACAAGAGGAAGGAAAACACCTTCACATTAACTGCAGCTAATTTTGTCACTGTTTCCAAAATTAATTTTAAATGGATTGTTACATCAAAATATTGACAAGGTACAATTATCCTATACATAGAGATTCAAGAAGGAAAGTTTTAAAACTGAAAAAGCATCCCACCCTTCCAAACAAAAAACACCCATAGATACTGAAAGATAACCAATCATTTATTTATTTATTTTATTTTGCATAATTGTGTAGCGCCTTTTTGCATCATCATCATTGTCTCCATTGGGGCTCACAATATAAATTCCCTATCATTATGTGTCTGGAGTATTAGAGGAAACCAGAGAACCCGGAGGAAACCCACAAAAACACTGGGATATGTACAAACTCGCAGATGCTGTTTTTTGAGGGATTTGAAGTCAGGACCCCAGCGTTGCAACGCAACATTGCCAACCACTGAGCCACTGTACTGCCTCTTTTCACCTCCGGAAAAACCTCATGAAGTAATGGGAGAGCAAAATATGAAATCTTGTGTATATATATATATATATATATATATATATATATATATATATATATACAGTACAGACCAAAAGTTTGGACACACCTTCTCATTTAAAGATTTTCCTGTATTTTCATGACTATGAAAATTGTACATTCACACTGAAGGCATCAAAACTATGAATTAACACATGTGGAAATATATACTTAACAAAAAAGTGTGAAACAACTGAAATTATGTCTTATAATCTAGGTTCTTCAAAGTAGCCACCTTTTGCTTTGATGACTGCTTTGCACACTCTTGGCATTCTCTTGATGAGCTTCAAGAGGTAGTCACCAGGAATGATTTTCACTTCACAGGTGTGCCCTGTCAGGTTTAATAAGTGAGATTCCTTGCCTTATAAATGGGGTTGGGAACATCAGTTGTGTTGTGCAGAAGTCTGGTGGATACACAGCTGATAGTCCTACTGAATAGACTGTGAGAATTTGTATTATGGCAAGAAAAAAGCAGCTAAGTAAAGAAAAACGAGTGGCCATCATTACTTTAAGAAATGAAGATCAATCAGTCCGAAAAATTGGGCAAACTTTGAAAGTGTCCCCAAGTGCAGTGGCAAAAACCATCAAGCGCTACAAAAAAACTGGCTCACATGAGGACCGCCCCAGGAAAGGAAGACCAAGAGTCACCTCTGCTTCTGAGGATAAGTTTATCTGAGTCACCAGCCTCAGAAATCGCAGGTTAACAGCAGCTCAGATTAGAGAACAGGTCAATGCCATACAAAGTTCTAGCAGCAGACACATCTCTACAACAACTGTTAAGAGGAGACTTTATGCAGCAGGCCTTCATGGTAAAATAGCTGCTAGGAAACCACTGCAAAGGACAGGCAACAAGCAGAAGAGACTTGTTTGGGCTAAAGAACACAGGGAATGGACATTAGACCAGTGGAAATCTGTGCTTTGGTCTGATGAGTCAAAATTTGAGATCTTTGGTTGCAACCACCGTGTCTTTGTGCGATGCAGAAAAGGTGAACAGATGGACTCTACATGCCTGGTTCCCACCGTGAAGCATGGAGGAGGAGGTGTGATGGTGTGGGGGTGCTTTGCTGGTGACACTGTTGGGGATTTATTCAAAATTGAAGGCATACTGAACCAGCATGGCTACCAGAGCATCTTGCAGCGGCATGCTATTTCATCCGGTTTGTGTTTAGTTGGACCATCATTTATTTTTCAACAGGACAATGACCCCAAACACACCTCCAGGCTATGTAAGGGCTATTTGACCAAGAAGGAGAGTGATGGGGTGCTACGCCAGATGACCTGGCTTCTACAGTCACCAGACCTGAACCCAATCGAGATGGTTTGGGGTGAACTGGACCGCAGAGTGAAGGCAAAAGGGCCAACACGTGCTAAGCATCTCTGGGAACCCCTCCAAGATTGTTGGAAGACCATTCCCAGTAACTACCTCTTGAAGATCATGAAAAGAATGCCAAGAGTGTGCAGTCATCAAAGTAAAAGGTGGCTACTTTGAAGAACCTAGAATATAAGACATAATTTCAGTTGTTTCACACTTTTTTGTTAAGTATATAATTCCACATGTGTTAATTCATAGTTTTGACGCCTTCAGTGTGAATGTACAATTTTCATAGTCATGAAGATACAGAAAAATCTTTAAATGAGAAGGTGTGACTCAAAGAAACTGCTCTCTCTTGGTTCCCCTCCTACCTCTCTGACAACTCCTTCACTGTATATTTTGCCAGCTCTTATTCCTCTAATCTTCCCCTTACTCTTGGGGTTTCTCAAGGCTCAGTCTTAGGCCCCTTCTTCTTCACTCTATACATTGCCCCTACTGAACAAACCATCAGCAGATTTGGTTACTAATATCATCCCTATGCTGATGACACCAAATTATACACCTCTTCTCCAGACATCATCCCCACCATAATACAAAATACCAAGGATTGTCTCTAAACTTCTCTTGTTTTCTCCCTCTGCTAACCTACCTATACTCGATATTGCAATTGTCTTGGGTGGTTCAACCATAACTCCCAAGCAGCACGCTCGCTGTCTTGGGGTCATATTTGAAACAGAACTTTCCTTTATTCCCTATATCCAATTGCTCACTCGTGTTACCTACTTCTTAAAAACATTTCCAGAATCTGACTTTTTCTCACCTTTAACCCATTCACAACATGCGCCGTACAAGTATGGCACATGTCGTGTCTTCCCCTTTGATGTGGGCTCCGTCACTGAGCCCACATCTTTCCCGACACATGTCAGCTGTTTTGAACAGCTGACATGTGCCTGGAACAGCCGCGGGTGAAATCGCGATCCACCTGTGGCTATTGACCCCTTAAATGCTGCTGTCAAACTCTGACAGCAGCATTTAACGTGCGCTTCTGGCCATCGGGCTGGAAATCCACCCATCAGTGACCCCCACCGATGATCACATGGGTCACCGATGGGTTGGAATGATAACCAGAGGTCTACTAAAGACCTCTATGGTTGTCATTGCTGGCTTGCTATGAGCGCCACCTCTATTGACTATAGAGGCATGTTAAAAGTAAAAAAAAATTTTTTTTAAAAATATATATATAAAAGTTCAAATCATCCCCCTCTTACCCCATTCAAAATAAAACAATAAAAAAACTCAAACATATACATATTTGGTATTGCAGAACCCGATCGCTAAACGAGGTAACGAGAAAAAAAATGAAAATGCCAGAATGATGTTTCTTTGGTTGCCGCAACAATGCATTAAAATGCAATAAAGAGTGATCAAAAGATTGCACCAAAATGGTATCAGTAAAACGTCAGCTCGGAGTGCAAAAATTAAGCCCTCATCCAACCCGAGATCACGAAAAATGGAGAAGCAACGGGTCTCGGAAAATGACACAATTTTTTTTTTTTTTAACAAACTTTGGATTTTTTTTCAACACTTAAAAAAAAAGAACCTAGACATGTTTGGTGTCTATGAACTCGTAATGACCTGGAAAATCATAATATCATAATGGCAGGTCAGTTTTAGCATTTGGTGAACATTGTAAAAAAAAATCCCAAAAAGTTGTGGAATTGCATTTTTTTCTGCAATTTCACCGCACTTGGAATTTTTTTCCCGTTTTTGAGTACATGATTTGAAAAAAACAATGGTGTCGTTCAAAAGTACAACTTGTTCCGTAAAAAACAAGCCCTCATATGGCCATATTAATGGAAAAATTAAAAAGTTATAGCTCTGGGTAGAAGGGGAGCGAAAAACAGAAACGTGAAAACGAAAAAGGCGTCCGTCTTGAAGGGTTAAAACTGCAAAAACTTTTACTGTCCCTCTTATTCATTCTCGTTTGGACTACTGCAACTATGTAATAATCGGTCTTCCTCTAACCAAACTTCCTCCTCTCAAATCAGTCCTGAATGTGACAGCCAAGGTTGTATTTCTGTCCAGCCGCTACATCGATGCCTCCATTTTGTGCCAGTAATTGCACTGGTTGCCTATTCGCTATGGAATACAATACAAACTTATCTCTCTCACCCACAAAGCTCTCCACAGTTCTGCATCACCCTATATCTCCTCCCTCATCTCTATCTCCCTACCCATACTCTCATTTTTGCAACAGATGTAAGGATAACATCCTCCATAATTCAAACCTCGCACCTCCGTCTCCAAGACTTCTCTCTGGAATGCACTACCCCAGATAAACCTACTAATGCCTAGCCCTCACATTTTTAAGCGTGCTTTAAAAACACATCTCTTTAGACAAGTCTGTCACCTAATTTTACTAATCTAATTCTTCCATGTTAATTCTTTCAAAATTTTCTTCAGAATCTGGTCCCTCCCATTCATCTGACTATACATCCTCCATACATCCAATATCAATAGATACTTAGACAGATGACCAGATCATGCAGCTTACTTGACATGCCAAGCACTTTTTACCTATTGTGTCTCCCCTATTTCCTTGTAGAGTGTAAGCTTGCGAGCAAGACCCTCACTCCTACTGTAACTGTTGTATTATGTGCTACTTTGTATTGTCTTTATTGTCTGTACATGTTCTGGCTGAATTGTAAAGTGCTGCAGAATATGTTGCCACTATATAAATAAAATTATTATTATTTATTATTAAACATTGGGTGGAGTTTATGCTTGGGATCTTTGTCCTGTTGGCAAGTCAAATGACACGTGAACTTCACCTTCCTTGCAGATGGAATGCCATGTTCTCACAGAATTTACTGTTATTTGATTTAATGCATTTTACCCTCCACATAGTGTAGATTTTCAGCAACAGAGGAAGCAAAGCTGACCCAGAGCATCACTGAGATACTGCGATTGTTCAACTTTCCAGATCTGTTTCATATCTCCACAGAACAGAATCCCCAAAATTTTGTGGCTTGTTTGGTTCTGAGCCTATTGAAACTGACATTTCATGTACTTTTGGGTCAGTAAAAATCAAAGTATTGAAGTTTGGACATGGAAACCTTCAGCGTTGGCTGCTACCAAATTTTGATTCAGATCTTTTGCAGTCACTAGAGAGTTGAGTTTTGACCACTTTCCCCCTCAGGAATCTAGTGGCAGCCAGTGATAGCTTCCACATTTTGGCACGTGCAGGTAGTGTAGCCAAGGTTCCTATAACTTTTAACTTGCAACTATATTTCTAGGACCATTCAATGCTTCTACTATTTTTTGGGGGGTCCCTTTCCATGTTTGTGCAAGGCAGAGATCTCTTCTCTCAACTATTTGGACCATTCTCTTGACTTTTATATTTCTAACATGCAATTAAACACCACAGTCAATAAACCTCTAGCCAGTCCAGGTATTTGATGGGTTTTATCTCA
Organism: Ranitomeya variabilis; assembly: GCF_051348905.1. NCBI lineage: Eukaryota > Metazoa > Chordata > Amphibia > Anura > Dendrobatidae > Ranitomeya > Ranitomeya variabilis. The sequence continues at coordinate 915,890,109 of NC_135233.1, read as the reverse complement.
AGCACATCTGATGTAACTGCTAACTCCGTTATTGCATCATGGATCTTGGAGATGACACTTGATTTGTGAATGTGTGCTTTTATGAGGGATTCTATTCAGTGGTGTGAATAGTTCTGAGACTACAGTTATTAAAGTGGCACTTTGTGTTGAATTTGGAGAAACCACGTATTATACTAGTTGTGTGGAGCCACCTACATTATTCTTTTCTGATTTTCTATAACAGCATAAAGTTTCTAAATTTTGCTAATAAACCTAATTTTTAGTGATAAGTGATGAGTCTCGGAGAACCATTGCTGAAATGTGTCGCCCCACAATGCTACTGCACTGCCAGAAGGTCTCCGAGTATTTCTGACTGCTGGGAGATTTAGTTTTCTGCGCCTCAGCTGTATGATTTACAGCTGATAGACAGCTTGAATAAATGTGGGGATTCCCTAGCAACCAGGCAACCCTCACATGTACTCAGGCTGGCTAGCAGCCGTAAATCAAGCAGCTGTGTCAACAAAAACTAAATCTCCGAGCAGTCACAAATACTCGGAAACCCCTCGAGAGTGCTCAGGAAAACCCAAGCAATGAGTACACTCGCTCATCACTACTAATTTTCTAATGAGGGTTGAATAATTTGGATAGCAGCTGTACTTCTGGCAGTGCAGCAGCATTGTGGGGCGGCACATTTCAGCAATGGTGCTCTGAGACTGTATACGCCTGTCTAACAGAAAATCAGCCAGAACGCCCATAGTAAATAATTGGATATCAAGTATTACTTCTTAAACTGTTCTGAAAAAGGTTTGACTGTGATTGTTCGCCTGATTTTTTTTGCAACGCTGTTCATTTTAGTAAAATAACTTTTGTGCAGTGCAGCACAGTGCACCTCTACTTTATAGGACTACCATAGTATGTGTCTGGCATTAGACCGCACTTATCGGAATGATATGTTTTATTGCAGAACTTTTTACTGCAGTGCCGCTCCAGCGTTACACATTTATGGCAATACACTAATGCTCATACTACTAAAGGATATTCCAGCCTCTCATATAACGTAAAACTGTCAGTTTCATGACAAAATGAGTTAACATTACTAAAATATACTATAACGCAGCAAGGAAAAACTCAGTCGAATACTCTAATTCTGCCAAAGTGAGGCTAATGCACATAGCAGACTATTATTCTGCTGAAATGAAACCTTCTGCATGGCGCGCCAAGATATAGTACCCAACTGCAGTTATTCCCTTTATCAAAACGTTTTAATGGCTGCACAATACCTTATCCAACTCCACAATCTTTAAAGCAGGTTCATGTATCACATCGTTCCTGACATGTTCCTCAGCTCTGAACAAAGCCACATAATTTTCATGAGCTTCCATTTCTTCAGCTTGAAAGAGTAACAACCAGGTAAGAATTAGTGCAAAGTCAATGGAATTAACGTCTTATTCAGGCGCTTTAGTGCGGTCAATACAAATGCAGCAGAGGCGCACTAACCTGTCAAATCACAGCACTTATCCAGTTCATTCTCTGATACCGTGGGAGAATATCTCACTTCTAAATGGTTATCTAGGACTTGACTTACTGGAGTTCTGGAGAAGGGAGGAAAAAGTGAATATATTTAATTTATCGACCTCGGAGCTATGGGAAACAATATGGGGTGAAGAACACAAATTTCTCACAAAGCAAGAACATGACCATCTCAACAATGGCCAACATACAGTATAACATAAGTTCAATCATTGACATTTACCAGAGACTTTTTATTAGGATTACATACAAAATACGTCGACCCTATATATAGTGTTGTACAGCACCCAGATTTCATGCCTAGTGCTGCACCTATTATTTGCCTGGTTGGGTTTTATAATAATGCAATTCATATGTGACCAGATGTCAGAAGAAGATAAATGAAAACACAGAAAACCTAAGCGAAAAGAATGTGACGAGTTATGACATCTGCATTAAGGTGAAGAAAACCAATGAGAAGCATTTATATTGATTTTTAAAGCTTGCAAGGAAATCGCGGCTGTTCAGCTGCTAAACAAGGCGTCGTTCTGACGAGCACTTTTCAGTCCAACAGATCGCACATTGACAGCTCATGACCCAATGTGTGTGATGGGATATGAACATTTTTTCGCATGGATCGTAGCCTCTTTTTTGGGGGGGGCTTAATCCCCTCTCTAAAACTCAGTGGCTACAAAGACTAAATAAAATGGCCTCCATATAAACACCAACCACATGGCTTCTGTTTTTAATTGATCTATTGCAAAATCTAGGTAGGAAACTATTTCAGGCCTTTTGTTATTTATTTTTCTTTAATCTGATGTTATATGGGCAAAAGAGTAAGAAAGGGCATAAGAAACACATACAGGTGCAAGAAAGGGATACCGCATATAGGACACCATACAGATGAAAAATAGGTTTACTGGAAAAAAGGACATATTTTCAAATGCTGATCAGTCTTCGCTAGAAAGAATATATTTCATCTCTCTAGAAGAATGAATGTGAGGTGCACAATGTATTTGCTTTAGATGGTCATAGTTTCATGACTTTTCAATATTGGATGGACCCTTACTGAAAACATCCTTTGCGCCGAGGTTTGTGTTTTGAGCCTATTTTCGTTTGCACCCAATTCATTATTCCATTTGTCCCTTTTAATAAGTCTATTTTATATGTGATTTTAGTTTTTTTCATGCTTTGTGGGTTGAATTTAGGGATTTCAGTTGTTTTCCCCTAATTCATCAACTGCAACTTTCAAACAACCACAATTTTTGGTGCAATTTCACTCTTTTTCTGCTGGTGCGTATTTCAGTAAACCAGTCATTTTGAGAAACGTATGACTTTTGGTGCCAAAAGGTTGCAAAAACATTTTAGTACTGTAAAAAGAAAAAAAAAACATTTTTGACTTTGCACCAAATTCAGGAATCACATGAGTCAGTTTAGAGAATTTGGGGCCAAGCGGCAACTAATACCACAAGTTATTAAAGAAAAGTGACTTACAAACACACAAATGATGGATCAGGACCCCGGCTGTCTGAATATAGCACAATGTCAGATAGCTGCACACTCGGGATGGCCATTCTAGCAAATGCAGTACCCTACTGAAATTCCTCATTCCTGTGTGTGCCCATGCAAGACATTATCAATGCAGCATCCTTCAGACTGGCCATAAAAACCCAGCAAGTTCACCACCATAAAATATAGCATCATCTATCAGCTAGAATTATTCCATTTTAGCTCTGCAATATGCAACTTCCATCTGATTTTCAAAGCGCAAAATCTAAGTTGTGACAATTTGCACAAAAATATCACATCACATATTGAATTTTCTGACATCAAAATAACTCTTTTTTATTATTTTATTTTTGCACATAATTCAATGGCTTAATATATTAAAAATTAGAAGTCAAGAAAAATACGATACAAAAACAAATAAACACAGCAAACCCTATTTATGAAGAGTTATCCTACGGCTCCAGGAGAAGAAAAAGAACTCTGTGGCGGAAACCTTTAAGGCTACTTTCACACTAGCGTCGGTACGGGTCCGTCGCTATGCGTCAGGCCGACGTACCGACGCACGTTGTGAAATTTGTGCACGACATGGGCAGTAGATGCAGTTTTTCAACGCATCCGCTGCCCATTCTGAAGTCCGGGGAGGAGGAGGCGGAGTTTCGGCTGCGCATGCGCGGTAGAAAATAGCGGATGCGACGGACAAAAAAAGTTACATTGAACGTTTTTTTGTGACTACGGTCCGCCAAAACACGACACATCCGTCGCACGACGGACGCGACGTGTGGCCATCCGTCGCGATCTGTTGCTAATACAAGTCTATGGGCAAAAAATGCATCCTGCAAGCACATTTGCAGGATCCATTTTTTGCCCAAAATGACGGATTGCAAAAAACGCAAGTGTGAAAGTAGCCTAAGAAACCATAGTAGATGGGATGGATTGCCTTTATTTTTCTATTAGAACCAGTAAAGACGCTGCAACTGGGTGGGTGATAGGCCCACCGATGCCAGCAAATACTTCAGCTGAAGTGTATTGCAGCGCAGAGACCCATCAGGTATGTGCGCCACAATACATGCTGCCGGCCAATCAGAGACAAGCAGCTGACGTCGACAAGCACATGACCAGGGCCGCATGGCAGTGACATCATGCGATCCCATGGCTTGTATGCTGAAGTCAGATGCTGGCTGGAGAAGAAGAGGCCGCACGGCGGGGGAGCACAGGGAAGGGGAGTATAATAGTTTACTTTTTTTTTTTAAATCAGTGAGTACACAGTGCCCGTGGCCATAATGTGGCATATATATATATATATATATATATATATATATATATATATATATATATATATATATATATATATATATATATATATATATATATATATATATATATATATATATATATATATATATATCTGTGGACTGTGCATTATACTACATGGAGTACTATGGGCTGTGCATTATACAACATGTATGACTATGGGATGTGCATTATAATATATGGATGATTATGGAATGTGCATTATAATATATGGATGACTATGGGCTGTGCATTGTACTACATGGATAACTATGAGCTGTGCATTATACTACATGGATGACTATGGGCTGTGCATTATACCACATGGATGACTATGAGCTGTGCATTATACTACATGGATGACTATGCGCTTTGCATTATACTACATGGATGACTATGAGCTGTGCATTAAACCACATGGATGACTATGAGCTGTGCATTGTACTACATGGATGACTATGAGCTGTGCATTATATTACATCATGACTATGGGCTGTGCATTATACTACATGGATGACTATGAGCTGTGCATTAAACCACATGGATGCCTATGAGCTGTGCATTATACTACATGGATGACTATGAGCTGTGCATACTAAATGGATAACTATGGGATGTGCATTATACCACATGGATGACTATGATCTGTGCATTATACCACATGGATGACTATGAGCTGTGCATTATACCACGTGGATGACTATGGGTTGTGCATTATACTATATGGATGACTATGAGCTGTGCATTATACTATATGGATGACTATGGGCTGTGCATTATACTACAAGGATGACTATGGAGAGAAAAAAGCACCACAAGCAGTTTTTAAATATCCAAAATTGACAAAATCTTTATTAAATGTAAAAGAAACAGACAGGTACAGTAGGGACATGGGAATACATGTAAGAACACGGCATAAAACGTACCCAACGAGAGCCGTGGACGGCCATATATCAAGTATATTGGTAGAGAACCAAGTTATAACATAGCATGACCTTATAGATGACAATACTGGGCCACCCTGGTCAGAAACATATCAGAGTTATAAAGTGATACACACTTGCTCTATATAAGACAGCACATGTGAGCTGCTTGGTATGCCCCCTGAGGAAGGTTTCGTAACCGAAACGCGCGTCGGGAATAGCGGTGGACGGCGTGGTGACGGACGTGCAACCCTGGTATGTCATTATATTAATATGTGCACTGTATCACTTTATAACTCTGATATGTTTCTGACCAGGGTGGCCCAGTATTGTCATCTATAAGGTCATGCTATGTTATAACTTGGTTCTCTACCAATATACTTCATATATGGCCGTCCACGGCTCTCGTTGGGTACGTTTTATGCCGTGTTCTTACATGTATTCCCATGTCCCTACTGTACCTGTCTGTTTCTTTTACATTTAATAAAGATTTTGTCAATTTTGGATATTTAAAAACTGCTTGTGGTGCTTTTTTCTCTTTTTAGTATATATTGCAGTTTATCCTAATACTGTCCATATATATGATGGGGTTTATGCTTTGGCCTGACTTTTTGAGCCTTGTATTTTGACATTTATCCCCCATTTATGCAGGATGTCAATTCTAGTGTATCTACCAAGGATGACTATGGGCTGTGCATTGTACTACATGGATGACTATGGGCTGTGCATTATACTACATGGATGACTATGGGATGTGCATTATACCACATGGAATGACTATGATCTGTGCATTATACCACATGGATGACTATGAGCTGTGCATTATACCACATGGATGACTATGGGTTGTGCATTATACTATATGGATGATTATGGAATGTGAATTATACTACATGTATGACTATGGGATGTGCATTACATTACATGGATGACTATGGGTTGTGCATTATACTATATGGGTGATTATGATATGTGCATTATACCACATTGATGAATATGAGCTGTGCATTATACCACATGGATGACTATGGGCTGTGCATTATACTACATGGATGAATATGGGCTGTGCATTATTATATATGGATGATTATGGGATGTGCATTATACCACATGGATGACTATGAGCTGTGCATTATACCACATGGATGACTATGGGCTGTGCATTATACTACATGGATGACTATGGGTTGTGCATGAGACTACATGGAGGACTATGGGGGTGCATCATATTATATGCAGGACTTTGAGGAGTGCATTATACATCTGCTATGGGGCCACATGACTTCTATGTTCGGCCATGGAGAGATATACACTCACCGGCCACTTTATTAGGTACACCTGTCCAACTTCTTGTTAACACTTAATTTCTAATCAGCCAATCACATGGCGGCAACTCAGTGCATTTAGGCATGTAGACATGGTCAAGACAATCTCCTGCAGTTCAAACCGAGCATCAGTATGGGGAAGAAAGGTGATTTGAGTGCCTTTGAACGTGGCATGGTTGTTGGTGCCAGAAGGGCTGGTCTGAGTATTTCAGAAACTGCTGATCTACTGGGATTTTCACGCACAACCATCTCTAGGGTTTACAGAGAATGGTCCGAAAAAGAAAAAAAATCCAGTGAGCGGCAGTTCTGTGGGCGGAAATGCCTTGTTGATGCCAGAGGTCAGAGGAGAATGGGCAGACTGGTTCGAGCTGATAGAAAGGCAACAGTGACTCAAATCGCCACCCGTTACAACCAAGGTAGGCCTAAGAGCATCTCTGAACGCACAGTGCGTCGAACTTTGAGGCAGATGGGCTACAGCAGCAGAAGACCACACCGGGTACCACTCCTTTCAGCTAAGAACAGGAAACTGAGGCTACAATTTGTACAAGCTCATCGAAATTGGACAGTAGAAGATTGGAAAAACGTTGCTTGGTCTGATGAGTCTCGATTTCTGCTGCGACATTCGGATGGTAGGGTCAGAATTTGGCGTAAACAACATGAAAGCATGGATCCATCCTGCCTTGTATGGAGCATCTTTGGGATGTGCAGCCGACAAATCTGCGGCAACTGTGTGATGCCATCATGTCAATATGGACCAAAATCTCTGAGGAATGCTTCCAGCACCTTGTTGAATCTATGCCACGAAGAATTGAGGCAGTTCTGAAGGCAAAAGGGGGTCCAACCCGTTACTAGCATGGTGTACCTAATAAAGTGGCCGGTGAGTGTATATACTAGGATAGTGCCACGATGAGGGCCATAAATACCAGGATGGTGGGCACATATATATGAGAATGAGGAACATATATAGCCAGAAGGAACACATATATAATCAGGATGTGGGGGCCCCAGTCTAAATCTTGCAGCGGGGCCCATCAAACTCAAGTTACACCACTGCTTCGAACATTAAGATATTACAGATTTGTACACGGTTCCAGATGCATTGATAAATGTATTATAGAGGTAACAAAATATTATTACTAATAATTATTATTAAAATATACACAACTGTGTTCACAAAACTGACAGAGTTACAGGCCTCCCACCTCCCAAGCCATCTTTTCTTTTACTTAGTGATCCAGGACAGTTTTACTTGTCACAACACTCTTGCAGGATATCCCGGGGCTAGGGGCTACTTCCCTATCCCTAAAGTTTGGGGCTCACAAGCTAACCCTGCTTCCCGGATTTTTTCTGATGGTGAAGACGCTGGGGCCACGTGTGTGCCTTGCTGAGCTTCTCAATCACCCCTTATCAGTCTTCACCCCCACGCATGGAAGAGGGGAGTTGTAGTGTATAAGAATACACAAACCAGACTAACAAGGGAAGACATACAGGGGTAAATATGAAAATACCAATTAAACAAATACGAGTTGAATTCTTGTGAAGTTGAGCACCACAGAAATATATATATATATATATATATATATATATATATATATATATATATATATATATATATATATATATATATATACACACTCACTGGCCACTTTATTAGGTACACCTGTCCAACTTCTTGTTAACACTTAATTTCTAATCAGCCAATCACATGGCGGCAACTCAGTGCATTTAGGCATGTAGACATGGTCAAGACAATCTCCTGCAGTTCAAACCGAGCATCAGTATGGGGAAGAAAGGTGATTTGAGTGCCTTTGAACGTGGCATGGTTGTTGGTGCCAGAAGGGCTGGTCTGAGTATTTCAGAAACTGCTGATCTACTGGGATTTTCACGCACAACCATCTCTAGGGTTTACAGAGAATGGTCCGAAAAAGAAAAAAAATCCAGTGAGCGGCAGTTCTGTGGGCGGAAATGCCTTGTTGATGCCAGAGGTCAGAGGAGAATGGGCAGACTGGTTCGAGCTGATAGAAAGGCAACAGTGACTCAAATCGCCACCCGTTACAACCAAGGTAGGCCTAAGAGCATCTCTGAACGCACAGTGCGTCGAACTTTGAGGCAGATGGGCTACAGCAGCAGAAGACCACACCGGGTACCACTCCTTTCAGCTAAGAACAGGAAACTGAGGCTACAATTTGTACAAGCTCATCGAAATTGGACAGTAGAAGATTGGAAAAACGTTGCTCGGTCTGATGAGTCTCGATTTCTGCTGCGACATTCGGATGGTAGGGTCAGAATTTGGCGTAAACAACATGAAAGCATGGATCCATCCTGCCTTGTATGGAGCATCTTTGGGATGTGCAGCCGACAAATCTGCGGCAACTGTGTGATGCCATCATGTCAATATGGACCAAAATCTCTGAGGAATGCTTCCAGCACCTTGTTGAATCTATGCCACGAAGAATTGAGGCAGTTCTGAAGGCAAAAGGGGGTCCAACCCGTTACTAGCATGGTGTACCTAATAAAGTGGCCGGTGAGTGTATATATATACATACACAGTATATATAATTGTACATTCACACTGAAGGCATCAAAACTATGAATTAACACATGTGGAATTATATACTTAACAAAAAAGTGTGAAACAACTTTGCTTTGATGACTGCTTTGCACACTCTTGGCATTCTCTTGATGAGCTTCAAGAGGTAGTCACCGGGAATGGTTTTGAATTCACAGCTGTGCCCTGTCAGGTTTAATAAGTGGGATTTCTTGCCTTATAAATGGGGTTGGGACCATCAGTTGTGTTGTGGTGGATACACAGCTGATAGTCTTACTGAACAGACTGCTAGAATTTGTATTATCGCAAGAAAAAAAGCAGCTAAGTAAAGAAAAACGAGTGGCCATCATTACTTTAATAAATGAAGGCCATTCAGTCCGAAAAATTGGGAAAGTGTCCCCAAGTGCAGTGGTAAAAACCATCAAGCGCTACAAAGAAACTGGCTCACATGAGGACCGCCCCAGGAAAGGAAGACCAAGAGTCACCTCTGCTTCTGAGGTTTATCCGAGTCACCAGCCTCAGAAATCGCAGGTTAACAGCAGCTCAGATTAGAGACCAGGTCAATGCCACACAGAGTTCTAGCAGCAGACACATCTCTACAACAACTGTTAAGAGGAGACTTTGTGCAGCAAGCTTTAATGGTAAAATAGCTGCAAGGAAACCACTGCAAAGGACAGGCAACAAACAGAAGAGACTTTTTTGGGCTAAAGAACACAAGGAATGGACATTAGACCAGTGGAAATCTGTGCTTTGGTCTGATGAGTCCAGATTTGAGATCTTTGGTTCCAACCACCGTGTGTTGTGAAATTGGATTCTGGGCTCCCCCGGTGGCCACTTGTGGAATTGTACTTGTGTGCATCATCCCCTCTGTTCACCTGCTCCTATCAGGATGTGGGAGTCGCTATATAACCCTGCTCCTCTGTCAGTTTCTTGCCGGTCAACAATGTAATCAGAAGCCTTCTGTGCATGTTCCTGCTACTAGACAACTCCTAGCTAAGTTGGACTTTTGTCCTTGTGTGTTTTTGCATTTTGTTCCTGTTCACAGCTGCTGTTTCGTTACTGTGTCTGGAAAGCTCTTGTGAGCGGAAATTGCCACTCTGGTGTTATGAGTTAATGCTAGAGTCTTAAAGTAATTTCTGGATGGTGTTTTGATAGGGTTTTCTGCTGACCATGAAAGTGCCCTTTCTGTCTTCATGCTATCTAGTAAGCGGACCTCGATTTTGCTAAACCTATTTTCATACTACGTTTGTCATTTCATCTAAAATCACCGCCAATATATGTGGGGGCCTCTGTCTGCCTTTTGGGAAAATTTCTCTAGAGGTGAGCCAGGACTGTATTTTCCTCTGCTAGGATTAGGTAGTTCTCCGGCTGGCGCTGGGCATCTAGGGATAAAAAACGTAGGCATGCTACCCGGCCACTTCTAGTTGTGCGGCAGGTTTAGTTCATGGTCAGTATAGTTTCCATCTTCCAAGAGCTAGTTCTCATATATGCTGGGCTATGTTCTCTCGCCATTGAGAATCATGACAGTTTGACCGGCCTAAAAAAGGGTTAAATTACTGGCTGAGAAAGGAGAGAAAAAAGAAGTCTGCTACAATTTTTTTTTTTTTTTTTTTCCCCTCTAGTTCTGAGTGTGCTCTTAATTGAATCATTTGCTAGTCTGCCTATACTGCAGCCTTCCTCTCTTTCTCTCCTTCTAATCCTTGAATGGCTCTGTGTTCACCTGTTTCAAATGGATCTTCAGAGTGTAGCTACAGGTTTGAATAATCTCGCCACAAAGGTACAAAATTTGCAAGATTTTGTTGTTCATGCACCTATGTCTGAGCCTAGAATTCCTTTGCCTGAATTCTTCTCGGGGAATAGATCTCACTTTCAAAATTTTAAAAATAATTGCAAATTGTTTTTGTCCCTGAAGTCTCGCTCTGCCGGAGACCCTGCACAGCAGGTCAGGATTGTAATTTCCTTGCTCCGGGGCGACCCTCAGGACTGGGCTTTTGCATTGGCACCAGGGGATCCTGCGTTGCTCAATGTGGATGCGTTTTTTCTGGCCTTGGGGTTGCTTTATGAGGAACCTCATTTAGAGCTTCAGGCGGAAAAGGCCTTGATGTCCTTGTCTCAGGGGCAAGATGAAGCTGAAATATACTGCCAAAAATTCCGCAAATGGTCTGTGCTTACTCAGTGGAATGAGTGCGCCCTGGCGGCGATTTTCAGAGAAGGTCTCTCTGATGCCATTAAGGATGTTATGGTGGGGTTCCCTGTGCCTGCGAGTCTGAATGAGTCCATGACGATGGCTATTCAGATCGATAGGCGTCTGCGGGAGCGCAAACCTGTGCACCATTTGGCGGTGTCTACTGAGAAAACGCCAGAAAATATGCAATGTGATAGAATTCTGTCCAGAAGCGAGCGGCAGAATTTTAGACGAAAAAATGGGTTGTGCTTCTATTGTGGTGATTCAACTCATGTTATATCAGCATGCTTTAAGCGTACTAAGAAGCCTGACAAGTCTGTTTCAATTAGCACTTTACAGTCTAAGTTTATTCTATCTGTGACCCTGATTTGTTCTTTGTCATCTATTACCGCGGACGCCTATGTCGACTCTGGCGCTGCTTTGAGTCTTATGGATTGGTCCTTTGCCAAACGCTGTGGGTATGATTTGGAGCCATTGGAGGCTCCGATACCTCTGAAAGGGATTGACTCCACCCCATTGGCTAGTAATAAACCACAATACTGGACACAAGTGACTATGCGTGTTAATCCGGATCACCAGGAGGTTATTCGCTTTCTGGTGCTGTATAATCTACATGATGTTTTGGTGCTGGGATTGCCATGGCTGCAATCTCATAACCCAGTCCTCGACTGGAGAGCTATGTCTGTGTTAAGCTGGGGATGTAAAGGAACTCATGGGGACGTACCTTTGGTTTCCATTTCATCATCTATTCCCTCTGAGATTCCTGAATTCTTGTCTGACTTTCGTGACGTTTTTGAAGAACCCAAGGTTGGTTCACTACCTCCGCACCGGGAGTGCGATTGTGCCATAGACTTGATCCCGGGTAGTAAATACCCTAAGGGTCGTTTATTTAATCTGTCTGTGCCTGAACACGCGGCTATGCGAGAATATATAAAGGAGTCCTTGGAAAAGGGACATATTCGTCCTTCGTCATCTCCCTTAGGAGCCGGTTTTTTCTTTGTGTCTAAGAAAGACGGCTCTTTGAGGCCGTGTATTGATTATCGACTTTTGAATAAAATCACGGTTAAATATCAATATCCGTTACCACTGCTTACTGATTTGTTTGCTCGTATAAAGGGGGCCAAGTGGTTCTCTAAGATTGATCTCCGTGGGGCGTATAATTTGGTGCGAATCAAGCAGGGGGATGAGTGGAAAACCGCATTTAATACGCCCGAGGGCCATTTTGAGTATTTGGTGATGCCTTTTGGTCTTTCAAATGCCCCTTCAGTCTTCCAGTCCTTTATGCATGACATTTTCCGCGATTATTTGGATAAATTTATGATTGTGTATCTGGATGATATTCTGATTTTTTCGGATGACTGGGACTCTCATGTCCAGCAGGTCAGGAGGGTTTTTCAGGTTTTGCGGTCTAATTCCTTGTGTGTGAAGGGTTCTAAGTGTGTTTTTGGGGTTCAAAAGATTTCCTTCTTGGGATACATTTTTTCCCCCTCTTCCATCGAGATGGATCCTGTCAAGGTTCAGGCTATTGGTGATTGGACGCAACCCTCTTCTCTTAAGAGTCTTCAGAAATTTTTGGGCTTTGCTAACTTTTATCGTCGATTTATTGCTGGTTTTTCTGATGTTGTAAAACCATTGACTGATTTGACTAAGAAGGGTGCTGATGTTGCTGATTGGTCCCCTGATGCTGTGGAGGCCTTTCGGGAGCTCAAGCGCCGCTTTTCTTCCGCCCCAGTGTTGCGTCAGCCTGATGTTGCTCTTCCTTTTCAGGTTGAGGTCGACGCTTCTGAAATCGGAGCTGGGGCGGTGTTGTCGCAGAGAAGTTCCGACTGCTCCGTGATGAGACCTTGTGCCTTTTTTTTCCCGTAAATTTTCGCCCGCCGAGCGGAATTATGATATTGGGAATCGGGAGCTTTTGGCCATGAAGTGGGCTTTTGAGGAGTGGCGTCACTGGCTTGAGGGGGCCAGACATCAGGTGGTGGTATTGACTGACCACAAAAATTTAATTTACCTTGAGTCTGCCAGGCGCCTGAATCCTAGACAGGCGCGCTGGTCGTTGTTTTTCTCTCGGTTTAATTTTGTGGTGTCTTACCTACCGGGTTCTAAGAATGTTAAGGCGGATGCCCTTTCTAGGAGTTTTGAGCCTGACTCCCCTGGTAATTCTAAGCCCACAGGTATCCTTAAAGATGGAGTGATATTGTCTGCCGTTTCTCCAGACCTGCGGCGGGCCTTGCAGGAGTTTCAGGCGGATAGACCTGATCGTTGCCCACCTGGTAGACTGTTTGTTCCTGATGATTGGACCAGTAGAGTCATCTCTGAGGTTCATTCTTCTGCGTTGGCAGGTCATCCTGGAATCTTTGGTACCAGGGATTTGGTGGCAAGGTCCTTCTGGTGGCCTTCCCTGTCACGAGATGTGCGAGGCTTTGTGCAGTCTTGTGACGTTTGTGCTCGGGCCAAGCCTTGTTGTTCTCGGGCTAGTGGATTGTTGTTACCCTTGCCTATCCCGAAGAGGCCTTGGACGCACATCTCGATGGATTTTATTTCGGATCTGCCTGTTTCTCAGAAGATGTCTGTCATCTGGGTGGTGTGTGACCGTTTCTCTAAGATGGTCCATCTGGTTCCCTTGCCTAAGTTGCCTTCTTCTTCCGAGTTGGTTCCTCTGTTTTTTCAAAATGTTGTTCGTTTGCATGGTATTCCGGAGAATATCGTTTCTGACAGAGGGACCCAATTCGTGTCTAGATTTTGGCGGGCATTCTGTGCTAGGATGGGCATAGATTTGTCTTTTTCGTCTGCTTTCCATCCTCAGACTAATGGCCAGACCGAGCGGACTAATCAGACCTTGGAGACATATTTGAGGTGTTTTGTGTCTGCGGATCAGGATGATTGGGTTGCTTTTTTGCCTTTGGCGGAGTTCGCCCTCAATAATCGGGCCAGCTCTGCCACCTTGGTGTCCCCGTTTTTCTGTAATTCGGGGTTTCATCCTCGATTTTCCTCCGGTCAAGTGGAATCTTCGGATTGTCCTGGAGTGGATGCTGTGGTGGAGAGGTTGCATCAGATTTGGGGGCAGGTGGTGGACAATTTGAAGTTGTCCCAGGAGAAGACTCAGCTTTTTGCCAACCGCCGTCGTCGTGTTGGTCCTCGGCTTTGTGTTGGGGACTTGGTGTGGTTGTCTTCTCGTTTTGTCCCTATGAGGGTTTCTTCTCCTAAGTTTAAGCCTCGGTTCATCGGCCCGTACAAGATATTGGAGATTCTTAACCCTGTGTCCTTCCGTTTGGACCTCCCTGCATCCTTTTCGATTCATAATGTTTTTCATCGGTCATTGTTGCGCAGGTATGAGGTACCGGCTGTGCCTTCCGTTGAGCCTCCTGCTCCGGTGTTGGTTGAGGGTGAGTTGGAGTACGTTGTTGAAAAGATCTTGGACTCTCGTGTTTCCAGACGGAAACTCCAGTATCTGGTCAAATGGAAGGGATACGGTCAGGAGGATAATTCTTGGGTCACTGCCTCTGATGTTCATGCCTCCGATCTTGTCCGTGCCTTTCATAGGGCTCATCCTGATCGCCCTGGTGGTTCTGGTGAGGGTTCGGTGCCCCCTCCTTGAGGGGGGGGTACTGTTGTGAAATTGGATTCTGGGCTCCCCCGGTGGCCACTTGTGGAATTGTACTTGTGTGCATCATCCCCTCTGTTCACCTGCTCCTATCAGGATGTGGGAGTCGCTATATAACCCTGCTCCTCTGTCAGTTTCTTGCCGGTCAACAATGTAATCAGAAGCCTTCTGTGCATGTTCCTGCTACTAGACAACTCCTAGCTAAGTTGGACTTTTGTCCTTGTGTGTTTTTGCATTTTGTTCCTGTTCACAGCTGCTGTTTCGTTACTGTGTCTGGAAAGCTCTTGTGAGCGGAAATTGCCACTCTGGTGTTATGAGTTAATGCTAGAGTCTTAAAGTAATTTCTGGATGGTGTTTTGATAGGGTTTTCTGCTGACCATGAAAGTGCCCTTTCTGTCTTCATGCTATCTAGTAAGCAGACCTCGATTTTGCTAAACCTATTTTCATACTACGTTTGTCATTTCATCTAAAATCACCGCCAATATATGTGGGGGCCTCTGTCTGCCTTTTGGGAAAATTTCTCTAGAGGTGAGCCAGGACTGTATTTTCCTCTGCTAGGATTAGGTAGTTCTCCGGCTGGCGCTGGGCATCTAGGGATAAAAAACGTAGGCATGCTACCCGGCCACTTCTAGTTGTGCAGCAGGTTTAGTTCATGGTCAGTATAGTTTCCATCTTCCAAGAGCTAGTTCTCATATATGCTGGGCTATGTTCTCTCGCCATTGAGAATCATGACACCGTGTCTTTGTGCAACGCAGAAAAGGTGAATGGATGGACTCTACATGCCTGGTTCCCACCGTGAAGCATGTAGGAGGAGGTGTGATGGTGTGGGGGTGCTTTGCTGGTGACACTGTTGGGGATTTATTCAAAATTGAAGGCATACAGAACCAGCATGGCTACCACAGTATCTTGCTGCGGCATGCTATTCCATCCGGTTTGCGTTTAGTTGGATCATCATTTATTTTTCAACAGGACAATGACCCCAAACACACTTCCAGGCTGTGTAAGGGCTGTTTGACCAAAAAGGAGAGTGATGGGGTGCTACGCCAGATGACCTGGCCTCCACAGTCACCAGACCTGAACCCAATCGAGATGGTTTGAGGTGAGCTGGACCGCATAGTGAAGGCAAAAGGGTCAACAAGTGCTAAGCATCTCTGGGAACTCCTTCAAGATTGTTGGAAGACCATTCCCGGTGACTTTCTCTTGAAGCTCATCAAGAGAATGTCAAGAGTGTGCAAAGCAGTCATCAAAGGAAAAGGTGGCTACTTTGAAGAACCTAGAATATAAGACATAATTTCAGTTGTTTCACACTTTTTTGTTAAGTATATAATTCCACATGTGTTAATTCATAGTTTTGATGCCTTCAGTGTGAATGTACAATTTGCATAGTCATGAAAATACAGAAAAATCTTTAAATGAGAAGTGTCCAAACTTTTGGTCTGTACTGTATGAGTTATATAAACATTTTAAAAAGCCTAAAGCTAATAAGCACCTGACCACATATTATGGTCCTCCCCAATGTCCATCACAGTGCGCAACGGTCCAACATCTAATAAATAAAATCTGAATAAAGACTAAAATACAATTGTTGTGCAGAATGTCTCACAGTAAACATAAATATGCCAAAAGAGTAATGCATAACAACTTCATAGATGGTGTGCTCAATCAGAGATCCAGTGCAACCTATTTGTCAAACAAAAAACTTGAAGGCAATAAGTGTAACAAGTCCACAATGAGAGAAAGATTGCTACACACTAGAATGACATATAATTAAATATTTCAAGGCCCATTATAAGTCTCTGCCAAAATGGCAGAACCATTACCCAAGTTGGTACAAGACAAGCCTGAATAAATGGTGTAGTGCTGAGCAGCCATATGACCATTGCTGATAAAGTACTATGTACAGCCGGGGAAAGAAGCCCTTTTCCCTCCCCTTCCTTCCATCCCTTTCCCCTCCTACAGTGGGGCAAAAAAGTATTTAGTCAGTCAGTAATAGTGCAAGTTCCACCACTTAAAAAGATGAGAGGCGTCTGTAATTTACATCATAGGTAGACCTCAACTATGGGAGACAAACTGAGAAAAAAAAATCCAGAAAATCACATTGTCTGTTTTTTTATCATTTTATTTGCATATTATGGTGGAAAATAAGTATTTGGTCAGAAACAAAATTTCATCTCAATACTTTGTAATATATCCTTTGTTGGCAATGACAGAGGTCAAACGTTTTCTGTAAGTCTTCACAAGGTTGCCACACACTGATGTTGGTATGTTGGCCCATTCCTCCATGCAGATCTCCTCTAAAGCAGTGATGTTTTTGGCTTTTCGCTTGGCAACACGGACTTTCAACTCCCTCCAAAGGTTTTCTATAGGGTTGAGATCTGGAGACTGGCTAGGCCACTCCAAGACCTTGAAATGCTTCTTACGAAGCCACTCCTTCATTGCCCTGGCGGTGTGCTTTGGATCATTGTCATGTTGAAAGACCCAGCCACGTTTCATCTTCAATGCCCTTGCTGATGGAAGGAGGTTTGCACTCAAAATCTCACGATACATGGCCCCATTCATTCTTTCATGTACCTGGATCAGTCGTCCTGGCCCCTTTGCAGAGAAACAGCCCCAAAGCATGATGTTTCCACCACCATGCTTTACAGTAGGTATGGTGTTTGATGGATGCAACTCAGTATTCTTTTTCCTCCAAACACGACAAGTTGTGTTTCTACCAAACAGTTCCAGTTTGGTTTCATCAGACCATAGGACATTCTCCCAAAACTCCTCTGGAGCATCCAAATGCTCTCTAGCAAACTTCAGACGGGCCCGGACATGTACTGGCTTAAGCAGTGGGACACGTCTGGCACTGCAGGATCTGAGTCCATGGTGGCGTAGTGTGTTACTTATGGTAGGCCTTGTTACATTGGTCCCAGCTCTCTGCAGTTCATTCACTAGGTCCCCCCGCGTGGTTCTGGGATTTTTGCTCACCGTTCTTGTGATCATTCTGACCCCACGGGGTGGGATTTTGCGTGGAGCCCCAGATCGAGGGAGATTATCAGTGGTCTTGTATGTCTTCCATTTTCTAATTATTGCTCCCACTGTTGATTTCTTCACTCCAAGCTGGTTGGCTATTGCAGATTCAGTCTTCCCAGCCTGGTGCAGGGCTACAATTTTGTTTCTGGTGTCCTTTGACAGCTCTTTGGTCTTCACCATAGTGGAGTTTGGAGTCAGACTGTTTGAGGGTGTGCACAGGTGTCTTTTTATACTGATAACAAGTTTAAACAGGTGCCATTATTACAGGTAATGAGTGGAGGAAAGAGGAGACTCTTAAAGAAGAAGTTACAGGTCTGTGAGAGCCAGAAATCTTGAAATTTTGTTTCTGACCAAATACTTATTTTCCACCATAATATGCAAATAAAATGATAAAAAAACAGACAATGTGATTTTCTTGATTTTTTTTTCTCAGTTTGTCTCCCATAGTTGAGGTCTACCTATGATGTAAATTACAGACGCCACTCATCTTTTTAAGTGGTGGAACTTGCACTATTGCTGACTGACTAAATACTTTTTTGCCCCACTGTATATAGTTTTTTCTTATTCAATACGGTTTTGATAATGTATAATGTTTGCTTCATAACTCTGTTTGAAAATTTCAAATAAAAATAAAGTTATAAAAAAGAGAGATGACTAAGTCAGTTTGCAGCCACACTATGTAACGTTTAGAACAGGAAAATATGCGATCTATATAAAAGCAGGTTTAAATTTAAAAAGTGATTCCAAAAAATAATCAGTCTGATTATTTCTATACATATAGGAGATATACTATACCTTCTGTGCTTTTTTAGCATCAACTTCTCCATGTAGCTTAAACTATTTTCTTTAAACTCAATATGAAATGGTTTTGCAGTGGCAGTGAGTACAGTCTGCACTTCTGAGCTTCCAGTGTCATCTAGAAAACAGATTTTATCCATTACAATAGATCCATATGTTAGAAAGAACAATTCTGATTCATGGTGGATGGGGAAGGATTTCATTAGAAGCCATATAAAAGCTTAAGTTCAGTTCAACAGAACATCGGGGAGCAGGGGTTTTGTTGTCATGCAGGAGATGATAGAAGTCTGCTACATTACATGTCTGGAAGAAGCGGAATTTTGCAAGAGTAATATTGCATTGGTGTAAGTACATTTTTACTATGTGTTTATTAGACATAAGCAGTGATTCAGCAACAATGGCCTTTTGGATCATAATGTCCAATTTTTTAACAGTCTTGGACACACAGAACTCGTACATAAAAAAATGATGTCTGAATGAACCCTTAGAAACATATTGTCAGTCTGTAAAACAACATGACAATTTCAGGGAAGAATTTGATACAGAACTCTTTAACAAGGTATTTAACACATTTTTAGGAAATCTTGGGGTTCAAAACCTAGCCATAAAAATAATTTGGTTTGCTGTCATAAAGAGATTTTTTAAGTAAAAAAGAACTTTCCCCCCTAATGCAGACGCAGCACCGCCGTCACTCATGCCCTCTTGGTGCCTGGCACCGCCTCCTCAGCGTTGTTTTCAACTGTCCCGGCGTCTGCGCTGTTATCTTATGCTGCCGGTCTTCTGACATCATTTGATGTCTTGCTGAATGTGCCTGTGTGGCCGCGCTGCCCGAGATCCCGCCCCGCAGTGTGAATAAATCAGAAGACGGGCAGCGCTAACTGCGCATGCCCAAGGTATAAGATAAAAGCGCAGGCGCCGGGACAGATGAAAACAACGCTGACGAGGCGTTGCCAAGAGGGCATGAGTGACGGCGGTCCTGCGTCTGCATTAGGGGGGGAAAGACCTGCTCCCAGGACTATTTCAAGGTATTTTGGACAAATTGCAAAATCAATTATTTCTGCAGTTACAGCACCAAGAACTAAAAGAGCCACCTTGTCAGAATGCAACATTAGTGCTGCACAAGTTGGCTTTTAGTTACGAACGCCTGGGGGGGTGACAGGTTCCCTTTAATGTGAAAACTCAAATAATACATTTTCATCTTTCTATGAAAATCGTTTCAACTTTAGAGAAGACATTTTGGTACCAGATGGATTATGTTTCCAGGTATCAAGCCATTAATGGGGCTAAATCTAATATCTTGAATGTTACCAACAACTACATTGCACAGCTTTTCTGCAGCACATGACAAATATTGTAAGTACAGTATATTCTGAATTCACTTTGTTAGTCTAAAGCTTTCGCATCCCAGTGCAGTTAAAACATAAAGCGAAAACAGAGTCTGTTTGCTGGCAAGCGAGTCTTCAGATGCAAAATATGTAATTAGTGAGAAAATAAATGCAAAATGCTAATGTACAAACCTTTGATGATGAAGAATCATCTGAATTGCAAAGAAATGTTAGATGTTGTATGGTATATGGATTAAAAAGAATAAAAACGTGCTCGCTTTTCCTCAGTGGGCTGAAGAATAAAAAGTCAAGTTTCATAAGACTGATATGAAGAAAGTGTCATGCGTCTTTTAAATGGGTCTGTTCTCCACAAGGATAAGTAACACAAAGGAACTCTATAGAGATTCTTGCAACAGGTGCTTAAGATTGAGGCAGCCATAAATGATTCTATTTTGTGGCAACTAGAGTACTTTAACTTTTCAGAGTAAAAAATGTACACAAAATATGATAGACATATGGAAGAAACACAGAAGCAAAATAAATGTTGAAAAAATTAAGCGGAGATTCATCGGACCAATTAAATAAACCTTTGTAGGGCAGGTGAAAAGAACCCCTATCTAAACCATGGGAATCCAATTTCTGTATATAATTTAGTTATATTCTCCAAAGTACAAATTACACTGTGTTCCAAATTATTATGCAAATGACGTTTTTCTTGGATTTTCCTAAATAGTCGGGCAAATGACAGTCAATCTAATATAAGTCATCACCCATTAGATTATACATCAAATTTTATTGAAGAAACCTCCCAATGATAACAGTATAATCTCCAAAATGAATAAAAACTAAAAATGCACTGCTCCAAATTATTAGGCACAGTAGAATTTCTAAACATTTGATATGTTTTAAAGAACTGAAAATGCTCATTTGTGGAATTTGCAGCATTAGGAGGTCACATTCACTGAACAAAAAAGCTATTTAACTCCAAAACATCCTAACAGGCCAAGTTACATGTTAACATAGGACCCTTCTTTGATATCACCTTCACAATTCTTGCATCCATTAAACTTTGTGAGTTTTTGGAGAGTTTCTGCTTGTATTTCTTTGCATGAAGTCAGAATAGCCTCCCAGATCTGCTGTTTTGATGTGAACTGCCTCCCACCCTCATAGATCTTTTGCTTGATGATACTCCAAAGGTTCTCTATAGGGTTGAGGTCAGGGGAAGATGGTGGCCACACCATGAGTTTATCTCCTTTTATGCCCATAGCAGCCAATGACTCAGAGGTATTCTTTGCAGCCTGAGATGGTGCAATGACATGCATGAAGATGATTTTGCTCCTGAAGGCACGTTTCTGCTTTTTATACCATGGAAGAAAGTTGTCAGTTAGAAACTCTATATACTTTGCAGAGGTCATCTTCACACCTTCAGGAACCTTAAAGGGCCTTACCAGCTGTTTCCCATGATTCCGGTCCAAAACATGACTCCTCCACCTCCTTGCTGACGTCGCAGCCTTGTTGGGACATGGTGGCCATCCACCAACCATTCACCACTCCATCCATCTGGACCATCCAGGGTTGCTCGACACTCATCAGTAAACAAGACTGTTTGAAAATTAGTCTTTATGTATGTCTGGGCCCACTGCAACCGTTTCTGCTTGTGAATACTGTTTAGAGGTGGCCGAATAGTAGGTTTATGCACCACAGTAAGCCTTTGAAGGATCCTACACCTTGAGGATCGAGGGACTCCAGAGGCATCAGCAGCTTCACATAACTGTTTGCTGCTTTGTAATGGTATTTTGGCAGCTGCTCTCTTAATCCAATGAATTTGTCTGGCAGAAACCTTCCTCATTATGCCTTTATCTGCATGAACTCTTTCTGTGCTCTGTTTCAGTCACAAATCTCTTCACAGTATGATGATCACTCTTAAGTTTTCGTGAAATATCTAATGTTCTCATACCTGTTGTGAATCTGCTTTTGGGCTCCTTCTGGTGGTGGCTTGCGGTACTGGTGACTCGGGTGTGTTTTCTTTCTCAGTTCACCTGTTTTCATCAGTAGTGGGGAGTTGCTATTTATTCCTGCTCTTCAGTCATTGCCTTGCCGGCCATCAATGTAACCAGAGCCTTTCTGTTGCATGTTCCTGCTCCTAGACTACTGATCAGCTAAGTTGGACTCTTAGTCCTAAGTTTGTTTGCATTTTTGTTCCAGTTTACAGTTAAGTCTTTCTCTGTAGCTGGAAGCTCTTGTGGGCTGAAATTACCACTCCGGTGTCATGAGTTGACACATGAGTTTAAAGTAATTTCAGGATGGTATTTTAAAAGGGTTTTCAGCTGACCGTGCAGTTCCCTTTTGTATCTTTCCACTATCTAGTAAGCGGACCTCGCTTTGCTGAACCTACCTTCATACTGCGTATGTCTTTTCCTCTGAACTCACCGTCAATATATGTGGGGGGCTTCTGTCTCCTTTTTGGGGGAATTTCCCTGGAGGTAAGCCAGGTCTGTTTTTTCCTCTACTAGGGTAAGTTAGTTCTCCGGCTGGCGAGAGACGTCTAGGGATAAAACGTAGGCACGCCCCCCGGCCACTATTAGTTGTGTGGTAGGTTTAGCTCACGGTCAGCTCGAGATTCCATCACCCAAGAGCTCGTTCGTTATTTATGTGTCCTGACGTTCCCCTGCCATTGGGAACCATGACAGTATGGCCGGCCACGTGTTAAAACTGTTGGCAGAAGAAAGGAGAGAAAAAGAAGTCTGCAAATTTTTTTTTTTTTCTCCCTCTGTGTTTGCTCTATAGTTGAATCAGTTGCATTTCAGCTCTAATTGCAGTCTTTGTCTCCCTCTCCTTCTAACCCTTGAATGGCTCTGATCTCACCTACTTAAAATAGATCCTCAGAGTTTGGCTATAGGTTTGAATAATCTTGCCACAAAAGTTCAAGATTTACAGGATTTTGTTATACATGCTCCTATATCTGAACCTAGAATTCCTATACCAGAATATTTCTCCGGAGATAGATCTCGTTTTTTGAATTTCAAATATAACTGTAAATTATTTCTTTCTCTGAGACCTCGCTCCGCTGGAGATCCCGCACAGCAGGTTAAGACTGTAATTTCCTTGCTGTGAGGTGACCCTCAAGATTGGGCTTTTGCATTGGCACCAGGGGATCCTGCGTTGCTCAATGTGGATGCGTTTTTTCTGGCTTTGGGGTTGCTTTATGAGGAACCTAATTTAGAGATTCAGGCTGAAAAAGCCTTGATGGCCCTGTCTCAAGGGCAAGATGAAGCTGAAATATACTGCCAAAAATTTCGTAAATGGTCTGTGCTTACTCAGTGGAATGAGTGCGCTTTGGCGGCGAATTTCAGAGAGGGTCTCTCTGATGCCATTAAGGATGTTATGGTGGGGTTCCCTGCGCCTACAGGTCTGAATGAGTCCATGACAATGGCTATTTAGATTGATCGGCGTTTGCGGGAGCGTAAACCTGTGCACCATTTGGCGGTGTCTTCTGAGAAGGCGCCAGAGAATATGCAATGTGATAGAATTCTTTCCAGAAGCGAACGGCAGAATTTTAGGCGAAAAAATGGGTTGTGCTTCTATTGTGGTGATTCAACTCATGTTATATCAGCATGCTCTAGACGCACAAAGAAGGTTGATAAGTCTGTTTCAATTGGCACTTTACAGTCTAAGTTTATTCTATCTGTGACCTTGATTTGTTCATTATCGTCAATTACCGCGGACGCCTATGTCGACTCTGGCGCCGCTTTGAGTCTTATGGATTGGTCCTTTGCCAGGCGCTGTGGGTTTAATCTAGAGCCTCTGGAAGTCCCTATACCTCTGAAGGGTATTGATTCTACGCCATTGGCTAGTAATAAACCACAATACTGGACACAAGTGACTATGCGTATGACTCCAGACCATCAGGAGGTGATTCGCTTCCTTGTGCTGTACAATCTACATGATGTTTTGGTGCTTGGATTGCCATGGTTACAATCTCATAATCCAGTCCTTGACTGGAAAGCAATGTCTGTGTTAAGCTGGGGATGTCGGGGGGCTCATGGGGACGTACCTTTGGTTTCCATTTCATCATCTATTCCCTCTGAGATTCTGGCATTTTTGTCTGATTATCGTGATGTTTTTGAGGAGCCTAAGCTTGGTTCACTCCCTCCTCACAGAGATTGCGATTGTACCATAGATCTGATTCCAGGCAGTAAATTTCCAAAGGGTCGTTTGTTTAATTTATCCGTACCTGAACATGTTGCTATGCGAGAGTATATTAAGGAGTCTCTGGAAAAGGGACATATTCGTCCTTCTTCATCTCCCTTAGGAGCCGGTTTTTTCTTTGTGTCTAAAAAAGATGGCTCTTTGAGGCCGTGTATTGATTATCGACTCTTGAATAAAATTACAGTTAAATATCAGTATCCTTTGCCACTGCTGACGGATTTGTTTGCTCGAATAAAGGGGGCTAAGTGGTTCTCTAAGATTGATCTTCGCGGTGCGTATAATTTGGTGCGAATTAAGCAGGGGGATGAGTGGAAAACCGCATTTAATACGCCCGAGGGCCATTTTGAGTATTTAGTAATGCCTTTTGGTCTTTCAAATGCCCCTTCAGTCTTTCAGTCCTTTATGCATAACATTTTCCGTGAATATTTGGATAAATTTATGATTGTGTATCTGGATGATATTTAGATTTTTTCGGATGACTGGGACTCTCATGTCCAACAAGTCAGGAGGGTTTTTCAGGTTTTGCGGGCTAATTCCTTGTGTGTGAAGGGTTCTAAGTGTATTTTTGGGGTTCAAAAGATCTCTTTTTTGGGGTACATTTTTTCCCCTTCTTCCATTGAGATGGATCCTGTCAAGGTTCGGGCTATTTGTGATTGGACACAACCTACTTCTCTTAAGAGCCTTCAGAAATTCTTGGGCTTTGCTAATTTTTATCGTCGATTTATAACTGGTTTTTCGGATGTTGCTAAACCTTTGACTGATTTGACCAAAAAGGGTGCTGATGTTGCTGATTGGTCCCCTGCTGCTGTGGAGGCCTTTCGGGAGCTTAAGCGCCGCTTTTCTTCTGCCCCTGTGTTGCGTCAGCCTGATGTTGCTCTTCCTTTTCAGGTTGAGGTCGACGCTTCCGAGATCGGAGCTGGGGCGGTTTTGTTGCAGAAAAGTTCCGACTGCTCCGTGATGAGACCTTGTGCGTTCTTTTCTCGAAAATTTTCGCCCGCCGAGCGAAACTATGATATTGGTAATCGGGAGCTTTTGGCTATGAAGTGGGCTTTTGAGGAGTGGCGTCATTGGCTTGAGGGGGCTAGACATCAGGTGGTGGTATTGACCGATCACAAGAATCTGATTTATCTTGAGTCTGCCAAGCGCCTGAATCCTAGACAGGCGCGCTGGTCGTTGTTTTTCTCTCGGTTTAATTTTGTGGTCTCATACCTACCAGGTTCTAAAAATGTGAAGGCAGATGCCCTTTCTAGGAGTTTTGAGCCTGATTCCCCTGGTGATTCTGAATCTACAGGTATCCTTAAGGATGGGGTGATATTATCTGCTGTTTCCCCAGACCTGCGACGGGCTTTGCAGGAGTTTCAGGCGGACAGACCTGATCGTTGCCCGCCTGGTAGACTGTTTGTTCCTGATGATTAGACCAGTAGAGTCATCTCAGAGGTTCATTCTTCTGCGTTGGCAGGTCATCCTGGAATCTTTGGTACTAGGGATTTGGTGGCTAGGTCCTTCTGGTGGCCTTCCCTGTCTCGAGACATACGAGTTTTTGTGCAGTCTTGTGATGTTTGTGCTCGGGCCAAGCCTTGTTGTTCTCGGGCTAGCGGATTGTTGTTATCTTTGCCTATTCCGAAGAGGCCTTGGACTCACATCTCTATGGATTTTATTTCTGATCTCCCTGCTTCTCAGAAAATGTCTGTCATCTGGGTGGTGTGTGACCGTTTTTCAAAGATGGTTCATTTGGTGCCTTTGCCTAAGTTGCCTTCCTCATCCGAATTGGTTCCTCTGTTTTTTCAAAATGTGGTTCGCTTGCATGGTATTCCGGAGAATATCGTTTCTGACAGGGGGACTCAGTTCGTGTCTAGATTTTGGCGGGCGTTCTGTGCTAGGATGGGCATTGATTTGTCTTTTTCGTCTGCGTTCCATCCTCAGACTAATGGCCAGATGGAGCGAACTAATCAGACCTTGGAGACTTATTTGAGGTGTTTTGTGTCTGCGGATCAGGATGACTGGGTTGCCTTTTTGCCGTTGGCAGAGTTTGCCCTCAATAATCGGGCTAGTTCTGCCACTTTGGTTTCTCCTTTCTTTTGCAATTCGGGGTTTCATCCTCGTTTTTCTTCCGGTCAGGTGGAGTCTTCGGATTGTCCTGGAGTGGATACTATGGTGGATAGGTTGCATCGGATTTGGGGACAGGTGGTGGACAATTTGAAGTTGTCCCAGGAGAAGACTCAGCATTTTGCCAACCGCCGTCGTCGTGTTGGTCCTCGTCTTCGTGTTGGGGACTTGGTGTGGTTGTCTTCCCGTTTTGTCCCTATGAGGGTTTCTTCTCCTAAGTTTAAGCCTCGGTTCATCGGTCCTTATAGGATTTTGGAGATTCTTAACCCTGTATCCTTTCGTTTAGACCTTCCGGCATCTTTCGCTATCCATAATGTCTTCCATCGGTCGTTGTTGCGGAGGTATGAGGTGCCGGTTGTTCCTTCTACCGAGCCTCCTGCTCCTGTGCTGGTTGAGGGTGAATTGGAGTATGTTGTGGAGAAAATCTTGGACTCCCGTATTTTCAGACGGAGACTACAATATCTGGTTAAGTGGAAGGGTTATGGTCAAGAAGATAATTCTTGGGTAACTGCTTCTGATGTTCACGCCTCTGATTTGGTTCGTGCCTTTCATAGGGCTCATCCGGATCGCCCTGGTGGTTCTTGTGAGGGTTCGGTGCCCCCTCCTTGAGGGGGGGGTACTGTTGTGAATCTGCTTTTGGGCTCCTTCTGGTGGTGGCTTGCGGTACTGGTGACTCGGGTGTGTTTTCTTTCTCAGTTCACCTGTTTTCATCAGTAGTGGGGAGTTGCTATTTATTCCTGCTCTTCAGTCATTGCCTTGCTGGCCATCAATGTAACCAGAGCCTTTCTGTTGCATGTTCCTGCTCCTAGACTACTGATCAGCTAAGTTGGACTCTTAGTCCTAAGCTTGTTTGCATTTTTGTTCCAGTTTACAGTTAAGTCTTTCTCTGTAGCTGGAAGCTCTTGTGGGCTGAAATTACCACTCCGGTGTCATGAGTTGACACATGAGTTTAAAGTAATTTCAGGATGGTATTTTAAAAGGGTTTTCAGCTGACCGTGCAGTTCCCTTTTGTATCTTTCTACTATCTAGTAAGCGGACCTCGCTTTGCTGAACCTACCTTCATACTGCGTATGTCTTTTCCTCTGAACTCACCGTCAATATATGTGGGGGGCTTCTGTCTCCTTTTTGGGGGAATTTCCCTAGAGGTAAGCCAGGTCTGTTTTTTCCTCTACTAGGGTAAGTTAGTTCTCCGGCTGGCGAGAGACGTCTAGGGATAAAACGTAGGCACGCCCCCCGGCCACTATTAGTTGTGTGGTAGGTTTAGCTCACGGTCAGCTCGAGATTCCATCACCCAAGAGCTCGTTCGTTATTTATGTGTCCTGACGTTCCCCTGCCATTGGGAACCATGACACATACCTTGACCAAGGCATTGCACTATTTAACGCTTATCAGCAGCAGAGAAATCCTTTTTATTTCCCATATTGCTTGAAACCTGTGGCATGCTTAATAATTTGGAACATCATTTTTAAGTAGTTTTACTTTAATTAGAATCACGTAGAAAACTAATTATCACATGTGTTTAAGATTGATTTCAGTGATCCATTGAGCCCTGAGACACAATACTATCCACGAGTATATATGAAAAACAAAACAATTAAATCTTTAAGACACTTAAATCCAATTTGCATAATAATTTGGAACAAGGGTAATAATCTCCTTCTGCAAGGTTGTCTGCCCCTCAGCTCCTTCTGCATGGTGCAATGATAACCATGATTCCTTCTGAAGCCATAGATACCTGATTATCAGACTTAGTTGCACTGTGTCACATCATTGCTTTAGTTTCTGCTTAAGTTAGGCGCAGATATTTGGTCTGAGACAGAAAACCCCCATGTGCCCACAATAGAAAAGTATTCAACCTATAATACATAGCATAAAAATACAACTGTTAGGAATACCTGCAGTGGACACAATCGTCCTCCACTTTCCAAACAGCTGTGCTGACCTGTCTGTGCTGGGGGCAGAGCTAGTGCGCACTTAGATGGTGCGACTGCACACGGTGGTGAGCGATACGGGAACAAGGCATGCAATGCTTCCCACTGGTTTCACGGCCTGGGAGACATGGGATGCTGTGTCTCCTGGTTAACAGGCAACGCAGGATGCTGCCTTGCATGGTGCTAGCCAATGGTGGGAATGACTGGGAGGAATGCATCACCTGATTGTTGTCTTTGGATTTGGGCTGGCTATTTAAAGCTTGCCCCTATCCAGTTCAGCTATGTTTATTCAGTTCCCTTGCGAAGGTGTATGGTGAGTGCTTCCTGGTTGAGCTCTGGTCGCGTCTCAGTAGTTGCTAATAGTCGTTATTGGTTCTTTTCTATTAGCTATTGTCTTAGGGTTTCCCTTTGGTTTTCATTTTGTTTTTCTGCTAGCTTTGAATTTACTCTTGTACCTGACTCCACATCATCCGCGTCACCAGACATCAGCAGTCTGGGAAAGGCTCTGTAAAGCCCCCTACTCTTCCGGCCCTTAAGGATTTGCCTATAAGTGGTGGCTTGTACAAAGTGCATCTGTAACTTCATTTTTGCTGGTCTGATGTGAGCCGCTACAGGGTAGTTATTCCTGCACATAACTAAAACCAAGTAATGAAATCAAAACAGAATTTTTAGACTTTGAGTTCAGCCCTTGTTTACTGTAAAGAAATATTTTTTTCAATGGATTCAGTATATTATATTGCAAGTAACAGAAAGGAAAGATAGTATTGACAGATTTATTAAAGGTTTTTTTATTTCAGGTTTAATTTCTTTAAATCACAGACTTGCTCTATCCAAAAATAACAAAACACCCCATCACTCTAGCACTGCCTCTCTGCTGCAGCGGTCCTTGTTAACCTAGTTGCTGGGTAAAGTCACGGTTACAACCTGTAGCCACTGCAGTCACTGTACTCAGGGGAGATGTCAAAGTAGAAAATACATGAAAGCTGAGCCCAGCGATTGGTAGCAGCGGTCACAAACTGTTGTTGTGACATCACGGCTGCAACCATGCTAACAAAGACCAGGAGCAGTAGAGAAGCAGTGCTAGAGCAGCAGATGTTAATGAGTTTTTTTATTTGTAAATAGAGCAAGAGAGATCCCTAAAAAGTCAAACCTCTTTAGGATCTCTCTGAGTGACAATGGTGAGGGCAAGGAATTTCAGCAAATATAAAACATATAATGCTTATCACTGTGCAATTTCAATTAGGCCCCCAAATTATGTGAGTAGAGTAGATATGCTGTTTGCCTTCAACATTTTTGAGGCTGGCAATACCCGTTAGATACATGTATGACAAACACAAGCTTGTTCAAGAGCTGTCCCTTACAAATCCCTCATACCCATGAACATTCAGGTTCAGAGTAAGCAGCTACTAGCTTTTCTCATGCAGAAACAAGTGCCCAATCCTTCTCATGACAAAGTCAGGAGGCCCTAATACATACAGATGGTTTGCTATGCTTTGTTTTCCTTGTAGCATGTGATGACCTTCCACACCATAGCACCACTAATGTAAAAATTATACTACATGGACACTTTTTCTAAATTGAAAATAAAAAAGCCTCCTGTTATGTTAATCCTGCTTTATTTTTCGGCATCTGTAAGATATTTGAGTTTATTAATACATTCATCGCGTGGGAGTTTGATAGTTGGCCCCGTTTGCTTAGGTCTCGGTTCTCGCTCTTCAGTTTACATCATCTTTAAAAACATCTGAATATCCCAATAAAGCACAAAAAAATAAGTACAGAAACAGCAATAAATGCTGTGCTACCTGCTTCATTGACATGTCGTGATTTATTCTTGGCCTCATTTCTCCATTCCAATAAAGCTTCATTAAAATATTTTGCTGATTCCTCTTCATTAAAAGTTCCATGCAGTAGAGATCCAGGTAAATATTCTTTTCTTGTCTCGGAGATAAAAAACTGTTGGAAAAATTGTAAAGATATTATTTTGTATCTTGCAGTACTATATGGTTTTCTAAAAGAAGGCCAAGCAACACTAAAAAACACAGTGTGATCTGACCAATTTCATTACCAATAAAATAATGTATCAATAAAAATGTAAAGTACAATGCAAAAGCTTAAGTCATGTTTGTAAAAACAATGCTACAATGAATGCTTTTAAAAAATATAGTTGTTAATAGATGATTTTATCAATTCACAAAATGCAAAGAAAGAGAAATGTAAATGATATCAATATTCTGTGTCACCGCCCTTTGCCTTCAAAACAGCATAAAATCTTCTATTGACACTTTTACAGTTTTTGAAGAAACTCAACAAGAAAGTTGTCATAAACATCCAGGAGAACTAGACACAGATCTTCCTTGAATGTAGACTTGTGCAAATCCTTCTGTCTCTTCAGGATATCCCAGACATAATCAATGATGTTGATATCAAGACTATGTAGAGCCATAACATCACTTCTATGATTCCTTCTTGATGTTGAAGACAGTTCTTAATAATATTGGCAAAACCACTTCTGTCCAGACTTCTGTAGCTGGGTCCCACTGGTTGCTGCCAGTTGTGAGCTGATGACAATACTGGACATCTTCCAATTACAAAGAGAAGTAAGCATACTGTGCCTTTCATTTGCTGCCGACCAATGCGTCTACTTCAATGTCAGACATTTTTCGGTGTCCTCAAAGCTGTTCTCAGTGGTGAAACACACAGTCAGATACTTATCTACCATGCGATACCATGAGAGGGGAATCTGATTGGTTCGAAAGCTGTACTGCAACAGCACAACAACCACAAACATACAACCAATGTGATTCAGAACTAACTACAGCATAAAGAAGAACAAGGAGTATTAGAAGTGATAACACGGTCCCCACAGAGCCTGTCTGGGATTACACGAAGAGATAGAAGAACATGCGCGTATGCCTGCATCCACAGCATTAACATCCACAGAAGATCTGTGGCTAGTTTTTCAAGATGTTAGGGATGACCTCCCTGCCGAGTATCTTCAAAAAATGTCTGCAACTTTACATAGAAGAACTGATGCTTTAATGCTGTTTTGAAGGGAAACTGTGGTCACACTAAATATTTATTTGATTTTGTTAACTGACATGAGCCAACTATTAATACTTCTATTTTAGGAAGTATTCTTACTTAACAACATTTTTTCCATGCCTGCCTAAAACTTTTCCACAGTAATGTGTATACACAATATTAGAAAGGTGTGGGTACATATTATGTCATACGCTTTTTATATTAGACTTAGTGTTATCCGTTGTGTTTACCAAGCCTATAAATCAGCATACAGAAAAAAGAAATAATTTCACTTTTCTTGTTCTGCCCTGCTCCTAGATGTGGCGCAGTGCTGACCAGAAACAGGTGATGACAAACCTGTGCGAGCAGCGGTGTCTGAGGTCACTGCCTGAAGAACTCTGGGGTCTGCAGCTACGTCACTGCTCAGTAACCAATGAGCACTTTCCTTCACTGCCAAGGATAGCACTCATTGGTTATTAGAGGCTCCTATCAGTGGTAGACTCTGTGACAGGAACTTGTATTAACCAATGAGAACTGTCCTTCACTGCCAAGGATAGCACTCATTGGTTATTAGAGGCTCCTATCAGTGGTAGACTCTGTGACAGGAACTTGTATTAACCAATGAGCACTTTCCTTCACTGCCAAGGATAGCACTCATTGGTTATTAGAGGCTCCTATCAGTGGTAGACTCTGTGACAGGAACTTGTATTAACCAATGAGAACTTTCCTTCACTGCCAAGGATAGCACTCATTGGTTATTAGAGGCTCCTATCAGTGGTAGACTCTGTGACAGGAACTTGTATTAACCAATGAGCACTTTCCTTCACTGCCAAGGATAGCACTCATTGGTTATTAGAGGCTCCTATCAGTGGTAGACTCTGTGACAGGAACTTGTATTAACCAATGAGAACTGTCCTTCACTGCCAAGGATAGCACTCATTGGTTATTAGAGGCTCCTATCAGTGGTAGACTCTGTGACAGGAACTTGTATTAACCAATGAGAACTGTCCTTCACTGCCAAGGATAGCACTCATTGGTTATTAGAGGCTCCTATCAGTGGTAGACTCTGTGACAGGAACTTGTATTAACCAATGAGAACTTTCCTTCACTGCCAAGGATAGCACTCATTGGTTATTAGAGGCTCCTATCAGTGGTAGACTCTGTGACAGGAACTTGTATTAACCAATGAGCACTTTCCTTCACTGCCAAGGATAGCACTCATTGGTTATTAGAGGCTCCTATCAGTGGTAGACTCTGTGACAGGAACTTGTATTAACCAATGAGCACTTTCCTTCACTGCCAAGGATAGCACTCATTGGTTATTAGAGGCTCCTATCAGTGGTAGACTCTGTGACAGGAACTTGTATTAACCAATGAGAACTGTACTTCACTGCCAAGGATAGCGCTCATTGGTTATTAGAGGCTCCTATCAGTGGTAGACTCTGTGACAGGAACTTGTATTAACCAATGAGCACTTTCCTTCACCGCCAAGGATAGCACTCATTGGTTATTAGAGGCTCCTATCAGTGGTAGACTCTGTGACAGGAACTTGTATTAACCAATGAGCACTTTCCTTCACCGCCAAGGATAGCACTCATTGGTTATTAGAGGCTCCTATCAGTGGTAGACTCTGTGACAGGAACTTGTATTAACCAATGAGAACTGTCCTTCACTGCCAAGGATAGCACTCATTGGTTATTAGAGGCTCCTATCAGTGGTAGACTCTGTGACAGGAACTTGTATTAACCAATGAGAACTTTCCTTCACTGCCAAGGATAGCACTCATTGGTTAGTAGAGGCTCCTATCAGTGGTAGACTCTGTGACAGGAACTTGTGTTAACCAATGAGCACTTTCCTTCACTGCCAAGGATAGCACTCATTGGTTATTAGAGGCTCCTATCAGTGGTAGACTCTGTGACAGGAACTTGTATTAACCAATGAGAACTGTCCTTCACTGCCAAGGATAGCGCTCATTGGTTATTAGAGGCTCCTATCAGTGGTAGACTCTGTGACATGAACTTGTATTAACCAATGAGCACTTTCCTTCACCGCCAAGGATAGCACTCATTGGTTATTAGAGGCTCCTATCAGTGGTAGACTCTGTGACAGGAACTTGTATTAACCAATGAGAACTGTCCTTCACTGCCAAGGATAGCACTCATTGGTTATTAGAGGCTCCTATCAGTGGTAGACTCTGTGACAGGAACTTGTATTATCCATTGAGCACTTTCCTTCACTGCCAAGGGCCAAGGATAGCACTCATTGGTTATTAGAGGCTCCTATCAGTGGTAGACTCTGTGACAGGAACTTGTATTAACCAATGAGCACTTTCCTTCACTGCCAAGGATAGCACTCATTGGTTATTAGAGGCTCCTATCAGTGGTGGACTCTGTGACAGGAACTTGCATTAACCAATGAGCACTTTTCTTCACTGCCAAGGATAGCGCTCATTGGTTATTAGAGGCTCCTATCAGTGGTGGACTCTGTGACAGGAACTTGTATTAACCAATGAGCACTTTCCTTCACTGCCAAGGATAGCGCTCATTGGTTATTAGAAGCTCCTATCAGTGGTAGACTCTGACAGGAACTTGTATTAACCAATGAGCACTTTCCTTCACTGCCAAGGATAGCGCTCACTGGTTATTAGAGGCTCCTATCAGTGGTAGACTCTGACAGGAACTTGTATTAACCAATGAGCGCTCTTCCTCGTAGTAACACACAACACTCATTGGCTACTGAGAGGCTCCTATCATACAGTCCTATCCCTGCTCTGTGTGGCAGGAGCTTCTGCAGTGAAGCTACTTCTAATTGTTTGGGTTCCGATCCAATGCGGCTGTAGAGGCAGAAAGATGTTCCTTCCATGTAGGGCACAGTGAACGTCGTTGTCAGGACTCTGAACATTTTTTATTACCTTGTTGTGCATTACTGCCCTTTTCCAAGATGGTGTCTTTGGTCTCATGTGCACTGTGTCTTCCTGCTATAAAACTCCACCCCAGCCTTCAGTCTGTGCTAGAGTATTCTGCCTTGCATCCAGCTCCTGACCTCTGGTGACTCCCTGGCTATATACCTGCTCCTGTGAACTGTGTGGTGATCCTGCTACTCTGCTCTGAGTTCCTGCTGCATACACCAGTTCCAGTAATCATCCTTCATCTGCTGCTCGTGTTTACTTCCATCTGCATTTGCTGGACATGTAAGCTGTTGCTGCTTCACAAGAACCTGAGACTGTTACTCAGGCCTCCCTGTTTTAGCTAAGATATTGTTTGAACTGCCTTATAAGCATATCTATCTGTGTTTTGGACTAAGCAAGGACTTATTTGTGTCAAGTATCCTCAAGAATAATTGTGCTTCATAGACTTTCTGCTTGATTGCATTTTCCTCTGAAGTTTCCTATAGACTGCTAAGCTGCATTTGATATTTGCACCAAGTGTTGTGGACTTGAGTTTCTCTCTGCACCTGTTTGAATCACTGTGTGATAATATAGACTTTACCACTTATAAAACTGTGTCCTGTAGTTGTCTTGTTCCACGCAAAGAGTCTCCTGAGTTATCCCCTATAATTATTACAGTCGTTTCCTTTGTCCCCATCTCTGAATGCGGGGCAGAGCTTTACAAATGGTGGGGGTGGAGTTTAATGGGTACCGAGGGGGGAGCTTGGTGAACATGTATACTTTTGACCACGGCTGCTAAATGACCGCCAATTGACTAAACGCAGGCCAGTTGGCTTTAATTTAACAGCTTGTTGAAAAAGGCTGACAACACTTCCATGTGCACTACACCGATTGTGTGTGCATAGAACATCGTATGATCGGCAGCACATTACTTGTTTACACAGGACGATGTGCGGCCATCATCAGTGATTTTTATGTAAGCTTATACTGAACGTGACAGCTGATACATGCTGCAAGATACATGGGCAGCATGTATCAGGCACTGGCTGCATGAATACAGCCACGTATGTATGACTTTAAAATGCTGCTGTGTTTCAGAGAAAACTATACTTCAAAAGCTGTTGATCCACACTGGAGACTAGACGGGCAGGCAGGTCCCCGGCAGCTTCTCCATGCCCGCCAGTCAGGATTGACAGGTCTCTGTGCATATGCATATAGTCTGTAGGCACTCTGTCACTCAAAATAATGACAGTGTATAATGTGCAAGTTCTTACAATACCCCTATATTTCCATGTAGGTGACTAGTCACAAGGCATGTAACAGGCTTTTGCATACTTGTGGGCGGACTAGTATTATCCGGCTTCTCTCTATTCTCTTCCATTGAAAGTAGCCAAAGATGACAAGTTGGCATGTGACCGCAAGTTTGCAAACCCTATACATGCCATCAGTGACCAACTACAGGCACGGGGAACATAAGGAAACTGTGATAGTGTAAACACTGTCACTATTCATCAAACCATACTTGAGATCGGACAAACCCATTAAAATTAATTTTATCTGACCAACGTGTGTGGTGTTTGTGCTTCATGTGCCTGATATATGAGTTCTGCATGTGTCAGATATACTGTATGTATGTAAATGAGTGGTGTGTGTGATGTATGTGTGTGATCTAATATGTGAGTAGTAAGTGTGCTGTATGTGTCTGATATGTTTGCTGCATGTGTCGGATATATGTGTGCTGCATGTGTCTGTTATGTGTGCAGCGTGTGTGCTGCATGTGTCTGATATGTGAGCAGTGTGTGTGCTGTAAGGGTCTGATATGTGAGCAGTGTATGTTCCATGTGCTTGATATGTGAGCAGTGTGTTCTGCATTTGTCTGATATTTGAGCAGAGTGTGCTGCATGGGTCTGATGTGTGAGCAGTGTGTGTGCTCCATGTGTCTGATGTGTGAGCAGTGTGTGTGCTGCATGTGTCTGATGTGTGAGCAGTGTGTGTGCTCCATGTGTCTGATGTGTGAGCAGTGTGTGTGCTCCATGTGTCTGATGTGTGAGCAGTGTGTGTGCTGCATGTGTCTGATGTGTGAGCAGTGTGTGTAATGCATGTGTCTGATGTGTGAGCAGTGTGTGTGCTGCATGTGTCTGATATGTGAGCAGTATGTGCTGCATGTGTCTGATATGTGAGAAGTGTGTGTGCTGCATGTGTCTGATGTGTGAGCAGTGTATGTGCTGCATCTGTCTGATATGTGAGCAGTGGGTTTCTGATGTGAGCAGTGTGTGTGCTGCATGTGTCTGATGTGTGAGCAGTTTGTGTCTGATGTGAGCAGTGTGTGTGCTGCATGTGTCTGATATGTGAGCAGTGTGTGTGCTGCATGTGATGTGTGAGCAGTGTGTGTGCTGTATGTGTCTGATATGTGAGCAGTGTGGGTGTTGTAAGTGTCTGATATGTGAGCAGTGTATGTGCTGCATGTGTCTGATGTGTGAGCAGTGTGTGCCTGATGTGAGCAGTGTGTGTGCTGAATGTGTCTGATATGTGAGCAGTGTGTGTGCTGCATGTGTCTGATATGTGAGTAGTGTGTGTGCTGAATGTGTCTGATATGTGAGCAGTGTGTGTGCTGAATGTGTCTGATATGTGAGCAGTGTGTGTGCTGCATGTGTCTGATATGTGAGCAGTGTGTGTGCTGCATGTGTCTGATATGTGAGCAGTGTATGTGCTGCATGTGTCTGATGTGTGAGCAGTGTGTGTGCTGTATATGTCTGATATGTGAGCAGTGTGTGTGCTGCATGTGTCTGATGTGTGAGCAGTGTGTGTGCTGTATGTGTCTGATATGTGAGCAGTGTATGTGCTGCATGTGTCTGATATGTGAACAGTGTGTGTCAGATCTGTGAGCAGTGTGTGTGCTGCATGTGTCAGATGTGTGAGCAGTGTGTGTCTGATGTGTGAGCAGTGTGTGTGCTGCATGTGTCTGATATGTGAACAGTGTGTTTCAGATCTGTGAGCAGTGTGTGTGCTGCATGTGTCAGATGTGTGAGCAGTGTGTGTCTGATGTGTGAGCAGTGTATGTGCAGCATGTGTCTGATGTATGAGCAGTGTGTGTCTGATGTATGAGCAGTGTGTGTGCTGCATGTGTCTGATGTGTGAGTAGTGTGTGTGCTGCATGTGTCTGATGTGTGAGCAGTGTGTGTGCTGCATATGTCTGATATTTGAGCAATTTGTGACCTATAGCCATGTGATATGTGTTATGAGAGCTGTACATGTCTGATATGTGAGCAGTATGTGTGCTGCATGTGTTTTATGTGTGAGCAGTGTGTGCTGCATATGTCTGATATGTGAGCAATGTGTGTCCTATAGCCATGTCATATGTGAGTGTTATGAGAGCTGTACATGTCTGATATGTGAGTAGTGTGTGTGCTGCATGTGTCTGATATGTGAGCAGTGTGTGTGCTGCATATGTCTGATATGTTAGCAGGGTTTGTGCTGCATATGTCTGATATTTGAGCAATTTGTGACCTATAGCCATGTGATATGTGAGTGTTATGAGAGCTGTACGTGTCTGATATGTAAGCGGTGTGTGCTGTATGTGTCGTCTGAGATGTGAGCGATGTGTGTTTTTTCAAGGTAATTCCAGGCAGAGTCAATCTGAAAAAAATCCAGTTTTGCACATAGCCTTAAACAGCAAAAAAAAAACAACAGCACTTGGATGACAGATGGATAGAATCAAAGTGTTACTTTATCTGAATAAAAAATTTGGATCAGTAAAAATAAGGACATATTAGTGTATGCCCATAGCCTCTACTGGCAAGTGTTCTATCCATGAAAAACACGGATAAAGGAAGTATATGAAAAACGCACATGTCAATGAGGCCTAGTAAAGAGAGGTAGACTCTGCAAAGATTAGTAATACCAGTTACACTACTCGCATGCAAATACTGCAGTGGAATTTCTAGATCCTTTCTATTACACATCACTCTGAACTGTGCACTACTTCTCGGTATAAGAGCATAAAGTAATGGTTTATTATTGGTACTTAGCACCTTCGTACCAGGAACAAACACCAACCTTTCCGCTGTCTCCTTGCGTTTCCTTAATGGAAGAGATTCCGGTTGAGTTTATCCTGCCAATAATCTCTTTGTCTTTTATAGCTTTTCCACTTGTCTCATCAACATTCAGTTCTTTCTTGAAAGCATGTGAAATATCTAATTTACCATCTTGAGATTTCTCCTGCAAATATGAAATATTAGAAGTAAACTGAATTACTAAACAATTTCACTGCTGACACAAATGAATGAAATT
Organism: Ranitomeya variabilis; assembly: GCF_051348905.1. Classification (NCBI taxonomy): domain Eukaryota; kingdom Metazoa; phylum Chordata; class Amphibia; order Anura; family Dendrobatidae; genus Ranitomeya; species Ranitomeya variabilis. Next base: position 915,851,658 of record NC_135233.1, on the reverse strand, counting down.
AGCAACCCACCGGCTCCCAGTATGTTGCGCAGATATTTCCAGCGGACATTTCACTTTTGCCTTACTTCCTATGCATGTTACATTTCTTATGGAATGTTCAGCGCTTCGCTCATTATTTTAAAAATATGGAAATTGGCATAGAAGAAGTGTACTTAAGGAAACGACTAAAGACGAGCACAACTGTTTTTTTTCTTCGGCAATAGTCTCTTCGGCAGTTTGGAGTGCATTTATCTTACAAATCCGCAGTATAAAAGGCCCCGTTAAGTCCAGGCTAGGCTTAAATTGGGAAGCAATGCGCAGTTCCAACAGATTTTTGACATGTTTTATTTTTATGGCATCGAGCTTTGCATGTGTTGGCATTTGTAGTTCAATTAAGCTAAAAACTAAAGCTTGCGCTGCTTCATTTAAAATGCTCTGTTATATGGTATGCAGGTGTAGCTTAGGAGGCTGTTACTTATGTAAGACTGCACATTTAAGACGTTCATTTCCATACTAAACAAGACACATCTCTCTTCTTAATATCAAACTAACCGCAAGGTAACGGGAAACGGTAGAAATATTATCTAAAATCTATCAAAAGAGGAACGATTGACTGCATGCATAGAAAGAAGGGCTTTGATTCCTCGCTGCCAGATTTCTTTTTGTCCTCGACTGTCAAGACAGAAATTAATGATCAATGCAGGCGGTGTCTCTCAAAGTTCACTCTGCGGAAGTTTTTGCAACAAAGGAAACTTATTTTGGCACAAACGATAATTAATACCTAGCGTGCTTTACTTGCGTGGTTGACAGCCACAACAGGGACCAGTCATTTGAGAATTTCAAGGTGCACACAAAATCCTACATACCATGGGAGGTTACATAACTTGAACCAAGATTAAGGTCTTGTTATGTCTGTTCCTTGACAACAGTTACAAAATCCATGAAACTTTAGTCGTGTTTTGCAACTGTTGTCCGGAATATTTCTGAATCTCGTCATGTTCTATTTTCCTAACCAGCTTATTCAGAGAAGCTTCAGTGGGGCAGCATGAGACGTGTCCTACCTCAACAGATTTACACTGAGCAGATGATCGGCCTTCGACACGGGAAGAATTAATTTTATTGGTGAGACAACCAGGCAATAAAGATCATTGTCTGCAAGATCATTCTTATTATTTTTGGCCAATATTTATGGCCTGGTTTGGACATTTTAAACCATTGATTTGTGGATTTCTATTTCTGGGAGCTTTAGTATACTAAGTGAGCCATCCAAGGTTCTTCACTCATTGTAGGAGACCGTATTTATAAGCTTCTGAGGTACAGTATTATTAGTACAGGCGCATTAGCCTTTGCTTTGTATGTATTTGCCTACATTTCACCGATTTTACTGTGCACTTTGAAAGAAGAAAAGCAGATATAATAAAGTGGAAAGGACTTTCAGTGGCATACGGTTTTATAGTTATACCTAGGATTTCTATGTTTAGGTTCTTTACGCTGGAAAAGAAAATTGCATCTACATTTTACAAAATCCATGCAAATAGTGAAAATGGGCTGGAAACTGAATTAATTTGCTATTACCCCGTGACCAAGTAAGACCATAAAAATGAACAGTAAGCTAAAAGGCCTATATCTCTGGAACCGTATGGAGGAAAAAAAAGGGAAAAAACTGACCACACAGGGGAGCAATTGAGACAAAATACACCTCATGTGGACCTGATGAGAGGTCCTCTTTCAAGGGGTTGTCCACTACTTTTTACTATGTTAAAAATGGGAACATATTGACCATAAAATAAAAAGGAAAAAGCACTCCTCAGCCAGAAGCCTTTTCTTCTTCGGTGCTCCTGCCAGTGTTCCCACCTGAGTTCACGGTGCACCAGATGACCTCTGCAGAACATGACTGCTGCAGTCAAGCACTGGCTGCAAGACACCAGCAACAGTACCAAAAAGGGACAAGGGTCAGAGAGGTGAGCATATGTTTGATTTTATAAAAAAAAAAAAAAAAAAAAATATATATATATATATATATATATATATATATATATATATATATATATATATATATTTTTTTTTTTTTTTTTTTTTTTTTTCATTTTAAGACCATGCAAAACATTACAGCAAGGGATTCAGCTCCCTGTCGAGCAAAAGGAGCACAGCCAATGGCAACCTACACCACACCGTCATTACATTTACCAGGAATAAATAATATTTCTAATACAGCAAAGACCATACATGCACTAGAATCAATACAGTAAAATTAATGTAAAAAAATTGCTGTTCATGTATTCACATAAGTTATACTTAAAAAAAACTTGTTGGTCTCATCCTAAGTTTTGAATACAGAAGATGCAGCGTAGCTGATCTTTCCGCTATGCCTTGTCCATTGCCACACTAAATTACGGTGGAGTAACTGGCTTACAGTAAGGACTTGTGGCTTTGCTAGATGGGACTCTGCTTACAATGCAGGGCAGCCGCCGATCCTCACAACTCCATTACACACTTCTCTAGAGAAGGCAGTTTGCATGTTATTGATCCCAAATAAAGAGGCGTAATGCTGAAAACGCCAAAGGAAAAGAAACCGCTTGTAAGACAGCATTTACCAGTGATGAAATTCCCTTACCCATACAGCAATGGAATTAAAAGGTTACTGTTAAACGGACACTTTTAGATAACTAGTCCCATTACCGTCCGTTTTCTGTCACCAATTAGAAGTCCTGACGGTGGCAGCAACCAATTTCTTGTCTATGATAAAAATAACTTTTCCAAAGTGTTGGTACAGAACAATGTTCTTCAACTGGGTCATACACTTCCGAAAACAAAACAAATGAACCACTGGAATAATTCTAACATCATGCCAGAATCAGTTTAGGATTTAGCTAAATCTAAGCATTAAGAATATTAACTGGGAAGCTTCTTAAAAAAATCACTTTGGATTAACATTTCTTAGTTTAATTAGAACAATTTTAAAAGAATGCAATTGACTCTAAATTTATTTTTTAATCCAGGCATTAGAATAAGAAACACTTTCCTTCTATATATCTTATTTGCTACATTACAGCTATTTGCATCTCGTTGCTTTAATTAAATGGATTGGAAATCACTATATCATGTGTCTGGATAATTGCAGAAATGGATTTTGAATTATTCTAACAGTGTGATATTGCAAATATGAAGAATAAATATATGTACAATTACATAGAAAAAATGCATTTCTTATTTAAAGAGCATGTTACATAAAGCAGTAAAATTGTGATCTGTGTGATGTAGTGGATAATTACAAAAGCAGAAAAAACTTTACAAAAATTACAGGATTTATACAAGAGAATAAGGCATCAATTCTTCTAAAGGGAACGGTTTGGTTTACAGAACCTCTTTGTCATGGATAAAAAGCATCCAGTGAATATACATCTCTCACTGGAATTACACAGCTGTTGTACAATGTACAGACAAGATGGCTCTTAGCAGTAGATCACCTCTTAGGATAATAGAGGAGGACCTCGAGTGAGGGAACGGCTCTTTGAAGTACATTTTCCTAACAATACATAAGCCTAGGGGCTCTTTACATAAGAGTTTCTCAATCCCTTAGTACGTCCTAAAGAGCAGATTTATTGTGTCACACACTGGATCGGTCAGACCACCGCTTTCAGGGACAGCTTCACCCAGAATTTTTTTTTTATTGCTCATTTGCTTGTTAAATGCAAAGATAATCAACTTCCTAATAGTCTTTATTAAAAAAGCACCGTTTTGCTGCTGCTGCATAGCATCTGTAAGTCATCTCTCTCACAGAGTGCTTTACAAAAATGTTACAAATCTGAAAAATGAGGAATCGCTCACAGGCATTGCAAGATTTTGTCAGTGAGTCCAGTGCTGAATCACCCACGTTGTTTGCGCTACTTTATTCAAAATGTTTGCTTGTTGTTTTATTGCATGCTACAGTTGTGCTGAAAAGTTTACATACCCCGGCAGAATTTTTGCTTTCTTGCCTTTTTTCAGAGAATATGAAAGTTGAAGATGAAATGGTCTCTAAAAGGCCTAAAGTTAAAGATGACACGTCTCCTTTGTATTTTAGCTAACGCTCAGCACGCTCATTGCTATCTAATTAACACTGCTAGTGATTATACTAAAGTAGATAATGACAACATTCAATAGCGCTTACGCAGGTGGTAAATTAACTTAAAATAACATTTTTGGCCTCGTTCGTATCTTCAGTTAACCATGCTTGAAACTGCTGAGGATATTCATTTACTTCACATAAGTGTATAGTACCACTTCCGCAGCACGACGCAAACTTTGCACTGTGACATTTTTTTTTCCAAAAGTGAGATGCACCGCAATCACTACACAAAACGTCTCACTTCCCCACGTGGTGTTCACTGGGTATATTCTCTGGATTTCTTGCTGCATACCTCGAAGGTGGTGGCAGTTTACGTCGACGGGCATTGTTGTTTTCAACTTCCGCAGGTGTCAAATTCCTTCTTCGTTGACGCCTGGTATATACTGTATATCAGCTTCCCTTCTATCTGTCACTCGGTTGATATAAACCTTGTGATATATCTCTGTCCTTATCAATCTGCTCAGGTATTCGTTGTTGATAACCAATCCTACAATTTTGTCAATATTGTTGTTGTCGATCAGCTACTGCATCGTTGTCCGGATTTTCCTGCGGCCTGTGAGATGGACCTGGTGACTCTTCTTGGCTCATTTTGTTTGGGAGAATGCGGATGCAATTAAATATACGTTTACCTTGGCTAAAGTGGTTGAATTACATAGAAAGTTCTGTGTGTCGTAATGTGGGGGGGCGGAGCCTCATGTGGTAATGTGGAGGGGCGGAGCCACGTGTGGTAATGTGTGGGGACGGAGCTTTGTGTGGTAATGTGGGGGGACGGAGCCTCGTGTGGTAATGTGGGGGAACGGAGCCTCGTGTGGTAATGTGGGGGAACAGAGCCTCGTGTGGTAATGTGTGGGGACGCAGCCTCGTGTCGTAATGTGTGGGGACGCAGCCTCTTGTGGTAATGTGCCAGGACAGAGCCTTGTATGGTAATGTGTGAGGACAGAGCCTCATGTGGTAATGTGTGGGGACAGAGCCTCGTGTGGTAATGTGGGGAGACGGAGCCTCGTGTGGGGATGGAGCCTCGTGTGGTAATGTGTTGGGACGGAGTCTCGTGTGGTAATGTGGGGGGACGGAGCCTCGTGTGGTAATGTGTGGGGACGGAGCCTCGTGTGGTAATGTGTGGGGATGTTGCCTCGTGTGGTAATGTGTGGGGATGGAGCTTCATGTGGTAATGTGGGGGGACGGAGCATCGTGTGGTAATGTGTGGGGATGGAGCCTCATGTGGTAATGTGGGGGGCTGGATTATGTGTGGTGATGTGGTGGGGGCGGGATTATGTGTGGTGATGTGGTGGGGGGCGGGATTATGTGTGTGATGTGGTGGGGGGTGGGATTATGTGTGGTGATGTGGTGGGGGCAGGATTATGTGTGGTGATGTGGTGGGGGCAGGATTATGTGTGGTGAAGTGGTGGGGGGGCGGGATTATATGTGGAGATGTGGTGGGGGCGGGATTGTGTGGTGAAGTGGTGGGGGGGCGGGATTGTGTGGTGATGTGGTGAGGGGGCGGGATTATGTGTGGTGATGTGGTGGGGGGTGGGATTATGTGTGGTGATGTGGTGGGGGTGGGATTATGTGTGATGTGGTGGGGGGCAGGATTATGTATGGTGATGTGGTGGGGGGCGGGATTATGTGTAATGATGAGGTGGGGGGCGGGATTATGTGTGGTGATGTGGTGGGGGCGGGATTATGTGTGGTAATGGGGTGGGGGACTTGATTATGTGTGGTGATGTGTTGGGGCGGGATTATGTGTGGTGATGTTGTGAGTGGGCGGGATTATGTGTTGTGATGTGGTGCGGATTGTGTGTGGTAATGTGGTGGGGGGCGGGATTGTGTGTGATAATGTCGTGGGGCGGGATTGTGTGTGGTGATGTGGTGCGGATTGTGTGTGGTAATGTGGTGGGGGGCGGGATTGTGTGTGGTAATGTCGTGGGGCGGGATTGTGTGTGGTAATGGGTTGGGGGCGGATTATGTGTGGTGATGTGGTGGGGGGCAGAGCTACTGTGCAGGGGGCGGGATTAGCGAGTAATCACGATGCCTTATATATATATATATATATATATATATATATATATATATATATATATATATATATATATATATATATATACTATATATATATATATATATATATATATATATATATATATATATATATATATATATATATATATATATATACACATATACAGCTCTGCCAAAAATTAAGAGACCACTGCAAAATTTTCAATTTGTCTGATATTTCTCTATATAGATATATTTTTGAGTAAAATTTAAATTGTTCATTTAGTCTATAAACTTCTGACAACATGTCTCTGAATTTCCAAGCAATAATGTTTCTATTTTTTTTCTGACAAAGTAAAATGGTCAAAATAGGGTGCAGGGGTGCATTCAGGGTGCAGGGTGCAGGGGTGCATTCGTGCACTATTGTACTATTGTACAAAAGTACTATTGTACTATTCGTGCACTATTATTCGTGTACTTTTATTCAAAGTAGTTTTTTCTAAGTATTCGGCAGTTATAACATGGCAGAATATAACAAGCATCTGTCTTCTCTTCATACAGGTAAACATATCATTCATTCTCTGAACTGAAATATCCTGCATATCTATTGCTCCATTCCCTGACAGCAATCAGCTTGGATGGTAAACATATCATTCATTCTCTGAACTGAAATATCCTGCATGTCTATTGCTCCATTCCCTGACAGCAATCAGCTTGGATGGTAAACATATCATTCATTCTCTGAACTGAAATATCCTGCATGTCTATTGCTCCATTCCCTGACAGCAATCAGCTTGGATGGTAAACATATCATTCATTCTCTGAACTGAAATATTCTGCATGTCTATTGCTCCATTCCCTGACAGCAAGCAGCTTGGATGGTATCTGACCAGTGTTGAGCGATACCGTCCGATACTTGAAAGTATCGGTATCGGAAAGTATCGGCCGATACCGTCACAGTATCGGAATCCAATCCGATACCGATACCCGATACCAATACAAGTCAATGGGACTCATGTATCGGACGGTATTCCTGATGGTTCCCAGGGTCTGAAGGAGAGGAAACTCTCCTTCAGGCCCTGGGAACCATATAAATGTGTAAAAGAAAGAATTAAAATAAAAAATATCGCTATACTCACCTGTCCGACGCAGCCGGGACTTCAGCGAGGGAACCGGCAGCGTTGTTTGTTTAAAAATCGCGCTATTACTTGGTTACGTGAATTCCCGGCTTGTGATTGGTCAGGTCGGCCATGTTGCCGGGACGCGGACCAATCACAGCAAGCCGTGACGAAATTACGTCACGGCTTGCTGTGATTGGTCCGCGTCCCGGCAATATGGCCGCCCTGACCAATCACAAGCCGGGACGTCACGGGAGGCTGGACACGCGCTCATTTTAAAATGGGCGCGTGTCCAGCCTCCCGTGACGTCACGGCTTGTGATTGGTTGCGCCGCGATCAACCAATCACAAGCCGGGAGGCTGGACGCGCTCATTTTGAAATGGGCGCGTGTCCAGCCTCCCGTGACGTCACGGCTTGTGATTGGTTGCGCCGCGATCAACCAATCACAAGCCGGGAGGCTGGACGCGCTCATTTTGAAATGGGCGCGTGTCCAGCCTCCCGGCTTGTGATTGGTTGACCGCGACGCAACCAATCACAAGCCGTGACGTCACGGGAGGCTGGTCACGCGCCCTTTTTAAAATGAGCGCGTTTCCAGCCTCCCGTGACGTCACGGCTTGTGATTGGTTAATGGCGGCCATGTTGCCGGGACGCGGACCAATCACAGCAAGCCGTGACGTATTTTCGTCACGGCTTGCTGTGATTGGTCCGCGGCCCGGCAACATGGCCGCCCTGACCAATCACAAGCCGGGACTTCGCGTAACCATGTAAAAGCGGGAATTTTAAACAAACAACGCTGCCGGTTCCTGCGCTGAGGTCCCGGCTGCGTCGGACAGGTGAGTATAGCGATATTTTTTATTTTAATTCTCTATTTTACACATTTTAACATTAATGTTGTTCCGATACCCGATACCCGATACCACAAGAGTATCGGAATCCCGGTATCGGAATTCCGATACAGCAAGTATCGGCCGATACCCGATACTTGCAGCATCGGAATGCTCAACACTATATCTGACCCATTCTATCTTCGGCATTGAATCCTGCATATATCTATATATGTTAGGGTACCGTCACACATTGAAATTTCCATCGCTACGACGTTACGATTCGTGACGTTCTAGCGATATCGTTACGATATCGCTGTGTCTGACACGCTACTGCGATCAGACACCCTGCTGAGAATCGTACGTCGTAGCAGATCGTTTGGAACTTTCTTTCGTCGCTTGATCACCCGCTGACATCGCTGGATCGTTGTGTGTGACAGCGATCCAGCGATGTCTTCGCTTGTAACCAGGGTAAACATCGGGTAACTAAGCGCAGGGCCGCGCTTAGTAACCCGATGTTTACCCTGGTTACAAGCGTAAACGTAAAAAAACAAACCGTACATACTCACCCGTCGGTGTCCTTCAGGTCCCTTGCCGTCTGCTTCCTGCTCTGAGTGCCGGCCGGAAAGTGAGAGCAGATCACAGCGGTGCTGCGCTCTGCTCTCACTGTACGGCTGCACTCAGAGCAGGAAGCAGACGGCAAGGGACCTGAAGGACACCGACGGGTGAGTATGTACGGTTTGTTTTTTTACGTTTACGCTGGTAACCAGGGTAAACATCGGGTTACTAAGCGCGGCCCTGCGCTTAGTTACCCGATGTTTACCCTGGTTACCCGGGGACTTCGGCATCGCTCCAGCGCCGTGATTGCACAGTATGACCGCAGTCTACGACGCTGGAGCGATGATTATACGACGCTGCGACGTCACGAATCGTGCCGTCGCAGCGATGAAAATTTCAATGTGTGACGGTACCCTTAGTCATGTTATTATGCATTTGTTTGTGTTTATAGATATTTAACTCACTTCTGCCTGTCCTCATGCAGAGAGATCACATAACTGTTTCAAAGGGGTTTATGATCCATGTAGACCTGGACATTTGTTTATCTGATCACTACATTTATTGTGTCCTGCTGTCTCAACTGAGTTAGATTGATTTGTAACAAGAGGGGGAAAAACACCCCAAAAAAAAAAAAAAAAGTGAGATCTAAGAGCTAGCCTTCTATAAATGTAGACATAGTTTGGGGGTGCATTTGTGCACTATTATTCGTCTACTTTTATTCAAAGTATTTTTTTCTAAGTATTCGGCAGTTATAACATGGCAGTTAGACAGGGCAGGAGACAGGTAAGACAATCTAAACCTATTCCCTATACACTTGAAACAGAACAAATACTCACTATATGTATCTGTATAATCTATATCCTGGCTGCTGCATTAACTCACATTCACCGTCCTTGCATAAACTCTTTACACTCCATCCATATCGGCCCCTCTGTCCTTGCCTCTCCTATGTATAGCACTTATGCTCTGTTCACATTGCTTAACAGCGCAGATCCATTTAGTCCCACCATCCAACACAAGAGACGCTCTCACAAATCACTTAACCATCTGCTCACTCTTTCTATCCTCCTTCTCCTAGTTGCTGGAGACATCTCTCCAAACCCCGGCCCCCCATGTTATAGCCAGTTAAACCTCCCAACTGCTACACCCAGAAACCCCTCTAACCTTATTAACATTCCATGCATGCCTTCTGTCTCTTTCATTTGTACCCTTTGGAATTCTCACTCTGTGTGTAATAAACTATCCTTCATTCATGACTTTTTCCTTTCTAACTCGCTTAATCTCCTGGCTCTTACTGAAACCTGGATCCAGCAGTCAGACACCACTGCTGCTGCTGCTCTTTCATATGGTGGACTACACTTTTCTCATACCCCAAGATCAGACAACAGAGCAGTTGGAGGCGTTGGTCTGCTCCTTTCACCCAAATGTACCTTCCAAGTTATCCCCCAAGTACCCTCACTTGTATTCCCTTCCTTTGAGGTCCATGCTGTCAGACTCTAAGTCCCCTTCTCCATGCGAGGGCGGTGGTGTATCGTCCTCGCGGCCCCGCTCATCAGTTCCTGGATCACTTTGCCACCTGGCTTCCACACTTTCTCTCCTGTGACACCCCCACCCTTATCATGGGTGATTTTAACATCCCCATTGCTTCTCCCCTCTCCCCATCTGCTTCTCACCTTTTATCTCTAACCTCCTCTTTCGGCCTCTCGCAGCATACTAACTCTCCAACACATGAAGATGGAAACTCCCTTGACTTGGTCTTCTCCCGGCTTTGCTCAGTGGATGATTTCACAAACTCCCCTCTCCCGCTCTCTGACCACAACCTTCTTTCATTCTCTATCAAGAACTGCCACCCCGCTCAGGTCACCCCCACTTTCCACACTTATAGAAACATACAGGCCATTAACACCCAGAAACTTATGAAGAACTTGCAGTCCTCATTGGCCCCAATCTTCTCCATCTCATGTCCTGATTGTGCTCTGAAGCATTACAATGAAACCCTGCAAAGTGCCCTGGATGAAGCGGCACCTCCTATACATAGAACAACTCGGCACAGACGGCGACAACCGTGGCACACGCTGCAAACACGTTTCCTGCAGCGGTGCTCCAGGTGCGCCGAACGTCTGTGGAGAAAATCTAATCTACCCGAAGATTTCATCCATTATAAGTTCATGCTAAAAACATACAACTCTGCCCTTCACCTCTCCAAACAAACCTATTTCAACACCCTCATCACCTCGCTGTCAAATAACTCTAAACGTCTCTTTGACACTTTCCAGTCCCTACTCAACCTGAGAGAGCAGGCCCCAACCACAGATCTCTGCGCTGACGATCTGGCCAATTACTTCAAAGAAAAAATTGACCACATTCGACAGGAAGTCATCTCCCAATCTCTTCATACCATGCACTGTCCTCCCTCCCCCACTGCATCTAGTTTACTCTCTGACTTTGAACCAGTTACAGAAGAAGTAAGCAAGCTACTTGCATCTTCTCATCCGACCACTTGCACCAGTGACCCCATTCCGTCACATCTCCTCCAGTCCCTTTCCCCGGCTGTCACCTCTCACCTAACAAAAATATTCAACCTTTCCCTCACTTCCGGTATTTTTCCCTCCTCATTTAAGCATGCCATCATACATACATTACTTAAAAAACCCTCCCTTGACCAAAATTGTGCCCCTAATTATAGACCTGTCTCTAATCTTCCCTTCATCTCTAAACTCCTCGAATGCCTGGTCCACTCAGGTCTTACCCGCTATCTCTCAGATAACTCTCTTCTTGACCCTCTTCAATCTGGCTTCAGCTCTTTACACTCTACAGAAACTGCCCTCACTAAAGTCTCTAATGACCTACTAACAGCTAAATCTAATGGTCACTACCCCATGCTAATTCTCTTGGATCTCTCCGCAGCATTCGACACTGTGGATCATCAGCTCCTCCTCACTATGCTCCGCTCCATCGGCCTCAAGGATACCATTCTCTCTTGGTTCTCCTCCTATCTCTCTGACCGATCCTTCACTGTATGTTTTGCTAGTTACTCCTCCTCTCACCTTCCCCTTACTGTTGGGGTTCCTCAAGGATCAGTCCTAGGCCTCCTCCTCAAATCTTTGTATACTGCCCCTATTGGACAAACAATCAGTAGATTTGGTTTCCAGTACCATCTCTATGCTGACGACACCCAATTATACACCTCTTCTCCTGTTATCACGCCGACCTTTTTAGAAAACACCAGTGATTGTCTTACCGCTGTCTCTACCATCATGTCCTCCCTCTATCAGAAACTGAACCTGTCAAAAACTGAACTCCTCGTGTTCTCTCCCTCTACTAACCTACCTTTGCCTGACATTGCCATCTCCGTGTGTGGTTCCACCATTACTCCAAAGCAACATGCCCGCTGCCTTGGGGTCATCCTTGATTCTGAGCTTTCTTTCACCCCCTACATCCGATCACTGGCTTGCTCTTCTTATCTGCATCTCAAAAACATTTCTAGAATTTGCCCTTTTCTTACTTTCGACTCTGCAAAAACTCTTAATGTCTCACTTATTCATTCTCGTCTGGACTATTGTAACTCTCTACTAATCGGCCTCCCTCTTAACTCTCCCTGCTCCAATCTGTCCTGAATGCTGCAGCCAGGATCATATTCCTCACCAACCGTTACACCGATGCCTCTACCTTGTGCCAGTCATTACACTGGCTACCCATCCACTCCAGAATCCAGTACAAAACTACTACCCTCATCCACAAAGCACTCCATGGCTCAGCACCACCCTACATCTCCTCTCTGGTCTTAGTCTACCACCCTACCCGTGCCCTCCGCTCCGCTAATGACCTCAGGTTAGCATCCTCAATAATCAGAACCTCCCACTCCCGTCTCCAAGACTTTACACGTGCTGCGCCGATTCTTTGGAATGCATTACCTAGGTTAATACGATTAATCCCCAATCCCCACAGTTTTAAGCGTGCCCTAAAAACTAATTTGTTCAGACTGGCCTACCACCTCAATGCATTAACCTAACCATCCCTGTGTGGCCCATTCAAAAAAACAAACAAAAAAAAACAATCAGGTTCCTCGCATCATGTTCTCATACACTTTATGCAGTTAATAGCCCTCTGTGTCTGTACTGCTACATACTTAGGCAGTTAACTGGTTCATGCAGCTTTACATGAACACCCGAGCCTTACACTATGGCTGGTCCAAATAACTAAAGCAATTGTTACCATGCACCTCTCGTGTCTCCCCTTTTCCTCATAGTTTGTAAGCTTGCGAGCAGGGCCCTCATTCCTATTGGTATCTGTTTTGAACTGTGATTTATGTTATACTGTAATGTCTATTGTCTGTACAAGTCTCCTCTATAATTTGTAAAGCGCTGCGGAATATGTAGGCGCTATATAAATAAAAATTATTATTATTATTATAAAATAAAAAAAACCCACTGCTTTAAAGGGCCACTGTCACCCCCCTCCAGCCGTTATAAACTAAAAGAGCCACCTTGTGCAGCAGTAATGCTGCAGTCTAACAAGGTGGCTCTTTTACTTTTTGATTCAGTTATTCCCTCAATAAAGCGTTTTAAAATTTGCCCTAACTACCTGTCTGTAGACCTGGAGGCGGTCCGAAGCTTCCTCGGTGAATCTCCCAATGGCCGTCACTCTTCTCTACTGGGGATGTGGTCGCCGCCCCCTGAGCGCTGTTTCTTCTTAAATCCGGCGCCTGCGCGGTGCGTGCCTGCCTGGGGCAGGCGCAGTCTTCATTGTCGGTCATAGGTCAGATGCAGGGTGCCTGACTGTGCCTGTGCGGGCAGTGCGGCCACCCTGTTGCTGAATACAGCAAGCCTCTGCCGTCTGTTCTGCACCAGCTGCAGGAAAACTACATTTCCCAGCGTCCCCCGATAGACCTGGCAGTCAGGGCATGCTGGGAGTTGTAGTTTTCCAGCTGCTGGAGCGCAGTGACGTCCATGGAGCCTGTACAGCGCTGGATAACACCGTACAGCGCTAGATAACACCGCACCGCGCCCGGAGGAGCCTGAAGACAGCGGCCACCACTGGGGTAACAGCTCCACCGCCGCCGCTGTCAGGAGCCCGAGCGCAGAGCGGTGACGTCACTCATTGAGAAGCCTGCAGGAAAAACTACATAAAGTGCGCAGAGTGCTGCTGTGAATACCAACTGACAATAGGGAATGCCGCGATGACAGGCGGTGCCGGCACATCTTACCGGCCTACGAAGTTTTCCAGCACGGAACTCTTGCCAGTGCTCTGCCCTCCAACCACTGCTATCTGGGGCTGGGGTTCAGACGCTCCCCCAGCTCCCCCGCCTTCCAGCGTTGTAATTTACGGCTGCTTCATTCCAAACGCTGGCAAGGAAACCTGTATATTACGGCAACGCTGGAAGGCGGGGGACCGGGGGAGCGTCTGAACAGCACAGTGTGCATGCCCAGGAACCCCAGCCCCGCACTGTGCATAATGAATAACACAGTGCGGGGCTGGGATTCAGCAACAGGGTGGCCGCACTGCCGGCACAGGCACAGTCAGGCACCCTGCATCTGAGCTGTGACTGACAATGAAGACTGCGCAGGCCCCAGGCAGGCACGCACAGCGCAGGCGCCGGATTTAAGAAGAAACAGCGCGCAGGGGTGGCGACCACATCCCCAGAAGAGAAGAGTGACGGCCGTTGGGAGATTCACCGAGGAAGCTTTGGACCGCCTCCAGGTCTAAGGACAGGTTATTTTCTACAAATTTTAAAACGCTTTATTGAGGGAATAACTGAATCAAAAACTAAAAGAGCCACCTTGTTAGACTGCAGCATTACTGCTGCACAAGGTGGCTCTTTTAGTTTATAACGGCTGGAGGGGGGTGACAGTGGCCCTTTAAAGGGAACCTGTCACCACGTTTTTGGAAGATGGGATAAAAATAGCGTTAAATAGGGGCAGAGGTGGGCGTTACATTAGAGTGTTTGTTATGCGTTTATTACCCACCTAAGTTGCCGAAATACCTTTGCAAAGTCTCCGTTTTCGCCTGTCAATCAGGCTGGTCTGGTCAGATGGGCGTGGTGTCTTCCCCCAGATCTTGTTTAGTTTTCCGTTGGTGGCGTAGTGGTGTGCGCATGCCCAAGGTCCCGAATCCTCTGCCAGGGGATTTCAAAGAGCGCGGTGTCCGTTATTGCATTGGTGATCGGTGGGCGCGGCCATCTTCCTTTGGCCGCGCGTGCGCAGAAGCGGCGCTCTGCTTGCCGCGGCTTCAGGAAAATGGCCGCCGCGATATCCATCTGCGCACGCGCGGCATCCCGCGGCCATTTTCCTGATGCCGCGGCCAGCAGAGCGCCGCTTCTGCGCACGCGCGGCCAAAGGAAGATGGCCGCGCCCACCGATCACCAATGCAATAACGGACACCGCGCTCTTTGAAATCCCCTGGCAGAGGATTCGGGACCTTGGGCATGCGCACACCACTACGCCACCAACGGAAAACTACGCAAAATCTGGGGGAAGACAACGCCCATCTGACCAGACTAGCCTGATTGACAGGCGAAAACGGAGACTTTGCAAAGGTATTTCGGCAACTTAGGTGGGTAATAAACGCATAACAAACACACTAATGTAACGCCCACCTCTGCCCCTATTTAACGCTATTTTTATCCCATCTTCCAAATACATGGTGACAGGTTCCCTTTAATACCTCAAGTAATGGAAAGAAAACAAGTTTATAATCATTTAGAAACAACAGTACTAATGTTTTAACTCACGAAGAGTTCAGAAATCAATACTTTGTGGAAGAAGCATGATTTATAATCACAGCTTTCATGCGTGTTGGCATGCTTTCCACCAGTCTTTCACACTGCTCCTGGTGCAAAAATGTAAGCAGTTCTTCTTAATTTGATGGCTTGTGACTATCCATCATCCTCTTGATTGCATTCCAGAGGTTTTCAATGGGGTTCAGGTCTGGAGATTGGGCTACTCATGACAGGGTTTTGATGTGGTGGTCTCTTAATTTTTGTCAGAGCTGCATATATATCTAATATATAAAGCTGAATGTGTGTGTGTATGTATGTGTGTATGTGTGTATGTATGTCTGGGATTGGCATCTGAACCGTCGCAGCTACAGCCACAAAATTTTGCACAGTCACACGTCTGGACCCCGAGAGCATCATAGGCTATATTGTGAGGTGAAATTTTAACCCCGCGCTTTCCAATTCACCAAACAATTTTGCCCCTATCTACATAATGGGGAAAATGCGAAAGGAAAAGTGTTGGAGGCGTCGCAGCTACAGGCACA
The DNA here is from genome assembly GCF_051348905.1 of Ranitomeya variabilis. Taxonomy (NCBI): domain Eukaryota; kingdom Metazoa; phylum Chordata; class Amphibia; order Anura; family Dendrobatidae; genus Ranitomeya; species Ranitomeya variabilis. The sequence continues at coordinate 915,835,816 of NC_135233.1, read as the reverse complement.
AAATTTTGCACAGTCACACGTCTGGACCCTGAGAGCGTCAAAGCTATGTTGTGAGGTGAAATTTTAACCCCGCGCTTTCCAATTCACCAAACAATTTTGCCCCTATCTACATAATGGGGAAAAAATGAAAGGAAAAATGTTGGAGGCAAATTAACAGCTGCCAGATGTGAACAAGGGGGACTTAAAGAATGAGAGCGATGGCGCCAAAGAGTATATACTGTACAGTTGCTAAGGTGGGGCCCCGACATGGGATAATCACCACACCACCACGGGGATATGAACACACACACAAAATGCGCCACACACTACCACGTGCTCGAACACATATACCACCCTCAGCACACATTTCACCACACATACACCAACCTCGCCACATAAAAGTTGAAACACAAAAGTCGCCGCTCAAAACTCGCCACGCGCAAAACTCTCCACATGCAAAACTCGCCACACGTGCAAAACTCACCTCATGGAAAACTCGCCACACGCAAAACTTGCACACACGGAAAAATTGCCACATGCACAAAAGTTGCAACACATGCAAAAGTTGCCTCACACAAAACTTGCACATACTCAAAAGGCACCACATATAAAACTCGCCACGCGCAAAACTCGCCATGCGCAAAACTTGCTGCACACAACTTACTACACTAACCTGTCACATGCAACTCGACACACAAACAGTTGCTACACGCATGTCGCCACACAAAACTCATCTCACAAAAGTCGCTACATGCATGTCGCCACACGCAACTCAACACACAACTTGACACACGAAACTCGCCCTAAAACACACACAAGTCTGGTATTATCCTTCAAAAATAAAAATCTGATTAATAAGCTGACAAACTACAAGAGCAACAAATGTACCATATAGGAATCTGGCAGCTGTCAGTCACATGACCAGTCTATTATGTGTATGTGTGAGCTAATATATACTGCCAGGGGGTGGGCTTACTGTTGGCTGGGGATTTATCAGGCTGCCAATTTAGCTTACAAATACTGAGATAAAAATACTGACCAAATAACGTGTGAACGAGGTCTAATACAGGAGGAGATGACATACAGATATATACTATATACAGGAGGAGATGACACACAGGTATATACTATTTACAGGGGAGATGACACACAGGTATATACTATATGCAGGAGGAGATGACACACATATATATACTATATACAGGAGAGATGACACACAGGTATATACTATATAGAGGAGGAGATGACATACAGGTACATACTACATACAGCAGGAGATGACATACAGGTATATACTATATACAGAAGGAGATGACACACAGGTATATACTATATACAGGAGCAGATTACCTACAGGTATATAGTATATACAGGAGGAGATGACATACAGGTATATGCTATATACAGGAGGAGATGACACACAGATATATACTATATATAGGTGAGATGACACACAGGTATATACTATATACAGGAGGAGATTACATACAGGTATATACTATATATAGGAGGAGATGACATACAGGTATATACTATATACAGGAGATGACATACAGGTGTATACTATATATAAGGGAGATGTATACTATATATAAGGGAGATGACAAACATGTATATACTGAGGTGAAAATGAGAGGTGTGAGGTGAAAATGAAAAGGTGTGAGTGCAAAATGAGAGGAGTGAGGGAAAATAGTGGAGTGATCGGAAAATGACAGATGTGAGGTCGAAATGACAAGTGTTAGGGGGGAATGAGAGGAGTGAGGGGGAAAATGAGAGGTGTGAGGGAGAAAATGAGAGATGTGAGGGGGGAAATGAAAGACGTGATGGGGAAAATGAGAGGTGTGATGGGAAAATAAGAGAAGTGAGGTGCTATAACTAACCACAGATATTTACTATGCCCAGGCAATGCCGGGCTCTTCAGCTAGCTTAGATTTACAATCTCCATGCTTTTCTCATGGTCAAATTTATGTGGCCTGTTCAAGAGTTGGAACAGCCAAAAATCTGTTTGTCTTTGCACCTGAAGGAAAAACTAAGAATGTCGTTTATCAAAAGGCTCTCGAATAAGTAGTAGAAGATTACTTCACATTACTTGGCCAATTTAGTTAAATCTGTGTGGAATATCTCTGGTGTTGAAATATATGTTGTAAAATGCTTCTATTAGCTTAGTTTTTGCCTTTTAATAATTACATTTCTATCTATTTGTTTTGTGTTTTTTTTGTGCAGAATAAATTTTTGTTAACATTCTATTTTGCTAACAGCAGTTATTACCCCGGGCGGGTAGTACAGCTAGTATATATATATATATATATATATATATATATATATATATATATATATATATATATATATATACATATATATGTATATATATATATGTATATATATATATATATATATATATATATATATATATATATATATATATATACACATATATATATATATATATATATATATATATATATATATATACACTGCGTGCAGAATTATTAGGCAAGTTGTATTTTAGAGGATTATTTTTATTATTGATCAACAACTATGTTCTCAATCAACCCAAAAGACTCATAAATATCAAAGCTTAATATTTTTGGAAGTTGGAGTGTTTTTTTTTTAGATTTGTATATCTTAGGAGGATATCTGCTTGTGCAGATAACTATTACTGTGCAGAATTATTAGGAAACTTAGTAAAAACCAAATATATTCCCATCTCACTTGTTTATTTTCACCAGATAAACCAATATAACTGCACAACATTTAGAAATAAACATGTCTGACATGCAATAACAAAACCCCAAAAAATTAGTGACCAATATAGCCACCTTTCTTTATGATAACACTCAACAGCCTTCCATCCATAGATTCTGTCAGTTGCTTGATCTGTTTACGATCAACATTGCGTGCAGCAGCCACCACAGCCTCCCAGACACTGTTCTGAGAGGTGTACTGTTTTCCCTCCCTGTAGATCTCACATTTTATGAGGGACCACAGGTTCTCTATGGGGTTCAGATCAGGTGAACAAGGGGGCCATGTCATTATTTTTTCTTCTTTGAGACCTTTACTGGCCAGCCACGCTGTGGAGTAGTTGGAGGCATGAGATAGAGCATTGTCCTGCATGAAAATCATGTTTTTCTTGAACAATACCGACTTCTCCCTGTACCACTGCTTGAAGAAGTTGTCTTCCAGAAACTGGCAGTAGGTCTGGGAGTTGAGCTGCACTCCATCATCAACCCTCGCAAAGGTCCCACAAGATCATCTTTGATGATACCAGCCCATACCAGTACCTCACCTCCACCTTGCTGGCGTCTGAGTCGGAGTGGAGCTCTCTGCCCTTTACTGATCAAGCCTCTGGCCCATCCATCTGGCCCATCAAGAGTCACTCTCATTTCACCAGTCCATAAAACCTTTGAAAAGTCAGTTTTAAGATATTTCTTGGCCCAGTCTTTACAGTCTTTTATCTTATGTTTCTTGTTCAAAGGTGGTCGTTTTTCAGCCTTCCTTACCTTGGCCATGTCCCCGAGTATCGCACACCTTGTGCTTTTTGATACTCCAGTAACGTTGCATCTCTGAAATATGGCAAAACTGGTGGCAAATGGCATCTTGGCAGCTTCACACTTGATTTTCCTCAATTCATGGGCAGTTATTTTGCGCCTTTTTGCCCAACACGCTTTGTGCGACCCTATTGGCTATTTGCCATGAATCGCTTGATTGTTCAGTGATCACGCTCCAAAAGTTTGGCAATTTCAACACTGCTGCATCCCTCTGCAAGACATCTCACAATTTTGCACTTTTCAGAGCCCGTCTTATCTCTCTTCTGACCCATTTTGCCAAAGGAAACAAAAATGCCTAATAATTAAGCACACCTTATATAGGGTTTTGATGTCTTTAGACAACACCCCTCCTCATTACAGAGATGCACATCACCTGATTTACTTAATTGGTAGTTGGCTCTCATGCCTGAACGGCTTAGAGTAGGACAACATGTATAAAAAGTATAAAAAAAAAACTTGCCTAATAATTCTGCACGCAGTGTATATATATATATATATATATATATATATATATATATATATATATATATATATATATATATATATATATATATATGTATTTTAAAAACAACAAAGAAGGAAATGGGCCGATGCAAAAGTTTAAGCACCCATGGAGATTTGTGTGGTCAGATAGCTTTGACCAAGGTTTTAGACCTTAATTAGCTTGTTAAGGTTATGGCTGCTTGTTCACTATCATTGTTAGGAAAGGCCACATGGTGCAAATTTCCCAGCTTAATAAAAAAACAGCCTTCTCTAACCTTGTGCTCAAAAACAGCAGCCATGGGTTCTAAGAAGCTGCCTAGCTCTCTGAAAATGAAAATGGTGGAGACCCACAAAGCAGGAGAAGGCTGTAAGAAGATAATAAAGCATTTTCAAGTTGTCCGTTCCTCATTTCAAAATGTAATTAAGACATAGCAATTAACAGGAATAGTGGAAGTCAAGATAAAAGTCTGGAAGACCAAGCAAAATATCAGTGAGAATTGCTTGTAAGATTGCTAGAGAGGTAAATCTGTACCCCCGCTTGAATGCAAAAGACCTTCAGAAAGATTTAGCAAACTCTGAAGTTGTGGTACATTTTTCTTAGTTCAGAGACACCTGCACAAATATGGCCTTCATGGAAGAGACATCAGAAGAAAACCTCTCCTACATCCTCATCAGAAATATTGTTATTATTATTCATTTTTATATTGCCATTTATTCCGTGAGGCTTTACATGTGAAAAAAGGGGCATACAAAGAAAAGTACAATCAAAGTGAGCAATATAATGCACACACAAGTACAGAAGGAGAGAGGGCCCTGCCCGCGAGGGCTCACAGTCTACAGGGGATGGGTGAGGATACAGTAGGAGAGGGAAATATGCAAAAGAACATCTAAACAAGTCTGATACATTTAAGGAACAAGTCCTGTGTACCAATAAGGCTAAAATAGAACTCTTTGGCCACTAAGATCAAAGATACATGTGGAGAAAAAAGGGTACAGAATTTCAGGAAAAGAACTCCTCGCCAACCTTTAAGCATAGGGATGGATTGTTGCAGACAAAGGCACGGGGAACATTTCACGGGTAGAGGGAGGAACGGATTAAAAAAAATGTCAACAAATTTTTGATGCAAACATAACACCATCTGCAAAAAAGGTTAAGTTAAAAACATGATGCTTCTACAAATGGATAATGATCCTAAACACACATTAAGATTCACAATAGACTACCTCAAATCTGAGGCTAAACCTCAAAATAGCAGTGAATGCAAGAAGACCCAGGAATCTCACAGAACTGGAAGAATTTTCCAAGGAAAAATTTATGAAAATCCCTCAAACAAAAAGTTTGATAGTTACAAAATGGGGTACCACCAGGTACTAAACTTTGCATCGGTCCATTTTCCTTTTTGTCATTTTTTAAATATATAAATATAAAAGATGAACTTTTTTGTGCCTAAATACAAAGGAAATGTGTCATCTTTAACTGTAGGCCTTTCAGAGATCATTTCATCCTCAACTTGCTTAACTGTTCACAATAACAGTAATTATGACTCCATTGTGTGCAAACTTTTACATACCACATATATATATATATATATATATATATATATATATATATATATACACACACACACACACACACACACACACACACACACACACACACACACACACACACACACACACGCACACACGCAAAAGAAAACAGCACCCTGTGACAACTTGCACCTGTTCACATTTTATTTGTTCCGTTTGAAGGCTCAGGTCGCTTTTTTTGTATTGTACTCCTTTTCTGACTGACCACTCCTTCCATTCCCCTAGGGCTGTTTTAAATTTGTGCTGGATCCTAACTGAGCTATAAGTTTATAGACTTTTAGCCTAGGAGTTTATCAAGCAACTGCTTAATTTCATTCTTACAAGAAATTGCTTCATCTTTAATGGGAGGTACTTCCGCCAGCTCAGGAGCACAGCGATAGGGAGCCCATGTGACTCCACATATGCTAATTTGTTCCTGGGCTGGTGGGAGGAAACTGTCATTTTTGGAGAGGAGGATAGCTGGTGGTAATCCTCCATTACCTTCTGGGCCAGATACATTGATGACATTTTGATTTTTTGGTCTGGCACAAACGTTGATTTCCATCACTTTGTGGAAGAGATTAACATTAACACCATTGGAATGAGACTTTTGTCTGTGGCCATAATCATAAAATTACTTTCCTTGATTTAACCATCTCCAAAAATCAGGATGGGGGAGTAAACACGTGTACCTTCCGTAAGTCGACCGCAACTAATAGTCTGTTACAATGGAAAAGCCACCATCCATTTCCTCTAAAGAAGGGGATACCTAAAGGACAGTTCCTCCGTATTAGGTGGAACTGTTCTGATATTGGAGTTTTTAAAAAACAGGCAGGAGATCTCCTTCATAGATTTAGAAAGAGGGGCTAGCCTAGCAGCATTTTTCGTAAACCCTATGAGGAGGCACTTAGTCAAGATAGATCTTCTCCCCTTAGGGAGAAGACTCGACCTGAGGTCGCTTCCAATGTTGTTAGGTTAATTGGTACCTATGATAATCAAGCTGATTACCAAAAAATCACCAGATTATCAAAAAACACTGGAGTGTGTTATTGGCGGACCCAAACCTTAACAACTTGATAGCACCGAGGCCCAACATTACCAATAGAAGAGGAAGATCTATAGGGGATAGGTTGGTACACCTATCAGAGACCCACAAGGGGCTGGTGTCTGGCTAGACAGGAGACCAATTGGTTTCTTTAGGTTATTAGAAAGGTACCAGCAAGATAATAATATCCAACTATTTAGAATTACTCATATATACATTACATAAAAAGGAGAACCAAGAGTTTACTAAATATACCATTTATTACATCCAAAAGATTTTATACATAATAAAAATGGATATTTGTATATCAAATACGTCCTATGTGAACTACCCAGGTGAGTTAAACCGATCAAAGGTCCACAGAGGATAACCAAATATTATGAAGCAGGCTATTACAATACAAAAACATTTGGTAGCGACTCTATCTTTTCTATCTGAAATATCTGTCACACACTACAGTTACATGCACATTAAAAGAGACCGCATACCATACTGCTCTATTTCTGTTACATACTCCAGCCTGCTTCCATATGAATAATTAGTAGTAATAATTACCCATTTCGCGTGCTTTCAAACAGCCTCGCTCAGACGCCCCCTGAGGAAGCGAGGCTGTTTGAAAGCACGCGAAACGCGCGTTGGGGTGATCGGGGTCCTCACAGGAGTCCTCACAGAAGTTGTAACCAACTATGGGTAATTATTACTACTAATTATTCATATGGAAGCAGGCTGGAGTATGTAACAGAAATAGAGCAGTATGGTATGCGGTCTCTTTTAATGTGCATGTAACTGTAGTGTGTGACAGATATTTCAGATAGAAAAGATAGAGTCGCTACCAAATGTTTTTGTATTGTAATAGCCTGCTTCATAATATTTGGTTATCCTCTGTGGACCTTTGATCGGTTTAACTCACCTGGGTAGTTCACATAGGACGTATTTGATATACAAATATCCATTTTTATTATGTATAAAATCTTTTGGATGTAATAAATGGTATATTTAGTAAACTCTTGGTTCTCCTTTTTATGTAATGGTTTCTTTAGGTGCAGTAACTGCACGAGGTGTGGTACTATGTCACAATGTAAAGAATTCTACAGTGCGACTAACGGCAAAAGATTTTACATTAGGAATTTTGGCAATTGTAGATCCATGGGGCGTGTGTACAAAGCCAAGTGTACGTGCCTCATGGACTACATTGGTAAAACAAGGAGGGAACTAAGGGTTAGGGTCAGGGAACATCTCTGCGACATAAGAAATAAGCGGGACACCCCCATTGCTCACTATATTAATCTCTCACATGTCGGATGCATTGATGAAATTTCATTCTCCATGACTGAACTGGTTAAACCTAGGGTTAGAGGGGGTGATTTTGACAAACCTATCCTGAAACGTGAGACAGAATGGATATTCAGGATGCAATCTTTATCACCCAAGGACTCAATGAGTGCCTCTTGTATACTTGTTTTATCTAATTCATTCATGTTCTGTTTACCCCATTAGTATATCTGTTTGAGGAGATAAAATTGGTATCCCTTGTCCTACATTTTTTATGGGTATATTTTATGATGAACTTCGTAGTTATATTTTCCAACGTTATTTCGCTGGTTATCTATCATTGGGAATTTATTTTTCTGTATCGCTATTTTTTATCAGTGTATATCAATTGTCTCTCTTCTGTTCATCATCTAACTAGGAATTCTTGAAAAGATTAAAAATATGAATTATCTTAATTTATGGTATTTATGCCTGGTCAGCAGCGCGTTCTTATATTTTACTGGTATTTATGTTATTCATTAATAAGGAGTGCTAGTTAATCATTATATTACATACAACTCTGCGTCCAGTGCAGATTCTTTTGCGCATGCTCGGGGGTATACCAATGCATTCCAGCTTGAAACGCACTACTCCGCAAATGACCGGAAGGGCATTAGAGGAAGTAGGTTTGATTCCTTGCGTTCCACTATGGAATGCATTACAGCATGTTACGCCAGATACTGTTTACTACCGCCCTCAAATTACATGCATTTTGAGAGCGCATTCACTGATTGCTATGGTGGAATAATATGACCGGACCTATGGAGAGACCCAATGCTTCTTTCAGTGGGTGCTGTATTCGCATTGGTGATTGGCTCCCTGATTTGTTTGGCCGGGTGTTTAAAATTGCCTGACATAGGCTGTTTAGGTATGCTTCCTCTATCGGGGCAGCTCATATCTGTGGCATAGCATAGTTCATATCAGGCCTCCTGATGAACCGCATGGATGGGGAAACGCATTGAGGCAAAGCCTTCTAGATGGGATAAGTTCCCTCCCTCTCTTTGTCCAACCCTTTTATTTATTATGTGAACCCTATCAGTGATTATTTATTTATTTGGTTATACATGTGATATGGGCCTTGCATCTCTATATGGCCATTTTTTTGAAGGGGTTATACCTAATTGTTGATCCACAAGGATATCATGTTTTGTGGGTTTTGTTTTCCAATAGAGAGATATTAAGTTTCTGAATTCATATTTATGCTCTTAGTATACCCTAAGGTTTTTTAGATATGTACCCTAATGTTTTTTCTTTGTGAAATACCTCCCTGCATATGCAGTGTGTCCGTAAAGTCATGTTGAACTTTTATAGTTTACATTTTGGCACCCTTTCTCCGGCCCAATCATATCAGATCTGTTCATGGGGAGAGACAAGAACCATTCAAACAACACCAACTCATTTAGGCTGGGGTCACACTGGCGTTTTAAACGGCCGAGTGCAATGCGATAAAAAATCGCATTGCACTCGGACCAATGTTCAGCTATGGGGCAGCTCCCAGCAGCCGACTTTTTGTCGGCCGTTTTCTTCGGTCCGAGACAATCGCAGCATGCTGCGATTGTCTCGGACCGAGGAAAACTCTGGGCTCACTCGCACCCATATAAGCCTATGGGTGCGAGTGAGACAGCGCACACCACTCGGATATCATCCGAGTGACGTGCGTTAAAAGCGGACCCCAGCAATGGAGGAGATGGAGAAATTCATTTCTCCGCCTCCTCCGCAGATGTGCTCCGATCCTCCCTGTGCGAGAGAATCGGAGCACAGACGCATGACACTCGGCTCCTGCTCTGCTGCGAGCAGGAACCGAGGGTCATTAGCATATCGCATCCGATGCTCTCGCATCGGATGCAATACGCTAGTGTGACCCCGGCCTTAAGCTGTTGCTGAGCCCCAAGTCAAATTAAGGGTATGTGCACACGTTCAGGTTTTTTCGCGTTTTTTTCACGATAAAAACGCTATAAAAACTCATTAAAACGCATACATTATGCATCCTATCATTTAGAATGCATTCTGCATGTTTTGTGCACATGGTGCGTTTTTTTCCACACAAAAAAAAACGCATCGCGGTAAAAAAAGCAGCATGTTCATTAATTTTGCAGATTTTCCATGTTTTTCCCGCAATTCTATGCATTTGGGAAAAAACGCGCCAAAAACGCACAAAAAACACATCAAAAACGCGAAAAAAAAAGGCATGCGGATTTCAGGCAGAAATGTCCGGTTTTTGTCAGGAAAATTTCTGCTAGAAATCCTGACGTGTGCACATAGCCTAACCCCTGATAAACTGAACTCTGATTAATACACTGCCAGGTCTGTGACATCATGCAACCACAAGCTTATGCTATCGTTTGGATGTGTGTAGGGCAACAAATGGAGCCCATATCGAACGGCACTGAATACGTATGAGACTGGGAGTTTTTCTTTTATTTGAAGCAGATTCTACATTTCTGTTGTTTTTTTGCTGCTTTCCAGTGACTGATCAAAAGTGCACAATGAATTTATGGACACTCTGTAAATATTTCTTTATTTCATCTCTTTTTTAAAACGATATGTTTTCCCACCTGCATTAGTACAGGCTCTATTAAGGACCGATTGATACAGACGCCACGGAGTGGGGGCACCAAACAATCGTTTCTTTCTAGGGTGCCAACCTCCACAACCAGGCAGGGTTCATATAGGGCTTGACCAGGGTTACTCAGAATACTTTATCTTAGGGTATCAATCTATGTATTTGATATTCTTTTGAACACATATTTTTTGTTGGGTTGGTGATTTTTAATATTTAACAATTAATAAAATCTAGCTTTTTAAGGGAATATATGTTGCACATAAATTGTTTTTCCCTAGTCTAAGGATGTTTTTTTGATTACTGTTTTAGCCTAGGAGAGGCATGTTTGATAAGTATTAGGCTAGGGTCCAATAGAAGAAAAGTACACTTTGTTGCGGCTGATGGGCTGTCTTGAATAAGCCATTTTGTGTGCCTTTATTTTATACGTGATTTTGTATAAAGCAGTAATGCAATCCAAATTTTGTGTATTCAATTTGTTCATAGATCTTAGTGCTTACAGAGTTCTGATGCAGTCATAGCAGTTTGTACCTGCTCACATTTTCTTTATTCTGTTAGGAGGTGCTGGTCGGTTTTTGGGTGTATATATTTACTTACTATGGATATAAAAAGTCTACATGTTCCTATTAAAATGCCGTTTTTGTCAAGTAATAAAAATCGTATTAGAAATAATAATTTCTGTCCATTTTCCACCTTTTAAATGATCCATAATATGTACAATCATTTGAAAAATAAACTAAAATCTTTCTGAGTGGGAAAAGAAAAATAAAGAACTAACATAACATGAATACATAACTATGCACACCCTTAAACTAATACTTTGCTGAAGTACCCTAGCCACTATTCTCCACAGGTCAAACATAAAGAACATGGGAGATTGCTGCTACGTGCAGTACACAACCAGTACTTGCTGGAAATTCCTGCAGCTCCTTAAATGTTGCTGTGGGCCTCTAGTCGGCTTCCTGGACCAATTATCCTCTTCTTTATTATGAATTGTTACGGAGAAGCGGGGTCAGTGGGTGCTCTCGTCAACTGGCCCGGCTGTCTTTAGCAAGACTGCATGGACCACGGCACATACCACTGAACGCCCGCTCTATCTCCCAGTGGGCAATACACTACACAGACAACACAGGGTTAAGGTAAAACAGGGCGGCAATATTTTATTGAACAACAGCACATAATAGCTAACAGAACATTCCCAACATGCTGACACGATGTCAGAGCTCCCAGGGTTGCTACTCCATCTGTGGATGAACGCACAGAGAAGGGGTAATGACAAGCATAGGGAGATGACCAAGAACTGTCCATAGAGTCCATACAAGGTCCAAAGCCAGTTGACACGATGTCAGAGCTCCCAGGGTAGCTACTCCATCTGTGGATGAACTCACAGAGAAGGGGTAACGACAAGCATAGGGAGATGACCAAGAACCGTCCATAGAGTCCATACAAGGTCCAGAGCCAGTTGACACGAGAGTCACCACCTGGCTTATCTGACCATCTCCATGGAACCAGGTGACCAGCGGGTCCCAACCCTGGCTTTCTCCAAACAGATCCATGGTTCAGAGATGGTCACTGGATCAGATCTGTGTCCTTCCAACCGGAGCCGAAAACCCCTAGGTTGTATCCTATAGAATCCTAGATCAGTGTCCCTCGTGATGGTGCCATGAGGAATTGGCTGCAGTCCTTTCTCTTGTCTGTTGGGTGGTTTGCAGAATGTCTCGCTCCTAGCTCTGTGTTACTTCAGTCTCTTTATACCCAAGGCATGTCAGCTACCCTTAGAACCACCCAGGGTCTTTCAGTCCAACATCAAGAAAAGGTAAACAATGGTGATGGGATTAAGTATATTAGCATATAAGCACACATGAACAAACAAAGCTCAACACACTCAATGTACAGTCACCACTACAGACTTAAGGCCCCGTCTCACTAAGCGATTTACCAACGATCACGACCAGCGATACGACCTGGCCGTGATCGTTGGTAAGTCGCTGTGTGGTCGCTGGGGAGCTGTCACACAGACAGCTCTCTCCAGCGACCAACGATCAGGGGAACGACTTCGGCATCGTTGAAACTGTCTTCAACGATGCCGAAGTCCCCCTGCAGCACCCGGGTAACCAGGGTAAACATCGGGTTACTAAGCGCAGGGCCGCGCTTAGTAACCCGATGTTTACCCTGGTTACCAAAAAAAACAAACACTACATACTCGCCTTTCGGTGTCCAGGTCCCTTGCCGTCTGCTTCCTGCTCTGACTGAGCCACCGTACAGTGAGAGCGCAGCGGTGACGTCACTGCTGTGCTCTCACTTCTCACTGTACGGCCGGGAGTCAGTGAGAGCAGGAAGCAGACGCCAAGGGACCTGACGGACATCAGAAGGCGAGTATGTAGTGTTTGTTTTTTTTTACATTTACGCTGGTAACCAGGGTAAACATCGGGTTACTAAGCGCGGCCCTGCGCTTAGTAACCCGATGTTTACCCTGGTTACCAGTGAAGACATCGCTGGATCGGTGTCACACACACCGATTCAGTGATGTCAGCGGGGCCTCAACGACCAAAAAAAGGTCCAGGCCATTCCGACACGACCAGCGATCTCGCAGCAGGGGCCTGATCGCTGGTACGTGTCACACATAGCGAGATCGCTATGGAGGTCGCTGTTGCGTCACAAAACTAGTGACTCAGCAGCGATCTCGCTAGCGATCTCGCTATGTGAGACGGGGCCTTAACACTGTATGTTAAATGGTATCAGTCTGCAAGTCTGTCCTCTTGAACCACCAGACATAAACACTTAGGGTACCGTCACACAGTGCAATTTTGATCGCTACGATGGCACGATCCGTGACGTCGCAGCGATCGTATGATTATCGCTCCAGCGTCGTAGACTGCGGTCACACGTTGCAATCACGGCGCTGGAGCGATGCCGAAGTCCCCGGGTAACCAGGGTAAACATCGGGTTACTAAGCGCAGGGCCGCGCTTAGTAACCCGATGTTTACCGTGGTTACCAGTGTAAAAGTAAAAAAAAACAAACCGTACATGCTCACCATCTGATGTCCGTCCGGTCCCTTGCCGTCCGCTTCCTGCTCTGACAGATCCGGCCGTACAGTGAGAGCAGAGTGCAGCGGTGACGTCACCGCTGTGATCTGCTCTCACTTTCCGGCCGGCAGACAGTCAGAGTGGGAAGCGGACGGCAAGGGACCGGACGGACATCAGATGGTGAGCATGTACGGTTTGTTTTTTTTTACTTTTACGCTGGTAATCACGGTAAACATCGGGTTACTAAGCGCGGCCCTGCGCTTAGTTACCCGATGTTTACCCTGGTTAACAGCGAACGCATCGCTGGATCGCTGTCACACACAACGATCCAGCGATGTCAGCGGGTGATCAAGCGACGAAAGAAAGTTCCAAACGATCTGCTACGACGTACGATTCTCAGCAGGATCCCTGATCGCTGCTGCGTGTCAGACACTGCGATATCGTAACGATATCGCTAGAACGTCACGAATCGTACCGTCGTAGCGATCAAAATTGCACTGTGTGACGGTACCCTTAGGGTACCGTCACACTCAGCAACTTTCCAACAATCACGACCAGCGATACGACCTGGCCGTGATCGTTGGAAAGTCCTTGTGTGGTTGCTGGAGAGCTGTCACACAGACAGCTCTCCAGCGACCAACGATGTCGAAGTCCCCGGGTAACCAGGGTAAACATCGGGTTACTAAGCGCAGGGCCGCGCTTAGTAACCCGATGTTTACCCTGGTTACCATTGTAAATGTAAAAAAAAAAAACACATACTCACATTCCGGTGCCTGTCATGTCCCCCGGCGTCCGCTTCCCTGCACTCCTCCTGCATCCTGTGTAAGCACGGCCGTAAAGCAGAGCGGTGACGTCTCCGCTGTGCTCTGATGTACGGCCGGCCAGCGCTGACACAGGATGCAGGAGGAGTGCAGGGAAGCGGACGCCCGGGGACGTGACAGGCACCAGAATGTAAGTATGTAGTGTTTTTTTTTTTTTACATTTACAATGGTAACCAGGGTAAACATCGGGTTACTAAGTGCGGCCCTGCGCTTAGTAACCCGATATTTACCCTGGTTACCAGTGAAGACATCGCTGCATCGGCGTCACACACGCCGATGCAGCGATGTCAGCGGGTGATCCAGCGACGAAATAAAGTTTCAAACGATCTGCTACGACGTACGATTCTCAGCGGGGTCCCTGATCGCAGTAGTGTGTCAGACACAGCGAGATCGTAACTATATCGCTGGAACGTCACGGATCGTGCCGTCGTAGCGACCAAAGTGCCACTGTGAGACGGTACCCTTAGGGTATGTGCACACGTCAGGATTTCTTGCAGAAATTTCCTGAAGAAAACCGGAAATTTTCTGCAAGAAATCCGCATTTTTTTTTTGCGTTTTTTTCCCGTTTTTTTCCCTTTTTTTTTTTAGCATTTTGCAAGCGAAATTAGCTTGCAGAATGCTAAAGTTTTCCAAGCGATCTGTAGCATCGCTTGGAAAACTGACTGACAGGTTGGTCACACTTGTCAAATATAGTGTTTGACAAGTGTGACCAACTTTTTACTATTGATGCAGCCTATGCAACATCAATAGTAAAAGATAGAATGTTTAAAAGTAATAAAAAAAATAAAAAAAATGGTTATACTCACCTGCAGACAGCCGATCTCCTCAGCGGCGTCCGTTCCTATAGATGATGTGTGTGTGCAGGACCTTCGATGACGTCGCGGTCACGTGAGCGGTCACATGACCGGTCTCGCGACCAATCACAAGACCGCGACGTCATCGCAGGTCCTTCACCACACACCAGCTATAGGAACTGAAGCGGCAGCATGCACCTGAGAGGCAGGAAGACTGCGGAGCCATCGAAGGTGAGTATATCACTATTTTTTATTTTAATTCTTTTTTTTACCAATTATATGGTGCCCAGTCCGTGGAGGAGAGTCTTCTCTCCTCCACCCTGGGTACCAACCGCACATAATCTGCTTACTTCCCGCATGGTGTGCACAGCCCCGTGTGGGAAGTAAGCAGATCAATGCATTCCTAGGTGTGCGGAACCCCGCAATTCCGCAAATTTAATGAACATGTTGCTTTTTTTTCCGTGATGCGATTTTTTCGTGGAAAAAAATGCAACATTTGCACAAAAAATGCGGAATACCCTGAAAATAATGGGAGGCATATGTTAGCGTTTTTTTTCGCGTTTTTATCACGTTTTTATAGCGAAAAAACGCGAAAAAAACGCGAAAAATACTGAACGTGTGCACATGGCCTTAAATGCACAAGCCAATATACAGACGAAAATTCAGTTCTTATTGGTTTGCAAAAAGGTAGCTGTCTGGGTAATTAAGATACAATCTGATTTCTTCACATTCCTCCCCCATCTTAATTAACCAGACATGATAGGCTTCCGATCATCCAGTTTCCTTAGAGCATATTCCATGCACTCCTTACGAAAATAAACTCCATACGTAATTGAAGAGTAACAACTGGTATCCATTGGCTCCATGCATGGCTTCCTCCGCATTCCGTAGTTCCTGCCTTAATTCTATTCAATCTGTTGAAGCTGGAACATCTCCTGTAGTTTCCATTTCTTGTTGAGGTCATATAGCAACTCTGGTCCTCTTTCCAAGGCCGATTTGGTGGGGTTGGATATAGTGGCATCCAAAACCTGCTGTGCATGCCTCATCAATGGTCTGCTGGGTCTGTCTGTATACCTCCCTTGTTGTGGAGCCCTGAATGGTGTGTGAGAACACCAGTCCCCTGCAGCTCCCCCGGTTTCGCCGGGCTGAGTAGTATCCCACTGCTGCCACCAATTGTGAAGAAACGGGGTCCAATGGGTCCATACAAGGTCCAAAGCCAATTGACACGATGTCAGAGCTCCCAGGGTCGCTACTCCATCTGTGGATGAACTCACAGAGAAGGGGTAACGACAAGCATAGGGAGATGACCAAGAACTGTCCATAGAGTCCATACAAGGTCCAGAGCCAGTTGACACTGGAGTCACCACCTGGTTATCTGACCATCTCCATGGAACCAGGCGACCAGCGGGTCCCAACCCTGGCTTTCTCCAAAGAGATCCATGGTTTAGAGATGGTCACTGGATCAGATCTGTGTCCTTCCAACCGGAGCCGAAAACCCCTAGGTTGTATCCTATAGAATCCTAGATCAGTGTCCCTCGTGATGGTGCCATGAGGAATTGGCTGCAGTCCTTTCTCTTGCCTGTTGGGTGGTTTGCAGAATGTCTTGCTCCTAGCTCTGTTACTTCAGTCTCTTTATACCCAAGGCATGTCAGCTACCCTTAGAACCACCCAGGGTCTTTCAGTCCAACATCAAGAAAAGGTAAACAATGGTGATGGGATTAAGTATATTAGCATATAAGCACACATCAACAAACAAAGCTCAACACACTCAATGTACAGTCACCACTACAGACTTAGGGTACCGTCACACAGTCACACTTTGATCGCTACGACGGTACGATTCGTGACGTTCCAGCGATATCCATACGATATCGCAGTGTCTGACACGCAGCAGCGATCAGGGATCCTGCTGAGAATCGTACGTCGTAGCAGATCGTATGGAACTTTCTTTCGTCGCTTGATCTCCCGCTGACATCGCTGGATCGTTGTGTGTGACAGCGATCCAGCGATGTGTTCGCTTGTAACCAGGGTAAACATCGGGTAACTAAGCGCAGGGCCGCGCTTAGTAACCCGATGTTTACCGTGGTTACCAGCGAAAACGTAAAAAAAACAAACAGTACATACTCACATTCCGGTGTCTGTCCTCCGGCGTCTCATCAGCTTCTCTGCACTGTGAGCGCCGGCCAGCCAGAAAGCGAGCACAGCGGTGACGTCTGACGTCACCGCTCTGCTTTCCGGCCGCTGTGCTTACACAGTGCAGAGAAGCTGAGACGCCGGAGGACAGACACCGGAATGTGAGTATGTACTGTTTGTTTTTTTTACGTTTACGCTGGTAACCAGGGTAAACATCGGGTTACTAAGCGCGGCCCTGCGCTTAGTAACCCGATGTTTACCCTGGTTACCCGGGGACTTCGGCATCGCTCCAGCGCCGTGATTGCAACGTGTGACCGCAGTCTACGACGCTGGAGCGATAATCATACGATCGCTGCGACGTCACGGATCGTGCCGTCATAGCGATCAAAATGGCACTGTGTGACGGTACCCTTACACTGTATGTTAAATGGTATCAGTCTGCAAGTCTGTCATCTTGAACCACCAGACATAAACACTTAAATGCACAAGCCAATATACAGATGAAAATTCAGTTCTTATCGGTTTGCAAAAAGGTAACTGTCTGGGTAATTAAGATATAATCTGGTTTCTTCACATGAATATTAAGGGATATTGAGGGATCCAGTTCTAGGTAATGTCGCTGTTTAGATAAATTTAAAGGGAACCTGTCAGGTCCCTCGTGCTCCCAGAACTACCATGCTGGAGCTTGTAAGTTTTGTTATCACGACAACAGGGGCGTCATAACATCTAAGTGAGCCGACTAGTCTGGGGACACAAACGCCCCATCAACAAGTCAATGCACTCATTTACATATCATAAACGGACTTTAGAAATACTTTTTCTAAAGATCTATTTATGTATGTAATGTAATAAAGGGACTTTTAGGCAGGGTAATTACAAATGCATACACAACTCATGGTGGCTCTGGAGGCACAGGGGACCTGACAGATTCCCTTTAAGCCACCTCTTGATGACTATCTGTAACGGACTGGGTGTTGGATCTACTGTGCCTTGATTTGAGGAGAGCCTAGCGGGGTGTTACTAGGTGCCTCACCAAGTCCGACATCGGATGCATGGATGCTGACGATACCACGATCTGAACAGTAGCGAGGGAGGCGAAACCAGGTGCGGCACCATGGCTGACTTCGGGTGGATGGCAGCTGACCCACAAGGAACAGGAGGCAGGAAAGGCCAGGAATGGTAGATGTGAAAAGTACAGGCTGACACAGCTGATGATGTGTTGACACGACAGACACACAGGCAGGCAGATACTGGCGGGCACAACTGGTATACAGCAAGCATGTAAGGCTAAACGAACACGTTGTTCAGGCACGTCCCATCAGGTGGAGATGCCTTAAATACTAAGTGTCTGCCAACCATTGGCTGGGGACACTTTAGGATGGTGAGCGCTGGCCCTTTAAGAGGGTGGGACGGCGCTCCCTAAGCACAGTGCTCAGGTATCAGCGAGCAGTGCGCAGACCCCGAGCAGAAGCAGCAGGAGATAGAGGAGGGAGTGTGGGCAGCGGCAGTGAGTGAGCTGGCATCTCTGCCAGGGTAGGTAAGCAGAGCACAGGTATGCCCGTGTTACACCATCTTCACACTGTCCTATGGTATATTGTATACTGTATAATATTGGAACATGTCTCCTGACTGATAACTTTCAATAATTAAATTACTTTGGTGTGTTGTTGGCTAATTACGGAACATTGCGGCTTTTGCTATGAAATGTAACTACTATATATGAGATTAATCAGAATCACCTTTAGTGATGGCAGCTATATACGGACTATTATGTAACATGAATTTAATAGTGATTGGCTAATGCTGAACACAACCACATTCCCAGTTGTAAAAGGGTATTCTCACTTATGTTACAACAGTATTTTAGTTTTGCTATTTTTCTTCCCCCCTTCCAAAATGATTTAAGTTTATTTCTCAATGGATTTGTTCAGATTATGAGTGACAATAAAGGTGGAAAAAGTTATGAAACTGTTTTTCTTGGTATGATTTTTTTTTACATGACATAGCCATAGCATTTCAACGGGGTGTGTAGACTTTTCACATCCATAATAGACACTGCTCAAAAAAAATAAAGGGAACAGTTATTAACACAATGTAACACCAAGTCAATCCCACTTCTGTGAAATCAACCTGTCAAGTTATGAAGCAACACCAATTGTGGATCAATTTCTCCTGCTGTTGTGCATAAGGAACAGACAAAAGGTAGAAATGTATAGCCAATTAGCAAGACAACTCTCATAAAGGAGTAGTTCTGCAGGTTGTGATCACAGACTATTTCTCTGTTCTCATACTTTTTAGCTGTTATTTTGGTTACTTTTGCATTCTGTCATTGTTCTCACCCCTAGAGGTACAGTAGCATGAGGCGGTGTCTACTGTAAAACCCACAGAAGTTGCTCGGGTAGTGTAGCTCTTCCCAGATGGCACATCAATGCAAAATGCGGCAAGAAGGGTAGCTTGTTTCTGACAGCACAGTATCCAGAGCATGGAGCATATACCAGGAGACAGGCATTTACACCAGGAGACATGGAGGGGGCTGTAGGAGGGCAACAACCCAGCCGCAGAATGGCTACCTCCTTCTTTGTGCAAGGAGGAACAGGAGGAGCAGTGCCAGAGCCCTGCAAAATGTTCTCCAGCAGGTCACTAACATCCATGTGTCTGCTCAAACTGTCAGAAACAGACTCCATGATAGTTATATGAGGTCCACAAGTGGGAGTTGTGCTTACAGTCCAACACAGTGCAGGGCAACTGGCATTTTCCAGAGAACACCAAGGTTGGCAGATGCGACATTGGTGACCTGTGCTCTTCACAGATGAGAGCAGGTTCACACTGAGCACATGTGAGAGTCTGGAGATGCTGTGGAGAATATTCTGCTGCCTGCAATATCCTCTAACATAACTGGTTTAGCAGTGGGTCAGTAATGGTGTGGGGAGGCATTTGTTTAGAGGGCCACACAGCCCTCCATGTGCTAGCCAGAGACCATATGCAGGCGCACTGGGACCTTGATTACTTCTGATGAATTACATTGCTAGGCCTCATATGGCTGAAGTGTGTCAACAGTTCCTGCATGATGAAGGCATTGATGCTTTGGACTGGCGTGCCCGTTCCCCAGACCAGAATCTAATCGAGCACATCTGTGACATCATGTCTTGTTCTCAACCACCAACGCCACGTCACACTACAGACTGTCCAGTAGTTGACTGATGCTTTAATCCAGGTCTGGGAGGAGTTCCCTCAGGAGAACATCTGCTGCCTCATCAGGAGCATGCCCAGTTGTTGTAGTGAGGTCATACAGTCACGTGGAGGCCACAGACACTACTGAGCATCATTTCCTTTTCTTGAGGCATTTCCACTGAAGTTAGATCAGCATGCCATTTGATTTTCCACTTTGATTTTGAGTATCATTCCAAATCCAGACCTCTATGGGATATTAACTTTCATTTACATTTAGCATTTTTAGGTTTTATTGTTCTCAACGCATTACACCATGTAATGAATGAATAATATTTCATTCAGTGATATCTAGGATGTGGTATTTTATTGTTCCCTTTATTTTTTTTAATATATATACAGTACAGACCAAAAGTTTGGACACACCTTCTCATTTAAAGATTTTTCAGAATTTTCATGACTATGAAAATTGTACATTCACACTGAAGGCATCAAAACTATGAATTAACACATGTGGAATTAGATACTTAACAAATAAATGTGAAACGATGTCTTATATTCTAGGTTCTTCAAAGTAGCCACCTTTTGTTTTGATGACTGCTTTGCACACTCTTGGTATTCTCTTGATGATCAGTGTGAGGTGTGAGGTTTCATCTGTTTGTCTGTCTGACTGTCACAGAAATCCCCCGTCGCTGATTGGTTGCGGCCGGCTGGGCGCGACCAACCAGCGACAGGCACAGTCTGGCTGCGAATTGGCCCTCCCTACTCCCCTCCAGTCAGTGCCCCATCCATACTCCCCTCCAGTCAGCGCCCACATAGCGTTTTAGCAGTCCGTTAAATGGACTGCATTACACTGCGGCATAACGCGGTGTAACGCAGTTTGTTAACGCTGCCATTAACCCTGTAAGTGTGACCAACTTTTTACTATTGCTACTGCTTATGCAGCATCAATAGTAAAAACATATAATGTTAAAAATAATAATAATAAAAAATCATTATATTCTCACCTTCAGCCTCCGCGGCAGCCTTTCCCGCTGCTCGCGACGCTCCGGTCCCAAGAATGCATTGCGGCAATGACCCCAGATGATGTAGCGGTCTCGCGAGACCGCTACATCATCACAATTTTATTATTGACGCAAAGCATCACTGGGAAGCGTCGCGAGGAGCATCGCTAAAGGCCTGGGCTGGATCCGGGGGCCGCCGGAAGGTGAGTATATAACTATGTTTTATTTTAATTCTTTTTTTAACAGGAATATGGTGCCCACATTGCTATATACTATGTGGGCTGTGTTATATACTACATGGGCTGTGTTATATACTGCGTGGGCTGTGTTATATACTGTGTGGGCTGTGTTATATACTGCGTGGGCTGAGCTATATACTACGTGGGCTGTGCTATATACTACATAGCTGTGCAATATACTACGTGGCTGTGCTATATACTACATGGCTGTGTTATATACTACGAGGGCTGTGTTACATACTATGTGGGCTGTGTTATATACTACAAGGGCTGTGTTATATACTACGTGGGCTGTGTTATATACTGCATGGGCTGTGTTATATACTACGTCGCTGTGCTATATACTATGTGGCTGTGCAATATACTACGTGGCTGTGTTATATAGTATGTGGGCTGTGTTAGATACTGCGTGGGCTGGGCTATATACTTTGTGGGCTGTGTTATATACTGCGTGGGCTGTGCTATATACTACGTGACTGTGCAATATACTATGTGGCTGTGCAATATACTACATGGCTGTGCTATATACTACGTGGGCTGTGCTATATACTACGTGGGCTGTAAGACTCTTTCGCCCGAGGCCATCAAAAACCTGGAGCTGGCCCTGGCTTCACTGATTGGTCACACCCGGCCACGACTAAACAGTGACAGACGCAGTCCGGCCCGCAAATTGGCGCAGAATTTGAACCACGCTTCGCTAATTGGTCGCATCCGGCCGGCCGAATCCTGTGTATTCATTGCATTATTCTGAAATCTTCATAAATAAACTACATACATATTCTAGAATACCCGATGCGTTAGAATTGGGCCACCATCTAGTATATATATATTAACCATATTAAGTTGAGGGTGCCAATCATTTTGTCCAGCCCATTTTTGCAGTTTTGTGTCAAATTCAGTCCAATTAGCCTTTTTCTCTTTTTTGTGTTGTTCCAATACACACAAAGGATAAAAACAAGTGTATAACAAAACATGTAGCTGCAATAATTATCTGGTAGAAATACTTCATTTTCTAAAACAATTTCAAGAGTGGTAACACTTTCGGCCATGAATATATATATATATATATATATATATATATATATATATATACACACACACACACACACACACACACACACACACACACACATGCAATGTCCTCGAGCACCTATAGACTATAGCCACTGCTCTGGACCTATGACCACCTAACATATGCTATGATCTGACAAGCCGCTGGCTAAAAGTCAGCAAGTAGCAGAAAAACAGCACCAATCCTCATGTTGTCCAGATCACTGTAATAAAATGAGTGCTAACTAAAAAATCTTTCAGTTTCTCGTTATTTCCCTGATGTTAGAGATCATTAAAACATTTTAACACTTTCTTTCCCAGATTTCCCATCTCAGGCACAACATTGATCAGCATTAATTGGGTATTGATTGAGACAGCTAGCGCAGCCATATGATCGCTGGGTGATTGGTTGCCGAGTCTCTATATGATCAGCTTTGGAAATTACTGGACATTGAACTAACAGGTTTGAGATAATGAACCCCATTTGTTAAGTTGCTGCTGCATTCCTGACACTGTCCGGCTCAGGACACTAAAGCTTGAGCTATTATGAATGGAGAATAAGCAAAACTGACCTGGATACAAACCAAGATGATTATGTTTTACAGTAGTGCTTCATTCCTACAGACCAGCGGGGAGTGTAACAGAGGACCGAGTGCCGCCCCGGCCAGAGACGCATTATGTAATCGGCTTACATCAGATCACCTACTGTCCTCCTCGGCCCAAAAATCCCACTGTGAACACACGAAGGTCATTTATAATCCACACTGTCATTTACAGAAGTATGTCAAAATGTTTTCACCAGGCAGCGTGCCAAAATCCCGATTTGGGTAATTAACCCCTGAGTATTTACAAAGCCCTTTCTTGTGATCGGTATGTTTGCATGGCAGCGGCTGCAAAGGTTTCTGCAGATCAAGCTGGCAGATCTCCACACTCCTACAGAGGCGAGGTGTCCGAAATGACTTCTTCCCATCTCTACACCACAGAACACTGAACGGAGACTTGGACAGTTTCCAATTCCTGGCGTAGCAATAATGATGGAAGAATGAATACCTGCGTTACCAGGGAGAGCAACGTCCAAATTATGGAGGGGATTATCAATTTAAAGGCAACCTGTCCCCATGAAATAATAATAATCTTTATTTTTATATAGCGCTAACATATTCCGCAGCGCTTTACAGTTTGCACACATTATCGTCGCTGTCCCTGCTGGGGCTCACAATCTATATTCCATATCAGTATGTCTTTGGATTGTGGGAGGAAACCGGAGAACCAGGAGGAAACCCACGCAAACACGGAGAGAACATACAAACTCTTTGCAGATGTTGTCCTTAGTGGGGGGCTTGAACCCAGGACTCCAGTGCTGCAAGGCTATAGTGCTATCCACTGCGCCACCGTGCTGCCCTAGTCAATCTACAGTCCTCATATAATGCAGCCGGAGGAGCGGAGCAGACTGAGATGTCATTTTTAGGGAAAAAAATCAGTATAGCTTGTATTGTATTGATTGAAATTCCTGCTCCTTCGATGTTTAGGTGTCAGGTGGATGGACCTGTTAAGTCACTGATACATCGGTATGGCACACCCGTTCAGGGGCAGCTATGAATGACTCACTAGGTCCGCCCACTGGACTCCTAGGAGCAATGATTTCAATCAGTAAATTGCCAGTTATACTAAATCTTTACTAACAAAGTAAATGCAGAGAGCACTTTAAAGAGAACCTACCATTTACTTATTTATTTTTTTAAATGCTAGATACTACCTAAAATGTGTAGTAGATCAATGGCGTCCAGGTCCTCAGACCCCCACGATCCCTCAATAACTGCTCTTCAGTGGGCAGTTCGCTGAACTACGCCTTGAGCGCACACATGGAGAGGTGTCCAGGACCACAGACTTCCTATTGAGTATCCATACACCCCTCTGTACGTACGCAGCACAACCTAGGGACAGAGACCCTGATTCCAGGGAGGTGTCAATTACTAGGCTGTTTGATGTAGTTTGGATAGAATCCCTGTTTCGTCTGATGCAGATGTATTAGAGCGAAGACTTCTGGGCTGTGTATAAACCAGCTTCCTGTTTACACTATGCATTGTCAGAAAACTGCCAATCAGTGGTGTGGGCGGTGTTACCCAGATTAGCCTGACTGGTCTGCACGTGAGACCTAGTCAGGCAGTGTTAATCTCCTGCTAATAAAACACTGATTGTATTGAAGCTACAGCACACAGCCTAAGAAATGACACATACTTGGAATAAGGGTGCCTTCCTCTATGGTATGCAAACACCTGCTGACAGATTCCCTTTAATATGGAATAACTGGTTGTTAGAGGCACCACTAATCATTGCCCTCCTCGCATTCCTTCTCACTGTGTGACCCCAATACAGAAGCAATCCAGTATGTGCCCCATGGTTCCACTAAACGTCTATGGCAGTGATACAGATATTGAGGTGCTCGGCTGGTGCTCCAGTTGTGTAGAAAGGAGACAAGGGAGGCTCGGGAATCGGGATCTAGTGATTGATGAGGTTTTTTAGATCTGGGGTACTCAGACATTTATCACCTATTATATGGATACAGTTGGAATCAAAATGATTGAACTTTCATTATAAATGAGGTTTGTGATGTTAGAAATAAACCAATAATATAGAACAACGTAAATAGCTCAATATAACTAATATAATAATATAACAAGAGGTTCATGCAAAAGTGACACAAAATGCTGCTGGTAAACGTCAGTTCTGACAGTACCCCCTTTTAGGCAGACTGGTTGCTAGGAGTTGCCTGATAAGCTGATATAAAAAGGCTGTGGGTTTTAGGTACTGTATCCTTAGCAACAAATTCATCTTACAAGTTTCTTTTTTTTTTTCTCAAATCTTCCTACAAAACGATGAATATTGATTTGGCCATGAATAAAGCCTCCAATGTGTCTGCATTTTTTTTACAAGCACAATGTCCATTTGATAAATGTATCTACAATATTTACCAACAAGAAGGTGAAGCAACATATGGCAGCGCACGGATACAACATTACTGCAGCTTCCACAGATGCTACTCTAGCAGACAACAAGCTGGAAGGTCACGCTGTACTTGCCCCACATAATAATGGCTCGCTCCGGTAGGATCTGACAGCGTCTGCATAGGTCTATTGGCATTCAGGAGCAGCGGCAACATAGCAGGTCCCACAAGAGATGAGAAGGCTAATTCACTTTCATGGGTTTAATTGTTTTAATGTGAATATGATTTTAAAATATTTCGCTGAAAGCTGTAATTATGCCTGGGTGCAGTGAAATAATGGCACTGATTTCATCACAGACAGGATGGGGCCCCTGTGGGAGAACCATACACTGGCCATCTGCAGTCCGATAGCACACTGTAAAGCGCAATTCCACCTGGAATTGGGCCCCCCAACCTTTTGGGCTCCTGTGCGGTTGCACAGGTTGCACCAATGATATGTCCGCCCCTGGATTTAATCTAGTTGATGGGTAACAGACTGGATCATCATTGTCCAGAAATGCTATTTACCTGAAGACATAGGGTTAATGTGGAGGCAGACAGCAATAAAATCATTTTAGGCTGCCTTACTGGAGCAGCGGCTACAGGGAGAAAACGGAGTAACATACCTCCTGCAGCCACTCGCTACACAGTGAGTGCACTGTAATCATTTCCGGGCACCCCGATTACAGCATGTTGTGCACACATACAGTATAGCTATGACTGTAACCTAAACTGCCCTAAGGCTGGAAGCGAGCAGCCACAGGGAGAATATAAGGTCATTTTCTTCCTGCAGCCGCTCACTACACAGTGAGTGCACTGTAATCACTTCCTGGCACCCTGATTACAGTATGCTGTGCACACACACAGTATAGCGATGACTGTAACCTGCACTGCTCTGAGGCTGGAAGCGAGCAGCTACAGGAAGAATATAAGGTAATTTTCTCCCTGCAGCCGCATGCTACACAGTGAGTGCACTGTAATCACTTCTTGGCACTCTGATTACAGCATGTTGTGCACACATACACAGTATAGTGATAATTGAAACCTAAACTGCCCTGAGGCTGGAAGAAAGCAACTACAGGGAGAATATAAGGTAATTTTCTCCCTGCAGCCGCTCACTACACAGTGAGTGCGCTGTAATCACTTCCTGGCACTCTGATTACAGCATGTTGTGCACACACACAGTATAGCGATGACTGTAACCTGCACTGCTGTGAGGCTGGAAGCGAGCAGCTACAGAGAGAATATAAGGTAATTTTCTCCCTGCAGCCGCACGCTACACAGTGAGTGCACTGTAATCACTTCTTGGCACCCTGATTACAGTATGCTGTGCACACACAGTATAGCGATGACTGTAACCTGCACTGCTCTGAGGCTGGAAGCGAGCAGCTACAGGGAGAATATAAGGTAAGTTTCTCCCTGCAGCCGCATGCTACACAGTGAGTGCACTGTAATCACTTCTTGGCACCCTGATTGCAGTATGCTGTGCACACATAGCATAGCGATGACTGTAACCTGCACTGCTCTGAGGCTGGAAACGAACAGCTACAGGGTGAAAATAAGGTCATTTTCTCCATGCAGCCACTCGCAACATAGTGAGTGTGCTGTAATCACTTCCTGGCACCCTGATTACAGCATGTTGTGCACACACAGTATAGTTAACAATGACTGTAACCTGCACTGCTCTGAGGCTGGAAGCGAGCAGCTACAGGGAGAATATAAAGTCATTTTCTCCCTGCAGCCGCACGCTACACATTGAGTGCGCTGTAATCACTTCCTGGCACCCTGATTACAGCATGCTGTGCACACACACAGTATAGCGATGACTGTAACCTGCACTGCTCTGAGGCTGGAAGTGAGCAGATACAGGGAGAATAAAAGGTAATCTTCTCCCTGCAGCTGCTTGCTACACATTGAGTGCGCTGTAATCACTTCCTGGCACCCTGATTACAGCATGCTGTGCACACACACAGTATAGCGATGACTGTAACCTGCACTGCTCTGAGGCTGGAAGCGAGCAGATACAGGGAGAATATAAGGTAATCTTCTCCCTGCAGCTGCTTGCTACACATTGAGTGCGCTGTAATCACTTCCTGGCACCCTGATTACAGCATGCTGTGCACACACACAGTATAGCGATGACTGTAACCTGCACTGCTCTGAGGCTGGAAGCGAGCAGCTACAGGGAGAATATAAGGTCATTTTCTCCATGCAGCCGCTCGCAACATAGTGAGTGTGCTGTAATCACTTCCTGGCACTCTTTTTACAGCATGTTGTGCGCACACAGTATAGTCAGCAATGACTAATCTGCACTGCCCTAAGGCTGGAAGCGAGCAGCTACAGGGAGAATATAAGGTCATGTTCTCCCTGTAGCTGCTCTTCCAGTAAGTCAAGCAGTAGGAATTCAACCCTATTAACCTGCAGATGATCCCTATATCTGCAGGTAAATAGCATTTCTGGACATGACAGATTCCCTTAAAAGTTCACCTATAGCCAAATTATAAAACTGTGCTCATGAATAAAATATAACATTTCAGTAATACATGTTTGGGCAGCTGATATGATTTTAATTTTCTGAATGGTACAAGGCACAGAAGGTGGCATCCTTTGAGCAGTGACTTGATGGCTTCTGCCTGGAGGTTCCATCATGAATCCCTGAAAACCAGGGTTCCTGCCCCTGAGGGAGACATTTATTGCAAGACAAATTAAGTTCTCATGAGCGCCGTTAGTGATCCTTTGTGTAAGTATTTTTAGCATAATCAACTATGTCCTTGTGCCCATCTCAATAGGCAGACACCTCCGCAAGGGAGCACAAACTAAGTTTCAGAGATTAAGACTCAAAGTCACTATGGAAGCCATAAAACCATTGCGGAACCCCGGGTTTGCCTAGTCTCAGTCATACATTCTGAGGGCTATGCAGAAAGGTCTTTAGTCATCGGTCACCTAAATGCATACACAGGCTTCTCCCTGCATTCTCATTTCTTTTCTATTCACCATCTCTTTACATCTAAGCTGTAATCTTCTATCTTAAACAAGGGAAAATAATATCAAGAAAATCCTATCGATCATCTGATCCCCAAAAGAGTAGCATCTTCAAAGAAAAACTGTCACCAGGTCAAAAGTGGACAGATTTTGCTCTTTATCTTATTCTCACTTCTTTGCTGAGTAATCACTTTTTCTAGATCCATAAAATTTGTATTAAAAGTGAATCTATCAACAGGTTTTTACTATGGAATCTGAGAGCAGCATGAAACAAGGGCAGAGAGGCTGATTCCAGTGATGTATCACTTACTGGGCTGCTTGGTGCATTTTTGATGGAATCCCTGTTTTCCTTGCTGTAGATGTAGCAGTGCTCAGAATACTGAGCCCTGTATAACCCCGCCCACACCACTGATTGGCAGATTCCTGTGTACACTGTGATTTGTCAGTGGTGGGGTTGGGTTACACAGAGTAGCTGGACTGGCCTGCACATGACAAATACTCCGGCAGCGATAATCTCCTGCTGATACTAACTGTACTGAAACCACAGCAAGCTGCTGAAGTAACACATCAGTGGACTCCGGCTCTCTGGCACTACAATAAGCTGCTCTTAGAAGCATAAACCTGCTGACAGATTCCCTTTAATAAAAAGGCCCTTATTTCTTGAATCACATGGCAGACTTAAATAATATATGCGGAATACTCAGGAAAGCAGCGGGTATACAGAGCCAATACTAAATGTAGTACTAAAAGGAGGCCATGGCCATCATCAAACACATAGATAGTCTATCCGGAGCAGACACAAGCAGAAAAGGGCCCCTGTGGAAAAACAGCATATCAGCCCTTTGCAGTCCAATAGTTCATCATAATGGGCAATTCCAGCTGCTTTGGAGGATGAAGTGGCCCCTTACCTCTTGGGCCCAGATTGCACCAATGGTATGTCAGCCTTGAGTCTAAGTCCACACAAAAAACAACAGCATTATCTTACAGGCACTTCACCTTGGCTCAAGCCAAATAATATCATCATGAAGCAATTTGGAAAGGGTTAATTTCACAAGTCATCCCCTTTAAGGAAAGAACTCTTCTATGGATTCCCGGGAGGCTATGAATACAAACTCATTCTTTTAAGGTTTTTATTCACTACAACAGAGGGCACTGTCTGGGAGAAATTGGCTATAAAATGCTGTAAACCATGATCCTTAAATATAAAAATACTATTTTAATAGCACACCCGGAGGCGAATTGCCAAAAGACATTTTCATCAAAAAACTAGCAACAAGCTTTCACTATTCAGCTATTACATTAAGTTGCAATACATGCTCGTTGAGTAATTTTACAATACGTCCAATGATTTATGATATGTTTCTGGAAGTCGTGTAGAAATACATGCATGATTAAATCTCACAATTCCAAGTGTTACAGGAAAACGGCCAGAGATATGAAACTAGACTCGTGCTTTTATTAGTAGAACTAAATGCAAACAGGAAAACAACTAGATTTACATAATCAAATCTTTGCATTAAGAAAAATATGAAAAATTAATTTTAAACGACATATACGCAATGGTCGAGTAGGTTGATATGGTATATATGAGACAAGTACCTGTATGGGCAGCGTTCTGTGTAGCATCAATGCCCCCTTCTGGTGAAATCTGGTAAAGCACGCAGTGCAGTAATCCTCGCCACACTCCAAACACATCTTTGGTGAAAAGCATTGAATAGAACAAAAACAAATTACTGTATTGACCACAGATTCTAGGAATTCTGCACAAGTGTTAAATTATACAATGAGCTCGAGCTAATCAGCACATCAAGAGTTCTCAGCCCAAATGCTTTGGAGAAGGAGCAGGATTCTCCGACGAGCACAACAAGAAAAGGCGATGTCACCGTCAGCCTCTGCGAGTAACACTAGACTAAGGGAGGGCCTACTGAAATAATGGCGTTACATGCTTCTTTCTATGCCTCCTTGTTGGACATCTTAGCCTGTGTTCTGGCACAAAGCTGCGCCAGAGCGGGATTATTCGTGTAGACTGTTGGATTAGTAATGGAAAGGGAAAGTAAATAAGTGGAATTATTCATTATCTTCTCCTTTCCCAGTTTCCTAATCATCACTAGAGAAGAGCAAATCAATTGGCCATCTCTGAAGCTTGAAGTTGGTGAATCGAGTCTCGAAATCGTCTAATCCATTTGCCCATATTTACGGTTCTCACGTTGATCCAAGAAATGGAAATGCCGAAGCTGCCATATCCAATTCATTACCGCCTTTACTGGGTAACGATTTGCAAACTAATGTATGCCCTTGTTTTAGGGGGGTGAAGGTCAAACAATGCAGACAGGCTGATTTTAAAGAGATTGTTCTGACATAAAAGAACATCAGAAAACACCAGAACAGAATACGCTACCCTGAAAAATGGGTCATTCGTGAAGAGCTAGGGTACGGCCTCATTCACACTGAAAGAAAACTGACCGATTTCTATCCGATTTGGTCACTCTGTCCATTTTTACCAGTGATTTTCTCATTTGACAAATAAAAAGCAAAGCTTCTCCTACCCATGACAATGTTTACTACACACAGCACGCAGATTGTCATTTTCAAGGACACGTTGGGGTCACCTTTCTTTTTTTGTCTTGCGTTCATTGATGTTTTTTGCACTTAAATAGGGCACGTGGTTCATGAACGATGCGAAAAGTCAAAAATGGCAAAGCTTTTTTTGCGACATTTATAGCACAAAATGCCAAATGTTTTGTAAATGGCACAAGAAGGTGAGCCAAAACATCTGGCGCACATGAAATCACACCAGAGGGGTTGACTGGAATACATTTGCGACAAACGATGACATTTTTTGAAAAAGTCACAAATGATGTATCAGGTGAAAACATCTGAAAACCCTAAACCCTACAAAGGTGAACATAAAAAAACAGGAGAACACATATAAAGTAGATTAAAAAAAAGTGCAGATGGAACGATGAATATGGCGCATACAAAAAAAAAAAAAGTGCAACACATGAATTGGGCCTACAGACTTTCATGGGTGACTTGGATAAAAAATGGATATGTCTCCATGATTTATTTGCAGACACATGGTCCGTACAAAAACATAGACTATAACAAGCACGTGTTCTATCCATGAAAAATAGGATAAAACTCGTACGTGAAAAATAAAGTCTGAAAGAGGCCTAGGGCTACATGTAATGGCATTTTGGGACAGCAGTTTCACTGTACTGACTGACTGTGGATATTGCCCTATACACTGATTGAGCATAATCTCTAATGAAGATCCATGGCATTTAGAAATCCACATTCTCATTTTCCTATATATAATTTCTCTGATATATGAGGACAGCGTTTTTAAACTCATTCACTCATTATTTACACTGTAAAATGCTGAAAATTTCACATCACAAATCCACAGCACATATAGTGGGGGAAATAAGTATTTGATCCCTTGCTGATTTTGTAAGTTTGGCCACTGACAAAGACATGAACAGTCTATAATTTTAAGGGTAGGTTAATTTTAACACTGAGAGGTAGAATATCAAAAATAAAATCCCGAAAATCATATTGTATAAACTATATACATTTATTTGCATTTTGCAGTGAGAAATAAATATGTGATCCCCTACCAACCATTAAGAGTTCTGGCTCCCACAGACCAGTTAGCCGCTTCTAATCAACTCGTTACATGCATTAATGACAGCTGTCTTACATAGTCACCTTCATAAAAGACTCCTGTCCACAGACTCAATTAATCAGTCAGACTTTAACCTCTACAACATGGGCCAGACCAAAGAGCTTTATAAGGATGTCGGGGACAAGATCATAGACCTGCACAAAGCTGAAATGGGCTGCAAAACCATAAGTAAGACGCTGGGAGAGAAGGAGACAACTGTTGGTGCAATAGTAAGAAAATGGAAGAAATACAAAATGACTGTCAATCGACATCGATCTGAGGCACCATGTAAAATCTCACCTTGTGGGGAATCCATGATGATGAGGAAGGTGAGAGATCGGCCTAAAACTACACGGGGGAACTTGTTAGTGATCTCAAGCAGCTGGGACCACAGTCACAAAAAAAACATTGGGTACACATTAGGTTTTAAATCCTGCAGTGCCCACAAGGTCCCCCTGCTCAAGATGGCACATGTGCAGGCCCGTCTGAAGTTTGCAAATGAAAACCTGGATGATTCTGTGAATGATTGGGAGAAGTTGCTGTGGTCAGATGAGACAAAAA
Organism: Ranitomeya variabilis; assembly: GCF_051348905.1. Taxonomy (NCBI): domain Eukaryota; kingdom Metazoa; phylum Chordata; class Amphibia; order Anura; family Dendrobatidae; genus Ranitomeya; species Ranitomeya variabilis. The sequence goes on along the minus strand of NC_135233.1, from coordinate 915,802,892 downwards.
TTGAGGTCTTTGGCATTAACTCAACTTGCCGTGTTTGAAGGAAGTGAAATACTGCCTATGATCCAAAGAACAGCATCCCCACTGTCAAGCATGGAGGTGGAAACATTATGTTTTGGGGTTGTTTCTCTGCTAAGGGCATAGGATTACTTCACCGCATCAATAGGAGACTTGATGAAACCGTCTACCGTAAAATCCTGAGTGACAACTTCCTTCCCTCTCCCATTACATTAAAAATGAGTCGTGGCTGGGTCTTCCAGTAAGACAAAGACGCAAAACATACAGCCAAGGCAACAAAGGAGTGGCTCAAAAAGAAGCACATTAAGGTCATGGAGTGGCCTAGCCAGTCTCCAGACCTTAATCCCCTAGAAAATTTATGCAGGGAGTTGAAGCTCCAAGTTGCCACGGGACAGCCTCAAAATCTTATTAAGTATTAAGTCTTGTTTGCCAGTGAGATCAAATACTTATTTCTCACTGCAAAATGCAAATAAATTTATATAATTTATACAATGTGATTTTCTGGATTTTATTTTTGATATTCTATCTCTCAATGTTAAAATTCCCCTACGCTTAAAATGATAGCCTGTTCATGTCTTTGTCAGTGAGCAAACTTACAAAATCAGCAAGGGATCAAATACTTATTTCCCCCACTGTGCATCACATGTGAGCATGGCCTCACGCCTATGTGTCAGTCTGTTACAGCTATGCTGACATGTGAGTTGTAGATTCTGTAGTCTTTAAAACTAATAGCAAAACCCATGGGGCTGCCAGTGGCCATTTTGTGGTGCTGCATTGTGATGTACAACTATAACAGAAACCAAAATGCTAATGCAAACAAAGCCTAAGGAACAGAAATGTCATCCATCCAACGCGTACGGAACACTTAAAGAGGTTCTCCCAACATGCATATTTATGGAACATCTACACAATATGCCATGAATGTATAGTAGATGCGAACCCCACAAATGTCACTTTTACATATCTCAAGAGGGGACCTGACATGTAGCGCTGTTAGAGGAGAGGTAGCCATAGTTCCCATTCATTTGCATGAGGATTCCGACCACCTCTCCACTGACAGCGGCCCATGTTGGGGCCCAGCTCTCTAAATGTGGGTATCCATGCACACACCAGTCTTTTTTATTACACTCAGCACTAGACCTAGTCTCATCCATTATTGCAGCTTTTAAAGTCTATGGGGAGCCGTCAAAAAAAGATGCAAAGTGGAGGTAAAAAGGATGAAACACGGGAGTAAAACTGTCTGCATGTGTCAAATGTAAATAAGAAAATTAATGTGAGGATGTAACCAAAAATGGGGAGTCTCCGATCAGACAACCCTTTATTTTCACCGGATTATTCAGGATTATTGTGAGTCTTAAAAAATGTTGACTATGAAGGAAAACAGTCCCTTAATTTGTTCTCTGAGTGAACGGGACCCGATTATTCTGGATTATTGGACAGTGCAGCAGAAAACTGTCTGACACTGGTTTTGGTCTCTCGTTGGTGTGACATGCTTTACATAAAGCTGCTTTGTTTTTGAAACTTCCTGCTATTTGACAAAACTTTATTGATACAGTCATGTGCGGATTACATAGTTTTTAGTGCGTTTCCGCTGTGGAAAACACGTTAGTTTTTTCTACCTGCAGATTTTACGTGTCTAATGCAATTCTATACGGAAAATTGACCGGTTGTGGATTTCAAACACACACCGCAGGGCAGTTTATGCTGCTTAAAAAAAGCGCAGTGGGCATGAGATTTGTGGAAGTCCCATCCACTTTGCTGGAACTGTAAAACGTTGCGTATTTGGCGCAGAACTAAAAACTGATGGTGGGAACTTAACCTTATTTGGATTATGAAATGCTAGATGAACAGAATGGCTCCCCACATACCAGTGATGCTCTTCTACTTTCACACTGGCCACACAATTTGCCTTTGAGCTTCGTCTTCTCCGCGGCTGGGATATTGGGAGCCCTCGATGAGGTCTTTGGTTTCTCAGGCTCTAGGTAAGGCACAATACAGATTAGGTCAAGTGAAGGGAAAGGCAGAGAAGACGGAGGAAAGCACTCAATCACCTGTTCTATATCAAGTGTTCTGTATTCTGGCAGAAACACGTCGCTTACTGGCAATCCGCAGCCACAAATTACTCTACAATGTGCAGCGTACGATTAACGGAAGCTTGACTATTCAATATTTGTTCCTTCACAACTCACTAGTCAACATATGCAGCCATGCATTAGTTTAATTTAACAGGTTTGGTTATTGACAAGAGGCCAACACATGGAAATGGAATAAATCACAGAGCATCTGACTAATGGAAGGAGAAAGTCATATCTGCGAGTGAAATATGGAAGCAATTTACTTAGAAGACAGAATTAGTTAAAACCTCCAGCGAGACTGATGAATGCCTGTAATGTGACCACATACACTCACTAATTGTTGAGCAATCAAAGGGAAAGTATTTCTTGTCTTTTATTAACCCTGATAGCTTGATGACCAAGTACTAGTGTTTGTGTATAGCGTGTAATTATTCCCTGTGACGTTCTATGCCAACAGTAGTGGGCAGTAATAGACGCACTAATGACGCCCATCATCATATTACACCTCCATGTTGTGCTAAGCTCTTATACAGCACCTATAGAGATGAATGGGCCGGATTTATCAATTTCCGTTCATGAATTCTGCTCAAAATCAAAAATGATCTTCAACTTTGTCTTTAACCTCTTTTTTTTAGTGCAAAAGGTCACATATTCCGCTAAAATGTTGGAAATTATGGACCAAAATTACAGGTATACAAAAAACAATCACTTCAAGGTGGTAACTGGAGTACATTTGTGCAAAAATTGTGCAACTTTTCGAAATGTCGTAAATGACGAATCAGGCAAAAACCCTAAACAAAGCCCTCAATGGCGACCATAAAAAAAACAAGCAAACACTTAAAAAGTTAAATTACAACATGAACATGGCACAAACAACAAGAGGTGTAAAATACTTAAAACTTGACAAAATTAAAGGTAAATGCAATAATGAATCGGCCCTAAGTGCTCATACTGCATCTCTATATGCCTACATACACAGCACATTGTGGCACCACAAGTCTCATCAAAGTACTATACCCATCTGGCACATCTATGGCAAATAAACAGGATATGCCTCAAATGTATGGCAGATGCAAGTGCCACCAATGGGACCCACATCTAACTAGATAACAGAGCCCCGCTGTCAGTGGAGAGGTGGTTGAAATTCCCACACAAGTCAAAAATGGATGCATGTTAAAGGGAACCTGTCACCCCCAAAAACAAAGGTGAGCTAAGCCCACCAGCATCAGGGTCTTATCTACAGCATTCTGGAATGCTGTAGATAAGCCCCCGATGTATCCTAAAAGATGAGAAAAAGAGGTTAGATTATACTCACCCAGGGGTGGTCCCGCTGTGGTCCGGTCCGATGGGTGTCGCGGTCCGGTACGGGGCCTCCTATCTTCATCAGATGATGTCCTCTTCTGGTCTTCACGCTGCGGCTCCGGTGCAGGCGTACTTTGTCTGTCCTGTTGAGGGCAGAGCAAAGTACTGCAGTGCACAGGTGCTGAGCCTCTCTGACCTTTCCCGGCGCCTGCACACTGCAGTACTTTGTTCTGCCCTCAACAGGTCAGACAAAGTACGCCTGCGCCGGAGCCGCAGCGTGAAGACAAGAAGAGGACGTCATCGTAAGAAGATGGGAGGCCCCGGACCGCGACACCCATCGTACCGGGACCCCCCCTGGGTGAGTATAGTATAACCTCTTTTTCTCATCTTTCAGGATACATCAGGGGCTTATCTACATTACAGAATGCTGTAGATAAGACCCTGATGCCGGGGGGCTTAGCTCACCTTCGATTTTGGGGGTGACAGGCTCCCTTTAAGGCTGGAGTCACACATGGCTTAAGACAATACGCCACGTATTATACGTCCGTACTACAGCCGTAATACGGAGAAATGTTCCCAAAATATTGATCCGTAGTCAGGGTGTGTCAGCGTATTTTGCGCATGGCATCCTCCGTATGTAATCCGTATGGCATCCGTACTGCGAGATTTTCGCGCAGGCTTGCAAAACCGACATCTAATGGATTTATGTGCTCAAATGTTAGGGAAAACATATATACAGTATATATATATATATATATATATATATATATATATATATATATATATATATATATATATATATATATATATATATATATATATATATATATATATATATATGTCATTGAGACACATATATATATATTCTGTATTTAGATTTCATTCAGCGCGATATCTGTGAACAGCCGGTAATTCAATTGCCGGCTTTTCATTTCTCCTGCACAAACCCGACAGGATATGAGACATGGTTTACATACAGTAAACCATCTCATATCCCCTTTTTTTTTGCATATTCCACACTTCTAATGTCAGTAGTGTGTATGTGCAAAATTTCAGCGCTGTAGCTGCTAAAATAAAGGGTTAAATGGCGGAAAAAATTGGCGTGGGCTCCCGCGCAATTTTCTCCGCCAGAATGGTAAAGCCAGTGACTGAGGGCAGATATTAATAGCCAGGAGAGGGTCCATGGTTATTGGCCCCCCCGTGGCTAAAAACATCTGCCCCCAGCCACCCCAGAAAAGGCACATCTGGAAGATGCGCCTATTCTGGCACTTGGCCACTCTCTTCCCACTCCCTGTAGCGGTGGGATATGGGGTAATGAAGGGTTAATGCCACCTTGCTTAGGTGACATAATTGACGCCTCTCCATTATTAATCTGGCTTAATGTCACCTTACAATAGCAAGGTGGCATTAACCCTTCATTACCCCATATCCCACCGCTACAGGGAGTGGGAAGAGAGTGGCCAAGTGCCAGAATAGGCGCATCTTCCAGATGTGCCTTTTCTGGGGTGGCTGGGGGCAGATGTTTTTAGCCACGGGGGGGCCAATAACCATGGACCCTCTCCTGGCTATTAATATCTGCCCTCAGTCACTGGCTTTACCATTCTGGCAGAGAAAATTGCGCGGGAGCCCACGCCAATTTTTTCCGCCATTTAACCCTTTATTTTAGCAGCTACAGCGCTGACATTTTGCACATACACACTACTAACATTAGTAGTGTGGAATATGCAAAAAAAAAGGGGATATGAGATGGTTTACTGTATGTAAACCATGTCTCATATCCTGTCGGGTTTGTGAAGGAGAAGGAAAAAGCCGGCAATTGAATTACCGACTTTTCAATAACACCGCTGCGTATTTCTCGCAAGTCACACTGCAGATCCGTGTGGAATCCGTATTTTTCTCGCCCCCATAGACTTTCATTGGCGTATTATTTGCGCAATACGCTGACAAACGCAGCATGCTGCGATTTTGGACGGCCGTAGAAAGCCGTATAATACTGAACCGTAATATACGGCTAATAGGAGCAGCCCCATTGAGAAGCATTGTGCCGTATGTAATGCGAGTTTTACGTACGTAGTTTTTGCGCTCTTACGTACGTAAAACTCGCATGTGTGACCCCGGCCTTACTGCTATCACGTCTCCACTAGCAGTGGCACATGGCAGGGTGCAGTTCTCGAGACAGAAGAGGAGAACTGCGTCTATACCATATATATATATATATATATATATATATATATATATATATATATATATATATATATATATATATATATATATATATATATTTAGATACCTCTGTATACGCCATAAATCTACCACATGGGAACGCTTTTGGACCCCATGCACACGTTCAGTGTTCAGTCACTATTTTACCTCAGTATTTGTAAGCCAAAACCATGAGTAGAACAATCAGAGGAAAAGTATAATAGAAACACGTCACCTCTTCTGTATTTATCACCACTCCTGGTTTTGGTTTACAAATACTGAGGTAAAAAACTCACCAAATACTCAACGTGTGAACATGACCTTAAAGAAGTTTTCTGGTTACACACATCCCCACTCAGCTGGATTTTGTTGATAAAAAGAAAGCTGTTTTTTACTCACCTGCCTCCCGCTGCTCCCGATGTATGTTAGGGTATGTTTCCACGGTCAGGATGGCCGGCGGTATCGTCGCAGCGGCGAAGCCGCTCGGCGCTAAGCCCCGCCCCCTTTCTGGGATGCGATCATGCCGGATGTGTTAACTCTTCACATCCGGGATGATCGCTCTGTCCCATAGGGCCCTGTGATATGCCTTGCGGGGACGCTGCGTCCCCGCAAGGTGTACGGACATGCTGCGATCTGAAAAGACGCGCAGCATGTCCGTAGTCGCAGGGCCGCCGCGTGCGGGTTTCCACGCATAGTGGAGACGGGATTTCATAAAATCCCCTCCACTATGCTGGAACATCTGGACGCTGCTTGTTTGACGCTGCAGCTCTGCGCAGCGTCAAACAAGCAGCGTTTCCTGACCGTGGAAACATACCCTTACTGTGTGCAAAGCAGATGTCACATCGACAGCCCTGCAGCCTATAAGTGAACCCCCAACATGTACAGTACACCCTCCATCAACTGTAAAACACCTCTTTACCTCATTCTATTTTGTACATGTACATCTTAGGCATCATTCAGACGTCTGTGTTGCACATACATGTCACATACATTTCTTTTTTATGGAAACAACACATACCCATTAATATCTGGGGCTGTTTACATGTCCATGTTTTTTCAAAGACAGTGTGTCTATGCAAAAACTCAGAGACGTCTGTTTTTCCAGCAGCACAGATGACAAGGGCCAATACAAGTCTATGGGTCTGTGAAAAACATTGATGACACATTGATGAGACACTGATGGAAAACACTGATGACACACTGATGGAAAACACTGATGGAAAACACTGATGACACACTGATGGAAAACACTGATGGAAAACACTGATGACACACTGACTGGACAGTGATGGAAAACACTGATGACACACTGACTGGACAGTGATGGAAAACAATGATGACACACTGACTGGACAGTGATGGAAAACACTGATGACACACTGACTGGACAGTGATGGAAAACACTGATGACACACTGACTGGACAGTGATGGAAAACAATGATGACACACTGACTGGACAGTGATGGAAAACAATGATGACACACTGACTGGACAGTGATGGAAAACACTGGTGACACACTGACTGGACAGTGATGAAAAATACTGATGACACAGTAACTGGACAGTTATGGAAAACACTGACACACTGACTGGACAGTTATGGAAAACACTGATGACACACTGACTGGACAGTGATGAAAAACACTGATGACACACTGACTGGACAGTGATGGAAAACACTGATGACACACAGACTTGGCAGTGATGGAAAACACTGATGACACACAGACTTGACAGTGATGGAAAACACTGACACACTGACTGGACAGTGATGGAAAACACTGATGACACACTGATGAGACACTGATGGAAAACACTGGTGACACACTGACTGGACAGTGATGGAAAACAATGATGACACACTGACTGGACAGTGATGGAAAACACTGGTGACACACTGACTGGACAGTGATGAAAAATACTGATGACACACTAACTGGACAGTTCAGTTCAGGTTCAGCACCTGTTCACACTTAGTCTATGTTTGGATGTGACAGTCAGTTTTTTCAAATGTATTATTTAGCCTTCTGTCCGAGCACTCCGCCTCCTAGTCACAGGTGTTTTAATTGCAACAGGTCCAATACCCCTCCGCAGAGAGAGAGAGAATGTAGTCTAAGAAGAGGTTTTCATAGGTACCCATTCACATGGAGACGTTTATTCTCAGCGAGGAAAGGAAGCATAGGACCTGGTATAAGAGAGATGCCGTAAAGTGGCTACCAGGTACACATAAAATTGGCCATTTTTATGCGCTAAACGCTCATTTTTCATATTTCTAGTGCAGTAATGCAGTTCAGTTTTCATGTTTCATGTTTGCATGTTTTAGCGCTGCAGTGTGCTGCCTTTTTTACTTGACTGTATATGAGTTGGTTACTCTAGGTTCAGCACCTGTTCACACTTAGTCTATGTTTGGATGTGACGGTCAGTTTTTTCAAATGTATTATTTAGCCTTCTGTCCGAGCACTCCGCCTCCTAGTCACAGGTGTTTTAATTGCAACAGGTCCAATACCCCTCCACAGAGAGAGAGAGAGAATGTAGTCTAAGAAGAGGTTTTCATAGGTACCCATTCACATGGAGACGTTTATTCTCAGCGAGGAAAGGAAGCATAGGACCTGGTATAAGGCTGGTTTCACACTTGCGTTTTTGTCTGCAGCGTTTTTTGCACATGCGTTTGGTTGCGTTTTCAAACGCATGCGTTTTTTGTCTGCATGCGTTCATTTTCAAAAATGCTACCTGCAGTATTTTCTTGCGCGTTTTTTTGCCGCGAAAAAACGCATGCGTTTTTTCGCGGCAAAAAATGCATTGCTGTCTATGTAAACGCATGCGTTTTTAAGCACATGCGTTTGTTTGCGCTAAAAACGCATGCGTTTTTATAGAAAAAAACCAGAAAACACACTGAAAAGCCACCCACCACCATCAAGGTGATAAAGGGATCCAAACCCTAACCCTAACTCTACCCCTAACCTCACCCCTAACCGTTTAATGAACATTTTCTGACAGTCATATTGCCACGTATTTAAGTGCCACGTATCACGTATTTCAGTGCCACGTATGCCACGTGCCACGTATTTAAGTGCCACGTGCCACATATTTAAGTGCCACGTGCCACGTATTAAAAGTGCCACGTGCCACGTATTTAAGTGCCACGTATTTAAGTACCACATATTTAAGTGCCACGTATTTAAGTGCCACGTGCCACGTATTTAAGTGCCACGTGCCACGTATTTAAGTGCCACGTGCCACGTATTTAAGTGCCACGTGCCACGTATTTAAGTGCCACGTATTTAAGTACCACGTATTTCAGTTGCACGTATTTCAGTGCCACGTATTTCAGTCACGTTTAGGGTTAGGGTTAGGGGTAGGGTTAGGGTTAGGGTTTTCTTGTTTTTTCTTGTGTTTTCTTGTGTTTTCTTGTGTTTTTCTATAAAAACGCATGCGTTTTACCGCGTTTACATGCGTTTTTCACACATGCGTTTTTTTTTAAAAACGCATGCAGATAAAAACGCAAGTGTGAAACCAGCCTAAGAGAGATGCCGTAAAGTGGCTACCAGGTACACATAAAATTGGCCATTTTTATGCGCTAAATGCTCATTTTTCATATTTCTAGTGCAGTAATGCAGTTCAGTTTTCATGTTTCATGTTTGCATGTTTTAGCGCTGCAGTGTGCTGCCTTTTTTACTTGACTGTATATGAGTTGGTTACTCTAGGTTCAGCACCTGTTCACACTTAGTCTATGTTTGGATGTGACGGTCAGTTTTTTCAAATGTATTATTTAGCCTTCTGTCCGAGCACTCCGCCTCCTAGTCACAGGTGTTTTAATTGCAACAGGTCCAATACCCCTCCACAGAGAGAGAGAGAATGTAGTCTAAGAAGTTTTCATAGGTACCCATTCACATGGAGACGTTTATTCTCAGCGAAGAAAGGAAGCATAGGACCTGGTAGAAGAGAGATGCCGTAAAGTGGCTACCAGGTACACATAAAATTGGCCATTTTTATGCGCTAAACGCTCATTTTTCATATTTCTAGTGCAGTAATGCAGTTCAGTTTTCATGTTTCATGTTTGCATGTTTTAGCGCTGCAGTGTGCTGCCTTTTTTACTACACTGACTGGACAGTGATGGAAAACACTGATACACTGATGAGACACTGATGAAAAACACTGATGACACACTGACTGGACAGTGATGGAAAACACTGATGACACACTGACTGGACAGTGATGGAAAACACTGATGACACACTGATGAGATACTGATGGAAAACACTGTTGACACACCAGCTGGACAGTGATGGAAAACACTGATGACACACTGATGGAAAACACTGATGACATACTGATGGAAAACACTGATGACACACTGACTGGACAGTGATGGAAAACACTGATGACACACTGATGAGACACTGATGGAAAACACTGATGACACACTGACTGGGCAGTGATGGAAAACACTGATGACACACTGATGGAAAACACTGATGACACACTGATGAGACACTGATGGAAAACACTGATGACACACTGACTGGACAGTGATGGAAAACACTGGTGACACACGGACTGGACAGTGATGGAAAACACTGGTGACACACTGACTGGACAGTGATGGAAAACAATGATGACACACTGACTGGACAGTGATGAAAACAATGGTGACACACTGACTGGACAGTGATGAAAAATACTAATGACACACTAACTGGACAGTTATGGAAAACACTGATGACACACTGACTGGACAATGATGGAAAACACTGATGACACACTGACGGGACAGTGATGAAAAACACTGACGACACACAGACTTGGCAGTGATGGAAAACACTGATGACACACAGACTTGACAGTGATGGAAAACACTGATGACACACTGACTGGACAGTGATAGAAAACACTGATGACACACTGATGAGACACTGATGGAAAATACTGATGACACACGGGCTGGACAGTGATAGAAAACACTGATGACACAGACTTGACAGTGATGGAAAACACTAATGACACACTGATGAGAAACTGATGGAAAACACTGATGACACACTGACTGGACAGTGATGGAAAACACTGATGCCACACTGACTGGACAGTGATGAAAACACTGATGACACACAGACTTGACAGTGATGGAAAACACTGATGACACACTGACTGGACAGTGATGGAAAACACTGATGACACACTGACTGGACAGTGATGGAAAACACTGGTGACACACTGACTGGACAGTGATGGAAAACACTGATGCCACACTGACTGGACAGTGATGGAAAACACTGATGCCACACTGACTGGACAGTGATGGAAAACACTGATGACACACTGACTGGACAGTGATGGAAAACACTGATGCCACACTGACTGGACAGTGATGGAAAACACTGATGACACACTGATGAGACACTGATGGAAAATACTGATGACACACTGACTGGACAGTGATGGAAAACACTGATGACACACTGACTGGACAGTGATGGAAAACACTGGTGACACACTGACTGGACAGTTATGGAAAACACTGATGACACACTGACTGGACAGTTATGGAAAACACTGATGACACACTGACTGGACAGTGATGAAAACACGGATGACACACTGACTGGAGAGTGATGGAAAACACTGATGACACACTGACTGGACAGTTATGGAAAACACTGATGACACACTGACTGGACAGTTATGAAAACACTGATGACACACAGACTTGACAGTGATGGAAAACACTGATGACACACTGACTGGACAGTGATGAAAACACTGATGACACACAGACTTGACAGTGATGGAAAACACTGATGACACACTGACTGGACAGTGATGAAAACACTGATGACACACAGACTTGACAGTGATGGAAAACACTGGTGACACACTGACTGGACAGTGATGAAAACACGGATGACACACTGACTGGACAGTGATGGAAAACACTGATGACACACTGACTGGACAGTGATGGAAAACACTGATGACACACTGACTGGACAGTTATGGAAAACACTGATGACACACTGACTGGACAGTGATGAAAACACTGATGACACACTGACTGGACAGTGATGGAAAACACTGGTGACACACTGACTGGACAGTGATGGAAAACACTGGTGACACACTGATGAGACACTGATGGAAAATACTGATGACACACAGACTGGACAGTGATGAAAACACTGATGACACACAGACTTGACAGTGATGGAAAACACTGATGACACACTGACTGGACAGTGATGGAAAACACTGGTGACACACTGACTGGAGAGTTATGGAAAACACTGACACACTGACTGGACAGTTATGGAAAACACTGATGACACACTGACTGGACAGTGATGAAAACACTGATGACACACAGACTTGACAGTGATGGAAAACACTCATGACACACTGACTGGACAGTTATGGAAAACATTGATGACACACTGACTGGACAGTGATGGAAAACACTGATGACACACTGACTGGACAGTGATGGAAAACACTGGTGACACACTGATGAGACACTGATGGAAAATACTGATAACACACAGACTGGACAGTGATGGAAAACACTGATGACACACTGACTGGACAGTGATGGAAAACACTGGTGACACACTGATGAGACACTGATGGAAAATACTGATGACACACAGACTGGACAGTGATGGAAAACACTGATGCCACACTGACTGGACAGTGATGGAAAACACTGATGACACACTGATGAGACACTGATGGAAAATACTGATGACACACTGACTGGACAGTGATGGAAAACACTGATGACACACTGACTGGACAGTGATGGAAAACACTGGTGACACACTGATGAGACACTGATGGAAAATACTGATGACACACAGACTGGACAGTGATGGAAAACACTGATGCCACACTGACTGGACAGTGATGGAAAACACTGGTGACACACTGATGAGACACTGATGGAAAATACTGATGACACACAGACTTGACAGTGATGGAAAACACTGATGACACACTGACTGGACAGTTATGGAAAACACTGATGACACACTGACTGGACAGTTATGGAAAACACTGATGACACACTGACTGGACAGTGATGAAAACACTGATGACACACAGACTTGACAGTGATGGAAAACACTGATGACACACTGACTGGACAGTGATGGAAAACACTGATGCCACACTGACTGGACAGTGATGGAAAACACTGATGACACACTGATGAGACACTGATGGAAAATACTGATGACACACTGACTGGACAGTGATAGAAAACACTGATGACACACCGACTTGACAGTGATGGAAAACACTGATGACACACTGATGGAAAATACTGATGAGACACTGATGGAAAACTTGTATTCACAGAGATAATCTGATACGTCCGTTTCAAAACAATTTGTTACATTTTACCTGAAGAAGAATTCTGGAGGACTTTCAGTTTTATTTTCCCAGCAGAAAACTAAAATAATCACAAAAGATAAATCATATTATGGGAGAGTGACAATATAGACCAAACATTTAGGATTCAGCAGCATAAATTAAAGGGAACCTGTCAGGACACCACAAATAAACTAGTAGTATGGCTGAATAGTTTGTAGTAGAATAATAAGGCTGTGTGCACACGTTGCGGATTTTTCACTTTTTTTCGCTATAAAAATGCTATAAAAAAGCATAAAAAACGCACACATTATGCATCCCATCATTTAGAATGCATTCTGCAAATTTTGTGCACATGATGTGTTTTTTTCCACGAAAAAAATGCATTGCGGTAAAAAACACAGCATGTTCATTAATTTTGTGGATTTGTTGCCTTTTTCCCACTATTTAGTGCATTGGGAAGCTCCGGAAGAAAACTAGTCAAAAACGCACAAAAAAACATGAAAAAAAAAAAAATGCGTGCGGATTTCTTGCAGAAAATGTTCGGTTTTGCTCAGGAAATTTCTGCAAGAAATCCTGGACATGTGCACATAGCCTAAAACTGATACCTGTCTTGTAGTAATCCGATGTATCAGACACAAAAAAAATCAAGCTTTGAATACAAATTAGCCTGGAAGTGCATTGGGGGCATGTTGATGTTCTCAGTGTGAACATGGACACACCCCCAATGCACTTCCTGGCTAATTTGTATGTGGATTCAAAGCTTAATTTCTTGTGTCTGGTACATCGGATTACTACAGGTGTCAATTTTATTTTTATATTTCGACCTATTCAGCCATAATACAGGTTTTAATTGACTCTTAGAAAGTGTTCATAAAACTGTAACAAGCTCAGGAATAACCGAATCACTTCTACATCATTCCCTGTGTATGTCTACACTGTTTTCAGCTACATGATGCTTGGTCAGAGAGGGTTAAATGCCCACCAGCCATGAAGGGGTCCACTTATTTCATTCTGGACTATTTTGATGGAGCTGTTTAATATGTATCACATCAAAACTGCACCTTTTGTATTTGATGTTGTGGCAGCTGTAATGTCAGTTTTGGCACCTTGAGCGGATAATTAATGGGCATCGCATAGCGTTTTCATACAGCGAGGAGTTTCAAATCCCCAATCCAGATTTCAATACAAAATATTATATTGAAGGAAATACAAAGAAAGGAGTAATCCCCAGCACCAAGCTGTCAGTCTCTACCGCAGACTTCTTATTACAATAAATGGATCCTTGATTCTGCTCAGCATACTGAAACTGCGGCTCACAAGCTGATTGCTGCCTGTGTTCGGGCTGTCCCACACGTCCAGATAATTCCGGTACCGGAATAAATCGGTACCGGAGTTATCCGTGTCCGTGTGCCTGGGAACTCACGGAGGCCATACCTGCGGCACACGTGTGCCGCCCGTATGGCGAGTGGGTACCACACGGAGCGTGTGGTACCCACTCTGCATGGTGCTGAAGCTGCGATTCATATGTTCCCTGTAGCAACGTTTGCTGCAGGGAAAATATGAAGAATAGTGTTTAAAATAAAGATCCATGTGTCCGCCGCCCCCCCACCCCCTGTGCGCCCCCCCCGCTGGTCAGAAAATACTCACCCGGGTCCCCCGTCGGCAGTCGCTCCTTCCTGGTGTGGCCGCGGCTTACTGTATGCGGTCACGTGGGGCCGCTCATTTACACTCATGAATAGGCGGCTCCGCCCCTATTGGAGGTGGAGCCACATATTCATGAGTGTAATCGGCCGCATACAGTAGAGAAGCCGCGGCCAGACCAGGAAGGAGCGACTGCCGACGGGGGATCCGGGTGAGTATTTTCTGACCAGCGGGGGGGCGCACAGGGGGTGGGAGGGCGGCGGACACATGGATCTTTATTTTAAACACTATCATTCATATTTTCTCTGTAGCAAACGGTGCTACAGGGAAGATATGAATGGCGGCTTCAGCACCATGTGGGGGGGACAGCGCTTACTGTAGCGCTGTCTCCGGCACGCCACACGGACCCCAGACGGAGAATGTCCGTGTGAGGTCCGTGTTTTACACGGACCCATTGACTCTATTGGGTCCGTGTAAAACGTGCGCTCCCACGAACACTGACATGTCTCCGTGTTTGGCACACGGAGACACGGTCCGCACAAAATCAATGACATCTGAACAGATGCATTGATTTTTATGGGTCTACGTGTGTCAGTGTCTCCGGTACGGGAGGAAACTGTCACCTCACGTACCGGAGCCACTGACGTGTGAAACCGGCCTTCTGCTGGTTATCTACTGACTATGACAGACAGCGGCTGATCGACAGTGTGCCACCGGGGTGGTGAGACTCATATTCCACTGATCATTTATTTTTTGACATTCATTCTGATTTACAATATGAAAAGTGCACAGTATCAGTGAACGCCGTAACAGTTTGGACACAAAAGCAGTTCACTCTGGGTATAGATGTCCCCCTGAACGGTGGCATTCTGCCAGGAAGGCGAGCCATGAGATCCTATGTAACTCCTAGAGGGGAACCGTCAGCACCAACTCCCTCCAAGAAGCCTCCATCCATTTTCCGGGAAGCTTCCTACCTTTGGTTAAAGATCATCACTTTCCCATCGGCTCCTTTCTGCACTCTAGTACCTTACATATGTATCATCTATAGACAAGCCCAAATTCAGACGTCTGTGAAACATGGTCTGCGTACGGACTGTGACGAGGGTCAACGTGAACTCAGCAGCTACATATTGCTATAGGGCTGGTGAGTTCATGTCAGGAGGTCCGCGGCCAGTCCGGGAATTGCGGTCAATACGCAACCTTGTTTCACAGTCATTTGGATGACGAGGCCTCTGTGGTGAGGTTGTAATACCTTTCCAGTGCTTTCTTTTTCGTGCCGCTGATTGCCCACTTGTCCAGATACCCAGTGATATGGATTTGACTTCCTGCAAAAAAAGGTAAATGATAAGAGCAGTTCTGCAGCCCTCAGTAACGGCAGCTACACATTGAATCGAGATGTGCTCCGTAGCTCCATTCCATGTCATTACTGCTGGGGCAATTATCAGCTGATTGGTGGAGGATCCATCATTCTGAAGGAAAAATAGCAGTGCCGGCATATCCAATTGTGACAAATGCGATAGAGTCTCCTGACATTAACCAAGGAACATCCCCCACAAATATGAATGAAGCAAAAGATTTGGTCCATTTCTTAACAATCTCTGTGCAAGTTCTTCCAAGTCTGCACACTATACCAAGTATGTGACATGCTACAGGGTATACAGTGGCATGTAAAAGTTTGGGCACCCCTGGTCAAAATGACTGTTATTGTGAAGAGTTAAGCAAGTTGAAGATGAAATGATCTCTAAAAGGCCTAAAGTTAAAGATGACACATTTCTTTTGTATTTTAAGAATAAGTATGTAGGCTATCAATCAACAGAAGAGTGGAAAAAAGCAAGGTAGAAGTACTATATAAAATGTAACCTTTAATTGCATTACATTATTAAAATATATGAAGCCCTCTGATCCAATGAAAACAATGCAACACACACAATACATATAAGGTCACCTAAAGACCATCACTTAGCCGTAGTGATGGATAAATGAAAATATCTACACATGGGTAGGGGTATAATTGCACAAGGTCATATAAAACTTCAACCCGAAACCCTTGTGAAAACCAAAGGACAAGGTCTTTTTCTAAAACACTGACAGTTATACAGTACCTATGTCCTGGTGTATAACAAAATGGTAAGCAACATATAAAGAAAATGAACAATCTCACCCAGTGTTGCTCCTGATTAGACCAGGTGGTGTTCCAGTGAAAATTGCAGGGTCCTGGTTATCTAGTTAGGAGGGGAAGGCTCTCAGACCTAGCCATACATTACCCCACAATGGGACACCTAATTGGATCCATCAGACTAAAGCCCTAAATTGCTCCCGACACGTTTCATCAGTCAGATCATCAGGGGAGATAAAAACTGTTGAATGAAATGGGGGTCTTAACGTGATGAGTTTATGCCATTGTGTATGCAGAGAGAAAAAGTCTGACCTTTTCTCTCTCCATACATGAAGGGCATGTACCCATCATGTTAAGACCCCCATTGATCTGTCTAATGAAACGAGTGACAGTGTTTTAGAAAAAGACCTTGTTCTTTGGTTTTCACAAGAGTTTTGGGTTGAAGTTTTTAAATGACCTTGTGCATTCATACCCCTACCCATGTGTAGATATTTTCATTTATCTATCACTATGGCTAAGTGATGGTCTCTTTGTATTTTAGGCAGAAAAAAAATATTTTCATCTTTTATTTGTTAAAAATTGAAAAATGGGCAGATACAAAAGTTTGGACACCGTTCATGGTTAGTATCTATCTGTAAACTGAGAAAAATGGAGTCAGAGTAGCGTGTCGATAAAATGCACAAAAATCTTTTTATTATTTACTCATTAAGTAACATTATTAAGGACCCGGTCCTGCTTGGCCCTTATTCACATTGACGTCACTTTGACACATGGTAAGGTTATAGTACTAGACATTAGGACCATCCCAACTTGGGCACACCTTGACGCTGGTGGCATGGCTTTTATGCTTTTTTTTAATTATTATTATTGATTTATATAGCACCATTAATTCCATGGTGCTGTACATGAGAAGGGGTTACATCAAAACACAAATATCACAGTAAACAAAACTAACAATGACAGACTGGTACAGACAGAAAAGGACCCTGCCCTTGCGGGCTTACATTCTACAGGATTATGGGGAAGGAGAAAGAAGGTCCGGGGTTGCTTCGATGGTGTTGAGGTGGTTGTGTGGGCATTACAGGATGTAAGCTTCTTTGAAGAGGTGGGTTTTCAGGTTTCCTTTGAAGGATCCAAAGGTGGTAATGTGGTGGATAACCGGACGTGTTGGGGCACAGAATTCCAGAGGATTGGGGATATTCGGGAGAAGTCTTGGAGGCGATTGGGTGAGGAGCGAATAAGCGTGGAGGAGAGGAGGTGGTCTTGGGAGGACCGGAGATTACGTGAGGGACGATAGTGAGAGATTAGTTTGCAAATATACAGAGGAGAAAGGTTATGGATGGCTTTGTAGGTCAGTGTTAGTAGTTTAAACTGGATACGCTGTGAAATTGGGAGCCAGTGAAGGGATTTGTAAAGAGGGGAAGCAGGAGTGTAGCGAGGAGATTAATTAGTCGGGCAGTAGAGATAAGGATGGACTGAAGGGGTGCAAGAGTGTTAGAAGGTAGGCCACAGAGGAGGATGTTGCAGTAGTCGAGGCGGGGCATGCACAAGCATTTTGGTAGAGTGAGGGTTGAGGAAAGGATGGATTCTGGAAATATTTTTGAGGTGACAGAAGATGGTGAGAGCTTGGATGTGCGGTTTGAAGGACAGGGCAGAGTCAAGGGTTACTTCGAGGCAGCGGATTTTGGGGACAGGGGAAAGTGTGATTTTATTTATTTTGATAGATCAGGTAGGGAAGATATGCGAGATGGAGGAAAGATAACTAGTTCACATTTGTCCACACTGAACTTGAGGAAGTGAGAGGAGAAGAAGGAGGATATGGCTGATAGACACTCTGGGATTCTGGAGAGCAGAGAGGTGACATCTGGGCCAGAGAGGTAGATCTGACTGTCATCAGCATACAGATGGTACTGGAAGCCATAGAACCTTACGAGTTGTCCCAGGCCGAGTGTATAGATTGAGAAGAGTAAATGCCCTATGACAGAGCCTTGGGGGACTCCAACAGAGAGGGGGCGAGATGAAGAGGTAGTATGGGAGTAGGAAACGTTAAATGTGCAGTTGGTAAGGTATGAGGATATCCAAGATAGAGCAAGGTCTTTGACACCAAAATCAAAAACAGTGTTTACTAAGTACCTTGTGCAGAGAGGAGGAAGGAAATTTAATTGGCCCATTCCAACCAGGTTATTACCTGGTTGGACTGGGCCGATGAAATTTCCTTCCTCCTCTCTACTATCGCTGCTATCACCAGCGGATACAGCACCCACCGGCTGACCTCATGTGGAGAACTGAAGTCGTCAATGTGGTGAGCTTTACCCACCCTCTCCCTCTCTCTCCTTAAGTACCCTTTGTTATTTATATGCACTACTGCTTTTACCTATTTACTTACAGCAGGGTATATGTTCATTTTGTTTCTGTCTTAGATGTTGTTTGCTTACATGAAAGGTTGAAAATCGACTGCGACTTAGTCCTACTCACACACACATGCACTTTTTTTTTTTTTTAACATGTACCAATATTAGTGAAGGCGTCCAAAATTCCTCAATGGTTTGAGCCTTTTGTTTCTACATTTCCAAACTATAATTTGTAAAGTAAGATTATTTGTTTTAATAATAAGAGCTCATTTTGTTGTGCTTTGTGTTTTTTTGTAAGATATGAGCCAAGTTTTTGTTCTTGGAACCATAGAGAACAACTCATAGTGCCCAGAGGAGCAATGCAGTATAAAATGGCAATGAAAATACAAGCTGCTTGATGATATAAACTCTCAGAAACACACAAAAGGGAGACAAACAGATAATCTAATATGCTCAGGAAAGCTTCTTGCCCAGACCTAAATTGTAATACGAACTCAACACTGTGGTCCCAGTTCATCAAGTAATACCATTAAGTATTCATTTCAAGCATAACATTGCTTGAAATGTCGCAAAAATTTAGCGCAACTCATTTTTGTGAAAAAATGTTGAGAGTCCACTTACTGGACTACATATCTTATGCCTCTTAAGGTACCTTCACACGAAATGACTTTGTAACGATATCGCTAGCGATCCGTGACGTTGCAGCGTCCTGGCTAGCGATATCGTTTAGTTTGACACACAGCAGCGATCAGGATCCTGCTGTGATGTCGCTGGTCGCTGAATAAAGTTCAGAACTTTATTTGGTCGTCCGATCGCCGTGTATCGTTGTGTTTGACAGCAAAAGCAACGATACCAGCGATATTTTACACTGGTAACCAGGGTAAACATCGGGTTACTAAGCGCAGGGCCGCGCTTAGTAACCCGATGTTTACCCTGGTTACCAGCGTAAACGTAAAAAAAACAAAACAGTACATACTCACCATCTGATGTCCGTCAGGTCCCTTGCCGTCTGCTTCCCACACTGACTGAGCGCCGCAAAGTGAAAGTGAAAGTACAGCACAGCGGTGACGTCACCGCTGCGCTCTGCTCTCACTGTACGGCGGCACTCAGTCAGAGCAGGAAGCAGACGGCAAGGGACCTGACGGACATCAGATGGTGAGTATGTACTGTTTGTTTTTTTTTACTTTTACGATGGTAACCAGGGTAAACATCGGGTTACTAAGCGCGGCCCTGCGCTTAGTAACCCGATGTTTACCCTGGTTACCCGGGGACCTCGGCATCGTTGGTCACTGGAGAGCGGTCTGTGTGACAGCTCTCCAGCGATCAAACAGCGACGCTGCAGCGATCGACATCGTTGTCGCTATCGCTGCAGCGTCGTTTCGTGTGAAGGTACCTTTACTGAATTTGGTAAATTTTACAGCAGCACATCCATCATCTAGATTGGCGTGTAAAACACCAGTCTTGATGAATTTGGGGCTGATAAAGTTATCACCCAAGTGTGGCCACAGATCACTTATAGTTTATCATTAGTTTCTAATAAGCTCCTTTAAAAGTACATTACAATGCAAATCTTCAGGCAAGAAAACTGTAAGACCACGTGCACATGTTGAGTATTTGGTGAGTTTTTTTACCTCAGTATTTGTAAGCCAAAACCAGAAGAGGAACAGCCAGAGGAAAAGTATAATAGAAACACGTCACCACTTCTGTATTTATCACTCACTCCTGGTTTTGGCTTACAAATACCGAGGTATAAAACTCACTAAATACTCAAGATGTGCATGTCCAGGATTTAAAAAATATAAAATAAAGAAAACCTGTCAGCACAGTTTTGGTAATGAAAAGTAAATACATGGCTGTAATGGTGCTGTAATACTGATTGAATTGATATATTTGGTGAAGAAATGCACTTTGTGGTTCTTCTTTTACCACTAGTTGAAATGTCTACTAATAGATTTCGGTACACAGGGGCTGGACTCTACATTGGGTCTTCTCCTCCCTGTGTGTGATTTCCCAGCCCCTCCATCTCCTTCCGGTCTGCGATTCCCAACCCCTCCGCCTGCCAACAGTCAGTAATTCACCAGCCCCTCCACCTGCCTCCATTGGGTGATTCCCCAGCCCCCCGCCTGACTCCATTCGGTGATTCCCCAGCCCCTCTGCATGCCTCCTGTCTGTAATTCCCTGGCCTCTTTGCTGCCTCCAGTCTGTGATACCCCAGCCCCTCCGCCTGCCTCCAGTCTGTGATACCCCAGCCCCTCCGCCTGCCTCCAGTCTGTGATACCCCAGCCCCTCCGCCTGCCTCCAGTCTGTGATACCCCAGCCCCTCCGCCTGCCTCCAGTCTGTGATACCCCAGCCCCTCCGCCTGCCTCCAGTCTGTAATTCCCTGGCCTCTTTGCTGCCTCCAGTCTGTGATACCCCAGCCCCTCCGCCTGCCTCCAGTCTGTGATACCCCAGCCCCTCCGCCTGCCTCCAGTCTGTAATTCCCTGGCCTCTTTGCTGCCTCCAGTCTGTGATACCCCAGCCCCTCCATCTGCCTACAGTCTGTAATTCCCTGGCCCCACCACCTGCCTCCAGTCTGCGATTCCCCAGCTCCTCCGCCTGCCTCCAGTCTGTAATTCCCTGGCCACTTTGCTGCCTCTAGTCTGTGATTATATTCTGCCTGCCTCCAGTCTGTGATAAACCAGCTCATCCGTCTGCCCCAGTCTGTGATACCCCAGCCCCTCCATCTGCCTCCAGTCTGTAATTCCCTGGCCCCACCACCTGCCTCCAGTCTGCGATTCCCCAGCTCCTCCGCCTGCCTCCAGTCTGTAATTCCCTGGCCACTTTGCTGCCTCTAGTCTGTGATTATATTCTGCGTGCCTCCAGTCTGTGATACACCAGCCCATCCGTCTGCCTTAGTCTGTGATACCCCAGCCCCTCCATCTGCCTCCTGTCTGTAATTCCCAGGTCCCGCCACCTGCCTCCAGTCTGCGATTCCCCAGCTCCTCCGCCTGCCTCCACTCTGTGATTTCCTGGCCCCACCACCTGCCGGTCTGTGATTCCCAGTCCTTCTGCCCCCTACTGTCTGTGATTCCCGGCCCCTCTGCTGCCTCTGGTCTGTGATTCCCGGCCCCTCTGCCCCCTACTGTTTGTGATTCCCGGCCCCTCTACTGCCTCTGGTCTGTGAATGATGTGTCTCCTCTGTCTGAAATCTCAGCAGTGACCTGTCATTGACAGACCAGAGGTAGGCGGAGGCGGTGACAGGTTCTTTTTAACTAAGGCCGGGGTCACATCAGCGTAGAATACAAACGAGTGTTATGCGAGAAAACATTGCATAGCACTCGGACCAGTGTTAATCTATGGGGCAGCTCACATCACCGTTTTCAGCGGGCGAGTGAAATTGCAGCATGCTGCGATTTTATGCGTATACCGCCTAAGTCTTGCCAATGCAAGTCTATGGGTGTGAGAAAAAAATCGGACACCACACAGACCATCAGTGTAGCTTGCGAGAAATACGCACACATGTTCCTCATTTCAGCCCATCGAGCCATAAAATTCAATGGGGAAAAGCAGTGAGAAATGTAAAGCCATACGCATATTATACGCATGTCATACGGATACATAGGTGCGAGAAAATGGCATCATCGCATTACAAACGCATTACACACGGATGACCATACGGAGAACACTAGTGCGACTCTCAGCAGGGAGACTCGGACCAATTTTCCATACGGTAAGTGTGATCCTTGCCTAACTTTGACTATTGTTCTAACTGGTTTACTTATGCTTGGCTAATTTTATGGCTATTTTTATTGGATCATGTTTGAATCTGCCAATAATACATATTGACCAGAGTGCGTAAATGTGATGGAGACCAAGCTGCATATATTTATAGAAGGCTTCACAAAATGTTTAATAATCTGTGGAAATATGCGAGCCGGGCATGATAATGCCAAGTTTTCAATATTTCACTGACATGATGCAGTGATCAATGGCAAGGAATTCATACATAAAATTATTTAGGAGTTTTTAATTAAATATTAAATAATGGCAAATATACCGTACCCTTTGTTGTTATAGTTATGGTTATATACTTACTCTCTTTCTTCTTTCTCTCTACTCATACTTTGCCGCAATTTGTTCAGTTTCTGCTCCATTTCCTGATTTTGCCTCTCCAGTTGCAATGTTTCCTTACGAAGCTCCCTAATATTCCTAAAGAAACAAGTCGGTGTTATTTGATGAGCCAGAAAATCCTATTTCAATAGTTGGTATGTCAAATGTAAGATGTTTGGGAATAATTCTACTTAAAAATTCCAACTTTGTGCAGCCTTGAATATGAATAAAACACATGAGAAGTTTTTGCCTCTGCCATGAAAGGATGTAATAGTCTTTGTAGTTAATTAAAGATTAATTATCAACATCTTAAGATATCAGCTATTCAAGAGGTAGAATTGCTGATCGTTGGGGATCACCGACAACCCCACTGATCCTGATAATGGGTCTCTGAGCTGCCTTGGTGATTATGGTGCATTTTGTACCCTGTTATTGTCAAGCTGTGCCTTGGGACTGTGGACGCTAACCATGTCCCTATCGCAAATGGCGCCCTAGTCTATCCCTTCCCCACGGGTTACTCCTGAAGGTGGAGACGTCAGGTTCACATGCCTTGCTATGCTCCTATATCAACCCTGATCTGTCCCCTTCCTCACCTAAGGAGCTGGGATCCCAAAGTGTATAGGATAACACTAACATACAAAATACACTCACAAAACAACAAAGAGGAACACAGGGGAGTGAAAGGAAGGAGAAACCAAATAGGAGAGGATGAGGATGTGCACACAAAAAAAACTCCAAGAAACAATCTCCTGAACAAATCTCCAAATGCCAACTCAAATCACAAACTACTCCTCCAACTTGAAACCAGGCAGTAAGAACTAACACTGGCAAGCCCTAAGTGCCATAGGCGAGCATATATAGCAGAGAGGAGTGGCAAAAAATTGAGCAGCTGGGACAATCCAGGTAGGAAAGCTCCTGAAGCTTCAACTGGACATATTAGCCCTTGCAATGCCAGCAAGGGAAAAAAACCTGCACTGTTTAATAAGACGGTGAAGTACTTCTAACTAGTGCAGGAGTTCGTGAAACCAGACTCCGCAATCTTCTGGCCCCTCTCTCGAAGTATCCCCGTGATAGTTATCCTAGATAGTCCAATATACAAGAAATAGATGGGTGGCAAGGATGTGTAACCTAAACTCCTTAGTTGATAACTTTAAACCCACTGCCTGTAGTCATTGACATCCTTAATAACTGTCAGAATGGGGTCATTAACTTCCTGGTAAACTGTACAAGGCGTCATTTCCTTAGCATGAACAAGAGGATGCATTTATTAAAATATGATGAACTTCTAATTTGTGCAATCACTAGTGGATACAATGTCTTGGAAGCACAAGTGGGATTTTGATGTCATAGGAGATTGGTCTTTGATCAATTTAAAGGGGACATTCAAAGAAACATGTTAGAAATGTCTGTCAAAGTCTCTGATCACTACTGATTTCAATAATTAAAGAACTATAAAGTGATTAAACCCAATAGGTTGTGCTATGAGGTTTCTGTTATAAAATCTGTAGCAAAATCCTAAAGATCTATTGTCTGAAGAGACCTATTCTAATCAAAGGCTATTTAATTCAAATGTCCCATCAGATTTTCAGTAATAAAGCTGTATGAGAAGGCCAAGAAATATAAATATTCCACATTTAAAGTGAGCCACAAATATGTATCAGATATCAGAAGTTCACTTGACTGTCTATAGTCCATGAGCCGGGCCAGATATCGGTACCACCCGGAGTGACTAATTTTCTTTGGTATTTTTAGGTAGATGCATGTCTGTAGTTTATTTTTTGATATGATAGCCCTTACATATACGTAGCTTATTAACCCCTTCAGCCCTAGGCCTATTTGTACCCAAGTGCCTAAGCCAATCTGACCTGTGCCACTTCATGGGCTAATAACTTTGGAACGCTTTCACCTATCCAAGCCATTCTGAGATTGTTTTCTCGTGACATATTGTACTTCACGTCAGTGCTAAATGGGAGTCAATATATTTTACCTTTCTATATAAAAAAATGCTAAATATTCGGAAATTTTGGAAAAATCGGCAATTTTTTAACTTTGAAATTCTCTGCTTTTTACAAAAATACTGATACCCCCCATAATAGTTATTAATTTACACTCCCCACATGTTTACTTCATATTGGCATCATTTTGAAAATGAAACCTTATTGTTTTACGACGTAATAGGGCTTATAGTTTTATGCGCAATTTTTCACATTTACAGCAAAACCCACTTTTGAAAGGACCAAGTCACTTCTGAAGTCACTTTAAGGGGCTTACATAACAGAAACCACCCATAAATTACCCCATTTTGCAAACTACACCCCTCAAGCTGTTCAAAACTCATTTTTAAAAACTGTTAACCCTTTAGGTGTTCCACAGGAATTTTAGCATGAGCCAAGAACCAAATATGACGATATCGGTACCACCCGGAGTGACTAGATGTAGTATTTGTAACAAAATTTAATCCAAGTTATGTAAATACACACTGAACATGTCATGTGCATATATATATATATATATATATATATATATATATATATATATATATATATATATATATATGTTACTCCATAATATCTTCAACATCGGACTCTGAATCTGACTGTTGTTCTACTGGCTCGTCTTCAGTACCCTTGTTCTGGCATGTCTGTAATCTGCACATGTCTGTGCACTTCAGGCCATTGCTGAGGCAAGTACACTGAGGAAGTTCACATGACCGCACACACTTGCAGGACAGTAGCTGTATAATAGCTTCTGGTGCTGGTGCCCCTTGCATCCACTTGACAACAAGCTTTCCGTCGTTAT
This sequence comes from Ranitomeya variabilis, assembly GCF_051348905.1. Classification (NCBI taxonomy): domain Eukaryota; kingdom Metazoa; phylum Chordata; class Amphibia; order Anura; family Dendrobatidae; genus Ranitomeya; species Ranitomeya variabilis. Next base: position 915,776,935 of record NC_135233.1, on the reverse strand, counting down.
CTATCATCCAACCGCAGTCTGTTGGGTTTGCAACCCATGGCTGGCTCTGCAGACTTCTCCTCCAGATCGCAGCCTGGTAGTTTGCACGCAGTGCATGCATGAAAAGGCAGTCCTGGCAAGGAGGGAGTTGACTTGACTCTACCACTCCACGTCTGGCACAGAACAGCTGATAACGGAGCCTGTTTACCTCAGTTGTTTGGGTAGTTGGCAGGTACATGTGGCAGGTGATTTCCTGTAACTTCTCAAAAAGTTCGGTAGACACTTCCCATGAACGACCAACTTCCTGAAAGGCATCCTGGTATGTCTTGTTCATCTTCAACTGCTTGAGTGTCGTCATCTTCCCACGGCCAGCGAATGCACTGACGGTGTCACAGCCTGTAAATGCATGCATACCAATCAATGAATCACATACGCTGCCTCCCAATGTTCGGCTCAGAGTGGTGATATCCAGGAATCTTGTCCGGTTCTGTGTACCGCATTTCTGGAACAGGTGGGATGGGATTTTGTGGCACATGCCCAGACACAGGACCATGACATCAGTATCCTCCGAAGTGATGATGACCGACTTGTAACCAGATTCTGCTGCATGAAGAGCATGGAGAAGGAGGCGTGTGTCTGCTTCTTCTTGATTTGACTTAAGGTCAGCAGCCTCTTCCCACTGTTCTTTGGTGATCTTAAAGCAGAGCTGCTCACATGTGACATACAGCTCCTTCTCCTCAAGCTTCTCCCTGTGGTGTTTCGCCTTCCATTCTTCTACCAGAAACTTTATGAGACTTGCCTTGTTGGAGGAACTACTTAGAAGCTTTTTCCACTGCTGGATGTTGTGCCCATGTTGAATGTTCTTGAAATGGATCCCTGTGCCTTCATATCTGTTGACTCTTTCTGTATCTTTGATGGATGTCTCCTTGTAGACGTCAAAGACAATATCAATGCGCTTGCTCTTAGCACCCTCATGGATAGCGCGACTCATTGCTGTGCCTGCTAGCTGGCCAAATGTTGCATTGTTTCCCTTCAGTTTCTGAACCAGGCTCATCCCATCAATGATGGTTGCAGAGGGCTCGGGGATCACTTCTGCAGGATGAGCATTCCTCTCCAACTCCCTTGCGAGGGCAGCCTTGTTGGTCTTGCGGATAGACCCATCACCATTGGCAAGTGCCCATGGCAATGGACCCAGGGGATGAGTCAAGACATCACTCATTTGTAGCTTTCTGTTCTCAGCTACAAGTATCATCTGGCCAAATAGGTTTCTGTCAGCCTTCAAAATTACCTCCTTGCCAAGACCTTGTCTGCGTGTCTTCATTTGGATGTTAGAGAACGTTTTAAGTTTGTTCTTCGTCATCTTGTCATGAAACAATGTAGTTGGCTTATCGGTACCCAAACGCTCATCCTTGAATGTTTGATATGCATCCTCTCCTATACTGTATGCCCCTTGAAGGTCTTTGGCTACATCTGGTGGTGCTACAGTCGCTGTTGACAAACTGATAAGTTCACCATTATGCTCTTTGTTGAAGGGGTTCACCCAACCTGTCTCCAGCAGTTGAACGAAAGATTGGACATCGGCTTCATCTCTTCTAATCCTAGACACCTGTAGGTCTGAATGGCTGAAGTCAGTATATTGTTGGCCTACCAGGGCCCTCAGCTGCCTCAAGTACATACTGCGGTACTCTGATGTCAGGTAGAACCTGGAAACAGCTCCAACTTTGAGGCTGAAGCCTTTTGTGCCCCCTGGTGTCTGGGTGTCTTTGTTGATTGTCTCTTCAATGGTCTGGTCCACAGGAATTCGTCCAAAAGGATTCTTGCTACCGATCTGGACCGAAAAGCCACCTTGCATGAAGTATTCATGGACCTCTGGGTGTTCTATGGGCAGCCGAGACATTGTGGCATAGTAATAGGTTAGGTATCGGGCATAGTTGACCTTGTCATAGGCAAAACACCATGGTATCATCTGTCGGATTGCTCCTAGGTGAAGCATCCAGTTGCCTTCTCTTGAAGCTCGAACCAGGGCCAGCATGGTCTCGACCATGTCCAAGTATGACATCCAGAATGCTGAGAGTTGTTCATTTCTGAGGGTCTCAAGATAAACTTGAAAGAGCTTCAGGGTAAGTGTGCAAGATTCATTATCCAAGAGCTTTTCGAAGGATCCCTGCGACACACTGATGCGAAAGTTTGTGATGTTCTTCAGTGTTTCATCCAGATGGTGAAGGTCCCTTGCATGGTTTTCTTCTAGCCATGGAAGGAAGTTTTTCCATGCAAGCCTCATAAGTGCTTCATAGACCAGCTTGTGTAGTCTCACTGCTCTGTTGTACCTCCGGCCGTCCATCACTCCAGACACTGATCCTTCAGCGATTACACCGGATTCAACACACAGATCTCTAAGGCCTGCATCCTGAAATCTGTTCCCTATGATAGAGAGGAGATTACAGATTGTGTGGAAGACACCCATTCTAATTATAATGTTCTTGAACTTCTCCTGTTTCCAGATAACCTCGGCAGCTTTGGCATAGAGTGCTTGATCAAACACACACACAATTCTGTTAAGCTTCAGGGTCTGCATGATGGCATGTGTTTGCTCCAAGACTTCATTCACAGTGGACATGGCTGTTGCAGGAGCATTGATAGTGGGCAGGTAGCTTACAGTGTCCTGGGCCACTACAATGTCGCTGCGGATTTTTATGTTGAACCCAGTCCAACTGCTGGTGGTCTGATCCTCATGGTCTGACATTCTAGCCAGAAGCCAGATATGGTTTTTGGTTTTTGAATCCTGGACCTCCTTGGTAGTGTTAACATTCGAAGTCTCAATCCTGGGTGGCTCTCCCCGCTGCCCAACATTGTATATCGGTAGCATTAATTCTGTCAGAGTTATGCTTCTTTTCTTCGACTTGGTTACATCTGGCAGGACTTTCTTTGTCACAGAGCATGCAACATTGGACTGAACAGCAATGCCATTGACTCTATGAGATGTACCTGCTCCACTTAGTGTCTCCTCAAGTCTGTCAATGTTATCCCAGGCCAGGGTTGTGAACACACCTGGGTAGATACTTGCTGGCATTGGGATGTCATCCTTTGAACATTCCAACTTCTGGATACAAAGGGCTGTATCGATCTCCTCAGCCATTGAATATGACACACAGTGGCCAAGACGATTCAGAGTTCGAATCAGTTCTGTATTGCCGGTCAAAGACTTAACTGCAAAGGATAGCAGTACGTGCTTTGGTGGCTTTGTCTTTCCATTGGTAACAGCAAAAACCAAGTCACTGCCGAAGGATGTGGCAAGACGTTGAGCTCTTTCACAGGTAGTTTGGCACTCACAATCTCCTGTAAGCAGGGTTTGCAGGAATTGAGTGACTAATGCAGGAACGACATTCTGATCTGTATTGGGAGGCCATGGCTGACTCACATCTTGCTTCTTGATCTCATTCCTTAGCTGCATTGCTGCTTTGGTTACGATATCTCCAGAGTTAGCAGCTCTTGCTTCTTGCAGATCTTTTGTCATGCTGTGTACTTGCCGGACAAGGTCGTCCATTGATAGGCTACATGGATAGACTAGAAGCTTACCTTTCTCATCTGAGAGAAAGCGGAGTGATTCCCCAATCTCTGTTTCAAGTTTTCGTCGAACATGTTTCTTTGTCGATGGTTTCAGTTGGATGATACCACGGGATATCATTAATCTCTCAAGCCTAGATGTGAGGTTTATCATAGGCAGTACTTCTGGGTTTGGGAACAATTTAGTCCTTATATACAAGAAGAGTTCTTCAAGGGCCTCTTTCTCTGCCTCTTCGTAGCGTACTTCCTCGCTTTCGACCTGATTTTCAGCTGCACTAGACCTACAGGCCACTTGGGAATCATCTTTTGTGAATAGTTTGTAGCACGACTTGTGGTAGTGCCCCTCTGCAGCAACAAGGTCTCTGCTAAGTAAACCAAGTATTCTCTGTGTGCCTTTCCTTATCGCTGCTCTGCGGATCGTCTCATCTGCTCGTAGCTCAACACACTGGACAATTGGCTCCCTTGTTTGTTTTCCTTTTAGGTACTTGCTTGACTTCTCACAGAAGATACATACTTTGGCATACACCCTGCTATCACTGGGGGCACCCCTCGGTAGCTTCCTCATGGAGATTTTGCTTGCTGTTTCGACATTGACACCCTTGCCAAGGATAGAATCCAGTGACTTCTTCATTGTAAAGATACTACGACATTTACGGTGATATTGTATGTGTGGTATTTCTCCTTCTTCAAGGCCCTTAGCTGCTACCAGGACTGATTCATGCTGCCTGATCTCTGCAGCCCTAAGCAATGTTTTCCAGGAGTCCAAATCCTTAAGGGACGCCAGATCATCGCTGTCATCATTAGAGCAGTGTATGATACAGTCGATCCGTGATTTCTTCCTTGCTGGTACTTCCATCATGCCGTTAGATAGTCAGTAAACACCTGCAAACACAAAGAAAAACATTAAAATTTTATTTACCGTATTTCCTGGCGTATAAGACGACTTTTTAGCCATGAAAAACATGGCTCCAAGAGGGCGGTTGTCTTATACGCCGAATACAGCCGCCGGGGGGAAAGGCCGCCGCGCAGGGAAGGAGGAGGCAGGGGCCCACCTTCATGAGGCGCTCGTTCTTAGAGCTGGGAGCGCTGGTGCTAGGTGACTGTTCCCCCTCTCTCCACAAGTTCCTTACCAGCAGCAGCACACAGTACAGGACTACAGGACCTGTGGTGATGTCACGGCCATGTGATCAGTCACAAGCCTGGGAGGTGTCAGCCTCTACAGAGGGAGATAGGAGCTCTGCAGAGAAGACCGGAGAGTCCTGTTCAGCACAGAACGTGTATGTGTCAGTGTGTGTGCGTGTGTTGGGGCACCTCAGGGTGTCTTCAAATGTGACATAGCCCCCTAGATTTCTTCCAGTAAAATTTGCACTCCAAAAGTCATTTGGCGCTCCTTCCCTTCCGAGGCCTGCCGTTCCCCAATACTGCAGTGTACGACAACATATCGGGTGTTGTTGTGTTCGGGAGAGATTGGTGAACAAATAGTGGGGTGCATTTTTTGCTGGTACACCTCTTAAAAATAAAAAAATGAGCCTAAAATGACACCTTCATGTAAAAAATGCACTTTTTCCATTTTCTCAACCAAGTGTTTCCAACTACTGTGAAACACTGGTTGGGTCAAAGTGGTCACTATACCCCCTAAAAGATTCCTTGGGGGTGTAGTTTCCAAAATAGGGTCACTTTTTGGGGTTTCCACTGTGGGGGTACCTCAGGCAGCCTTCAAATGTGACATGGCCCCCTAGATTTCTTCCAGTGAATCCGCCACCCAAAAACCACATAGCGCTCCTTCCGTGTTGAGCTGTGCTGTGTGCCCATACTTTAGTTTACGAGTACATGTGGGGTGTTTCTATAAACTGCAGAATTAGGGTAACCAAGTTTGGGTTTGCCGTTAACCCTTGCTAGGTTGCAGGTAAAATTGGATTACAATGTAATATCTGGAAAAAAAATGAAATTTTGAAATTTCGCCTTCATTCTGCTAAAATTCCTGTGGAACACCTAAAGGGTTAACAGTTTTTAAAAATGAGTTTTGAACAGCTTGAGGGGTGTAGTTTGCAAAATGGGGTAATTTATGGGTGGTTTCTGTTATGTAAGCCCCTTAAAGTGACTTCAGAAGTGACTTGGTCCTTTGAAAAGTGGGTTTTGCTGTAAATGTGAAAAATTGCGCATAAAACTATAAGCCCTATTACGTCGTAAAACAATAAGGTTTCATTTTCAAAATGATGCCAATATGAAGTAAACATGTGGGGAGTGTAAATTAATAACTATTATGGGGGGTATCAGTATTTTTGTAAAAAGCAGAGAATTTCAAAGTTAAAAAATTGCCGATTTTTCCAAAATTTCCGAATATTTAGCATTTTTTTATATAGAAAGGTAAAATATATTGACTCCCATTTAGCACTGACGTGAAGTACAATATGTCACGAGAAAACAATCTCAGAATGGCTTGGATAGGTGAAAGCGTTCCAAAGTTATTAGCCCATGAAGTGGCACAGGTCAGATTGGCTTAGGCACTTGGGTACAAATAGGCCTAGGGCTGAAGGGGTTAATAAGCTACGTATATGTAAGGGCTATCATATCAAAAAATAAACTACAGACATGCATCTACCTAAAAATACCAAAGAGAATTAGTCACTCCGCTTGGTACCGATATCGTCAAATTTGGTTCTTGGCTCATGGACTACTAGCTGTTCCATGGGGGTTGTCTGACTTACAAGCAGAGGTAGCTGAACAGAATGTTCTCATAGGCCCATCCAATCACCTAACTTAGATCAATGTCTGTAAGCCAAAACTGGGAGTGGGTCAAACTTTAGAAGTACAAATGTCTCCATTATTCCTTTTTTGCTTTTGATTTATTTGTGATTTCGGCTTACAAATACTAATATGAAATACTGATTAATGAGGACCTGGTGAGTGGCGACAGTGGTCAGATTTTACTCTTATTTTAAGGCTGGGGTCACACTTGCGAGTTCAATGCAAGAAGCTCGCACGAGTCTCTCGGATCTAATCCTGGCACTGCCAGCGACACTCGGGACCGGAGCGTGCGGCTGCATGTATTTCTATGGAGCCGCACGCTCCAATCCCGAGTGCCGGCAGCAGTGCCTGGACTTGATGTGAGAGACTCGAGCGAGTGTCTCACATTGAACTCGCAAGTGTGACCCCGGCCTAATCCTGCTTCTCGTCTAAGTTTTCAGTGTTGTTTTATTATGGGTTTTTTTTAACATGGGCATGTTTATTTAGTACTAATCTTTATGTTCTTTACCAAGGGGGCATGGCTCACAGATTCTCAAGGGGTGTGCCTTTAGGCTGTGCAGCATAATTACCCTGTAAGCTACACCCCCTTACTAAAGAACAAAAACATTAGTATCAAATAAAAAGGTCCTAATCTCTTGAACTGTATTGTGGATATAGAAAAATAAAAAAAGGTATAGTCAGGGGTGCAGCAGAAATGAAATAAGAGCAAAAACGGTCCACATTTGACCTGGTGACAGGTCCACTTCATGTACTGCAATGTGAGCGTGGCGTTACCGGTCCTACAGATGCATCTTCACTTATTTAGACTGAAAACACACAAGTAGTATGAGGTGCTATTTTTTATGCAGTTTTTGATCTATAGCCAGAGGTGATATCGCTAGAAGTTCTCTCAGTAGATTTCCAATTCCTTTTGAATCCACTCCTAAAATCCACACTGAGGCCACGCTCCCACTATGAGCTTTTGGTGCATTTTTGACGCTGCATGTGTTTGCTGCATCAAGAACGCAGCGTCTTACAGTTGCAACAACACAACGTGGGTAGAATTTATAGAAAGCTCACGCCCTCTATGCTTCTTTTTAACGCTGCGTAAACTGACCTGCAGTGCGTTTTTCAAATCTGCAACATGTTACTTACTCTTGAAGGTACAATGAGTAAAATTCCCTAAAAAAATGCACGTGCTTATATTGTGTTTCCAAGGTGGAAACGCATCAAAATCGCATGTAATACGCACCTACATATGTCAATAAAGTTTTGTCACAGCAAAAAAAATAAAGTATTCAAAATAAAGCAGCTTTATTTAAAAGATCACACAATTGATAAAAAACACATGTTAAAAAAAGGTCACAAAAACGCAATGAAAAAACACAAGTCATTTAAATAATAGGTGGAGAAATGGTGCAGAAAATCTGCTACATCAAAAACACACCAAAAGCTCATTGTGGGAACGTAGCCTAAATCTGCACAAAAAACTGCATGTGTGATTTCAGCCTTTCCCAGCCCGCACACGAGACCCTCTTATAGCGCCCCACGTAGCCTCTCACACTTCAGTGTGTAGTAGAAAAGTCAGACCTCCTCATTTTACCACACACACACAGTTGTCAGATTATCATCTGAGGTATTGGACTCACCGAGCTTTTAATCTGACAGAGTTCCCACTCTTCGCAGGAGGAACCATAACAAACTCTCCGCTCATGCTCGCTGCAGAAGTCGCTTCTACCAGAACCTGACAAAAAGAACAGAAGAACAGTTGTAACTCTGTAGGTCCCTCACACGTAACAGTATTCAGATCCATTCCCCTGTGTGACTTGTGGTTACATATGACACAAGTGCTGGTAATGTCTCTACCCATCAATCCCGCTGTGTAACGCGCTGACGGGCGACACATCGCACACTCGCATTGCCTACTAGAGGTAATGTAGAAAGGTTACCGGCGCCTCACATACATTATATGCATACAAGCTGCAGGAAAGTGCTGCAAAATGGCACATCAACGTCTACATTGTACACTGATGGATATCTGACGGCTACCTGGCCAGCGCCCTAGGGTGCATGCAGGAACACAAAGTATGTGGTCATACAATGCAGAGGCGTACAGTGAACCTTATTGTGACCCTATTCCAGGTACCGGTATTAAAACAAACAACACCTACTCAGAGCCCCCTGTGGGACCATATTAATGCACACGTAGGGTCCGTAGTGTGCCTGCAGACAAAGCAGGCAGGCATAGGCGCCACAATACAATGATGTTGTTGTGCCGCCGGTAACAGGACATCTTGTACGCAGACAATGTGGATTCTGCTCTAAAGATTATAATAAGTTGTTTTCTGTCTGATTTTCCTGTGAAGCGTGGATTGCTTTATTCATCTTTGCTTTGCTCCCATTTGAATAATGTCCTTGTGGTGTAAGGAGTGGCCCTTAATTAACCATAAAGGTTTTTCTATGGTAAACCTAGACAAATACTGTATCAGTGATAGCAATTTCAAGTTATTTATTATAAATTATGCATTGCTTATATTGCACCATTAATTCGACAGAACTTTACAGACATTATAATCACTGGGGCTCACAACTGAAATTCCCTATCAGTATGTCTTTGGAGTGTGGGAGGAAACCAGAGCACCCGAAGGAAACCCACGCAAACACGGGGAGAACATACAAACTCCTTGCAAATCCATAGCTGCAAACCAACAGTGCAAACCTCTGTGCTGCTAAAAGGTTGTCCACTACCATTTCACTTTTTCATTGTTGACCTATATTAAGAGGATGAAAACTTTGATGGGCGGAGCACTTCTTTAACCCCTTTCTGAAATCAGGTGTAATAGAGTGCCGAGGTTGGACTCCCCCTGTTTGGTGCGGGCTCAGGCGCTGAGCCCGCACTTTTCCGGGCACATGTCAGCTGATTTAGACATGTCCCTGCAACAGCCGTGGGTGGAATCACGCTCCACCTGTGCCTGTTAACTAGTTAAATGCCACTGTCAATTTCTGACAGCGGCATGTAACTCGCGCTTACCGGAAGCGCCTCACTAATCCGCCCACTGGTGAACCCTTAATGATCGGGGGTCACCGATGGGCCAGCATGACAACCAGAGGTCTCCAGCAGACCTCTATGGTTGTCATTGCCGGATTGCTATGAGCACTGCCCTGTGGTCGGTGCTCACAACAAGAGAGCATTTCTGCAACACACACAGGTGATCTAATCAAACTACTAATCAAACCAAATCGCTAAACGGCGTAACAGGAAAAAAATTCAAAACATTAGAATTTTAAGTTTTCTGGGTCGCTGGCGCCGCTACATTCCAATAAAATGCAATAACAGGCGATGAAAATATTGTATCTACACCAATATGGTATCAATAAAAACATCAACTCGGCGTGCAAAAAATAAGCCCACACTGGAGACGCTACAAGTCTTAGAAAATGGCACCATTTTTTTTTACCAAACTTTTGATTTTTTTAACCACTTAAATAAAAAAGAACCTAGACATGTTTGGTGTCTATGAAGTTGCAATGACCTCGAGAATTATAAGGGCAGGTCGGTTTTAGGCTATGTTCACACGATCCTTTTTTGGATCCTTTTTTTTTCAGGTCCTGTTTTGGAAAATCCGCAGTGCAAAACTGCACTGCTGATTTTCCGACTGTTTCTTCTGCGGATTCCTCTGCGGGTTTTCAACAGCACTTTCCTATTGGTGCATGTTGAAAACAGGAGCGGAATCCGCAGCAAGAATTGACATGGTACTTCTTTTTTTCCGCAGAAAATCAGCGCGGATTTTCCAGCGGAAAAAAGGATCGTCGGCACAGCGGGTTTTGTTTTCCATTGGGTTACATTGTACTGTAACCTGCATGGAAAAAGGATGCGGATCCGCAGCTGCAATTCCGCTGCGGATCCGCAGCAAAAACCACAGCGTGTGAACATGGCCTTAGCATTTACTGAACATGGTACAAAAAATAAAACAAGAAACAACTGTGGAATTGCACTTTATTTTTTGCAATTTCACCGCACTTGGAATTTTTTCCCATTTTCCAGTACACGATATGTTAAAACTAATGGTGATATTCAAAAGCACAACTTGTCCCGCAAAAAACAAGCCTTCACATGACCATAGTGACCAAAAAATAAAAAAAAGTTAGAGCTCTGGGAAGAAGGGGAGAAAAAAATGAAAACGCGAAAACGAAAATACCTCTTGTCGTTAAGGGGTTAAAACAGGGTACAGGCTGGTGCACAACACTACTTAGTGTGACTCCTAAAAAAAACGCTGGGAGTTCAAATGACTAAAATCGCATAGCCGCATATTCAGATCCACCACCATTAACCTAGTATTATAGTTTAGTGAGCCACTATTGACCCACCACCATAATAAAAGACAGGCGACCTTATATGTGTAACACCAAATGCTATGTATACCTGTAATTCATTAATATCAGCTACGCAACCACCGCCTGCTCTCTGTCATTGATCACTGTATGTACAGACATGGCTGCATTCAAAAACTGATTTTCCTTCTGTCATATTACAAGATATATATCATACTGAACTGAGGCAGGCGAAATAAAATGCCAGTAAATCATTTATGCATAAGAATCTTGCAGCTGCTGTGTCCTCACATGAAAGGTGAGCTGAAAATAGCTTGTATCCTACTGTATAATAAACCCCCAGGCGCAGCTCAGCACACTGATACTTGTCTGCTCGAAAATGTTCTGAAGGGGCGATTCCCAAAAAAAAAGCAAGTTATCCCTTATCCAATGTCTAAGGCATAACTTGCCGATTGCTGTGGGTCCTAGGACCCCAGACATCAGGGTTCTAGTGTCCCTAGTATGGAATTGGGCAGTGGTGCACATGCTCAACCTCCGCTCCATTGATTGACTATGATGCTGCTGGAGAAAGCCACGTGGAGCGCTCGGCTACTTCCAGCAATCTCATTGACATTGAATGGACCAGAAGCCAAGCATGTGCGCCACCACTCCATTCAGGACTGCGCTGCAGAGCCCTGTACTCAGTGTTCTTGAGTTACTGGGGGTCCTAGTGCTCAGACGCCCAGAGAACACCAAGTTACCGTATCTACCTGTGGATAACTTGCTTTTTTTAAGAATAATCCTTTAATTTTAAACGTCTTCCTACAATGCAAAAAATGTATAATTTAATAAAACAGGACATAAAATACACATTACCTAACCAGAACAGTGACTGAGGGACTGTGCACCCTGCATCTAGGTCATCAAAGATGCTGGACGTATCCCATTAAAGGGGTTGTCCGGTCCAAATCACACTTTGTGTGACTGCAGACTTACGAGTCCACCCTGCGCATGCACTGTGTGCTGCATAGACTCGCCGGTTCCCGACCTGGGACCGGAGGGTATGTATGAGTTATACATACTCCCGGACAGTGAGTGCGGCCATGTAATATTGTTTGTTATGATCTGGTGGCCTAAGAGCAGCATGAGACGTACTCTGGAGAAGGTGGTACCTGTACTGACCGCAGACCCTGAACTTAACACCGCAACTAGAAGTAGCCGTGGAATGTACCTATCACTCCCTAGACATCTCGACACAGCCGGAGGACTAATTACCCCTAGAGATAGGAAAGGGAAAACTATCTTGCCTCAGAGAAAATTCCCAAAGGATAGCCAGCCCCCCACAAATATTGACTGTGAGAGGAGAGGGAAAAAACATACACAGACTGAAATCAGAATTTAGCAAAGGAGGCCACTTCTAGCTAAATAGAAAGGATAGGACAGATTACTATGCGGTCAGTATTAAAACACTAGAAAATATCCACCACAGAAAATACAAAAATCTACACAGCAAACTAAAGATATGGAGGGTATATCTGCATCTCCAGAGAAACCAGCTTGGCTAAACAAATCCTTATTCAGACCAAGCTGGACAAGACAAAAACATGGAAAAGAACTGAACAATAAGGCCACAGCATGTGGACAGCAAAAATCAAGGCCAGAACTTATCTTTGTTGAAAGGAACAGCAAGCAGGAGAGAGCAGGCAAGGATGTGAATCCTCCAGGAACAATGGACAACTGGCACTGACTAAAGGGTCAAGCAAGGCTAAATAGCCCAGTCAGGATTGCAAAAACTTGACACACCTGATGAATGCTGGGATCCAGAGACAGCAGCACTACCACTTATAACCACCGGAGGGAGCCCAAGAGCAGAATTCACAACAATTGTTCTCCCTATGAATATTGTTTCTCTATTTGCGGTTTGGTTTACATGGGTATTGAATCTCGGATTATATATCCACTTGTTTGAGCAGTGTTCACATTATTGTTTATACTGGTTATTGTACACCAGTGTTTTCAATGTTTTAACTAGTGATGAGCGACTATACTCGTTACTCGAGATTTCCCGAGCACACTCGGGGGTCCTCCGAGTATTTTTTAGTGCTCGGAGATTTAGTTTTTCTTGCCGCAGCTGAATGATTTACATCTGTTAGCCAGCATAAGTACATGTGGGGATTCCCTAGCAACCAGGCAACCCCCACATGTACTTATGCTGGCTAACAGATGTAAATCATTCAGCTGCGGCGAAGAAAACTAAATCTCCGAGCACTAAAAAATACTCGAAGGACACCCGAGCATGCTCAAGAAATCTTGAGTTAGGGTATGTGTCCACGTTCAGGATTGCATCAGGATTTGGTCAGGATTTTACATCAGTATTTGTAAGCCAAAACCAGGAGTGGGTGATAAATACAGAAGTGGAGCATATGTTTCTATTATACTTTCCCTCTAATTGTTCCACTCCTGGTTTTGGCTTACAAATACTGATGTAAAATCCTGACCAAATCCTGATGCAATCCTGAACGTGGACACATACACTAACGAGTATATTCGCTAATCACTACTTTTAACCATTTTCCCCTTGTATATGTTGATGTGCAGTAATGGGTTAACACACCAACAGGTGGACTAATCAGGCATCCTAAACTGATAGACTCACATGAGTGAGCAGGGTGTCACTATAAGGCCGGGATCACACATGCGAGAAATACAGCCGAGTCTCGCATCTTAATACCAGGCATTGCCGCCATCACTCAGGAGCGGAGCCTGCAACTCCATGTATTGCTATGCGGCAGCACGCTCCGCTCCGGGGTGCAGGCAGCAGTGCCGGGTATTAACATGCGAGACTCGGTCGTGTTTCTCGCATGTGTGATCCCGGCCTAACTCTGCTGCATTTTATTTAAGACAGGCTTACTCAGACTGATCTCTAACCATGAACAAGGCTCGTACAAGCTGAAACGCGTTGGTCTCATCCACACTGGTGGAAGTGGCCCACTACGATGTTTTGACTGTTTTACTACAATAAGTGTTGGACTTTTACAGCCTTTACTTGCACTGCGCTGGATTTTCTCTATTTTGATTCAATTCAGTCGGTATAGTCATAACACAAGTCTGCTTTTTCGGTCGTTGATTTTCTAGCAAAGTTCCCTATTCACGTATCTTCCAAGCGATGTCTGTTTTTCGATGTAGTTGACAGGAGAAGCTTTACCTCCTTTTTTCTACAACAGAAAACATTTAGAAACATCGCCAACCTTGACCATGAGTTGAGTCTGGCATTGCAAATAGCTGGAATACGGCATACCATCCATGGACGTGGTGACGCTATTATTTCTTGAAAGATTACATGTTTTTGTCAACCTGCAAGAAGACACATTTATCTGCAAGGGTTTGTGCTGAAGACTGTATAACAGGGACGAGAGCTATCCGTTGTTTTGATGGATTGCGTTCATGTTATTCTATGGAGGGGTGCACATGTCCCGAGTTTCTCTTCGGACCGGGTAGGTTGATGAAAATAACCATAGCATGCACAATTTACCTCCAAGAATTGGAAGCCACTGGCCCATTCAACTCTATGGTTCTATGGAAAAAAATCGGACTGCACTCGAATAACATCTGAGTATAGTCCAATGTTCATGGATTGACATTATTGAGAATATGGAGAAACTTATTTTTCTCTGCACCTCAGAGAATATCGGATCCCACTCTGATCAGAGTCTGACTGGTGTGTAATTAGCATAATCCGGCCAATTTTCTCAGATGTGGAGAAAACGGTTATCTGCACCTGCCTTAAGGCTACGACATCAGAAGATAATCGCTATTGGTGGCAAGCTCCACCCTAGGTCTGTGAAAGTGAGTGTGTACCTGAGCTATAAGTATTATTCTGAAAATTCTCCAATAGAACATTTTGTTATATATATATATATATATATATATATATATATATACATACATATCAGGGAAGCAACAGCCAGCGAAACGAACGTTGAGGACAGCGGGAAGGTGTGCTGCTACAACCATATTAATAGATTTCTGCTCTTTTACTTATTTACCGCCTGTATTACTATCTTTTTGCAGCTATCTGTCTAATATGCCATTTACTGCATCTGCAAGCCAAATAGCCACCCAGGATTTTGTCTGATTTAAACTGTTTACTACATATAGGCATGCAACAATACTAGATCTTGCCATAGGGCATAGACAGCTTGAGATCTGGTCCCATGTAGACCTATGCAATGTTGCTCTGACATACCATGTGTGGATTTTTGCCTTCATTAACTGATCATCATTCTGATCTCTTTTTAAGGATAGTCACTATCTGTATTAACCATCAGGGACCATTTATACGCATAACCCTCTGGTTATTACTATACTAGCAGTGCCCCTCTCGATCACTGTCACTGATCACTGTGTTTTACCTTGATCTTTTTTGTCCAGCATTTATGTATTGTTGTGTTTGTCTGTGTTTTTTTAATAAAATATATGTTTTTATTAAGTAGCATTGACTTTGGTTTCTCCTTGTATTTTTGAGCCATAGGTAGGTCTATAGTGTCACTGCAATATCTGAAATATAAGTTATTCCCAGTCAAGTATTAAATGTCAGATAATAATGATGCCTTAAACACCTGCAATAACTATCCACTTGGAGTTATAAACCACAGGATAAACATTTCTGCTATATAATACAGACATATGCTCACAAATAATCCAAAAAGCATAATATAAATGGAAAACAAAAATCCAATATAGCTTCCTTCTGTACAGTGATAAACTTCTCACATTATCACATAGAATGTGCCTGTGAGGAAAAACAACATGATGTAGGAGATTAAATGTTTACTTAGGACGATTTTACACAATATAAATATCTTCTTATTAATTACACGATTTTACACAATATAAATATCTTCTTATTAATTACATCTAGTGTAGATTAGTGATGAGCGAGTGTACTCGTTGCTCGGGTTTTCCCAAGCACGCTCGGGTGTCCTCCGAGTATTTATGACTAGAGTTGAGCGACTTTCATTTTTTTAAGATCGAGTCGGGTTTTGTGAAACCCGATTTTGTCCAGAGTCGAGTCGAGTGCAGTCGGCCGATTATCGCTAAAAGTCGGGGATCGACCGAAACACGAAACCCAATGCAAGTCAATGGGGAAGCATAGTCGGCAGTGAGTGGAGGCCAGGAAAACACCTACAGTGCCCATTTTAATGCCAAAAACATCCATTCTTGTTTCTGAAGCTTGTCAATCTTAATTAACTTTATAATAATAGTTGGGCATAGGGAATTGGGGGTCATTTGGCAAAAGTTGTGGGGGGAGTAGGGCCGGCTCAAGTTTTTCGTGGGCCCAGGAAATGCGGACTACGTCACGGCGGTGTTGCAGTGAAAGGTAAGTATTTCAACGTTGCAAGTGCTGTGATCCTGAGCAAGCAGGGGGGGCCCACTCGTTCGCACTGGCACAGGGCCCCTCAAAGTACAGCGATGTGTGTTTGCATGGCGGGGGCGCCTCCCACCAGCAGCGACACTTTTGCGTACTCTGAGGGGCCCTGTGCCAGTGACGTCGCCAACGAGTATGCCCCCCCACCTGATGAAGGAACCTGCACTTTCATCTGCACCTTCCTCTCTGTCCCTGTGTAAGGTGGTATAACATGCGGGAAGGGGAACCTTACTTTCAGCAGGGTCAGATTCTGGCTGTGTAGAGTATAAGGGGAATGTAGTGGTCTAGGTCAATGTACCAGCAGACTCATCTAGCAGTGGCTGGGCAATGGGCAGGATGAGGAGGAAACAGATATAGGGCCAAAGAATAAAGTAGGCTAAATGCAGTTCAAAATTGGTAACAGGACTAAACAGGCGGCATTGCTTTGTTCAGTGGAGTAGCAAACCCAAGAGCAGCAGACACTGTTTCAAGGGCATAACCACACTAGTAGGCCAAATGCAGTTTAATATCTGATAGTATAGGGCGAAAGCCAGAATGTGGAAGCTCAGCTTTGTTCAGTTGAGGACAACACCAGGCAGGGGCAGACAGACACCTTTAGTAGGCCGGAACAGCCAATTGCATTTTTAAAAATGGTAATTTGGAACTGAAGGTTGAAGCTCAGCTTTATTCAGTTGAGGACAACACCAGGCAGGGGCAGACAGACACCTTTAGTAGGCCGGAACAGCCAATGGCATTTTTAAAAATGGTAATTTGGAACTGAAGGTTGAAGCTCAGCTTTATTCAGTTGAGGACAACACCAGGCAGGGGCAGACATTCACCTTTAGTAGGCCGGAACAGCCAATTGCATTTTTAAAAATGGTAATTTGGAACAGAAGGTTGAAGCTCAGCTTTATTCAGTTGAGGACAACACCAGGCAGGGGCAGACAGACACCTTTAGTAGGCCGGAACAGCCAATTTTTTAAAAAAACAGCAGTTAGTAAGAGGCAGAAGGTAGAAGCTCAGCTTTATTCAGTTGAGGACAACACCAGGCAGGGGCAGACAGACACCTTTAGTAGGCCGGAACAGCCAATTGCATTTTTAAAAATGGTAATTTGGAACAGAAGGTTGAAGCTCAGCTTTATTCAGTTGAGGACAACACCAGGCAGGGGCAGACAGACACCTTTAGTAGGCCGGAACAGCCAATTGCATTTTTAAAAATGGTAATTTGGAACAGAAGGTTGAGGCTCAGCTTTATTCAGTTGAGGACAACACCAGGCAGGGGCAGACAGACACCTTTAGTAGGCCGGAACAGCCAATTGCATTTTTAAAAATGGTAATTTGGAACAGAAGGTTGAAGCTCAGCTTTATTCAGTTGAGGACAACACCAGGCAGGGGCAGACAGACACCTTTAGTAGGCCGGAACAGCCAATGGCATTTTTAAAAATGGTAATTTGGAACTGAAGGTTGAAGGTCAGCTTTATTCAGTTGAGGACAACACCAGGCAGGGGCAGACATTCACCTTTAGTAGGCCGGAACAGCCAATTGCATTTTTAAAAATGGTAATTTGGAACAGAAGGTTGAGGCTCAGCTTTATTCAGTTGAGGACAACACCAGGCAGGGGCAGACAGACACCTTTAGTAGGCCGGAACAGCCAATTGCATTTTTAAAAATGGTAATTTGGAACAGAAGGTTGAAGCTCAGCTTTATTCAGTTGAGGACAACACCAGGCAGGGGCAGACAGACACCTTTAGTAGGCCGGAACAGCCAATGGCATTTTTAAAAATGGTAATTTGGAACTGAAGGTTGAAGCTCAGCTTTATTCAGTTGAGGACAACACCAGGCAGGGGCAGACATTCACCTTTAGTAGGCCGGAACAGCCAATTGCATTTTTAAAAATGGTAATTTGGAACAGAAGGTTGAGGCTCAGCTTTATTCAGTTGAGGACAACACCAGGCAGGGGCAGACAGACACCTTTAGTAGGCCGGAACAGCCAATTGCATTTTTAAAAATGGTAATTTGGAACAGAAGGTTGAAGCTCAGCTTTATTCAGTTGAGGACAACACCAGGCAGGGGCAGACAGACACCTTTAGTAGGCCGGAACAGCCAATTGCATTTTTAAAAATGGTAATTTGGAACAGAAGGTTGAGGCTCAGCTTTATTCAGTTGAGGACAACACCAGGCAGGGGCAGACAGACACCTTTAGTAGGCCGGAACAGCCAATTGCATTTTTAAAAATGGTAATTTGGAACAGAAGGTTGAAGCTCAGCTTTATTCAGTTGAGGACAACACCAGGCAGGGGCAGACAGACACCTTTAGTAGGCCGGAACAGCCAATGGCATTTTTAAAAATGGTAATTTGGAACTGAAGGTTGAAGGTCAGCTTTATTCAGTTGAGGACAACACCAGGCAGGGGCAGACATTCACCTTTAGTAGGCCGGAACAGCCAATTGCATTTTTAAAAATGGTAATTTGGAACAGAAGGTTGAGGCTCAGCTTTATTCAGTTGAGGACAACACCAGGCAGGGGCAGACAGACACCTTTAGTAGGCCGGAACAGCCAATTGCATTTTTAAAAATGGTAATTTGGAACAGAAGGTTGAAGCTCAGCTTTATTCAGTTGAGGACAACACCAGGCAGGGGCAGACAGACACCTTTAGTAGGCCGGAACAGCCAATGGCATTTTTAAAAATGGTAATTTGGAACTGAAGGTTGAAGCTCAGCTTTATTCAGTTGAGGACAACACCAGGCAGGGGCAGACATTCACCTTTAGTAGGCCGGAACAGCCAATTGCATTTTTAAAAATGGTAATTTGGAACAGAAGGTTGAGGCTCAGCTTTATTCAGTTGAGGACAACACCAGGCAGGGGCAGACAGACACCTTTAGTAGGCCGGAACAGCCAATTGCATTTTTAAAAATGGTAATTTGGAACAGAAGGTTGAAGCTCAGCTTTATTCAGTTGAGGACAACACCAGGCAGGGGCAGACAGACACCTTTAGTAGGCCGGAACAGCCAATTTTTTAAAAAAACAGCAGTTAGTAAGAGGCAGAAGGTAGAAGCTCAGCTTTATTCAGTTGAGGACAACACCAGGCAGGGGCAGACAGACACCTTTAGTAGGCCGGAACAGCCAATGGCATTTTTAAAAATGGTAATTTGGAACTGAAGGTTGAAGCTCAGCTTTATTCAGTTGAGGACAACACCAGGCAGGGGCAGACATTCACCTTTAGTAGGCCGGAACAGCCAATTGCATTTTTAAAAATGGTAATTTGGAACAGAAGGTTGAAGCTCAGCTTTATTCAGTTGAGGACAACACCAGGCAGGGGCAGACAGACACCTTTAGTAGGCCGGAACAGCCAATTTTTTAAAAAAACAGCAGTTAGTAAGAGGCAGAAGGTAGAAGCTCAGCTTTATTCAGTTGAGGACAACACCAGGCAGGGGCAGACAGACACCTTTAGTAGGCCGGAACAGCCAATGGCATTTTTAAAAATGGTAATTTGGAACTGAAGGTTGAAGCTCAGCTTTATTCAGTTGAGGACAACACCAGGCAGGGGCAGACATTCACCTTTAGTAGGCCGGAACAGCCAATTGCATTTTTAAAAATGGTAATTTGGAACAGAAGGTTGAGGCTCAGCTTTATTCAGTTGAGGACAACACCAGGCAGGGGCAGACAGACACCTTTAGTAGGCCGGAACAGCCAATTGCTTTTTTAAAAATGGTAATTTGGAACAGAAGGTTGAAGCTCAGCTTTATTCAGTTGAGGACAACACCAGGCAGGGGCAGACAGACACCTTTAGTAGGCCGGAACAGCCAATTGCTTTTTTAAAAATGGTAATTTGGAACTGAAGGTTGAAGCTCAGCTTTATTCAGTTGCAGCTTCTTGGCAATAATATAAAGAAGACGAGACAGGACAACACTCGTTGGATGCCATATCTGTGTTTTCACTGGAAAAAAAACTGTCAGTTAACTACTTGTAGGAGAAAGTTTTTGTAGCTGGAGGCCACTTTTTGTATTGTACCAGTTTTCTGTTGTATGTTTGGAACTGAAGGTTGAAGCTCAGCTTTATTCAGTTGAGGACAACACCAGGCAGGGGCAGACACCTTTAGAAGGACGGAACAGCCAATTTTTTTAAAAACAGCAGTTAATCAGAGCCAGAAGGTAGAAGCTCAGCTTTATTCAGTTGAGGACAACTTGAACTAGGGACTGCAGACAGACTTTGCAGGCTGTCCCCTGTGTGGACCATGCATCCAATACATTAACCCATTTAGCCACAAAGGACACGTAACCTTCCGTGGCCAGGCCTACAGGTCCATGTGTCTGTTGTCAGGTATACCTTTGGACTGACAAATTGACAGAATGCAAGGACAATGCGGTCTTTAACATGCAGGTGGAGGGGTGGGATGGCTTTTCTCGCAAAAGAATTGTCAACTGGGTAGCTCATAGCGTGGTATATCGTAGTTCATCCTGGCTTTATTAATATTAAATTAAATAAAAAAATAGGCTCTAGGCACTTTATTATTGGTTCCAGGGGTACACGGGCAGCAGTGGTCAGGTGAGTGGAGGCCTAGTGGAAGGAGGGACCTTAGACAGGCTTCGAAGGCCTAACATAATAAAATAGGCTGGCGGTAGGCACTTTATTATTGGTTCCAGGGGTACACGGGCAGCAGTGGTCTGGTCAGTGGAGGCCTAGTGGAAGGAGGGACCGCAGACAGGCTTCAAAGGCCTAACATAATAAAATGGGCTGGCTGTAGGCACTTTATTATTGGTTCCAGGGGTACACGGGCAGCAGTGGTCAGGTGAGTGGAGGCCTAGTGGAAGGAGGGACCGCAGACAGGCTTCGAAGGCCTAACACAATAAAATGGGCTGGCTGTAGGCACTTTAAAATTGGTTCCAGGGGTACACGGGCAGCAGTGGTCTGGTCAGTGGAGGCCTAGTGGAAGGAGGGACCGCAGACAGGCTTCGAAGGCCTAACACAATAAAATGGGCTGGCTGTAGGCACTTTAAAATTGGTTCCAGGGGTACACGGGCAGCAGTGGTCTGGTCAGTGGAGGCCTAGTGGAAGGAGGGACCGCAGACAGGCTTCGAAGGCCTAAAATAACAAACAATAGGCTCATGGCAGTTTTACAGCGGTTACATGGATACACGGGCAGCTTGGTGGTGAGTGGAGGAGTATTTAAAGTAGGGACCGCAGACAGGCTATCAAAGGCCTAAAATAACAAACAATAGGCTCATGGCAGCTTTACAGCGGTTACATGGATACACAGGCAGCTTGGTGGTGAGTGGAGGAGTATTTAAAGTAGGGACCGCAGACAGGCTATCAAAGGCCTAAAATAACAAACAATAGGCTCATGGCAGCTTTACAGCGGTTACATGGATACACAGGCAGCTTGGTGGTGAGTGGAGGAGTATTTAAAGTAGGGACTGCAGACAGGCTATCAAAGGCCTAAAATAACAAACAATAGGCTCATGGCAGCTTTACAGCGGTTACATGGATACACAGGCAGCTTGGTGGTGAGTGGAGGAGTATTTAAAGTAGGGACCGCAGACAGGCTATCAAAGGCCTAAAATAACAAACAATAGGCTCATGGCAGCTTTACAGCGGTTACATGGATACACAGGCAGCTTGGTGGTGAGTGGAGGAGTATTTAAAGTAGGGACCGCAGACAGGCTATCAAAGGCCTAAAATAACAAACAATAGGCTTATGGCAGTTTTACAGCGGTTACACGGATACACGGGCAGGCAGCTTGGTGGTCAGTGGAGGAGTATTTAAAGTAGGGACCGCAGACAGGCTATCAAAGGCCTAAAATAACAAACAATAGGCTTATGGCAGTTTTACAGCGGTTACATGGATACACAGGCAGCTTGGTGGTGAGTGGAGGAGTATTTAAAGTAGGGACCGCAGACAGGCTATCAAAGGCCTAAAATAACAAACAATAGGCTCATGGCAGCTTTACAGCGGTTACATGGATACACAGGCAGCTTGGTGGTGAGTGGAGGAGTATTTAAAGTAGGGACCGCAGACAGGCTATCAAAGGCCTAAAATAACAAACAATAGGCTCATGGCAGCTTTACAGCGGTTACATGGATACACAGGCAGCTTGGTGGTGAGCGGAGGAGTATTTAAAGTAGGGACCGCAGACAGGCTATCAAAGGCCTAAAATAACAAACAATAGGCTTATGGCAGTTTTACAGCGGTTACATGGATACACGGGCAGGCAGCTTGGTGGTCAGTGGAGGAGTATTTAAAGTAGGGACCGCAGACAGGCTATCAAAGGCCTAAAATAACAAACAATAGGCTTATGGCAGTTTTACAGCGGTTACATGGATACACGGGCAGGCAGCTTGGTGGTGAGTGGAGGAGTATTTAAAGTAGGGACCGCAGACAGGCTATCAAAGGCCTAAAATAACAAACA
This sequence comes from Ranitomeya variabilis, assembly GCF_051348905.1. Classification (NCBI taxonomy): domain Eukaryota; kingdom Metazoa; phylum Chordata; class Amphibia; order Anura; family Dendrobatidae; genus Ranitomeya; species Ranitomeya variabilis. The sequence continues at coordinate 915,754,541 of NC_135233.1, read as the reverse complement.
ATAGGCTCATGGCAGCTTTACAGCGGTTACATGGATACACAGGCAGCTTGGTGGTGAGTGGAGGAGTATTTAAAGTAGGGACCGCAGACAGGCTATCAAAGGCCTAAAATAACAAACAATAGGCTCATGGCAGCTTTACAGCGGTTACATGGATACACAGGCAGCTTGGTGGTGAGTGGAGGAGTATTTAAAGTAGGGACCGCAGACAGGCTATCAAAGGCCTAAAATAACAAACAATAGGCTCATGGCAGCTTTACAGCGGTTACATGGATACACAGGCAGCTTGGTGGTGAGTGGAGGAGTATTTAAAGTAGGGACCGCAGACAGGCTATCAAAGGCCTAAAATAACAAACAATAGGCTCATGGCAGTTTTACAGCGGTTACATGGATACACAGGCAGCTTGGTGGTGAGTGGAGGAGTAGTGCAAGGAGTGTCTGTCCCAGTACTCCCAAAATATAAATAGATGTTAATGTCTCGCAAAACAACCAAAACAAAAAAAAAGGTGGCATACTTAGGTACAGGGGTGGGCTCATCTACTGAGTTTCTGACATAGTAATTTGGCAGTAACTATTTAATGGTGCCAATATAGGACACAGACACAGACTACTTTAAGTTGCATCATAGATGTCTACAAATTTGTATTGTCAGTGTCAGACATTGAATGATGTCAGCGAATAGACTAAAGATTGGTGGAGCTGTGCGACATAATTTTGCACGTGGTAGAGCACATTTTGAGCTGGGGTAGGGGGGAACTCTCTTGAGGCCGGCGGGACCGCCCCAGGGCCCCTCATGTTACAACGGTGTGTCTGACGTTGGGTGCGCACCACCACCGCCAGAGACACTACATTGTACTATGAGGGACCCAGTAGCAATGCCGTCAACCAAAAGCGAGCACACCCACCTCTTCAGACAAACAGCAGTCTCACGGGTGCTTGCGCCAAGTCGCGATACCACGGCCCCGTGTGGGGAGTTTTGCCATTTAGGGAGGTGTAAACATGTCGTATGCTGTACAATCAGCTGCAGCAAATTAGACATTAGAAAAGTAATTCACAGGCAAGAGCTTTTCATAGGAAAGCTAGGTGTCGGCCGGGCAAGGTGGGGCAAAAGATTTTGAAATCCAGTTGTGGTTCATTTTAATGAATGTTAGATCGTCAACATTTTGGGTAGCCAGACGAGTCCTTTTTTCGGTTAATATTGAACCTCCAGCACTGAATACTCTTTCTGATAGGACACTTGCTGCCGGGCAAGCAAGCTCCTGCAATGCATATTCTGCCAATTCTGGCCAGGTGTCTAATTTGGAGGCCCAGTAATCAAATGGGAATGACGGTTGAGGGAGAACATCGATAAGGGATGAAAAATAGTTAGTAACCATACTGGACAAATGTTGTCTCCTGTCACTTTCAATTGATGCAGCAGTACCTGTCCTGTCTGCGGTCATAGCAAAATCACTCCACAACCTGGTCAGAAAACCCCTCTGTCCAACGCCACTTCTGATGTGTGCACCCCTAACACTCCTAGTCTGCTGCCCCCTGGAGCTCGTGTGAGAACGATCACGTGCGCTGTGTGCTGGGAATGCCTGAAGCAAACGGTCAACAAGAGTTGATTGTTTGGTTGCTAATATTAGTTCCAAGTTCTCATGTGGCATAATATTTTGCAATTTGCCTTTATAGCGTGGATCAAGGAGGCAGGCCAACCAGTAATCGTCATCGTTCATCATTTTCGTAATGCGTGTGTCCCTTTTTAGGATACGTAAGGCATAATCCGCCATGTGGGCCAAAGTTCCAGTTGTCAAATCTCCGGTTGTGATTGGTTGAGGGGCAGTTGCAGGCAAATCTACGTCACTTGTGTCCCTCAAAAAACCAGAACCCGGCCGTGACACGCAACCAATTTCCTGTGCCCCCGGGAAAGGTTCGGCATTAAAAATATACTCATCCCCATCATCCTCCTCGTCCTCCACCTCCTCTTCGCCCGCTACCTCGTCCTGTACACTGCCCTGACCAGACAATGGCTGACTGTCATCAAGGCTTTCCTCTTCCTCTGGTGCAGACGCCTGCTCCTTTATGTGCGTCAAACTTTGCATCAGCAGACGCATTAGGGGGATGCTCATGCTTATTACGGCGTTGTCTGCACTAACCAGCCGTGTGCATTCCTCAAAACACTGAAGGACTTGACACATGTCTTGTATCTTAGACCACTGCACACCTGACAACTCCATGTCTGCCATCCTACTGCCTGCCCGTGTATCCTCCCACAAATAAATAACAGCACGCCTCTGTTCGCACAGTCTCTGAAGCATGTGCAGTGTTGAGTTCCACCTTGTTGCAACGTCTATGATGAGGCGATGCTGGGGAAGGTTCAAAGACCGCTGATAGGTCTGCATACGGCTGGCGTGTACAGGCGAACGTCGGATATGTGAGCAAAGTGCACGCACTTTGAGGAGCAGGTCGGAGAACCCAGGATAAGTTTTCAATAAGCACTGCACCACCAGGTTTAAGGTGTGAGCCAGGCAAGGAATGTGTTTCAGTTGGGAAAGGGAGATGGCAGCCATGAAATTCCTTCCGTTATCACTCACTACCTTGCCTGCCTCAAGATCTACTGTGCCCAGCCACGACTGCGTTTCTTGTTGCAAGAACTCGGACAGAACTTCCGCGGTGTGTCTGTTGTCGCCCAAACACTTCATAGCCAATACAGCCTGCTGACGCTTGGCAGTAGCTGGCCCATAATGGGACAACTGGTGTGCAACAGTGTCATCTGCCGATGGAGTGGTTGGCAGACTGCGTTCTGTGGAAGAGCTGTAGCTTCTGCAGGAGGACGAGGAGGAGGAGGAGGAGGGGGTGCGAACGCCTACAGCCAACTGTTTCCTAGACTGTGGGCTAGGCACAACTGTCCCTAAATTGATGTCGCCTGTGGACCCTGCATCCACCACATTCACCCAGTGTGCCGTGATGGACACATAACATCCCTGGCCATGCCTACTGGTCCATGCATCTGTAGTCAGGTGCACCTTTGTACTCACAGATTGCCTGAGTGCATGGACGATGCGCTGTTTAACATGCTGGTGCAGGGCTGGGATGGCTTTTCTGGAAAAAAAGTGTCGACTGGGTAGCTCGTATCGTGGTTCAGCGTACTCCATCAGGGCTTTGAAAGCTTCGCTTTCAACTAACCGGTAGGGCATCATCTCTAACGAGATTAGTCTAGCTATGTGGGCGTTAAAACCCTGTGTACGCGGATGCGAGGATAAGTACTTCCTTTTTCTAACCAGAGTCTCATGTAGGGTGAGCTGGACTGGAGAGCTGGAGATCGTGGAACTTTCGGGTGTGCCGGTGTACATGGCAGACTGAGAGACGGTTGGAGACGGTATTGTTTCCGCCGGTGCCCTAGATGCAATATTTCCTCCTACAAAACTGGTGGTTCCCTGACCCTGACTGCTTTTGGCTGGCAAAGAAACCTGCACAGATACTGCCGGTGGTGCGGAAAATGGTGGCCTTACAGTGACGGAAGGGATGTTGCGTTGCTGACTAGCTTCATTGGCCGAGGGTGCTACAACCTTAAGGGACGTTTGGTAGTTAGTCCAGGCTTGAAAATGCATGGTGGTTAAGTGTCTATGCATGCAACTAGTATTTAGACTTTTCAGATTCTGACCTCTGCTTAAGCTAGTTGAACATTTTTGACAGATGACTTTGCGCTGATCAGTTGGATGTTGTTTAAAAAAATGCCAGACTGCACTCTTCCTAGACTCGGATCCCTTTTCAGGGATTGCAGACTGAGCTTTAACCGGATGGCCACGCTGTCCTCCAACAGGTTTTGGCTTTGACACGCGTTTTGGGCCAGATACGGGCCCGGCAGATGGAACCTGTTGCGATGTTGATGCCTGCTGCGGCCCCTCCTCCACCTCCGCTTCTGAACTACTGCCGCCTGCACCCTGTTCCCCCAATGGCTGCCAATCGGGGTCAATAACTGGGTCATCTATTACCTCCTCTTCGAGCTCGTGTGCAACTTCGTCTGTGTCACTGTGTCGGTCGGTGGTATAGCGTTCGTGGCGGGGCAACATAGTCTCATCAGGGTCTGATTGTGGATCTGTACCCTGAGAGGGCAATGTGGTGGTCTGAGTCAAAGGAGCAGCATAGTACTCTGGCTGTGGCTGTGCATCAGTGCACTCCATGTCAGAATATACTTGTAATGGGCATGGCCTGTTAAATGTTTCACTTTCTAAGCCAGGGACGGTATGTGTAAAGAGCTCCATGGAGTGACCCGTTGTGTCGCCTGCTGCATCCTTCTCTCTTGTTGTAGTTTTTGCTGAGGAGGACAAGGAAGCGACTTGTCCCTGACCATGAACATCCACAAGCGACGCGCTGCTTTTACATTTACCAGTTTCGGAAGAGGAGGCAAAAGAGCTAGAGGCTGAGTCTGCAATGTAAGCCAAAACTTGCTGTTGCTGCTCCGCCTTTAAAAGCGGTTTTCCTACTCCCAGAAAAGAGAGCGTTCGAGGCCTTGTGTAGCCTGACGACGAAACTGGCTCCACAGCTCCAGACTTAGGTGGAATATTTTTATCCCCACGACCACCTGATGCTCCACTACCACTACCATCATTACCAGCTGACAATGAACGCCCACGACGACCTCTTGCACCAGACTTCCTCATTGTTTTAAAATCTTAACCAAAGTAACTTTATTTGTTGCTGTCAAACAACTTACACGGTGAGCTATAACTTCAGTATGATTTCAATATCCCTTAACAGGTTGGTGAGACCACAAGGAAAATCAGGCACAATGTTACACACTCTGTTTTCTGTGGCACAAAATCACAGAGATGACACACACGCAGGACTGTCACTCAAGCACTAATGTCAATATTAATCTCCCACCTAATTTATTTTTTTTTTTTTTCAGGGAGACTTTAGAAACCAAATAATATTAAAAAAACCAAAAAAATAAATAGCCTTTCTATGGCCCACTGAATGAGAGAGGTGGCACACCCAGGAGTCAAGACTGGCACACAAGCTGAAAGGGCAATATTACTCTCCCACTGTTTTTTAAGTTTTTTTTTTTTTATTTTCAGGGAGACTTTAGAAACCAAATAATATTAAAAAAACCAAAAAAATAAATAGGCTTTCTATGGCCCACTGAATGAGAGAGAGGTGGCACACCCAGGAGTCAAGACTGGCACACAAGCTGAAAGGGCAATATTACTCTCCCACTGTTTTTTTTTTTTTTTTTTTTTCAGGGAGACTTTAGAAACCAAATAATAAGAAAAAAAATAAATAAATAAATAGGCTTTCTATAGCCCACTGAATGAGAGATAGCACACACAGCAGTGGCACACAAGCCCTGACTGAGGCCAATATTTTTCTCCCACTGATTGATGTAGTGTTTTTGTGTTGAGGTAGATTTTAGAACACAAATCAAGGAAAAAAAAAAATGCTTTCTATGGCCCACTGAATGAGAGAGGTGGCACACCCAGGAGTCAAGACTGGCACACAAGCTGAAAGGGCAATATTACTCTCCCACTGTTTTTTTAAGTTTTTTTTTTTTATTTTCAGGGAGACTTTAGAAACCAAATAATATTAAAAAAACCAAAAAAATAAATAGGCTTTCTATGGCCCACTGAATGAGAGAGAGGTGGCACACCCAGGAGTCAAGACTGGCACACAAGCTGAAAGGGCAATATTACTCTCCCACTGTTTTTTTTTTTTTTTTTTTTTTCAGGGAGACTTTAGAAACCAAATAATAAGAAAAAAAATAAATAAATAAATAGGCTTTCTATAGCCCACTGAATGAGAGATAGCACACACAGCAGTGGCACACAAGCCCTGACTGAGGCCAATATTTTTCTACCACTGATTGATGTAGTGTTTTTGTGTTGAGGTAGAATTTAGAACACAAATCACGGAAAAAATAAATAGGCTTTCTATGGCCCACTCAGTGAGAGATGGCACACACAGGGATGGCACTGTAGCAGAAATGCCAATCTTAATCTCCCACAAAAAAAAAAAAAAACAGGGACTGTCCTACAATTACTATCTCCCTGCAGTAATCTAAGCCAGGTATGGCAGGCAGCAATAGGAGTGGACTGATGCACAAATTAAATAAAAAGTGTGGACAAACAAAAAAGATAGCTGTGCAGAAAGGAACAAGAGGATATGTGCTTTGAAAAAAGCAGTTGGTTTGCACAGTGGCGTACACACAGCAATACAGCTATCACGGAGCCTTCTAGGGCAGCCCAATGAGCTACAACGCTGAGGAAAAAATAAAAAATAAATAGCTTCCACTGTTCCTGCACACCGAAGGTGGTGTTGGACAGTGGAAATCGCTACAGCACAAGCGGTTTGGTGGTTAGTGGACCCTGCCTAACGCTCTCCCTGCTTCTGACGAAGCGGCAGCAACCTCTCCCTAAGCTCAGATCAGCAGCAGTAAGATGGCGGTCGGCGGGAACGCCCCTTTATAGCCCCTGTGACGCCGCAGACAGCAAGCCAATCACTGCAATGCCCTTCTCTAAGATGGTGGGGACCAGGATCTATGTCATCACGCTGCCCACACTCTGCGTTCACCTTCATTGGCTGAGAAATGGCGCTTTTCGCGTCATTGAAACGCGACTTTGGCGCGAAAGTCGCGTACCGCATGGCCGACAAGCACAGGGGTCGGATCGGGTTTCATGAGACGCCGACTTAGCCAAAAGTCGGCGACTTTTGAAAATGATCGACCCGTTTCGCTCAACCCTATTTATGACTGCTCGGAGATTTAGTTTTCATCACATGGCAGCTGAATGATTTACAGCTACTAGACAGCTTGATTACATGTGAGGATTCCCTAGCAACCAGGCAACCCCCAAATGTACTCAGCCTGGCTACTAGCTGTAAATCATTCAGCTGAGGTGATGAAAACTCAATCTCCGAACACTAACAAATACTCAGAGGTCACCCGAGCGTACTCGAGAAAACCCGAGCAACGAGTATACTCACTCATCTCTAGTGATGATACAGACCGTATACAGGACTGTTCATATAAGATCAATAAGGAGTTTAAATTGATAATGCAGGGCTCCAAGCTAAAAAATATCATCAGCTATCAAAAAATGTAAGAGCCCAAACTAAAGAGAGTATTTTTACAAGACAGTGAACTGACTCATGGCAGCATGTACAATCAGGGCTGTGGAGGTGGAATTTGAGTCGTGGAGTCGGAGTTTGAGCCCATTTCGGAGGAGTCGGAGTCAGTATAAAATGGACTGACTCCTAAAATACATAGCAAATTGGGAACAGTAGTTCAATGCAGTTTGTGGGGAATAATTTTTCATAAGAATTTGGAAAAGTTATGAAATGTCCTATAAATGTCTGTCCTATTCCTGATCTAAGGTCTAGACTTTTAGCTGAGAAGAATCTGTGCTGCAGTTTATGTTCATGATAAGTAGTGAAGCTCCTCCTCTACAGACAAGGGGAAAAAATAACAACATACAGGGAAGGAATGCCTGCATTTATCTCAGAAGTTCTGTAGTGAACAGGAAAGCAGGATAAAGGAAGGTAAATATTTCTTAAAGCATATCTAAACTTTCAAATAAACTGTGCATACATCAATAGTCCAGTATATGTTGTCTCTGTATGCTTCATGTTTTAGTTTGCTTTTCCTCTCAGCTCATGTTTAGAGAAATGAGATGCTCTGATGACTTAAGGTACCGTCACACTAAGCGACGCTGCAGCGATAGCGACAACGATGCCGATCGCTGCAGCGTCGCTGTTTGATCGCTGGAGAGCTGTCACACAGACCGCTCTCCAGCGACCAACGATGCCGAGGTCCCTGGGTAACCAGGGTAAACATCGGGTTGCTAAGCGCAGGGCCGCGCTTAGTAACCCGATGTTTACCCTGGTTACCAGAGTAAAATGTAAAAAAAACAAACAGTACATACTTACATGCGTCCCCCGGCGTCCGCTTCCTGCAATGACTGAGCGCCGGCAGTAGCAGGGCACAGCGGTGACGTCACCGCTGTGCTGTGGTTTCACTTTCACTTTGCGGTGCTCAGTCAGTGTGGGAAGCGGACGCCGGGGGACGCATGTGAGTATGTACTGTTTGTTTTTTTTACATTTTACGCTGGTAACCAGGGTAAACATCGGGTTACTAAGCGCGGCCCTGCGCTTAGTAACCCGATGTTTACCCTGGTTACCAGTGTAAAATATCGCTGGTATCGTTGCTTTTGCTGTCAAACACAACGATACACGGCGATCGGACGACCAAATAAAGTTCTGAACTTTATTCAGCGACCAGCGACATCACAGCAGGATCCTGATCGCTGCTGCGTGTCAAACTAAACGATATTGCTAGCCAGGACGCTGCAACGTCACGGATCGCTAGCGATGTCGTTTAGTGTGACGGTACCTTAACATACACTATACATAGAATATAAGGGGAAAAACTGTTTTCTAACATCTCAAATTTGGAAATACAGTAACAGGATCGATGAGGATGTGTGTGTGTGTTCTGGAATATGATTCAGCACAAAAATGCTTCCTCCATCCTCTTCATAGACTGTGAAGAAATATGATGTGAAGCATTTAGTGAGCTGTGCCCTGAGACAAGCCTGTTTAGAGTAAAGCTACCTAACAACATATTTTTCAAACTTTATACTTATCATATGTCCTACTGATTTATGCAAAGATTGATTTATTTCTATTCTAAATTACAGTGCATGATTTTCTATTCTTGCAGGAATTATAATATACCTTACTTTTTTATAGGACAAAATTATTTTGAGAGCGAATTTACATAATTACAAAATGCCTTTGAAGCATCTAATGAAGTCAACTGTATTTGAGCATTTCACAGTGACTCAAGATAAAAAAACATTTTGTGTGTCACTGTATAAGTGACCCAGATGAAAACAAATGGTGTGATGCCAAAATCAGTGCATACTCAGGCAGTGATAAAAATGCTCCTTCAAGAGCTTTCAATCTAAAAAGACATTTACAACACTGTCACCCAGAAGTTTACAAAGCTGTGATTGAAAAACACCACAACAGCACCAAGAAACCAGAGACCAGCACTTCCCACCAGGCAAAGGAGGAGGAAAGAGAGTCTCAAACATCAGTTACAAGATATTTTGTAAGTGACAAAAGTGAAGCTGCTTCACACCTCTTTCCTATTCCTATTATGCATTGTGTTGTGCACACGCTGCAGCTGGCAATAAGAGATAGTCTTCAAGAGGAACATGCTGGAACTCTGATTAGCAAAGTAAGGAAATTTGCTATTGCTTCCAGAACCCCTAATATTGATTCCATGTTGAAGAGACGTGCTGGAAAAGGGGCAATTGTGGATCAAGCCACTCAGTGGCGTAGCACCTATTTAATGATTGAGCGATCGCTTGAGCTGAAACCCTTCCTTGTAGATATGGCCAACCCTCAGGTAACACTACATAAAGGTCAATGGACAGAGGTGGCTGAATTTTTATGAAGGAGTGGAAGAACTTGTTGTTTTGCCTGTCCCAAAGAGGAGGTTTAATTTCAGATGGCATTGCTGCTTCAATGAAACGGAGAGAGACTCTGCTATTAGCAGATAATTTTCTTTTGGCAGCTGTTTATGTGGACCGAAGTCATCGTATATCATATTGCTGGATGATCAACAGCTTAAAAAGAGAAAAGAAGCTCTGATTGAGGTAGCAGTTAGGATGAGTGGGCTACAGGACGGCCAAGAGCAAGAGGACTTGGGTCCTGCCAGTGCTGCTGCAGCCGTTTCTTCATCCTCATCAGATGAGGAGTTTAATTTTGAAAATTATTTGGATGACATGGACCAGGCAAAGTGTTGACGCAGGGAAAAAGATTCCACTCCCATAGCAAACAGATTGACCATATTTCAGCAAAATTTTTCACTTGCTCTCAAAGAAGTAGAAGAGTTCAATCGTTCATCAAAATTGACTGGGCACGAGGCAATTCCTTTATATCCTGAAATTGTTAGAGATGTTGCCCATGTGGTTACTGCTTTGCCACCAACCCAAGTTAGTGTAGAGAACTTGTTCTCTAGCCTTAAATAATTAGGTCAGATTTGAGGTAATCTATGAAGGAGGATCTGATGGAGGCAATACTATTTCTCAGAAAATAATCATAGATGGCACAAATGTTATTTAGTACGTTTTTGTTGTAAACTGTTTTTAAATTAATGCATAGTGTATAATTTGTAAATATGCAAAAGTTTTTTTGTTCTAAAGTTGTATTCCAATAAATGTATTTTATGTTCTATTTAAATGGCTTGATTATTGTATCATAATACTGACTAAAAGCCTGATGGTAACAGTAAATTTATCACTTAAACATGAGCCATGTATGAGGGAGTCGGAGTCGTGGAGTCAGAGTCGGAGTCATTGAAATTGAGGAGTCGGAGTAGGAGGTTTGGCTTACCGACTCCACAGCCCTGATTACAATGGACTGTGGACTGGCTGATGGCAGTATTTACAATGGACTGTGGACTGACTGATGGCAGCATTTATAATGGACAGTGGACTGACTGATCACAGCATTTACGATGGACTGTATACTGACTGATTGCAGCGTTTATAATGGACTGTGGACTGACTGATGGCAGCATTTATAATGGACTGTGCACTGACTGCTGGCAGCATTTACAATGGACTGTGGACTGGCTGATGGCAGCATTTACCATGGACTGTGGACTAACGGAAGTCAGCGATTAAAATGGACTGTGCACTGACTGATGGCAGCATTTATAATGGACTGTGCACTGACTGATGGCAGCATTTACAATAGACTGTGGACTGACTGATGGCAGCTTTTATAATGGATTTTTTTGTCTGCGTATTGTCACTAGCTACAGCCAACTATGACAATTTTGTGAAAAATTCTTTACTACCTGTAACATTTATATTCCTATTGTGCTGTCACATGTTTTGGGTCCTCATCCCTCATCACAAGCACATTTTGATCTTCACAATAAAATGCAATTTTCAGCAAAATGGGCCTCTATACTGTGTTTGTATTTAATTTGGGGTTCATATACTCTATTTTTCGGTCTTGCGTCCTCTAATATTATTGGGAGTTCCCCACGTTACTCTTTGGGATTTTGGTCCCCATTTCTTGTACTTTTAAATTAGTGTAAATTTAATTTTAGCATAAAGGACAACGTGGCACGGAAAAAAAACAGACTAAGGCTACTTTCACACTTGCGTTTTTCAGCTTCCGTCACAATCCGTCGATTTTTGAGAATGCAGGATCCTGCAAAAAAATTTTCAGGATCATGCATTTTCCCATTAGACTTGTATTAGCGATGGATTGCCATCCGTTTCATCCGTCGTGCACTGGATCCATTGGAAAATAACGGTCCGTCGTGCGTAGAAAACGTTCAGAGGAACGTTTTTTTTTGCACGTCAGAAAATTGGTCAGCGACGCATCCTGGGCTGCCCATCGTCGGCTATAATGGAAGCCTATGGGCGCAGGATCCGTCGCTGACCGTCATACACAGGAATCCAGCGACGTATCATGTTTTTCCCCTCTGAGTATGCCAGGAAGGATTTTCAAATCTGGGAAAAAAAAAAAATCTCTCACTCTCTCTCTCGTCCCCGGACATTTAATTCCCGGAAATTTCTCCATTCAAATTGAGGATGATGCATCTGTCATTACACTGGATGCGTCACACACGTTTTTCGCTATTTTCGTGACGTCCATCGATACGTAATTTTGCTGCACAACGACGTACAGCATAAAACGCAAGTGTGAAAGTAGCCTAAGGCTACTTTCACATTTCCGTCTTTCTGCTACCGTCGCAATACATCGATTTTTGAAAATGCAGGAAAAAAATGTGCAGGATCCTGCATTTTCCAATAGACTTGTATTAGCGACGTATGGACTCACGTTTTGTCCGCTGGGCACTGGATCCTGCGAAATGTGACGGCCTGTCTTTTGCAAAAAACGTTCAAGGGAACGTTTTTCTGTATGTTGTATCCAGTGTTTTTGACTGCGCATGCCCAGCAGGAAATCTCGCACTCACTCTCTTTCCTCCCCGAGAATACAGACGGAAATGTGAAAGGACAAACGTCGCGCTGACGCTTTGTGACGGGCGAGTACCGACGCAAATGTAGCCTCAGAACTACAGAGATACATAAAATCATGCCAAAGTAATAACTATATAAAGTGACAACTGATTTCAATTTTGAAGCGTAAACCAGAATTTTGGTCTCTCCAGTTCTGACTGTTTGATAAAGATTTATAAAAAAAAAAGGTATAACTGTTATTTATGCACTTTTTACACTTTTAAGAAGGGGTGTATCTAATTTTCTGTTTGGGTCGCACTTTTAGCCATTTATATCAGTTTAAAAAAACCTCAATATGATACAAAAATTCCTAAAGGTGTCTATCTGTAAAGGTTTTTGAGTGACATTTTGACAATATGCCAGGTGTCTACTGAAAGAAAATATATACATAGAGGGGTACTATCAATTTTTTATTTAGATTTTATTTGCACATTTCAAAAGTGTGAAAACTGTCCTGATTACCAAAGGCGCAAAATGTCAAATATACCGTACCCAGGCAGAGAAAAGAGTAAAAGTACTAAAAGCTCAAGCTGGAGGGCTAATGCATCCAGGCAATTGGGTATTACACAAAGCTAAAAAACAAGAGCAGTCCATCATGAGGGCATAATGCAGTTATTGAAGATGATTTTATATCTTTACTATTTGTTTAAACCTATGTAATCATCATGATAATCAGTTTGAAAGTTACATGATTGCAGAATTGTAGCATGGAGCTACAGTTGAAACCAGAAGTCTACATACACTATGAAAAAAGACACATATGCATATTTTTCTCAGTATTTAACACGAGATCAGAATAAACCTTTTCCGTTTTATGTCAATTAGGATTACCAGAATTATTAATAATTGCCAAATGCCAGAATAATGAGAGAGAATGTTTTAAGGCATTTTTATTACCGTACTTACTGTGAAGTCAATAGTTTACATACACTAAGATTACTATGCCTTTAAACAATTCTGGACTGCCCATATGATGATGTCATGTGTTTGAAAGCTTCTGATTCTGCTTTTTGGCAACATCTGAGTTAATTAGAGACACACCTGTGGATGCATTTTAATGCACACCTGAAACACAATGCTTCTTTGTGTAGCATCATGAGAAAGTCTCAAGGAATCAGCCAAGATATCAGGAAGAGAATTGTGCACTTACACAAGTCTGGCTCATCCTTGGGTACAATTTCAGGATAAGTGAATGTCCCTCGTTCATCTGTACAAACAATTATACACAAGTATAAACAAGATGGGAATGTCCAGCCATCATACCGCTCAGGAAGTAGACGGGTTCTGTGTCCCAGAGATGAACGTGCTTTGGTTCGACATGTGCATAACAACCCAAAGAGAAAACCAAAGACCTTATGAAGATGATGGCGGAAGCTGGTAAGATGGTGTCAATATCCACAGTGAAACACGTACTGTATCAACATGGGATGAAAGGCCACTCTGCCACGAAGAAGCCATTACTTCAAAAGAAACATAAACAAGACAAATTAATGTTTGCAAATGCACACAGGAACAAAGGCCTTAATTTTTGTAGACAAGTCCTGTGGTCTGATGAAACTAAAATTGAACTTTTTGGGCTTAATGACCATCGTTATGTTTGGAGGAAAAAGGGAGAAGCTTGGAAGCATAAGAACATCATCTCAACTGAGAAACACATGGGTCACAAAATCAGGTTGTGGGGTTGTTTTGCTGCATAAGGTACTGGTGCACTTCACAAAATAGATGGCATCATGAGAAAAAAAGATTATGTGGCAATACTGAAGCAACATCTCAAGACATCAGCCAGGAAGTTAACACTTTGGTGGAAATGAGTCTTCCAAATGGACAATGACCTGAAGCACACTGCCAAAATGGTAGCAAAGTGGCTTAAGGATAACAAAGTCAATGCTTTGGAGTGGCCATTACAAAGCCCTGTGTCACAACACAGCTGTGACCTGGGACCAGGGGCTCCTTCCCTGACCCTAACACTGGGGGGTGCCCTAGCTTGCCCTGCTCTCAGGGATACTCCACCCTTGCCTTATTTCCTAAATTAGCCCTCCATCTGTTCTCTTCCCCCACTCAGGGAAAAGGGAGCACTACTGTGCACCGTAGTGCACCAACCCGACAAACAAGGATACACAGACAAGGGATAACTGAAAACTCCAGGCTTACAAAATATTTACTCACATGTAAGAGAGGAATGCACCAGGGGGTGAAGGTAAGGGGATACACAAAAACGGAGAAGAATAAGGAATTACCACCCATACAAACCAAGCAACAGTCACTAATAACTCCTTCAACTCTCCTTCTCATATGTACTCCTCTCCCACCGATAGCCATGCAGCAAATGATAGCTCTGATGAGGATTAGCAACAGAGCTCAGAATATAAAGGGAAAAGGAGTGGCAGGAGTGGCTAACCGAGCATAGCTGTGAGCATAGGGATTTCAAACATGGCCGATTAACCCCTGTTCTGCCAGAAGAAATAAACACATTTAACATGAAGGGGAAGTGCTTAATCTCAGCGTTGGAGTAGGAGAAATCAGATGATGCGGTCTTCTGGCTCCACACTGTCGCAGTAATGCAATGACAACCTGATCTCATTCCTATTGAAAATTTATGGGCAAATTTGAAAATGCAGGTGCGAGCAAGGTGACCTACAAACCTGGATCAGTTAAGGTACCTTCACACGAAACGACATCGCTAGCGATCCGTGACGTTGCAGCGTCCTGGCTAGCGATATCGTTTCGTTTGACACGCAGCAGCGATCAGGATCCTGCTGTGATGTCGCTGGTCGCTGAATAAAGTCCAGAACTTTATTTGGTCGTCCGATCGCCGTGTATCGTTGTGTTTGAAAGCAAAAGCAACGATACCCAGCGATGTTTTACACTGGTAACCAGGGTAAACATCGGGTTACCAAGCGCAGGGCCGCGCTTAGTAACCCGATGTTTACCCTGGTTACCAGCGTAAAAGTAAAAAAAACAAACAGCACATACTTACATGCGTCCCCCAGCGTCTGCTTCCTGACACTTACTGAGCGCCGGCACCTAAAGTGAAAGTGAAAGCACAGCGGTGACGTCACCGCTGTGCTGTTAGGGCCGGAGCTCAGTCAGTGTCAGGAAGCAGACGCTGGGGGACGCATGTAAGTATGTACTGTTTGTTTTTTTTACTTTTACGCTGGTAACCAGGGTAAACATCGGGTTACTAAGCGCGGCCCTGCGCTTAGTAACCCGATGTTTACCCTGGTTACCCGGGGACCTCGGCATCGTTGGTCGCTGGAGAGCGGTCTGTGTGACAGCTCCCCAGCGATCAAACAGCGATGCTGCAGCGATCAGCATCGTTGTCGCTGTCGCTGCAGCGTCGCTTCGTGTGAAGGTACCTTTACACCAGTGTTGTCAGGAGGAATAGGCTCAAATTCTGACAACCTATTGTGAGAAGCTTGTGGAAGGATATCCCAAATGTTAGACCCAAGTCATTCACTTTAATGGCAATAGTACTAAATACTAATGAAATGTAAGTAAATTTTTGACTTTGCAGTAAGTAATAAAAATGCCTTCAAACATTCTTTCTCTCTCGTTATTTTGACATTTGGCAAATATTAATAATTATGGTAATCCTAACTGACTTAAAACGGGAAAGGTTTATTCTGATTGCATTTCAGATATTGAGAAAAACATACCGTACTTATGTGTCTTTTATATAGTGTATGTAAATTTCTAATTTGAACTGTATATAGCCATCCAGGGATTTTAAGAAAAGCCATTTAGAGAAGCCAATCATTTAAGGTAACCTTTTACAATAGGACTAAAGCTAATTCTGGCCCTTATATCACCTACTCTGAGTTTTCAGCTGTTTTTTCTTTGTGGAAGTTATTCTCTAATTTTCAGTCGTCTCTGAGCTGCTGGGTAAAGACTAGTAATGATGCCCCTCCCTCCATGAACTGCACACACAGACATGCATTCCTGTTCTTCTGTTTAGATGTAGAAGTTCTGCAGCGGTATGAAGGACAGCAGAGCAGAACTGAGCAGTGTGGCCGTGAATCCAGCAATGAAGAAAAAACATTGATTAAAAAGCAACAGCGCCATCTCTCTGCTACCACTTCTTACTCTGCTTCTCCCTTCCCCCTCACTATAGGCTTTAAGAGGCAGCTCAGAGCTCTCATTGTGGTGCTAGCTTGTCTTGCCCTGAGGAAGATAGACTTTATCTTTTCAAAGTTAATGATAAATCTAGGTGAATGGAGGAGAAGTGGCTTATAAGTGCATAAAGAAGAATTTGTCTCTGATAAAGCCTTATTACAAAGGTGGTTATACTTGAAATTGATTCATGCAAAGTTGCACTAATAGGATGGGATAGTGGAATCAGTTTGTTTCCATACCTGGATGTTAAATCTGCTAAACAAATACCAATTCAGTTTTTAACTAGTCCCAAGAAAGCCTAAATCCCCCGTGCACCACAAATGAGTGGCAGAATCACTGAATTGGTAAAGAAAATAACAATGTAGTTGTAATCTGTTGTACGCAATGGATTCCAAATGCCAATGTATTTGTTGCTAAAGGAAGTATACATAATTCATTAATGTCAAATGTAATCAGTTTTTGAAGATCTTGGCACCAGCCCGATTTCTGAAGGTCATCGGTCTTGAACAGTTGCTTAAGACTCAGAATTTGTATGAAGATGACTTTACGTTTTTTAAATCATATATGGGAAATGAAGAAAGAATTTGTGCTTTAGTAAGCGCCAAGTGAAATTGGGTTAGCATCTGTCAGATCACCGTGATTGTATGGAGATATGGCAGAACATTAATCTCCTAGGTTTAACCTGTTCACTTCTTGTTTTATTTCTGGAGACATCTCAGGATTATGCCCGTTACGTTACCTGAGTAAATACAGGGGCTTCTAACAAAATCAGAATATCATCAAAACGTTAATTTATTTCAGTTCTTCAATAAAAAAAAAAAGTGATACTCGTATATTATATAGAATCATTACAAACAGAGTGATCTATTTCAAGTGATTATTTCTGTTAATGTTGATGATTATGGCTTATAGCGAATGAAAACCCAAAAGTCATTATCTCAGTAAATTAGAATAATTAACAAAAAAACACCTGCAGATGCTTCCTAAGCGTTTAAAAAGGTCCCTAGTCTGTTTCAGTAGCTCCACAATCATGGAGAAGACTGCTGACTTGACAAATGTCCAGAAGACAGTCATTGACACATTCCACAAGGAGGGTAAGCCACAAATGGTCATTGCTAAAGAAGCCGGCTGTTCACAGAGTGCTGTATCCAAGCATATTAATGGAAAGTTGAGTGGAAGGAAAAAGTGTGGTAGAAAAAGGTGCACAAGCAACCGGGATAACCGCAGCCTTGAAAGGATTGTTAAAGGGAACCTGTCACCTCATTTTTGCCGCTATAAGATGTGGCCACTGCCTTTCGGGGCTTATATACAGCATTCTGTAATGCTGCAGATAAGCCCCCGGTCTGACCTGAAAGAGAAGAAAAACAAGTTTTATTATTCTCACCCAGGGGAGCTCGGTCCGATGGGTGTCGCAGCTCCCATCTTCATGCGATGTCATCTTCCTGCTTGCTTCGTGTCGCTCTCCTGCACAGGCATACTGATCTGCCCTGTTTGTGGGCAGAGCAAAGTACTACAGTGCACAGGTGCCAGGAAAGGTCAGAGGCCCAGCGTCTGCGCACTGCAGGAATTTGCTCTGCCCTCAACAGGGCAGATCAGTACGCCTGTGCAGGAGAGCGACACGAAGCAAGCAGGATGATGACCGCATGAAGATGGGAGGTGCCTCACCTGGACCTGCGACACCCAATGGACCGGACCACCCCCGGGTGAGTATAATAAAACTTGTGTTTCTTCTCTTTCAGTTCGGTTCCGGGGCTTATCTTCAGCATTACAGAATGCTGTAGATAATCCCCAAAAGGCAGTGGCCGCATCTTATATCGGCAAAACCTGGTGACAGGTTCCCTTTAAGAAAAGGCCATTCAAAAATTTGGGGGCGATTCACAAGGAGTGGACTGCTGCTGGAGTCATTGCCTCAAGAGTCACCAGTGCCACACACAGATGTATCCAGGACATGGGCTACAAGTTTCACATTCCTTGTGTCAAGCTACTCATGACCAATAGCCAATGCCAGAAGCAACTTACCTGGGCCAAGGAGAAAAAAGAACTGGACTGTTGCTCAGTGGTCCAAGGTGTAGTTTTTAGATTAAAGTAAATTTTGCATTTCATTTGGAAATCAAGGTCCAGAGTCTGGAGGAAGAGGGGAGAGACACACAATCCAAGCTGCTTGAGGTCTAGTGTGAAGTTTCCACAATCAGTGATGGTTTGGGGAGCCATGTCATCTGCTGGTGTAGGTCCACTGTGTTTTATCAAGTCCAAAGTCAACACAGCCATCTACCAGGAAATTTTAGAGCACTTCATGCTTCCCTCTGCTTACAAGCTTTTTGGAGATGGAAATTTAATTCTCCAGCAGGACTTGGCACCTGTCCACACTGCCAAAGGTACAAATACCTGGTATAAAAACAACAGTATCACTGCTCTTGATTGGCCAGCAAACATGCCTAACCTTAAAGGGAACCTGTCACCCCCCCAGGCGGTTGTAAATAAAAGAGCCAACTCGTGCAGCACTAATGCTGCATTCGGACAAGGTGGCTCTTTTAGTTATGCTCCTTGCACACGCTGAAATAAACACTTATAAAATGTGCCCCCTCATACCGTGAAATCGCCAGGGAGGCGGGTCTTTCCCCCCTAATTAGCTGATCCCTAAGCGCATGCCACGGCCGTGACGCCGCACAGTCTGAAGGCGGAAGGAGATGAGTGAGAGGCGAAGATATGCACTGTGCATGGCCATGAATCCCAGCCCCGCAGTGTGATTAAATCAGAAGACACTGCGAGGCGGGATCTCGGGCAGCGCGGCCGCACAGGCGCAGTCAGCCTGACAACAAATTATGTCAGAAGACGGGCAGCGTCATGTGAATGACGTCCTAGAATAGAGAGGACGAGGGGCGAAAGAGGGAGAGCGCCATCTAAGCGTAGTAGATGAGTAAATCTTTCTTGTAGCGATAACACAGCTTGAATCTTGCTCACCTGGTGTGGTTGTGCAAAGAGGCACAACACTGGGAAAAGTTTAGTACACAAAGGAAATCCTTCCACTGGTGTGCTGCACGTCGCAGCAGTTCCAGAGGCGAGAGGTAGCTGAATGGGGTGAGGCAGACCTGAGTAGTGAGCAGCAGAAGCAGGGAGTTAACCAGCAAACAGGCAGATACTCAGGAGCCAGCAGCACAAAATATTCAGGCACAGGTGAACACAAGACCCGGACTTAAATAATAAGGACAGACAGGAAGTTCCATGACAGGGTGAGATCCAAGACTCCATCTTGGATCAGGGCGAACAGACACCAGGAAAGTCTGGAATCCTTACAGCAGCATTAGTGCTGCACAAGGTGGCTCTTTTAGTTACAAACGCCTGGGGGGGGGGTGATAGGTTCCTTTTAACCCCATAGAGAATTATGGGGTATTGTCAAGAGGAAGATGAGAGACCGCAGACCCAATGCAACCTGGGCTTCCGTAATACCTCAGCAGTGCCACAGGCTGATCGCCACCAAGCCAAGCATTGATGCAGTAATTGATGCAAAAAGGAGCCCTGACAATGTATTTAGTGCATTTACTGAACATACATTTCAGTAGGCCAACATTTCGAATTTTAAAATCATTTTTAAGCTGGTGTAATAAAGTATTCTAATTTACTGAGATAATGACTTTTGGGTTTCCATTCGCTGTAAGCCATAATCATCAACATTAACAGAAATAAACACTTGAAATAGATCACTGTTTGTAATGACTCTATATGAGTTTCACTTTTTGTATTGAAGAACTGAAATAAATTAACTTTTTGATGATATTCTAATTTTGTTTGAATAACCTGTACGATGACTAAAGCTAAATCTAGTCTGCAGTACAACCATTTTAAACCTTAAACTTTTGCAAGCAGTATCTCAAGTAAAATGTATATGCCAAAACATGGCTATGGATCAATTTTAAATATTTAGTATGGAAAGAATGGCAATTCTTTCTTTAGAAAACCCATTCCGTGGACAGTTTTAGTTTTTGCTTTTTCCTTCTCTTCTTCCAAGAGCAATAACTTATTTATTTTTTCAGTCAAAGCAATATATGAAGAATACAGTGGTTCAGAGTCCGTGCTGCCAAAGGTTCAAAGGTACATGAACATGAACCATGAATGTGGTTTATTGTCAACATATTTCAAGATTTTGAAACTTCTTCATCAAGACCAAACCATAATGATGATCAATGATGACTGTGGTTTGGTCCTGATGAAGACGTTTCAAATCTCAAAGAGACAGAAGAATATGGGAATATAAACTGATGACGACCTTTGACACTTAGTGCAGGAATGAATGTGTCGCATGGATTTATGTCTTTTTACATCAACTAGGGAACTAAGGAATTTGCCCCTCAGACCATGTGGGGTCATCACAACAAAACCAGACCCCAATCAGAGGACAATAAAACATTCCTTATCAAAGAACTGGTCCAATATTTATGGACATAACGGTTTATCACTCATGGTAATTCTGCTTCATGTCACCCGGCTTATCTATGGGTTTTTTTGTTTGTTTGTTTTTCTGTGCTATGTTGTGCATAAATATGTGATTCTCCAGAATTTCTTTTAGTCTTTGCCTGATGAAGAGACCTGAGTAGTCCCGAAAACTTGCAATTTGTTACCATCTTTTCAGTTAGCCATTAAAAGGTATCAACTACTGAGGACTCTCAATTCTACATATTATTCTATCTACTGGCTAACACGGTACCAAGATATATATTTTTCCTGCCTTCTGTTACACATACTTATTCTGGTACCACAAATGTATTGGGTGAGTCACTGGGTATTACAATACAATATGCATACATTACTAAATAGACCTCTTAGACCTGATGATGATATATTTACTTTGAAAATCTATTTCAGTATAGGTGTATAATCCTTTTTGAAAATTGAATTTAATCTCTGCTCATAAAGCCTTACTGACAACTCCTCAATGTCCCCTCCTTCTGCTGGGATCTCACACTGCTAAGTACAAGCTGCAGCAATCAGTCAACCTAGATGGGTGGAGACTGGAGACTGAATACGCTTGGGCTCATTAGCACTTTTACTGCATAGCTGGACCCATAGGGTCTGTGCTACTGCTTTTAGCCACTTCTTGTCTTTGGAAAACTGAAATGGGTAAAAGAAGTTGAAAACACTGATCACAAGTACGGCAAGTCGTTTTTACATTGGAGTGCATATGTTCATTCTTTTTTTACGATTATTGAACTCTCTTTCAGGATGGTTATGGTGCATACCTGAAAAAAGCCATCATGTGCACATGCCCATAACATGCTTATTCTAATATCGGAATTACACAGCCATTCTGGTATCCATTTTCAAAGCAAATACTCCAGTCTCATCAGGTCTGAGTGATCTATTTAACTGTGCAAGCAGTCGGTATTGCGAAATCTGGAGACATACCCACTCTCTGTTCTACTTTTCCCAGCTCACGTAGAAAATATAAGTCTTTGAACTGTAAAGGATGTCATCTACCTGCATTTCCCACAACCACATTCATGCTTTTAACAAATATAATAAAGGATTATTAGGGCTAGGACTGTGTTTACCGAGCAGCAGATAATACTTTGCATAGAGTATCTGAAAAGCCCATTCAGTGCGCACACTCAGGGCCCAGAGATGACATCCATGCGGTAATGTTACATATGCCTCATGTTTGCATTACGTGCAATGTCCACATAAAGGAGTTTGTGAATAAGTGAAGCTCTATCGCATTCACTGTGAAATGTTTATGTGATAAACCTACACATTGCAAGAAAGACACAGCCTCAACATCTCCACAATGATTCTCATAGTTAATGCAAGATGCATTTCCCCTATAGCTTTATGTACATAGTTACATAGGGTGAAAAAGACCTCAGTGCATCAAGTTCAACTTTTCTCCGCCAGTTGTTCATTTTGTCACTAATTTAACCCCTTTCCGATGTGGTCCGAAATAATACGTCCCTGCACCCTGGTACTTATTGACGCAACAAAGATTATTATGTCCACGCGATCGTGCGTGCACACAGGCTGTGTAAAAGCGCCAAAACAAAAAACGATATAAATGAAGTATTGTTATAAGGGTAAGTTCACACAGGGCGATTTTTGCTGCTTTTTTTTTTCTGCAGCAATACCTGATCTTCTTGGCAGGAAAGAAGCTGCGTCAAAAACACAGGTTTAGGTGCGTTTATGCTGCGTTTTTTCAACACCCATTCAAGCCAATGGGTTAAAAAGGCTCAGAAAACGCAGCAAAAACGCTGAAAGAAGTGAAATGCTCTATGTCCAAAAAACGCAGCAAAGTACAAAATACTGATCACACAAAAAACCAAAGTGTGCATGAGATTTCTGAAATCTCATAGGCTTTGCTGGTACTGTAAAAAGCAGCTGAAAATTAGTATAAAAAAACGCAGCAAAAACGCCCTGTGGGAACTTACCCTAATAGTAATTACATAGTTACATAGTTATTAAGGATGAAGGAAGACTTTAAGTCCATCTAGTTCAACCCATAGCCTAACCTAACATGCCCTAACATGTTGATCCAGAGGAGGGTAAAAAAACCCATGTGGCAAAGAGTAAGCTCCACATTGGGGAAAAAAATTCCTTCCCGACTCCACATACGGCAATCAGACTAGTTCCCGGGATCAACGCCCTATCAAGGAATCTAGGGTATATACCCTGTAACATTATACTTTTCCAGAAAGGCATCCAGTCCCCTCTTAAATTTAATTAATGAATCACTCATTACAACATCATACGGCAGAGAGTTCCATAGTCTCACTGCTCTTACAGTAAAGAATCCGCGTCTGTTATTATGCTTAAACCTTCTTTCCTCCAGACGTAGAGGATGCCCCCTTGTCCCTGTCTCAGGTCTATGATTAAAAAGATCAGCAGAAAGGTCTTTGTACTGTCCCCTCATATATTTATACATTGTAATAAGATCACCCCTTAGCCTTCGTTTTTCCAAACTAAATAGCCCCAAGTGTAATAACCTATCTTGGTATTGTAGACCCCTCAGTCCTCTAATAACCTTGGTCGCTCTTCTCTGCACCCGCTCCAGTTCAGCTATGTCTTTCTTATACACCGGAGACCAGAACTCTGCACAGTATTCCAAGTGTGGTCGAACTAGTGACTTGTATAGAGGTAAAATTATGTTCTCCTCATGAGCATCTATGCCTCTTTTAATACATCCCATTATTTTATTTGCCTTTGTAGCAGCTGCCTGACACTGGCCACTGAATATGAGTTTATCATCCACCCATACACCCAGGTCTTTTTCATTGACGGTTTTGCCCAGAGTTTTAGAATTAAGCACATAGTTATACATCTTATTACTTCTACCCAAGTGCATGACCTTACATTTATCCCCATTAAAGCTCATTTGCCATTTATCAGCCCAAGCTTCTAGTTTACATAAATCATCCTGTAATATAAAATTGTCCTCCCCTGTATTGATTACCCTGCAGAGTTTAGTGTCATCTGCAAATATTGAAATTCTACTCTGAATGCCCCCTACAAGGTCATTAATAAATATGTTATAAAGAAGAGGGCCCAATACTGACCCCTGTGGTACCCCACTGCTAACCGTGACCCAGTCCGAGTGTGCTCCATTAATAACCACCCTTTGTTTCCTATCCCTGAGCCACCTCTCAACCCACTTACACATATTTTCCTCTATCCCCATTATTCTCATTTTATGTAACAATCTTTTGTGTGACACCGTACCAAAAGCTTTTGAAAAGTCCATATACACCACGTCCACTGGGTTCTCTTGGTCCAGTCTGAAACTTACCTCTTCATGGAAGCTGATCAAATTAGTCTGACATGAACGGTCCCTAGTAAACCCGTGCTGATACTGGGTCATGAGGTTATTCCTCTTCAGATACTCCAGTATAGCATCCCTTAGAATGCCCTCCAGGATTTTACCCACAGTACAGGTTAAGCTTACTGGCCTATAATTACCGAGTTCAGTTTTTGTCCCCTTTTTGAATATTGGCACCACATTTGCTATACGCCAGTCCTGTGGTACAGACCCTGTTATTATGGAATCTTTAAAGATTAAAAATAATGGTCTATCAATGACTGTACTTAGTTCCTGCAGTACTCGGGGGTGTATCCCATCCGGGCCCAGAGATTTGTTAATTTTAGTGATTTTTAGACGCCGCCGTACTTCAGGTAATGACCTGAAGAATAAGGGTAAGTTCACACAGGGTGATTTTTGCTGCTTTTTTTCTGCAGCAAAACCTGATCTTCTTGGCAGGAAAGAAGCAGCGTCAAAAACACTGGTTTAGGTGCATTTTTGTTGCGTTTTCTGTTGCTTTTTGATGCATTTTTTGTGCTGATTTTTTTTCTCTTTGTCCATGCTAATGTCCTTGAATTTTCAGCAGCAAAAAACGCAGCAAATAATGATACCTGCGCTTTTGCTGTGATTTTTCAACACCCATTCAAGTCAATGGGTGAGAAACGCTAAAAAAACACAGCAAGAACGCTGAAAGAAGTGACATGCTCTATGTCTAAAAAACGCAGCAAAGCACAAAATACTGATCACACACACAAAACCAATGTGTGTGCATGAGATTTCTGAAATTTCATAGGCTTTGCTGATATTGTAAAAAGCAGCTGAAAATTAGTATAAAAAACGCAGCAAAAAAAACGCCCTTTGTGAACTTACCCTAAAACTGCCTTATAAATTTTCCTGGATTGCTGGTTTTTGTTCATTCTGACTTACAAAAATTGGAATTGAAAGAGATAAAAAAAATCATGTGTCTGAAAATGGTACCAATAAAAACGTCAACTCGTCCCACAAAAACTAAGCCCTCACATGATTCTGTGGGCCAAAATATGGAAAAATTATAGCTCTCAAAATATGGTGATGCAAAAACTAGATTTGTAATAAAAAGGGTCTTTTAGTGTGTGACGGCTGCCAAACATAACAACCCGATATAAATCTGGTATCTCTGTAATCGCACCGACCGTCCTGCTTGTGTCAGCGTGGTGTGTAGCTAGGCGCTAGCTCACTCACGTGACCGAGATTGGGACGCCCATGCCGCAGTGTGGGTTGGCATGACTACGGGATGTGCTGCATGCGCACTTCACCACATCACTCATAGGTAGCTGAGCGGTCACATGACCGAAACGGCTTACTATAGACACGGGACTGAGATTGCAGTTAGGCCACGCCCCTTGAGGAAGCGACACTAAGGCCAGGATCACACATGCGAGAAATACGTCCGAGTCTCGCATAGTAATACCCGGCATTGCCGCCGTCACTCAGGAGCGGAGCGTGCGGCTCCATGTATTGCTATGCGGCAGCACGCTCTGCTCCAGAGAGACGGCGGCAATGCCAGGTATTACCATGCGAGACTCGGACGTATTTTTCGCATGTCTGATCCCAGCCTAATTGTACGCGAAATGCGGGTCGGGGAACATGGCCGAGGTCTAGGTGAGACTTTTCAACAATTAACAAGTAATTATTCCCCGTTGCAGTGATGTTATGTGAATGTAGGAATGGCAGGCACACAGAGTTATGCAGTGACTAATATGTTGATGGTGCTGTGACTTGAATCGAACTCTTGCACTTTATGCCTGTTACATACATTTTCAAGCACAGGCATCCATCATATGGTAAATCCAATACCTGCAGTTTTACTATCTCTGTTTGCAGTTTTTGTATTTCGTGACCTTCTCTTCGGCTGGTTATTATTACAGCTAAGGATGTCATCACTGATACACTAATAAGCAACCCATGTAGTAATTGATTGTAATCATTTGCACATGATTTTGTCCTTCAATAAAATTTTGTATTTTTTGACTCAGTTTTCTCCTTATCATGCATTTACTCATGAGTCACCATTTACATGGGCACGTTATTATTTCTTACTGGTATCCTCATAGACCGAAGAATAAAGTTGCCTAATAACTTATACCGCACAAGGAACGGCATAAAAAATAAATAAAACCAATTCTTCGCATGCTGTTGGTTTTTTCATTCACCCTCCCAAAGATCGTAGTAAGGCTCGGCGCACATTTATCCTGTGCTCTGTGCTGAGCGCTTACACCGGGTTTCCGTGTAATTCTCTAAAATACGTTATTCATACGGAACCCCTGGCATTGCCTATAATGAGGCAAATGGAGACACTATGGACGCTGGCGGTGTTCATCTTTTTAGGGTTGCATAAAAGTGCCGTCAGCCACAGTTTGGTGCACTGAACAGAGGCCATACGGAGTCCAGAGTAAGGCCGGGATCACACATGCGAGAAATACGGCCGAGTCTCGCATGTTAATACCTAGCATTGCCGCCGTCACTCAGGAGCGGAGCGTGCAGCTCCATGTATTGCTATGCGGCTGCACGCTCCACTCCTGAGTGACGGCGGCAATGCCGGGTATTATCATGCGAGACTCGAACGTATTTCTCGCATGTGTGATCCCGGCCTAACTCTGCTGCCTCATTACAATGAATGCATCCCTCAGGGGTTTCATCTGAATCACATTACTCAGAGATTTAGGGTATGTTTCCACATTCAGGTAGCGTTGAGTGTTTGACGCTGCGTAGAGCCGCAGCATCAAACACGCAGCGTCCAGATGTTACAGCATAGTGGAGGGGATTTATGAAATTCCGTCTCCATTATGCATGGTAACACGCATCCGACGGCCCTGCGATTCCGGACACGCGGCGCGTCTTTTTAGATCGCAGCATGTCCGTTTACCTTGCGGCGGCGCAGCGTCGCCGCAAGGTAAAACACAGGGCCCTATGTGTGGGGTGCAATGATGCAGGATGTGTGCAATGAACACATCCTGCATCATCGCGTCTACAGAAGGGGGTGGAGCTTAGGGCGGAGCAGGTTTGCCGCTCCGTCCAAACCGCCGGCCATCCTGAACGTGGACACGTACCCTAAGATGGAAACCTCAAAGTAAGTGCTCAGCATAGAGCGCCGGATAAATGTGATCCTAAACATTATGTAAAATGTTCCCAATAAAAGCTTCAACTCAGTCCACAAAAAAAGCAAGTCCCCACTCAGGTCTGTCATCTGTTAACGTATAAACAGGTGGCTTCCTCGTTACTGGTAGTACCCTCTAAAAGAAATTCAGCAGCAAATTCTCCACCTTCAAATCCAAACCAAACAGTGTACCTAAACCACATATAGAGTCCACATGCTAGGCATTTCTGAAGCAATGAGAGCCTGCCTAACTTACGGGTGCATGTCTCCAGAAGCATGGGTTTGATATAACGTACTGGTGATTGCAACTTACTAGTCACTACAGGATACTGGTCATTACAACAGCAGTTTGCAATTTTTACTCAGCAACAATCAATGTTGCTTGTTTCTCAAAAACACCAGTGGAGTCAAAATCGGCACTACACCTATAGATAAATTCCCAAAGGGGTCTAATTTCCAAAATGGGGTCACTTGAAGAGGGCTTCTGCTCTTCTAGCTATTAGGGGCTCTGTATATGGAGTCCGCAAACTGTTCTAGGAAAATATGTGCTCCAGTAGGCAAATAGCGCTCTGTTCCTCCCGAGTCTCTCCGTATGGCTAAGTAGTACTGTACAGCCACATATAGGGTATTGCCACGTTCAGTAGAAATTGTGGACAAATTAAGGTGCCATTTTTACCCTCTTCTTGAGTAAAAATTTAAAATCTAAGGTTAAAACCAAAATTGTTGATGAAAATGTATTTTTTTTTTCACTGCCCAATAGTATAAAACTCTGTGACACTCCCGTGGTGTCAATATAATCACTGAACCCCTAGATGAATTCATTGAGCGTTATAGTTTGTAAAATGGGCGTCTCCGCAAGATAAATTGACATGCTGTGGTCTGGAAAGACGAACCGCATGTCCGTCTCTGCAGGGAAGCTACGGGCGTCGGTAAACGCATAGTTTACATGGGATTTCTTGAAATCCCATCCACTATGCTGTAAAATCTGGCCACTGCGGGTTGAATGCTGTGGATGTATGCAGCGTCCAATCCACAGCATTTACTGACTGTGGAAACATAACCCCAGAAATCTGCGTGAAATGCAATATTTAAAAAAAAAAAAATTGCGTGGGCTCCTGCATAATTTTAATAACCAGCATTGGGAAAGCCAACGGCTGAGGGTTGATGTTAATATTCTGGGAAGGGGCGAATAGCCACAAAGGTTCCCAGGCTATTAATATCAGCTCACAGCTGTTTGCGTAGCCTTTACTGGCTAGTTTGCAGGGGAACCCCAGAAAAAAATTGTCATGGGGTCCCCCTATAAAATCGAACTAGCAAAGTCTAGGCCGACAGCTGCGGGCTGATATTAAAAGCCTGGGAAGGGGCCATGTATATTGGCACCTCCCCAGGCTAAAAACATCAGCTCTCAGCTGCCCCAGAAATGGTACATCTTACAGATGTGCCAATTCTGGCACTTAGCCTTGCTCTTCCCACTTGCACTGTAGCACTGGCAAGTGAGGTAATATTTATGGGGTTGATGTCACCTTTGTATTGTCCGGTAACATCAAACCCATGGATTAGTAATAGAGAAGCGTCAATATTTACAGTTAAATGGTAAATAGACATGGCCAGAATAAAGTCTTTTAATATAAATAATCACACAGACTCCTTTATAAGTCCTAATTTACCATACTTATTGTATCGCCTAATCCCTGACTCCCTTGATCTCCTGCAACAAAAATAACATAATAATCCAATATATAATACTCCCTGTCCGCCGTAGCCCATTACCGAGTGTCCCACGACAATCTCACATGTAGAACAGTCACTCTACCCGGCCTCCTGTGATACACTGAAAGGAGATATTTGCTCCTGCAGTGTATCACAGAGTTCACCGGAGTTCGTGCTCTCACTTACGACACTGCTGCATGAGAATTTTCTCACGCTGTGGTGCCGCAAGTGACAGCGCGAACTCCAGTGAACTCTCACGGCAGCACAGGGATACACTACGGGAGGGGTTACCTCCTGTCAGTGTAACACCCACGGCCGTGTAGAGCAGTCACATCTCCCGATGTGACTGTTCTACACGTGAGATCACCGTGGGACACTCTTTATTAAATGGACTACGGCGGAAAGGTAAGTATATGTTGGTTTATTATTTTATTTTTGTGCAGGAGATGCGGGCGTCAGGGTTTAGGTGTTTGGTGAGTATGATTTTTTTTGTTTGTTTTGCAATTGAACACAGTTGCTGGATGATGGGATTGATGTCCCATCAATGGCTCATGCTGTTACTGTTATATGTAAAAGCTCACAGACGCACAAAGAGGACTTAAAAATCCTCCAGAAAATTGACAAAAAAATCACAGAGAAAAAAGCAGAGATGGTTACCTGCTGAAGCCTCCAAACAAATGCACCAGCAGGGCGCATCGGACCCGATAAATGATGGCAACAACACAGGTGCAAAAAATACTGATGAAACAACCACTTTCAATCCAGTATTGGTTGTTTGGCATTAGTGCACAAAAGGATAAACGATAATAGTCTGTATGTGGCATTGTTCACACAAGTAATGCAGAGCATCTGGTCTACAGCCTATTACTAACGCACATACAGGCGGGCTGCCCAGTGCTACAAAATGCATGCTGTGTGAATAGAGGCCTACAGTTTACAGAGCCATCTTGGTCCGACTGCGCCCTGCAAGATAAAGTGCAAAAAAAAAAAAACACATATCAATGTATGTAAGGTATTAGTTTATATTGGGGCCTCAATACGTAAGCCGGCAACCCACGTCAAGGGTCCTTGCATTTTTGCCGGTCCTAACGCTAAACATTGAGTAAAAGCTCACAGACGCACAAAGAGGACTTAAAAATCCTCCAGAAAATTGACAAAAAAATCACAGAGAAAAAAGCAGAGATGGTTACCTGCTGAAGCCTCCGGTGGACACCGCGTCTGTGAGGATCACATCTATTCCACAGCGGCTTCCCTCCAGCCAACGGATCCCACATCAGGTCGTCCTTGGCACACATTATCCTTAACCCGGGCCAGTCCGTCTGAGTTCCCTCAGCATCCTGGTTACTTAATCACTGTATGTTTTCACAAGGCGACCACCTAGTGCAACACGTATGACCTGCGTCCTGACTATAAAAATTGTCCATACATCGTGAAAGACACAGCACGTGACTGACGAAAGCCTAGTTAAGGCTGAAACGTTTCTCCAGTGCTACTTCAGCACCAAATAAATCTGCAAATATACTTAAGTTGAGTGCGAGACTTCTTTTTCTGACTACACACATAGACACCCGCACACACACACCGACACCCGCAGACAGACACATAGCTGCGGATTTGACTGACTCAATGTAAGTCAATGGATGCAGAAACACAGCAGATCCACAAAACGAGTTGACATTCTGCAAATCAGTGCGGAATGTTCTGTAGCATGTGCACACCAATTCTGGATTCCCATTGATTAACATTGCTTGAGCACTCCTTTGCGGATTTGGTGCAATTCCGAGCGGAAAAAACACTGCGGATCCGCAATGAAATCCGCAACGTGTGCACATAGCCTTAGTATGGTACTTGGAAGGAATAAGTCATGTGCCAGTCCATTGTACTGACCACCCATATATTTATATATGTAAATGAGAACCCCTCTGAGGCGTCTTTTTTCCACGCTAAACAAGCCCAAGCCCTTCCATCCCTTGTAATAATCTACACACAGTCCAGAGAAAAAAAGCGGCAGCACTGCCGTTATATGTTGGACCCTCGTGCCTCAGGGATATACCGTTTTAAGCCTTTATTGCCAGAAAAGGAAATTGCTAAATATTTCTGCTGTACCTGGGTGCTGCTTTGAAAAACAACAGTATTTGAAAAGTCCAAAATAGAGAAAAAAAAGAGAAAAAAAGCGCACTCACCGGTAATTCAGCGAAAAGCAGTTTTATTCATGTGCAAAGTTGCAGTGCAGGGAGGGTAGACAGTGCATAGCGGATGACAGCTGTTTCGTGCTCTGAAGCACTTCGACAGATCCTATAGCTAGCGGAAGGAAGTTGGGCTCCTAAATAGCAAGATTCAGAAGCGCCGCCTTCCCTCTCAGCTGTATGCTAGTGGATAATTTAGCCACTCTCCGGTACTAAGTGAGTAGTGAAAGTGTTAAAAACAATTAAAAACAAAGTTACAATTGAAAATGTTATTACAAGAGGAATAAATCACAGACATATTAACACAGGATTTCTTACAAGAACACCGACATATCTATTTTATCATTGAATCCTATTGGACCAGAAGCGTTTGTGCGTAAGATCCATTTAGCTTCATTTCGCAGCAACATACGGTTCAGATTACCTCCATCTTGCGGTAGGGAAGTTCTATCTATCCCTGCAAAACGGAGTACTTGGGGATCACCCTCGTGTTGTTCTTTTATGTGTTTTATTAAGCGGGGGACCCCTTTCCCCGTATGTATCGAATTTAAATGCTCTCTAAACCGTACAAACATCGGACGAATTGTTTTTCCGATATAATAAAACCCGCAGGGGCAATACAGGATATACACTACGTGCGTTGTTCTACATGAAATGAAGTCTTGTACTGTATGTGTAATCGGACCAATTTTTAAAGAAGTGCCTGTTAAATGGTATCTGCAAAAATTGCAGTGTCCACACCGAAAGTTTCCTTTCGGGGCTGTAGTTTGCAGCCAGTTATTGCGCGGGGAGGTCACACGATTATGGACTATTAAATCTCCTATATTTTTGCTGCGGCGACAGGCAAACAAGGGACCTTTATCCGTCATTACTTTTAATATGGGGTCTTGGCTGAGAATTTGCCAATTTTTTCGGATGGCTGTTCTCACTTGTGCATCCATTGGCCCATATTTAAAACAAAATACAAATTTCTTAGCGGCTGTTGGTTCTTTTTTTACATTTTTTTCCTTATACTCATTTGCTCGTTCCAGTGCCGAGTTGAGGATGGTACCAGGGTAACCTCTGTTCCTGAATCTCCTATACAATTCTTGAGACTGTTTCTGAAAACCTATAGCACTATTATTTACTCTTTTCACCCGTAGGAATTGGCTATAGGGCAGGGCTTTTTTTACATATGATGGATGTGCGCTGTCAAAGTGTAGCAAAGAATTGCAAGAGGAAGGCTTACGATGTATTTCTGTATGTAGAGCTCCTTCAACAATCCTCAGATTGACATCGAGGAAAGTAAGTTTCTCACCTCCGAATTGATGCGTGAACTGCATGTTCATGGCGTTGGACAGCCCCAGGTACTCCACGAAATTTGTGAAAGACACCTGGTCCCCGTCCCACACCACGAACATGTCGTCCACGAATCTAATATACAATTTTATGTGTTTTAGATACGGATTTTTTGAAGAATATATATACCTCTCTTCAAATACGGACAGGAAGAGGTTAGCCAGGGTACACGAGACAGGTGTACCCATGGCAGTACCCTCCACCTGCCTGTACCAGGTATTATCAAATTTAAAGGTATTGTTTTTTAGAATAAAGGTAAGACTCTCGCAAATGAAAGAAATGGTATTTTCATCTGTAGGGGTGTTTTTAAGAATTTCCCGAACAGCCTCCACACTCATATCCTGCGGGATACGAGTGTAGAGGCTTTCTACATCTATTGATGCCAGAGAGAAGCCCCTTTGCCAGTCAAAATCTTTTAAACTTCTTAAAAAGTGTTTTGTGTCTTTTATGTACGATGGTATATCACACAAAAGAGGGCGCAAAAGCCAGTCCACATATGCTGATAATGGTTCTGTCACTGACCCAACCCCCGATACAATAGGACGTCCCGGTGGCTCATTTAGGGATTTGTGGATTTTTGGCAGGTGATACCAGTGCGGTTTCCTTGGGTGAAAAGAGTAAATAATAGTGCTATAGGTTTTCAGAAACAGTCTCAAGAATTGTATAGGAGATTCAGGAACAGAGGTTACCCTGGTACCATCCTCAACTCGGCACTGGAACGAGCAAATGAGTATAAGGAAAAAAATGTAAAAAAAGAACCAACAGCCGCTAAGAAATTTGTATTTTGTTTTAAATATGGGCCAATGGATGCACAAGTGAGAACAGCCATCCGAAAAAATTGGCAAATTCTCAGCCAAGACCCCATATTAAAAGTAATGACGGATAAAGGTCCCTTGTTTGCCTGTCGCCGCAGCAAAAATATAGGAGATTTAATAGTCCATAATCGTGTGACCTCCCCGCGCAATAACTGGCTGCAAACTACAGCCCCGAAAGGAAACTTTCGGTGTGGACACTGCAATTTTTGCAGATACCATTTAACAGGCACTTCTTTAAAAATTGGTCCGATTACACATACAGTACAAGACTTCATTTCATGTAGAACAACGCACGTAGTGTATATCCTGTATTGCCCCTGCGGGTTTTATTATATCGGAAAAACAATTCGTCCGATGTTTGTACGGTTTAGAGAGCATTTAAATTCGATACATACGGGGAAAGGGGTCCCCCGCTTAATAAAACACATAAAAGAACAACACGAGGGTGATCCCCAAGTACTCCGTTTTGCAGGGATAGATAGAACTTCCCTACCGCAAGATGGAGGTAATCTGAACCGTATGTTGCTGCGAAATGAAGCTAAATGGATCTTACGCACAAACGCTTCTGGTCCAATAGGATTCAATGATAAAATAGATATGTCGGTGTTCTTGTAAGAAATCCTGTGTTAATATGTCTGTGATTTATTCCTCTTGTAATAACATTTTCAATTGTAACTTTGTTTTTAATTGTTTTTAACACTTTCACTACTCACTTAGTACCGGAGAGTGGCTAAATTATCCACTAGCATACAGCTGAGAGGGAAGGCGGCGCTTCTGAATCTTGCTATTTAGGAGCCCAACTTCCTTCCGCTAGCTATAGGATCTGTCGAAGTGCTTCAGAGCACGAAACAGCTGTCATCCGCTATGCACTGTCTACCCTCCCTGCACTGCAACTTTGCACATGAATAAAACTGCTTTTCGCTGAATTACCGGTGAGTGCGCTTTTTTTCTCTTTTTTTTCTCTATTTTGGACTTGTAATAATCTAGTTGCCCGCCTTTGAACTGACTCTAATTTCTGAATGCCCTTTTTTAAATGTGAAGCCCAAAATTAGATCCCATATTCTAGATGTGGCCTCACCAGTGATTTATAAAGGGACTAGATTGTGGCATCGGGTATTCTAGAATATGCATGTCCCCGTAGTATATGGACAATGATGATTCCAGAATTCGCGGCAGACTGTGCCCGTCGCTGATTGGTCGAGGCAACCTTTATGACATCATCGTCGCCATGCTGTGCTGGCGGCCTCGACCAATCAGACGCGGGATTTCCATTATGACATCATCGTCACCATGCTGTGCCCGTCGCTGATTGGTCGAGGCCTCGCGGCCTCGACCAATCAGAGACGTGGGATTTCCAGGACAGACAGACAGACAGAAAGACAGACAGACAGACAGACAGACAGACGGAAAAACCCTTAGACAATTATATATATAGATAATATGTTGAGATTGCGGGATTTTATCTCTCTTTTTATACACCCTAAGATGTTGTTTACTTTTGTGGCTGCAGCTTGGCATTGAATACTGCTGCTCTGCATACTTTTAACCAGAATACCCGTCCTTCTGTTCTGTAGTCCCAAGTATGGTCCCATTTAATGTATATGCAGAAATAGGATTACTCCATCCTAGGTGCATTAGGGTACTGTCACACTCTGCAACTTTCCAACGATCACGACCAGCGATACGACCTGGCCGTGATCGTTGGAAAGTCGTTGTGTGGTCGCTGGAGAGCTGTCACACAGACAGCTCTCCAGCGACCAACGATGCCGAGGGCCCCGGGTAACCAGGGTAAACATCGGGTTACTAAGCACAGAGCCGCGCTTAGTAACCCGATGTTTACCGTGGTTACCAGCGTAAAAGTAAAAAACAAACAAACAGTACATACTCACATTCCGGTGTCCTTCAGGTCCCTTGCCGTCTGCTTCCCGCTCTGACTGAGTGCCGCCGTAAAGTGAAAGCAGATCACAGCGGTGACGTCACTGCTGTGCTGTGCCACTGCCTTACGGCCGGGAGTCAGTCAGAGCGGGAAGCAGACGGCAAGGGACCTGAAGGACACCGGAATGTGAGTATGTACTTTTTTTTTTTTTTTACTTTTACGCTGGTAACCAGGGTAAACATCGGGTTACTAAGCGCGGCCCTGCGCTTAGTAACCCGATGTTTACCCTGGTTACAAGCGAACGCATCGTTGGATCGGTGTCACACACAACGATCCAGCGATGACAGCGGGAGATCCAGCGACGAAATAAAGTTCCAAACGATCTGCTACGACGTACGATTCTCAGCAGGGTCCCTGATCGCTGCTGCGTGTCAGACACAGCAATATCGTATGGATATCGCTGGACGTCACAGATCGTACCGTCGTAGCGATCAAAGTGCCACTGTGTGACAGTACCCTTACTCTACATTTATCCACATTAAATCTCATTTGCCAAGTGTTTGCCCATTCAGACATCTTATCCAGATAATTTTGCAATATTGTACTGTCAATGTCCGATTTTATTATGCTACATAGTTTGGTGTCGTCAGCAAAGACTGACACTTTACTCTCAATCCCATCCAAAACGTCATTAATAAAGAGGGTAAAAATAATTGGTCCTAGCACAGATCCCTGCGGTCCCCACCATTGACTATATCACATTTAGAGAATGTACCATTTATGACGCCTTTTGTTTCCTGTCATTTAGTCAATTCCTTACCCATCCGCATATAGTTTCCCCAGTCTCTGCTGCTGTAGCTTCAGTATAAGGCTGTTATGTGGTACAGTATGTAAGATGGCCGCCGGACAAGTCCTTGAGGGGAGATGTGTCATCGTGGCTATTAGCTGTGGTGATGTGAGCTCGGAACCATTCTCCAGCACATATAGTGCTGAGAGAGTTATATGGGCCATTCCAGAGCCAGGTTTTACGAGTGGTCATAAGAGATGGGTGGGAATGACTGCTCACGTATCCTAACCCAAGGGTGTGGTTTGACAGCTAAAATGGAGGCCGAGTGTCTCAGTGTCTGTGGCTGGAGACCTCCAGTGTATGTTGCTAAAGACACTGACCTGACCTGACCTGAGCGGGCGGACCCGCAGTACTATATGTACTATTTATTTTCAGTTTGTTTTCACTTTGTGCCGGAGAAGGCTATCTTTGTTTGCGTGTGCTTAAATAGGTTCATAAAGCAAATAAACCTGACCAGACATTTTCTTATGAAATCGCTTCCTGCGCTTACCCCAAAACTGCAGCTGAGTGAGTACAATCCTCTACAAGTATCAAATGCCTTTGCAAAGTCCAGATAAATCACATTAGCCACATTACCAACACCCAAATTTGCACTCACCTCCTAATAGAAACCCAACATGTTAGACATGACCAATCCAACATGAATCCATGCTGGTTGTCAGTGATTATATTATTCTCAGCAATATATTTCTGCAGGTCATTTTATATAATGCCCTCAAAAATATTGCATACTACTGATGTCAGACTTACCGGACGGTAATTGCCTGGCTCCATCTTTTTACCTTTCTTACATACTGGTACCACATCAGCTATCCTGTGGCACCACCCCGGTTACCAGAGAATCTAAGAACGTAAGATACAGCAGTCTGTCAATTACTGAGCTCAAATCCTTCAGTATCAGTGGATGAATGCCATCAGGGCCGGGGGATGTGTCAATGTTTAATTTGCTCAGGCGCAGGTGTACTTCTTGTGTTAAACTAGTTATATCAGGTGGCAAACTTTGATTTTTGCCTTGTTGAATGATCCCTGGAACACTTAGTTCATTGGTGAACACGGATGAAAAGTGCCTGTTTAATATCTCAGCCTTTTCTTTGTCCTCTATTATTATCTTGTTGTTATTGTCTTTTAAGGGGCCTATACCATTTAATAGGATAGAGTAGAGTAGGGTCCGTCCAAAAGAGTCTACCATGTCATGGTGGTGGCTTAAAATTTATTTTGGCCAGAACAAAAGCTGTTAGTTATGAATGCGATCTGGTGTTTGTTGGGAACGGTTAATATCTGATTGGTGTGGACGTGGTGGAGAAGTTGAGTTTTTTCAAGAGTGGGGGGTGGGACTGTGAAAGGTTTGAAGGGTGGAGCCTGGGCGGAGTCTCAAGGGGGCCCGAAAATTTTGCCAGCATGGGGCCCCCGAAAATCCTGGTGGCAGCCCTGGCTCCCTGACCTGTAGATCTGAAATTGTATCTGGTTTATTTGACAGAACCAGATTCAGCAGGTTACCTACTCTGGTTGGGTCATCTACCAGCTGAGAGGTAATTGTTATGAAATTGAGGATAAGAACTTGCAGCTTTTAGCACAATCAGAAGATTCTATGTCCCACTGAATGCCTGGATAGTTAATTCCCTCATAATAAGGGCCCTATTATTATTTGCTGCATTTTTAATTAATTTGCTGCAGCATTTCTTCCTCTACCTGTTCAACTATATTGGGAGGCTTGTAGCAAACTCCAATTATCAGCTTTCCATTATTGCCATCCCCATGTACATTTCCCCACACTGACTCTACATTGTTGCAGCTCCACCCAAAGTGGTCATTGAGCACTGGTGTCAAGCTAGATTTAGTAAAAATACAAACCCCTTCACATTTTCTGTCTTTCTTGTCCTTTCTAAATGTAGTGTAACCCTCTATGCTTGTCATCCATCATGGCTTTGGTCCAGCCAGGTATCTGTAATGCACACGACATCGTATTCTGTGGCTGACTTAAGAGTCTACAGTTCATTCATTTTGTTTGCAAGACTTCTTGCATTTGCCAGTAGACATTTACTACTATTAGCACATTTATTACTCCTCACCTTCCTATGTTCTTTGCATATCCCATCCCACCTAAATCCTCATTGACCCCCAACAGTCTCACACCCTCTATCTACTATATTTATCACCTTTTTAGCACATCTACCCTCTTTCCCCCCAGATCCTAGTTTAAAAGCTCCTCCATCCATCTGACCATTTTTCCCCCAAGCACAGCTGCACCCTCGCCATTGAGGTGCAAACCATAGCTACCGTAGAGTCTGTAGCCAACAGAGAAGTTGGCCCAGTTCTCCATTAACCCAAACCCTTCCTTCCTGCACCAATTTCTGAGCCTCTTATTTATCTCCCTAAGCTCCCACTGTTTTTCTAGTGACGCTCGTAGCACTGGCAATATTTCTGAAAACACCACCTTGGAGATTCTGGCCTTCAGTTTCTCTCCCAGTTCCCTGTAATAATTTTTAAAGGACCTTCTACCTCCCTAACTTTGTCATTGGTACCGACGTGGACCATGACCGCTAGGTTTTTCCCAGCCCCTCCCAGCAATCTGTCTGTCCGATCCGCAATATGCTGAACCTGAGCAACCTGGCAGACAACACACTGTTCGGTATTTCCAAAATTACTATATGAGCATTTTTTTCAGCTTTTCTGAATGGCAGATCAGAACATTTTACTGTGGCACCTTAAAAAGCTTTGCCATACACTCAGTTCCATGGTTATTCACAACAAAACCAACACCAGGCTGGGATTACAAAAAAAAAAAATTGGTATGCGTGGACAAAGCCTAATTTCTGGGCTTCTACCAAGACTTCCAGAGTCGCCTCCAGAGTCGGCTGTATTCACACTGTGCAGCTACATGGCACCTACACACAAGACCATACTACAGATGGGAGAATATTTAACCGTTTAAGGCCCCTTTCACACATCTGTATTTTGTGCCCATATGCGGTCCATTTTTTACGGACACACGCACACCCATTGTATTGAATGGTGATGCA
Organism: Ranitomeya variabilis; assembly: GCF_051348905.1. Taxonomy (NCBI): domain Eukaryota; kingdom Metazoa; phylum Chordata; class Amphibia; order Anura; family Dendrobatidae; genus Ranitomeya; species Ranitomeya variabilis. The sequence continues at coordinate 915,715,700 of NC_135233.1, read as the reverse complement.
CACATGTCAGGTGATGCGCAGACATGTCTTTTTTTATAAGCAGTACGAGCCGCAAAACGTCCAGCACATATGCAACCTGATTACAAAAGGATTACATCCATGTGTCATCAGCGTGAAACGTACCAGCACCTTGGAAAAAGCAGTACATTTTGCACTGTTCCCAGTAGCCGGATCCTGAAGCCAGCTCTGTTTATGTCGCCTGGTCGCACTGATCTCGGGGAGACCAGGTGACAATGATGGGAGTGGTATTCAGCATCGTGTGTAAAATTAAGAAGCAAATAAAAAAGTTGGTGTGGGCTCGCATGCAATATTGATAACCAGTAAAGGGAAAGCCCACAGCTGAGGGCTGATGTTACTAATCTGGGAAAGGGACAATATCTCAAAAGGTTCCCACGCTATTAATAACAGCTAACAGCTGTTTACTTAGCATTTACTGGTTAATTTATAGGGGGACCCTCGAAAAGAATTACGTGGGGACGCCTTTAAATTCTAACCAGCAAAGGCAAAACAGACAGCTGTGGGTTGATAATAAAAGACTGGGAAGTGGCTAAAGATAATACCCCCTCCCAGGCTACCAACATCAGCTCTCAGCAGATCTTCCCACTTGCACTGGTGCTGAGACAAGTGGGGTAATAGGGTTGGGGTTGATGTCAGCTTTCTATTGTCAGCTTACATCAAGTTAAAGGGTTAGCAATGGAGAGGCATTTATAATACGACCCCACTGCTAACCCCATAGTCATATTGTAAAAAAGACATAGCAAGAATTAAGTCCATTAACCGTTTAACGACCACTGATACGCCTTTTAACTGTGTCAGTTAAGGATATTTATTCCTCAGCGCCCCTGAGAAATAAGTGTATAGCGCCCCCTAGCGTAGAAAAATATCGGGGGTAGTCGACACCCCGGAGAATATGATTTGGGTCGGTTTTTACCGTTTTCAGTCTCCTGATCACTGTTATTCACAGAATAAAAAAGTCCGATTTCCCATTCATTTCTGTCTCCTCTGATATGATCTAGCATACCAGAGGAGAGAGAAATGGGGTCCCCCCTGGACCCTTCGGCTCTGTCCCTCGGCCATCGGCATCTTTTTTCTGGAATAAAATGGCGGGGGTATGCGCAGTGTGCCCGCCGAGATCTGCCGGCTGGCACCTAGCAACAATAGATTTTTCCTATTGGTTCACTTTGATCACTGTGATACACCCTACCACAGTGATCAAAATAAAAAAAATTGTAAAATCAAACCCCCCTTTATCACCTCCTTACGTAAAAATAATAAAACAAAAAAATGTATTTTTTTTTCATTAGGGTTAGGTTTGGGGCCAGGGTTAGAGCTAGGGTTAGGGCTTGGGCTAGGGTTAGGGCTGATGCAAGGGCTGGGGCTAAGGTTAGGGTTGGAGCTAGGGTTAGAATTGTGTTGGGGTTACGGTTGTGGTGTTGGGGATACGGTTTTGTCGGGGGTACGGTTGGGGTGTTGGGGTTAGTGTGGTGTTGGAGTTGGGGTTAGGGTTGTGGTTAGGGTTGGGATTAGGGTTAACGGTAGAGCTGTGTTAGGAATGGAGTAAAAATTGGGGGGGTTCTACTGTTTAGGTACATCAGGGGTCTTCATACGCGACATGGCGCCCGCCATGTATTCCAGCCAATTTTGCGTTCAAAAAGTGAAATGGTGCTTCCTACCGTCTGAGCCTTGCCATGCACCCAGTGGCTTTCCCCCACTTACAGGGTATAGGTGTACTCGGGAGATATTTCACAACAAATTTTTTGGTCCATTTCCTCTTGTTACTCTTGTGAAAATAAAAACGTTTGGGTCTAAAGTAATTTTTTTGTGAAAAAAGTAAAATGTTCATTTTTTCCTTCCACATTGCTTTAGAACTCGTGAAGCATCTGAAGGGTTAATAATATTCTTGAATGTGGTTTTGAGCACCTTAAGGTGTGCAGTTTTTAGAATGGTGATACTTTTTGGTATTTTCTGTCATACTGACTCCCCAAAATCACTTCAAATGTGAGGTGGTCCCTTAAAAAAAAGTTCTCTAAATTTTGTTTTAAAAATGAGAAATCGCTGGTCAACTTTTAACCCTTATAACGTCCTAACAAAAAAGATATTTATTTCCAAATTTGTGCTATGTAAAGTAGACATGTGAGAAATGTTATTTATTAACTATTTTGTGCAATAGGACTCTCTGATTTAAAGGCACAAAAATGAAAAGTCTGAAAATTGCTAAATTTTCAAAATCTTGGCCAAACTTCCATTTTTTTCATAAATAAACGCAAGTCATATCGCATAAATTTTACCACAAATATGAAGTACAATATGTCATGAAAAAACAGTGTCAGAATTAGTGGGATCCATTTAAGCATTCCAAAGCTATAACCTCATAAAGTGACAGTGGTCAGAATTGTAAAAATTGGCCCGGTCATTGAGGTCAAAATTGTGTCACTAAAGGGTTAATTGAAATAAACACACACCACTCTCATTTTCACATTTATTACTGTAAAAATGAAATTACTAAAACAACATATTCCTCACCTGTCCGGCGATAATCCATCCAGATGAAGTACAGATGGATTACGGAGTGGAACGCGTGTATGAGTCCTAATGACATATGTAACAAAACACTCCGGGATCGCCTTTGCTGGGGTCAAAGGTCACGTGGTTTGTGCATTGAATTCTGAGGCGACAGCAGGTTTCCGAGTTGGCTGACCTCGGGTCAGGTTTATTAAAGTGAAAGCAACATAGAAAAAACAAAACATAAAAATAAATCCTAGCCTGTCCGGCACTAACTAAACTAATACGTTGCTATCTAAACAACTGGTAGGGCTTCTCCCACCCAGCTAACAACACACAGTACTTGAGCACAGCTCTCACTCACGTTTGTCTCACACAGACAGGCAATCTGTGTGCCCCAGGCTGACGACGGAAACCCCCAGCTGGTCATCCTTTATTCCTGCACTTATTAACCCCTCGGTATCCTGAAGATACTGAGAGGCCTAACTCACATAGGACAAGTACCTGGGCGAGATATATCTGCCCCCGACTACCAGACCGACATGACTCTTACATATCCCCCCCCTTTGCTCAGACCGCTCCGGTCGAGCAAGAGCACTCCTGAAACAGTGCACTCGGGACAGGGCATCAGCGTTCCCCATCTGCATCCCTGGGCGGTGCTCCACCGTAAAAGAGTACACCTGCAGAGCAAGGAACCACCGGGTTACACGACTATTACGGTCCTTGTGGAGGTGCATCCACTTGAGAGGGGCATGGTCCGTGACCAGCCTAAACTTCCTACCCGCCAGGTAATACTTGAGGGAGTCGAGAGCCCATTTAATGGCTAGGCACTCTTTTTCAACTACGGCATACCTCTGCTCATGTACATTCAGTTTCCGGCTGAGGTAGAGGACCGAGTGTTCCACTCCGTCCCTCACCTGTGAGAGTACAGCTCCGACACCAGTATCAGAGGCATCAGTTTGCACCACAAACTCGCTGCTGAAATCAGGAGCCACTAGTACTGGCTGAGAGCACAAAGCCCGTTTCAGGCTGTGGAAGGCCTCTTCAGCAGCCGAGGTCCATTTTACCATGACGGAACCCTTCCCTTTGGTAAGGTCCGTCAAAGGGGTAGCCATGGCTGCAAAATTGGGTATGAACCGGCGATAATAGCCGGCAATCCCCAGGAAAGCTTGCACTTGTTTCTTGTTCACTGGTTGCGGCCAGCCCTGAATTGCCTGTATTTTGTCAATCTGTGGTTTAACCACTCCTCTGCCAATCACGTAGCCCAAGTAGCGGGCTTCTTCAAGTCCGATGTGGCATTTCTGGGGTTCGCCGTTAAGCCCGAGCCTCGTAGGTCATCAATCACTGCCTGTACCTTCCGGAGGTGAGTTTCCCAGTCCATGCTGTAAATTACAATGTCATCCAGGTAGGCCGAAGCGTACTGCCTGTGGAGCCTCAAGACTCGATCCATCAATCTCTGGAACGTTGCTGGAGCTCCGTGAAGTCCAAACGGCATGTAGACATACTGGAACAGACCTTCCGGTGTAGCAAATGCCGTCTTCTCTCTGGCCGCCTCCGCCAGAGGGATCTGCCAGTACCCCTTTGTTAGATCCAGGGTCGTAATGTATCGGGCTTTACCTAGCCGGTCGATTAGAAACCGCATTCAGTTTCCTAAAGTCATTACAAAACCGGATGGAGCCATCCGGCTTAGGTACCAACACGATTGGACTGGACCAGGCGCTGTGCGACTCCTCAATGACTCCTAAGTCCACCATTGCCATTACTTCCCGGGAGACGGCTTCACGGCGCGCTTCCGGGATCCGGTATGGCTTCGCATGAACTGTGACCCCAGGTTCTGTGACAATCTCATGTTTCACCAGCTTAGTCCGGCCAGGTTTTTCCGAAAAAAACTGTTGGTTCTGTAACAAAAACTGCTTAACCTCAGATTTTTGTCGTTCCGAGAGAGTCTCGGCAATCTGCACCTCCGGTACGGTAGGTGAGCAAACCGGACGGGGCAGATGCGCCGTTAGGGCAGAGCGGTCTTTCCAGGGCTTTATCAGATTCACATGATAAATCTGTTCTGGTTTTCTCTTACCAGGCTGGTACACTTTATAGTTCACTTCACCAACTCTACCTACGATCTCAAAGGGACCCTGCCATTTCGCCAGAAATGTACTATCTACCGTAGGGATCAGGATCAACACCCTATCCCCAGATGCAAATGTACGGACCTTAGCGCCTCTATCATAACTTTGCCTCTGGGCTCCCTGGGCCTGTAGCATTGGTCCTTAACAATGGGCATCACAGCGGCAATACGGTCCTGCATTTGTGTTACATGGTCGATCACAGTTTTAAAGGGAGTGACTTGTCCTTCCCAGGTCTTTTTTGCGACGTCCAACAGTCCACGGGGACGATGGGCGTACAACAGCTCAAAAGGCGAAAAGCCTGTGGAAGACTGGGGAACTTCCCTAATGGCAAACAGCAAATAGGGTAACAAGTAATCCCAGTTCTTCCCATCTTTGTCTATCGCCTTCCGGAGCATCTGTTTTAAGGTTTTGTTGAACCGCTCAACCAGGCCATCTGTTTGGGGGTGATAGACAGATGTAAGCAACGGATCTATTTGTAAGAGTCGGCAGAGCTCCTTCATTACCCTCGACATAAAGGGAGTCCCCTGGTCGGTGAGTATCTGTTTTGGAATTCCCACCCGACTAAACACTTGTACCAATTCCTTGGCAATCGTCTTGGTAGCTGTGTTACGCAAAGGGATGGCTTCCGAATAACGAGTGGCATAGTCCACTATGACGAGAATGTGTTGGTGCCCACGTGCGGACCGGGGAAGGGGCCCGACCAAATCCATCCCAACCCTCTCAAATGGGACTTCTATGATAGGGAGGGGTACCAAAGGGCTACAGAACCGAGGTTTAGGCGCAGAAATTTGGCACTCTGGACAGGACTCACAATAGTTACGCACATCATTATGTATATCGGGCCACACAAAACAATGTGATATCCTTTCTGTGGTTTTCTGTACCCCCATATGTCCCCCCATTATATGCTCGTGGGCCCGGTCGAGTACCTTCCGCCGATAAGGTTTTGGTACCACTAACCGTTGTACAGTGTCTTCCCCTTTTTTTTCTACCTGGTAGTGCAAATCATTCTCAAGTACCATGTACGGGTATGCCAGCCTAGTGTCAGGTTCTACGGGTACCCCATCTATCATTTTTACATTTTTCCTAGCTGGGGACAGGGTAGGATCTTTCATCTGCTCGCTGTGGAAGTCATCCGACTGGACTTCCAAATCTGGCAGGCAGGGTGCTGGATGGCTGTCTGCCTCCGCCTCTCGCTGAGTTTCCTCAGTTTCCCCCGCCATAACTGAGAAGGGGAACTGAAAGTTAGATTTAATAACCTCCCCAGCAACGTCTTCCTGTGGGGCCTCCTCTAGGGGCTAGGGACCTCCCGAGGGCATGGGAGAAGATTCACGGGCACAGCTACCGTGAAGGAGCAACTGATTCTACCACAACTGCCAGAAATGGGGAAAATCCCTGCCCAGGATTACATCCTGTAACAATGTGGGAACGAGTCCCACTTTGTGTTGCACAGACCCATAGGGAGTGGAAATCCATATGACTGCTGTTAGGTACGAGCAAGTGTCCCCATGCACACACGTTACAGAAAACTTGTCAGACGGACCAGATGGAAGTGCCACCAGACTGGCTTTCACCAGAGTCACCACACTTCCAGAATCTAGTAATGCCACAACATTCTTCCCATCAACAGATAATTCACACAGGTGCTTCGCTGTATCATTTTGACCCGCATTCACACTCACTAGCCCTGTAACCAAAGACATGCGTTTTTTAGAGTCTGTAACGTCGCACTGCATGGGTTCAGTGGTAACAGGACAGTTCGCAGAAACATGGCCCTTCTCATGGCAGCGGAAACACCTAACAGGCCCCCTACTGAGTCCACCGTCCAACACTCTCGGTCTCGGAGTGCGAGCAGTCCCGTGTTCCTCCCCCACAGTTTTAGGCGATTTTCCTTCACCCGTAGTCCCTGGAACAGTCTTACCGGTTCCACGAGGAGGAGGCACGGACCGGGTGCTAGCGGTTTCGTCGGGAAGTCCTTCTGCCACGGAATAACGCTCAACCAACTCCACAAGTTGATCTGCGGTCGTGGGATTTCCTTGGCTTACCCACCTTCTCAGCGCTGGCGGTAGTACCCTCAGGTACTTGTCTGTTGTGAACTGTGTTTCTGGGCTCCCTCTTGTGGTCACTAATGGTATTGTATGAGTCATGTCTTCTGCAGGCCTGGGCTTCAGCTGTTTCATTATGCTGTGGGTGTTCCCTATTTAGTCCTCCTTAGGACTCAGTCTCTTGCCTGGGATCGATGTATTCAGTCCAATTTGGTCTCCTCCTGATTCCTTGCCATCTGTCTTATGCAAGAAAAGCTAAGTCCTGTTTGCATACTTTGGATCATTTGCATTATCAGTGTTTTTTGTCCAGCTTGCTCAAAATGTGATTTTCTAGCTCGCTGGAAGCTCTAGGGTGCGGATATTCTCCCCTCACACCGTCAGTCGGTGCGGGGGTTCTTGAATATTCAGCGTGGATGTTTTTGCAGGGTTTTCTGCTGACCGCATAGTTCACTTTCTATTTTCTGCCTATCTAGATTAGTGGGCCTCACTTTGCTGAATCTAGTTCATCTCTACGTTTGTGTTTTCCTCTTGCCTCACCGTTATTATTTGTTGGGGGCTTTCTATATCTTTGGGGTTAATTTCTCTGGAGGTAAGTGAGGTCTTATTTTCCCTCTAGGGGTAGTCAGTTCTCCGGCTGGCTCGAGACGTCTAGAAACAACGTAGGCACGTTCACCGGCTACTTCTAGTTGTGTGTTAGGATCAGTTATGCGGTTAGCCCAGTTTAAACCTCCCTAGAGCAGTTCCTATGTTTTTGTAGACTTAGCCGGAATACCAGAGATCCTCTACCACTAGGATCATAACAGTATACCAGGCCATAAAGGAAATGTTTAATGCATCGCAGAAGCGAGATTAAAAAGAAGTTCTGAGTGTTTTTTTTTTTTTTTTTTTGGTGCAGTCTGTCTAGCTTCTTTCATCCCCTTATTCTCTGAGTGGCTTTGAGCTCTGCTGCAGACATGAATTTTGAGACTCTGACTTCTAGTGTGGATCAGCTTGCTGCAAGGGTGCAAAGCATTCAGGATTTTGTCACTCATAGTCCTATGTCTGAACCAAAAATACCTATCCCTGAGCTGTTTTTTGGAGATAGATCTAAGTTCCTCAATTTTAGGAATAATTGTAAATTGTTTCTGTCTCTGAGACCTCGTTCCTCTGGGGATTCCACTCAGCAAGTTGGAATTGTTATCTCCTTCTTGCGTGGCGACCCTCAAGATTGGGCCTTCTCTCTGGCGCCAGGAGATCCTGCATTGGTGAATGTTGATGCGTTTTTTCTGGCGCTTGGTTTGCTTTATGAGGAGCCTAATCTTGAAAATCAGGCCAAAAAGGCGTTGCTAGCTATCTCTCAAGGTCAGGACGAAGCTGAGGTGTATTGTCAAAAATTTCGGAAATGGTCCGTGCTTACTCAATGGAATGAGTGTGCCCTGGCCGCAAATTTCAGAAATGGTCTTTCTGAAGCCATTAAGAATGTGATGGTGGGGTTTCCTATCCCTACAAGTCTGAATGATTCAATGGCTCTGGCCATTCAAATTGATCGGCGTTTGCGGGAGCGCAAATCTGCTAATCCTTTGGCGGTGCTGTCTGAACGGACACCTGACCTTATGCAATGTGACAGAATTCTGACCAGAGCCGAACGGCGAAGTCATAGACGTCAAAATGGGTTGTGTTTTTACTGTGGTGATTCAACGCATGTTATCTCAGCATGCTCTAAGCGCTTGAAAAGAGTTGTTAATCCTGTTGCCATTAGTACTTTACAGCCTAAATTTATTTTGTCTGTGACCTTAATTTGTTCATTATCTTTTTACTCAGTCATGGCTTTTGTGGATTCTGGTGCTGCTCTGAGTCTGATGGATTTGTCGTTTGCCAGGCGCTGTGGTTATGTCCTGGAGCCTTTGGAATTTCCTATTCCTCTTAGAGGAATTGATGCTACGCCATTGGCGGAGAATAAACCTCAGTATTGGACGCAGGTGACCATGTGCATGACTCCTGTACATCAGGAGGTGATTCGCTTCCTTGTTCTGCATAATTTGCATGATGTTGTCGTTTTGGGTCTGCCATGGCTACAGACCCATAATCCAGTTTTGGATTGGAAAGCTATGACTGTGTCAAGTTGGGGTTGTCGGGGGATTCATGGCGATACTCCGTTGGTGTCTATTGCTTCTTCCACTCCTTCTGAGACCCCTGAGTTTTTGTCAGATTACCAGGATGTATTTAGTGAGCCCAGGTCCAGTGCCCTTCCTCCTCATAGGGACTGTGATTGTGCTATAAATTTGATTCCTGGTAGTAAATTTCCTAAGGGTCGACTCTTTAATTTATCTGTACCAGAGCATGCCGCGATGCGGAGTTATATAAAGGAGTCTTTGGAGAAGGGACATATTCGCCCATCCTCTTCTCCTCTTGGTGCAGGATTCTTTTTTGTGGCCAAGAAGGACGGGTCTTTGAGACCTTGTATAGATTATCGTCTTCTGAATAAGATCACGGTCAAATTTCAGTATCCTTTGCCATTGTTGTCTGATTTGTTTGCTCGGATTAAGGGTGCCAGTTGGTTCACCAAGATAGATCTTCGTGGTGCGTATAACCTTGTGCGCATTAAGCAGGGAGATGAATGGAAAACAGCATTTAATACGCCCGAGGGTCATTTTGAGTACTTGGTGATGCCTTTTGGACTCTCTAAGTCTCCTTCTGTGTTTCAGTCCTTCTTGCATGATATCTTCCGGAAATATCTGGATAAATTTATGATTGTTTATCTGGATGATATTTTGGTTTTTTCTGATGATTGGGAGTCCCATGTGAACCAGGTCAGGATGGTGTTTCAGGTTCTGCGTGATAATGCTTTGTTTGTGAAGGGCTCAAAATGTCTCTTTGCAGTACAGAAGGTTTCTTTTTTGGGTTTTATTTTTTCCCCTTCTACTGTGGAGATGGACCCAGTCAAGGTCCGTGCCATTCATGACTGGACTCAGCCCACGTCTGTTAAGAGCCTTCAGAAGTTATTGGGCTTTGCTAACTTTTACCGTCGTTTTATCGCAAATTTTTCTAGCGTAGTTAAACCTTTGACGGATATGACCAAGAAAGGTTCTGATGTTGCTAATTGGTCTCCTGCGGCCGTGGAGGCCTTTCGGGAGCTGAAGCGCCGGTTTACTTCAGCGCCAGTTTTGTGCCAGCCGGATGTCTCTCTTCCCTTCCAGGTTGAAGTTGATGCTTCTGAGATTGGTGCGGGGGCCGTTTTGTCGCAGAGAAGCTCTGATGGCTCTGTGATGAAGCCATGTGCTTTCTTTTCCAGAAAATTTTCGCCTGCTGAGCGGAACTATGATGTTGGTAATCGGGAGTTGTTGGCTATGAAGTGGGCATTTGAGGAGTGGCGACATTGGCTCGAGGGAGCTAAGCATCGTGTGGTGGTCTTGACTGATCATAAAAATCTGATTTATCTCGAGTCCGCCAAGCGTCTGAATCCTAGACAGGCTCGTTGGTCGTTGTTTTTCTCCCGTTTTGACTTTGTGGTCTCATACCTGCCTGGTTCGAAGAACGTGAAGGCTGATGCGCTTTCTAGGAGTTTTGTGCCTGACTCTCCGGGAGTCTCAGAACCGGCTGGTATTCTCAGAGAGGGAGTGATTTTGTCTGCCATTTCCCCAGATTTGCGACGAGTGCGACGAGAAATTTCAGGCTGATAGACCTGATCGTTGCCCACCAGAGAGACTGTTTGTCCCTGATAGATGGACCAGCAGAGTTATTTCCGAGGTTCATTCTTCGGTGTTGGCAGGGCATCCTGGGATTTTTGGTACCAGAGATTTGGTGGCTAGGTCCTTTTGGTGGCGTTCCTTGTCGCGGGATGTGCGTTCCTTTGTGCAGTCCTGTGGGATTTGTGCTCGGGCTAAGCCTTGCTGTTCTCGTGCCAGCGGGTTGCTTTTGCCCTTGCCTATCCCGAAGAGGCCTTGGACGCACATTTCCATGGATTTCATTTCGGATCTTCCAGTATCTCAGAAGATGTCTGTCATCTGGGTGGTGTGTGATCGTTTTTCTAAAATGGTCCATTTGGTGCCCTTACCTAAGTTGCCTTCCTCCTCCAATTTGGTTCCTTTGTTCTTTCAGAATGTGGTTTGTTTGCACGGCATCCCTGAGAATATTGTGTCTGACAGAGGATCCCAGTTTGTGTCCAGATTCTGGCGATCCTTTTGTGCTAAGATGGGCATTGACTTGTCGTTCTCATCGGCTTTTCATCCTCAGACTAATGGCCAAACCGAGCGAACTAATCAGACGTTGGAAACTTATTTGAGATGTTTTGTTTCTGCTGATCAGGATGATTGGGTGACCTTTTTGCCACTGGCCGAGTTTGCCCTTAATAATAGGGCTAGTTCTGCCACTTTGGTTTCGCCCTTTTTCTGCAATTTTGGTTTTCATCCTCGTTTTTCCTCGGGTCAGGTTGAACCTTCTGACTGTCCTGGGGTTGATTCTGTGGTGGATAGGTTGCAGCGGATTTGGAACCATGTGGTGGACAATTTGAAATTGTCACAGGAGAAGGCTCAGCGTTTTGCCAACCGTCGCCGCGGTGTGGGTCCCCGACTTCGTGTTGGGGATTTGGTTTGGTTGTCTTCTCGGCATGTTCCTTTGAAGGTCTCCTCTCCTAAGTTCAAGCCTCGCTTTATCGGTCCTTATAAGATTTTGGAAATCCTTAACCCGGTGTCTTTTTGTTTGGACCTTCCAGCGTCATTTGCTATTCATAATGTGTTCCATAGGTCCTTGTTGCAGCGGTACGTGGTGCCTGTGGTTCCTGCTGTTGAGCCTCCTGCCCCGGTTTTGGTTGAGGGCGAGTTGGAGTACGTAGTGGAGAAGATCTTGGATTCTCGTATCTCTAGACGTAGACTTCAGTATTTGGTTAAGTGGAAGGGTTATGGTCAGGAGGATAATTCCTGGGTTGTCGCCTCTGATGTTCATGCGGCTGATTTGGTTCATGCCTTTCACGCTGCTCATCCTGATCGCCCTGGGGGTCTTGGTGAGGGTTCGGTGACCCCTCCTCAAGGGGGGGGTACTGTTGTGAACTGTGTTTCTGGGCTCCCTCTTGTGGTCACTAATGGTATTGTATGAGTCATGTCTTCTGCAGGCCTGGGCTTCAGCTGTTTCATTATGCTGTGGGTGTTCCCTATTTAGTCCTCCTTAGGACTCAGTCTCTTGCCTGGGATCGATGTATTCAGTCCAATTTGGTCTGCTCCTGATTCCTTGCCATCTGTCTTATGCAAGAAAAGCTAAGTCCTGTTTGCATACTTTGGATCATTTGCATTATCAGTGTTTTTTGTCCAGCTTGCTCAAAATGTGATTTTCTAGCTCGCTGGAAGCTCTAGGGTGCTGATATTCTCCCCTCACACCGTCAGTCGGTGCGGGGGTTCTTGAATATTCAGCGTGGATGTTTTTGCAGGGTTTTCTGCTGACCGCATAGTTCACTTTCTATTTTCTGCCTATCTAGATTAGTGGGCCTCACTTTGTTGAATCTAGTTCATCTCTATGTTTGTGTTTTCCTCTTGCCTCACCGTTATTATTTGTTGGGGGCTTTCTATATCTTTGGGGTTAATTTCTCTGGAGGCAAGTGAGGTCTTATTTTCCCTCTAGGGGTAGTCAGTTCTCCGGCTGGCTCGAGACGTCTAGAAACAACGTAGGCACGTTCACCGGCTACTTCTAGTTGTGTGTTAGGATCAGTTATGCGGTTAGCCCAGTTTCCACCTCCCTAGAGCAGTTCCTATGTTTTTGTAGACTTAGCCGGAATACCAGAGATCCTCTACCACTAGGATCATAACACTTGTCCAGGACAATCCGCTGGATTATTTCTGGTGTTGTCAGTACCTCGGGTTGCAACCATTTCTTTGTTAAGTAGATCAGGTCGAACATCTGAGACCGCGGCTGTTTATCTGGCTGGTATGTCCACTGGTGTACCCTCTGTGCACGGACAGCCATCGTCACCCCCAGCCGGGCCAGGACCTCAGCTTTCAGCTTCTCAAAGTCCTGAGCGTCTTCCGGGTCCAAGTCATGGTAAGCTTTTTGGGCCTCGCCGGAGAGAAACGGGGCAATCAAATCGGCCCAACGTGCCTTCGGCCACTTCTCCCTCAAGGCCGTCCGCTCAAACGTTGTCAGGTATGCCTCGACGTCATCTTCTGCAGTCAGCTTTTGCCAGTATCGACTCACATGGATCCTTCTGGACTCTGCTTCCGGGTCCACCTCAGGCATGCTCACCAGGCGCTGCGCCATCTGTTGGAGAAGCTGGCGGTCTGCACCCGTCATGTCCACTAACTCCTTCAGCTGTGCGGCCATCAAGTGATTAGACGTTTGTCTCACACAGACAGGCAATCTGTGTGCCCCAGGCTGACGACGGAAACCCCCAGCTGGTCATCCTTTATTCCTACACTTATTAACCCCTCGGTATCCTGAAGATACTGAGCGGCCTAACTCACATAGGACAAGTACCTGGGCGAGATATATCTGCCCCCGACTACCAGACCGACATGACTCTTACACATACTAAACCAAAATTTTGTTGTAGTTTTAGTCACATTTTTATAGCTATTTTTATGGCGATTATTGCAACAATTTTCAAAATTATGGCCAAACCACCATTTTTTAAAACTGCCTTGTTTTGGATAGTGCTGACTAAAAACAATTTTGTTGCATGATGGAACCGATTTTCAGTACAAGAAATTTCTGCAATGAAATCTGCAGCGTGGAAATTCAACCCTATAATCTACTCCACTTAGCAGGCAGCATATTCTATTCACATGATCAAATAAAACATGGGTATACTGTAAGGGTGCAGCATGCGCCACCTTCACCCGCTCTGTGCAAGGAGGATGCCCTTCACAGGATAGCGAGAGAGGATACATAGCCTTGGATCAGATGATCAACAAGGACTTTTTATTCCCCGATCTAGATTACGAATCATCAGCATAACTAGATTTTGGTGAGTTTTTGATGTTGCAGATATTCTGCACTTTTTTTTGCACCTGTTAGTTTTATTGCGTTTTTTCACCGTGTTTTTTGAGTGCTATGTTTTTGTTGCATTTTTGATGCTCCAGTTTTTTGTCTCTTTTTGAAATGCCATAGTTTAAATAAAGCTGCTTTGTTTTTGTTACTTCCTGGTATTTAGCTTTGACAAAACTTTATTGATATAGTCATGCTCTGATAACATGCGTCTTTGCAGCGGAAAGCCCCAAAATGCATGTGTTTTTTACCTGTGGATTTTCCTCACCTAATGTAAGTCTATAAGAAAAGTCTGAACATAAAACTCAGCATGCCCTCAGGAGAAATTGACATATTGTGGATTTGAAACACACATCACAGGTCAGATTATGCTGCATAAAATAAAGCAGAGTGGGCAGGAGAATTTCATAAATCCTATCCACTTTGCTGAAACTATAAGACCCTGCGAAAAGACATAGAGTCAATAATTCACCAAAAACTCATTGTGGGCACACAGCCTTAGGGGCTATACTATTTTCATCTATCAACTAACAAACATTATTAATTATAAATAAGGATATAAAATATTTACAGTACAATGAAAGGCCAGATTCACACATCCCTTTTTCAATTCCAAGAGCGGACCACGATGCATGGACCACCCACGGGTCTCCTGAACAGAACGCGACAGCCTCATATATGCCTATGTGAAGTGTGGGCGAGTGTGTGCATCACGGTCTGTTACTGTACTTTTTAAAGCCACAATTAGGGAAAAAAAAGTCACTAGAAACACCCAATGTGTGGTTCATTTCATAACTTCCCAGGGACTCACAGTATTTAGCTGCAGAATTTTTGTCAAAATTAAAAAAAAATCAATAGAAAAATATTGAGGTCACCTAGGCAGGGTTCATACGATGCAGCTATGTCCCCTAAAGGGGCAAGTGAGGGCACAAGTACAAGTTAACAACATAGTGTTACCGGAAACTCACTCACTCATTGATACAGTATCAGACTGGGGTGGCAAGGGCCCACCAGTAACATTGACTCTGCAGCCCACTGTTCAGCTACATCCAAATGTTACATTACCCTCATTCCCAAATTTACCTCTGATTCTACAGTTAGGTCCAGAAATACTTGGCCAGTGACCGAGTCTCCGTGATTTCGGCACTGGATGCCACTATATTTTAGTTAAAATGGAACAACTGAGAAGCAATTGAAGTGCAGACTTTCAGGTTTAATTCAAGAATTGAACAAAAATATCCTGTGAAACATTTAGGAATTGCAACCATTTTTCTACAAAGCCTCATGTCAAGGGCTCAAAAGTAACTGGACAAATTAACTTTACCATAAATAAAATGTTCATTTTTAACACTTTGCAGAGAATCTTTGCAGACAATGGCTGCCTGAAATCTGGAAGCAATGGATGTCACCAAGTCACCAAACGCTGTGTTTCCTCCCTTGTGATGCTTTGCCAGGCCTTTACTGCCAGGTGACTTCAGTTATTCCTTGATTCTGCCTTACATATTTTCTTTAGCACGAGAAATGCATGTTCGATGGGGTTGAGATCTGCTGACTGACTCGGCTATTGCAGAATATTCCACTTCTTCCCCTTAAAAAACTCTTGGGTTGCTCACACAGTATATTTTGGGACATTTTCCATCTGTCCTGTGAAACCCCGTCCAGTCAACCTTGCTGGATTTGGTTGAAGCTGAGCAGAAAGTATACCCCTGTACACTTCAGTATTCATTCGTCTACTTCTGTCTTCAGTCACTAAATCAATAGTGAGCCAGTTCCATTGGACACCATTCATGCCGATGCCATCACACTACCTCCACCATGTTTTACAGAGGGTGTGCTGCGCTTTGGATCATGAGTCGTTTCAAGACTTCTCCATACTTTCTACTTCCAATCATTCCAAAAGAATGCTACTTTTCTTTCACTACTGTTGTCTTCCGTGGGCATCCAGGTCTACTTTTTTCGGGATTTTTTTTATTAATGAATGTAAAAAACTGTTGGTTTGGCCACTCCTAACATTCCTCCTCTCTAATGGATTTCTTCTATTTTTTCAGCATAATGGTCTGTTTCTCAACCAATGAGAGCTCCTTTGACCAAATGTTGTGGGATGTTGTTGGAGGGCACTTACCGACCTTAGAGATACTGAGTACATCCGTGTGCGTCAGCTGACACCCGGCTCTCAATGCCAGGAGAGGTGCCTGCACCGCTCACAGCACTTTCACCCCCATAAATGCTGCGAGTAGGCATAGGGAAAAAGGCCCCTCTGCCCTTGGATCAGTGTCTCTGCAATGTCATCACGGGTACTCAATCGTTGCCATGGTGATCCGATGTCGTGATGACAACATTAGGGCCACCAGGCTACGGCAAGCAGCTCAGACCATGAGCAGAGGACGGTCTCAGGGGCTTGTCTCTGTGCAGCACTAACAGTTATCATCCATTGCAATGATCATGCAAAAAAAAAATGAGGGAAAAAACATGCTTTTTCATCATATCACTGAATAAAAATTAGAATAAAACGTGATCAAAAAGACGAAGGTAAATATAAATGGTATCTCGGAAAACGTCATCTAGTCCAGCAAAAAACAAGCTGCTGGACTAGCGTACAGCCACATATAGTGTACTAGATGGTGGCCCGATTCTAACGCATCGGGTATTCTAGAATATGTATGTATGTATATAGCAGCCACATAGTATATAGCACAGGCCACATAGTATATAGGAGCCATGTAGTATATAGCAGACAAATACTACGTGGCCTGTGCTATATACTATGTGGCTGCTATATACATACATACATACATATTGTAGAATACCCGATGCGTTAATACAGGCCACACTATATATAACAGTGGCCACGCAGTATATAACACAGCCCAAATAGTATATAACACAGCCCACACAGTATATAGCAGCCACACAGTATATAACACAGGCGACGTAGTATATAACACAGGCCATGCAGTATATAACAGTGGCCACGTAATATATAGCACAGGACATGCAGTACATAACACAGCCCACATAGTATCTAACACTGGCCACGTAGTATATAGCAGCCACGCGGTATATAACGCAGCCCATGCGGTATATAACACTTCCCACGCGGTATACACTGTGTTCCAAATTATTATGCAAATAATATTTCTTCATATTTTCTCTAAATTACCTATCTGAATTGCAGTCATTGTTATTTTCCAGTCATCTACTATTCTAGTATAATTGCAATGTTTTGGAACAAACTGCCTATGAAAACAGTATCTTTTTAAAAAAAATAAACACTCAAAATGCATGTTCCAAATTATTATGCACAGCAGAGTTTTCAACCTTTTTTTTAATTTTGAACAAAAAAATGGTCAATTGTGAAGTTATAAGCATTATCAGCTTATTACAAAATGAAATCAAACAGTTTTCAAGTGAAAACTTTATTCTAGGTGATGTTACATTTGCACATAGGACCCCTTGTTCGAAAGAAGCTTCTGAAGTCTCTTGTCCATCGAATTTGTCAGTTTTTGGATGGTTTCTGCTTCAATTATTTTGCATGTGGACAGAATACCCTCCCAGAGCTGTTGCTTAGATGTGAACTGCCTCCCGCCCTCATAGACACTCCTTTTGATGATGCTCCAGAGGTTCTCAATGGGGTTGAGGTCAGGGGAAGATGGTGGCCACACCATAAGTTTGTCCTCTTCTATGCCCATAGCAGCCAAAGATGCAGATGTGTTTTTTGCAGCATGAGATGGTGCATTATTATGCACGAAAATGATCTTGCTGCGGAAAGCAAGGTTCTTCCTCTTGAACCATGGCAGGAAGTGTTGTTTTAGAAACTCCACATAGATTATGGAGTTCATCTTTACCTCTTCAGGAATCATAACTGACAATCTCTCTCCCCATGATTCCAGCCCAAAACATTACTCTACCTCCTCCTTGTTGGCACCTTAGCCGTGTTTTCATGGGGTGTCCATCAACCAGCCATCCTCCACTCCATCCATCTGGACCATCGAGCGTTGCATGGCACTCATCGGTGAACAAAATAGTTTGGAAGTCAGTCTTCATGTATCGTTTGGCCCACTGGAGCCATTTCTGCTTGTGTGCGGTGGATAGAGGTGGTCGACAGGATGGCTTATGCACAGCTGCAAACCTCTGAAGGACCCTGAATCTTGTTGTTCTGGGGACGTTAGAGGCACCAGCAGCTTCAAAAACTTGTCTGCTGCTATGACAAGGCATTTTTGTAGCTGCTCTTTTAGCCTTACGCAATTGCCTGTTGGAAAGAGTCCTCAATTTTTCCTTATCAGCACGCACACGTGTGTGCTGGGAATCAGCTACATACTTCTTGATTGTGAGATGATCACGATGAAGTGTCTTGGCAATGTTGATTGTTGTCATGCCTTGACCTAAATACTCCACAATTTGTTGCTTCTCAGCAGCCGACACATCCTTTTTCTTTCTCATTTTGGCAAAAAATGTAGGCTGCTTAATAATGTGGAACAGCCTTCTTAAGTAGTCTTACCTTTATTTGGACACACCTGCCAAACTAATTTGCACAGGTATCTGCAATTGCTTTCAGTGATATAAAGAGCCCTGACACACATCACCATCAATGAGTTTAAATGACAAACAAAAAAATTCTAACCTTATCACTCCTAAACTCTTTGTGCATAATAATTTGGAACACAGTGTATAATACTGCCCACATAGTATATAACACTGGCCACGTAGTATATAGCAGCCACGTGGTATATAACACAGCCCATGCGGTATATAACACTTCCCACGCGGTATACTGTATAATACTGCCCACGTAGTATATAACACTGGCCACGTAGTATATAGCAGCCACCCGGTATATAACGCAGCCCACGCAGTATATAACACTGCCCACGCGGTATATAACACTGCCCACGTAGTATATAACACTGCCCACGTAGTATATAGCAGCCCACTCTGTATATAACGCTGCCCACGCAGTATAGAACACAGTCACGTAGTATATAACACTGGCCACGTAGTATATAGCAGTGTGGGCACCACATCCGTGTTAAAAAAAGATAATTAAAACAAAAAATAGTTATATACTCACCCCCTGGGATCCAGCGAAGCTGTCCCTAGCGCAAGACCACTAAGTCATCTGGGTAATTTCGCAATGCATCTCTGGTAACGGAAGATGGCGGCAGCCGCGAGCGCATCGTCAGACTACGGAGGGTGAGTATAGCAGCGGTACGTTACCGCTGGCATTAACCCTGTGTGAGCGGTGAGTGGAGGGGAGTATGGAGCGGGCGCCGGGCACTGACTGTGGGGAGTATGGAGCGGGCGCCGGGCACTGACTGCAGGGGAGTAGGGAGGGACTAATCGGACTGTGCCCGTCGCTGATTGGTCGCGGCAGCCATGACAGGCAGCTGGCGAGAGCAATCAGCGGCGCGGGATTTCCGTGATGGAAGTTGCAGACAGAAAGACGTTAGTACCCCTTAGACAATTATATATATAGATGTCTACATTCAGCAAAAATTGCGGGACACATTTTCGGGCCTTCTTTTTTTTATTACCCTTTTCTCCTTGTGAAAATCTAAAATCTGGGGCTAAAACACATTTTTTTGTGGTAAAAATGGAATTATTTTTTCTTCACAGCCCAATGGTATACAATTGCACAACAAGTTTTGGGGTTCATTTTCTCCTGCTATCCTTTTGAAAATGAAAAAAATGGGGCTAAAACAATTGTGGGAATTTTTCTTTTAATTTCCAGAAGAACATAAAATTAATTGAGGGATCTAGTTTCCAAAATGGGGACACTTCTGGGGGTTTTCCACTGTTTAGGCACACCAGGGGCTCTCCAAAAGCGCCATAAAACATGAACACAATTCCATCAAAGTCCTCATTACAAAACGTCACTCCTTCCTTTTCTGAGCTGTGTCGTGCGCCCAAACTGTAGTTTTCTCCCTCATATTGGGCATCTGCGTACTCAGGAGAAATTGCACAACAAATTGTATGGTGCAATTTCTCCTGTTCCCCTTATGAAAATTTTTGGCTAAGAAACATTTTTGTGGAAAAAATGTGATTTTTTTTTAGATTTTCACGGCTCAATGTTATAACCTTCGGTGAAGCAGCTTGGGGGTTCAAGGTGCTCACTATACATCTAGATAAGTTCCCTGAGGGGTCTAGTTTCCAAAATAGAGTCACCTATGCTATCATGAGTACACTCTCAGAATCAGTAGGATCCCTTGAAGAATTCCAGAGTTATTACCACATAAAGTGATTCTGGTCAGATTTGTAAATTTCTGCTTGGTCATGAATGTGCAAACAGCCTTGGGGGGTACATGGGGGTACAGGGGTTAATTGAGCATGAATTAATGAGGGAATAGCCCATGTAACCCATTAAAGAGCTTTTGAGTTAATTGTTAAATACTTTTGGCCCTTTTAAAAAGAGGCCGCTACATATTAAAGAGCTGTAATTCCTAAACCCTTACATCCAATTAGGATGTGAATACCCTCAAATTAAAGCATAGAGTCTGCACTTTAAGCCCATATTGATTATATAACTGTATTTGAATATGTTTTAGTAAACAGCTAAAATGGCAAAACTTGTGTCACTGTCCAAATATTTCTGGACCTTTCTGTACATAATAGACTTACATTTTTGATAGTTGAATGATGAGATGCCATTGACTTCATCTGTAAATAGTGAATCAAGTGTATGGTGCCGCCTACTGCTCATATAGGGAAGTGCGGGCCCACTCCTGCACAGGGACCCACTGGGGGTTTCACTTGCTTCCTTGTGGGCCATTCGAAGCCCGCATTAGTAGCAGCAGGGGGTATGGCTGTTGTTCAGATGTAGCAGCCACACCTAAAATGGAAATAGTCAGCAGGGTTTTGCTATGTAAGCTGAGCAGAGCATGAGGCAGCGGCTGAGACACAGAATTTAGGGATGTGTCACTTATTAGTGTCATGATTACCCCTATCATTGTGTCTGGACGCAGTGACAGTTCAGCCTTCCAATCAAGGGCAGGGGCGTGCTGTGCTGTCAGTATAGTGATTGATTGCTTAGTCGTCCAATCAGAGGTTGGGGCGTGCTAATCTGTCAGTGTGTTGAGTGACAGTCCAGCCGCCCAATCAGGGCCAGGGAATGTGTTTTTTTTTTTTTTTTCATGTGTGCTCAGAGAGCTTACCTGGCTATTTAGCTGGCTCGCTGCCTCCATTTGTAGCTTATGCTGGGTGATGTCTCTGTGCCTTGTGTCCTTGTGCTCAGTCTCAGATCTATTACCTGACCTGTGACCTTCTGACTACCCATTTGCCTAGCCTCTCTGTCTTGATCCGCTACCATCCTGGAATCCGACCTCGGACCGTGACCTGACTACGCCTTTGTCTTAACCTGTTGTTTATGACACGCTCTCTTGGTATCTGGAGATTATCAGTGCCAGGATAGACAATGCACACAGACAGCGGTGGTGTGGGCGCGAGCTCTGCTTCCTGCTACATCTGTGAATGCTCATGTCACAACTGCTGCGCCCAGTAAACCGAGTGATACATCACTGGATCAGGGTCTCTCTACATTATGCTGCTCTCAGATGAGGTTTCAGAAACCTGGGGACAGATTCTCGTTAAGTTGTCTAAATGCCTCTCATTTCTTTATCAGGTAATGGCTGCCATCCTATAAAATATGACCACCAGCTCTGTCAGTTGAGACAAAATGACTGTCTGCCGTCCAGGGATGACGTCTTGAGCTCTGCTCTCCTGCTTGGTTTGCACAGATATGTATTAGACATGGTGAGAACTGTGGCATTAAGGTGGGCAGATACAGATTTAGGATGAGTATGCGGAAGTCCGCCATATATAGAGGTCACATGACTTCTCCAGATCCTCTGAATGGAACGTCTAGGAACAACAACCAAGCAGGGCACATGGTATCTGCACCTCTTGTGGCCGCAGCATTTAGTGGGTAGAATTGTGTTAATTTGGATAAGTTTAATAATGACACAATAAATAATAATAATCATTGTATCATTTTAGCGGCCTGAAATGGAAGTGGCAAAGAACAGTCTGTAAATGCCCCTCTATGAGACCCAGAATGTAGTCAGATAAGGGGGCGCCAGGGTAAATGAACAACTTGCTTATCAATCCCAAGTTATTTCAGCCCCCTGACCGGCTCACAGCCCATCTGCAGTAGAGACCGTATAAAGCACTGGATACAGTGTAGTGAACAGAAGCCATTATCCCCAGCGATGTATTCTGAGAAAATGTGCGATTGTAATACATTGCGTCAATCATAAACAGATCTCTTCAATTTCTTGTCTCAGAGAAATTATCCCACCCGGCCTCATCTAATGAATGGAACGCGTGGACGTTGCGAGTGACAATATGCGGATCCAGCAAACACTCCACTGCAACCATACTTTCATGTGTCGGATGAAAGACCGGACTAGAGACTGGGGTTTTTTCCACGCAACCAAACAACAATAACATTTTAAAGGATTCCTCTCTTAGAGCTGAGGGGCCACTGCAAAATGCATCTAAAGACTCGAAAGCTCCACCACCTCCGCCAGAGCCGACCGGACTACAGGTCACAGCAGGCGGCGAGATGGAACCAGGCAAATAGAGAAACAGTTATACAAATCTATATTATTGAGAACTGAGAACAAAGCTATTGACAAGATGCCAAAAATGCAGACCCATGACCTTGCACCGTTCTCTGCTCCATACAGAATCTCCTCCAACAAGCCGCCATTTAGGACAGGTTTTAGAAGTGGAAAGTATTATTCCTGGCACAGTTCTCCTGATTAGCACTATATAGCCGGGAATATGCGGATTATATTAGATTTATTACACCATACCAGTCACCAGGGGAGTTTATTTATTTTCAGGAGGTTTTACAGTTCCTGTATATTTAATATGCAAATAGAAATGCTGTACTGTAATAATAGGTGCAATATGATACAAGGTCCTAAAAATGCAGTTTGTTATTCTGCGGCTGCCAGAAATGTGGACGGCGATTCCTGTAAAGTCAGCTTCGTTTGTGGCTTATTGGCAGTGAATTTGGGGTGGGGAATTTGCAGTCAGTGGCCTCAATTCATTAAAGCAATTTCACCACATTTAAGAATTCCAATTCAACTTGTGCACAAATTCTGAGACTTCTGCTGTTTCCATGACACGTTTTCACCATCTCAGGCACGTGACGCCTCAGCTCCTCTACTTTATCACATGATGTGGTGTTCTCAATGCCAGAAATCTTACTCCCGTCAGAGACCGGAGCAGGATTTCTGGAGAGGGGCACGGAGGTGCGCACCACTCTTTTGATGCTCCAGACTGATAAAGAGCAGTAGACACTAAGGCTAGTTTCACACTAGCGTTAACTGCAATACGTCGCAAATGCGTCGTTTTGCCGAAAATACGCATCCAGCAAAAGTTCTTGCTGGATACGTTTTTTCGTCATAGACTAACATTAGCGACGCATTTGCGACGCATTGCAAAACGTCGCGTCCGTTTTGCGACGCTTGGGCGTGTGGTAGCGGACCGTCGGGAGAAAAAAATGTTACATGTAACGTTTTTTGCTCCCGACGGTCCGCTTTTTCCGACCGCGCATGCGCGGCCGGAACTCCGCCCCCACCTCCCCGCACTTCCCCGCACATCACAATGGGGCAGCGGATGCGTGGGAAAAATGCATCCGCTGCCCCCGTTGTGCGGCGGAGACCACGCTAGCGTCGGGAACGGCGGCCCGACGCACAGCGACGGGTTGTTCCCGACGCTAGTGTGAAAGTAGCCTTACTGAATCAGGTAGCACCATCCTCGGAGGCCCCACAGTGCCGCCATATACAGCCATGGACTAAAGTTGTGAGACTCGCACAGATTTTGGTTTTCACAGTTTGCTGCCTCAGTGGATTTTGATCTTTTCGGCACATGTATATAGTTACGAAACTACAACAATAAGCATTTCATAACTGAACTTTTACTGACAGGTTTATGCAAATGACTTATTATTTACACTGACAGCCCTTATTTCTCCAGATACCCTAAACAGTCTAAATGGGGCTTCATCAGAGTACCTGATACTTTCCCCAGCTCTCTGCAGCCCGGTCCCCGGATTTCCTGCATGCTTATATTCTCTGAGGAGGCCCACTTTAGACCGTTCAGGACATCTGGAAGAATGATTGTCCGGAGAAAAGGTGACCACCACCATCAGCCCTGCCATGCCAGCAGTAAGGGCATCCCGACACCAT
Source organism: Ranitomeya variabilis (assembly GCF_051348905.1). Taxonomy (NCBI): domain Eukaryota; kingdom Metazoa; phylum Chordata; class Amphibia; order Anura; family Dendrobatidae; genus Ranitomeya; species Ranitomeya variabilis. The sequence continues at coordinate 915,691,886 of NC_135233.1, read as the reverse complement.
GCATGTGTGGGGGCTTTTCATCCATGGAGTGGGCTCACTCACAGCTTTCTCTAAGGTCGCTGCCATGGATAAGAAATGGACTCTAAACATCCTCCAAGGACAACGATCTAGGAGCCATATGGTAAAGAACAATGCTATTTCCAGCATGACGGAGACCATGTCACAAGACAAAGTTGGGAGCTAATTGGCTTGGTGAGCAAAACATTGACCTTCATGGTCCATGGTCGGGAAACTCCTCAGACCTCTATCGCACTACGGAATCTCTGCCATCTAAGTTGTTATCCTCTTAATATATCCACTCCTGCCTGGACTACTGTAACGCTCTATTAATTGGCCTCCCCATTACTCAACTTTCCCCTCTCCAGTCCATCCTTAATGCAGCAGCCAGGGTCGTCCATCTGGCTAATCGCTACTCAGATGTGTCCGCTCTTCGCCAGTCATTACACTGGCTGCCCATTCATTACAGGATACAATTCAAAGTACTTGTTCTCACCCACAAAGTTCTCCACAGTGCGGCCCCCTTACATCTCCTCCCTCATTTCGGTCTATCGGCCTAGCCGACTGCTGCGCTCTGCAAATGACTTTCGACTAACCTCTGCACTAATCCGTACCTCCCACTCCCGACTCCAAGACTTCTCCCGTGCTGCGCCAATCCTCTGGAATGCTCTACCCCAAGATATTAGGACCATCCACAACTTGCATAGTTTTAGGCGCTCCCTCAAAACACATTTGTTCAGAGCTGCATACCACATTAACTAATCAAGGTCATTTTATGTTTGTTTGTGTGTAGCCCATTCACTATCTCCATCTATCCCCCACCCCCTGAAGATGGATGGACCTTCATTGTAAATACATCATTGTAAATACACACCTGTACTTTGTATCTCCCCACCTCATTGTAGATTGTAAGCTCTCACGAGCAGGGTCGTCTTGTGTTGCTTTATTACTGTATTGTTAACATTGTTACCTATGATTGTTGTTTGAAACTGTTTAACCCCTTCATGACCTTGGGATTTTCCGTTTTTCCGTGTTCGTTTTTCGCTCCCCTCCTTCCCAGAGCCATAACTTTTTTATTTTTCCGCCAATTTGGCCATGTGAGGGCTTATTTTTTGCGGGACGAGTTGTAATTTTGAACAACATCATTGGTTTTACCATATCTTGTACTAGAAAACGGGAAAAAAATTCCAAGTGCAGCTAAATTGCAAAAAAAGAGCAGTCCCACACTTGTTTTTTGTTTGGCTTTTTTGCTAATTCACTAAATGCTAAAACTGACCTGCCATTATGATTCTCCAGGTCACTACGAGTTCATAGACACCTAACATGTCTAGGTTATTTTTTACCTAAGTGGTGAAAAAAAATTCCAAACTTTGCTAAAAAAAAACCAAAATGTGCCATTTCCGATACTCGTAGCGTCTCCATTTTTCATGATCTGGGGTCGGTTGAGGGCTTATTTTTTGCGTGCCAAGCTGGCGTTTTTAATGATAGCATTTTGGTGCAGATACGTTCTTTTGATCGCCCGTTATTGCATATTAATCCAATGTCGTGACTACCAAAAAAACGTAATTCTGGCGTTTCGAATTTTTTTCTCGTTATGCCGTTTAGCGATCAGGTTAATGCTTTTTTTTTATTGATAGATCGGGCGATTCTGAACGCAGCGATACCAAATATGTGTAGGTTTGATTTTTTTTTATTGATTTATTTTGATTGGGGCAAGGGGGGTGATTTAAACTTTTATATTTTTTTATTTTTTTTCACATTTTTTTTAACTTTTTTTTTTAACTTTTGCCATGTTTCAATAGCCTCCATAGGAGGCCAGAAGCTGGCACAGCACGATCGCCACTGCTACATAGCAGGGATCTGCTGTTCGCTGCTATGTAGCAGAAAATCAGGTGTGCTGTGAGCGCCGACCACAGGGTGGCGCTCACAGCTGTCGGGAATCAGTAACCATAGAGGTCTCAAGGACCTCTATGGTTACAATGGAGAAGCATCGCCGACCTCCGATCATGTGACGGGGGTCGGCAATGCCGTCATTTCCGGCCGCCCGGCCGGATGCGGTAGTTAAATGCCGCTGTCTGCGTTTGACAGCGGCATTTAACTAGTTAATAGCGGCGGGTGAATCGCGATTTCACCCGCCGCAATTGCGGGCACATGTCAGCTGTTCAAAACAGCTGACATGACCCGGCTTTGATGCGGGCTCACCGCGGAGCCCGCATCAAAGCAGGGGATCTGACCTCGGACGTACTATCCCATCCGAGGTCAGTAAGGGGTTAACTAAAGCGCTGCGGAATATGTTGGCGCTATATGAAGATTATTATTATTATTATTATTATTATTATTATTATTAATATATAGCAGCCTGCGTGGCAGAGTGCAACAACTCCACAGACACCCCGGCAGTATAACCTCACCAGAAAGCTTTAGGACGTGACCAAGGCTGTGGAGCGGCGTTAGAAGAAGTCAACTACGTCTCGGAGTCCGCCTCCAGTAGGCATACAAGCCGAAAATAATGCACGGCAGAAAGCGCGTTCGCTCTGTTGCACCATTATAGTCTATGGCCGCGTCGCCGCCTACGTCCGAATCCCATTTTGCTGGGGTCCGGACATAAGCCCCCACAGGGCCACTGAGCGGGAGCCTGAACACAATGTGACAGCTCCATAACTGGAAGCATATTATACTGGCCTAGATCCCTCTCAGAACCAGGGCCGAGGAAGAATGCCCCCATCAGGAAGGGCAGCGAGTAGGCTGAAGCTCACCTGCGCTGCGTCCAGAATGAAGTCTTGCTCCATTAGAAGCACAGTGGCTGGATGTACAGCTGCCCCGTGCCCACTGTGCGCCTGTGTAATGCTGCGGACACTCACCCGAGGTGCGGGGGTACGAGCCGCAGCATGTCAGTCATCTGCAGAGGAGACCTGTCGTTTCCTCCATAGCCAGTCACTACGAGAGGTAAATCTGCATTGTTCACTGAATACATGCGGATTTAACTGTGTGATTACCACGCAGCGAAAATACACTGCTATACCCTGACCGCGGGCACAGCCCGATATGGCCAGATGCCTGAGGCACTGCTACATATTCCGCATACAGTGATAATAACACTATAGACTGTAAGCCCCCAAGGGCAGGGTCCTCGCCCCTCTGTACCAGTCCGTCACTGTGTGCTTACTGTAAGTGAGATCTGTCATTTGTATGTAACCCCTTCTCATGTACATGGAACTAACAGTGCTATATAAATAATAATAGTAATAATACCGTAATAATAATAATAATAACAATCCCAGACACACAGGGCCACATCTCAGACACACGGGGCCACATCCCAGACACACGGGGCCACATCCCAGACACACGGGGCCACATCCCAGATGCACGGGGCCTCGTCCCAGACGCACGGGGCCACATCTCAGACGCACGGGGCCACATCCCAGACACACGGGGCCACGTCCCAGACACACGGGGCCACATCCCAGACACACGGGGCCACATCCTAGATACAGGGCCACATCCCAGACACACGGGGCCACATCCCAGACACACGGGGCCACGTCCCAGACACAAGGGGCCACGTCCCAGACACACGGGGCCACATCCCAGATACAGGGCCACATCCCAGACACACGGGGCCACATCCCAGACACACGGGGCCACGTCCCAGACACACGGGACCACGTCCCAGACACACGGGGCCACGTCCCAGACACAAGGGGCCACATCCCAGATACAGGGCCACATCCCAGACGCACGGGGCCACGTCCCAGACACACACGGGGCCACGTCCCAGACACACAAGGGGGCACGTCCCAGACACACGGAGACACGTCCCAGACACACGGGGCCACATCCCAGACACACGGGGCCTCGTCCCAGACACACGGGGCCACGTCACGGGGCCACGTCCCAGACACACGGGGCCTCATCCCAGACACACGGGGCCACGTCCCAGACACACGGGGCCACGTCCCAGACACACGGGGCCACGTCCCAGACACACGGGGCCACGTCCCAGACACACGGGGCCACGTCCCAGACACACGGGGCCTCGTCCCAGACACACGGGGCCTCATCCCAGACACAGGGCCACATCCCAGACACACGGGGCTACATCCCAGACACATGGGGCCACATCCCAGACACAGGGCTATATCCCAGACACACGGGGCCACATCCCAGACACACGGGGCCACATCCCAGACACACGGGGCCACATATCAGACACACGGGGCCACATATCAGACACAGAGGGCCACATCCCAGACGCACGGGGCCACGTCCCAGACACACGGGGCCACGTCCCAGACACACGGGGCCTCATCCCAGACACAGAAGGCCACATCCCAGACGCACGTGGCCACATCCCAGACGCACGGAGACACATCTCAGACACACGGGGCCACATCCCAGACACACGGGGCCCCATCCCAGACACACGGGGCCTCATCCCAGACACACGGGGCCACATCCCAGACACACGGGGCCACATATCAGACACACGGGCCACATCCCAGGCACAGAGGGCCACATCCCAGGCACAGAGGGCCACATCCCAGGTGCACGGGGACACATCACAGGCACACGGGGCCACATCCCAGCCGCACAGGACCACATCCCAGACATTGTGCAGTTTTGGGTACCTCTTGATACTGTGGCTGTTGGCACAGCGGTGGTCTGTACATGGACTAGCCCCATTTTGGTGGCAGCCCATCAGGCTTTCTGGCCAGAATCAATGTAGAAACTCACAGACACATACTTACACTTGCCGAAGAGGGTTTCACATCTGGGATTGAGCAATATGTCTCCTTTTGGATGACAACACAGACATTCCACTAAACACCGGGCTGTTTTCTCGCGGATGTAGGTGCAGACTACATGACAAATCCACAGAAAAAGGCAGAATGAACCTGCGCCGACATCTCCGCACAATGTTTGTGAATCTCATGTAATCCCTGCACGAGCAATCTCCTGATGATGACTCTGGTGACATCTATAATATAATGCTGGGAGAGTCACTCTGTCCAAAGCCTTTATAGACTGTGCAAGCACGACGCGCCTGCGCAGGCTGGAGCCCACAGAGTTACACATCCGGGGATGAGGATTGTGGCCCAGGAGATCGCGGTATGAGTAAGCACTGAACGCATACCACAATCTCCGGCACAACAACTTACCTATCCGGTATTGCCACGGAGTCTCCTCGGGCTGGAGGCCAGGCCATGAATCCTCCATCGGAAATGGCGCATGCGTATAGCGCACTTCAGGTGCCATTTTGTAAGTTACGCATCCAGGGATGAATATTGTGGCCAAGGAGGGTTGTGGCCCCTAAATCGGCGCCTGCACAGTCCGCGCTTTCCGTCACCATTTTTATACTGAATCTATATATAAAATACGTCAGCGGAGCATTCCAGCCACTTTCTACTGAATATATATAGAAAATACATCAGCGCAGCAAGCCAGTGACTTTTTACTGCACATGACAGAATGGGGGCGCAGGATGGGGCTGCACATGACAGCAGGGGGGTGCAGGATGGGAGCAGCACATGACAGAAGGGGGGTGCAGGACGGGAGCAGCACATTACAGAATGGGGGCGCGGGATGGGAGCAGCACATGACAGCAGGGGGGTGCAGGATGGGAGCAGCACATGACAGAATGAGGTTCAGGATGGGAGCAGCACATGACAGAAGGCGGGTGCAGAACGGGAGCAGCACATTACAGAATGGGGGCGCAGGATGGGGCTGCACATGATAGGATGGGGGCGCAGGATGGGAGCAGCACATGACAGCAGGGGGGTGCAGGATGGGAAAAGCATATGACAGGATGGAGGTGCAGGATGGGAGCAGCACATGACAGAATGGGGCGCAAGATGGGAGCAGCACATGACAGAAGGGGGCGCAGGATGGGAGCAGCACATGACAGGATAGGAGCAGTAAATGACAGGATGGAGGCGCAGGATGGGAGAAGCACGTGACAGGATGGAGGCGCAGGATGGGAGAAGCACGTGACAGGATGGAGGCGCAGGATGGGAGAAGCACGTGACAGGATGGAGGCGCAGGATGGGAGAAGCACGTGACAGAATAGGGGCCCAGGATGGGAGCAGCACGTGACAGGATGGGGTCGCAGGATGGGAGCAGCACATGACAGGCTGGGGGCGCAGGATGGGCGCAGCATGTGACAGAATGGGGGCGCAGGATGGGAGCAGCACATGACAGAATGGGGGCGCAGGATGGGCGCAGCATATGACAGGATGGGAGCAGCACATGACAGAATGGGCGCACAGGATGGGAGCAGCACATGACAGGCTGGGGGTGCAGGATGGGCGCAGCATATGACAGGATGGGAGCAGCACATGACAGAATGGGGGCGCAGGATGGGAGCAGCACGTGACAGGATGGGGGCGCAGGATGGGAGCAGCACGTGACAGAATGGGGGCGCAGGATGGGAGAAGCACATGACAGAATGGGGGCGCAGGATGGGAGAAGCACATGACAGAATGGGGGCGCAGGATGGGAGCAGCACATGACAGAATGGGGGCGCAAGATGGGAGCACATGACAGGATGGGGGCGCAGGATGGGGCTGCACATACCAGGATGGAGACCATATACCAATATAAATGGTCACCACCCGGGCGTAGAACGGGTTCAATAGCTAGTATTACATGATGCATGTGTGAACCATGGGCTGACCCCGGGCTGCACTGCGCATGTCATGGCTTTATTTCTAACCTTTTACAGCCCACTGCACTAGGCTCATCCCGGGTCGCCATGGTTACTGCCGGTAACTCACCGCTGCTGCCGGGATCGCCGTCCACTCTCCGTTGTGCTGAGGCTCATGCCAGAAAGCAGCGCAGGAGCTTGGGTTACTTGTTGCTAAGCAACCAGAGCTGGCTACACCACAACCGTGACTGAACGTCTAGGGGCGTGGCTCCACCTCCGTGCTGTGATTGGCTAACGCTGGGCGGTGACAGGTGAATGGTGCTGTATGGTGGTGATCACCTAACGTGCCTCGGCTGCGTGGATGCTGGGACTTGTAGTTCCCCGACAGTGAAGAGCAACAGGTTGGAGATCGCTACAGATGGATGTACTGCATCACTGTCACAGCCGTCCTGGGGCTGGGCCGCTGACAATTCTGTGTCACCATCTGTAGCGTGGCTACGTAGGGGGGGCAGAGGGGGCCATCGCCCCTGTCACATGCAGGGGCCCACCGAGAGCCCCTACCACTCTTTGATGGGGCAGAACACCGCACAGGAGGAGAGCAGCTCCCCGGCCTGCCGAGCTCTGCAGCTGCTGGCACAGTCTCCCCTGCAGTGCACGGTGCCGGCTGCTGACTCGAGGAGCTTCTTCCTGGTGGCTGCATGGTGCACGCTGGGATTGGCTCAGGCACGCTGGGTCCTAGTGCCCACTATGCATTTAGGTCCCTCACTGCCTGCAGACTGGGTAAGTGGCAGGTCATGTTCACTGGATGGGGGCATCCTAAGGTCTGAAGTGGGGGAGGGGGGGGGCAGGGGATGATTATTAGGCTGTGTGCACATGTTGCGGATTTTGATGCGTTTTTGGACCCTCGGAATTGCACCAAATCCGCAGTGTAGTGCACAACCAATGTTAGTCAATGGGAAATCCAGAATTGCTGTGCACACACTGCGGAAAAATACGCACGGATTTGCAACGTTTTATTTTCCGCAGCATGTCAATTTTGTTTGCGGATCTGCAGTGTTTCTGCACCCATTAACTACCATTGTGTCAGGCCAATCCGCAGCAAAACTGCAGATGTAAAAAGATCTGCAGATTTGCTGCGGATGTGCGTGTGAGAAACGCAGATCGGGAGAGGGAAGAATGTGTAGGCGGAGAAGATGTGTGTGGCTGTGTGTATCCGCATGTGTGTACAGGGGTCTGCAGGTGGCTGTGTGTATCTGCGTGGGTGTACGGGGGTCTGCAGGTGTGTGCGTGGCTGTGTGTATCTGCGTGTGTGTATGGGAGTCTGCAGGTTTGTGTGGGGCTGTGTGTATCTGCGTGTGTGTACGGGGCTGTCACGAATCCACACCGCTGCCACCAGTTTGTCACGATTCACACCGTGACCGTCACCCCTACATCATGGATCGGGGTGACTTTAGGCCAACAGACGGCTATCACATGTGCAGGGGGCTTATCTTAGTTATCCCTCCACTGCTACAATGTGATGAAAAAACACACACAAGGTTATTGACCTCTTAGTTTACAGCAGGGGCTTATTTTAGGTATCCCACCGGTCTTCAGTATGCCACGAACTGCAGGGATTTATGTATATCCCGCTTACAGTTCCACTTGAAACTTGCAGCCCTCTGGCGCCCCCTTACTCTCAGGTCAGACTAGGTACTGCACCTAGGGTAATTAGTCGTCAGAAAGGCTGCCTGCTATGTACTGGCTATTGGGTACGCTGCAGCGAGGCGATATAAATACTCCCACTCAGGCAGGAACAATATCAACGCCGCAGTCGCTACAACGGCACCCAAAGGCCCGCACACGGGATGCTGCCACCAGCTTCGATTAAACGGGTCCGAAGCTAACCCAAAACAGTAGCGTAATTCCTTTCAGAAGGCTTAAGGTACGTTTTAGAACAGGAAGAACGAACTAGTAATTTATATATTTTACTCCGAAAGTTTAAGGCAGTGTTTACAAAAAAGGCATATAAAGATGTTACAATATGAGACAATTGAAAATGTACAAGGTAATTATAAAAATAACAGGGATTAAATAAGAAAGGTAAAACTCACATGTTCTCAGTTATTCAGGCAAAACCATGCTGGCAGGCAGACCCCAGATGTCCCAGTGCATAGTACAGCTCCTCAGGCAAAAAACTGCTGATTCTTGGGCTGGGTTGAGAGTAGAGACTTATATACTCTAGCCCCGGGGCATCACTAAGGGCTGGTTAATTATATGCACTGAGGTCAGAGATCTTTACTTTCTGAGACTCTGGAGACAAAGACATTCCTGACTGAGAAGGAGGGACCACAGGTGGCTTTGCAGGATTGGTCACCTGCAGTTTAAAGCCACACCCTGCTCACACACTAGCTTCAAATTACCCAGTGTCTGCCATGTGTTTTTGGGACCTTGGTCAGAAGTGCAAAAATCCGTCAGCTATGGTTTTTACATTATCATGACATACATTTTCCTCACACCTCCCCCTTCTGGTGTGCGCTACGGAGGCAGGACCGTTCGGTGCTCCTCCATGCGCATCTCAGCAGGTTCACCCTGGCGGGAAAGTCCATCTGCATTTCCATGCTCCCTGCCCGTTTTGTGTTCAATGGTGAAGTCAAACTGTTGAAGGGCAAGGCTCCAGCGTAGCAACCTGCTGTTGGTTCCACACATGGCATTTAGCCAGAGCAGAGGGTTGTCGTCAGTCACCACCATGAAGGCACGGCTGTACAAGTAGGGCTGCAAGCGCTGCAGGACCCAGACTATGGCCAGGCACTCCTTCTCAATGGTGGAGTAGGCCACTTCCCTCGGCAAAAGTTTCCGGCTCAGGTACAACACGGGGTGCTCTTGGTCCTCCGAGTCAACCTGGCTGAGCACAGCACCAAGGCCAAACTCACTGGCGTCGGTCTGTACCAAGAACGGTCGACTGCTGTCGACTGCTTTCAACACAGGGGCATTGCACAGTGCTGTTTTCAATGCCTGGAAGGCCCCCTCACAGCCATCGGTCCAGTTGACGATGTGGGGTAGCTTCTTCCTGGTGAGGTCCGTCAAAGGTTTTGCCAGGCTACTCTAGTGCTGTACAAAGCGCCTATAGTACCCTGCAGTGCCCAGGAAGGACATCACCTGTTTCTTGGTCCTGGGAGTGGGCCAGTCCATGATCGCTCCCACTTTCTCAGGCTCTGGCTTTAGGGTGCCTCCGCCTACCCGGTGCCCCAGGTAGTGGACCTCCCTCATGCCCATCTGGCACTTTCCCGGCTTGATAGTCAGTCCTGCTCGGTGAATTCGCCTGAGCACCTCCTCGAGATGCTGCAGGTGTTCCTTCCAGGAGGGACTGAAGATGGCAATGTCATCCAAGTACGCCACGGCGTACTCCTCCAGTCCCTGAAGCAGGAGGTTGACCATCCGCTGGAAAGTGGCAGGGGCATTCTTCATGCCGAAGGGCATGACCGTGGACTCGTACAGTCTAAAGGGTGTGATAAAGGCGGACTTCTCCTGCGCCTCGGGGCTCAGGGGAATCTGCCAGTATCCTCGACTCAGATCCATTATTGTCAGGTATTTTGCGCCAGCTAACTTCTCAAGCAGCTCCTCGATGCGCGGCATTGGGTGCGCGTCGGAGGCTGTGATGGCGTTGAGCCCCCTGTAGTCCACGCAGAACCGGGTGGTCCGGTCCTTCTTTGGCACGAGAACTACAGGTGAGGCCCACGCACTCTTTGACCGTCGAATCACCCCTAGCTGTAACATCTCATCGATCTCCTGGCGCATAACCTGCTGCACCTGGTCGGAGATTCGATAGGGTGTTCGCCGTAGTGGGGCATGATTCCCGGTGTCCACCTCGTGGACTGCTAACTCAATCCTTCCAGGTCGGTTGGAAAACACGACCCGGAAGGGTTCCAGTGTGGTTTGCAACTGCAACCGCTGTGGTTCAGTTAGCGAGGTGCTTACCTTCACGTCCTCAATGGACCCACCGGCCTTGGCTTGTCCCAGCATGTCCAGGAGGGTGTCTTCCTCCCCGTCTTCGGGTAAGCTGCAGACCGGTAGGATGAAAGGTTCACGTTCGTGATGAGCCTTCATCATGTTGACGTGAAAGGCCTTTCGCCTACCCCGAGCGTGGTCAAGCGTGACCACATAGGTGACCGGGTTGAGCTGTTGGTGGACGACGTACGGGCCCTCCCAGTCTGCCTGAAGCTTATCCGTTGGCACGGGGACCAGCACCCACACCTTTTGACCCACGTGGTAGGTCCGCTCCCGGGCGTTCTGGTCGTACCAGTGCTTCTGATCAGCCTGAGCCTGCGTCATATTGTCGTGCACCAACTGCGTCAAGGTCTGCATCTTGTCACAGAAGCGCATGACATACTCCACTATGGACACTTCAGAAGGGTTCGGCTCCTCTTCCCAGGATTCTCTTACCAACCCAAGGGGTCCCCGGGCTCACCTGCCATACAGGAGCTCGAAGGGGGAGAACCCCATCGAGGCCTGCAGAACCTCTCGGTAAGCGAACAGCAGGTTTGGGAGGTACCGCTCCCAGTCGCGTCCTTGTGTCTCAACCAGCATGCGTAGCATCTGTTTGAGGGTACCATTGAAGCGTTCACACAAGCCATTGGTCTGTGGGTGATACGCACTCGATACCAGGTGCTTCACCTGCATTCTCTTACAGAGAGCCTCCATTAGGCGAGACATGAATTGGGTCCCTTGATCAGTGAGCATCTCCCTGGGAAATCCTACATGTGAAAAGATAGCCAACAGGGCATCCGCCACCTTATCTGCCCTAGTTGACGACAGAGCTACTGCCTCTGGGTACCGAGTAGCGTAGTCTACCACAGTAAGGATGTATTTCTTTCCATAGCTGCTGGGGATGGCCAGCGGGCCCACAATGTCCACCGCGATCCTCTGGCAAGGCTCCTCTATCACTGGCAAAGGGATCAGGGGAGCCTTAAGAGCAGGCCCCGCCTTCCCCACTCTTTGACAGGTGACACAGGAGCGGCAGTAGTTTGACACATCTGTCCCCATCTTAGGCCAATAGAAGTGTTGAGACAGCTGGGCCTTTGTTTTGCTGATCCCCAAGTGTCCAGCTAGCGGGATCCCATGGGCAATCCGTAACAACTCACCCCGGAATTGCTGCGGGACGACCAGCTGTCTTTCCCTCAACCACTCTTTTTGCGATTTTTCCGGGTACTGTCTCCCGGTACAACCTTCCTCTTTCCTAGAACACTCTCTCCTTATCAGTCTCGGAGATGGGCGTCTCGGCGAGTTGTCTCAAACTCTCTAGGCTCGCATCTGTGTGCAGAGCAGCCTGAAACTCCTGGCTAGGGGAAGCCTGAAGCGATGTCAGGGTCCCTTCCCCACGGGAACCCTCTTGGACCTGCTCTGGGTCCACCTCTGGTTCAGTCACACTGATGACTGAGGAGGGTCCGGAAGGCAGACAGTTATCTGTGTTCCGGGCACTCTGACTGTGGGTGACAGCAGCTACAGTGGGGCAAAAAAGTATTTAGTCATTCAGCAATAGTGCAAGTTCCACCACTTAAAAAGATGAGAGGCGTCTGTAATTTACATCATAGGTAGACCTCAACTATGGGAGACAAACTGAGAAATAAAAATCCAGAAAATCACATTGTCTGTTTTTTTATCATTTTATTTGCATATTATGGTGGAAAATAAGTATTTGGTCAGAAACAAACAATCAAGATTTCTGGCTCTCACAGACCTGTAACTTCTTCTTTAAGAGTCTCCTCTTTCCTCCACTCATTACCTGTAGTAATGGCACCTGTTTAAACTTGTTATCAGTATAAAAAGACACCTGTGCACACCCTCAAACAGTCTGACTCCAAACTCCACTATGGTGAAGACCAAAAGAGCTGTCAAAGGACACCAGAAACAAAATTGTAGCCCTGCACCAGGCTGGGAAGACTGAATCTGCAATAGCCAACCAGCTTGGAGTGAAGAAATCAACAGTGGGAGCAATAATTAGAAAATGGAAGACATTCAAGACCACTGATAATCTCCCTCGATCTGGGGCTCCACGCAAAATTCCACCCCGTGGGGTCAGAATGATCACAAGAACGGTGAGCAAAAATCCCAGAACCACGCGGGGGGACCTAGTGAATGAACTGCAGAGAGCTGGGACCAATGTAACAAGGCCTACCATAAGTAACACACTACGCCACCATGGACTCAGATCCTGCAGTGCCAGACGTGTCCCACTGCTTAAGCCAGTACATGTCCGGGCCCGTCTGAAGTTTGCTAGAGAGCATTTGGATGATCCAGAGGAGTTTTGGGAGAATGTCCTATGGTCTGATGAAACCAAACTGGAACTGTTTGGTAGAAACACAACTTGTCGTGTTTGGAGGAAAAAGAATACTGAGTTGCATCCATCAAACATCATACCTACTGTAAAGCATGGTGGTGGAAACATCATGCTTTGGGGCTGTTTGTCTGCAAAGGGGCCAGGACGACTGATCCGGGTACATGAAAGAATGAATGGGGCCATGTATCGTGAGATTTTGAGTGCAAACCTCCTTCCATCAGCAAGGGCATTGAAGCTGAAACGTGGCTGGATCTTTCAACATGACAATGATCCAAAGCACACCGCCAGGGCAACGAAGGAGTGGCTTCGTAAGAAGCATTTCAAGGTCCTGGAGTGGCCTAGCCAGTCTCCAGATCTCAACCCTATAGAAAACCTTTGGAGGGAATTGAAAGTCCGTGTTGCCAAGCGAAAAGCCAAAAACATCACTGCTCTAGAGGAGATCTGCATGGAGGAATGGGCCAACATACCAACAACAGTGTGTGGCAACCTTGTGAAGACTTACAGAAAACGTTTGACCTCTGTCATTGCCAACAAAGGATATATTACAAAGTATTGAGATGAAATTTTGTTTCTGACCAAATACTTATTTTCCACCATAATATGCAAATAAAATGATAAAAAAACAGACAATGTGATTTTCTGGATTTTTATTTCTCAGTTTGTCTCCCATAGTTGAGGTCTACCTATGATGTAAATTACAGACGCCTCTCATCTTTTTAAGTGGTGGAACTTGCACTATTGCTGAATGACTAAATACTTTTTTGCCCCACTGTACGTAGGCTGTCTCCCCCGGGGATTTCTACCGACCCATCAGCCGACGCTGCTATGGGCTCTACCTCCCCATCCACCCCCATTACCTCAGGAGCAGTGCTACTTATGGGCCAGTTACCTTCCTCGGTGGCACTGGTCAATGGCATGGCATCACCTTCCTCACAGTTCCCATGTATCTCCCCATTTCCTGTAGCACCGACACTGGCCCCTGCTAGGGGTTCCTCAGCCATCTCACTCCGCAGAGCGATGTGGCTGAGCACTCCTGTACCTATGGACACATCAACTTTCACAGAAACATCATTATCAGGTACAGTGGACACAGGTACAACATTTTCACCATCAATCCTAGGGAAAAAATGGTTATCAGATGCATCATTACAAGATAAAGCATGGTCAGGTAACGCATGCGATTTCCCATCATCATCATCAGGGTTAACGTTACCCTTATTAGCAGATTGGGAAGGGGTGTCAGGGACGTAGTATGCAACCATCCTCCCCAAATCAGTCCCCAACAAAACATCAGTGGGCAAATTATCAGACAGCCCCACTTCCTTCACCCCGCTCCCGACACCCCAATCAATATAAACCTGGGCCATTGGCAAGGGACAGCTGATGCCCCCAATCCCAGTGACAATTAGGGTTTTCCCCGGAATGATTTCTTCAGGGGCCGCCAGTTCGGTTCGGATGAGGGTTCGTTCAGCCCCGGTGTCCTTGAGGCCTGTAGCAACATGGCCTCCTACGGTGACGTGATGTACGTTGTCACACACACTCCCAGCCATACCACCCACCAAAAGAACTGCTGCATTAGGCCCTGGGGCCTTGGATTGGGAGTTTTTTGGCCTGGCTGGACAGTAGGGACTGATATGACCAGTCCGGTTGCAGATGTAACACTGGCGAGGTTCGGTGGTAGGTCTGGTGCTGTTGGCCACGGGGACAGGACCTCTGGTGTGTTGGCTGGCAGGGGTACTGGCATTGGTTGGAGGCTTACCCCCTCTCCAGCTGGTGGTGACTGGCTTCCGCACTTCCGATCTACGGTTGGCCTCATAGGCATCGGCAATCTGCGCTGCTTTCGTCACGTCTTTGGGTTCTCTGTCCATCACGAACTGTCGCACCTCAGCTGGGCAAAGATGTAAGAACTGGTCTTTGATCATCAGGTCTCGCAGCTGTGCAAAGGTGGTCACTGACAGTCCTTGGGTCCACTGGTCAAAGTGGGTCCCCAGTCCATGTGCCACATCACTGTAACTGTCGTGTGGGCCACGTTGGAGGTTCCGGAACTTTCTACGGTACACCTCGGGTGTAAGCTGGTACTTGGCTATCAGAGCCTGCTTGATGGCCTCATAGTAACCATCCTGTTCTTGAGGGAGGGAAGCAAACTCCTCCAGAGCTTTGCCTCTCAGCCCTGTGGTCAGGTATCGTGCCCATTGGTCCCCAGGCAGCCCGTACTGTCTGCAGGCTTTCTCAAAGGCCCGCAGAAATGTGTCCAAGTCCCCATCCTTTTCCATCACAGGAAAGTGCTTGGGCCGGGGCTTCGGTATCTGAGCGCTGCTAGGCTCACGGCTGGACTGGGACGACCCCTGCATTTGCAGTCGGGCTAACTGCAGCTGGTACTCCCGCTCCGCTTGCCGCTCGGCTCTCTACTGGTATTGCTGGATCAGCTGCAGACGTCCATCAAGGTCATCGGCGGGGAGTAGTTCCAAGACCGCCAGCAGGTGGGGGTCCAATTCGCCCTGATTGCTAATAGGGCCGGCATTCAGTGGTTGGACCTCTGCTCCAGCACCAGGTTCGCTTGTGCTGGCTTCTGCGGCCTCTGGGATCTGTGGCCTGGCTTGGTCTGCTTCAAATTGCACCAGTTCAGCGACCATTTGAGCCTTGGTCTTTCCCTGGGAGTTCAGGCCATGGTACGTGCATATCCCAGCAAGAGTGTCCTTCTTCTGCTGGGTGTACCAGGCTTCTCCTTTCTCAGCCATGGTTGCCAAATAAAAGATAGGATAGAAAAACGAAGAGAAAGGGAAGGGATAACTATCAGTACACACAATTGTCTCAGGACTAATAAACACTGAGTTCGTTCTTCAAACTTATTTGCGCAGAGTCCTCGCAAGAACTTTGCAAGTTTTTAGTGAGAGGAATGATTGCTCAAACCAAATCACTATTGCTCTAATATCCCACCGCCTTGCCACCAATTTTTCATGAATCCACACCGCTGCCACCAGTTTGTCACGATTCACACCGTGACCGTCACCCCTACGTCACGGATCGGGGTGACTTTAGGCCAACAGACGGCTATCACATGTGTAGGGGGCTTATCTTAGTTATCCCTCCACTGCTACAATGTGATGAAAAAACACACACAAGGTTATTGACCTCTTAGTTTACAGCAGGGGCTTATTTTAGGTATCCCACTGCTCTTCAATATACCACGAACTGCAGGGATTTATGTATATCCCGCTTACAGTTCCACTTGAAACTTGCAGCCCTCTGGCGCCCCCCTTACTCTCAGGTCAGACTAGGTACTGCACCTAGGGTAATTAGTCACCAGAAAGGCTGCCTGCTATGTACTGGCTATTGGGCACGCTGCAGCAAGGCGATATAAATACTACCACTCAGGCAGGAACAATAATTATCAACGCCACAGTCGCTACAATGGCACCCAAAGGCCCGCATATGGGATGCTGCCACCAGCTTCAATTTAACGGGTCTGAAGCTAACCCAAAACAGCAGCGTAATTCCCTTCAGAAGGCTTAAGGTACGTTTTAAAGCAGGAAGAACGAACTAGTAATTTATATATTTTACTCCGAAAGTTTAAGGCAGTGTTTACAAAAAAGGCATATAAAGATGTTACAATATGAGACAATTGAAAATGTACAAGGTAATTATAAAAATAACAGGGATTAAATAAGAAAGGTAAAACTCACATGTTCTCAGTTATTCAGGCAAAACCATGCTGGCAGGCAGACCCCAGATGTCCCAGTGCATAGTACAGCTCCTCGGACAAAAAACTGCTGACTCTTGGGCTGGGTTGAGAGTAGAGACTTATATACTCTAGCCCCGGGGCATCACTAAGGGCTGGTTAATTATATGCACTGAGGTCAGAGATCTTTACTTTCTGAGATTCTGGAGACAAAGACATTCCTGACTGAGAAGGAGGGACCACAGGTGGCTTTGCAGGATTGGTCACCTGCAGTTTAAAGCCACACCCTGCTCACACACTAGCTTCAAATTACCCAGTGTCTGCCATGTGTTTTTGGGACCATCGTCAGAAGTGCAAAAATCCATCAGCTATGGTTTTTACATTATTGTGACATACATTTTCCTCACAGGGGCTTTGCAGGTGTGTGCGTGGCTGTGTGTATCTGTGTGTGTGTAGGGGGGTCTGCAGGTGTGTGCGTGGCTGTGTGTACCTGCGTTTGTGTAGGGGGGTCTGCAGGTGTGTGTGGCTGTGTGTATCCGCGTGTGTGTACGGGAGTCTGCAGGTGTGTGCATGGCTGTGTATCTGCATGTGTGTACGGGGGTCTGCAGATGTGTGCGTGGCTGTGTGTATCTGCGTGTGTGTACTGGGGTCTGCAGGTGTGTGCACAGCTGTGTGTATCTGCGTGTGTGTACGGAAGTCTGCAGGTTTGCGTGGGGCTGTGTGTATCTGCGTGTGTGTACGGGGTTTTGCAGGTGTGTGCGTGGCTGTGTGTACCTGCGTGTGTGTAGGGGGTCTGCAGGTGTGTGTGTGGCTGGGTGTATCCGCGTGTGTGTACGGGGGTCTGCAGGTGTGTGCATGGCTGTGTGTATCTGCGTGTGAGTATGGGGGTCTGCAGCTGTGTGCGTAGCTGTGTGTATCTGCATGTGTGTACGGGAGTCTGCAGGTTTGTGTGGGGCTGTGTATCTGTGTGTGTACTGGGCTTTGCAGGTGTGTGCGTGGCTGTGTATCTGCGTGTGTGTACGGGGGTCTGCAGGTGTGTGTGTGGGTGTGTGTCTGCGTGTGTACAGGGGTCTGCAGGTGTGTATCTGCGTGTGAGTATGGGGGTCTGCAGGTGGCTGTGTGTATCTGCGTGTGTGTACGTTGGTCTGCAGGTGTGTGCGTGGCAGTGTGTATCTGCGTGTGTGTACGGGGGTCTGCAAGTGGCTGTGTGTATCTGCATGTGTACAGGGGTCTGCAGGTGTGCGTGGCTGTGTGTATCTGCGTGCGCGTACAGGGTTCTGCAGGTGTGTGCGTGGCTGTGTATCTGCGTGTGTGTACGGGGGTCTGCAGGTGTGCGCGTGGCTGTGTATCTGCGTGTGTACAGGGGTCTGCAGGTGTGCGTGGCTGTGTTTATCTGCGTGCGTGTACGGGGGTCTGCAAGTGTGTACGGGGGTCTGCAGGTGTGTGCGTGACTGTGTGTCTTCATGTGCGTACGGGGGTCTGCAGGTGTGCATGTCTATCTGTGTGTGTGTACGGGGGTCTGCAGGTGTGTATATGCGTGTGTGTACGGGGGTCTGCAGGTGGCTGTGTGTATAAGCGTGTGTGTACGGGGGTCTGCAGGTGGCTGTGTGTATAAGCGTGTGTGTACGGGGGTCTGCAGGTGGCTGTGTGTATTTGTGTGTGTGTACATTGGTCTGCAGGTTTGTGCGTGGCTGTGTGTGTACGGGGGTTTGCAGGTGGCTGTGTGTATCTGCATGTGTGTTCGGGGATCTGCAGGTGTGTGCATGGCTGTGTGTACCTGCGTGTGTGTACAGGGGTCTGCAGGTGTGTGCGTGGCTGTGTGTATCTGCGTCCGTGTACGGGGGTCTGCAGGTGTGTGCGTCACTGTGTATCTGCGTGTGTGTACGTGGGTCTGCAGGTGTGCACGTGGCTGTGTGTATCTGCGTATGTGTACGGGGGTCTGCAGGTGTGTGCGTGGCGGTGTGTACCTGCGTGTGTGTAAGGGGGTCTGCAGGTGTGTGTGTGGCTGTGTATCTGCGTGTGTGTACGGGGGTCTGCAGGTGTGTACGGGGGTCTGCAGGTGTGTGTGTGGCTGTGTGTATCTGCGTGTGTGTTCTGGGGTCTGCAGGTGTGTGCGTAGCTGTGTGTATCTGCATGTGTGTACGGGGGTCTGCAGGTGTGTGTGTGGCTGTGTGTGTCTGCGTGTGTGTACAGGGGTCTGCAGGTGTGTACGTGGCGGTGTGTATCTGCGTGTGTGTACGGGGGTCTGCAGGTCTGTGTGTGGCTGTGTGTGTCTGCGTTTGTGTACGGGGGTCTGCAGGTGTGTGCATGGCGGTGTGTACCTGCGTGTGTGTATGGGGGTCTGCAGGTGTCTGCGTGGCTGTGTGTAACTGCGTGTGTGTATGGGGGTCTGCAGGTGTGTATCTGCGTGTGTGTACGGGGGTCTGCAGGTGGCTGTGTGTATCTGCACGTGTGTGTACGGGGTCTGCATGTGGCTGTGTGTATCTGCGTGTGTGTACGGGGGTCTGCAGGTGTGTGTGTGGCTGTGTGCATCTGCGCACATGTATAGGGGTCTGCAGGTGTGTGTGTGTGGCTGTGTGTATCTGCGTGCATGTATGGGGGTCTGCAGGTGTGCGCGTGGCTGTGTGTATCTGCGTATGTGTACGGGGGTCTGCAGGTGTGCGCGTGGCTGTGTGTATCTGCGTATGTGTACGGGGGTCTGTATGTGTGTGCGTGGCTGTGTTTATCTGCGTGCGTGTACAGGGGTCTGCAGGTGTGTGCGTGGCGGTGTGTATCTGCGTGTGTGTACGGGGGTCTGCAGGTGTGTGCATGGCGGTGTGTACCTGCGTGTGTGTGTAGGGGGGGTCTACAGGTGTGTGTGGCTGTGTATCTGCGTGTGTGTACGGGGGTCTGCAGGTGTGTACGGGGGTCTGCAGGTGTGTGCGTGACTGTATCTTCATGTGTTTACGGGGGTCTGCAGGTGTGTGCGTGTCTGTGTGTATCTGCGTGTGTGTACGGGGGTTTGCAGGTGTGTGCAGGGCTGTGTATCTGCGTGTGTGTACTGGGGTCTGCAGTTGTGTGCGTGTCTGTGTGTATCTGCGAGTGTGTACGGGGGTCTGCAGGTGTGTACGGGGGTCTGTAGGTGTGTGCATGTCTGTGTGTATCTGCGTGTGTGTATGGGGGTCTGCAGGTGTGTGCGGGGCTGTGTATCTGCGTGTGTGTACGGGGGTCTGCAGGTGTGTGCGTGACTGTGTGTACCTGCGTGTGTGTACGGGGGTCTGCAGGTGTGTGCGTGACTGTGTGTACCTGTGTGTGTGTACGGGGGTCTGCAGGTGTGTACTGGGGTCTGCAGGTGTGTGCGCGGCTGTTTGTATCTGCGTGTGTACAGGGGTCTGCAGGTGTGTGCATGTCTGTGTATCTGCGTGTGTGTACTGGAGTCTGCAGGTGTGTGCGGGGATGTGTGTATCTGCGTGTGTACGGGGGTCTGCAGGTGTGTGCGGGGCTGTGTGTATCTGCGTGTGTGAACAGGGGTCTGCAGGTGTGTGCGTGGCTGTGTGTATCTACGTGTGTGTAGGGGGGTCTGCAGGTGTGTGCGTGGCTATGTGTATCTGTGTGTGTAGGGGGGTCTGCTGGTGTGTGCGTGGCTATGTATCTGCGTGTGTAGGGGGGTCTGCAGGTCTGTGCATGGCTGTGTGAGCCTCCGTGTGTGTACAGGAGTCTGCAGGTGTGTGCGTGTCTGTGTATCTTCGTGTGTGTACAAGGGTCTGCAGGTGTGTATCTGCGTGTGTGTCCGGGGGTCTGCAGGTGTGTGCGTGGCTGTGTGTATCTGCGTGTGTGTACGGGGGTCTGCAGGTGTGTGCAGGGCTGTGTATCTGCGTGTGTGTACTGGGGTCTGCAGGTGTGTGCGCGGCTGTGTGTATCTGCAGGTGTGTACGGGGGTCTACAGGTGTGTGCTTGTCTGTGTGTATCTGCGTGTTTGTACGGGGGTCTGCAGGTGTGTACGGGGGTCTGCAGGTGTGTGTGTGACTGTGTGTACCTGCGTGTGTGTACTGGGGTCTGCAGGTGTGTGGTAGTCTGAGTGTATCTGCGTGTGTGTACGGAGGTCTGCAGGTGTGTACGGGGGTCTGCAGGTGTGTGCGTGACTGTGTGTACCTGCGTGTGTGTATGGGGGTCGGCATGTGTGTGCAAGTCTGTGTGTATCTGCGTGTGTGTACGGGGGTCTGGGTGTGTGTACGGGGGTCTGCAGGTGTGTGCGTGACTGTGTGTACTTGCGTGTGTGTACGGGGGTCTGCAGGTGTGTGCGTGACTGTGTGTACCTGTGTCATGAGATTGTATGAAATATAATATGATTTTGTATCTTTGCCTGTCCAACCCATGCTGCGGGCTAAAAACCCCCCTTCTCTCTGTGTTTGTGTTTGCTGAGATGTGGATGTGTAGAAAAGGTTTTATTGCTCTAGTCGTAAATTCCAGGCTTTGGGCAAATTCCTCATCTCCCCTCCCATCTAGAAGCAGCTAGAACTGGTAAAGAAGTTTCCCAGAATCCATGAAGTCCTTTGTTCCAATATTGTAAGATATTGGACCAACGATTTAAGCTAGGAAAATAATAAATACATATTGCTAATGTCCATCGGCGGGTCTGTCAGCCCCTGTAAGCATGAGCTTCTAATTCCACCAGGTAAATAAGTACAGATTTCTCTGGAACTGAGTGTCCCTATTAGCCTGAATTTAGTATCTATAGAGAGCCAATGTTAATACAAGATGAATGCTGGGTGTGTTATGATTCTGACATGTTCTGTAGTGGAGATACAGGCATTAGACAAACTTGTGTTAAATTTACTAAGACTGAAGAGATAGGAGGGCCCGAAGAAGCCAGCCCTGTTAGTGATGTCACACGGCTGTGGCTATGTAAGTGACTCCACTTTACCCAGCCCTCAGAGTCTTAGCTGAGTCTTATCTGAGGAGTCCTGACTGCCAGTCCTGATGCATTGGGACATATGGGAACTCCACCCACTAGCCTGGTTGCCTGCAATGTCCTGAGAACATGTGAGCGTTACCTTTTTCTCATTTAATCCCTTTACGTTATAATTACCTTGTACATTTTCAATTGTCTCTTTTGTAACATCCTTTTAATATTTTTCTATAAACACTGCCTAAACTTTAATGGGTACTAGATTCGTTCTTCATGCTCTAAAACGGACCCTAAGTCTTCTGAAGGGAATTACGCTACTGTTTTGGGTTAGCTTTGGACCCGTTTAATCGAAGCTGGTGGCAGCATCCTGTGTGCGGGCCTTTGGGTGTCTTCGTAGCAACTGCGGCGTTGATAATTATTGTTCCTGCCTGAGTGGGAGTATTCATATCGCCTCGTTGCAGCGTGCCCAATAGCCAGTACATAGCAGGCAGCCTTTCTGGCGACTAATTACCCTAGCTGCAGTACCTAGTCTGACCTGAGAGTAAGGGGGGCGCCAGAGGGCTGCAAGTTTCAAGTGGAACTGTAAGCGAGCTATACATAAATCCCTGCAGTTCGTGGTATACTGAAGAGCAGTGGGATACCTAAAATAAGCCCCTGCTGTAAAATAAGAGGTCAATAGCCTTGTGTATTTTTTTCATCCCATTGTAGCAGTGGAGGGATAACTAAGATAAGCCCCCCTGCACATGTGATAGCCATCTGTTGGCCTAAAGTCTCCCCGATCCGTGACGTAGGGGTGACTGTCACGGTGTGAATCGTGACATATTGGTGGCAGCGGTGTGGATTCATGAAAACCTGCGTGTGTGTACGGGGGTCTGCAGGTGTCTGTGTATCTTCATGTGTGTATGGGGGTCTGCAGGTGTGTGCATGTCTGCGTGTATCTGTGTGTGTATCTGCGTGTGTGTACTGGGGTCTGCAGGTGTGTGACCGGCTGTGTGTATCTGTGTGCGTACGGGGTCTGCAGGTGTGTGCATGTCTGTATCTGCGTGTGTGTACGGGGGTCTGCAAGTGTGCACGTGACTATCTGCGTGTGTGTATGAGGGTCTGCAGGTGTGTGCGGGGCTGTGTGTATCCGTGTGTGTACGGGGGTCTGCAGGTGTGTGCGTGACTGTACCTGCGTGTGTGTACGGGGGTCTGCAGGTGTGTGCATGACTGTACCTGCATGTGTGTATGGGGTCTGCAGGTGTGCGTGTCTGTATCTGCGTGTGTGTATCTACGTATGTGTGCAGGGCTGTGTATCTGCGTGTGCGTACTGGGGTCTGCAGGTGTGTGCGGGGCTGTGTGTATCTGCGTGTGTGAATAGGGGTCTGCAGGTGTGTGCGTGGCTGTGTGTATCTGCGTGTGTGTAGGGGGTCTGCAGGTTTGTGCGTGGCTATGTGTATCTGCGTGTGTTGGGGGGTCTGCAGGTGTGTGCGTGGCTATGTGTATCTGCGTGTGTAGGGGGGTCTGCAGGTGTGCATGGCTGTGTGTGTCTGCGTGTGTGTACAGGAGTCTGCAGGTGTGTGCGTGTCTGTGTATCTTCGTGTGTGTACGAGGGTCTGCAGGTGTGTATCTGCGTGTGTGTTCGGGGATCTGCAGGTGTGTGCGTGGCTGTGTGTACCTGCGTGTGTGTAGGGGGTCTGCAGGTGTGTGTGTGGATGTGTGTATCCGCGCGTGTGTACGGGGGTCTGCAGGTGTGTGCATGGCTGTGTGTATCTGCGTGTGTGTATGGGGGTCTGCAGGTGTGTGCATCTGCATGTGTGTACGGGGGTCTGCAGGTGTGTGCGTGGCTGTGTGTATCTGCGTGTGTGTACGGGGGTCTACAGGTGTGTGCGTGGCTGTGTGTATCTGCGTGTGTGTACGGGGGTCTGCAGGTGAGTGCCCGTAGCTGTGTGTATCTGCGTGTGTGTACGGGGGTCTGCAGGTGTGTGCGTGGCTGTGTGTATCTGCGTGTGTGTACGGGACTTTGCAGGTGTGTGCGTGGCTGTGTGTATCTGCGTGTGTGTACGGGGCTGTGTATCTGCGTGTGTGTAGGGGGGTCTGCAGGTTCGTGCGTAGCTGTGTGTATCTGCATGTGTGTATGGGGGTCTGCAGGTGTGTGCGTGGCTCTGTGTATCTGCATGTGTGTACGGAGGTCTGCAGGTGTGTGCATCGCTGTGTATCTGCGTGTGTGTACGGGGGTTTGAAGATGTGTGTGTGTGGCTGTGTTTATGTATCTGCGTGTGTGTAGGGGGGTCTGCAGGTGTGTGCGTGGCTGTGTGTATCTGCGTGTGTGTAGGGGTCTGCAGGTGTGTGCGTGGCTGCGTGTATCTGTGTGTGTACGGGGGTCTGCAAGTGTGTGCGTGGCTGTGTATATCTGCGTGTAGGGGGTCTGCTGGTGTGTGCGTGGCTGTGTGTATCTGCGTGTGTGTACGGGGTCTGCAGGTGTGTGTGTGGCTGTTTGTGTCTGCGTGTGTGTAGGAGGGTCACACAGGTGTGTGTGTATCCGCGTGTGTGTACGGGG
Organism: Ranitomeya variabilis; assembly: GCF_051348905.1. Taxonomy (NCBI): domain Eukaryota; kingdom Metazoa; phylum Chordata; class Amphibia; order Anura; family Dendrobatidae; genus Ranitomeya; species Ranitomeya variabilis. The sequence goes on along the minus strand of NC_135233.1, from coordinate 915,667,821 downwards.
ATCTGCAGGTGTGTGCGTGGCTGTGTGTATCTGCATGTGTGTACGGGGGTCTGCAGGTCTGTGCGGGGCTGTGTGTAGACAGGCATCGTCTGATGGGACTTCTAGTCCCATCCAGCTATGTCTGCTGTCACCTAGAACAGTGACAGCATCAGTCGATGATGATATAGTAGTCACATCCTGTCTACTGTGTTGAATATTAGAAAAAACAACATACACATACAGTACATACATATACACGTACAGTACATACTCACCAACAGCTAATCCCCGATGCCCTCGATCGCTTGCAAAAAAATTTAAATAATAAACCACGATATACTCCCTGTTCCGACCTAGTCCATTTAACCCTTTTCTGACATCCTACGTACTATGCCATCCATGTGCCCTGGGCCCGTATGCCCATGGACGGGATAGTACGTTGGAGCCGATCAGCTTCGCACACGGGTGGTGTGGGGCCGGGTGTCAGCTGATACTCACAGCTGACACCCAGCACTAAGTGCCAGGAGCAGTCACAGACCGCTCCCGACACTTTAAACCCCGAAACACTGCGATCAAACATGATTGCAGCGTTCCGGAGCCGGCAGAGGGGCTGACAGCCCCTCTGCCTTTGGATCGGAGACCCCGCACCATGACATGATCGCTGCCATGGAGAGCCGATTTCGTCATGACGACATCCAGGTGTCCAGAGCTGGGAGACTTCCTGTCATACGCAGTGCATGTCAGGAAGTCTCTAGGTTAGTGTATAGAAGCTGCAGCGCTGACAGCTTATGTAGCATGCAGATGTGCATGCCATATAAGCGATCAGCCTCCATAAAATGAGTGTCCCATAGTTGGACAAAGTGTAAAAAAAAATGAATTAAAAAAAAATAATTGTAAAAATATTTTAAAAAATAAATATTTATTCCATAAATAAATTAATATTTGAATTAAAAAAATCTAAACAATAAAAGTACACATATTTGGTATTGCCCCGTCCGTAATGACCTGACCTATAAAACTCTCCCACTAGTTAACCCCTTTAGTGAACATCATTAAAATAAAAAACAAGGCAGAAAAACAATGCTTTATCATCATACCGCCGAAGAAAAAGTGGAATAATACGCGATCAAAAAGACGGATATAAATAAACGTAATCTTGTGCCGTTTGCCCGAAAAAAGAAAGCACAGCACAGGCGCCAGGTATGTTACTGAAGGCAGAGGAGGTGGTGCCAGGTTTGCTTATCTGAGCTTAGCCTGACAGAACTGCTTCTCCTTTATGGACACATTCACACGGCACTTTTTCTCTTTGTGCTGTTCGTTTTTTAAATGTACAGAACACGGACCCATAGATTCTGATGAAACTATTCACGCATCTGTGTGGGGGGAGGGGGTTAATGGATCAGCTCTGGTTAACACATTGCACGTCCCATTCATGTCTATTTTTGCAGATCAGAATTGGCGATACAAGCTTGTAGAAATCCATGGAAACCATACAATAGAGAATAACTTACTGATCACGGAGGTCCAACCTGTGAGTCCCCCTGCAATCTAAAAGACAAGGCTCTGGATCCCAGGAACAGGCCGCAGAGCCATGTTGTGACTGGAGTGACCGCAGCCCAGGAACCCTGATGACACTTTGTTTGAGTACCCCAGCATGCAACGGGATTCTCAAAGAAAGTGTCATCATAAAGGAAGTGAAAAAAAGAAAATCAGTTAGATAGTGTAGTTAGGGAAGGTTCGGGACTATTTAATTCAGGTATATTAGAAAATAGCTTAGAGTATGGCATTAAATAGATAGGGATTTCGAATGAATATTACTTTGGGCTTCGGACCACCCCTTTAATTATTATGTAATGCGTCTTTGTAGGGATCCAGTGGAATTTTCTGAGAATCTTTTGCTCTAGCTGGGTGGCCATGTATTTCCTTGTGTGCCTGGTTACTGTTTCCCATATTTGAGCAGTGTATACGTAGGAGGCTCGGCACCCCACTAGCTGCATTATTGTCTTGTTTTATTTAGGATCCATTCACGATACACCTACTTACCCCCATATTGATTCTGTATGCCAACTTTTTGCTCTATATGACTTTTTTTGTATTCAGGGATCCAAAAGTGTAGGTATTTATTGTGGATTTCCCTACATATCAGGCAAATTGTGTAACGTGGCTCTCGCTGCAGATTTACACTGCTGACTTCAGTCCTCTACAGCAAAAGGGGTCAAATCTGCTGTGAAAATTGAAGCAGATTTATATCCTGCAAGGGCTAGGGGTGATTTGTACTAACGTGCAAGTGCATAATTGTTAAACAAGTCTGAGTACATCATAGCCCTTGCGTTGTGGGACCATGACCCCCCAGGAAGAAGCGACAACCGAAACGCGCGTCGGGGTTTTCTCCTCCTAGCATTTCCCACAACGCAGGTAAGGCCTCTTTCACACTTCCGTCTTTTACCTCCCATCATAATCCGTTGAGTTTTGAAAAAACAGTGTCCTGCAAATTTTTCTGCTGGATCCTGTTTTTTCCCATAGACTTGTATTAGCGACGGACTGTGACGGTTGGCCATCTGTTTCATCCGTCGTGCACTGGATCCATCGGAAAATAACTGTCCATTGGGCGGAGAAAACGTTCAGAGGAACGTTTTTCTGCATGTCGGAAAATTGCTCAGCGACGGGTCCTGCGCTGCCCGGCGGCGGCTATAATGGAAGTCTATGGGCGCAGGATCCGTCGCTGACCGTCAAACACTGGAATCCAGTGACGTATCACGTTTTTCCATTCTGAGCATGCCTGGAAGGATTTTCTAGTCCGGGAATAAAATAAAAAAATCTCTCACGTTTTTCACTATTTTTACAACATCCGTCGATACAATACTTCACTGCATTAGGACGTACCCCGAACAACGGAAGTGTGAAAGAAGCCTAAAAGACAGCACGGTGTTACCGCCTTTATACTTTAGACTTTGGCATTTACAAGGGCTATGTATTCAGACTTGTTTAACAATTATGCACTTGCACCTTAGTACAAATCACCCCTAGCCCTTGCAGGATATTTTCCTCCAGATCTGATGCATTTGGACATGTTTACAGGGCATGCACTCGCACTTTAGCACTGGTCATCTTTAGCCCTTTCAGGCAGACTTTGTTTCCATCACACTGGTCTTTTTGAGATTTATTTTAACAATCCAGAGCCTGCTGTTGCACCTGTGTTTACTATATGCCAAAAAACCACTAAATACTTTGACCCACTTGAGGTATATTGTCTTTTTTTTACTTTGTATTTGGTTGTCATTATTATTAATTGTGCGGGCTGCTTGGAGCTCACTCTGTCTTGTTTGCTCCCTCTGTGTATACCATTGATCCTTAATTTTAACTTATTGTGAATAAACTATCTTTGTTTTACTTTTGGTTTGGTACTTCCCCTTTCCTTTGGATGATTCACTTGCTAGTAGTAACCAATCAGTATAATTAATTTTTTTTAATTAAAACAATTTAGATTTTTTTTTTTTTTTTTGAGGTGACACTTTTTAAATTCCCAAACCTGAAACTGAGTATACATTTGCCATATAGTCATGTTACCTTTTAATGTCTGTTTGCCTCCTCTACTCAGGCAGGCATTCCAGTCCTCCCACAACTAAGATGGCTGTTGGAGTGGCATGAGGAGTGTGGTGATATGGCTGAACCACATCGTCCCGGCTCTTCCTGCATTGTGGAGGCATGGCTTTGTATTATCGTGACTCCCTATGTCATTGTGGTGGCCATCTTGGATGCAGGATGGCTGGAATGCCAGCCTCAGTGCAAACAGAGGGCACCATGGGGTGACCATAAATGACAAATGTATACTCCTTTTCAATGCCAGGGTAGATGGTCGCTGTAAATAGGCACATTTGATGGTACTCTGTAAACATCCTATGATAGAAATCAGATTGTCTGGGCCAGAAATCTACCACCAGTCTCAACATGTCGGTAAAAACTGTGAAAATATAACGAAGCAAAAAAGATTTGTAGCTACTCATTTTTCTCAGTTTCTGTACATATATTGAGCATGCTTTCTAGACAGGCTTCAAACCCATGTAATAAACGAGCCAGCAGAGGAGCAGAGGTAGTTTATACACCCAAACCCAGCCAAGGTCGAGTTTAACACTATGTCCCCTGACAAAGCATGGCCATTCATGCGGAGCAGCTTTTGATTAGGATTTGGGTGTGCAGACGGTCTGGGTTCTCATGCTGCCATGAAAGAATCTGTTTTGGATGAATAAACACATCTGAATTACAATAGTGCAGATAAGAGAAATGATCTTTTTCTAACCGTGGACTTGTTATAGTTTAGAACTATACATTGTATGATTTTACCTGGTGCATCACCGGAACGTCTATTCTTCTCAGCACAAGCAAGTAGGAGAACAAATACAGATTTTGTCACTTGTTCTTAACATTAAAGGTAATTTGTCTGCAGTTTTTTGCTATGTAATCTGAGGGCAGCATGAGGTAGGGGCTGAGACCCTGATTTCAGCAATGTGTCACCCATTAGTCTGTGTGCTGTTGTTTCTAAACAGTAAGTGTTTTATCAGCAGGAGATTATCACTAGACTACTAGGTGCCCATGCGAGAACAGGTCCAACCCTGCCTCCTCAGATAAGCAGCTCACTGTCACTATACAATGTGCACAGAAAGCTGAGGCGAAGGCGGGGTTAACTTTCTGATCTCTGCTACATCTGAAAGCCCTGATTGGGTCCCAACTGCTGCACCCAGTGATACCTTGTTGGGATCAGGGTCTCTCTTCCTACATTATGCTGCCCTCAGATGAGTTACCAAAAACCTGGTGATACATTCCCTTAAAGGGCCACTGTCACCCCCTCCAGCCGTTATAAGCTAAAAGCGCCACCTTGTGCAGCAGTAATGCTGCAGTCTAACAAGGTGGCTCTTTTAGTTTTTGATTCATTTATTAGCTCAATAAAGCATTTTATAAATTGGCCACACATACCAGATATTATACCTGGAGGCGGTCCGAAGCGTCCTGTATGAATCCCCCAACTGCCGTCACTCATCTCTTCAGGGTCGATGGTACCCGCCCCCTGAGCGCTGTTATCTTCTGAAATCCGGCGCCTGCGCTGTGCGTGCCTGCCTGGGGCCTGCGCAGTGTTCATTGTCAGTGCGGCCACACTGTTGCTGAATCCCCCGCCCCGCACTGTTATTCATTATGCACAGTGCGGGGCTGGCATTCCTGGGCATGCGCACTGCGCTTGTCAGACGCTCCCCCGGTCCCCCGCCTTCCAGCATTGCCCGAATATACAGGTTTCATTGCCGACGTTTGGAACAGCCACAAAGAACAACGCTGGAAGGCGGGGGACCGGGGGAGCGTCTGACAAGCGCAGTGCGCATGCCCAGGAATGCCAGCCCCGCACTGTGCATAATAAATAACACAGTGCGGGGCGGGGATTCAGTAACAGGGCGGCCGCACTGCCCGCACCTGCGCAGTCAGGCACCCTGCATCTGAGCTGCTACTGATAATGAAGACTGCGCAGGCCCCAGGCAGGCACGCACAGCGCAGGCGCCGGATTTAAGAAGCAACAACGCGAAGGGGGCGGGTACCATCGGCCCTGAAGAGAAGAGTGACGGCCGTTGGGGGATTCATACAGGACGCTTCGGACCGCCTCCAGGTATAATATCTGGTATGTGTGGCCAATTTATAAAACGCTTTATTGAGGTAATAAATGAATCAAAAACTAAAAGAGCCACCTTGTTAGACTGCAGCATTACTGCTGCACAAGGTGGCGCTTTTAGCTTATAACGGCTGGGGGGGTGACAGTGGCCCTTTAACACCTTGTAGAAGTCTGGACCATTCTGACCAGAAAATAGGAAACAGATGACTTTGCAAATATTTGCATTTGGTACAACTAGTCTGTTGCACACAGCATCAGTAAGGGATGAAATTACAATGGCTGCTTATAAAAGTATGTGGAGACGGAAGGGTACCAGAAATGGAGAAAGACAGTGAAACAACTGCAACTATTGGAGTAACTAGTCCAATGGGACTAGGTGCAATATTTGAACCTGCCCCCCACCTCCCCCCTGCATGTTGGTCAGATGTATGGGCCCGTATAACATTCTAAATCCGATAAGGAAATATGAGTCCCCCACCCCCTTTTTCCCCATTATGTAGTAACTAGATTGTTGCCCTTAGACAATTATATATATAGATATATATATATACTACATTGTGGCCCGATTCTAACGCATCGGGTATTCTAGAATATGCATGTCCCCGTAGTATATGGACAATGATGATTCCAGAATTCGCGGCAGACTGTGCCCGTCGCTGATTGATGGAGGCAACCTTTATGACATCATCGTCGCCATGGCAACCATTATGACCTCTACGTCGATACTGTGCCCGTCGCTGATTGGTCGAGGCCTGGCGGCCTCGACCAATCAGACGCGGGATTTCCATTATGACATCATCGTCGCCATGCTGTGCCCGTCGCTGATTGGTCGAGGCCTAGCGGCCTCAACCAATCAGAGACGCGGGATTTCCAGGACAGACAGACAGACAGACAGACGGAAAAACCCTTAGACAATTATATATATAGATGTTGCCCATCATGGGCTCCTTCCTGGTATATACTGTATATACAAGTGCTTATCACTAAATCAGCATGTCAGCAAAAAGTTAATTTATTTCAGTTCTTCAATACAAAAAGTGAAACTCATATATTATATAGAGTCACTACAGAGTAATCTATTTCAAGTGTTTCTGTTAATGTTGATGATTATGGCTCAGAGCCAATTAAAACCCATAAGTCATTAACTCAGTAAATTACAATACTTTATAATACTGGCTTGAAAAATGATTTTAAAATCCAAAATGTTGGCCTGCTGAAATGTATCTTCAGTAAATATACTCAATACTGTGTCAAGGCTCCTTTTGCATCAATTACTGTATCAATGTGGCGTGGCATGGAGGCGATCAGCCTGTGGCACTGCTGAGGTGCTATGGAAGCCCAGGTTGCTTTGTTAGCATAGATTCTCTATGAGGTTAAGGTCAGGCAAGTTTGCTGGCCAATCAAGCATAGTGATACTGTTGTTTTTAAACCAGGTATTGGTACTTTTGGCAGTGTGGACAGGTGCCAAGCCCTGCTGGAGAATGAAATTACCATCTCATAGAAGCTTGTCGGCAGAGGGAAGCATGAAGAGCTCTAAAATTTCCTGGTAGACGGCTGTGCTGATTTTGGACTTGATAAAACACAGTGGACCTACACCAGCAGATGACATGGCTCCCCAAAACATCACTGATTGTGGAAACTTCACACCAGACCTCAAGCAGCTTGGATTGTGTGTCTCTCCACTCTTCCTCCAGACTCTGGGACCTTGATTTCCAAATGAAATGCAAAATTTACTTTTATCTGAAAACAATACCTTGGACCACTGAGCAACAATCCAGTTCTCCTTGGCCCAGGTAAGACGCTTCTGGCATTGTCTATTGGTCATGAGTGGCTTCACACAAGGAATGCGACACTTGTAGCCCATGTCCTGGATATGTCTGTGTGTGGTGGCTCTTGAAGCAATGACTCCAGCAGCAGTCTACTCCTTGTGAATCTCCCCAAAATTTTTGAATGGCCTTTCAAGGCTGCAGTTATCCCGGTTGCTTGTGCACCTTTTTCTACCACACTTTTTCCTTCCACTCAACTTTCCATTAATATGCTTGGATACAGCACTCTGTGAATAGCCAGCTTCTTTAGCAATGACCTTATGTGGCTTACCCTCCTTGTGGAGTATGTCAATGACTGCGTTCTGGACATCTGGCAAGTCAGCAGTCTTCAGCATGATTGTGGAGCCTACTGAAGCAGACTAAGGGATCTTTTAAAACATTTAAAAAGGCTTTGCAGGTGTTTTTAGTTAATTATTCAAATTTACTGAGGTAATGACTTTTGGGTTTTCATTGGCTGTAAGCCATAATCATCAACATTAACAGAAATAAACACTTGAAATAGATCACTCTGTAATGACTCAATATAATATAGGAGTTTCACTTTTTGTATTGAAGAACTGAAATAAATTAACTTTTTGATGATATTCTAATTTAGTGAGAAGCACTTGTATGTTCCCTACGCTGGTATATATGCCCCCATCCTGGTATATACAGTTGAAACCAGAAGTTTAGATACAATATATAACAAGACATATGCATGTTTTTCTCCATATCTGACATGAAATTCAAAGAAACCTTTCCTGTTTTAGGTCAATTAGAATTACCATAATTATTAATATTTGTCAAATGCCAGAATAATGAGAGAGATTTTTATTACTTACTGCAAAGTCAAAAGTTTACATACACTTTGATTTCTATGCTTTTAAACAATTCTGGACTTTACATATGATGATGTCGTGTTTGAAAGCTTTTGATAGGATTTTTGGCAATATCTGAATTAATTAGAGACACACCTGTGGATGTATTTTAATGCACACCTAAAACACACTGCTTCTTTGTGTAGCATCATGGGAAAGTCTCAAGAAATCAGCCAAGATATCTGAAAGACAAATATGGACTTACAAAAGTCTGGCTCATCCATGGGTACAAGTTCAAGATACCACATACCTGAAGGTGCCTTGTTTATCTGTACAAACACGTATACACAAGTACAAACAAGATGGGAAAGTCCAGCCATCATACCGCTCAGGAAGGAGATGGGTTCTGTGTCCCAGAGATGAAGGTGCTTTGGTCCTACATGTGCATATCAACCAAAGGACAAAAGCAAAAGGCCTTGTGAAGATGATAACGGAGGCTGGTAAAATTTTGTCAATATCCTCAGTGAAACGAGAACTGTATCAACATGGGCTGAAAGGCCGCTTTGCCAGAAAGAAGTCATTATTCCAAAAGAAACATAAAAAATCCAGATTAATATTTGCAAATGCACACAAGGACAAAGACCTTAATTTTCAGGGACATGTCCTGTGGTCTGATGAAACTAAAATGTAACTTTTTCTGCATAATGACCATAGTTATGTTTGGAGGAAAAAGGGAGAAGCTTGTAAGTCTAAGAACACATTCCAACTGTGAAACATGGGGGAGGCAGCATCATGTTGTAGGGTTATTTTACTGCAGGAGGGACTGGGGCACTTCACAAAATAGATGGCATCATAAGAAAAGAAGATTATGTGGCAATACTGAAGCAACATCTCAAGACATCAGCTAGGAAGTTAAAGCTTAGGCGGAAATGGGTCTTCCAAATGGACAATGACCTGAAGCACACTGCCAATATGGTAACAAAGTGGCTTAAGGATAACATTGTCAATGTATTGGAGTGGCCATCACAAAAAGCTGCAAAGGCAGGTGCTCAAGAAAGGTGACTTACAAACCTGGATCAGTTACACCAGTTTTGTCAGTTGGAATATTCCAACCAAATATTGTGAGTAGCTTGTGGAAGGATATCCAAAACGTTTGACCCAAGTCATTCAGTTTAAGGGCAATGGTATTGAATACTAATGAAATGTATGTAAACTTTTGACTTTGCAATAAGTAATAAAAATGCCTTAAAACATTCTCTCTCATTATTCTGGCATTTGGCAAATATTATGACAGTGGCTATGCCAGTGGCCAAAATGAACTGTGGAGCTCACAAAACTCAGGTTTCATGGCACCTGCTGGTCCTCTGAAAATGTGAAGCGAGGGCAGCATAATGACTTGGTGGTGGTGGTGGTGGGTGAAGCCCAAAATTAAAATGGGAATGTTTTAGCTAGCATGGTAAATTGATGAGGAATATATAGTCCACTTTCTAGCTAACAATGTTGAATGAGGGAGGGCTACCTCCCAAATGTATGATACATTCTATACATTTAATTATGAAGAAAAAATGTTTCTTAGCATGTTTCCCTTTAAAAAAATTAGGTTTGGTTTGGTAGGTTTTTATATAAATCCGTTAAACCAACGCAATAGTCTGACAACATTATTCCCAGATAACATATGTGAGTCAGAAAGGCATGCAGACATATTGTCCTTGCTGTTTGCATTTAGTTTTAGCTCTTTCCCATCCATTTCAACTTTTTTCCCATGCTCCCCTGTTTGTTGGGTCCAGCAGAAAAATATTCGGCTTTCCCATTGTCTTGCATAGGATTCGGTATGAATACACGGATATTAGAAATTATTTATGCCGATTTTCTCGAATCGCAATGTTTCACTATTCGCTCATCACTGGTCCTTACAGTGGGGAAAAAAGTATTTAGTCAGCCACCAATTGTGCAAATTCTCCCACTTAAAAGATGAGAGAGGCCTGTAATTGCCATCATAGGTAGACCACAACTATGAGAGTCAAAATGAGAAAACAAATGCAGAAAATCACCTTGGCTGATTTGGCAAGATTTATTTTGCAAAATATGGTGGAAAATAAGTATTTGGTCACTTAAAAACATGCAAGATTTCTGGCTCTCACAGACCTGTAACTTCTTTTTAAGATGCTCCTCTGTCCTCCACTCATTACTTAATAATGGCACCTGTTTGAACTTGTTGTCAGTATAAAAGATACCTGTCCACAACCTCAAACAGTCACACTCCAAACTCCACTATGATGAAAACCAAAGAGCTGTCGAAGGACACCAGAAACAAAATTGCAGCCCTGCACCAGGCTGGGAAGACTGAATCTGCAATAGGCAAGCAGCTTGGTGTGATGAAATCAACTGTGGGAGCAATAATAAAAAAAATGGAAGACATACAAGACCACTGATAATCTCCCTCGATCTGGGGCTCCATACAAGATCTCACCCCGTGGGGTCAAAATGATCACAAGAATGATGAGGAACTTAGTGAATGACCTGCTTAGAGCTGGGACCACCGTAACAAAGGTTACCATCAATAACACACTACGCCGCAAGGGACTCAGATCCTACAGTGCCAGACATGTTCCCCTGCTTAAGCCAGTACATGTCCATGCCTGTCTGAAGTTTGGATTATCCAGAAGAGTATTGGGAGAATGTCATATGTTCTGATGAAACCAAAGTAGAACTGTTTGGTAGAAACAAAACTGATCATGTTTGGAGGAGACATAGTGCTGAATTGCATCCAAAGAACACCATACCTACTGTGAAGCATGGGGGTGGCAACATCATGCTTTGGGGCTGTTTGTCTGCAAAGGGACCAGGACGACTGATCCATGTACATGAAAGAATGAATGGGGCCATGTATTGTGATATTTAGAGTGCAAACCTTCCAGCAGCAAGGGCATTGAAGATGAAACATGGATGGGTCTTTCAGCATGATAATGATCCCAAGCACACCGCCAGGTCAACGAAGGAGTGGATTTGTAAGAAGTATATGAAGGTCCTGGAGTGGCCTAGCCAGTCTCCAGATCTTAACCCCATAGAAAACCTTTAGAGGGAGTTGAAAGTCTGTGTTGCCCAACAACAGGCCCAAAACATCACTGCTCTAGAGGAGATCTGCAAGGAGGAATGGACCAACATATCAACAACAGTGTGTGCCAACCTTGTGAAGACTTACAGAAAACGTTTAACCACTGTCAATGCCAACAAAGGATATATAACAAAATATTGAGATGAACTTTTGTTAATGACCAAATACTTATTTTCCACCATAATTTACAAAAAAAAATGTGACAAATCAGACAAGGTAATTTTCTGGATTTGTTTTCTGATTTTGACTCTCACAGTTAGTTGTGGTCTACCTATGATGTCAATTACAGGCCTCTCTCATCTTTTTAAGTGGGAGAACTTTCACAATTTGTGGCTAAATACTTTTTTTTCCCCACTGTACAAAACAAGCTCCATTTGGTTATCTCCCAGGTCTGCCAATCAATAATGGAATTATGGAGGGCCAACCAAGGAAACACTACTTGTGCAGGGAGCTCCCAGATGTAGCACGATATGCTCTAGATATAAAGTACCCCTATACGGAGTTGCAGCCCCTGTTCATACTCAGGAAAGCCCCTTGAGTCAGATGACAAAGCAATGGCAAACATCTGAACTGGATTGGACAATTTTCTCAAATCCAATCCTGAAGAACAAGCAATCTCCTCTTCAGTCATTTTACCCCTGAATCACTATCAGGAAATATGGAAATAGAAATTGTTTGGCCCCCGACCTTAACCCTGACAGGTATCAAACATTGAGACACCATAGTGGAGGATATATGTAGACCTAGGTTGAGATCCCCTGAATTACCTTGGCCTAGGGGTTCTCTGGCTGCTGTCTCGCTTTGGGCACCGAGGGACTGGTACTGACAATGTGTCCCATGTTGCCACAAAAAAACACACCACCCCTTTTGAATGGAATGCATGGGCTCATGTGACGTGCTAGATGGTAATACAGGTGTGAAAAAAAAAAAACCAGGATGTTTAAGTGTCATGTGTTTTAGTGCCTAAGTGACCGGAAATATCCAAAAGTGACACCCTTCTAAAAAAATTGCATCCCTCAGAGTCCTCAAAACCACATTCAAGAAGTTTATTAACCCTTCAGGTGCTTCACAGGAATTAATGGAATGTAGAAGGAAAAAATGAACATTTACATTTTTTTCACACAAATTTTGCTTTAGCCACTCATTTTTTATTTTCACAAGGGTAACAGGAAAAAATTTACCTCAAACTTTGTTGTGCAATTTCTCCTGAGTACACCGATATCCCACATGTGGAAGAAACTACTGTTTGGACGCACCGCATGGCTCAGAAGGGAAGGAGCACTTTTTGAACGCAAAAATAGCTGGAATTGAGAGTGGACGTCATGTTGCCTTTGATGTGCCTAAACAGTGGTAACCCCATTTTTGAAACTAGAGCACTCAAGGAATGTATCTTGATATGCGGTGAGCACCATGAACCCCCAGGTGCTTCACAGAAGTTTATAACATCCCACAAAAATGTTCTTTTAGCCCCAAATTTAGCATTTTCACAGGGATAACAGGAGGAAATTGACCATACAATAACACATGATAGCTCATGTGTGGGGGAAAAGTACTGTTTGGGTGCACGACAGGGCTCCAAAGAGAAAGAACACCATTCGTCTTTTTGAATGCAAAATTTGCTGGAATCATTAGTGGATGCTTTTGATGAGCCTGTGATGTGCCTTAACAATGCCCATTTTGGAAAATAGACACTTCAAGGAATGCAACTTTCATGCCTCATGATTTGTCTGCCAGCGTCTCTATCCTCTGAGCCACTGGAGATTCTGGCACTGCCGGGTGCTGATTACCCTTTGCCTTTCAACCACTTCATTCTTATAGCAGGTGTTTTCCATTTGCTGTTTGGCCTATCCTATCACTCTGCAGTGGTTTCTATTTAAACCTCACTGCTGCCTATATTTCCTGCAGGTGGTAGCTTACTACCTAGTTTGGTGGTGAAGAGTAGTCCTTATTTGTGGCAGTCTGACATTTTCTCTAGGATTATCTCTGTGGTTTGGGTAGTGTGTATATTTCCTTATCCTCTCCCATTTGGTTGTTCGCTCCTACTGTTCCCTTGATTTTCACTTTGTTTCATGGGCGTTTTTGATTGTTGTTTCCTTTCATCCCAGTCTGTTTCCCTTGTCTGTCTGGTTTGTGCTATCCATTTTACATGTGTCCCATACCTCCCTAGGTGGAGAAGATAATAGTTCAGTGAGTATTCAGGAGCATAGTAGGTTAGAGACCCAGACCTCTCTACCATCAATAGTACCCCTGGGACAGGGATAGTGAGGGTCTCAGTTCAAGAGACAGTTTTAGGTCCCTCTCCCTTACTTCGGACCAGCACATCATTATATTATCACCAGCCAACTCCATTCCTTGTGTGCTAAGAGGCCATTGTGAACGTATAGTTGCGGTCCTTGTCTTCAGAGGTGGCAGACATCAAGCAGCAGCAACAGCATGTGCTAACCACTACTATGCAGGTTCTGCTACATCTAAAACCATCCTCTGAACCTCAGGTAAATTTGCTGGAATCTTTCAAGGGGGACTGAAGTAAGTTTTCTGTTTTCCCTTCTTCATGTAAATTATTTTTTAGTCTTCATCCTGTTTAACCCGGAAGTTAGAGTCAACGTGTAGATATTGCTCTGTGTTGCCCCAAGGAGATCCTCAGGCTTAGGCATTTTCTCTGAGGATTCTCCAGGTTTTTTTCTCAGTAGACACTTTTTTCTCCCGCTATGTGGCTCATTTATGATGAACCAAATAAAGTGTCGGTGGCTGAATCAATGGTCCTCACATTGGTTCAGGAAAAATGTAGTGTGGAAGAGCAATGCTCTCACTTCAGACGCTGGGCTGTGGAGACCTCCTGGAATGATCCAGTTTTCCGCAGTCAATTTTCCCAGGGTTTTTCCAGCCAGATACACAATATGATAGTTTAAAGTCCCTCCCCGTTGTGTCTGGATGAGACCCTATCACTAGCAGTACATTTGGACAGACGTCTTAGGGATAAGAAAACATTCAAGGATATTTTTGTGACTTCTCTTTTTCTTCCCACTGACACTGAAGAATCGATGCAGATTGGGGCCTACAGAGCATCCATGGAAGGAGTAAAATTTGAAATTCCTGCTCGTTTCTGTCTGTTCTGCAGTGGAACAGGTCATGTGATGATTCAGTGTCTCAAATAAAAAAAAGTGTTTCGTAAGGCTAAGGAGAATGAAGAAAAATAGTCACTAGTATGTGAGAACACTGTTTCTGTTGGTTTGAGACTCAGGGCTGGCTCCAGGTTTTCATGGGCCCTGGGCGAAAGAGTCCCGGTGGGCCCTTTTAACACATACCACAATTCATAATGCACCGATATGGCAGAGAAATATAGGTATAGTACAATGCCAAAGATTTCACTTCTTACATTACATGAGTGATATTGTACATTCTATATTCGCTCAGAAACCAGACAGTATAGTCCTCTATACAGAATAATGATCCCCATATATTGCTCCAAACAGAATAATGAGCCCCATACAGTATAATGGCCCCATATAGTGCCCCATACAGCATAATTGGCACCACATAGTCCTCTATACAGAATAATAAGCCCCATATATTGCTCCAAACAGAATAATGAGCCCAATATTATGCTCCATACAGAATAATGAGCCTCATATAATGCTCCATACAGTATAATGGGCACCACAGAGTGCTCCATACAGAATGAGCCGCATATTATATTGCTCCATACGGAATTGACCCCATATAATGCTCCATACAGTATAGTGAGCCACATATAATTCTCCATACAGTATATGATGGGCCCCATCTATTGCTCCATACAGTATATGAATGGCCCCATACAGTATACTGAGTCCCATATATTGCTCCATACAGAATGGACCCCATATGATGCTCCATACAGAATGGGCCCCATATAATACTCCTTACAGAATGGGTCCCATATAATGCTCCAAAAATAATTGGCCCCATAAGATGCTCCATGTATAATGGACCCCTTATAATGCTCACTATATAATTGGCCATATAAAATGCTCCATATATAATTAGTCCCATAAGATGCTTCATATATTATTGGCCCCATATACTGCTCCATATGTAATTGTCCCCATATACTGTTCCATATTAAATTGGCCCCATATAATGCTCCCTATAGAATTGGCCCCATAAGATGCTCCCTATATTATTGGCCCCATAAGATACTCCATATAGAATTAGCCCCATATAATGCTCCATATATGGGCCCCTTCTGATGGTCCCCATATATTGCTCCAAATATTAAAAAAATCAAATACCTCTCGTTGCTTGGCGCTGCTCTGCTCTGGACTCCTCACCGTCGGCATCTTCCTGCTCTCTGTGCTGTGACTGCTCAGGCAGAAGGCGCACACTGGTGACATCATTGCGCCCTCTGACCTGAACATCAGTCAGAGGATGGAAGACGCTGCAGCCCTGGAACCGGGAGAGGTAAGTATCGCAAGTTCCGGGGCCCGGAGCAGGTGGGGGGTCCACTCGCGGGGGCCGGCACTATAGCGCGCCAGTGTCCCCGACGGCGAGTGGGCCCCCTGCCTGCTCGGCCCCGGCACATGCCCGGGTGCACCGGGTGCTGACGCTAGCCCTGTTGAGACTGTCTCACATGCAGACTAGGGGTTGTTTTTTACAAGTGTCTTTGGCTACCAAGGTTCTGCCTTGGATCTCATTAACAGTGAATTTTCTGGCGAGTGTGGGTATACTGTTGAAGCTCTTGGTCATCCTGTTCAAGTAGCTGCAACTGATAGTGCTTTTCTTATCCAGACTCATATTGCTTCTAAGGTTGAGAATGTATGCATGAATGTGGCTGTGCTACACACAGAATCTATTTCTTTTATGGTTCTACCTTCCTTGCTAGCTAAAATTGCGTTGGGTATGCCCTGGTTTCTTAAGCACAATCCTACAATCAATTGAGAGACTCGCGAGATTAAGTCTTGTTGGTAATAACTGTTTTTCCAATTGTCTATCTAAATCCCTGTCATCTATGAGATCTCCACATTCCGTTTTGGGTCAGGATTCGGTGACAGTTCTTCCCCCGCAGATGGACCCTGCCAAGGAACCGAAGAAATCCCCAACTGCTACCAATGACATAACTCCCCCACTAGGTGGCCCGCATGCAAATCTTTTACATCAACCCTGGCAATATCCTCCTGATAGAAACCTTTCCATTTAATGTGATGTTGCCATCAACGTCTGGAGCTAACACCCACTTCCCCTCACTCTTCTTGTCAAGTAAATTCTCCGCCCCAATAATCTTAGTATCCAGGAGATATGTCAACAAAAAATTAACATTAGGTTGACTGAGAACAAGGGATTTAGAAAAAGCTGTTTTGAGGGCAGTAAAAGCATCAAATAGAGCCTCAGTAGACCAAGAGGAAAAATCAGTACCATTCTTTGTCATATCAGTAAGAGGTTTGACTATAACCGAAAAATCCTTAATGAACTTATGATGGTAATTAGCAACTCCTAAGAACCCCTGTAAAGCTTTACGGTTAGTTGGTTGTACCCAATCATGGAGAGCTGGTACCATGGGAGCCACATGCCAGCTGCAGCCTTCCCTATGAACAGTGAATAAGGTTCATTGTGGTCTAACTACCTCTTAAGGCCCCGTCTCACTAAGCGATTTACCAACGATGACGACCAGCGATACGACCTGGCCGTGATCGTTGGTAAGTCGCTGTGTGGTCGCTGGGGAGCTGTCACACAGACAGCTCTCTCCAGCGACCAACGATCAGGGGAACGACTTCGGCATCGTTGAAACTGTCTTCAACGATGCCGAAGTCCCCCTGCAGCACCCGGGTAACCAGGGTAAACATCGGGTTACTAAGCGCAGGGCCGCGCTTAGTAACCCGATGTTTACCCTGGTTACCAAAAAAAACAAACAGTACATACTCGCCTTTCGGTGTCCAGGTCCCTTGCCGTCTACTTCCTGCTCTGACTGAGATCCGGCCGTACAGTGAGAGCAGAGCGCAGCGGTGACGTCACTGCTGTGCTCTCACTTCTCACTGTACGGCCGGCAGTCAGTGAGAGCAGGAAGCAGACGGCAAGGGACCTGGACACCGAAAGGCGAGTATGTACTGTTTGTTTTTTTTGGTAACCAGGGTAAACATCGGGTTACTAAGCGCGGCCCTGCGCTTAGTAACCCGATGTTTACCCTGGTTACCAGTGAAGACATCGCTGGATCGGTGTCACACACACCGATTCAGCGATGTCAGCGGGGCCTCAACGACCAAAAAAAGGTCCAGGCCATTCCGAC
The DNA here is from genome assembly GCF_051348905.1 of Ranitomeya variabilis. Taxonomy (NCBI): domain Eukaryota; kingdom Metazoa; phylum Chordata; class Amphibia; order Anura; family Dendrobatidae; genus Ranitomeya; species Ranitomeya variabilis. The sequence goes on along the minus strand of NC_135233.1, from coordinate 915,650,195 downwards.
ACGACCAGCGATCTCGCAGCAGGGGCCTGATCGCTGGTACGTGTCACACATAGCGAGATCGCTATGGAGGTCGCTGTTGCGTCACAAAACTTGTGACTCAGCAGCGATCTCGCTAGCGATCTCGCTATGTGAGACGGGGCCTTTACAATACCTTATGCGCATTCCATTACTTTTGAAAGATACAAAGGCTAAAGGTACCGTCACATTAAGCGACGCTGCAGCGATATCGACAACGATGCCGATCGCTGCAGCGTCGCTGTGTGGTCGCTGGAGAGCTGTCACACAGACAGCTCTCCAGCGACCAACGATGCCGAAGTCCCCGGGTAACCAGGGTAAACATCGGGTTACTAAGCGCAGGGCCGCGCTTAGTAAGCCGATGTTTACCCTGGTTACCAGTGTAAATGTAAAAAAAAACAAACACTACATACTTACATTGCCGTGTCTGTCGCGTCCCTCGCCTTCAGCTTCCCTGCACTGTGTAAGCACCGGCCCTAAAGCACAGCGGTGACGTCACCGCTGTGCTTTGCTTTACGGCCGGCACTGACACAGTCAGTGCAGGAAGCTCTGAGCAGCAGCGCGGACGCCGGGGGACATGACAGACATCAGAGGGTGAGTATGTAGTGTTTTTTTTTTACTTTTACAATGGTAACCAGGGTAAATATCGGGTTACTAAGCGCGGCCCTGCGCTTAGTAACCCGATATTTACCCTGGTTACCATTGTAAAACATTGCTGGCATCGTTGCTTTTGCTGTCAAACACGACGATACACGCCGATCTGACGACCAAATAAAGTTCTGGACTTTCAGCAACGGCCAGCGATATCACAGCGGGATCCAGATCGCTGCTGCGTGTCAAACACAACGATATCGCTATCCAGGATGCTGCAACATCACGGATCGCTATCGTTATCGTTGTTAAGTCGCTCAGTGTGAAGGTACCTTAAGTCTACCTCAATACATCTGTATTCCTTGCAATTGATAACAAAAAAAATAGTCCACTATAGATGTGAATAATTTCATTTAATTTCATTCTGCTGGCCAATCAAGACCACTTTTGACAGACTTCCATAGGGCAATCTGAGAGCCCGGGACCTACATATGATATAACTACCATAAGATTGTCTTTCTGAAGAAGGCTCGTGCCTGAGCCGAAACGTTGGAAAACAAAATTAAGATAAATTAAAAAAACTTTGAAAGCAACAGCTCTGTCTTCACGCTTTTGGAGTGTGCCAGGGTATATCTTTTGTATTGTCTTACCGTTTTACCTCTGAGCACCTAACAGTGGTTGAGCCTAATCCTATCCAGTTTTAGTTAACCCTAAACCTAAGACCTATCCTAAGCACAACCATAACAGTAAAACCAACCCTAACCACAGCTGCAAAGAACAAAAGAAATAAAAATTATAAAATTAAAAAAATGAATCTGACAAAACGGATGACACAGGGGGATGACCTACTAATTATTTACTTTTGATCACTGTGATAATCCCTCTAACAATGATAAAATCACACACAGTGATCAAAAAACACCAACAAGAAAATACCTGCTGTTGCCGAGTCCCAGACGGCAGGTTTGTTTTCATAAAGAAGCGGAGCCGGAGGGCCCGTGGCATGGCAGAGGTACCGGAGGGGCTTTAGGACATCATTTTTCTCTCGTATGACATGTTTATCATGTGAGAAGAGAGAGAAATGATTTTATTAGCGGGCACATTTTTTTACGCGATTGGGGACTAAAATATGCAGCCCTGATCATGTTCTCTAGGGTCTCAACTACCTCTGGTAGCTGAGACCCTGGAGACTTTCAGACTGTGGGGGGGCTATAGGCTTATTCCTGATCACCATTTTAAAATGGCAATGAGGGAATAAGGCCCCGTTACCAGGCGCCATTTTATGCACATCAGCGGTCGTTAAGGGGTTAAAAACAGCAAACAGAATTGGTAGTTTGACCTATTTTTTAACCCCTCATCCCCCAGAGGTATTTTCATTTTTGTATTTTAATTTTAAGTCAAAATGGCCATGTGAGCTCTTGTTTTTTGCAGGACGAGTTTTAGTTTTGTACGACACCATTGGTTTTAACATATTGTGTACTGGAAAACAGGAAAAAAATTCCAAGTGCGGTGAAATTGCAAAAAAAGTGCAATCCCACAGTTGTTTTTTTTGGGTTGTTTTTTTTTTTTACCAAGTTCACGAAATGCTGAAACTCACTTGCCATTATGATTCTCCAGTTCATTACGAGTTCATAAAAAAAATTTAGAATTGAGAGTTCTCAGTGGTTGATACCTTTTAATGGCTAACTGAAAAGATGGTAACAAATTTCAAGCTTTTGAGACTACTCAGGTCTCTTCATCAGACATAGACTAAAATAAATTCTGAAGAGTCACATATTTATGCACAACACAGCACAGAAAAAATGCTATAGATGAGACAGGTGACATGAAGCAGAATTACCATGAGTGATAAACAGTTATGGGGTCTGGGTCTGTTATGATGACCCCACATAGTCTGAGGGGCAAATTCCTTAGTTCCTTAGTTGATGTAAAAAGACATAAATCCATGAGACACATTCATTGCTGCACTGAAAGTGTCAAAGGTCATCATCAGTTTATATTCCCATACTCTTCTGTCTCTCTTAGATTTGAAGTTACCTTTTAAAACAAGTAATTTCATGTCCATAATGTTATGATTGGGAAGGAAAAAATGTATTGCCACAGGTAGATCCATTCTTTTTTCTCTTATTGTATGGCGATGAGAGTTCATTCTTGTTCTCAATTTCTGCCCTGTCTCCCCCACATACAGACCCCCAGTTGGACATTTAGTACAAATAATTAAGTACACCACATTAGAAGTGACGCAGCTGAAATTACCTGGTATCTTGCAGTCCTGATGTGAATTGGGGATCTTTATCTTGTCCGTGGTCATTATAAATGGACAGGTTTTACATTTTGTCTGGTTACAAGGAAAGGTTCCTGTAGCTGTTGGAGAGGACAGGGAGCTTCTGACAATGATGCTTCTTAGATTTGGGGGCTGCCTAAAACACAATAGTGGGGGGTCTGGAAAAATGGATTGTAAGCGGGCATCTTTTTGTAGTAAAGGTTGTAATTTCCGTGCACCCCTTAGCACCTCCAGATTTGGATTGTAGGTGACTACTAGAGGCACCTGGTTATTTTCTTCTTTAGCTTTGTAATGTAGCAGGTGATACCTTGATATTCTGGTGGCTCTTGTAATTTGGTTTTGAATTGTTCTTGGATGGTAGCCCTGGTTCAAAAAGGTCTTTCTGAGGCAACCAAGGTGTTCATCCCTATCCATGGGGTTGGAACATATACGATTGTATCTGATGTCTTGGCTTTAGACAATAGAGTTTTTTATGTATTTTGGATGGAAACTGTCCCATTTAAGGTATGTTGGACAGTTAATTGGCTTCTGAAACAGGGATGTCTCTATTTCATTGTTCTGCAGCTTAATGATGGTGTCCAAAAAGTTAATTTCAGTACAGGAGTAGTTGAGTGTCAAGTTGATGGTGGGATGAAATTGATTAAACTGTTCATGGAACGTCTTTAGCTGTGGCTCAGACTCCGTCCAGATGATTAAAATATCATCAATGTAGCGGTAGTAGGCCAGAGGCCTGATGGGACATGAGGATAAAAAGTCGCTTTCAAGCTTGGCCATGAAAAGATTTGCATACTGTGGAGCCATTTTACTTCCCATTGCTGTGCCAAGTGGCAAGTGGCTTGCGCCTCTCCACAAATTTCACTCCTGTTGGGGATTGGAGTAAGATTTGTGGTGAAGGAACTTTGCCACTTGTCATGAATTTGAGGAGCAGGGATCCAGCCTAGCTTTGTTCACTTTGTCAGAGCTGGGCGAAAATGATGTAAGAACTCTTAATGTTGCAAAATTTTAGCACAACCTCGTGTTACACCAAAATTTTGCAGCTCTTCAAAACTAAAAGTTTTGATGAATTGGGTCTATATTCTCAGCAAATATTTCCATGTTTTCTGAAAATATTGCAGCTATATAATAGATATATATATATTTTTTTTTTGCAATTATGCTGGCCTCTTCCATTCTGGCGTGCAGCTGTAAAAAGATGATCCGGTTCGGGGGTACCTCTCTTGCGCCGGTTCCGGAACTGTCAAGGCTGTCACCATTGTTGCACGGGGGAGAGATTTTTGGCCTGGACCAACCTTTGCACTTGTCAGCAGGGGGCAGGTCAGGAATAAAAAGGGCTGCGTGTTGTGATCCGCTTTTTGGCTCCCCTGGTGGTGGCTGGTGGTACTGGAGACTTGTGTGTGCTTTTCTGCCTCAGCTCACCTGCTTCCATCAGTTTTGGGAGTTCCCTATTTAGCCTTGCTCTCCAGTCACTTCCTTGCCGGTCATCATTGTAACCTGAGTCATTCAGTTGCATGTTCCTGCTACTAGTCTGCTGATCAGCTAAGTGGACTCTTGTCCTTATTGTTTTGTTTTTCTTGTCCAGTTTACAGTTTTGTCATTTCCTGTTACTGGAAGCTCTTGTGGACTGAAATTGCCACTCCTGTGTCATGAGTTGACACAGGAGTCTTAAAGTAATTTCAGGATGGGTTTTTGAAAGGGTTTTTCAGCTGACCGTGAAGTCCTCTTTGGTATCCTTCCTCTATCTAGTAAGTGGACCTCGCTTTGCTAAATCTACCTTCATACTGTGTATGTCTTTTCCTCTGAACTCACCGTTAATATACGTGGGGGCTACTATCATCTTTGGGGAATTTCTCTAGAGGTAAGCCAGGTCTGTTCCTTCCTCTTCCAGGCGTAATTAGTTCTCCGGCTGGCGCATGGCATCTAGGCAGCCGTAGGAATGCTTCCTGGCTACTGTTAGTTGTGTGGTAGATTTAGGTCACGGTCAGCTTGAGTTTCCATCACCCGAGAGCTAGTCTGTTATTTTTGTGTTTCTGATGTTCCCATGCCATTGGGGAATCATGACAGTATGACCGGCCGCTGTTAAAGTAATTGGCAGAAGAAAGGAGAGTAAAAGAAGTCTGTAGATTTTTTATTTTTTTTTTCCCTCATGTTTGCTACTTAGTTGGCTCAGTTGTATTTCTGCTCTATTTACAGCCTTGCCTTTCTCTCCTTCTAATCCTTGAATGGCTCTGATCTCTCCGGTTTAAGGATGGACCCTCAGAGTTTGGCTGCAGGTTTAAATAATCTTGCTACGAAGGTTCAGAATTTACAAGATTATGTTATACGTACTCCTATTTCTGAACCTAAGATTCCTACACCAGAAGTATTTTCCGGAGATAGATCTCGGTTTCTGAATTTCAAATGTAATTGTAAATTATTCCTTTCTCTCAGACCTCACTCCTCTGGAGATCCTGTTCAGCAGGTTAAGATTGTGATTTCTTTGCTGCGAGGTGACCCTCAAAATTGGGCATTTTCATTGACACCAGGGGATCCTGCGTTGCTCAATGTGGATGCGTTTTTTCTGGCTTTAGGGTTGCTGTATGAGGAACCTAATTTGGAGATTCAAGCTGAAAAAGCTTTAATAGCCCTGTCTCAAGGGCAAGATGAAGCTGAGATATACTGCCAAAAATTTTGTAAATGGTCTGTGCTTACTCAGTGGAATGAGTGTGCCCTAGCGGCAAATTTCAGAGAGGGCCTTTCTGATGCTGTTAAGGATGTCATGGTGGGGTTTCCTACGCCCACAGGTCTGAATGAGTCCATGACAATGGCGATTCAGATTGATCAGCGTTTGCGGGAGCGCAAACCCGTGCACCATTTGGCGGTATCTTCTGAAGGGACGCCAGAGAAAATGCAATGTGACAGAATTCTGTCAAGAAGCGAGCGGCAGAATTATAGGCGCAAAAATGGCTTGTGCTTCTACTGTGGTGATTCCGCGCATGTTATATCAGCATGCTCTAAACGTACTAGGAAGGTTGACAAGTCTGTTTCTATTGGCACTTTACAGTCTAAATTTCTTCTGTCTGTAACTCTGATTTGTTCATTATCAGTTATTACCGTGGATGCCTATGTGGACTCTGGCGCCGCTCTGAGTCTCATGGATTGGTCCTTCGCCAGGCGCTGTGGGTTTGATTTGGAGCCTCTGGAAGTTCCTATACCTCTGAAGGGTATTGATTCTACACCTCTGGCTTGTAATAGACCACAGTTCTGGACGCAAGTGACTATGCGTATGACTCCAGACCATCAGGAGATGATTCGCTTCCTCGTGTTGTATAATTTACATGATGTTTTAGTGCTTGGATTACCATGGTTACAATCTCATAACCCAGTACTGGACTGGAAAACTATGTCTGTGTTAAGCTGGGGATGTCGGGGGGCTCATGGGGACATACCTTTGGTTCCTATCTCGTCATCTATTCCCTCTGAGATTCCTGCATTTTTGTCGGATTTTGGGGATATTTTTGAAGAGCCTAAAATTGGTTCTCTCCCTCCCCACAGAGAGTGTGATTGCGCCATAGATCTGATTCCAGGCAGTAAATTTCCAAAGGGTCGTTTGTTTAACCTATCTGTACCTGAGCATGCTGCCATGCGAGAATATGTTAAGGAGTCCCTGGAAAAGGGACATATTCGTCCTTCTTCATCACCTTTAGGAGCTGGGTTTTTCTTTGTCTCTAAAAAGGATGGCTCGCTGAGGCCTTGTATTGATTATCGACTCCTGAATAAAATTACTCTCAAATATCAGTATCCGTTGCCGCTGCTTACTGATTTGTTTGCTCGCATAAGGGGGGCTAAGTGGTTCTCCAAGATTGATCTCCGTGGGGCGTATAATTTGGTGCGAATTAAGCAAGGGGATGAGTGGAAAACCGCATTTAATACGCCTGAGGGCCACTTTGAGTATTTAGTAATGCCTTTCGGCCTTTCTAATGCGCCTTCAGTTTTTCAGTCCTTTATGCATGATATTTTCCGTGAATATCTGGATAAATTTATGATTGTGTATTTGGACGATATTTTGATTTTTTCTGAGGACTGGGAGTCTCATGTTCAGCAGGTCAGGAGGGTTTTTCAGGTCTTGCGGGAGAATTCTCTGTGTGTAAAGGGTTCTAAGTGTGTTTTTGGGGTTCAAAAGATTTCCTTTTTGGGGTACATTTTTTCCCCTTCTTCTGTTGAGATGGACCCTGTCAAGGTTCGGGCTATTTGTGACTGGACGCAGCCTACTTCTCTAAAGGGTCTTCAGAAGTTCTTGGGCTTTGCTAATTTTTATCGTCGATTTATAACTGGTTTTTCTGGTGTTGCTAAGCCTCTTACGGATTTGACTAAGAAGGGTGCTGATGTTGCCAATTGGTCCTCTGCCGCGGTGGAGGCCTTTCGGGAACTTAAGCGCCGCTTTTCGTCTGCCCCTGTGTTGCGCCAGCCCGATGTCTCTCTCCCCTTTCAGGTTGAGGTCGATGCTTCCGAGATCGGAGCGGGGGCGGTTTTGTCGCAGAAAAGTTCCGATTGCTCAGTGATGAGACCTTGTGCGTTCTTTTCTCGAAAATTTTCTGCTGCCGAAAGAAATTATGATGTCGGTAATCGGGAGCTTTTGGCCATGAAGTGGGCATTTGAGGAGTGGCGTCATTGGCTTGAGGGTGCTAGACATCAGGTGGTGGTTTTGACTGATCACAAGAATCTGATTTATCTTGAGTCTGCCAGGCGCCTGAATCCTAGACAGGCGCGCTGGTCGTTGTTTTTCTCTCGGTTTAATTTTGTGGTCTCATATCTACCAGGTTCTAAGAATGTGAAGGCGGATGCCCTTTCTAGGAGTTTTGAGCCTGATTCCCCTGGTGATTCGGGACCTACAGGTATCCTTAAGGATGGGGTGATATTATCCGCTATTTCCCCAGATCTGCGACGTGCTTTGCAAGAGTTTCAGGCGGATAGACCTGATCGCTGTCCACCTGGTAGACTGTTTGTTCCTGATGATTGGACCAGTAGAGTCATCTCGGAGGTTCATTCTTCTATGCTGGCGGGTCATCCTGGAATTTTTGGTACCAGGGATTTGGTGGCTAGATCCTTCTGGTGGCCATCTCTGTCTCGTGATGTGCGTGTTTTTGTGCAGTCTTGTGATGTGTGTGCTCGGGCCAAGCCTTGTTGTTCTAGGGCTAGCGGGTTGTTGTTGCCCTTGCCTATTCCGAAGAGGCCTTGGACGCACATCTCGATGGACTTTATTTCTGATCTTCCTGTCTCTCAGAGGATGTCTGTTATCTGGGTGGTGTGTGATCGTTTTTCTAAGATGGTTCATTTGGTGCCATTGACGAAGTTGCCTTCCTCGTCTGAGTTGGTTCCTTTGTTTTTTCAAAATGTGGTTCGCTTGCATGGTATTCCTGAAAATATCGTTTCTGATAGGTGTACCCAGTTCGTTTCTAGATTTTGGCGGGCATTCTGTGCCAGGTTGGGCATTGATTTGTCTTTTTTGTCTGCCTTCCATCCTCAGACTAATGGCCAGACGGAGCGAACTAATCAAACTTTGGAGACGTATTTGAGGTGTTTTGTGTCTGCGGATCAGGATGATTGGGTGGCCTTTTTGCCGTTGGCGGAGTTTGCTCTTAATAATCGGGCCAGTTCTGCCACTTTGGTTTCCCCTTTCTTTTGCAATTCGGGGTTTCATCCCCGTTTTTCTTCTGGTCAGGTGGAGTCTTCGGATTGTCCTGGAGTAGATGCTGTGGTGGATCGGTTGTATCGGATTTGGGAACAAGTGGTGGACAATTTGAATTTGTCCCAGGAGAGGACTCAGCGGTTTGCTAACCGCCAGCGTCGGGTTGGTCCTCGCCTTCGTGTTGGGGACTTGGTGTGGTTGTCTTCCCGTTTTGTCCCAATGAGGGTTTCTTCTCCTAAATTTAAGCCTCGGTTCATCGGTCCCTTTAGGATTTTGGAGATTATTAACCCTGTTTCCTTTCGTTTGGACCTTCCGGCATCTTTCGCTATCCATAATGTGTTCCATCGGTCGTTGTTGCGGAGATACGAGGTGCCGGTGGTTCCTTCTGCTGGGCCTCCTGCTCCTGTGCTGGTTGAGGGTGAATTGGAGTACGTTATAGAGAAGATCTTGGACTCCCGTATTTCCAGGCGGAGACTCCAGTACCTGGTTAAGTGGAAGGGCTATGGTCAGGAAGATAATTCTTGGGTAACTGCCTCTGATGTTCATGCCTCGGATTTGGTTCGTGCCTTTCATAGGGCTCATCCAGGTCGCCCTGGCAGTTCTTGTGAGGGTTCGGTGCCCCCTCCTTAAGGGGGGGGGGGGTACTGTTGTGATCCGCTTTTTGGCTCCCCTGGTGGTGGCTGGTGGTACTGGAGACTTGTGTGTGCTTTTCTGCCTCAGCTCACCTGCTTCCATCAGTTTTGGGAGTTCCCTATTTAGCCTTGCTCTCCAGTCACTTCCTTGCCGGTCATCATTGTAACCTGAGTCATTCAGTTGCATGTTCCTGCTACTAGTCTGCTGATCAGCTAAGTGGACTCTTGTCCTTATTGTTTTGTTTTTCTTGTCCAGTTTACAGTTTTGTCATTTCCTGTTACTGGAAGCTCTTGTGGACTAAAATTGCCACTCCTGTGTCATGAGTTGACACAGGAGTCTTAAAGTAATTTCAGGATGGGTTTTTGAAAGGGTTTTTCAGCTGACCGTGAAGTCCTCTTTGGTATCCTTCCTCTATCTAGTAAGTGGACCTCGCTTTGCTAAATCTACCTTCAGACTGTGTATGTCTTTTCCTCTTAACTCACCGTTAATATACGTGGGGGCTACTATCATCTTTGGGGAATTTCTCTAGAGGTAAGCCAGGTCTGTTCCTTCCTCTTCCAGGCGTAATTAGTTCTCCGGCTGGCGCATGGCATCTAGGCAGCCGTAGGAATGCTTCCTGGCTACTGTTAGTTGTGTGGTAGATTTAGGTCACGGTCAGCTTGAGTTTCCATCACCCGAGAGCTAGTCTGTTATTTTTGTGTTTCTGATGTTCCCATGCCATTGGGGAATCATGACAGCTGCGCGCAGGAGAAAAGCAGGAGTTCTGGCGGAAGACAGAGCGTGCAGCAGGGTGAGGTATAGGCCTTTGTAGCGGGGCATCTTGTAAGCATAGACCCACCTAGCACATGGGACCTGTGACTGCTGCGTGCATGCAGCCTAGCCTTGTACCAGTGACTGAGCCAGTATATGCTGATCCCTTCTCTGCCTGTACTACGGAGCAGAGACACACTCAGGCGATAACTGTATAAAGAACTGAGACCAGTACAAGGAAACTGTGGGTACGGGAACCCACCTAGTGTAACAAAGGCACGCCATCTGCATCAAGGGACTGGATTTCCGTCTATCCAGGACAACCCCACGACATCACGTGCCACTGTTGTCGGTGAGGTGACACCGTTGAAAATGCAGACGCTGCAGTCAAGAAGCCGACAAACTGATAAGTTGTAGTCTTCTTTCCCCTTCCTGAATATTCGCCTTACACCTGTTTACCCCATTCACCCCTCCAACGCCTATATCGTTATAACCTTTGCTTCCCATATCCATTTCCTCCCTGTGTGGATATTCAACTGTTAATATATTTGTTAACTCTTGATCTGCCTCCTGTCCATGACAACATTCGGATCTCTGCAAGTCTACACAGCCACTCAGTTACTCCCACAGGGTGTGTTTATCTCACCTGTCTGCCATTAGCACATATACATGAGTTGTCCACGCGCCACATTGGAAGCTGTGACAAAGAACGCCGGAGTCACTTTCGAAATGCATTGCATTGCATTCCCCCCAAATAAACGCATTGGTTTTACCTGGAGCTGGACTTTCCTCTTGATGTCTGCAGTTTCTACGTGTGGTGAGGATGACACTTGAGCTCCACACACAAACTATGGCAGGTGAACTCATTTTTGCAAGAATATGGACTGACATTTTGCCTTGCACACCATACGCCATATACCCACCTCTTTGGGTAACAATTGAGGATTTTTTCCACTGTGTTACAAACTTTTTAGGCTACTATTTGCTCAGCAGTTGCCTTGGAGCAATTTTGTTTGTATTACATTAAATATAGTCCCCCACGCTGTGTATCATATGTGGTCCTATGAAGGACAGTGCACGCAATGCGGCTCAAGTTTTTTCCAACCCTCATGCAGAGGATCCTGTGATTAATTCCATGATGGATAATGTGGGTAAATTGGAAAAATTAATTACTTCAAAGATGAAAATGTGGTGGGATAAAACTACATTACAGAACTATGTTGATAAAGATATGGTTACTAGGTGACTTCGAATTAAGAAAACCACCACTATGGTATATTCTCAGAAATTCACTGAGTGGAACCAGATACTCTCAACATGTTCTTTGAAACTAATTCATTTGATTATTCAATATGAGGAGCACAAGCTTAAGAATATCCAAGTGGAAATTAAGTACATTAAAGCATTATTGGATCAACATAAATCAGATGTGGAATATGAGTCTATGCAGAATAAAGTGAACATCTCTATATCTAAATTGGAAGAGCAAATCATGCAAAGAAAAAAGCATAAATTCCAAAGAGACACTAATGATTATGGTCTGAACCAGGTGTATGAATGGGGGAGGTGGCATGAAACCAAACGCATGCCTAAATCCATCAAAGCCCATGTCATCTTTGGCTCTTCAGAATGTGAATCATCCGAAACAACTTACCATGACTCAGACTCTAATGATTCTTTACATAGTGTGTCTTACTATCACAACTCCAAAAAAGTTAGACGGCCAAAAAATGGCCAAAACGTGGTGGACGAAAGTATAGGAAGCCACACAGGCATGACCACCCGCCAGAGGAAGATGATGTAACCCATGACAACAGCAACAATGTTTTAAATGTATCTTTTGTAGATCTCTCCCAGGACCAACTCATGGTTCTTTCATACCTTTCAGGCCTCAACTTTGCATCGGATTATTGGACATTAATAAATTTGTACGGAACCTCACGGTTAAAATACATTTTTGGTCTCTGGATTCTCCTACCAGGCCAGTCAAGAATGGTCACAGAGTTGTTCTGAAGCCACTCCTTTGTTATTTTAGCTGTGTGCTTAGGGTCATTGTCTTGTTGGAAGGTGAACCTTCGGCCAAGTCTGAGGTCCAGAGCACTATGAAAGAGATTTTCATCCAGGATATCTCTGTATTTGGCCGCATTCATGTTTCCTTCAATGACAACCAGTCGTCCTGTCCCTGCAGCTGAAAAAATCCCCATAGCATGATGCTGCCACCACTATGTTTCACTGTTGGGATTGTATTGGGCAGGTGAAGAGCAGTGACTGGTTTTCTCCACAAATACCACTTAGAATTATCACCAAAAAGGTCTATCTTTGTCTCATCAGACCAGAGAATCTTATTTCTCATAGTCTGGGAGTCCTTCATGTGTTTTTTAGCAAATGCTATGCAGGTGTCAGGACTCTGAACATTTTTTACCTTTTGTGCATTACTGCCCTTTTCCAAGATGGCGTCTTTGGTCTCATGTGCACTGTCTCCTGCTATAAAACTCCACCGCAGCCTTCAGTCTGTGCTTGTTATGACCCCAATGGCAGAGGGTCTCAGAAATAATTACTAAGTCTGCAAACACAAAAAACCAGCTCATAGGGCAGTGGTAACTGAGCTGACCATATATCTAATCCTAGCACCACAAATAGCAGCAGCCGGGGAACGTGCCTAAGTTGGTTCTAGACGTCTCGCGCCAGCCGGAGAACTAACTAACCCTAGAAGGGAAAAGAAAGACCTTTCTTGCCTCCAGAGAAAAGACCCCAAAAGTTGAATACAAGCCCCCAACAAATAATAACGGTGAGGTAAGAGGAAAAGACAAACGTAAGAATGAGCTAGGTATTTAGCAAAGAGAGGCCCACTAGCTAATAGCAGAATATAGTAAGATGACTTATATGGTCAGCAAAAACCCTATCAAAATATCCACGCTGGATATTCAAGAACCCCCGAACCGTCTAACGGCCCGGGGGGAGAACACCAGCCCCCTAGAGCTTCCAGCAAGGTCAGGAATCACATTTAGTACAAGCTGGAAAAAAATGAGAGCAAGCAAATAACCAAAAAACAAAGAAGCAAGACTTAGCTTAATTTTGCACGAACCAGGACCAGCAGAAAGCAGCAAACAGAAAGGATCTGATTACAACGATGCCAGGCACTGGACTAAGGATCCAGGAAGTTTATATAGCAACACCCCTGGACTAACGACCCAGGTGGGTGCCAAACTGAGGAAAGACAATCCCAGAGTCATATCACTAGTAACCACAAGAGGGAGCCAAAAAGTCTAATTCACAACAGTGCTAGAGTATTCTGCCTTGCATCCAGCTCCTGACCTCTGAATACTCCCTGGCTCTACACCTGCTCCTGTGAACCTGTGTGGTGATCCTGCTACTCTGCTCTGAGTTCCTGCTGCATACACAAGTTTCAAGTAATCCTCCTTCATCTGCTGTTCGTGTTCACTTCCATCTGCATTTGCTGGTCATGTAAGCTGTTGCTGCTTTGCAATAACCTGAGACTATTAACCAGGCCTCCCTGGTTGAGCTAAGATATGATTTGAACTGCCTAATAAGCATATCTATCTGTGCCTGGACTAAGACAAGGATTTATTCGTGTCAAGTATCCTCAAGAATAACTGTGCTTCATAGACTTTCTGCTTGATTGCATTTTCCTCTGAAGTTTCCTATAGACTGCTAAGCTGCGTTTATTATTTGCACCAAGTGTTATGGACTTGAGTTTCTCTCTGCACCTGTTTGAATCACCGTGTGATAATATAGACTTTACCACTTATAAAACTGTGTCCTGTAGTTGTCTTGTTCTACGCAAAGAGTCTCCTGAGTTATCCCCTATAATTATTACAGCAGGCTTCATATGTCTTGCACAGAGGAGAGGCTTCCACCGGGCCACTCTGCCATAAAGCCCGACTGGTGGAGGGCTGCAGTGATAGTTGACTTTGTGGAACTTTCTCCCATCTCCCTACTGCATCTCTGGAGCTCAGCCACAGTGATCTTGGGATTCTTTTTTACCTCTCTCACCAAGGCTCTTCTCCCACAATTGCACAGTTTGGCTGGACGGCCAGGTCTAGGAAGACTTCTGGTGGTCCCAAACTTCTTCCACTTAAAGGGAACCTGTCACCTAAATTTGGCGGGACAGGTTTGCGGTCATATTGGCGGGGTTTTCGGGTGTTTGACTTACCCTTTCCTTATCCGCTGGCTGCATGCTGGCTGCAATATTGGATTGAAGTTCATGCTCTGTCCTCCGTAGTACACGCCTGCGCAAAGCAATCTTGCCTTGCACACGTGCAGTATGCTTTGCCCAACTGTGGGCAAAGCCGAAAAGCATTAGTGCGCATGCGCCGGCGCACTATGTCCCGGAACACAGCGAAATACTTCCGGAACATAGTGCGCCGGCGCATGCGCACTAATGCTTTTTAGCTTTGCCCGCAGATGGGCAAAGCATACTGCGCATGCGCAAGGCAAGATTACTACTACGGAGGACAGAGCATGAACTTCAATCAAATATTGCGGCCAGCATGCAGCCAGCGGGTAAGGAAAGGGTGAATCAAACACCCGAAAACCCCGCCCATATGACCGCAAACCTGTCCCGCCAAATTCAGGTGACAGGTTCCCTTTAAGGATTATGGAGGCCACTGTGCTCTTAGGAACCTTGAATACGGCAGAAATTCTGTTAGAACCTTGGCCAGATCTGTGCCTTGCCACAATTCTGTCTCTGAACTCCTTGGCCAGTTCCTTTGACCTCATGATTCTCATTTGGTCTGAAATGCACTGTGAGCTGTGAGGTCTTATATAGACAGGTGTGTGCCTTTCCAAATCAAGTCCTATCAGTTTAATTAGACACAGCTGGAAGGAGTAGAACCATCAAGGAAGATCTCAGGGAAATGGACAGCATGTGACTTAAATATGAGTGTCTGAGCAAAGGGTCTGAATACTTATGACCATGTGATATTTCAGTTTTTCTTTTTTATTAAATTTGCAAAAATTTCTACATTTCTGTTTTTTTTTCAGTCAAGATGGGGTGCAGAGTACATTAATGTGAAAAAAATGAACTTTTTTGAATTTACCAAATGGCTGCAATGAAACAGTGAAAAATGTAAAGGGGTCTGAACACTATATCCACTATATATAAGAGTTGACCACACTCCATATTGGAAGCTGTGACAAAGAACGCCAGAGTCTCATTCGAAACACATTGCATTGCCTTTTCTCTCCCCCCACTTTTACCTTTCTATTTAAAAAAAATCTGTTTTTCAAGAAAATGCATTGGTTTTACCTGGAGCTGGACTTTCCTCTTAGTTTCTCAGCTGTGTGTATAGCATAGCTTCTGCTTAGCTCAGAGTCAGGACTACATTACTTTTACTTTACAATTTAATAAAAATTACTATATTTTACAATTGGCTATTTGTGCTTCTTTTCCTATAGGATTTATAGGTGAGGATGTGTATATTTAATATATTTTTAAACGGACACTACTTAAAATAGAAGAAAGCGGTGGAAAACCCCTTAACGTTAATGGGGAAATACAGCAGTATGCCACTTTTTTCTGCACTTTTTACCAAAATGTGACCTCTGCAGAAAAATATTACACTATACTAAAATAATTAACAATACCTGTTGAAAACATGCTTGACTGGACAAGATAGAACAAAAAACGGCAAACACGTCACTTGGATAAATTTGATAATTTCTTTTTCTTTCTTTACAATAAAGCAAGACATGACCTGATAATAGGAATGAGGTCATGTCTCTCACATTCTGTGAATCGGGGTGTTGATGGCATTCATAACGATTCAATATCTCGTCCTGTTGCGTCACTTTGATCTGGATTTGTCACCTTTCCCATAAATAGAATTGATCCTAGAAGAGTAAACAATACATTAGAGAACAGCAATATGTCACCGGATGATCAAGAAACAATGGTAATCAATAGACTTCCATGGGTTCTCTATTACAGATATCACTGCGCTGAAAAGTGTCAGCATTGCAATGGATGGTGGTTCTTTCCAGTGGCATTATAACCAGCACACTTGATGCTTGGGGTTCATATTTCACATTTATCAAGTACTTAGAGTTACAGGACTTTCAGCTTTGTCTGATATATACAGTATGTGCAGGGAAGATATAGATCTTCAATTAATTTCACATATTTAAAAGGTTACGCACTACTGGATTTTCCATGAAATAATGCATTAACCTGCTCACCCTGTCTTCACATTCTGCAGCAGAAAGCATGAGATATTAGCCATGGTTGTGATGGCCATTGCCCCTTACAAACAATAAATCAGCTTCCGTGGATTATTTTGGCAGTGAAAGCTGCAGGTGACATTTTCATAGATCGTCAACTGTCAGTTGAAAAATTCATGAATGTGTCACATTTTAGGTGAGCCATGTCGGCCTATAGCAGAATGTATTAACTCCTATTCAAAGAACAAAACACATGAAAAAGTAGACATACTTACTATGAAATACAAGGGCAGTGGTAGTCAGTTACAGAGTTATATGTATAAGGACAGTTGCCATCACTTATAGCGGTATATGTATAAGGGCAGTGGAAGTCACAGTTGTGCTCAAAAGTTTACATACTCCAGCAGAATTTTTTGCTTTCTTGACCTTTTTTCAGAGAATATGAATGATTGATAATACCAAAACTTTTTCTCCACTCATGGTTAGTGGTTGTCTGAAGCCATTTATTGCCAAACTACTGTGTTTTCTTTTTTTAAATCTCAATGACAGCCCAAAACATCCAAATGACCCTGATCAAAAGTTCACATACGCATTTCTTAATACCGTGTATTGCACCCTCTAACATCAATGACAGCTTGAAGTCTTTTGTGGTAGTTGTGGATGAGGTTCGTTATTTTCTCAGATGGTAAAGCTGCCCACTCTTGGCAAAAAAGCCTCCAGTTTCTGTAAATTCCTGGGCTGTCTAGCATCAACTGCGTGCTTGAGATCTCTCCAAAGTGGCACAATGATGTTTAGGTCAGGAGACTGAGATGGCCACTCCAGAACCTTCACTTTGTTCTGCTGTAGTCAATGAAAGGTCGACTTGGCCTTTTGTTTTGGATCATTGTCATGTTGGAACGTCCAAGTACGTCCCATGCGCACCTTCTGGGCTGATGATTGCAAATTTGGCTCTAGCATTTGCTGATAATGTGCTGCATTCATCCTTCCTTCAACTTTGACCAAGTTTCCTGTGCCTTTGTAGCTCACACATCCCCAAAACATCAGTGATTCACCTCCGTGCGTTTCAGTAGGAATGGTGTTCCTTTCATCATAGGCCTTGTTCACCTCTCTCCAAATGTAACGTTTTTGCTGGTGGCCAAAAAGTTCAATTTTGGTCTCATCACTCCAAATTACCTTGGTCCGGAAGTTTGGAGGCTTGTCTCTGTACTGTTTTGTGTATTGTAAGCGAGATACTTTGAGGCATTTGCACAGTAATGGCTTTCTTCTGGTGACTTGACCATGCAGCCCATTTTTCTTCAAGTGCCTCCTTATTGTGCTTCCTTATTCAGAGAGTCCATTATTTCAGCTGATATTTGTGGGTTTTTCTTTGCATCCCGTACAATTTTCTTGGCAGTTGTTAATAAATTTTTGTTGGTAAACCTTACTGTGGTTTTGTTTTAACAGATCCCCTGATTTTCCATTTGTTAATCACAGTTTGAACGCTGCTGACTGACATTATCAACTCATTGTATATCTTATCGTATCCCTTTCCAGGTCACAGGTGAGGATGTTACTTTTAGTAGCCATTCAAACCCATTTGTGTCAACCTCTGTGCATGTTATCAGGCCAAAATCTCCAGGGTATGTAAACTTTTGGTCAGGGTCACGTGGATGTTTTGCGTTATCATTATCAGTTAAAAAGAGAAAACACAGTAGTTTGTCAATAAATGACTTCAGGCAACCACTAACCATGAGTGGAGGAAAAGGTTTTGGTGCTATCATTCATATTCTCTGAAAAAAGGCCAATAAAGCAAAAATTCTGCCGGGGTATGTAAACTTTTTAGCACAGAGCAGTATGGTGTTAGGGCTGGTGGAATGCACCGAGTAAATATAGAGATGTTATTTGGTGTGTTCGCAGCCCGGGGTCCACCGTGCAGGAAAATAGCCAGCTGCTGGCAAACGGTGGCGGTAGAAGCGATCTCTGTTGCTTCCCAGGGTCGCTATAAAGAAAGGACTGTGTCCTGTTAAACTCCACAGGAGTACACAGTAACTGCTGAGGAGATAGCAGCTTGTGGTCACGCAGTCAAGGAGGCAAACATACAATCTCCTCACCAGAGGAGCCGGTATTCTAGGTGGCTTATTTCAGCCGGGGTCCTGAAACCATACACACAATCTCCTCACCGGAGGTGCCGGTATTCTAAGTGGCTTATTTCAGCCGGGTCCCTGAATCCACACAAGCGTGACCACATTGGCGCAAAACTCATAACATGCATTGATACTAGCGCATGGCCGTGCGGCCATGTGAACCTTATATAGCTGCAGCAAGTACAAGACCTTCCTAGAAGGACCAATGAGAGGCTGCCACAGAGCCTGAGCACCTTCAGGACCTTCCTGGTGAACCAATGGGCTTTGCTGCAGTATCCAAGCATGTGACCCTCGATCTCCGATCAGGGCATGCTCAGAAGGAGGAAAGCAGGATTTAGTCCCAAAAGTGTCTGCTCGCCGCTGCCCAGCACTGGCTTCAATGGCAGAAGCTGGAAAAGCAGCAGTAACCCTTTGCACAGAGTCAGACTGAGCGAGACGCTGGGACCGACGTCTCCGCTGAGCAGGCTCCACTGTGGCAGGAGAAGAATAGGAGACTGCAGTGGAGATGGCCCAAGATTCCCCCTGTGCAGAGGCGGGAACTCGACCCCTAACATTACCCCCCCTCCTAGGGCCCCCCTCCTTGGACCTCACTACGCTCGAAGGCAGCAATGAGCTGCAGAGCCTGAATGTGCTCAGCAGGCTCTCAGGACCATAACCCTTCCAGTCCAACAAAGAAAAATTTTGCCACGTACCACCTTGCACCCCAAAATAGCGTTCACCTCGTAATCATCCGTAGATGAACCTGATGTCCTGGCAGATGACTCGGAAAACCGAGACATGTATACGGGTTTCAAGAGGGACACATGAAAAGTGTCGGTGATACCCAGGCGTGGTGGAAGGGCTAAACGGTAGACCACAGGGTTTACCTGTTCGAGGACCTTGAAAGGGCCCAAGTAGCAAGGTGCAAACTTAGTGGACTCAACTCGCAGCCTGATGTTACGGGTGGAGAGCCACACCAAGTCGCCAAGAGCAAAGGTCGGAGTGGGGCACCGATGTGCATCGGCGGAGGACCTCATTCACTCCTTGGAGGCCCGAATGGCATCCTGAGTGTAGTCCCAAATATCCCATGCCTCCACAGCCCAGTCTGCCACCCTGGAGTCAGCGGAAGACACAGGCATAGGCACAGGTACCCGCGGATGCTGACCATAGTTAAGTAGGAATGGGGTTTGTCCAGTGGTGTCGGCTACGGCGTTGTTCAGCGCAAACTCCGCCCACGGTAGCAGGGAAGCCCAGTCATCCTGCCTGACTGAGACAAAATGTTGCAGATATGTGACCAAGGTCTGGTTGGCCCTCCCTACCAACCCATTCGTCTCGGGATGATATGCTGCAGAGAGATTCAACTCAATGCTGAGAAGACGACAAAGCTCTCTCCAGAACCGAGACGCAAACTGGGGACCCCGGTCTCTGACAATTTTGTCCGGTATACCGTGTAGGCGGAAGATGTGTTTTATGAACAACGCTGCCAAGGCCCGTGCAGAAGGTAGCCGTGGAAGCGGCACCAAATGCACCATTTTAGAAAAATGATCGGTGATAACCCAAATGATGGTACAGCCACGAGACTTGGGCAAACCCGCCACAAAGTCCATCCCGACCATCTCCCAGGGCCTGTCTGCCACTGGCAAGGGATAGAGTAACCCAGTTGGCCGTTGTCAAGGAGACTTATTTTTGGCGCAGGAGACACACGCCCGAATATAATCTCCGACGTCACGGACCATATGTGGCCACCAGTACATCCTCGCCAGCAGCTCAGATGTCCTCTTTGTCCCAAAGTGTCCACCCACCCTAGACCATCTGGCCTGACGAGAATTTAGCTGCTGGGCTGTTTGTAAATAAACCAAATTTTTGTGGTCTGTGAAGACCTGGAAGGGAAAGCGAGCCCCCTCCAAAAGATGTCTCCACTCCGAGAAGGCTAACTTCATTGCTAGCAACTCCCTGTCCCCGATGAAATAATTTCTCTCTGCTGGTGTGAAGGTCTTGGAGAAGAAGAAGCAAGGATGCTTCTGACCTTGAGCATCCTTTTGGAAGAGGACTGCTCCTTCACCAACGGATGAGGCATCCACCTCCATTATAAACGGCTTATCAACATCGGGACCATGTAGGATGGGAGCGCTAGCAAAATGAGACTCAATAGAAGAAAAAGCCTTGGAGACCTCTTCAGACCACAATTTGGGATTTGCTCACTTCTTGGTGAGGGCTACCAAGGGAGCTACCAAAGTTGAGAAGTGGGGAATGAACTGACGATAGTAATTTATGAACCCCATAAAGCGCTGCACCGCTTTAAGAGAATGGGGTTCTTGCCAGTCCATCACAGCCTGTAGTTTGGCAGGATCCATAACCAATCCCTGGGCGGAGATGATATAGCCCAGGAAAGGTAAAGACTCCTGCTCAAACATACACTTCTCCGACTTTGCATAGAGGAAGTTTGCCTGTAAGAGGTTGACGACTCTGCCAACATCTCTCCGGTGGGAGTCAATATCTGGAGAGAAGATGAGAATATCATCTAGATAGACTACGACTGATGTGGAGAGCATATCCCGGAAGATATCGTTGACAAAGTCTTGGAAAATGGCCGGGGCATTACAGAGCCCGAAGGGCATCACCAGATACTCATAGTGCCCATCCCTGGAATTAAACGCCGTCTTCCATTCGTCCCCCTCACGGATGCGAATCAGGTTATAAGCACCCCGCAGATCTAATTTGGTAAATACCCTTGCTCCCCGTAGCCTATCAAAGAGCTCAGAAATCAGGGGCAACGGGTATTTATTCTTAACGGTGATGGCGTTAAGACCCCTGTAATCTATGCAAGGACGTAATCCTCCATTCTTCTGCACGAAGAAGAACCCCGCCCCTGCAGGTGACACTGACTTCCTAATGAACCCTCTTGCCAAATTCTCCTGGATGTATTGGGACATAGCCTCCGATTCCGGGAGAGAGAGGGGATAGACCCGTCCCCGAGGAGGTTCTGCTCCAGGCAAGAGATCAATAGGACAGTCATAGGGACGGTGAGGCAGAAGGGTCTCTGCAGCCTTTTTGGAGAAGACGTCTGCATAGGACCAATAGCACCTGGGAAGGGAAGAGAGATCTGCGGGTATCTCAGTAGAGGAAACCTGAATGCACTCCCTCACACATCAGCCCTTACATGAATCACTTCAACCCAATATCCTCCCAGAGGTCCATTCAATATGTGGGGAGTGGAAACGGAGCCAGGGTATTCCCAGCAGAATCTCGTCCATTCCCTCAGGAAGAACAAGAAGGGAAATAATCTCCTGGTGTGAAGGGGACATAGATAACGTGAAAGGGACAGTCTGGTGTGTGATTTGTGAGGGAAGTGTCGACCCATTCACTACTCTAACAGTCACTGGTTTGGCGAGCATCACCAGAGGTATTGCATGGTGCAGAGCAAAAGCAGAGGACATGAAATTCTCCTCTGCTCCAGAGTCCACACAAAGCTCGACTGTTAGAGAGGATGAGCCTAACATGATTGTCCCTTTGAAGGATAGCTTGGATGAAAACGCCGCTGTGTCTAGAGAACCTCCTCCAATGGTTACTAGACGCGATCGTTTACTTGACTATTTGCATAATGTCCTTGTTGTTGGCAATTTCTACAAACCACGGGTACTCGAGCGGTCCGAGACTTAGGTCCCGCTCGAGAAACCTCCATGGCCTCATGGGAGTCAGACGCCGGAACGGAAGATTCTAGAGGTCTGGCGAAGGTCGGAGCCAGCCGAAACCTCTGCCTACACTGGGTCCGCTCTAACCTCCGCTCGTTAAAACGGAGGTGGATGCGGGTAGATATAGTAATGAGCTCCTCCAGTGTGGCGGGAATCTCCCTGGTGGCCAAGGCGTCCTTCACATGGTCTGCCAGTCCTTTCCAGAACACCGGAATAAGGACTTTATCCGGCCACTCCAGCTAAGAGACCAGAGTCCGGAATTGGACGGCGAACTGACTGACCATGGATGAACCCTGTGCTATTGCCAACAATTGGAGCGCGGTATCATGGGTGACACGAGGTCCCAAAAAGACATGCTTCAGAGCATCCCAAAAGAGAGGAGCACTCTGGACCACATGATCATTACGCTCCCATAGCGGCGTTGCCCACTCCAACACCCTGCCCGACAAAAGGGATAAAATAAATCCCACTTTCGCCCGTTCCGTAGGAAAACGTGCAGCCAGGAGCTCAAGATGTATGGAGCACTGACTCACGAATCCCCGACATAGCTTACTGTCACCAGCAAACTTGTCTGGAAGCGGGAGACGGGATAAGGTCGGAGCAGGGGTGGCAGAGGACAAGCCTGAACAGCGACTGCGGTAACATCCACAGCTGAGGTTGTGCGCTCAAGAGCCGCCAACCTACCCTCCAGCTGCTGGATGTACCGCTGTAGACGCTGATCGTTTGCCATCTACCAGCCAGACCCTGGCGCTAGTATACTGTTAGGGCTGGCGGAACGCACTGAGTAAATATAGAGATATTATTTGGTGCATTTGCAGCCCGGGGTCCACCGTGCAGGAAAATAACCTACTGCTGGCAAACGGCGGCACTATATGGCGGTAAAAGCGATCTCTGTTGCTTCACAGAGTCGCTATAAAGAAAGGACTGTGTCCTGTTAAATTCCACAGGAATACACAGTAACTGCTGAGCAGATAGCAGCTTGTGGTCACGCAGTCAAGGAGGCAAACATACAATCTCCTCAGCAGAGGAGCCGGTATTCTAGGTGGCTTATTTCAGCCGGGTCCCTGAATCCACACAAGCGTGACCACATTGGCGCAAAACTCATAACATGCATTGATACTAGCGCATGGCCCTGCGGCCATCCGAACCTTATATAGCTGCAGCAAGTACAAGACCTTCCTAGAAGGACCAATGAGAGGCTGCCACAGAGCCTGAACACCTTCAGGACCTTCCTGGAGAACCAATGGGCTTTGCTGCAGTATCCAAGCATGTGACCCTCGATCTTCAATGAGAGATCTTACCCTGGGCATGCTCAAAAGGAAAAAAGCAGGGCTTAGTCCCAAAAGCATCTGCTCGCCGCTGCCCAGCACTGGCTTCAATGGAAGAAGCTGGAAAAGCAGCAGTAACCCTTTGCACAGAGTCAGACTGAGCGAGACGCTGGGACCGACATCTCCGCTGAGCAGGCTCCACTGCGGCAGGAGAAGAATGGGAGACCGCAGCGGAGATGGCCCGAGATTCCCCCTGTGCAGAGGCGGGAACTCAACCCCTAACATATGGCAGTCACTTATATAGCTACAGGTGCTTCTCACAAAATTAAAATTTCAAAAAGTTTATTTATTTCAGCTCTTCAATACAAAAAAGTGACTCATATATTATATAGAGTCATTACAAACAGTGATCTATTTCAAGTGTTTATTTATGTTAATGTTGATGATTATGGCTTACAGCCAATGAAAACCCAAAAGTCATTATCTCAGTAAATTAGAAAAATTAACAAAAAATACACCTGCAAAGGCTTCCTAAGTGTTTAAAAAGATCCCTTAGTTTGTTTCAGTAGGCTCCACAATCATGGGGAAGACTACTGTCTTTACAGATATCCAGAAGAGAGTCATTGACAAACTCCACAAGGAGGGTAAGCCACAAAAGGTCATTGTTAAAGAAGCTGGCTGTTCACAGAGTGCTGTATCCAAATATATTAATGGAAAGTTGAGTGGCAGGAAAAAGTGTGGCAGAAAAAGATGCACAAGCAACTGGGATAGCCACAGCCTTGAAAAGATTAAGAAAAGGCCATTCAAAAATTTTGGGGAGATTCACAATGAGTGGACTGCTGCTCGGTCATTGCTTTAAGAGCCACCCCACACAGATGTATCCAGAACATGTAAGACTAAGAAACAGAGGGCACCGCTAATTCATAATTGAACTAAAGGGGTTCTCCTAAAGCATGCTGCATAGCAATTGAGTAAGTGGAAGAGAAAAAGATGCATACTTAAAAAATAGGGAACTCCCAAGAAAATATAAAAGATTTGAAACTTTATTAATGTAAACAACAAATCACGTACAACAAGAGAGACTCATAAAAACAATTAAAAAAACAAAAACAGGTTTAATAGCTGGTTATGCCCATGATATGGCAATAACCTACCTCCACAAGAATTCGAATGGCAGTATATTAGTATATGGTACCAGCAGGAAAATTCCATATGGACAAAGATTTATGGGAAAGCAGAACATTGCTATGCATTCTTACTATAAGGTTAAACCCATAAACCTATAGATGTGCAAGAAAGCACGCACAACATGAAAAGTAAAAGGCTAAATTACCCCATTCACAACACCATGGCAGTATTAAGAATAGCAGTTGGTACTGAAATACATAAAACGCAGCTGGTTGTAGACTACCAGAAGGTTTGACCCTTAAGGTTGAATATTCCCCAAAAATATAAGGGAGAATAAGGAACAAAAATAGAAAAAAAGTGTTTAAGAGCAAGAGAACATTGCTAGCAAATCAATAATAGTCGTAAAAAAATATCAGGGATCAAAACCTGCTGGTATTGAGATATTAAGATGTAAGATCCTATTTGGAGCCATTTTTGCGAATAGAAAGTTTGTGGAGGGGCAGACCCCACGTGTATGCCACCTACATCCATGGCTTCTTCAGGGGAAGTGTCCCAGTAAATTAGAATACTTTAACACCAGCTTGAAAAAAATTATATTAACATCCGAAATGTTCACCTCCGAAATGTTGCTTTGATAGCAGCGTTCAGCTTGTCTGCATTGTTGGGTCTGGTGTCTCTCATCTTCCTCTTGACAATATCCTATAGATTCTCTATGGGGTTAAGCTCAGGCGAGTTTGCTGGCCAATCAAGAACAGTGATACCGTTGTTTTTAAACCAGGTATTGGTACTTTTGGCAGTGTGGACAGGTGCCAAGTCCTGCTGGAGAATTATATTTCCATCTCCAAAAAACTTGTCGGCAGAGGGAAGCATGAAGTGCTCTAAAATTTCCTGGTACACGACTGACTTTGGTCTTGATAAAACAGTGTACTTATACTAGCAGATGACATGGTTCCCCAAACCATCACTGATTGTGGAAACTTCACACTAGACCTGAAGTAGCTTGGATTGTCTGTGACTCCACTCTTCCTCCAGACTCTGTGACCTTGATTTCCAAGGTCTAGTGTGAAGTATTCACAATCAATGATGGTTTCGGGAGCCATGTCATCTGAACCTGATTATTACACCATAATATTACACCATATTAAAGCTTAAAAATCCTTCTGAGTCCTGATATGAATATGATAATAATAAATAGGAGAACCGCATACTAGAAAATTAAAAATGCAAAAAGAATATAAGATATATAGCAAAATGTATAAATACAAAAAATAATACCCGATAGGGATTATGTAGAAACATGTAGTAATAATGTAATTAATCAGGATCACCCAAAAACTCATTCGGGGCCAAAAAAAACAACCAGGAAAAAAACAATATTTTAATATTATCATTACGTGGACCCACTAAATATGGATCTTGGAGAGGCATTAATTGAATCCTTTAGGAGAGAGGGACTGCATCCTAAAGATCCACTCCACCTCTCATCTCTGGATAGTCCTATCCAGATCTCCCCCTCTAATGTTTGACTTGACCAACTCAATCATGCAAAAGGTGATATCCCCAGGTGTTCGCCATGTACACTATTCATGTGGTGAGCCACTGGCGTATCCTGTTTATTCTTGATATCATCCAGATGCTCACCCTCCCTCACCCTTAGTTCTCTTATGGTCTTGCCAATGTAGTCCATGGGGTAGGTGCATGTTACTTTGTACACTAGCCCCATAGATCTACAATTACCAAAATCCCTGATGTAACAGCTCCTACCGTTCACCGCACTGCAGAGGGTCTTACACTGAGACATCATTCCACATCTAAAGCAATTACCACACCTAAAGAAGCCATAGGGTTTTCTGTCCAGCCAAGTACCCACCATCTGTCTGTGATAAAGACTGTGTACCAGACGATCCGCAATAGATCTACCCTTCTGTATGTAATACTTGGTTTTGGTGATATAAAGTTTTTCAGATTGGGATCCACTAGAAGAATCCCCCAGTGCTTTTTGAAATCTGGTACACTCAGTTTGACCGTCAAACGTTCCAATCATCCTAACAATATTCGTGTCAACATCTGTTCGGTTATTTCTGGTCATAAGGAGGGACTTCCTATCAACAGAAAGAGCCTCATCCAAGGTCGCACGTCGCAGATGCACTGTCCTGGCATTTACCCCCTCTGGCATTCAGCACACACGCCACAAACATGCTGTTTCCACATACCTAAGCATCCAGGTGCCTAACTAATAGCAATTTCTGAAGCATCATTATATGAGGCGAATTATATTCCATTTCATCTATACTACTGAACCATACTATTCTGAAGAAGGTCCCTTTGTGGACAGAAAATGTTCAATGGTGACACATTGTCTGGATGAAATATAAACAGAACTTTCTGCTTTTCACTTTTTGAGTGCCAAGTTTTCTTATGTTGATGACACGACAGGCTGGATGCCCTACTTGAGCACCTACAACTACTTGAATGCCGTGTTATTTGAACTATTATTGTCCACATAACACAAGCCTTCGTATGGCTATGTAGATGGAAAAATAAAAAAGTTTCAGCTCTTGGAAGAAATGGAGGAGAAAATGGGAAAAAATTAAACAGAAAATAGCCCAGGGGTGAAAGGGTTACCCAAGTGCCAATACATTTTCCTCTCCTAAAGAATTGTAATGTGTCGATACACGGTTGATCCTTATAGGATCTGATTTTTTTTGGACGCATCCATAGACTTGAAAAACGCCACAAGCTAGAGCATGCAGCAATTACTTTTTCATGTAGAATTCAGTCCAGGAAGCAAAAAAACAGTCATCTGAACAGCCCTACTAAATAAAAATACGGGTGTTGTCCATTTTTTGCTTGGACAGCACTTGGAGCAAAAATTCAGTTGTATGGACCACAAGATACAGACAAAAGCTGGGGTCATACTATCATAGAATATGGACGAGTGCTATGCGAGACAACATCGCATAGCATTCGGACACCTGTTAAACTCACTGTTTTTTTTCTCTGGCGTATTCAGCGTGCTAGTGAAATTGCAGCATGCTGTGATTGTACGCGTATATTGTCCGAGTCTCGCCAATGCAAGTCTATGGGTGCGAGAAAAAATCGGACACTACATGGACATCAGTGTGATTTGCGACAAATGCACATGCGGCGCCCCAGGGTCCTGGTCGTCGCAGTGGTATTGCTTTCCTCTCGGGGAGAGTGATGCTACATTTGGCGGCAAGAAAGGATAACTGCATCCAGGTATCACAAACATGCAATGCATTTCATACTCCGGGCCACCAGGGGCACTTTGATAGATAGACTTGTATGTTGCAAGAAAGAAGGCTAATATGTTAAAGAGTTAATATAGTTAATAGCATTAGAAGTAGAGGCTGTAATCTAGATAGAATCGTGTTTTATATAGCTGATATCCTGATGCACTTTTGAATAAAATGAAGAGAATAAAGTAACCCGTGGGGGTTGGAGGAAGACTTTGCACTTAAGAGATAGTATACCCGTAACATCATATTTCATAGTTAGTCAATTGTTGCACTGTTCCATTAGATTGTTCCTAGAAGTGGCTCCACAATGTAAATATGTTATGTAACGTTCAAGTGTCCTCACCTCCCATGAAGGGTAGCTTTAGCTATAGTATTAATTTGTTTTATAAGTTTATAGCATTTTAAAAATTTATATGTCTTTTGCTAACCTGTAACTGTTGTTTTTCTATTCCCAGTCCGGGAGTACTGGATTTAATGGGGGGGAGTGCGGCGCCTCAGGGTCCTGGTCATTGCAGTGGTATTGCTTTCCTCTCGGGGAGAGTGATGCTACGTTTGGAGGCAAGAAAGGATAACTAGATCCAGGTATCACAAACATGCAACGCATTTCATACTCCGGGCCATCAGGGGGAGCTTTTGCTCTTATTTATTAGGTCACTCCCCATATATATATATAACTGGTAGTCTGTAGGGAAAGGGAGTTAGTTGCTGGCTGAGCTCAGCTCAGTTAGTTCCAGACCAGAGTCTGAGGAGGACAGAAGGTTAATGGAGCTGTGTATGCCCTCAGAGCTGCAGCTCCCAGAAAGAGACATTGAAAGGCGGAATTGCATTGCAGTGAGCGTGAAGGAAATTGAAGCAAAGGAGAGGATACCAGAAGAGGATCAACCCCGCTCAGGCAGCCTCCTTCTGAGGCACAGAATCCCGGTAGCCAGAACACCGAGGGAGTAAGGACCTCTACGCCTTATTTCAGAGACCGGCAGGACAGCTAATTGTAGGTTTCCTGTCCGCACCTACACCCAGGGGGCACGATGACACCAACAGAGGCAGGTTATCTAAGAGACCCTATAAACAGGCTCAAGTCAACAGTCATACGGGTTTTGTCCTATCCTAAATGGGGGACAGAGAGAGCACATCTGTGAGACCCTTATGTGAAACCATAGGCAGTAAGGGACTACACCACCGCAGCGCAAGGGAAGGCTACTGATTTCCACCTGGACAAGGGAACTCTGGACTTGTCTCCAAACTGTACGGACTCTGCCTGCCCTGTGATCTGGTGCCTTGGACTGTGGATACTGAAGTCTTCAGTAAAGGTAAAGAAACTGCAACCTTGTGTCCTCGCTCTTCACTGCGACATTCACCATAACACCATCTACATACTGGGAAGCCCTGGGGACACACTTCACCTATGGGAAGGTATACCATCAAGCTGCCGTAACATCACCCCAGCAGACCCCTTAAAGCAGTTTCTGTCACCCTGACCGAATATCACAGGTGGTGTCATGAACATAAACTTTATCCCTTTAAAGACCTTTCCCTTTTATACAGACGTCCCAGGGCCACGGACCGGGTCAGCCACCGTGACATCCCCCAGTGAACATCGGACCCAGTACCGAGTGCCCCACGGTCCTTGGGGGCAATCCAACTTGGCGTCATGAACAGGATCCACTAAACCCCGTAAATCGTGTCATGTGCACCTAAAAACTGTGCCAGAATTGTGCCTGAACTGTGATTTATTGAAAGACTGTGTATTGCAAAAAGAACGCCAAAATTGCCGCCAAAATCGCTGCCATTACAGTGCCACGAGGAGTGCTGGAGAAGAAGGGCGTGCCATCGTGGGCGGGAACTAACTGAAAAGTGCAAAAAATAATGGCCGCCCAGTCCAAGTATCTCTGTACCCTGAGGACGTGTTCGTGTGCAACAGAGATCCGCCTTCTGATCCTAAATGGCGGGAGGAGACCAAGAAGAAGGAACCGCCCCCGAAAGAGAGCAGAAAAGAGACGAGGATGGAGGGAGCAGGATGCAGGACGCCATGGCCAGAGGGTAGGGTGGAAGCGGAGGACTTCCCCAGCCATCGGGATAGGAGCCACGGCCAGATCCCGTCAGTCGGGCCTGAATTCCTGCAGTCCGGAGTGGAAGCTGTCATCGACCAGCTCCTGCAGATACAGCTGGGCGCCAAAGCCTTGTGTCAGACGGCACCCGCGGAGTATTTACCAGCGCCACTCCCTGTCCAACAGTCTCCGACACCGATGGAAAAGACCGGCACCGGAGACACCGCAGCGGCAGGAAGGACGCCAACCCTGCCCCGGTAGCCGATGAACTTTTGATAGGCCCCATTGAAGCGCCACCTCCCTACGGGTCCAGCCAGATCCAAAACTTGCGG
This sequence comes from Ranitomeya variabilis, assembly GCF_051348905.1. Classification (NCBI taxonomy): domain Eukaryota; kingdom Metazoa; phylum Chordata; class Amphibia; order Anura; family Dendrobatidae; genus Ranitomeya; species Ranitomeya variabilis. Next base: position 915,620,250 of record NC_135233.1, on the reverse strand, counting down.
CAACAGGACCAGCCTATGGGGATGGAGCAGTTCCTAAAGGCCCCAATTCAACCCACCAACCTACCTGGGGAGGTATACGCAGAAAAGACTGTTTACCGCTGGGTCAATCCCGGACCAGATCTCGTGGTTCCCTGGGAGGAGGAAGAGCGAGGGGGAAACCTTGGAAGTCCTAAGCTGGGACAAATACCAACGCCGACTCACCAGTAAATGGGAGACAGAGGAAGAGGAATACCAGGCCCAGCGTAGAGCCTTTGATGAGCGGGACCTGCAAACTAAGGCCCAGACCCGAAAAGACTATCAGGCAAACCAGGCCCCACTAAAGTAGGGCACCGTGGTAGCTTTCAGACTATAAAAAGGCTGGGGGTTTATAAAGGAATCCGGTCTCTATGCCGAAATCTTTGTCAACAGGAGGGACGTGGAGTCTCACCTATGGGAAGGACACCCGGAAAGGGATCTTTACCTTGGAGACCGTGTCACGTACACTAGGCACTTTGGTGCAAAAGGGTGGTATGCTTTAAACATACACAACTGTAAAGACTCTACGTCAAAGCCGTCCAACTCAAAGACACCAGCCATGCCACCTCACGCTGTAACAGCGCCCCCTTGTGCCAAAGCGGCCACAGCTACTACCACACCCACAGTAACTCCTGCTAGTACCACCACGACAACCAAGGTGTGCACCATTGCCACTACAGATACAGTAGTGATATCCTTACCGGCTCCTATGCGTACTCGGGGTACCCAAACCGAACTAGTTACCACGAGCAGTTGCACACAGACCCGCATAGTAGGAACTGATAAAATTTACATCATCCCTGGAATCAGACTGGAACCTGATATGCACGAGTGCAGCGTTTAGGTGCTACACCAAGAGCCATGAGAAAAGAAACTCTGAACAAAATGACTGTACATAGTTAACTGTTTGCTTTTTGCTGCTTAAACCCAACCAAGGTTATTCCTTAAAGGGGTCCTCAGTTTTTAAGAGGATCCTATGTTTGCACAAGTTGCCTTAAAGAACTATGAACCATGAACTGAGAATGGTCAAAAACTTTCCACTGTATAAAGTTTCCACCTTCTTAAAGGTGCTTCCTACTGGTTTTACAAAAGAAGCTTTTAAAGACAAGAGACTGCTTCTAACATTGTTGTGAGAACTGCTTTGTTTTCCAGAGACCTGAAGAAAAACCCGTTTGGCACAGCAGGATTCCAGGTCTGGATACACGCCTTGTAGCTCGCCCAAGCCCAACGTTGGGGGTTAATGACGGGTCCATCTAATCGTTGCTGCTGTTCTAACAGTATTGACTGACTTGAGTATTGATAGCACTACATCAGTATTAAAAGAAAGAGACTTGAATACTGTTGAAACCCTTACAGGGAATGTTTAATCGTTGCACTTTGATAGATAGACTTGTATGTTGCAAGAAAGAAGATTAATATGTTAAAGAGTTAATATAGTTAATAGCAATATAAGTAGAGGCTGGAATCTAGATAGAATCGTGTTTTATATAGCTGATATCCTGATGCACTTTTGAATAAAATGAAGAGAATAAAGTAACCCGCTGGATTTGGAGGAAGAGTTTGCACTTAAGAGATAGTATACCCGTAAGGGTAATCGTATTTCATAGTTAGTCAATTGTAGCACTGTTCCAGTAGATTGTTCCTAGAAGTGGCTCCACAATGTAAATATGTTATGTAACGTTCAAGTGTCCTTACCTCCCACAAAGGGTAGCTTTAGCTCTAGTATTAATTTGTTTTATAAGTTTATAGCATTTTAAAAATTTGTATGTCTTTTGCCAACCTGTAACTGTGGTTTTTCTTTTCCCAGTCCTGGAGTACTGGATTTAATGGGGGGGAGTGCGGCGCCTCAGGGTACTGGTTATCGCAGTGGTATTGCCTTCCTCTTGGAGAGAGTGATGCTACGTTTGGAGGCAAAAAAGGATAACTGCATCCAGGTATCACAAACATGCAACGCATTTCATACTCTGGGCCACCAGGGAGATCTTTTGCTCCTATTTATTAGGTCACTCCCCATATATATATAACTGGTAGTCTGTAGGGAAAGGTAGTTAGTTGCTGGCTGAGCTCAGCTCAGTTAGTTCCAGACCGGAGTCTGAGGAGGACAGAAGGTTAACGCAGCTGTGCATGCCCTCAGAGCTGCAGCTCCCAGAAGGAGACATTGAAAGACAGAATTGCATTGCAGCGAGTGTGATGGAAGTTGAAGCAAAGGAGAGGATGCCAGAAGGGGACCAGCCCCGCTCAGGCTGCCTCCTTCTGAGGCGCAGAATCCCGGTAGCCGGAACACCGAGGGATTAAGGACCTCTACGCCTTGTTTCAGAGACCGGCAGGACAGCTGTTGTGAATTCCGCTCTTGGGCTCTCTCCGGTGGTTGTAAGTGGCACTTTTGTGAGTTCTACTCTTGGGCTCCCTCCAGTGGTTTTAAGTGGTACGGCTGCTCCTTGGATTTAGCATTCAGCAGCTGCTTCCACTGATTGTCTATTCTGCTCGGCTATTTTAGCCTGGCTCTATCCTTCAGCCAGTGCCAGTTGTCAATGGTTCCTGGTTGGATTCACATCTCTGCTTGGATTTCCCTAATATTCTGACCAGTTCAGCAAAGATAAGTCCTTGCTTTGTACTTTTGCAGTCCACTTGTTGTGGACTTAATCTTTCTACACTTTCTATGTTTTTTCTAGTCCAGCTTGTCAGTATGGATTTATTCAGTTAAGCTGGAAGCTCTGGGAAGCAGATTTACCCTCCACACCTTTTAGTCAGGTGTGGAGATTTTTGTAAACTCTGTGGTGGATTTTTCTACTTTTTAATACTGACCGCACAGTATTTGTCCTGTTATATCTATCTAGCTAGAAGTGGCCTCCTTTGCTACATCCTAGTTTCTTTCTGCGTATGTCATTTCCCTCTCCACTCACAGTCAATATTTGTGGGGGGCAGTCTATCCTTTGGGGATTTTCTCTGAGGCAAGATAGCTTTCCTGTTTCGTTCTTTAGGGGAAGTTAGTCCTCCGGCTGTGACGAGGTGTCTAGGGAGTGACAGGAACATCCCACGGCTACTTCTAGTGTTGTGTTAAGCTCAGGAACTGCGGTCAGTACAGGTACCACCTCCTCCAGAGCACGTCCCATGTTGCTCCTAAACCGCCAGATCATAACAGACAGCTAATTGCAGGTTACCTGTTCGCACCTAAACCCAGGAGGCACGGTGATACCTACAGAGCCGGGTTATCTAAGAGACCCTACCAAAAGGCTCAAGTCACCAGTCATACGGGTTTTGTCCTATCCTAAATGGGGGACAGAGAGCGCACATCTGTGAGACCCTTATGTGAAGCCATAGGCAGTAAGGGACTACACCACCGCAGTGCAAGGGAAGGCTACTGATTTCCACCTGGACAAGGGAACTCTGGACTTGCCTCCAAACCGGCTGGACTCTGCCTGCCCTGTGATCTGGTGCCCTAGACTGTGGATGCTGAAGTCTTCAGTAAAAGTAAAGAGAATGCAACCTTGTGTCCTCGTTCTTCTCTGCGCCTCTCACCATACCACCATCCACACACCGGGAAGCCCTGGGGACATACTTCACCTGTGGGAAGGTATACCATCTAGCTGCCATAACATCACCCCAGCGGACCCCTTAAAGCAGCGTCGGTCACCCTGACCGAATACCACAGGTGGCGTCACGAACATAAACTTTATCCCTTTAAAGACCTTTCCCTTTCATACGGACGTCCCAGGGCCAAGGACCGGGTCAGCCACCGTGATATCCCCCAGTGAACATCGGACCCGGTACTGAGTACACTACGGCCCTTGGGGGGCAATCCCCACACATAATTTTTCCTAATTTCAGCCCAATGAGCCATTAAATTCATTGGGGAAAAGCAGTGAGAAATGTAAAGCCATACGCATGTCATACGGGTTCCATACAGATGTTATATGGATACATAGATGCGAGGAAATTGCATCATTGTGTTGCAAATGGATTACACATGGATCACCATACGGAGAACATTTGTGCGACTCTTGGACGAGAGAATTGGACTGATTTTTCATACGTTAAGTGTGACTTCGGCCTAACCACAAGTCTTCTCGACTACATCATCTAAGAAGCTGTTGAGTTCAGGATAGGAGACCCTTGGCCGGTCTGTTCACTGCGGTCCGTACTCTGTGAAACATGGACGTGTGAAATCGTCCTTCAAAGCAACTTTGCCAGAAACGCAGTTATGTTCGCACGATTGAAATAAGGCTGCTGATCCTTGGAAATTGCCGTTTTACAATAGTATTACAATCACTAATTCTCTGCGCTTCATGCTTGATTTGGCAGGATTTTCTGTCATACAGATACATTTCGGACACACAACACAGCCACGCTAATTGTATGTAATCACCTGGATAGCAGAATAACGTTCCCAGCCCCATGTCTTAATCGTCCCGTTCTGCCTCAGTAGCAGGAATGTGTAGAACTGGCTCTTCGTCCTAAATACGCCGTCTGAGTGTAAATGCAGACACAAGTGCGGACCGGCCTGATGGATAAGTATGAATGTCGGAATATCTTCCAGAGACGGTATAAAGGCCAGTGCCGGCCTTGTTATTCATGCACAAAGAGCTGTGTATTGGGTTAGAAGAGAATGTGATGTGTGACTGTGAAGGACATGACAATAGTATGGCCTGTCAACCTTGAGGTAAACCATTTTATTTGCTGTTGTCATCTACTGAGCCATTAACAAAAACTGCTGTCAAAATAGCTCACAGCGTAAGTAGGATGGAGCAGATTTTGCCTCGCTTTATTCGGTAAATGCATTTTATGTATTAAATTACTTTATTGTAACAAGTAAAAAAGAAGTGGAACATTGATAAAAGCGGCGTGTCTTAGCAATGCTGGGTCTAGGAAATAGTGTATTCTACGGCGCACAAATAATAGCGTCACACCATGCACAGGTATCTACCATCAGGGCTATGGTTAGCACTTGGTGGGGGTCCAGCGCATAGGGCGGTCCCAGCAGCTATTTATTTAAAAAAAAAAAAAAGAAATAATTTTTTATTTGTAAAGGAAACCTGTCACTTGATTCCTGCTGCCCACTCTGACATTTCAGAGAAAATACACATAAAAAATACAGCTGGGAACTGTAGCTGGAGACCAGACTAGTCTGGCTTCTTCTCGCGCCGCCTGTTCCTAGTGCTGCTGCAGGTGTGTGAAGGTCTCTCCCTCATGCATACATAGGTAAAGACCTGTCAATCACCTCAAAGGGAAGAGGCAGCTAGGGGCGGGGGACTAGGGGACTAGACTTGTCTCTGACTCAGGCTGATTGGGTCTTTAAAGGGAACCTACATATAAGAAAAACCTGGCACTCAACTTTGTATAGGTGTTTTTTTAATAAATCCAAGCGGAAGTGCAGTAACAGCAATGCAAAACTTTTCGGCCATAAACATATGACCTTCATCAGTTGCGTAAAGTGATTGCTGGTGACGTAAGTATTATCTCTGTTTAACAGACTGTGATGTTAAAACGTTTCGGTCATAAACATATGACCTTCATCAGTTGCTGTAGATTACAAATAAATATAACAAAAATGATACATAAATTGGTAAAAAAAATATAAATAAAGTATATACAAAAAATTAATGGCGTTACAGTGGAGCAATATAATTCAGAGAAACGAATATACGCACATCATGGCACAGTCACATGAAACATGTGGAATGGGAAGAAGTAAGTTCTTACAATGGAATGTTGGTTTATGATTTGAGATTCTGTCTCGTACCGGTTGGGTAGTCTCTCCGACGTACAGTAGGCCACAAGGACACTTTATTAGGTATATCACGAAGGATGCCTCACACGTGTAGTATTGTCTGATATGATAACTTTTGCCTGATTGTGGATGATAGAAAACACTGCCCTTCTGCATGTTACCACACTGGGCACAGTGCAGGCAGGGGAATGTTCCCATTTTAGGTGAGGACAGGAATAGTGGTTTCTTGATTTGTGCAGGGCCTATGTCTGCCTTGACTAGGCTATCCCTGAGATTAGGGGAGATTAGGAATCTTGACACTGTACCACCTGATACGATCCTAGTTACCATGGATGTTAAAGATTTATACACGTCCATCCCCCATATTGAGGGTATCAACTCTGTACACCATCTTCTGTCATCATCCAACATGGAGCCTGATCAAATTGACCTATGTATAGACCTTCTTACATTAGTTCTATTTAATAATTTTTTTCTTTTCCAGGACAGCTTCTTTTTACAGACCAGCGGGACTGCTATGGGCTCCAATGTAGCGCCCCCCTATGCTAATGCATATATGGCACATTTTGAGGAATCGGTGATCTATAAACACCCCCTCTTTGTCACCAACGTCTTTCAGGGGACACGCTATATAGACGATGTGCTCTGTCTTTGGGGGGGCACGTTGGAGTCCCTAAATCAATTCCTCACAATCCTCAATGGTTCCTGGCCCGGCATAAAATTCACCATAAACCATGATGGGCACTCAGTCAGCTTTCTTGATACAATTGTCATCAAAGACCCTAATGGTCACCTCACTACAGATCTTCACTTAAAGTCTACGGATAGAAATAGCATTTTACATGAACAAAGCTTCCATCCACCCTCAGTGAAACGGTCTATACCGAGATCACAATTCCAGCGTGTTAATCGCATCGTTTCTAATGAAGTAACACGTCTAAATGACATGACATCTAAATTTCGGAACAGAGGATACCCCACATCAGTACTAAAGGGACAACTAAACCCTCCATCCCACACTCGTAGTGCAGACCATAACAAGAGGATACGCTTCGTACATATATATCACCCTTTTACATTCATCCTCCATAAAAGTATCAGGAAACATTGGCCACTGTTGTCAATGGCCTATCCCAATATTCCGAAATTTAAAGTTCCCTTTCTGCCATGCTTTAAACGACCCCCTAATCTCAGAGATTGCCTAGTCAAGGCAGACATAGGCCCTGCACAAATCAAGAAACCACTATTCCTGTCCTCAAATAAAATGGGAACATTCTCCTGCCTGCACTGTGCCCAGTGTGGTAACATGCAGAAGGGCAGTGTTTTCTATCATCCACAATCAGGCAAAATTTATCATATCAGACAATACTACACGTGTGAGGCATCCTTCGTGATATAGCTAATAAAGTGTCCTTGTGGCCTACTGTACGTCAGAGAGACTACCCAACCGGTACGAGACAGAATCTCAAAGCATAAATCAACAATTCGTTGTAAAAACTTACTCCTTCCCATTCCACATCACTTCCACTCCCAGGGACATTCCATCTCCCAATTGAAGTATCAGGTTATTGATTCTGTCCCCCCATCACTACGGGGAGGTGATAGAATATCTCTCCTAAAAAAACGCGAAGCATTTTGGATACACACGCTGGAGACATTAACCCCCAAAGGGTTAAATAGAGATTACGATTTGTTAGCATTTATATAGGTCATGCCTGTTACAATATGTTGATGCCATTACTAACTGTATCCTCTCCATCTCCTTAGAGTCGCCTTTATTGATCTGCTGACACTTCGCATCATGAGCACTTCACTGCCTGTCGCACTGTGTGTAAGACCGTGCCTCTCAGAAATGTCACACCGTACTTGTATATTTTCTCTATTTATTACTCTTACCCATATAGTGTATAACTGTTACAACTCTCTTGCTCTCATATACCACACGACTCCTCAATAATATTCTCTTTTTGCGCTATAACAGTACTCATGAGTCACGTGACATCCATATGTTAGTCATACCATGTTCCGATCTTACTATGCCGGTGGCACATACATAGTGTGCTATTGAAACGTATCTGCACACCAGTTACGGCATAGCCACACGCCGCATTCAGCAGCGCACACCGCCGACATCACACACTTAGACTGGGACTCCTCCTATGTCAGTGGAACGCATACAGCATTTGCTGGCTCCATTTTGGTGAGGTCACATCCACTCCCAGCATACAGCAGCGCTTACTGACTCCTTAGCATTTCCGGTCTTCGGCGTCTCCACGCCCCCTTCCTGCACTTAACATGCGGCACACAGACGGCACGCTTCAGACAAGCGGTGGACTCCGCGTCTGCAGCGCCACACCAGGGTAAGCCATCGCAGCTATTTCCTCGTACCACTCTGATTATCTCTAATCGGGCTAATAATTTGACCATAATCTTACTCCATCACAGGCTGCGCCCATACCCGAGTACTCTAAGCAGTGCCTTCCCTTAAAGGGGTATGCAGATATTCCTTTTCTCACACCGGTATTTTTACATCAATATCACGTCCTCTTCCCTCTATCCTTTAACACATTCACCCTCGTTCATTTTTTCAGCAATTAACATCACAGTCTGTTAAACAGAGATAATACTTACGTCACCAGCAATCACTTTACGGTATGTACTTCCGTCCATTTCCACTGACTTTTCATGTGACTGTGCCATGATGTGCGTATATTCGTTTCTCTGAATTATATTGCTCCCCTGTAACACCATTAATTTTTTGTATATACTTTATTTATATTTTTTTTACCAATTTATGTATCATTTTTGTTATATTTATTTGTAATCTATAGCAACTGATGAAGGTCATATGTTTATGACCGAAACGTTTTAACATCACAGTCTGTTAAATAGAGATAATACTTACGTCACCAGCAATCACTTTACGCAACTGATGAAGGTCATATGTTTATGACCGAAACGTTTTGCATTGCTGTTACTGCACTTCCGCTTGGATTTATTAAAAAAACACCTATACAAAGTTGAGTGCCAGGTTTTTCTTATATGTATCACTACGGTTTTGGAACCTACCTGGGCACCATCATATAGAGCTGTGCACACGTTTTTTGTTTACACTTTAAAGGGAACCTGTCATGTAATTAAAGGGACTCTGTCAGCACAAGATGACTGTTCAAACTAAGTACCGCCGCTCGGTGCTTCACTGCTGGGCTAATCATTTATATACAGTACATCTTCCCACCTGCTTGTTTTCCCTCAATCTACACCTCCCGTCTTCTTTAACAGCTCTGGCATCATAGGGCCAGAAAAGGACAGAGATAAATGGAAACCAAGCAGATAGGAAGGTGTATATAAAGGATTGGCCACAGCATGATGCATCAAATGCCTATGCTTGGTTTGAACAGTCATTCTGTGCTGACATAGTCCCCTGAACACTAATAAGCCACATTCACATTTTCAGTCTGTATTTTATATTAGTATTTGTAAGTAGTGTTGAGCATTCCGATACCGCAAGTATCGGGTATCGGCCGATACTTGCGGTATCGGAATTCCGATACCGAGTTCCGATACTTTTGTGGTATCGGGAATCGGTATCGGGATTGATATCAATGTGTAAAATAAAAAATTAAAATAAAAAATAGGGATATACTCACCTCTCCGGCGGCCCCTGGACTTTACCGCCGTAACCGGGAGCCGTTGTTCCTAAGAATGCGCGCTTGAAATACCTTAGATGACGTCGCGGCTTGTGATTGGTCGCGTAGCGATCACGCGACCGCTCACGCGACCAATCAGAACCCGCGACGTCATCTAAGGTCTTTCAAGCGCGCATTCTTAGGAACAACGGCTCCCGGTTACGGCGGTAAAGTCCAGGGGCCGCCGGAGAGGTGAGTATATCCCTATTTTTTATTTTAATTCTTTATTTTACACATTGATATGGATCCCAGGGCCTGAAGGAGAGTTTCCTCTCCTTCAGACCCTGGGAACCATCAGGATACCTTCCGATACTTGGTGTCCCATTGACTTGTATGGGTATCGGTATCGGCGATATCCGATACTTTTCGGGTATCGGCCGATACTATCCGATACCGATACTTTCAAGTATCGGATGGTATCGCTCAACACTATTTGTAAGCCAAAACAAGGAGTGAGTGATAAATACAGAAGTAGTGACGTGTTTCTATTATACTTTTCCCCTGATTGTTCCACTCCTGGTTTTGCTTACAAATATTGATGTAAAATACTGACCAAATACTGAACATGTGAACATTGCCTTAACCTGCAGATATGAGGTTATTTTGCAGGTTATTAGCGTTCTGAAGATGTCTCACGCCTGACTGAGAGTCCCGCTGCTGTGAGAAAACGAGTTTTATTCCTCCAATCAGCCTCAGGCTTTCAGTCATAGGGGTGCACCAGCTTCTTCTTCAGTCACCGCTCAGTACATAGTGAGTGGCAGCTGTGACCACACCTCTGGTACTAACAGCTGGCTATATATATATATATATATATATATATATATATATATATATATATATATATATATATATATATATATATATATATATATATTATATTTGGTATCGCTGCATTCAGAATCACCGGATCTACCAATATATAAAAATAATTAATCCAATCAGTAAACCGTGTAATGAGAAAAAAATCAAAACGCCAGAATTAAGTATTTTTTGGTTGCTGCAACATTGCAGTAATATGCAATAACAGGCGATAAAAAGATTGTATCTACACCAAAGTAGTATCAATAAAAACCTGAGATCGGCATGCAAAAAATAAACCCTCACCCAGTGCCAGATCCAAAAAAATGGAGGCGTTAAGAGTCTCGGAAAATGGGAACACTTTTTTTATAAACTTTGAATTTATTTTTTAACCACTTAAATAAAAAAGAACCTAGACATGTTTGGTATCTACAAACTCGTAATGACCTGGAGAATCATAATGGCCGGTCAGTTTTTATCATTTAGGCCGGAGACACACTGGTGCGAGATACGGCCGAGTCTCGCTGGTTAAAAGCAAGCTGTGGCACCTGCACTCCGGAGCGGAGCGTGCAGCTGCATAGCAATACATGGAGCCGCATGCTCCGCTCCGGAGTGCCGGTGCCACAGCTTGCTTTTAACCAGCGAGACTCGGCCGTATCTCGCACCAGTGTGTCTCCGGCCTTAGTGAACATGCTAAAAATTAAAACAAAAAAACAATTGTGGGATTGCACTTTTTTTTGCAATATCACCACACTTTAAATTTTTTGTCCCCATTTTCTAGTACAAGATATGGTAAAATCAATGGTGCTGTTCAAAAGTACAACTCGCCCCACTAAAAAGAAACCCTCACATGACAACATTGACAGAAAATTAACACAGTTATGGCTCTGGGAAGAAGGATAGCAGAAAAATGGAAGCGCAATAACTGAAAAAAACCTGGTCCTTAAGGGGTTACGGAAACAGCTGCAAAGAGAGAAGGGGACAAGTATGCTGAAGTGAATGCTGATTGGTAGAGGATCATTTAGACATGGCTTCCTTCTGCTGCACTAATCGCTGTGCTGCTGAGAGGAGCTCTCCTGCATGCTGCATGTCCTGCTGACATGTATGTGGCTGTTCTATGAAGGACTTACTGCACATGTTGTCATGTTAATTGCAGGAAAATTATGGTAGCTAATTTTCAGGTATTGCTCCTGGCATGATACCATTCAGTAGAATGTCTGCAGCATTGTCTGAGCACTAGCTGCAGCATTGCCATTAAACTGTCTTTTATCCATAAAAAAACCTTTAAACACCAGATGCATTCATATATGGCTCCGAAACAGTATTTTTTGCAATGCAAAAAATGCAGTTTGACTGCAGTGTGTGAATGCACCTGATGTATAAAGTTCTCTAATTCATGCTGCTCCTACATACTGTATTTACAGTGGCCGGCTCCACGACATTAAGGCTGTGTGCCCATGTTGCGTTTTTTTATGCATTTCTGCCGCATTTTTTGCCGCAGCGGAAACGCATAAAAACACTTAAAAACCGCTTTCCCATGCAAACCTTTGGATTCCGCAGTTGCTGTGCCCATGCTGCGGATTTTCCCACTGCGGAATTGCATAGCAGTAAAATCCGCAGCATGTTCATTATTTCTGCGGAATCGTGGCGATTTCGCAGCCATAGGATTGCATTGAAGCGCTCACTTTACACATGTGGCTATACCCATCATGCGTAAAGTGAGCGCTTCATGTGCAGATGGTACCCGGGTCTGGAGGAGAGGAGTCTCTCCTCCAGGCCCTGGGTACCATATTCCTGTAAAAAAAAGAATTAATATAAAAAATTGGGATATACTTACCATCTGACGGCCCCGGAGTTCTTCCGCCTCTCAGCTGTGCACACGCGGCTTCCTTTCCCAGGGATGCATTGCGCGAATCATCTGGGATGACGTCGCGGTCACGCAACTGTGACATCACAAAGGTCCTTTGAGCAAAGCATCCCTTGGAACGGAACGTACCAAGAGCGCCGCTGAGGAGATCAGGGGCCTTCGGAAGGTGAGAATGACCACATTTTTTATTTTTTATTATTATTAACCCCTTAACCCCCTAGGGTGGTTTGCATGTTAATGACCGGGCCAATTTTTACAATTCTGACCACTGTCCCTTTATGAGGTTATAACTCTGGAACGCTTGCATGGATACTGATGATTCTGACAGTGTTTTCTCATGACATATCATACTTCAGGTTAGTGGTAAAATTTTCTCTACATTACCTGCGTTTATTTGTGAAAAAAATGGAAATTTGGTGAAAATTTTGAAAATTTAGTAGTGTTGAGCGATACCTTCCGATATTCAAAAGTATCAGTATCGGATTGGATCGGCTGATACCGGCAAAATATCGGATCTCGCCGATACCGGATACCAATACAAGTCAATGGGACACAAATATCGGAAGGTATCCTGGATGGTTCCCAGGGTCTGAAGGAGAGGAAACTCTCCTTCAGCCCCTGGGATCCATATTCATGTAAAAAATAAAGAATAAAAATAAAAAATATGGATATACTCACCCCTGCGGCGGACCCTGGACCTTAGTGATGTAACCGGCAGCCTCCGTTCCTAAGAATGCAGAGTGAAGGACCTTCGATGACGTCGCGGCTTGTGATTGGTTGCGTGACCGCTCATGTGTCCGCTCACGCGACCAATCACAAGCCGCGACGTCATCGCAGGTCCTACACTCACTGCATTCTTAGGAACGGAGGCTGCCGGTTACACCGCTAAGGTCCAGGGTCCGCCGGAGGGGTGAGTATATCCATATTTTTTATTTTTATTCTTTATTTTTTACATGAATATGGATCCTAGGGCCTGAAGGAGAGTCTCCTCTCCTCCAGACCCTGGGAACCATACACTGGGAACTTCCGATTCCGATTTCCGATATCACAAAAATATCGGAACTCGGTATCGGAATTCCGATACAGCAAATATCGGCCGATACCCAATACTTGCGGTATCGGAATGCTCAACACTAAAATTTAGCAGTTTTCCAACTTTGAATTTTCATGCCCTTAAATCACAGAGATATGTCTCACAAAATACTTAATAAGTAACATTTTCCACATGTCTACTTTACATTACCAAAATTTTGCATCCAAAATTTTTTTTTTGTTGGGTGTTATAAGGGTTAAATTTGACCAGCAATATCTCATTTTTACAACACCATTTTTTTTAGGGACCACATCACGTTTGAAGTCACTTTAAGGGGTCTATATGATAGAAAATACCCAAGTTTGACACCATTCTAAAAACTGCACCCCTCAAGGTGCTCAAAACCACATTCAAGAAGTTTATTAACCCTTCAGGTGTTTCGCAGGAATCTTTGGAATGTTTAAAAACAATGTTTAGAAACATTTTTTCACAAAAAAATTAACTTCAGATCAAATTTATTTTATTTCCCCAAGGGTAACAGAAGAAATTGGACCCCAAAATTTGTTGTGCAATTTGTCTTGAGTACACTGATACCCCATATGTGGGGGTAAACCACTGTTTGGGCGCATGGCAGAGCTCAGAAGGGAAGGAGCGCCGTTTGACTTTTCAATGCAAAATTGACTGGAATTGAGATAGAACGCCATGTCGTGTTTGGAGAGCCCCTGATGTGCCTAAACAGTGGAAAACCTCCACAAGGGACACCATTTTGGAAAGTAGACCCCCTAAGGAACTTATCTAGATGTGTGGTGAGCACTTTGACCCACCAAGTGCTTCACAGAAGTTGTAGAGCTGTAAAAATAAAAAATCATATTTTTTCCCAAAAATGATCTTTTCGCACCCCAATTTTTTATTTTCCCAAGGGCAACAGAAGAAATTGGACCACAAATGATACTGTCCAATTTGTCCTGAGTACAATTATACCCCATATGTGGGGGATAAACCACTGTTTGGGCGCATGGCAGAACTTGGAAGGGAAGCCTCTGATGTGTCTAAACAGTGGAATCCCCCCACGTGACAACATTGTGGAAAATAGACCCCCTAAGGAACTTATGAAGATGTGTTGTGAGAACTTTGAACCCCCAAGTGTTTCACTACAGTTTATAATGCAGAATCGTGAAAATAAAAAATCTTTTTTTCCCACAAAAATGATAATTTAGCCCCCAGTTTTGTATTTTCCCAAGGGTAACAGGAGAAATTGGACTGCAAATGTTGTTGTTCAATTTGTCCTGAGTACGCTGATACCCAATATGTGAGAGAGAACCAACGTTTGAGCGCATGGCAGAGCTCGGAAGAGAAGGAACACCGTTTGGAATGCAGACTTAGATGGAATGGTCTGCGGGCATCACGTTGTGTTTGCAAAGCCCCTGATGTACCTAAACAGTAGAAACTCCCTAGAAGTGACCCCATATTGGAAACTAGACCCCCGAAGGAACTTATCTAGATGTGTTGTGAGAACTTTGAACCCCCAAGTGTTTCACTACAGTTTATAATGCAGAGCCGTTAAAAAAAATCTTTTTTTTTCACAAAAATTTTTTTAGCCCCCAGTTTTGCATTTTCCCAAGGGTAACAGGAGAAATTGGACCCCAAAGTTGTTGTCCAATTTGTCCTGAGTACGCTGATACCCCATATGTTGGAGTAAACCACTGTTTGAGCGCACGGGAGAGCTCGGAAGGGAAGGAGCACTGTTGTGAATTCTGCTCTTGGGTTCCCTCCGGTGGTTGTTGGTGGTAGCGCAGTTGTCTCTGGGTTGTAATCCAGGGCAGGTGTTTCTGCTTATTGCAGCTCTACTAGGTATTTAGGTGTGCAGGATCCATTAGTCCTTGCCAGTAGGGTTGAGCGAAACGGATCGTTCATTTTCATAAGTCGCCGACTTTTGGCAAAGTCGGCGTTTCATGAAACCGAGCCGATCCTTGTGTGGGGTCTGCCATGCGGTACGCGACTTTCGCGCCAAAGTCGCGTTTCGATGACGCTAAAGGCGCCATTTCTCAGCCAATGAAGGTGGACGCAGAGTGTGGGCAGCGTGATGACATAGATCTCAGTCCCCACCATCTTAGAGAAGGGCATTGCAGTGATTGGCTTGCTTTCTGCGGCGTCACAGGGGCTATAAAGGGGCGTTCCCGCCGACCGCCATCTTACTGCTGCTGATCTTAGCGTAGGGAGAGGTTGCTGCCGCTTCTTCAGAAGCAGGGATAGTGATAGGCAGGGTACATAAAGCTACAAACCGCTTGTGCTGTAGCGATTTCCACTGTCCAACACCACCTTTTGTTTGCAGGGACAGTGGAAGCTACATTTTTTTTTCCTCAGCGCTGTCGCTCATTGGGCTGCCCTAGAAGGCTCCCTGATAGCTGCGTTGCTGTGTGTGTACGCCGCTGTGCAAACCAACTGCTTTTTTCAAAGCACAAATCCTGTTTTTCCTTCCTTTCTGCACAGCTATCTTGTGTGTTTGTCCACACTTTTGTGTGCAGCAGTCCTTTTTATAGCTGCCTGCCATACTTTTCTGAGATTACTGCAGGGAGATAAATATTGGCAAGTCTGCCTCTGTGCCATTGCTGTGGGTGGCATCTCTCTCTCATTGTGTGCCACCGAAAAACACTGTGTGATACTTGGCCATTTTTTTTTTTTCTAAATTCTCCCTTTTCAAAAAAAAAAAAATTAGTGGGAGATAAATATTGGCAAGTCTGCCTCCGTGCCATTGCTGTGGGTGGCATCTCTCTCTCATTGTGTGGCACCGAAAACCACTGTGTGATACTTGGCCATTTTTTTTTTGTTTCTGCTAAATTCTCCCTTTCCAAAAAAAAAAATTTGTGGGAGATAAATATTGGCAAGTCTGCCTCCGTGCGATTGCTGTGGGTGGCATCTCTCTCTCATTGTGTGCCACCGAAAAGCACTGTGTAATACTGGGCCTTTTTGTTTTTTGGGGTAAATTCTCCCTTTTAAAAAAAAAAATAATAAGTGGGAGATAAATATTGGCAACTCTGCCTCTGTGCCAGTCCTGTGTGTGGCATCTGTCTCTCATTGTGTGCCACCGAAAAACACTGTGTGATACTTGGCCATTTTTTTTTTTTCTAAATTCTCCCTTTTCAAAAAAAAAAATTAGTGGGAGATAAATATTGGCAAGTCTGCCTCCGTGCCATTGCTGTGGGTGGCATCTCTCTCTCATTGTGTGCCACCGAAAAGCACTGTGTAATACTGGGCCTTTTTGTTTTTTGGGGTAAATTCTCCCTTTTAAAAAAAAAAAATAATAAGTGGGAGATAAATATTGGCAACTCTGCCTCTGTGCCAGTCCTGTGTGTGGCATCTGTCTCTCATTGTGTGCCACCGAAAAACACTGTGTGATACTTGGCCATTTTTTTTTTTTCTAAATTCTCCCTTTTCAAAAAAAAAAATTAGTGGGAGATAAATATTGGCAAGTCTGCCTCCGTGCCAGTCCTGTGTGTGGCATCTGTCTCTCATTGTGTGCCACCGAAAAACACTGTGTGATACTTGGCCATTTTTTTTGGGGGGGATACATTCTCCCTTTAAAAAAAAAATAATAATTTATGGGAGATAAATATTGGCAACTCTGCCTCTGTGCCAGTCCTGTGTGTGGCATCTGTCTCTCATTGTGTGCCACCGAAAAGCACTGTGTAATACTGGGCCTTTTTGGTTTTTTTGGGTAAATTCTCCCTTTTAAAAAAAAAATAATAAGTGGGAGATAAATATTGGCAACTCTGCCTCTGTGCCAGTCCTGTGTGTGGCATCTGTCTCTCATTGTGTGCCACCGAAAAGCACTGTGTGATACTGGGCCATTTTTTTTGTTTTTTTTGGGTACATTCTCCCTTTTCAAAAAAAAATAATTATTGGGAGATAAATATTGGCAAGTCTGCCTCCGTGCCAGTCCTGTGTGTGGCATCTGTCTCATTGTGTGCCACCGAAAAACACTGTGTGATACTTGGCCATTTTTTTTGTTTTTGGGTACATTCTCCCTTTTCAAAAAAAAATTAATTAGTGGGAGATAAATATTGGCAAGTCTGCTTGAGTGCTGCTCCTGTGTGTGCCATCTGTCTCAAATTATTGGGGCACAGAAAACCTAGTGTGTAACATTGGGCCTGATTTTCCTTTCAGTGTCAGGCACCTATAAAGGTATATATAAATCCTACAGAAGTTTGAGTTCACCTTATAAGTTGTTTTACAGTAACAAATAGCGTTACTTTGGTTACATTTTGCAAACAATGAGGAAGTCTAGTGGAAGAGGTCGTGGCCGTGGGCGGTCATTGTCAGCTGGTAATGATGGTAGTGGTGGTGGAGCATCAGGTGGTCGTGGTAAAAGCAGTACAGCACCTAAGTCTCGAGTTGTTGAGCCAAAAACGTCATCTGCCTACACAAGGCCTCGAACGCTCTCTTTTCTGGGAGTAGGAAAACCACTTTTGAAGCCGGAGCAGGAGGAACAAGTATTGGCTTTCATTGCTCACTCTGCCTCTAGCTCTTTCGCCTCCTCCCCGGAAAGTGCCAAATGTCAGAGCAGTGCATCATCAGTGGATGCTCCCGGTCAGAAACAAGTCGCTTCCTTGTGTCCTTCACCCAGAACAACAGTGAAGGATACGTCAGTCGACACAACAGGTTACTCCATGGAGCTCTTTACACATACCGTTCCTGGGTTAGACAGTGAAACAGTTAACAGGCCATGCCCATTAGAAGTTGAATCGGACATGGAGTGCACAGATGCACAGCCACAGCCAGATTACTATGCTGTTCCTTTGACTCAGACCAGAACATTGCCCTCGCAGTGTACTGAGGCAGAATCAAACCCAGCGGAGACTATGGTGCCCCGTCACGAACGCTATACCACCGGCTTACACGGTGACATAGACGAAGTTGCACACGACATAGAAGAGGAGGTCATAGATGACCCAGTTGTTGACCCCGATTGGCAGCCATTGGGGGAACAGGGTGTAGGCGGCAGTAGTTCAGAAGCGGAGGAGGAGGAGCCGCAGCAGGCATCAACATCACAACAGGTTCCATCTACCGGGCCCGTATCTGGCCAGAAACGCGTGGCAAAACCAAAACCTGTTGGAGGACAGCGTGGCCATCCGGTTAAAGAAGCTCAGTCTGCAATGCCTGAAAAGTTATCCGATAGTAGAAAGAGTTCAGTCTGGCATTTTTTTAAACAACATCCAAATGATCAGCGCAAAGTCATCTGTCAAAAATGTTCAACTACCTTAAGCAGAGGTCAGAATCTTAAAAGTCTAAATACAAGTTGCATGCATAGACATTTATCCACCATGCATTTGCAAGACTGGAATAACTACCAAATGTCCCTAAAGGTTGCAGCACCCTCGGCCAATGAAGCTAGTCAGCAACGCTACATCCCTTCCCTCACTGTAAACCCACCATTTCCCGCACCACCGGCAGTATCTGTGCAGCTTTCGTCAGCAGGCCAAAGCAGTCAGGGAATCACCAGGTTTGCAGTAGGAAACACTGCATGTAGGGCACCGGCAAGAATACCATCTCCAACCCTCTCTCACTCACCCATGTCCACCGGCACCACCGCTAGATCCACGATCTCCAGCTCTCCAGTCCAGCTCACCCTACATGAGACTCTTGTTAGGAAAAGGAAGTACTCATCCTCGCATCCGCGTACACAGGGTTTGAACGCCCACATTGCTAGACTAATCTCATTAGAGATGATGCCCTACCGGTTAGTTGAAAGTGAAGCTTTCAAAGCGCTGATGGACTACGCTGTACCACGCTACGAGCTACCCAGTCGGCACTTCTTTTCTAGAAAAGCCATCCCAGCCCTCCAACAGCATGTTAAAGACCGCATCGTCCATGCACTCAGGCAGTCTGTGACTACAAAGGTGCACCTGACAACAGATGCATGGACCAGTAGGCATGGCCAGGGACGTTACGTGTCCATCACGGCACACTGGGTGAATGTGGTGGATGCAGGGTCCACAGGGGACAGCAATATTGGGACAGTTTTGCCTAGTCCACGGTCAAGGAAAGAGTTGGCTGCAGGCGTTCGCCCCCCCTCCTCCTCTTCCTCCTCCTCATGCAGAAGCGAGAGCTCGTCCTCACACCGCAGTCGCACATCCACTCCATCCGCAGCTGCCACTGTTGCACACCAGGTGTGCCATTATGGGACAGCTAGTGGCAAGCGTCAGCAGGCTGTATTGGCAATGAAGTGTTTGGGCGACAACAGACACACCGCGGAAGTTCTGTCCGAGTTCTTGCAGAATGAAACTCAGTCATGGCTGGGCACTGTACATCTTGAGGCAGGCAAGGTTGTGAGTGATAACGGAAGGAATTTCATGGCTGCCATAGCCCTTTCCCAACTGAAACACATTCCTTGCCTGGCTCACACCTTAAACCTGGTGGTGCAGTGCTTCCTGAAAAGTTACCCGGGGTTACCCGACCTGCTCCTCAAAGTGCGCAGACTTTGCTCGCATATCCGCCGTTCGCCCGTACACTCCAGCCGTATGCAGAACTATCAGCGGTCTTTGAACCTTCCCCAGCATCGCCTAATCATCGATATTTCAACAAGGTGGAACTCCACACTGCACATGCTTCAGAGACTGTGCGAACAGAGGCGTGCTGTTATGTTTTTGTGGGAGGATACACATACACGGGCAGGCAGTTGGATGGCAGACATGGAGTTGTCAGGTGTGCAGTGGTCGAAGCTACAAGACCTGTGTCAAGTCCTTCAGTGTTTTGAGGAATGCATACGGCTGGTTAGTGCAGACAACGCCATAATAAGCATGAGCATCCCCCTAATGCGTCTGCTGATGCAAAGTTTGACACACATAAAGGAGCAGGCGTCTGCAGCCGAGGAAGAGGAAAGCCTTGATGACAGTCAGCCATTGTCTGGTCAGGGCCGTGTAGAGGACGCAGTAGTGGGCGAAGAGGAGGAGGAGGACGAGGAGGATGATGGGGATGAGTACTTTTTGAATGAGGAAGCTTCTTCTGGGCCAACAGAAATTAGTGGCGTTGCAAGGCCGGGTTCTGTTTTTTTAAGGGAGACAAGTGACGTAGATTTGCCTGTAACAGCCCCTCCAACCAGCACAACCGCAGATTTGACAACTGGAACTTTGGCCCACATGGCGGATTATGCCTTAAGTATCCTCAAAAGGGACACACGCATTATTAAAATGATGAGCGATGACGATTACTGGTTGGCCTGCATCCTTGACCCTCGCTATAAAGGCAAATTGCAAAATATTATGCCACATGAGAACCTCGAACAAATATTAGCAACCAAACAAGCTACTCTTGTAGACCGTTTGATTCAGGCATTCCCAGCACACAGCGCCGGTGATAGTTCTCAGTCTCACACAAGCTGCAGGGGGCTACATGGCAGAGGTGTTAGAGGTGCACAGATGAGAAGTGGCGTTGGACAGAGGGGTTTTCTGACCAGGTTGTGGAGTGATTTCGCAATGACCGCAGACAGGACAGGTACTGCAGCATCTATTCAAAGTGACAGGAGACAACATTTGTCCAGTATGGTTACTAACTATTTTTCTTCCCTTATCGATGTTCTCCCTCAACCGTCATTCCCATTTGATTACTGGGCATCAAAATTAGACACCTGGCCTGAATTGGCAGAATATGCGTTGCAGGAGCTTGCTTGCCCAGCAGCTAGTGTACTATCAGAAAGAGTATTCAGTGCTGCTGGTTCAATATTAACCGAAAAAAGGACTCGTCTGGCTACCCAAAATGTGGATGACCTCACCTTCATTAAAATGAACCACTCCTGGATTTCAAATTATTTTGCCCCACCTTTCCCGGCTGACACCTAGCTTTCCTATGAAAAGGTCTTGCTTGTGGACTGGTCTTACTGAGTGTTCCAATCTCTTAATTTGCAGCAGCTGTTTGTCCAGCATACGACATGTTTACACCTCCCCCAATGGGAAAAATCCCCCCACGGGGCCGTTGTCTCGCCACTTGGCGCAAGCACCCGTTACAGTGCTGTTTGTCTGAAGAGGTGGGTGTGCCCGCTTTTGGTCGACGGCACTGCCACTGGGTCCCTCATAGTACAATGTAGTGTCTCTGGCGGTGGTGGTGCGCACCCAACGTCAGACACACCGTTGTAACATGAGGGGCCCTGGGGCGGTACCGCCGGCCACAAGAGAGTTCCCCCCCCCAGCTCAAACTGTGCTCTATCTACTACGTGCAAAATTATCTCGCACAGCTCCACCAATGTTTAGTCTATGCACTGACATCATTCAATGCCTGGCACTGACAAACAATACCAATTTGTTTGCACCTATGATGCTAGTTAAAGTAGTCTGGGGCAGTGTCCTATATTGACACCAGTAAATACTAATTTACTGCCAAATTACTTTGTCATAAACTCTGCAGATGAGCCCACCCCTGTACCTAAGCATGCCACCCTTTTTTTACTTATAGTTGTTTTGCGAGACATTAACATGTATTTTTTTTGGAGTACTAACTGTGTCAGACACTCCTTGCAATCCTCCTCCACTGACCACAATGCTGCCTGCCTGTGTATCCATGTAACCGATGTAAAACTGCCATGAGCCTATTGTTTGTTATTTTAGGCCTTTGATAGCCTGTCTGCGGTCCCTACTTGCATTACTCCTCCACTGACCACAATGCTGCCTGTGCATCCATGTAACCGATTTAAAACTGCCATGAGCCTATTGTTTGTTATTTTAGGCCTTTGTTAGCCTGTCTGCGGTCCCTACTTGCATTACTCCTCCTCCACTGACCACAATGCTGCCTGCCTGTGTATCCATGTAACCGATGTAAAACTGCCATGAGCCTATTGTTTGTTATTTTAGGCCTTTGATAGCCTGTCTGCGGTCCCTGCTTCCATTACTCCTCCTCCACTGACCACAATGCTGCCTTTGCATCCATGTAACCGATTTAAAACTGCCATGAGCCTATTGTTTGTTATTTTAGGCCTTTGTTAGCCTGTCTGCGGTCCCTACTTGCATTACTCCTCCACTGACCACAATGCTGCCTGACTGTGTATCCATGTAACCGATGTAAAACTGCCATGAGCCTATTGTTTGTTATTTTAGGCCTTTGTTAGCCTGTCTGCGGTCCCTACTTGCATTACTCCTCCTCCACTGACCACAATGCTGCCTGCCTGTGTATCCATGTAACCGATGTAAAACTGCCATGAGCCTATTGTTTGTTATTTTAGGCCTTTGTTAGCCTGTCTGCGGTCCCTACTTCCATTACTCCTCCACTGACCACAATGCTGCCTGCCTGTGTATCCATGTAACCGATGTAAAACTGCCATGAGCCTATTGTTTGTTATTTTAGGCCTTTGATAGCCTGTCTGCGGTCCCTACTTGCATTACTCCTCCACTGACCACAATGCTGCCTGTGCATCCATGTAACCGATGTAAAACTGCCATGAGCCTATTGTTTGTTATTTTAGGCCTTTGTTAGCCTGTCTGCGGTCCCTACTTCCATTACTCCTCCACTGACCACAATGCTGCCTGCCTGTGTATCCATGTAACCGATGTAAAACGGCCATGAGCCTATTGTTTGTTATTTTAGGCCTTTGTTAGCCTGCCTGCTGTCCCTACTTGCATTACTCCTCCACTGACCACAATGCTGCCTGTGCATCCATGTAACCAATTTAAAACTGCCATGAGCCTATTGTTTGTTATTTTAGGCTTTTGTTAGCCTGTCTGCGGTCCCTACTTGCATTACTCCTCCTCCACTGACCACAATGCTGCCTGCCTGTGTATCCATGTAACCGATGTAAAACTGCCATGAGCCTATTGTTTGTTATTTTAGGCCTTTGATAGCCTGTCTGCGGTCCCTACTTCCATTACTCCTCCTCCACTGACCACAATACTGCCTGTGCATCCATGTAACCGATTTAAAACTGCCATGAGCCTATTGTTTGTTATTTTAGGCCTTTGTTAGCCTGTCTGCGGTCCCTACTTGCATTACTCCTCCACTGACCACAATGCTGCCTGCCTGTATATCCATGTAACCGATGTAAAACTGCCATGAGCCTATTGTTTGTTATTTTAGGCCTTTGTTAGCCTGTCTGCGGTCCCTACATGCATTACTCCTCCTCCACTGACCACAATGCTGCCTGCCTGTGTATCCATGTAACCGATGTAAAACTGCCATGAGCCTATTGTTTGTTATTTTAGGCCTTTGTTAGCCTGTCTGCGGTCCCTACTTCCATTACTCCTCCACTGACCACAATGCTGCCTGCCTGTGTATCCATGTAACCGATGTAAAACTGCCATGAGCCTATTGTTTGTTATTTTAGGCCTTTGTTAGCCTGTCTGCGGTCCCTACTTGCATTACTCCTCCACTGACCACAATGCTGCCTGTGCATCCATGTAACCGATTTAAAACTGCCATGAGCCTATTGTTTGTTATTTTAGGCCTTTGATAGCCTGTCTGCGGTCCCTACTTGCATTACTCCTCCACTGACCACAATGCTGCCTGTGCATCCATGTAACCGATTTAAAACTGCCATGAGCCTATTGTTTGTTATTTTAGGCCTTTGATAGCCTGTCTGCGGTCCCTACTTGCATTACTCCTCCACTGACCACAATGCTGCCTGACTGTGTATCCTTGTAACCTATTTAAAACTGCCATGAGCCTATTGTTTGTTATTTTAAGCCTTTGTTAGCCTGTCTGCGGTCCCTACTTCCATTACTCCTCCACTGACCACAATGCTGCCTGCCTGTGTATCCATGTAACCGATGTAAAACTGCCATGAGCCTATTGTTTGTTATTTTAGGCCTTTGATAGCCTGTCTGCGGTCCCTACTTGCATTACTCCTCCACTGACCACAATGCTGCCTGTGCATCCATGTAACCGATTTAAAACTGCCATGAGCATATTGTTTGTTATTTTAGGCCTTTGTTAGCCTGTCTGCGGTCCCTACTTGCATTACTCCTACTCCACTGACCACAATGCTGTCTGCCTGTGTATCCATGTAACCGATGTAAAACTGCCATGAGCCTATTGTTTGTTATTTTAGGCCTTTGTTAGCCTGTCTGCGGTCCCTACTTCCATTACTCCTCCACTGACCACAATGCTGCCTGCCTGTGTATCCATGTAACCTATGTAAAACTGCCATGAGCCTATTGTTTGTTATTTTAGGCCTTTGATAGCCAGTCTGCGGTCCCTACTTCCATTACTCCTCCTCCACTGACCACAATGCTGCCTGTGCATCCATGTAACCGATTTAAAACTGAAATGAGCCTATTGTTTGTTATTTTAGGCCTTTGTTAGCCTGTCTGCGGTCCCTACTTCCATTACTCCTCCACTAGCCACAATGCTGCCTGCCTGTGTATCCATGTAACCGATGTAAAACTGCCATGAGCCTATTGTTTGTTATTTTAGGCCTTTGTTAGCCTGTCTGCGGTCCCTACTTGCATTACTCCTCCTCCACTGACCACAATGCTGCCTGCCTGTGTATCCATGTAACCAATGTAAAACTGCCATGAGCCTATTGTTTGTTATTTTAGGCCTTTGTTAGCCTGTCTGCGGTCCCTACTTCCATTACTCCTCCACTGACCACAATGCTGCCTGCCTGTGTATCCATGTAACCGATGTAAAACTGCCATGAGCCTATTGTTTGTTATTTTAGGCCTTTGATAGCCAGTCTGCGGTCCCTACTTCCATTACTCCTCCTCCACTGACCACAATGCTGCCTGTGCATCCATGTAACCGATTTAAAACTGCAATGAGCCTATTGTTTGTTATTTTAGGCCTTTGTTAGCCTGTCTGCGTTCCCTACTTGCATTACTCCTCTTCCACTGACCACAATGCTGCCTGCCTGTGTATCCATGTAACCGATGTAAAACTGCCATGAGCCTATTGTTTGTTATTTTAGGCCTTTGTTAGCCTGTCTGCGGTCCCTACTTCCATTACTCCTCCACTGACCACAATGCTGCCTGCCTGTGTATCCATGTAACCGATGTAAAACTGCCATGAGCCTATTGTTTGTTATTTTAAGCCTTTGTTAGCCTGTCTGTGGTCCCTACTTGCATTACTCCTCCACTGACCACAATGCTGCCTGTGCATCCATGTAACCGATTTAAAACTGCCATGAGCCTATTGTTTGTTATTTTAGGCCTTTGATAGCCTGTCTGCGGTCCCTACTTGCATTACTCCTCCACTGACCACAGTGCTGCCTGTGCATCCATGTAACCGATTTAAAACTGCCATGAGCCTATTGTTTGTTATTTTAGGCCTTTGATAGCCTGTCTGCGGTCCCTACTTGCATTACTCCTCCACTGACCACAATGCTGCCTGCCTGTGTATCCATGTAACCGATTTAAAACTGCCATGAGCCTATTGTTTGTTATTTTAGGCCTTTGTTAGCCTGTCTGCGGTCCCTACTTCCATTACTCCTCCACTGACCACAATGCTGCCTGCCTGTGTATCCATTTAACCGATGTAAAACTGCCATGAGCCTATTGTTTGTTATTTTAGGCCTTTAATAGCCTGTCTGCGTTCCCTACTTGCATTACTCCTCCACTGACCACAATGCTGCCTGTGCATCCATGTAACCGATTTAAAACTGCCATGAGCCTATTGTTTGTTATTTTAGGCTTTTGTTAGCCTGTCTGCGGTCCCTACTTGCATTACTCCTCCTCCACTGACCACAGTGCTGCCTGCCTGTGTATCCATGTAACCGATGTAAAACTGCCATGAGCCTATTGTTTGTTATTTTAGGCCTTTGATAGCCTGTCTGCGGTCCCTACTTCCATTACTCCTCCTCCACTGACCACAATGCTGCCTGTGCATCCATGTAACCGATTTAAAACTGCCATGAGCCTATTGTTTGTTATTTTAGGCCTTTGTTAGCCTGTCTGCGGTCCCTACATGCATTACTCCTCCTCCACTGACCACAATGCTGCCTGCCTGTGTATCCATGTAACCGATGTAAAACTGCCATGAGCCTATTGTTTGTTATTTTAGGCCTTTGTTAGCCTGTCTGCGGTCCCTACTTCCATTACTCCTCCACTGACCACAATGCTGCCTGCCTGTGTATCCATGTAACCGATGTAAAACTGCCATGAGCCTATTGTTTGTTATTTTAGGCCTTTGTTAGCCTGTCTGCGGTCCCTACTTGCATTACTCCTCCACTGACCAAAATGCTGCCTGTGCATCCATGTAACCGATTTAAAACTGCAATGAGCCTATTGTTTGTTATTTTAGGCCTTTGATAGCCTGTCTGCGGTCCCTACTTGCATTACTCCTCCACTGACCACAATGCTGCCTATGCATCCATGTAACCGATTTAAAACTGCCATGAGCCTATTGTTTGTTATTTTAGGCCTTTGATAGCCTGTCTGCAGTCCCTACTTGCATTACTCCTCCACTGACCACAATGCTGCCTGCCTGTGTATCCATGTAACCGATTTAAAACTGCCATGAGCCTATTGTTTGTTATTTTAGGCCTTTGTTAGCCTGTCTGCGGTCCCTACTTCCATTACTCCTCCACTGACCACAATGCTGCCTGTGCATCCATGTAACCAATTTAAAACTGCCGTGAGCCTGTTTGTTATTTTAGGCCTTTGTTAGCCTGTCTGCGGTCCCTACTTCCATTACTCCTCCACTGACCACAATACTGCCTGCCTGTGTATCCATGTAACCGATGTAAAACTGCCATGAGCCTATTGTTTGTTATTTTAGGCCTTTGTTAGCCTGTCTGCGGTCCCTACTTCCATTACTCCTCCACTGACCACAATACTGCCTGCCTGTGTATCCATGTAACCGATGTAAAACTGCCATGAGCCTATTGTTTGTTATTTTAGGCCTTTGTTAGCCTGTCTGCGGTCCCTACTTCCATTACTCCTCCACTGACCACACCAATGCTGCCCGTTTACCCCTGGAACCTATTTTACAGTGCATAGAGCCTATTTTTTAATTTTATTTAATATTAACCCCTTCCCGACATTTGACGTACTATCCCGTCGAGGTGGGGTGGGCCCGTATGACCGCCGACGGGATAGTACGTCATATGCGATCGGCCGCGCTCACGGGGGGAGCGCGGCCGATCGCGGCCGGGTGTCGGCTGCATATCGCAGCTGACATCCGGCACTATGTGCCAGGAGCGGTCACGGACCGCCCCCGGCACACTAACCCCCGGCACACCGCGATCAAACATGATCGCGATGTGCCGGCGGTGCAGGGAAGTATCGCGCAGGGAGGGGGCTCCCTGCGGGCTTCCCTGAGACCCCCGGAGCAACGCGATGTGATCGCGTTGCTGCGAGGGTCTTACCTCCCTCCCTGCCTGGTCCAGACCCGGATCCAAGATGGCCGCGGATCCGGGTCCTGCAGGGAGGGAGGTGGCTTCACAGAAGCCTGCTCAGAGCAGGCACTGTGAAGCAGCCTGCACTTCTCTCAGATCGGTGATCTGTCAGAGTGCTATGCAAACTGGCAGATCACCGATCTGTATTGTCCCCCCCTGGGGCAAAGTAAAAAAGTAAAAAAAATTTTTTCCAAATGTGTAAAAAAAAATAAAAAAAAATATTACAAAATAATGAAAAAAAAAAATGTATATTATTCCCATAAATACATTTCTTTATCTAAATATAAAAAAAAACCAATAAAAGTGCACATATTTAGTATCGCCAAGTCCGTAACGACCCAACCTATAAAACTGGCCCACTAGTTCAGTAAACACCGTAAGAAAAAAAAAAAAAAAACGAGGCAAAAAACAACGCTTTATTATCATACCGCCGAACAAAAAGTGGAATAACACGCGATCAAAAAGACAGATATAAATAACCATGGTACCGCTGAAAGCGTCATCTTGTCCCGCAAATAACGAGCCGCCATACAGCATGATCAGCAAAAAAATAAAAAAGTTATAGTCCTGAGAATAAAGCGATGCAAAAATAATTATTTTTTCCATAAAATAGTTTTTATCGTATAAAAGCGCCAAAACATAAAAAAATGAGATAAATGAGGTATCGCTGTAATCGTACTGACCCGAAGAATAAAACTGCTTTATCAATTTTACCAAACGCGGAACGGTATAAACGCCTCCCTCAAAAGAAATTCATGAATAGCTGGTTTTTGGTCATTCTGCCTCACAAAAATCGGAATAAAAAGCGATCAAAAAATGTGACGTGCCCAAAAATGTTACCAATAAAAACGTCAACTCGTCCCGCAAAAAACAAGACCTCACATGACTCTGTGGACCAAAATATGGAAAATGTATAGCTCTCAAAATGTGGTAACGCAAAAAATATTTTTTGCAATAAAAAGCGTCTTTCAGTGTGTGACGGCTGCCAATCATAAAAATCCGCTAAAAAACCCGCTATAAAAGTAAATCAAACACCCCTTCATCACCCCCTTAGTTAGGGAAAAATTAAAAAAAAGTATTTATTTCCATTTTCCCATTAGGGCTAGGGTTGGGACTAGGGTTAAGGCTATAGTTAGGGTTGGGGCTAAAGTTAGGGTTAGGGTTGGGGCTAAAGTTACGGTTAGGGTTTGGATTACATTTACGGTTGGGAATAGGGTTGGGATTAGGGTTAGGGGTGTGTCAGGGTTAGAGGTGTGGTTAGGGTTACTGTTGGGATTAGGGTTAGGGGTGTGTTTGGATTAGGGTTTCAGTTATAATTGGGGGGTTTCCACTGTTTCGGCACATCAGGGGCTCTCCAAACGCGACATGGCGTCCGATCTCAATTCCAGCCAATTCTGCGTTGAAAAAGTAAAACAGTGCTCCTTCCCTTCCGAGCTCTCCCGTGTGCCCAAACAGGGGTTTACCCCAACATATGGGGTATCATCGTACTCAGGACAAATAGGACAACAACCTTTGGGGTCCAATTTCTCCTGTTACCCCTGGGAAAATACAAAACTGGGGGCTAAAAAATAATTTTTGTGGGAAAAACAAAGATTTTTTATTTTCACGGCTCTGCGTTATAAACTGTAGTGAAACACTTGGGGGTTCAAAGTTCTTACAACACATCTAGATAAGTTCCTTGGGGGGTCTAGTTTCCAAAATGGGGTCACTTGTGTGGGGCTTCTACTGTTTAGGTACATTAGGGGCTCTGCAAACGCAATGTGACGCCTGCAGACCATTCCATCTAAGTCTGCATTCCAAATGGCGCTCCTTCCCTTCCGAGCCCTCCCATGCATCCAAACGGTGGTTCCCCCCACATATGGGGTATCAGCGCACTCAGGAAAAATTGGACAACAACTTTTGGGGTCCAATTTCTCCTGTTACCCTCGGGAAAATACAAAACCGGGGGCTGAAAAATATTTTATGTGGGAAAAATTTTTAGTTTTATTTTTACAGCTCTGCATTATAAACTTCTGTGAAGCCCTTGGTGGGTCAAAGTGCTCACCACACATCTAGATAAGTTCCATAGGCGGTCTACTTTCCAACATGGTGTCATTTGTGGGGGGTTTCTACTGTTTAGGTACATTAGGGGCTCTGCAAACGCAATGTGACGCCTGCAGACCATTCCATCTAAGTCTGCATTCCAAATGGCGCTCCTTCACTTCCGAGCCCTTCCATGCGTCCAAACGGTGGTTCCCCCCCACATATGGGGTATCAGCGCACTCAGGACAAATTGGACAACAACTTTTGGGGTCCAATTTCTCCTGTTACCCTCGGGAAAATACAAAACTGGGGGCTAAAAAATAATTTTTGTGGGAAAATTTGTATTTTTTATTTTTATGGCTCTGCATTATAAACTTCTGTGAAGCCCTTGGTGGGTCAAAGTGCTCACCACACATCTAGATAAGTTCCTTAGGGGGTCTACTTTCCAACATGGTGTCACTTGTGGGGGGTTTCTACTGTTTAGGTACATTAGGGGCTCTGCAAACGCAATGTGACGCCTGCAGACCATTCCATCTAAGTCTGCATTCCAAATGGCGCTCCTTCACTTCCGAGCCCTTCCATGCGTCCAAACGGTGGTTCCCCCCCACATATAGGGTATCAGCGCACTCAGGACAAATTGGACAACAACTTTTGGGGTCCATTTTTTCCTGTTACCCTCGGGAAAATACAAAACTGGGGGCTAAAAAATAATTTTTGTGGGAAAATTTTTGTTTTATTTTTACGGCTCTGCATTATTAACTTCTGTGAAGCCCTTGGTGGGTCAAAGCTCTCAAAACACATCTAGATAAGTTCCTTAGGGGGTCTACTTTCCAAAATGGTGTCACTTGTGGGGGGTTTCAATGTTTAGGCACATCAGTGGCTCTCCAAACGCAACATGGCGTCCCATCTCAATTCCTGTCAATTTTGCATTGAAAAGTCAAACGGTGCTACTTCCTTTCCGAGCTCTCCCATGTGCCCAAACAGTGGTTTACCCCCACATATGGGGTATCAGCGTACTCAGGACAAATTGTACAACAACTTTTGGGGTCCAATTTCTTCTCTTACACTTGGGAAAATAAAAAATTGGGGGTGAAAAGATAATTTTTGTGAAAAAATATGATTTTTTATTTTTACGGTTCTGCATTATAAACTTCTGTGAAGCACTTGGTGGGTCAAAGTGCTCACCACACCTCTAGATAAGTTCCTTAGGGGGTCTACTTTCCAAAATGGTGTCACTTGTGGGGGGTTTCAATGTTTAGGCACATCAGTGGCTCTCCAAACGCAACATGGCGTCCCATCTCAATTCCTGTCAATTTTGCATTGAAAAGTCAAACGGTGCTACTTCCTTTCCGAGCTCTCCCATGCGCCCAAACAGTGGTTTACTCCCACATATGGGGTATCAGCGTACTCAGGAAAAATTGTACAACAACTTTTGGGGTCCAATTTCTTCTCTTACCCTTGGTAAAATAAAACAAATTGGAGCTGAAGTAAATTTTTTGTGAAAAAAAGTTAAATGTTCATTTTTATTTAAACATTCCAAAAATTCCTGTGAAGCACCAGAAGGGTTAATAAACTTCTTGAATATGGTTTTGAGCACCTTGAGGGGTGCAGTTTTTAGAATGGTGTCACACTTGGGTATTTTCTATCATATAGACCCCTCAAAATGACTTCAAATGAGATGTGGTCCCTAAAAAAAAAATGGTGTTGTAAAAATGAGAAATTGCTGGTCAACTTTTAACCCTTATAACTCCCTACCAAAAAAAAATTTTGGTTCCAAAATTGTGCTGATGTAAAGTAGACATGTGGGAAATGTTACTTATTAAGTATTTTGTGTGACATATCTCTGTGATTTAAGGGCATAAAAATTCAAAGTTGGAAAATTGCAAAATTTTCAAAATTTTCGCCAAATTTCCATTTTTTTTGCAAATAAACGCAGGTAATATCAAAGAAATTTTACTACTATCATGAAGTACAATATGTCACGAGAAAACAGTGTCAGAATCGCCAAGATCCGTTGAAGCGTTCCAGAGTTATAACCTCCTAAAGGGACAGTGGTCAGAATTGTAAAAATTGGCCCGGTCATTAACGTGCAAACCACCCTTGGGGGTGAAGGGGTTAAGAAAGCCATGATGGACTACGCTGTACCACGCTATGAGCTACCCAGTTGACAATTCTTTTGCGAGAAAAGCCATCCCACCCCTCCACCAGCATGTAAAAGACCGCACTGTCCATGCACTCTGTCAATCTGTGAGTCCAAAGGTACACCTGAAAACAGACACATGGACCTGTAGGCATGGCCACGGAAGGTTACGTGTCCTTTGTGGCGCAATGGGTTAATGTATTGGATGCATGGTCCACACAGGGGACAGCCTGGTAAGTCTGTCTGCAGTCCCTAATTCAAGTTGTCCTCAAATGAATAAATCTGAGCTTCAACCTTCTGGCTCTCATTAAGTGCTTTTTTTTAAAAAAAACTTGGTGTTTAGGGCCTACTAACGGTGTCTGCCCCTGCCTGGTTTTTGTCCTCAACTGAATAAAGCTGAGCTTCCACCTTCTGGCTCTAATTTTTTTTTTTTTAATTGCTGGATGGGGCCTAATACCTCTGTTTGCTGCTCCCTGGTGTTTGTCCTCATCTGAATAAAGCTGAGCTTCAACCTTCTGGCTCTTATTAAGCTTTTTTTTAAACAAAAAATAGGTGTTTAGAGCCTACTAACGGTGTCTGCCCCTCCCTGGTGTTTGCCCTCAACTGAATACAGCTGAGCTTCAACCTTCTGGCTCTAATATATATATATTTATTTATTTATTTATTTTTTTAAGTGCTGGTTGGGGCCTAATAGCTCTGTTTGCTGCTCCCTGGTGTTTGCCCTCAACTGAATACATCTGAGCTTCAACCTTCTGGCTTTCGGCCTATAGAATCAGATATTAAACTGCATTTGGCCTTCAGCTTTGGTTACGGCCTACTAACGGTGTCTGCCCCTCCTTGGTGTTTGTCCTCAACTGAATAAAGCTGAGCTTCTACCTTCTGGCTCTCATTAAGTGCTGTTTTTTAAAAACTTGGTGTTTAGGGCCTACTAACGGTGTCTGCCCCTCCCTGGTGTTTGCCCTCAACTGAATACAGCTGAGCTTCAACCTTCTGGCTTTGGGCCTATAGTATCAGATATTAAACTGCATTTGACCTTCAACTTTGGTTACGGCCTACTAACGGTGTCTGCCCCTCCCTGGTGTTGAGTCTGACCTCAACTGAATACAGCTGAGCTTAAACCTTCTGGCTCTCATTAAGTGCTGTGTTTTTAAAAATTGGTGGTTAGGGTCTACTAACGGTGTCTGCCCCTATAGGTTGTTTGTCCTCAACTGAATAAAGCTGAGCTTCAACCTTCTGGCTTTTGGCCTACAGTAGCAGATATTAAACTGCATTTGGCCTACTAGTGTGGTTGGGCCCTTAAAACAGTGTCTGCTGCTCTTGGGTTTGCTACTCCACTGAACAAAGCAATGCCGCCTGTTTAGTCCTGTTACCAATTTTGAACTGCATTTAGCCTACTATATTCTTTGGCCCTATATCTGTTTCCTCCTCATCCTGCCCATTGCCCAGCCACTGCTAGATGAGTCTGCTGGTACATTGACCTAGACCACTACATTCCCCTTGCACTCTACACAGCCAGAATCTGACCTTGCTGAAAGTAAGGTTCCCCTTCCCGCATGTTATACCACCTTACACAGGGACAAAGAGGAAGGTGCAGATGAAAGTGCAGGTTCCTTCATCAGGTGGGGGGGCATACTCGTTGGCGACGTCACTGGCACAGGGCCCCTCAGAGTACGCAAAAGTGTCGCTGCTGGTGGGAGGCGCCCCCGCCATGCAAACACACAGCTGTACTTTGAGGGGCCCTGTGCCAGTGCTAATGCGAACGAGTGGGCCCCCCCTGCTTGCTCAGGATCACAGCACTTGCAACGTTGAAATACTTACCTCTCCCTGCTCCACCGCGTGACGTAGTGCACGTTTCCTGGGCCCACTAAAACCTTGAACCAGCCCTACCCCCACAACTTTTGCCAAATGACCCCCAAGTTCCAATGCCCAACTATTTTTATAAAGTTAATTAAGATTGACAAGCTTCAGAAACAAGAATGGATGTTTTTGGCATTAAAATGGGCACTGTAGGTGTTTTCCTGGCCTCCACTCACTGCCGACTATGCTTCCCCATTGACTTGCATTGGGTTTCGTGTTTCGGTCGATCCCCGACTTTTAGCGATAATCGGCCGACTGCACTCGACTCGACTCTGGACAAAGTCGGGTTTCACAAAACCCGACTCGACCTTAAAAAAATGAAAGTCACTCAACCCTACTTGCCAGTTGTCCATTGTTCTTGGAGGGTTTACATCTCAGTCTGGTTCCTTCTGCCCTGCTGCCAATTCAGCCAAGATAAGTGTCTGGTTTATTTTTCTGCAGCACACATGCAGTGTGCTTTACAATTCAGAACAATTCATTGTTTTTTCTTGTCCAGCTTAGACTTGTTAGGATTTTTTCAGTCATGCTGGATTCTCTGGAGATGCAGATATACATTCTATGTCTTTAGTTAGATGTGGAATTTTGTATTTTCTGCTGTGGATATTTTTAGGGTTTTAATGCTGACCGCTTAATACTCTGTCCTATCCTTTACTATTTAGCTAGAAGTGCCTCTTTTGCTAAATCCTGTTTTCTGCCTGTGTGTGTTTTTTTACTCTAATATTCACAGTCAATATTTGTGGGGGGCTGCCTATCCTTTGGGGTTTCTGCTCTGAGGCAAGATAGAATTCCCATTTCCATCTATAGGGTTATTTAGTCCTCCGGCTGTGTCGAGGTGTCTAGGACGTGTTAGGTACACCCCATGGCTACTTCTAGTTGCGGTGTCATTTTAGGGTTTGCGGTCAGTACAGGTTCCACCTTCTCCAGAGTAAGTCTCATGCGGCTCCAAGGTCACCGGATCATAACAGAGCACTGTTTTACTTTTTCAACGTAGAATTGGCTGGAATTGTGATCTGACGCCATGTTGCGTTTGGAGAGCCCCTGATGTGCCTAAACAGTGGAAACCCCCCAATTCTAACTCCAACCCTAACCCGAACACACCCCTAACCCTAATCCCAACCATAACCATAACTCTAACCACACACCTAACCCGAACATGCCCCTAACCCTAATCCCAACCATAACCACACCCCTAACTCTAATCCCAACCATAACCCTAACCACACCCCTAACCCTGACACACCCCTAACCCTAATCCCAACCGTAAATGTAATCCGAACCCTAACCCTAACTTTAGCCCCTACCTTAACCCTAACTTTAGCCCCAACCCTAACTTTAGCCCCAGCCCTAACTGTAGCCCCAACCCTAACTTTAGCCCTATCCCTAATGGGAAAATAGAAATAAATACATTTTTTTATTTTATTATTTTCCCCTAACTAAGGCGATGATAAAGGGGGGTTTGATTTACTATTTATAGCAGGTTTTTATAGCGGGTTTTTATATTTCGCAGCTGTCACACACTAAAAGATACTTTTTATTGCAAAAAAATAGTTTTTGCATCACCACATTTTGAGAGCTATAATTTTTACATATTTTGGTCCACAGAGTCATATGAGGTCTTGTTTTTTGTGGGAAGAGTTGATGTCTTTATTGGTACCATTTTCGTGCATGTGACTTTTTTGATCTTTTTTATTCCGATTTTTGTGAGGCAGAATGAACAAAAAACAGCAATTCATGACTTTCTTTTGGGGGGGGGGCATTTATACCGTTCCGTGTTTGGTAAAATTGAAAAATATTTAGAATTGAGAGTCCTCAGTGGTTGATACCTTTTAATGGCTAACTGAAAAGATGGTAACAAATTGCAAGCTTTCGAGACTACACAGGTCTCTTCATCAGGCAAAGACTAAAAGAAATTCTGGCTGGCTAACACGGTACCAAGATATATATCTTTCCTGTGGTAAAATTGATAAAGCAGTTTTATTCTTTGGGTCAGTACGATTACAGCGATATCTCATTTATATATTTTTTTATGTTTTGGCGCTATTATACAATAAAAACTGTTTTATATAAAAAATAATTATTTTTGCATCGCTTTATTCTGAGGGCTATAACTTTTTTATTTTTTTCCTAATGACACTGTGTGGTGACTCGCTTGCAGGACAAGATGATGTTTTCAGCAGTACTATGTTTATTTATATCCGTTTTTTTTTATCACGTGTTATTCCACTTTGTTCGGCGGTATGATGATAAAGTATTGTTTTTTGCCTCGGTTTTTGTTTTTCCGGTGTTCACTGAAGGGGTTAACTAGTGGGACAGTTTTATTTATCGGGTCGATACGGATGCGGCGATACTAAATATGTGTACTTTTATTGTTTTTTTTTAATTTGCATAAAGAAATGTATTTATTGGAACAATATATATATTTTTTCCTTTATTTAGGATTTTTTTTTAATACTTTTACACAGTGTAATTTTTTTTTTTTTTACTTTTTTACTTTGTTCCAGGGTGGGTCATCACTGTATAGTGTCAGATCGCTGATCTGACACTTTGCATAGCACTGTGTCAGATCAGTGATCTGTCATGCAGTGCTGGAGGCTTGCTGGCGCCTGCTCCCAGCAGGCCCTCGCAAGTCACCTCCCTGCAAGACCCGGAAAGACCTCCG
Source organism: Ranitomeya variabilis (assembly GCF_051348905.1). NCBI lineage: Eukaryota > Metazoa > Chordata > Amphibia > Anura > Dendrobatidae > Ranitomeya > Ranitomeya variabilis. The sequence continues at coordinate 915,584,131 of NC_135233.1, read as the reverse complement.
TGGCCATCTTTGATCTGGGGCCTGCAGGGAGGAGGATGGAGGAGACGCTTGGAACAACGCAATCACATCGCGTTGTTCCGAGGGTCTCAGGGAAGAACGCAGGGAGCCCCCTCCCTGCACGATGCTTCCCTATGCCACCGGAACGCTGCGATCATGTTTGATCGCAGTGTTCCTGGGGTTAATGTGCCGGGAGGGGTCCGTGTCTGCTCCTGGCACATAGTGCCGGATGTCAGCTGTGATAATCAGCTGACACCTGGCCACAATCGGCCATGCTTCCCCAGTGAGCGTGGCTGATCGCCTATGACGTATTATCCCGTCCATGGGAATTAAGTCCCAGGGCACATGGACGGGATAATGCGTCCAATTGCAGAAAGGGGTTAACATTCTATCTTTTACTATTGATGCTGCATAGGCAGCATCAATAGTAAAAAGGTGGTCACACTTGTCAAGCACTATGCTTGACAAGTGTTACCAACCTGTCAATCTCTTTTCCAAGCGATGCTTCAAATCGCTTGGAAAATGCAATCATTCTGCAAGCTAAAAACGCTTACAAAACACTTGTGTTTTGTGGGAAAATGCATGCAAATTTCGCATGCATTTTACCTGTGGCAGGGAGTTGCGGAAATGCTGTGGATATTTCCGCAGCATTTCTGCAACATGGGCACATAGCCTAAGGCAATATAATGTGCTAGGTTTCTGTCACACCGATACATATTGTAGGATAGTTTCTTTCTGTAGTGGAAATTAACAGCACAGGGAATCTATAGATGAATCTGTCAGCAAGCTTTTCCTATGTAATCTAAGAGCAACATCATGTAGGGGCAGAGAGCCTGATTCCAGTGTTGTCTCACTTCATAGGCTGTAAGAGAGAGGGAATCTGCCAACCAGGGACAGAAAACCTTCAGATAAAAAAGGTGGTACCTCTCTCCCACATCAGTTGTTTACAGAGCACAAGAGGAACATTAGACTAATAACAGAAGTACTTTAACATTACTATAAACTTAACAGAGACAACGCATGGCTACCTCAAAATATAACGTTAACTAAACTAAATGTGCATACCACACGTGAAGGGAGGAAATGTATGGGTTCCGTCATGGGCTCAGAGAAATACCGTTATTGGTAAGTAACTACGTTTTTCTCCTTCCCCATGATGGCAACACGGAGAGAATTGCAGAGATTTGTACGTTAGGGGGGGACCACTGCTTCCAGAACCCTTCTCCCAAAGGTAAGGTCTGAAGAAGAGGCTAGGTCCAGCCGATAATGAGTAAAGAATGTAGAGGGGGAAGACCAAGTAGCGGCTCTACATATCTGTTCTATCGAGGCACTGCCTCTTTCTGTCCAGTAAGTCACCACCGATCTTGTTGAGCGTGCCTTTATTTTCTCCAGGATGGCTGCCCCATGTGAGGAGTATGACAGGTCGATATCGTCTCTCATCCACCTCGCAAGCGTACTTTTGGTAGCTTCCTGCCCCTTCCATGGACCCTGGAAGCATGCATGCAAAGAGAGACCTATCCTTCCTACACTCCCATGTGGCCGCTAGATACTGGATTAGGCATCTCTTGACATCTAGAGTATGTAAGGCTTCCTCACCCCTGTTTTTGGGGTTGGGACAAAAGGAAGCGCGAGGGATATCTCCTGAGACCGGTGAAACCGCGATGCTACTTTTGGAAGAAAGGCGGGTCAGTTTTAAGCACAACTATCTTCCAGAATCTGTGTGAAAGGCAGGTAAGCCGATAGGGCCTGGATGTCGCTGACTCTGCATGCAGATGTAAGAGCTACAAGAAGAGAAGTTTTAAGTGACAAAACTTTTAGCGACGCTTCTGACAGAGGCTCAAACGGGGCCTTAGTTAGGGAAGAAAGGACTAAGTTCAGGTCTCAAGGAGGAGTACAACGAGAGGGGATGAGTCTAGATATCCAGCGATTCCCAGCCAGGTCGTAATTGTACAGGGCCCCTAGAGCCGCAACTTGGACTTTCAAAGTGCTTGTGGCCAGCCCCTGTTCCAAACCTTTCTGCAGAAACTCTAAAAGTGGAACCCCCCCATCTAACTTGGAGCCAGAAACTGAAAGAAACTTTTTCCAGATTTTCCTGTATAGTTTGGTAGTGACAGGCTTTCTACTTTGTAGTAAAGTGGCAACTACATTTGGTGAGAACCTACTATTGCTCAGGAGCGACCTTTCAAGTTCCAGGCTGTCATGTGCAAGTTCTTTACCTGCGGATGAGCCACTGGCCCTTGGGAAAGAAGGTCTGGGAGATCTGGAAGAACCCAAGGGTCAAAGATGGACATCATCTTCAACCAAGAGAACCATGTCCTCAACCAGAAGGGGGCTATTAAAATTACTTTTGCCCTGTCCTCCCGTATTTTCCTCAAAACTGCTGGAATCAGGGCAATTGGCGGGAAGGCGTAAATCAGATGTTAACTCCATGGAATTATGAATGCCTCTAGAGCAACTGGGTTCCCCATGGGTTCTATTGATATGGAAATTTGGTTTGGATAAATTTATCCCTGTGTGTGTGCTGCGGCCGCTCCCAATAAGACTGAGTATTTTGAGCGCTCATCAAGGATGGACTGTACACCATTGTGACAGAACAACATTCCATCAATACTGATACTTTATTGTACATACATAGTTTTATAATTGCATATAGAAAGGAGTGGTTAAGGGTTGTTAGGGGTGGTTAGTTAATTACCATATTGTCTAGCTCCTCTGTTATTGGTTATCTAAATATATATGGAATATTATGATTAATGCACATATGGATGCTGATTAAGCAACTAAAATGTAGCTCTGCATCTAGGACAAAGTTGAGACATCTGATCAGCACTTACTACATCTGGCGTTGTTCCGCTTTTGAGATGGAAAACCCCATACAATCTGTCTGGCTTATATCCGTTTATGTCAGCCATTTTAAGCCATTGATTATAATGTATATATTAGCTGTGAGTATATTAGCATTTATGATTATAGAGCAGTATACATGCAATTGAGATCTACATGATATACAGGTCCTTCTCAAAAAATTAGCATATAGTGTTAAATTTCATTATTTACCATAATGTAATGATTACAATTAAACTTTCATATATTATGGATTCATTATCCACCAACTGAAATTTGTCAGGTCTTTTATTGTTTTAATACTGATGATTTTGGCATACAACTCCTGATAACCCAAAAAACCTGTCTCAATAAATTAGCATATTTCACCCGACCAATCAAATAAAAGTGTTTTTTAATACCAAACAAAAAAACCAAATAATAATGTTCAGTTATGCACTCAATACTTGGTCGGGAATCCTTTGGCAGAAATGACTGCTTCAATGCGGCGTGGCATGGAGGCAATCAGCCTGTGACACTGCTGAGATGTTATGGAGGCCCAGGATGCTTCAATAGCGGCCTTAAGCTCATCCAGAGTGTTGGGTCTTGCGTCTCTCAACTTTCTCTTCACAATATCCCACAGATTCTCCATGGGGTTCAGGTCAGGAGAGTTGGCAGGCCAATTGAGCACAGTAATACCATGGTCAGTAAACCATTTACCAGTGGTTTTGGCACTGTGAGCAGGTGCCAGGTCGTGCTGAAAGATGAAATCTTCATCTCCATAAAGCATTTCAGCCGATGGAAGCATGAAGTGCTCCAAAATCTCCTGATAGCTAGCTGCATTGACCCTGCCCTTGATGAAACACAGTGGACCAACACCAGCAGCTGACATGGCACCCCACACCATCACTGACTGTGGGTACTTGACACTGGACTTCAGGCATTTTGGCATTTCCTTCTCCCCAGTCTTCCTCCAGACTCTGGCACCTTGATTTCCGAATGACATGCAAAATTTGCTTTCATCAGAAAAAAGTACTTGGGACCACTTAGCAACAGTCCAGTGCTGCTTCTCTGTAGCCCATTTCCTGCACACGCCTGTGCACGGTGGCTCTGGATGTTTCCACACCAGACTCAGTCCACTGCTTCCTCAGGTTCCCCAAGGTCTGGAATCGGTCCTTCTCCACAATCTTCCTCAGGGTCCGGTCACCTCTCCTCGTTGTACAGCGTTTTCTGCCACATTGTTTCCTTCCAACAGACTTACCATTGAGGTGCCTTGATACAGCACTCTGGGAACAGCCTATTTGTTGAGAAATTTCTTTCTGGGTCTTACCCTCTTGCTTGAGGGTGTCGATGATGGCCTTCTTGACATCTGTCAGGTCGCTAGTCTTACCCATGATGGGGGTTTTGAGTAATGAACCAGGCAGGGAGTTTTTAAAAGCCTCAGGTATCTTTTGCATGTGTTTAGAGTTAATTAGTTGATTCAGAAGATTAGGGTAATAGGTCATTTAGAGAACCTTTTCTTGATATGCTAATTTATTGAGACAGGTTTTTTGGGTTATCAGGAGTTGTATGCCAAAATCATCAGTATTAAAACAATAAAAGACCTGACAAATTTCAGTTGGTGGATAATGAATCTATAATATATGAAAGTTTAATTGTAATCATTACATTATGGTAAATAATGAAATTTAACACTATATGCTAATTTTTTGAGAAGGACCTGTATATATTTCTTTCTATCACACTATCGAGCAGAATGCATCTACCTTTCGGTTCCAACTGTTAGCGAATAGATCTATGGCTGGGTACCCCATCTTTCGGTGATCTGAATGAACACAGCCTGATTCAGCTCCCAGTCGCCCTGTCTCAGCTGGGTCCGGCTCAGGAAATCTGCTGTATAGTTCTCTACCCCCTTATATGGAGGGCCGACAGAGAGCACAAGTTTTCCTCGGTTAGCTGAAAAATGGACCAGGTTACCTCCATCAGCGGGTGAGACCTGGTACCCCTCTTGTGATTCAAATACGCTACCACTACTCCGTGTTCCGAAAATACTCTCACATGGTGAGATCAGAGGGTGCCCAAGAACTCTAGGAGGGTGAATTTCACTGCTAATAGTTCTTTCATGTTTGAGGATACCGAACTTAGCTCCCCTGTCCAGACCCCCTGAGCTATCTGATCATTTAGGTGAGCCCACCACCCCCTGTGGCTTGCGTTCATAGTCAAGACCTGGGAGATTGGTAATATCCAAGGAACACCTCAAGTTAGATTGTCTATGTTTAACCACCATTCTAGCGAGAGAGTTGTTCTTGATGACATGGTTAACTGCCCTTCTAAATTTCCTTTGAGAACATTTTCTGCTGACAATATCTCCCACTGTAACTCCCTGGTATGGACCTGGGCCCATTGGACAGCCGGGATACAAGATGTCAAGGACCCTAGAAGAGACATTACCTTTTGCAAGGTTGTGGAGGGGAGGATCCTTGCTCGTGATAGCAGCTCTATCATCTTGTGAACCTTTCCTTCTGGGAGGCGACACTCCTGTTTGTTTGAGTCCAGTATAATCCCTAGGTATTCTTGTATCTGACTTGGCTTGATTCTGGATTTCTGTAAGTTCAGAAGCCAGCCTAAGTTGGTTAAAGAAGTCATAACTCTCTCTAGTTGGTTTTTGCAGTGCCGGGAGGAATTGCCCATTCCTCCCATTGATATGGAACTATCAGGATATCCTGCTCCCTTAAGTATGCCATCACCTCCGCTACTACTTTGGTGAACACCCTTGGGGCGATAGCCAGACCACAAGGAAGGGCCCTGAACTGGTAATGTCTTATCCCTCCCTGCATGGTGACTGCCACCTTGAGGAATTTGTGATAGTCCTTGTGGATGGGGAAGTGATAGTATGCGTCCTTTAGGTCTAGAACCATCATAAAACAGGAAGGAAATAGCATTTTCAAGCCAACTTTATTGATTCCATCTTGAAAGACTGCACTTTCAAACATGTGTTTAGGGTTCTCCAGTTTATAATTGTCCTGGATGTCCCATCCGTCTTTCTCCTTAAGAACAGAGGGGAGTAAACCCCTTCGCCTCTTTCTTGGCGAGGGACTTCCTGAAGAACATCCTTCTTCACTAGACTCATAATCTCCCATTCTAAGGTTAGCTGTTCCTCTTTTGAGGATCTTAGAGGGGTCACAATGAAGGACAGGTGGGGAGGGGAGTGGAAACCTAGTTTTAGGCCTGATTTTTTTCAAGTCCAAAATCCACGCACTGTTGGTATTTTTTCCCAGGTTGGGACAAGCAAAGGCATCCACCCCCCCCCCACACACCTGGGGAAAACCCTCATTAGGATTGCTTCTTATTATCGACGGACCCCTGTTGAACATGAACCCCTTGCCTCTACCCCTTCTATCTTCCTACTTGTCTTGGAGGTTTTTGGGGGGTTTCCTCTGGATAAATCTCCTACTCCGAAAGGGCTGTTTATAGGATTGGCTGGAGAGGATAGGGAAGCATTTCTTTTTATCTTCAGCATCATCCAGGATATTGTCCAACGTGGGTCCAAACAAAAACTCGCCCTCGCAGGGGATGGAACACAATTTCGATTTCGTCTGGAGATCCCCTAGCCAACACTTAAGCCAAAGAGCTCACCTGGCTCCATTAGAGAAGGATACTGATCTGGCGGCTAGTCTGACCGAGTCCGCTGATGCGACCGCCAGAAAAGCAGCAGCCCCCTTCATTACGGGGATGGAATTTAGAATTGTGTCTGTAGGGGTTTTATCTCTTAACTGTGATTCTAGCTGATCCAGCCAGACCATTAGTGACCTGGCCATACAGGTGGCGGCTATTTCTGGTTTTAGCCCCCCCAGCGGCCTCCCAAGAGCCCTTCAGGAATGAATCTGCTTTTTTATCCATGGGGTCTTTTAACACCCCCATATCCTTGAAAGGCAGGGAAAACTTATTAGAGGCTTTGGCAATTGCCACTTCTATCTTTGGCACCTTTTCCCAAAAGGAGCAAGCCAGGTCCTCAAAGGGGTATTTCCCTTTTTAGGTAAGCAAATCCTTCCTTTCTGGCTTTTTCCATTCTCGTTTTTGATTAGGGTTTGGATTTTATCATTTAATGGTAAGGACCTCCTCTTTTCTTGCTCTATCCCCCCCGAACATAATGTCCTGCATTGTTTTCTTGTCTGAGGGTCCACCAGACCCATAGTGGATCTGAGCTTTAATGAGACTGTCTGTTTCCTCTACCGGAAAACAGCTGCAACCATTTCTACCCTCAGAGGACGTTGAAGATGATGATGATGACACCCTGGATGAATCTGAGTCACTTCCTTCCCTCTCCATACTGCTAGACCTGTGTCTGGTTTTCTGCAATTTCTTTCCTGAATCTCGAAGGGATCTGAAGGTGTCTTCTACCTGACTTTTAATCAAACATCTAAGATCTGAGGCAACCCTAGGGGTTTCTTCAAAAATTGTCTGCTCAATATAGGAGCCACAGAGTCTCTTTTCTCACGTAGTGGGTAACTCTTCTGCACAGAGTGTGCAGATCTTATGTTTGGATTTTGATGTACATTTCTATCCCTAAAAGAGAAGGAGAGACATGGCCCTGGTGGGCGGATTCCCTCTCTCCATGGTGCCGTCATGAGGGAAGGAGAAATAAGTGATTAAGGTTTTTCTGCCTGAAATGCATAATTGGATTTCTTTTTTAATATATGCATAGTCTCCCATTTTTTTTGTCTTATATGATTAAATGCTAAATTGTAACTACTTTCCTTTGGTGATAGAGAATATGCCCTTTTAGGCCATTGAAAGTTAATTAAAAGTGACAAGATGGCAACAGAGCGCACTGTCACTGTGCAGGAGATACCCGTAAAGCAGGAAAAGCAGCAACCAGACCCGCCCTCAAAAAGGCCCTCATGGGCTGCAGCTAATCAGCTCCATGATGTACTTTGTGTTCTGGCACCTTTTGTTATAGCTGAAATTAGCTTTCTCAGCAATTTGTGCTACAGTGACTATTTAGTGAGATAAGGCCTAATAGACTGAACTTCACTCCCTGATGAGCCTTGGCCTGGACTTCAGTTTGGCCCCATGTTTTTCTGCTTTCAACATATCAACTTCAAAACTGAACAGGTCGCCTGCTGTCCAATATATCCTACCCCAACGATACTGCCACAAGATAATCACCTTTCAATGGATGTAATGCTGTGCAGATCAGTGGATGAGGGCTTATTTCTTCTGGGACAACCAATATTATTAACCATATCCCCACCACTTCATGGTACAAGCATCTTAATATTTTATTGGTATACATTTTTGTAATTCAAAAAGGCAATTCCAGCATTGTCACATTGTGTTTTTGCACTGTCTACTGTGTGGTTTCTGCATATTGTAGTGTTTCAGAGGATATGAAATACGGTATGTAGTTTTCAATAAATGCTATTTTTTTTTTAGAGAAAATGTATATTTTATTTATGTGTCTATCCTTTTTAAATTCAAAGAGTAACCGGGTTTTGTTTTCATTATAATTTAATAAATCAGTAGTACGCACGAAAATAAGCAACTTTTATAATATAGTTTGCTTCTTTCAACTCCAAGATTGAATGTTCACTCTCAATCCATGGGTAAAACCTGTATGCAATGATTTTCCCATTACTGAGATAGGAGATGACAGCTGGAGATTTTAAAATTCTATGGAGGAGGAGGCGTTGGAAGCAAAAACAGACAGTCTGGTGCACGTTCTCCTGAGATGACAGTTGCAGATTTTTCTGGTAAGATATAGTGCAGCACCCGAGAGTCCTAGTCGTTGCAGTAATGTCGCTCTTCCACCAGGGGGAGTGATATTACGTCTGATGGTACTAAAGGAGTTCACCTTGCCAGGTATCACAGTCACACACTACACTTCACACTCCAGTCCACCAGGGGGAGCATTGCTTCTATCTATTAGGGCACTCCTCACACACGGGTAAAACTGGTGGGTTGGATAGGAAGTCAGGGAGAAGCAGACTGGGCTTTGACCCGATAACATCGAGTCGGAAGCTACCTGGGTTAGACCCAGAGAGGACCTGTCAGGCAGACAGGGGAAGGAGGAGGAACATCTGAGCTGCAGACAGAGGTCAAGCACGAGATAGAACGTTATGGAGCTGCGCCTGCACTCCATTGCGGCAGCATCCTAAGAAAGGACACGAAGCGAAGTATATTGTGGAGAGTGAGCAACGAAGTCACAGCACAAGGAGATAATACCGGGAGGAGTTCTGTCCCGAGATCGGCAGCCTCCTTCTGAGGCGCGTAGCCGGTGGCCGGAACACCGAGGGAGTAATTGACTCTACGCATTACTTCAGAGACAGGCAGGACAGTCGATTCCAAGTTGGCTGCCCGACCTAAAATACCTAAGAAGACACGGAGGCAAATTGTTGGAGAGGGGCGTCTCTAGGGTCCCTATAAATAAGCTCCAGGCCTACCCCGTCATACGGGTTGTCCAATCCATACCATCTGGGGGACAGAGAGCGAGAACATCAGAAACATTCATGAAAGTTGTGAGGACTATCCTGTGGTGCTCAGCAGAGAGGTACTACAACACACAGGCGCTAGTAGGAAGGCTACTGATTTCCACCTGGACAAGGGAACTCTGGATGTGCCTCCGGACCGGCCGGACTCTGCCTGCCCTGTGAACGGTACTCTGGACTGTGGACGCTGAAGTCTTCAGTAAAAGGTAAAGAGACTGCAACCTTTGTGTCCTCGTTATTCATTGCGCCTTACAATGTCCACCATCACTACCTACACATCAGGGAAGCCCTGGGGACATACTTCACCTGTGGGAAGGTATACCATCTAGCTGCCATTCCATCACCCCAGCGGACCCTTAGCAGCGTCGGTCACCCTGACCGAATACCACAGGTAGCGTCACAAACACCAGACAAACTTCACCTTTAATTGGACGCCCCTCAGAAGGGCCACGGACCGGGTCGGGCCACCGTGACATCCCCAGAACCGAGATAGAGGGACCCGGTACCGAGTACCCCATTGCCCTTAACGTGGGGGTGCTCCAATATTACAAAGTCACTTTTTTTCATGTGCACTATTGGTTTATGAAAAAAACATAACTTTTTTTGTCCTACTATGTGTACATTTACTGTGCTAGTCATCAACAGCACGCTTCCACTGACTTAATGAATGATGTGTGGTGCCAAAAAGTTAAATGACCTCCAATGTCTGTACTGTGGGCAGGTGATAAATGTTCATTGTGGGAAAATGCCTAAGATCAGCTTACCTGATGGATTGTGTCTGATGAAGAACAAGAATGGTCGATCGGCAACAAATCTGTGATTGGTCAAGCTCATTGCAGCAACGTGCATTCCTACAAGGAAAAGAAGATCGATTTGCCTTCTGTGTCTAGAAAATAGGGATAAAACATAACCTTTGTTTCATCCTTTAAAAATCACATGATGAAAAACAATTGAGGTAGATGAGCGAAGCAGCGTTTTGTCCCAAAAGGGCCTTATTCAAGCTAGAATTTTTATTGTACTTCACACGTCTACCTCAGTTGTATTTCACAATGTAATTTTTTTCTCTGGTGCCTCGAAATTGTGGATTTTCTATAGTTCTGGCCACACTCCAACTAGACTGTGTCCAGCCTCGCTCAGTACACTTTCATTGAGGGAGGCTGTACCCATGTAGTCAGTACGTGATCGCATGTATGCAAATCACATACCAGCCGCTCCCAGCACCAGCACCGGAGAATCCTCACAGTGTGCACAATGTGAAGATTCACATAGAGTGACTGCAGACATGTACCCTAAGGCCGGGGTCACACTTGCATGTGCAATGCTCACGTGAGTTTTTCGCCTCAATACCCGGCACTGCTGCTGATACTCGGGACTGGAGTGGCTGCATGTATTTCTGTGCAGCTGAACGCTCTGGTCCGAACCGCCGGCGCCAGTACCGGGTATTGAGGTGAGAGACTTGCGAGAGTTTCTCAGATGATTCACTGAATATGACCGCCTGTATCCTGAAAAAGAAAAATGTTCTCCCCACTGTCAAAGAGAAACAGAACAAACTAATGTCAGGCTGTTTTTACAGAATAGATTTTTAAGTACACCTCTTACTTGTTTTACATGTATAGAAATGTATCTTATGTGGGAATGCAACAATAATCATTGTATTGGGCACATTTATCAATACCAATGTTCTAAAAGAGGTTCATGCTGATTGATAAATCTGTTTAATTGGAAGGCTGTGTTCACACGTTGCATTTTGCAGCTTTTTTATGCAAAATTAAAGCCTGCACAAGCTACGAGATCTCAGAAATCTCCTGCACACCACTGCTTTTTCCTGATTGATTTGGAGAACAGTGGCATTCCTTCCTTCAGCATTTTTGCAGTGTTTTTTTCCACCATAGAAAGCAATGAAAGCTTCATAAATATCGTGTTCCCCAATGTGTTTTATGTCATTATTAACCTGTTGATGCAGCAGCTTCGCTTCCAGCTTCATTTACTTCAATGGAAACCTTCTGAACCACTTTTGAAATGTACAAGTTGGAAGTGTCTGAAAAGGATTTTGGGATAATGAATACAATAGAATGTTATATGAAGTACATTTTAGAATCTGTTGTCATTTACATCTAGTGGTTTCTAAGGGTGAACGCACAAGTACTGGAAACGCTGTAGATCTCCCTGCAGATTTGGACGTGGGCGATCCACAGAGCCTTAGCGATACCAGCCGGGTGACATAACTAGTCTCATCCACAAGCTGCACAATTGTTCGGAATGGAAACTGTTCTGTGGCTCTGTCAGGGCTTCGTCTAAGCCCCACAAGACAGGATTCGGACAGTTGCACTGGTGTGCCATTGACTATAATGAGGCAGACGAACTTAGAGTGAGCTCCGTCAGACATCATTTACATCAACAAATGGTCGCGTCAATGGTCGCGTCAGCACAAACGTCCAAATCCCATTTTGCAGGGCAAAGGCTCTGATGGAGCAACTGATCGTATGCTAACACGCTATGTCTTACATTGATTTTCACATCTGTAGCATAATTATTTTTGTTGTAAATTTTCACAGCAGATTTCACCCTTTTATGACTTTATTTCACAGTTGTTCTGAACTAGAAACACTTTACACAAGAGGTGCGAAAGGACAAAAACTGGGGTCCCTGTGCTTCTTTTTGGGTCTAATGAAACGTATTACTAGCCTTATTATTTACGTTAAGCATAGTCCAATACTGTTTAGTTGTCGAACAATGTATGAAGTACTTTTCATTGAGTCGATGAACCTCCCTGGGATATCCCATCTCCTAAATCCTATCCCAATTTGTACCGTAATAGGTGTAAAAATAGTATTAGCAAATGCCTCCAATTAGAAATGTAGTATAGTTCTTCTGATTCGATATGTCGCCTTCACCATGTGCCAGTGCATTGAAGTGGCTTAGATATCCATGGTTACGACCACTCATATAGTGGCAGTTGGTTGGTTAGTTGTTATAACCATGGAGACCTAAGCTATTGCAATGCCTGCACATGGGGAAAGCAAATCAGAAGCAAATCAGAAGAACTACTCTACTTTTCTAATTGGTGGGATTTGCTAATATTATTATTATTACACCTAATACATATTAAGATAGGATGTTGAAGATGGGACTACCCCTTCAATGAGATTGTATGAATACAAATGGCTGCTTCCCTGCTGTATCTGCAAGAAAACAGTCATCCATGAAGGTCAAATACAACAGATTTGTGAACAAAATTGACTAATTCCCACAATTTTTTAGACAGATAAGACCTTCAGACATTAAAGTATTGCCATAATTAGGCTGCGGCTACATGACGACTTAGGCCATCACATCAGTCACACTGCCAAATGCCGGTGTATGTCATGGCCACGTTGCAGCATAGTGCAAGTAAATGGAAGTCACATTTTTACCCTTAAAGTGTCACAATGAGGTCACAAAAAGTCAGGATCACTTGCAATTTCTGTGACAAAATCACAAAAAACTGCAAGTGATCCCAGGTTATTGAGACTTGCTTGTCACGCTTGCTTTAGCTGATGTGTCTCAATTCACGCCATTCACTTGCATTATTCTGTGATATAAAAGCGCCATACAGCATTATTTAGCTGTGTGACCTGTGTTTTTGTGTAGCCTCAGTCTTTGGGCTAATACTCATCTGCGAGGAAAAAGGACGAGGGCAGTCCGATAAAAAATTGTATTGCACTCTGACCACCCTGACCAATATAAATCTACAGTTGTGCTCAGACGTTTACATGCCCCAGCAGAATTTTTGCTTTCTTGGCCTTTTTTCAGAGAGTATGAATGATAACAACAAACTTTTTCTCCGCTCGTGGTTAGAGGTTGGGTGATGCCATTTATTGTCAAACTACTATGCTTTCTCTTTATAAATCATAATGACAATCAAAATGACCCTGATCAAAAGTTCACATACCCCATTTCTTAATACCATGAATTGCTCCCTCTAACATCAATGACAGCATGAAGTCTTTTGTGGTAGTTGTGGATGAAGTTCTTTATTTTCTCAGATGGTAAAACTGTCCACTCTTCTTGGCAAAAAGCCTCCAGTTCCTGCAAATTCCTGGGCTGTTTAGCATGAACTGAGCGCCTGAGAGCTCCCCAGAGTGGCTCAATGATATTGAGGTCAGTAGACTGAGATAGCCACTCCAGAACCTTCACTTTGTTCTGCTGTCGGCAATAACAGGTCGACTTGGCCTTGTGTTTTGGATCATGTTGGAACGTTCAAGCAAGTCACGTACGCAGCTTCCGGGCTGATGAGTGCAAATTTGCCTCCAGTATTTGTTGAAAACATGCTGTATTCATCTTTCCATCAAGTTTGACCAAGTTTCCTGTGCATTTGAAGCTCACACATCCCCAAAACATCAGCGATCCACCTCCATGCTTTACAGTTGGAATGGTGTTCCTTTCATCATAGTCCTTGTTGACCTTTCTCCAAGCGTAACATTTATGGTTGTGGACAAATAGTTCAATTTTGGTCTCATCACTCCAAATTACCTTCTTCCAGAAGTTTTGAGGCTTGTTTCTGTGCTGTTTTGCGTATTATAGGCAAGATACTTTGTGGCATTTGCGCAGTAATAACTTTCTTCTGGCGACTCGACCATGCAGCCCATTTTTCTTCAAGTGCCTCCTTATCATGGATCTTAAAACAGCCACACCGCTAGTTTTCAGAGAGTCCTGAATTTCAGCTGATGCTATTTGTGGGTTTTTGTTTGCATCCCGAACAATTTTCATTGCAGTTGTAGATGACATTTTTGTTGGTCTACCTGACCGTGGTTTTGTTTTTACAGAGCCCCTGATATTCCATTTGTTAATCACAGTTTGAATGCTGCTGACTGGCATTATCAATTCCTTGGATATCATTTTGTATCCCTTTCCTGTTTTATACAGTTTAACTACCTTTTTTCTGGTGATCCGTTGACAATTCTTTTGCTTTCCCCATGACTCACAATCCATAAACATCAGTGGCTGGATGAAAGATGCAAGAGTCTGTCTGAATCCCAGAAACTCACTTAGCTTTTATGATTACAAGCAAACAGGTCACAGGTGAGGATGTTACCTTTAGTAGCCTTTCAAACCCATTTGTGTCAACTTCCGTGCATGTTATCAGGCCAAAATCACCATTGTATGTGAACTTTTGATCAGAGTCATTTGGATGTTTTCGGTTGTCATTATGATTTAAAAAGAGAAAACACAGTAGTTTGACAATAAATGGCTTCACCCAACCACTAACCATGAGTGGAGGGAAAAGTTTTGGTGTTATCATTCATATTCTCTGAAAATAGGCCAGAGTATGTAAACTTTTGAGCACATCTGTATAAGTCACTGCTCATCTGCGATTTTTTTCTCAGCAGAAATCGGACTGAGAAAAAAAATCCCAACACGCTGCGAATGTCCTCCTGTCTCGGACAAGACTCCCCAATGCAAGTTAATTGGTGCGAGAAAAAAAAATTGCAGGGCTTACGGATGATGAGAGTACCGTATGATTTTTACACACTGATGTCCTTTGAAAAACCATCAATTCATCTGCCACGTACACTAAAATTACAGCATGACCCAACAGAATAGAATAGATAGAATAGATACTGTATATACACATAGAATAGATAGATATAAAGATGTTAGTGACATATATAATTAGTACAGTGCTTGTGTAGCTCACTGTACATTTATTTAATCAATAAAAAAATCTGAAAAAATTGCATGACAATATATTAACCAGCAGAGGGAAAGCGGACAGTTGGGGGCAGATGTATATAGCTAGGGAAGGATGTAATACCCACGAAGCTTCTCAGGCTATTAATATCTGCTCACAACTGTATACTTAGCCTTTCCTGGTTATTAAAATAGCAACTGACTTAATTGACTATAAACTCTCAGGACCTTTCTGGCGGCACCGCAAACGTGTAAAATTTCTCATGCAAGCACGCGCAGATCAGAGCCTCTGCTGGATGTCAGGCTGTATAGTCGCATCATGCAACCATGCAGCCTGCCATCTAGATACAGCAGAGTTAGACAAGTTATGGACAAATGGATTATTATCTCCTCAGCAGACAGGAGAGGAATATGGTTGTTTATTTTTTTAATTTATTATTATCTATTAGTATTATTTTAATTCTGTTACAGCAAACATTGGCTTCAGTGGACTGAGCGTTGATGTGAGTATAGCTGGTCTGGTTTAATTTAGGTTCATTAAAGGAGTTTGTGTCATTATTTCCATTAAATGACTTATTTCTGGATTTGTGGTTTTTTATACAATATCACTTTGGGGTTAGTATTTGGAGCGTCTAATAGACGCCTCTCCATTACTAACCTCTGGGCTTGATGTCACCTGACAATACAAAGGTGACATCAACCCCAATACTATCACCCCTACTTGCCACCGCACCAGGGCAAGTGGGAAGAACAAAGCTAAGAAGCAGAATTGGTGCATCTTATGGATGTACCATTTCTGGGGTGGCTGAGAGCTAATGTTTTTAGTCTGGGAGAGGACCAATATCCATGGCCCCTTCCTAGTCTATTAATATCAGCCCACAGCTAACTGTCTATAATTTGCTGGTTATTAATATATAAGGGGACACTACGGAATTTTTTTTGGGGAAAGGCTAAGTATACAGCTATAAACTGATATTATTAGCCTGGGAATCTTCATAGGTATTAACCCCTTCCTGTCTATAAATATCTGTCCCCAGCTGTCCGCTTTCCCTCTGCTGGTTAATAAAACGTTAGTGGATCCCACACCATTTTTGTTCCAAAAGGAATTTATTCACTAAAAGAAATGTACAGTAAACACAAAGCACTGATTATATATTTCACTCACATATTTATATCTATCTTTTTGTATCTATCTATCTGTATATCTCTATCGATCTATATACAGGTGCTTCTCATAAAATTAGAATATCATCAAAAAGTTAATTTATTTCAGTTCTTCAATATGAAAAGGTAAACTCATATATTATATAGAGTCATTACAAAACAGAGTGATCTATTTCAAGTGTTTATTACTGTTAATGATGATGATTTTGGCTTACAGCCAATGAAAACCCACTAGTCATAATCTCAGTAAATTAGAATAATTAAAAAAAAACACCTGAAAAGGCTTCCTAACATTTAAAAATGTCCCTTAGTCTGTTTCAGTAGACTCTACAATCATGTAAAAGACTGCTGACTTGACAGATGTCAAAAAGGCAGTCATTGACACACTCGACAAGGAGGGTAAGCCACAAAAGATCATTGATAAAGAAGCTGGCTGTTCACAGAGTGCTGTATCCAAGCATATTAATGGAAACTTGACTGGAAGGAAAAAGTTTGGTAAAAAAAGGTGCCCAAGCAACCGGAATAACCGCAGCCTTGAAAGGATTGTTAAGAAATATTCCTCACCAATTGTTACACCGATTCCTCTACCTTGTGCCAGTCATTACACTGGTTACCCATCCACTCCAGAATCCAGTACAAACTTATTACCCTCACCCACAAAGCACTCCATGACTCAGCACCACCCTACATCTCCCTCATCTCAATCTGCCACCCTACTCGTGCCCTCCGTTCTGCTAATGACCTGAGGTTAGCATCCTCAATAATCAGAACCTCCCACTCCTGTCTCCAAGACTTTTCATGTGCTGCACCAATTCTTTGGAATGCACTACCAAGGTTGATACGATTAATGCCCAATACACACAGTTTTAAGCGTGGCCTAAAAACGCATTGGTTCAGACTGGCCTACCGTCTCAATGCTTTAACCTAACTATCCCTGTGTTGCCCATTCAACATTTTTACCATAACCAGGTTCCTTGCATCATGTTCTCACATGCTTTATGCATTTAATAGCCCTCTGTGTCTGTACTGTTACATACTTAGGCTGATAACCGGTTCATGCAGCTTTACGTGAACACCCGATTCTTACACTTTGGCTGGTCCGAACAACAAAAGCAATTGTTACCATCCACCTTTTGTGTCTCCCCTTTTCTTCAAAGATTGTAAGCTTGTGAGCAGGGCCTTGACTCCTCTTGGTATCTGTTTTGATCTATATGCTTATTGTTATGCTGTAATGTCTCTTGTATGTCCAAGTCCCCTCTAAAATGTAAAGTGCTGGGGAATATGTCGGCGCTATAGAAATAAAATTATTATTATTATTAATATTAATAAGAAAAGAACATTCAAAAATTTGGAGGAGATTCACAAGGAGTGGAATACTGCTGGAGTCATTGCTTCAAGAGCCACCACACACAGACATATCCAGGACAGGGGATACAGGTGTTATATTCCTTGTGTCAAGCCACTCATGACCAATAGGCAATGCCAGAAGCATCTTATCTGGGCCAAGGAGAAAAAGAACTGGACTGTTGCTCAGAGGTCCAAGGCTTTATTTTCAGATGAAAGTAAATGTTGCATTTCATTTAGAAGTCAAGGTCCCAGCGTCTGGAGGAGGCGTGGAGAGGAACACAATCCTAAATGCTTGAGATGTAGTGGGAAGTTTCCACAATCAGTGATGGTTTGGGGAGCTATGTTATGTCATCTGCTGGTGTAGGTGAAAGGTTGAGCCAGGGTAGTAGTCTTGGCCAGGCACTCTGTTACATCAGTGCCCTGGCCTCTCTTTACAGAAACATATTCTCCATTTGTCAGCATACCTGTGCCTTCAGGTCCAACTCCTTCGGACTCCTTTTCCTGCTGTGGGAGATCCTCTCCAGATGAGTCAGCAGAAACTGAGATACAGTCCAAGTGAACATCAACAATAACATCTTTACTAATTCTGTTACACAACACATCCATAGACTTCACGTTCTTGACAACGGGTTTCCCAGAACAACATTCCTTTTCTTTCCCTGCATTTCTCTCGCGACCGCAAAGCGCGGGCCTGGGTTGGACCGTCCCTGACTGTCCCTCAGCATTTTCTCTATGCAGCTCTGCTACGGGAATGCTTCCCTTGGTCTGTTTCGCCCTAGACACAAGATCATTAATCTCCAAAGTATAAAGCCACTGAAAGAGAGTGCTGCCTTTCTGTTCTGCCTTGGCACCACATCTTTACTGTTTGTACTTACTGCTTCCATGGGGACCCTTAACCGCTTCTCCCCGGTTTTAAGGTTTTCTGCCCAGAACATGAGTTGCCACATTTTGAGTCTTCACGATGACAGCGTCTTTTTGATGGCAATATTATGCTGGCCCCACTTCCTTCCCCTGATGAGCAGAGCGAAACACGTTGGGAAGGGGTTTGAAAGGATCCACCGTTGTATCTGAATGAAGGTTATGTCCTGGGGGACATCAATGCGGGTGAGACCTTTCCAGTTTGCCTAATATGCCTATTGTTTAAATGGTGTCAATCCCCTGAAATGCCTAAAGGGGAAGATGGTGACTGTAAGTCTTTGAGTATGCACTTACGTATTATGTAGGTAGTCGCATCATAAAGTGACACCATATGCTTTTTGACATGGCTGACACTGTAGACCTTATCATCTGTTTGACCCTAAGGGATAAAGTATGGGGTTTCTGATGAGGGTCATATTTGTGGAGAGTATTCGGACCCAAGAGTGAACATAGGGTCCTTATAAATGTGTAGGTCACTCCTGCTGTTGTACAATCATACTGCGGACTCATTTCCTTTGAATGTTGATGTATAAAGTACAGGAGTTTGACCACTCAAATATGTGGAGGTTGCACTGAAGGGGCATGATCTGAGATAGACATTCCCCTACATCACTGTCCCATATGGAAATTATCTATACCCCGTGTGAGTGAATCTTTGTACAAATCAGCAAGGGAGGGGTTAATAGATTGAAGGTATATACTACTGTATTGTGGATAGAGTAGTTTAATGAGAAACTACCCCATTGTTACAGTGTGCACCCCGCTGTGGTTTAAGTGTTGTCTGTCCTATGCACCTTGCATCTGTTTGAATTTTGTACTTACCATTTTTAAAGATTAAAGGGAACCTATCACCCCGTTTTTTAAAGATTAGATAAAAATAGTGTGAAATAGGGGCAGAGCTGGGCTTTACATTAGTGCCTTTTTTGGTGCCTTTACACCCCCGTTAGGCTGCCGAAATACCTTTGTGAAGTGGCCGTTTTGTCCTTTCACTCAAGTTGGTCAGGTCGGATGGGCGTGGTCACAGCGCTGTTTGTCCCCCAGGATCCTGCTCATCATTACGTTGGTGGCGTAGTGGTGTGCGCATGTCCAGCAGGCGAATCCACTGCCCAGGAGATGAATAACAGCGCGGTCTTCGCTATTCAGCCGTTTACCGGTGGGCGTGGCCATCTTTCCTGTGGCCGCGCCTGCGCAGATGGAGCGCTCTGCTGCCCGGGGCTTCAGGAAAATGGCCGCGGGATTCCGCGCGTGCGCAGATGGAGATCGCGGCGGCCATTTTCCTGAAGCCCCGGGCAGCAGAGCGCTCCATCTGCGCAGGCGCGGCCACAGGAAAGATGGCCGCGCCCACCGGTAAACGGCTGAATAGCGAAGACCGCGCTGTTATTCATCTCCTGGGCAGTGGATTCGCCTGCTGGACATGCGCACACCACTACGCCACCAACGTAATGATGAGCAGGATCCTGGGGGACAAACAGCGCTGTGACCACGCCCATCCGACCTGACCAACTTGAGTGACAGGACAAAACGGCCACTTCACAAAGGTATTTCGGCAGCCTAACGGGGAAATAAAGGCAACAAAAAGGCACTAATGTAAAGCCCAGCTCTGCCCCTATTTCACACTATTTTTATCTAATCTTTAAAAAACGGGGTGATAGGTTCCCTTTAATATTAAAGGTTGACTTTTAATCCATAGCAACATATCATTTAATTTCATTTTGGATTCCACTATTGGCTAATTACATTTTGAGTCTTCAACTATTCTAACCCGCTGATTATCCGTACTGTAGCTGGGGATGGCTGAGGTGATATTCCCTTCACGTTGTGTGGCTGCTGTCTTCTCCTGGGCCTATAGCCCATGTGGACGGTTCGGGCCCTAGCCCTCTGACTCTCTAAAGGAAACGTTCTCAACTTACCAAACAGCAGCCTCTCCTATGTTAACTATTTACTGTTCTAAACACTAGGTGAGAGCTATGTACAATATGCTGTCCCCCATCCAGTGGCCAACAGGTGCACTACACTATCCCTAATACAAATGCAAAACATAATATGTATTTACAATACATGGTAATACACTAAGAGTGTAGCAGTACCATGATAAGTAGGCGGCAATACTGTAAATGTACCCATGTACCCATGTAGCAATACAGATATATATAATAACATATATACACCAGACATCAGGACACGTTAAGGAGGAAAAGCAAAGAGGACATAATCCTTCATCCCCTTATATAGGTCCACTGTGTTTTATCAAGGCCAAAGTCAGCGCAGTCGTCTACCAGGACATTTTATAGCACTTCATGCTTCCCTCTGCTGACAAGCTTTGTGTAGATGGAAATTTCATTCTCCAGGAGGACTTGGCACCTGTCCACACTGCCAAAAGTAGAAATACCTGGTTTAAAAACAACAGTATTACTGAGCTTCATTGGCCAGCAAACTCACCTGTCCATAACCCCATAGAGAATGTATGTGGTATTGTCAAGAGGAAGATGAGAGACACCAGACCCAACAATGCAGACGAGCTGAAGGCTGCTATCAAAGCAACCTGGGCTTCCATAACACCTCAGCAGTGCCACAGACTGATCGCTTCCATGTCATGCTGCATTGATGCAGTAATTGATGCAAAAAGAGCCCAGACCAAGTATTGAGTGCATTTACTGAACATACATTTTAGTAGGCCAACATTTCAGATTTTAAAATAATTTTTCAAGCTGGTGTTATAAAGGATTCTAATTTACTGCCATAATGACTTTTGGGTTTTCATTGGCTGTAAGCCATAACCATCAACATTAACAGAAATAAGCACTTGAAATAGATCACTCTGTTTGTAATGACTAGTGTTGAGCGATACCGTCCGATACTTGAAAGTATCGGTATCGGAAAGTATCGGCCGATACCGGCAAAGTATCGGATCTAATCCGATACCGATACCCGATACCAATACAAGTCAATGGGACTCAAGTATTGGAAGGTATCCCTGATGGTTCCCAGGGTCTGAGAGGAAAGTCCTAGAAGGGAATTTAGGACCTGAGCGATGACGTCGCGGCTTGTGATTGGTCGCGTGGCGGTCACATGAGCGGCACGCGACCAATCAGAAGCCGTGACGTCATGGAAGGTACTGAACGCGCTCATTTTAAACAAAGCAGGCTGCCGGTTACCAGTGGTGATGTCCAGGCTGCGTCGGAGAGGTGAGTATATCAATATTTTTTATTTTAATTCTTTATTTTACACATTAATATGGTCCCGATACCGATTCCCGATACAACAAAAGTATCGGATCTCGGTATCGGAATTCCGATACGGCAAGTATCGGCCGATACCCGATACTTGCGGTATCGGAATGCTCAACACTAGTAATGACTATATAATATATGAGTTTAACTTTTTGTATTGAAGAACTGAAATAAATTAACTTTTTGATGATATTCTAATTTTGTGAGAAGCACCTATATTTACACATATATTTATATATTGTGAAGAATATTTCCTTGGAAAACTATGTGCAAATTTTATAGAGAATTGCTCTATGTAAAAGCTCAAGTTAAAATTGAATTGCACTCGCATCGCATTTGCATGTAAATCTGATGCTAGGTGTTCAAAATCGGATTGTAATCGCATGACACTGTTCCAACTTTTCTGGACTGAAATTGGACTTTTTTTTTCACGGTGATGGGTATGAGACCCGATATTAGCTCATGTTTTATTTTCAGGAGGCCTCTGAAGACTGATGTTCTGGACCAGCAGCATTGTTGCTGAGCTGGCCTGAACTGTGCTCACTCCAATGCTGCTCACTGAGGCAGCTGCGCCTTTGCAAACTTTGGGGAGAGCAGTGTCGCTATTGCTGGCCAGATCATGTTCTCCAGTGATCGAGCAAGTTTAGAACAGGACTTATTATTTAAAAAGAGCTTATAAGCCTGCACATGCTTGACCATCACTACTAGCCTTTGGCAATGGTGGGTTACTTACAGAGTAAAAATCCCTCTGTTCATGAGAATGGAGAGGATTTTTACTAGCTAGAAAATTGAAAACTCGCTTGTTTTTACAAACGCTTTACAATTTTAACCATTTGTGATGTTGAGATTAACCACTTTGGGTTTTTCCATTTTTGCGTTTCCATTTTTTGCTCCCCTTCTTCCCAGAGCCATAACTTTTTTATTTTTCTGTCAATGTGGCCATGTGAGGGCTTGTTTTTTGTGGGGCGAGTTGTGTTTTTGACCAACACCATTGATTTTACCATATAGTGTACTGGAAAATGGAGAAACAAAATTCCAAGTGCGATGAAATTGCAAAAAAAGTACAATTCCACAATTCTTTTTTTTATTCACTAAATGTTAAAACTGACCGGCCATTATGATTCTCCAGTCCATTACGAGTTTGCAGATACCGAACATGTATAAGTTATTTTTTATTTAAGTGGTACAAAAAAATCTAAATTTTGGCCAAAAAAGGCGCAATTTTCTGAGGGCTTATTTTTGTGTGTGCTGAGCTGATGTTTTATTGATACCATTTTGGGATAGATACAATGTTTTGATCACCCATAATTGCATTTTATTGCAATTCTCGGTACGCTGTTTACCGATAGGATTAATTGATAGATCAGGAGTTTCTGAACACGGCAATATCAAATATGTGTTTATTAACCCCTTCACCCCAAAGCCTGTTTTCACCTAAGTGACACAGCCAATTTTTACAATTCTGACCACTATCACTTTATGAGGTCATAACTCTGAAACGCTTCAACGGATCCTGGTGATTCTGAGACTGTTTTCTCGTGACATATTGTACTTTATGATAGTGGTAAAACTTCTTCGATATGACTTGCATTTATTTGTGAAAAAAACAGAAATTTGTCGAAAATTATGAAAATTTAGCAATTTTCAAATTTTTCGTTTTTATGCCCTTAAATTAGAGAGTTATATCACATAATATAGTTAATAAACAACATTTCCCACATGTCTGCTTTACATCAGTACAATTTTTGAAACATAATTTTTTTTTGTTAGGGAGTTATAAGGGTTAAAAGTTGACCAGCGATTTCTCATTTTTGCAACAAAATTTGCAAAACCATTTTTTTTACGGACCACCTCACACTTGAAGTGACTTTGAGGGGTCTATATGACAGAAAATGCCCAAAAGTGACACCATTCTAAAAACTGCACCCCTCAAGGTACTCAAAACCACATTCAAAAAGTTTATTAACCCTTCAGGTGCTTCACAGGAATTTTTGGAATGTTTAAAAAAAATTGAACATTTAACTTTTTTTTCACAAAATTTTTAATTCAGATCCAATTTGTTTTATTTTACCAAGGGTAACAGGAGAAATTGGACCAAAAAAGTTGTTGTACAATTTGTCTGGAGTACGCCGATACCCCACATGTTGGGGTAAACCATTGATTGGGCACATGGCAGAGCTCGGAAGGGAAGGAGCGCCATTTGACTTCTCAATGCAAAATTGGCTGGAATTGAGATCGGAACCCATGTCGTGTTTGGAGAGCCCCTGACGTGCCTAAACAGTGGAAACCCCCACAAGTGACACCATTTTGGAAAGTAGACCCTCTAAGGAACTAATCTAGATGTGTGGTGAGCACTTTGAACCTCCAAGTGCTTCACAGAAGTTTATAATGTAGAGCCGTAAAAAAAAAATTAATATTAATTTTCACAAAAAATGATCTTTTTGCCCCAAATTTTTTATTTTCCCAAGGGTAGCAGGATAAATTGGACCCCAAAAGTTGTTGTGCAATTTGTCCTGAGTACGCTGAAACTTCATATATGGGGATAAACCACTGTTTGGGCGCATGGCAGAGATCGGAAGGGAAGGAGCGCCATTTGACTTTTCAATGCAAAATTGGCTGGAATTGAGATCGGAACCCATGTCGTGTTTGGAGAGCCCCTGACGTGCCTAAACAGTGGAAACCCCCACAAGTGACACCATTTTGGAAAGTAGACCCTCTAAGGAACTAATCTAGATGTGTGGTGAGCACTTTGAACCTCCAAGTGCTTCACAGAAGTTTATAATGTAGAGCCTTTAAAAAAAAATGAATATTAATTTTCACAAAAAATGATCTTTTTGCCCCAAATTTTTTATTTTCCCAAGGGTAGCAGGATAAATTGGACCCCAAAAGTTGTTGTGCAATTTGTCCTGAGTACGCTGAAACTTCATATATGGGGATAAACCACTGTTTGGGCGCATGGCAGAGATCGGAAGGGAAGGAGCGCCATTTGACTTTTCAATGCAAAATTGGCTGGAATTGAGATCGGAACCCATGTCGTGTTTGGAGAGCCCCTGACGTGCCTAAACAGTGGAAACCCCCACAAGTGACACCATTTTGGAAAGAAGACCCCCTAAGGAACTTATCTAGATGTGTGGTGAGCACTTTTAACCCCCAGTTGTTTCACTAAAGTTTAGAATGTAGCGCTGTGAAAATTAAAAAATAATTTTTTCTTTCCACAAAATGATGTTTTAGCCCGCAATTTTTTTTACCCCAAGGGTAACAGGAGAAATTGGACCACAAAAGTTATTGTCCAATTTGTCCTGAGTACGCTGATACCCCATATATGCGGGGGAACCACTGTTTGTGCGCACGGCAGAGCTTGGAAGGGAAGGAGCGCCGTTTGAAATGCAGACTTAGATGGATTGGTCTGCAGGTGTCATGTTGCATTTGCACAGCCCCTGATGTACCTAAATAGTAGAAACCCCCCACAAGTGACCCCATATTGGAAACTAGACCCCCCACGGAACTTATCTAGATGTGTTGTGAGAACTTTGAGCCAACAAGTGCTTCACTACAGTTTATCACGCAGAGCCGTGAAAATAAAAAATATTTTTTTTTCCACGAAAATTATATTTTAGCCCCCACGTTTTTATTTTCCCAAGGGTAACAGGAGAAATTGGACAACAAAAGTTGTTGTCCAATTTGTCCTGAGTACGCTGATACCCCATATATGGGGGGAACCACTGTTTGTGCGCACGGCAGAGCTCGGAAGGGAAGGAGCGCCGTTTGAAATGCAGACTTAGATGGATTGGTCTGCAGGTGTCATGTTGCATTTGCAGAGCCCCTGATGTACCTAAACAGTAGAAACCCCCACAAGTGACCCCATATTGGAAACTAGACCCCCCACGGAACTTATCTAGATGTGTTGTGAGAACTTTGAACCCCCAAGTGCTTCACTACAGTTTATAACGCAGAGCCGCGAAAATAAAAAATATATTTTTTTCCACGAAACTTATATTTTAGCCCCCATGTTTTTATTTTCCCAAGGGTAAGGCTGGTTTCACACTTGCGTTTTTATCTGCATGCGTTTTTTTAAAAAACGCATGTGTGAAAAAACGCATGTAAACGCGGTAAAACGCATGCGTTTTTTAGACGCATGCGTTTTTATAGAAAAACACAAGAAAACAAGAAAAAAACAAAAAAGGCTAACCCTACCCCTAACTCTACCCCTAACCCTACCCCTACCCCTAACCCTACCCCTAACCCAAACCTGAAATACATGGCACTGAAATACGTGGCACTGAAATACGTTTAAATACGTATATACGTATATAAG
Source organism: Ranitomeya variabilis (assembly GCF_051348905.1). Taxonomy (NCBI): domain Eukaryota; kingdom Metazoa; phylum Chordata; class Amphibia; order Anura; family Dendrobatidae; genus Ranitomeya; species Ranitomeya variabilis. Next base: position 915,558,179 of record NC_135233.1, on the reverse strand, counting down.
TGCCACGATATTTCAGTGGTCACGTATATAAGTGCCACGTATATAAGTGCCACGTATATAAGTGCCACGTATTTAAGTGCCACGTAAATGCCACAATATTTCAGTGCCACGTATTTCACTGAAATATCGTGGCACTTAAATACGTGGCACTGAAATACGTGGCACTGAAATACGTGGCACTGAAATATCGTGGCACTGAAAGACGTGGCACTGAAAGACGTGGCACTGAAATATCGTGGCACTGAAATACGTGGCACTGAAATACGTGGCACTGAAATACGTGGCACTGAAATATCGTGGCACTGAAATACGTGGCACTGAAATATCGTGGCACTGAAATACGTGGCACTGAAATACGTGGCACTGAAATACGTGGCACTATGACTGTCAGAAAATGTTCATTAAACGGTTAGGGGGTGAGTTTAGGGGTAGGTTAGGGTTAGGGTTTGGATCCCTTTATCACATTGATGGTGGTGGGTGACTTCAGTGTGTGTTCTGGTTTTTTTCTATAAAAACGCATGCGTTTTTAACACAAACAAACGCGTTGAGATCGGACGCCATGTCGCGTTTGGAGAGCCCCTGATGTGCCTAAACAGTGAAAACTCCCCAATTCTAACTGAAACCCTAACCCCAACCCTAACCCCAGCCCTAACCCTAGCCCTAACCCCAACCCTAACCCTAGCCCTAACCCTTGTCCTAACCCTAGCGCTACTTTCACACTAGCGTTTTTTTGCATACGTCGCAATGCGTCGTTTTGGTGAAAAAACGCATCCTGCAAAGTCATCTGCAGGATGCGTTTTTTCCCCATAGACTAACATTAGCGACGTATTGACACACGTCGCAAGCGTCGTGCGACGGTTGCATCGTGTTGTGGCGGACCTCCGGCAGCAAAAAACGTTACATGTAACTTTTTTTGTGCTGACGGTCCACCATTTCCGACCGCGCATGCGCGGCTGGAACTCCGCCCCCACCTCCCTGCACCTCACAATGGGGCAGCGGATGCGTGGAAAAACAGCATCCGCTGCCCCCGTTGTGCGGCGCTTGCACAGTATGCGTCGGTATGTCGGGCCGACGCAGCGCGACGGCCCCGTACCGACGCTAGTGTGAAAGTAGCCTAACGGGAAAATGGAAATAAATATATTTTTTTACATTTTATTATTTTTCCCTAACTAAGGGGGTGATGAAGGGGGATTTGATTTACTTTTATAGCATTTTTTGGGCGGATTTTTATGGTTGGCAGCCATCACACACTAAAAGACGCTTTTTATTGCAAAAAATAGTTTTTGCATCACCACATTTTGAGAGCTATAATTTTTCCATATTTTGGTCCACAGAGTCATGTGAGATCTTGTTTTTTGCGGGACGAGTTGCCGTTTTTATTGGTACCATTTTCAGGTACATGACATTTTTTGATCGCTTTTTATTCCGATTTTTGGGAGGCGGAATGAACAAAAACCACCAATTCCTGAAATTCTTTTAGGGGGGGCGTTTATACCGTCCCGCGTTTGGTAAAAAGGATAAAGCAGTTTTATTCTTCGGGTCAGTACGATTACAGCAATACCTCATTTATGTAATTTTTTTATGTTTTGGCGCTTTTACACAATAAAAACTATTTTATATAAAAAAATAATTGTTTTTGCATCGCTTTATTCTGAGGACTATAACTTTTTTATTTTTCTGCTGATGATGCTGTATGGTGGGTTTTTTTTTGCGGGACAAGATGACGTTTTCAGCGGTACCATGGTTATTTATATCCGTCTTTTTGATCGCGTGTTATTCCACTTTTTGTTTGGCGGTATGAGAATAAAGCGTTGTTTTTTGCCTCGTTTTTTTTTTTTTTTTTACGGTGTTCACTGAAGGGGTTAACTAGTGATATAGTTTTATAGGTGGGGTCGTTACGGACGCGGCGATACTAAATATGTGTACTTTTATTGTGTGATTTTTTTTTATTTAGATAAAGAAATGTATTTATGGGAATATATTTTTTTTTTCTTTATTTAGGAATTTTTTTTTTTTTTTTTTACACATGTGGAAAAAATTTTTTTTTACTTTTTTACTTTGTCCCAGGGGGGGGACATCACAGATCGGTGATCTGACAGTGTGCACAGCACTCTGTCAGATCATCGATCTGACAGGCACATTGCAGAGGCTTGCCGGCGCCTGCTATGAGGAATTCTCAGCAGACGCCGGCAAGCAGGGTCATCTCATGACCCGGAAGGAGTCCCGCGGCCATCTTGGATCCGGGGACTCCTTCCAGGTTACCGGAGCAGCGCGATCTCATCGCGTTGCTCCGGTGGGAGAGCGCAGGGAGCCCCCGTCCCTGCGCGATCCCCCTCTATGCCGCTGTCACTATTGACAGCGGCATCAGAGGGGTTAAATGCCCGCGATCGGCGACAGCGCCGATCGTGGGCATTGCTGCGGGGTGTCAGCTGTCATATACAGCTGACACCCGCACCCGATCACCGCGGCGCTCAGCGCGAGACTGCGGTGATCGGGGCGCCGTACTAGTACTGCGGCTGGCACTAATGCAGTGCCGGCAGCGCCGTACTAGTACGGCGCATGGCACGAAGGGGTTAAAAAAATTTGTATTGCTTTATTTTGAATGGGGCAAAAGGGGGGTGATTTGGACTTTTACATTTTTTACCTTTTATAAATATTTTTTTTACTTTTTACATGCTTCAATAGTTTCCTTAGGAGACTTGAAGTTGCTATGTGTAGCAAAAATGCTAATCTGCTAAGAGCGCCGGTCACCGGGCAGCACTCATAGCAGTTTGGGAATGACAACCATAGGGGTCTCCTGCAGACCCCAGGTTGTCATGCCATCCCATCGGCATCCCGTGATTATGTGACAGGGTTGCCGATGGACAAAGCTAATGATGCGCATCCGGTTTGCACAAGTTAAGTTCATCTGTGAGAGACTGACAACGGAATCTAACATGCTAACAGCCGCGGATGGATCGCAATTCCCAGACCAGATCAGATGTTATGTGCTGGAAAAGGTGCGGGCTCAGCATCGTAGCCCGCACCAAAAAGGGGGAGGCAACCTATGATGTACCTATATGTCATAGGTCGTAAAGAGGATTAAGGGCCCAATTCATCAAGACCAGCATTGTTAAGAGATGTTCTGTAGTGAGATGCTACTGATTCATGAAAAAGTGTATGTATCAGACGAGTGCTGTACACCTCAGTGTGCACCTCGCGACAAATCCTACTCCAGTCCCTGTTGAAGTAGGATTTGTGGCATAGCGAATTTGCACCATGACTTTGACGAGCAGCAGTCACTATGCCCCATCTCGCCCCAGCTCCACCAATTTATCGGTGCTGGGTGAAATGGTGTGACAATGCCGAAAGCCACAAAATGTTAGCGCATTCTCAAGTTGCGACAAACTTATACCACTTTTCAAAATTTTTTATGACACAATACTGACATACAACCCCTGGCAAAAATTATGGAATCACTGACCTTGGAGGATGTTCATTCAGTTGTTTAATTTTGTAGAAAAAAAGCAGATCACAGACATGTCACAAAACTAGTCATTTCAAATGGTAACTTTCTGGCTTTAAGAAAGACTAAAAGAAATCAAGAACAAAAAATGTGGTAGTCAGTAATGGTTACTTTTTTAAACAAGCATAGGGAAAAAATTATGGAATCACTCAATTCTGAGGAAAAAATTATAGAATCATGAAAAACAAAAAAAACACTCCAAAACATCACTAGTATTTTGTTGCACCACCTCTGGCTTTTATAACAGCTTGCAGTCTCTGAGGCATGAACTTAATGAGTGTCAAATAGTACTCTTCATCAATCTGGCTCCATCTTTCTCTGATTGCTGTTGCCAGATCAGCTTTACATGTTGGAGCCTTGTCATGGACCATTTTCTTCAACTTCCACCAAAGATTTTCAATTGGATTGAGATCCGGACTATTTGCAGGCCATGACATTGACCTTATGTGTCTTTTTTCCAAGGAATGTTTTCACAGCTTTTACTCTATGGCAGGACTCATCATCTTGAAAAATGATTTCATCATCCCCAAACATCCTTTCAATTGATGGGATAAGAAAAGTGTCCAAAATATCAACATAAACTTGTGCATTTATTGATGATGTAATGACAACCATCTCCCCAGTGCCCCATATCATCAATGACTGTGGAAATTTGCATGTTCTCTTCAGGCAGTCATCTTTATAAATCTCATTGGAATGGCACCAAACAAAAGTTCCAGCATCATCAACTTTAGGTGTTAATGATGGCTTTCGTTTAGCTTTTCTGTATGTAAATCCCATTTTCTTTAGGCAGTTTCTTACTGTTCGGTCATAGATGTTGACTCCAGTTTCCACCCATTCGTTCCTCATTTGTTTTATTGTGCATTTCCTGTTTTGGAGACATATTGCTTTAAGTTTCCGGTCTTGATGCTTTGATGTCTTCCTTGGTCTACCAGTATGTTTGCCTTTAACAACCTTCCCTGTTATGTTCCCAGTGGTAGAGGATCTCTGGTATTCCGACAAGGAAAACAAAAACATAGGATCAGCTCTAGGGAGGTGGAAACTGGGCTAACCGCATAACTGATCCCAGCACAACAACCAGAAGTAGCCGGTGAACGTGCCTACGTTGATTCTAGATGTCTCGAGCCAGCCGGAGAACTGACTACCCCTAGAGGGAAAATAAGACCTCACTTGCCACCAGAGAAATTGAACCCCAAACATATAGAAAGCCCCCAACAAATAATAACGGTGAGGCAAGAAGAAAACACAAACGTAGAGATGAACTAGATTCAGCAAAGTGAGGCCCACTAGTCTAGATAGGCAGAAAATAGAAAGTGAACTAGGCGGTCAGCAGAAAACCCTGCAAAAACATCTACGCTGAATATTTCAAGAACCCCCACACCGACTGACGGTGCGGAGGGAGAATATCAGCACCCTAGAGCTTCCAGCGAGCAGAAAATCACATATTAAGCCAGCTGGACAAAAACACTGAAAATGCAAATGATCCAAAGTATTCAAAACGGACTTAGCTTTTCTTGCATGAGACAAATGGAAAGGAATCAGGAGGAGACCATATAGGACTGGATACAACGATGCCAGGCAAGAGACTGAGTCCAGAGGAGACCTAAATAGGGAACACCCGCTGCTTAATGACCCAGCTGGAGCCCAGGCCTGCAACAAGACATGCCTAACACAGTACCGTTAATGACCACCAGAGGGAGCCCAGAAACACAGTTCACAACAGTACCCCCCCTTGAGGAGGGGTCACCGAACCCTCACCAAGACCCCCAGGGCGATCAGGATGAGCAGCGTGAAAGGCACGAACCAAATCAGCCGCATGAACATCAGAGGCGACAACCCAGGAATTATCCTCCTGACCATAGCCTTTCCACTTAACTAAATACTGAAGTCTCCGTCTAGAGATACGAGAATCCAAAATCTTCTCCACCACGTACTCCAACTCGCCCTCAACCAAAACCGGGGCAGGAGGCTCAACAGCAGGAACCATAGGCACCACGTACCGCCACAACAAGGACCTATGGAACACATTATGAATAGCAAATGACGCTGGAAGGTCCAAGCAAAAAGACACCGGGTTAAGGATTTCCAAAATCTTATAAGGACCGATAAAGCGAGGCTTGAACTTAGGAGAGGAGACCTTCAAAGGAACATGTTGAGAAGACAACCAAACCAAATCCCCAACACGAAGTCGGGGACCCACACCGCGGCGGCGGTTGGCAAAACGCTGGGCCTTCTCCTGTGACAATTTCAAATTGTCCACCACATGGTTCCAAATCCACTGCAACCTATCCACCACAGAATCAACCCCAAGACAGTCAGAAGGTTCAACCTGGCCCGAGGAGAAACGAGGATGAAAACCAGAGTTGCAGAAAAATGGTGAAACCAAAGTGGCAGAACTAGCCCGATTATTAAGGGCAAACTCGGCCAGTGGCAAAAAGGTAACCCAGTCGTCCTGATCAGCAGAAACAAAACATCTTAAATAAGTCTCCAACATCTGATTAGTTCGCTCGGTCTGGCCATTAGTCTGAGGATGAAAAGCCGACGAAAACGACAAATCAATACCCATCTTAGCACAAAAGGATCGCCAGAACCTGGACACAAACTGGGATCCTCTGTCAGAAACAATATTCTCAGGGATGCCGTGCAAACAAACCACATTCTGAAAGAACAAAGGAACCAAATCAGAGGAGGAAGGCAACTTAGGCAAGGGCACCAAATGGACCATTTTAGAAAAACGATCGCACACCACCCAGATAACAGACATCTTCCGAGATACTGGAAGATCCAAAATGAAATCCATGGAAATGTGCGTCCAAGGCCTCTTCGGGATAGGCAAGGGCAAAAGCAACCCGCTGGCACGAGAACAGCAAGGCTTAGCCCGAGCACAAATTCCACAGGACTGCACAAAAGAACGCACATCCCGCGACAAGGAAGGCCACCAAAAGGACCTAGCCACCAAATCTCTGGTACCGAAAATCCCAGGATGCCCCGCCAACACCGAAGAATTAACCTCAGAAATAACTCTGCTGGTCCATCTGTCAGGGACAAACAGTCTCTCTGGTGGGCAACGATCAGGCCTATCAGCCTGAAATTTCTGCAGCACTCGTCGCAAATCTGGGGAAATGGCAGACAAAATCACTCCCTCTCTGAGAATACCAACCGGCTCCGTGACTCCAGGAGAGTCAGGCACAAAACTCCTAGAAAGTGCATCAGCCTTCACGTTCTTCGAACCAGGCAGGTACGAGACCACAAAGTCAAAACAGGAGAAAAACAACGACCAACGAGCCTGTCTAGGATTCAGGCGCTTGGCAGACTCGAGATAAATCAGATTTTTATGATCAGTCAAGACCACCACACGATGTTTAGCTCCCTCAAGCCAATGTCGCCACTCCTCAAATGCCCACTTCATAGCCAACAACTCCCGATTACCAACATCATAGTTCCGCTCAGCAGGCGAAAATTTTCTTGAAAAGAAGGCGCATGGCTTCATCACGAAGCCATCAGAACTTTTTTGCGACAAAACGGCCCCTGCACCAATCTCAGAAGCATCAACTTCAACCTGGAAGGGAAGAGAGACATCCGGCTGGCACAAGACTGGCGCTGAAGTAAACCGACGCTTCAGCTCCCGAAAGGCCTCCACGGCCGCAGGAGACCAATTAACAACATCAGAACCCTTCTTGGTCATATCCGTCAAAGGTTTAACCACGCTAGAAAAATTAGCGATAAAACGACGGTAAAAATTAGCAAAGCCTAAGAACTTCTGCAGGCTCTTAACAGACGTGGGCTGAGTCCAGTCATGAATGGCACGGACCTTAACTGGGTCCATCTCCACAGTAGAAGGGGAAAAAATAAAACCCAAAAAAGAAACCTTCTGTACCCCAAAGATACATTTTGAACCCTTCACAAATAAAGCATTCTCACGCAGAACCTGAAACACCATCCTGACCTGGTTTACATGGGACTCCCAATCATCATAAAAAACCAAAATATCATCCAGATAAATAATCATAAATTTATCCAGATATTTCCGGAAGATGTCATGCATGAAGGACTGAAACACAGAAGGAGCATTAGAGAGTCCAAAAGGCATCACCAGGTACTCAAAATGACCCTCGGGCGTATTAAATGCTGTTTTCCATTCATCTCCCTGCTTTATGCGCACAAGGTTATACGCACCGCGAAGATCTATCTTGGTGAACCAACTGGCACCCTTAATCCGAGCAAACAAATCAGACAACAATGGCTGTTGTGAAATTGGATTTTGGGCTCCCCCGGTGGCCACTGGTGGAATTGAACTGGTGTGCATCATCCTCTCTGTTCACCTGTTTCCATCAGGATGTGGGAGTCGCTATTTAGCCTTGCTCCTCTGTCACTTCCATGCCGGTCATCATTGTAATCAGAAGCCTTTCTGTGCATGTTCCTGCTGCTAGACAACTCCCAGCTAAGTTGGACTTAGTCCTTGTTTGTTTTTGCATTTTGTTCCAGTTCACAGCTGTAGTTTCGTTTCTGTGTCTGGAAAGCTCTTGTGATCTGAAATTGCCACTCTGATGTTATGAGTTAATACTAGAGTCTTAAAGTAATTTCAGGATGGTATTTTGATAGGGTTTTCAGCTGACCATGAAAGTGCCCTTTCTGTCTTCCTGCTATCTAGTAAGCGGACCTCAATTTTGCTAAACCTATTTTCGTACTACGTTTGTCATTTCATCTAAAATCACCGCCAATATTTGTGGGGGCCTCTGTCTGCCTTTCGGGGAAATTTCTCTAGAGGTGAGCCAGGACTATATTTTCCTCTGCCAGGATTAGTTAGTCCTCCGGCCGGCGCTGGGCGTCTAGGGATAAAACGCAGGCTACGCTACCCGGCTACTGTTAGTTGTGCGGCAGGTTTAGTTCATGGTCAGTTTAGTTTCCATCCTTCCAAGAGCTAGTTCGTATGTTTGCTGGGCTATGTTCTCTTGCCATTGAGAACCATAACAGTTTGACCGGCCCAAAAGGGTTAAATTAATTGACAGAGAAAGGAGAGAAAAGAGAAGTCTGCTGAAGATTTTTATTTTTTTTTTCTCAGTTCTGAGTGTGCTTGTAATTGAATCTCTTGCAAGTCTGCCTATATTGCAGCCTTTCTCTCTCTCTCTCCTTCTAATCCTGGAATGGCTCTGTGTTCACCTGTTTAAAATGGATATTCAGAGTTTAGCTGCAGGTTTGAATAATCTCACCACAAAAGTTCAAAACTTACAAGATTTTGTTGTTCATGTTCCTATATCTGAACCTAGAATTCCTTTGCCTGAATTTTTCTCGGGGAATAGATCTTGCTTTCAAAATTTCAAAAATAATTGCAAGTTGTTTTTGTCCCTGAAATCTCGCTCTGCTGGAGATCCTGCTCAGCAGGTCAGGATTGTGATTTCTTTGCTCCGGGGCGACCCTCAGGATTGGGCTTTTGCATTGGCTCCAGGGGATCCTGCGTTGCTCAATGTGGATGCGTTTTTTCTGGCCTTGGGGTTGCTTTATGAGGAACCTCAGTTAGAACTTCAGGCGGAAAAGGCCTTGATGTCCCTATCTCAGGGGCAAGACGAAGCTGAAATATACTGCCAGAAATTCCGTAAATGGGCTGTGCTTACTCAGTGGAATGAGTGCGCCCTGGCGGCGAATTTCAGAGAGGGTCTCTCTGATGCCATTAAGGATGTTATGGTGGGGTTCCCTGTGCCTGCGGGTCTGAATGAGTCCATGACAATGGCTATCCAGATCGATAGGCGTCTGCGGGAGCGCAAACCTGTGCACCATTTGGCGGTGTCTACTGAGAAGACGCCAGAGAATATGCAATGTGATAGAATTCTGTCCAGAAGTGAACGGCAGAATTTTAGACGAAAAAATGGGTTGTGCTTCTATTGCGGTGATTCAACTCATGTTATATCAGCATGCTCTAAGCGTACTAAGAAGCTTGATAAGTCTGTTTCAATTGGCACTTTACAGTCTAAGTTTATTCTATCTGTGACCCTGATTTGTTCTTTATCATCTATTACCGCGGATGCCTATGTCGACTCTGGCGCCGCTTTGAGTCTTATGGATTGGTCCTTTGCCAAACGCTGTGGGTATGATTTGGAGCCTCTTGAAACTCCTATACCCCTGAAGGGGATTGACTCCACCCCATTGGCTAGCAATAAACCACAATACTGGACACAAGTAACTATGCGGATTAATCCGGATCACCAGGAGATTATTCGCTTTCTTGTGCTGTATAACCTACATGATGTGTTGGTGCTTGGATTGCCATGGCTGCAATCTCATAACCCAGTCCTTGACTGGAAAGCTATGTCTGTGTTAAGCTGGGGATGTAAGGGGACGCATGGGGACGTACCTGTGGTTTCCATTTCATCATCTATTCCCTCTGAGATTCCTGAATTCTTGACTGAATATCGTGACGTTTTTGAAGAACCTAAGCTGGGTTCATTACCTCCGCACCGGGAGTGCGATTGTGCCATAGATTTGATTCCGGGTAGTAAATATCCTAAGGGTCGTTTATTTAATCTGTCTGTGCCTGAACATGCTGCTATGCGAGAATATATAAAAGAGTCCTTGGAAAAGGGACATATTCGTCCTTCGTCATCTCCCTTAGGAGCCGGTTTTTTCTTTGTGGCTAAGAAAGATGGCTCTTTGAGGCCGTGCATTGATTATCGGCTTTTGAATAAAATCACGGTTAAATATCAATATCCGTTGCCACTGCTGACTGATTTGTTTGCTCGCATAAAGGGGGCCAAGTGGTTCTCTAAGATAGATCTTCGTGGGGCGTATAATTTGGTGCGAATTAAGCAGGGGGATGAGTGGAAAACCGCATTTAATACGCCCGAGGGCCACTTTGAGTATTTGGTGATGCCTTTTGGTCTTTCAAATGCCCCTTCAGTCTTTCAGTCCTTTATGCATGACATTTTCCGTGATTATTTGGATAAATTTATGATTGTGTATCTGGATGATATTTTGATTTTTTCGGATGACTGGGACTCTCATGTCCAGCAGGTCAGGAGGGTTTTTCAGGTTTTGCGGTCTAATTCCTTGTGTGTGAAGGGTTCTAAGTGCGTTTTTGGGGTTCAAAAGATTTCCTTTTTGGGATGTATTTTTTCCCCCTCTTCCATCGAGATGGATCCTGTCAAGGTTCAGGCTATTTGTGATTGGACGCAACCCTCTTCTCTTAAGAGTCTTCAGAAATTTTTGGGCTTTGCTAACTTTTATCGTCGATTTATTGCTGGTTTTTCTGATGTTGTTAAACCATTGACTGATTTGACTAAGAAGGGTGCTGATGTTGCTGATTGGTCCCCTGCTGCTGTGGAGGCCTTTCGGGAGCTTAAGCGCCGCTTTTCTTCCGCCCCTGTGTTGCGTCAGCCTGATGTTGCTCTTCCTTTTCAGGTTGAGGTCGACGCTTCTGAAATCGGAGCTGGGGCGGTTTTGTCGCAGAGAAGTTCCGATTGCTCCGTGATGAGACCTTGTGCTTTTTTCTCGCGTAAATTTTCGCCCGCCGAGCGGAATTATGATGTTGGGAATCGGGAGCTTTTGGCCATGAAGTGGGCTTTTGAGGAGTGGCGTCATTGGCTTGAGGGGGCTAGACATCAGGTGGTGGTATTGACTGACCACAAAAATCTAATTTATCTTGAGTCCGCCAGACACCTGAATCCTAGACAGGCGCGCTGGTCGTTGTTTTTCTCTCGGTTTAATTTTGTGGTGTCCTACCTGCCGGGTTCTAAGAATGTTAAGGCGGATGCCCTTTCTAGGAGTTTTGAGCCTGACTCCCCTGGTAATTCTGAACCTACAGGTATCCTTAAGGATGGAGTGATATTGTCTGCCGTTTCTCCAGACCTGCGGCGGGCCTTGCAGGAGTTTCAGGCGGATAGACCTGATCGTTGCCCACCTGGTAGACTGTTTGTTCCTGATGATTGGACCAGTAAAGTCATTTCTGAGGTTCATTCTTCTGCATTGGCAGGTCATCCTGGAATCTTTGGTACCAGGGATTTGGTGGCAAGGTCCTTCTGGTGGCCTTCCCTGTCTCGAGATGTGCGAGGCTTCGTGCAGTCTTGTGACGTTTGTGCTCGGGCCAAGCCTTGTTGTTCTCGGGCTAGTGGATTGTTGTTGCCCTTGCCTATCCCGAAGAGGCCCTGGACGCACATCTCGATGGATTTTATTTCGGATCTTCCTGTTTCTCAGAAGATGTCTGTCATCTGGGTGGTGTGTGATCGTTTCTCTAAGATGGTCCATTTGGTTCCCCTGCCTAAGTTGCCTTCTTCTTCCAAGTTGGTTCCTCTGTTTTTTCAAAATGTGGTCCGTTTGCATGGTATTCCGGAGAATATCGTTTCTGACAGAGGTACCCAATTCGTGTCTAGATTTTGGCGAGCATTCTGTGCTAGGATGGGCATAGATTTGTCTTTCTCGTCTGCTTTCCATCCTCAGACTAATGGCCAGACCGAGCGGACGAATCAGACCTTGGAGACATATTTGAGGTGTTTTGTGTCTGCAGATCAGGATGATTGGGTTGCTTTTTTGCCTTTAGCGGAGTTTGCCCTCAATAATCGGGCCAGTTCTGCCACCTTGGTGTCTCCCTTTTTCTGTAATTCGGGGTTTCATCCTCGATTTTCTTCTGGTCAGGTGGAATCTTCGGATTGTCCTGGAGTGGATGCTGTGGTGGAGAGGTTGCATCAGATTTGGGGGCAGGTAGTGGACAATTTGAAGTTGTCCCAGGAGAAGACTCAGCTTTTTGCCAACCGCCGGCGTCGGGTTGGTCCTCGGCTTTGTGTTGGGGACTTGGTGTGGTTGTCTTCTCGTTTTGTCCCTATGAGGGTTTCTTCTCCCAAGTTTAAGCCTTGGTTCATCGGCCCGTACAAGATATTGGAGATTCTTAACCCTGTGTCCTTCCGATTGGACCTCCCTGCATCTTTTTCTATTCATAATGTTTTTCATCGGTCATTATTGCGCAGGTATGAGGTACCGGTTGTGCCTTCCGTTGAGCCTCCTGCTCCGGTGTTGGTTGAGGGCGAGTTGGAGTACGTTGTGGAAAAAATCTTGGACTCCCGTGTTTCCAGACGGAAACTCCAGTATCTGGTCAAATGGAAGGGATACGGTCAGGAGGATAATTCTTGGGTGACTGCCTCTGATGTTCATGCCTCCGATTTGGTTCGTGCCTTTCATAGGGCTCATCCTGATCGCCCTGGTGGTTCTGGTGAGGGTTCGGTGCCCCCTCCTTGAGGGGGGGGTACTGTTGTGAAATTGGATTTTGGGCTCCCCCGGTGGCCACTGGTGGAATTGAACTGGTGTGCATCATCCTCTCTGTTCACCTGTTTCCATCAGGATGTGGGAGTCGCTATTTAGCCTTGCTCCTCTGTCACTTCCATGCCGGTCATCATTGTAATCAGAAGCCTTTCTGTGCATGTTCCTGCTGCTAGACAACTCCCAGCTAAGTTGGACTTAGTCCTTGTTTGTTTTTGCATTTTGTTCCAGTTCACAGCTGTAGTTTCGTTTCTGTGTCTGGAAAGCTCTTGTGATCTGAAATTGCCACTCTGATGTTATGAGTTAATACTAGAGTCTTAAAGTAATTTCAGGATGGTATTTTGATAGGGTTTTCAGCTGACCATGAAAGTGCCCTTTCTGTCTTCCTGCTATCTAGTAAGCGGACCTCAATTTTGCTAAACCTATTTTCATACTACGTTTGTCATTTCATCTAAAATCACCGCCAATATTTGTGGGGGCCTCTGTCTGCCTTTCGGGGAAATTTCTCTAGAGGTGAGCCAGGACTATATTTTCCTCTGCCAGGATTAGTTAGTCCTCCGGCCGGCGCTGGGCGTCTAGGGATAAAACGCAGGCTACGCTACCCGGCTACTGTTAGTTGTGCGGCAGGTTTAGTTCATGGTCAGTTTAGTTTCCATCCTTCCAAGAGCTAGTTCGTATGTTTGCTGGGCTATGTTCTCTTGCCATTGAGAACCATAACAAATGGCAAAGGATACTGAAATTTCACCGTGATTTTATTCAGAAGACGATAATCTATACAAGGTCTCAAAGACCCGTCTTTCTTGCCCACAAAAAAGAATCCTGCACCAAGAGGAGAAGAGGATGGGCGAATATGTCCCTTCTCCAAAGACTCCTTTATATAACTCCGCATCGCGGCATGCTCTGGCACAGATAAATTAAAGAGTCGTCCCTTAGGAAATTTACTACCAGGAATCAAATCTATAGCACAATCACAGTCCCTATGAGGAGGAAGGGCACTGGACCTGGGCTCACCGAATACATCCTGATAGTCTGACAAAAACTCAGGGATCTCAGAAGGAGCAGAAGAAGCAATAGACACCAATGGAGAATCGCCATGAATCCCCTGACAACCCCAACTTGACACAGTCATAGCTTTCCAATCTAAAACTGGATTATGGGCCTGTAACCATGGCAGACCCAAAACAACAACATCATGCATTTTATGCAGTACCAGAAAACGAATCACCTCCTGATGTACAGGAGTCATGCACATGGTCACTTGCGTCCAATACTGAGGTTTATTCTCTGCCAATGGCGTAGCATCAATTCCTCTAAGAGGAATAGGATTTTCCAAAGGCTCCAGGACAAAACCACAGCGCCTGGCAAACGATAAATCCATAAGACTCAGAGCAGCACCAAAATCTACAAAAGCCATAGCTGAGTAAGAAGATAATGAGCAAATTAAAGTCACAGACAAAATAAACTTAGGCTGAAAAGTACTAATGGCGACAGGATTAACAACAATTTTTTTTAAGCGTTTAGAGCATGCTGAGATAACATGTGTTGAATCACCACAGTAAAAACACAACCCATTTTGACGTCTATGATTTTGCCGCTCGGCTCTGGTCAGAATTCTGTCACATTGCATAGAATCAGGTGACCGTTCAGACAGCACCGCCAAAGGATTAACAGATTTGCGCTCCCGCAAACGTCGATCAATTTGAATGGCCAGAGTCATTGAATCATTCAGACCTGTAGGGATAGAAAACCCCACCATCACATTCTTAATGGCTTCAGAAAGACCATTTCTGAAATTTGCGGCCAGGGCACACTCATTCCATTGAGTAAGCACGGACTATTTCCGAAATTTTTGACAATATACCTCAGCTTCGTCCTGACCTTGAGAGATAGCCAGCAACATCTTTTCAGCCTGACTCTCAAGATTAGGCTCCTCATAAAGCAAACCAAGTGCCAGAAAAAACGCATCAACATTCACCAATGCAGGATCTCCTGGCGCCAGAGAGAAGGCCCAATCTTGAGGGTCGCCGCGCAAGAAGGAGATAACAATCTTAACTTGCTGAGCGGAATCACCAGAGGAACGAGGTTTCAGAGACAGAAACAATTTGCAATTATTCCTAAAATTCAGGAACTTAGATCTATCTCCAAAAAACGGCTCAGGAATAGGTATTTTTGGTTCAGACATAGGGTTATGGATAACAAAATCCTGAATGCTTTGCACCCTAGCAGCAAGCTGATCCACACTAGAAGTCAGAGTCTGGACATTCATATCTGCAGCAGAGCTCCAGCCACTCAGAGTAAAAGGGGATGGAAGAAGCTAGGCAAACTGCAGCAACAAAAAAAAACAAAAAACTCAGAGCTTCTTTTTAGTCCCGCTTCTGCGATGCAATAAACATTTTCTTTTGGCCTGGCATTCTGATATGTTCCCAGTGGTAGAGGATCTCTGGTATTCCGACAAGGAAAACAAAAACATAGGATCAGCTCTAGGGAGGTGGAAACTGGGCTAACCGCATAACTGATCCCAGCACAACAACCAGAAGTAGCCGGTGAACGTGCCTACGTTGATTCTAGACGTCTCGAGCCAGCCGGAGAACTGACTACCCCTAGAGGGAAAATAAGACCTCACTTGCCACCAGAGAAATTGAACCCCAAAGATATAGAAAGCCCCCAACAAATAATAACGGTGAGGCAAGAAGAAAACACAAACGTAGAGATGAACTAGATTCAGCAAAGTGAGGCCCACTAGTCTAGATAGGCAGAAAATAGAAAGTGAACTATGCGGTCAGCAGAAAACCCTGCAAAAACATCTACGCTGAATATTTCAAGAACCCCCACACCGACTGACGGTGCGGAGGGAGAATATCAGCACCCTAGAGCTTCCAGCGAGCAGAAAATCACATATTAAGCAAGCTGGACAAAAACACTGAAAATGCAAATGATCCACAGTATTCAAAACGGACTTAGCTTTTCTTGCATGAGACAAATGGAAAGGAATCAGGAGGAGACCATATAGGACTGGATACAACGATGCCAGGCAAGAGACTGAGTCCAGAGGAGACCTAAATAGGGAACACCCGCTGCTTAATGACCCAGCTGGAGCCCAGGCCTGCAACAAGACATGCCTAACACAGTACCGTTAATGACCACCAGAGGGAGCCCAGAAACACAGTTCACAACACTTCCCATGTTGTTTGTATTTGATCCAGATTTTAGACACAGCTGATTGTGAACACCCAACATCTTTTGCAACATTGAGTGATGATTTACCCTCTTTTAAGAGTTTGAGAATCCTCTTATTTGTTTCAATTGACATCTCTCGTGTTAGTGCCATGATTCATGTCATTTCACTTGGTGCAACAGCTCTCCAAGGTGTGATCACTCCTTTTTAGATGCAGACTAATGAGCAGATCTAATTTGATGCAGGTGTTATTTTTGGATATCAATATTTACAGGGTGATTCCATAATTTTTTGCTCAGAATTGAGTGATTCCGTAATTTTTCCCCTATGCTTGGTTCAAAAAGTAACCATTACTGACTACCACATTTTTTGTCCAATTGAAAATCTTTGGTGGAAGTTGAAGAAAATGGTCCATGACAAGGCTCCAACATGCAAAGCTGATCTGGCAACAGCAATCAGAGAAAGATGGAGCCAGATTGATGAAGAGTACTATTTGACACTCATTAAGTTCATGCCTCAGAGACTGCAAGCTGTTATAAAAGCCAGAGGTGGTGCAACAAAATACTAGTGATGTTTTGGAGTGTTTTATTGTTTTTCATGATTCTATAATTTTTTCCTCAGAATTGAGTGATTCCATAATTTTTTCCCTATGCTTGGTTAAAAAAGTAACCATTACTGACTACCACATTTTTTGTTCTTGATTTCTTTTAGTGTTTCTTAAAGCCATAAAGTTGCCATTTGAAATGAATTTAGTTTTGTGCCATGTCTGTGATCTGCTTTTTACTACAAAATTAAACAACTGAATGAACATCCTCCAAGGCCGGTGATTCCATAATTTTTGCCAGAGGTTGTAGAAGCTTTCATTAATCCTGCCCAATTCTCTTTAAGCTGTTATTTCAATCTTACTGGATGATGGCATGGTATACGAGCTATTAGATATTTAGTATTTTCAGCCTAATTGCTAGGAGCTGTGGCAAAGGCCCAAGGAGACGAATAAAACCATTTCTGTTACAAGGAACGAATGCAGAGTCCATAACTCATGTCAAGATAATAGTGTGGAAAGTGAATTTATGGGCTTCCTCATGCTAGCGTTCCTGCCACTTGGAATGTTGTCTTTATAGCCAGTCTTATTTGTTAGGATTTTTCTCTTCTGCCATTGAGCCTTTTTAATTTCCTGTATTTACCAAATGTTATGTGTAATTACACTCCATAGTTGTATGATGCAGATTAGTACAGTAGCAGAATTAAGTTATTTTAAGGCACCTGTTATTCCAGAGAGATTGCAGTTTGTGTTGAAGACATCCGACACATTCAGATGAAGAAGAGATTGCTTTAAATCAACTTTATGTTCTATTTTAAACCTGTAAAAAAAAATATACTTTACAACATGTTGGCACAAGGTCATCAATTTTCTTGTCATTTTCCTACCAGTGTCGCATGTTAAAGTATATTCACACCTGCAGTACAATTTACAGGAAGGCCTGAGCAATTTGTAAATACATTAGACAATTTACTTTGCATTAATCCTGTATAATCCAATATTATTCACCGCTGTGTCCTTCATTCTGCAGACTTGTAAGCCAACCATGAATGGACAGAGTTTGTGTGATGATTTCACCACATGGTAGAAAATCAGCAGAACTATGAATGCAGCTGTGGCCTATCACAGGAAGTACCTTGTGCTCTAATTTTCTATATAGACTATACTCTACTCTGGGACCATGTTCTGCTCTCTATTAGGGTAGGGTCAAACAACCGTAATTTATCTCATCCAAGAAAATCGGTCCGATTATGCTAATCACACTGTGATCACACTCTGATCAAAGTGTGATACGATTTTCTTGGATGTGCAGAAGATGGGAAAAAAATCTCCATCTTCTCCATTCTGTCAGTCCGTGAAAATTAGATCACACTTGGATGTCGTCTGAGTTTGGATCGATTTTTTTGACGGACTCATTGACTTGCAGGGCCGAGTGCGATCCAATGTATGGATGCAAATCAAGCATACTGCAATCTTTTTTCTCGGACAGACTTAGTCCAAGTCAAAAACTGGCCATGTGCACGACCCCATAGAATAACAAGTGTGATCCAATGTTTTGTCGGACCCACTCAGACCAAAAATACTGTCAATCTGCACCTGCCCTTAGACTGTATTTGGTCACAGGCAATGCATGAGCTGACTTATCCTAGCAGAGGATAAGGCTTATCCTGCATGACACCATGTACCTCCATGTTTTGATTTTTTATGCCGCTCTTCCTACTTTTGAGACAGGCGGGACAATAGCATCCATAAACCCGTGATCTTCTTCCCTCTTTGAGGGACTGTCTCCTCTTCCTTCATTTGACCAGCAGTCCTTCCCTTGGTGGGAAGCCTCCGCAAGGCAGAAAGAGGAGACCCACGGCTGATGATGTTCTACCATCATCATCAAACCATTCAAACATTTTTCAATGGATAGCATCCCTTTGTAGCACTCCTGGGGGGGCACTCCATCACACTTCACATACACATACCCTTCAAGTAAGTGTGTCAGCCATAAGTGAGTATAAGTCAGTGTTTTACAGCAGTGCTTTTCTAGGAAGACCATAAAACAGAGAAGTTCTAGTAGAATGTCATAAGTTTAAACTGATCATAGTTATTACGGTACTTGCTTGATGGGTTTCTTGTGAATAACTAGGTTGAATTAAATTTATTAACTGTATTTCTCAAACGTTTACCCCTTTGTTCAATTTTTTTTTTCAAATGTGCTTATTTTATTTGTTCACTTTTGTCTCAGCAAACTACATAAATCAATAGTTTATATTAATATATATTATCGGAGAAATATGTTTCTCCTCTTCTGAGCCATTTTTTTCCTCAGCCCCTTTGCCTCCTGAATGTATTATTCACTCTGAATATAGTTAAAGTCCATCTTTGCATCATTCATGTAAAATATAAAGCATTACCTGGGCAGACTGATATCAACTAGTTCTTCCTTCATGTTGCTGGTCCAGTCTTTTAGTCTTGCTGCTGTCAATTGTTTTTCCATGTCTCCTATGTCTGCATTTTCTGCAGGAAGAGCTAGTAATAAACTGAGTTTGCCTCCTTTGTAGGGAAGTTCCAGTACTTTATATTTAAGATTATTCTCTGAAAAATAGCCTAGAAACAAATAAGAATAAATTACCAGATGAAAAAAAGATGAGACGCACCATTTTATGAAGAATAGCGCTGGTAAAACGGTCTGCAAGGATTGTAGTTACTGGATGATGCTGTAGCCTATAATTTAGCCTATGGGTAACAGATGCCACAATTAGGCATCTGTCACACCTAGGCTATAATGGTATCCATTTAATAGATATCTCCATGAAAAGCTATTGCAAAGCTCATGACGTATCTGTTGAATGGATATCTATGATGGATAGCATACCTTTACATCTGTAACCCATAGGCTAATAATACACTATCCATTTAATGGAAACATTTTTTCACAATCTCATCTATGAAAATAGCATAGTTTACTACGCTATTCCATGCTTCATTTTTAGCAGTATACTTAAGTATCCTGACAGGGTACTTGAAGATACTCTTTTGGCCCCCGCTTGACTAATGGTCCCCTATGGACATGTTTTGCACATAGATAAAACTGCAGTGTGAACTCAGACACAAGAAATGTCTTCCAGCAACTTCCCCCACTCATACACACATACACACCCCAACCATTCTTCCCCACTTACAAGTACCATATGCCTGTTGTACAGGCTTTGAAGAGTCACTACCATTAAAGCTGGATATTTTTTAATTAATATTCATAGACAATAGTGTTGAGCGATACCGTCCGATACTTGAAAGTATCGGTATCGGAAAGTATCGGCCGATACCGGCAAAGTATCGGATCTAATCCGATACCGATACCCGATACCAATACAAGTCAATGGGACTCAAGTATTGGAAGGTATCCTGTTATGACCCCAATGGCGAGGGTCTCAGAGAAACAAGTAAGTCTGCGATGTACAAAAATCCAGCTCATAGGGCAGTGGTAACTGGGTTGACCATATATCTACTCCTAACGCCAACACTAGAAGTAGCCGGGGAACATGCCTACGTTGGTCGCTAGATGTCTCGCGCCAGCCGGAGGACTAACTACCCCTAGAAGAGGAAAACAAAGACCTCTCTTGCCTCCAGAGAATAGACCCCAAAAGTAGGATAGTAGCCCCCCACAAATAATAACGGTGAGGTAAGAGGAAATGACAAACACAGAGATGAACTAGATTTTAGCAAAGAGAGGCCCACTTACTAATAGCAGAATGTAGTAAGATAACTTATATGGTCAACAAAAACCCTATCAAAATCCACGCTGGAGATTCAAGAACCCCCGAACCGTCTAACGGCCCGGGGGGAGAACACCAGCCAACCTAGAGCTTCCAGCAAGGTCAGGAAACAGATTATATACAAGCTGGACAAAAATGCAAACCAAAACAAATAGCAAAAAGCAAGAAAGCAGACTTAGCTTAATCAAGCAGGAACCAGGATCAGTAGACAAGAGCACTACAGATTAGCTCTGATATCAACGTTGCCAGGCATTGAACTGAAGGTCCAGGGAGCTTATATAGCAACACCCCTGACCTAACGACCCAGGTGAGCATACAAGGGATGAATGACATACCCAGAGTCAAATCACTAGTAGCCACTAGAGGGAGCCAAAAGGTAAATTCACAACAGTACCCCCCCCTTAGTGAGGGGTCACCGAACCCTCACCAAGACCACCAGGGTGATCAGGATGAGCGGCGTGAAAGGCACGAACTAAATCGGCCGCATGCACATCAGAGGCGACCACCCAGGAATTATCCTCCTGACCATAGCCCTTCCACTTGACCAGGTACTGAAGCCTCCGCCTGGAGAGACGAGAATCTAAGATCTTCTCCACCACGTACTCCAACTCGCCCTCAACCAACACCGGAGCAGGAGGCTCAGCAGAAGGAACCACAGGCACAACGTACCGCTGCAACAAGGACCTATGAAATACGTTGTGGATGGCAAACGACACCGGAAGATCCAGGCGAAAGGATACAGGATTAATGATTTCCAATATCTTGTAAGGACCAATGAAGTGAGGCTTAAATTTGGGAGAGGAGACCTTCATAGGAACAAATCGAGAAGACAGCCATACCAAATCCCCAACGCGAAGTCGGGGACCCACACCGCGGCGGCGGTTGGCAAAACGCTGAGCCTTCTCCTGTGACAACTTCAAGTTGTCCACCACATGCCCCCAGATCCGCTGCAACCTATCCACCACGGAATCCACCCCAGGACAGTCAGAAGGCTCCACATGTCCCGAGGAAAAACGAGGATGGAAACCAGAGTTGCAGAAAAACGGCGAAACCAAGGTGGCGGAACTAGCCCGATTATTAAGGGCAAATTCAGCCAACGGCAAGAAGGTCACCCAATCATCCTGATCAGAAGAGACAAAACACCTCAAATAAGCCTCCAGAGTCTGATTAGTTCGCTCCGTTTGTCCGTTAGTCTGGGGATGGAAAGCGGATGAAAACGACAACTCAATGCCCATCCTACCACAAAAGGATCGCCAGAACCTGGAAACAAACTGGGATCCTCTGTCCGACACAATATTCTCAGGAATGCCGTGCAAACGAACCACGTTCTGGAAGAACACAGGAACCAGATCAGAAGAGGAGGGCAGCTTAGGCAAAGGAACCAAATGGACCATCTTGGAGAAACGATCACATATCACCCAGATGACAGACATGCCCTGAGACACCGGAAGATCAGAAATGAAATCCATAGAGATGTGTGTCCAAGGTCTCTTCGGGACAGGCAAGGGCAAGAGCAACCCGCTGGCACGAGAGCAGCAAGGCTTAGCTCGAGCACAAGTACCACAGGACTGTACAAATGACCGCACATCCCTTGACAAGGAAGGCCACCAAAAGGACCTGGCCACCAGATCTCTGGTGCCAAAAATTCCCGGGTGCCCTGCCAACACCGAGGAATGAACCTCGGAAATGACTCTGCTGGTCCATCTAGCAGGCACAAACAATCTGTCAGGTGGACAAGAGTCAGGCCTACCAGCCTGAAATCTCTGCAACACACGTCGCAGATCTGGAGAAATAGCAGACACGATAACTCCTTCCTTAAGAATACCCACAGGTTCAGCGATTCCAGGAGCATCAGGCACAAAGCTCCTAGACAGAGCATCGGCCTTCACATTCTTAGAACCTGGTAAATACGAGACCACAAAGTCAAAACGGGAGAAAAACAATGACCAGCGGGCCTGTCTAGGATTCAGGCGTTTAGCAGACTCGAGATACATCAGATTTTTGTGATCAGTCAAGACCACCACACGATGCTTAGCACCCTCGAGCCAATGACGCCACTCCTCAAATGCCCACTTCATGGCCAACAACTCCCGATTGCCCACATCATAATTTCGCTCTGCCGGCGAAAACTTCCTAGAGAAAAAGGCACAAGGTCTCATAGTAGAGCAACCAGGGCCTCTCTGCGACAAAACGGCCCCTGCCCCAATCTCCGAAGCATCCACCTCAACCTGAAAGGGAAGTGAGATGTCAGGCTGGCACAAAACAGGCGCCGAAGTAAACCGGCGTTTTAACTCCTGGAAAGCCTCCACGGCAGCAGGAGCCCAGTTAGCTACATCAGAGCCTTTCTTGGTCATATCCGTCAGCGGTTTAACAACGCTAGAGAAATTTGCGATAAAACGACGGTAGAAGTTAGCAAAACCCAAGAACTTCTGAAGACTCTTAACTGACGAGGGTTGAGTCCAATCATGAATAGCTCGGACCTTGACTGGATCCATCTCCACAGCAGAAGGGGAAAAAATGAACCCCAAAAAGGGAACCTTCTGTACACCAAAGAGACACTTTGAGCCTTTTACAAACAAAGAATTTTCACGCAGAATCTCAAAAACCATCCTGACCTGCTCCACATGCGAGTCCCAATCATCAGAAAAAAACAGAATATCATCCAGATAAACAATCAAAAATTTATCCAGATACTTCCGGAAAATGTCATGCATGAAGGACTGAAAAACTGAAGGTGCATTAGAGAGCCCAAATGGCATCACCAAGTACTCAAAATGACCTTCGGGCGTATTGAATGCGGTTTTCCATTCATCGCCCTGCCTAATGCGCACAAGGTTGTACGCACCACGAAGGTCTATCTTGGTGAACCACTTGGCACCTTTAATCCGGGCAAACAAATCTGACAACAGCGGCAAAGGATACTGAAATTTGACAGTGATCTTATTTAAAAGCCGATAGTCAATACAAGGCCTCAAAGATCCGTCCTTTTTGGCCACAAAAAAGAATCCCGCACCAAGAGGGGAAGAAGAAGGACGGATATGCCCCTTCTCAAGAGACTCCTTGATATATGAACGCATCGTGGTATGTTCAGGTACTGACAGATTAAACAGTCTCCCCTTAGGAAACTTACTGCCAGGAATCAAATCTATTGCACAGTCACATTCCCTATGAGGAGGCAGTGCACTGGACTTAGACTCGCTGAAGACATCCTGATAATCAGACAAATACGCCGGAACTTCCGAAGGCGTAGAAGAAGCAATAGACAAGGGCAGGGAATCTCCATGAATTCCATGGCAGCCCCAACTTGACACTGACATAGCCTTCCAGTCCAAGACTGGATTATGGGTCTGTAACCATGGCAAACCCAAAACAACCAAATCATGCATTTTATGCAGAACAAGAAAACGTATTACCTCCCGATGTTCGGGAGTCATGCACATGGTAACCTGTGTCCAAAACTGCGGTTTATTTTTTGCCAATGGCGTAGAATCAATACCCCTAAGAGGGATAGGATTTTCCAATGGCTCAAGAACAAATCCGCAGCGCTTGGCAAATGACAGATCCATAAGGCTCAGGGCAGCACCCGAGTCCACAAACGCCATGACAGGATACGATGACAGTGAGCAAATCAAAGTTACAGATAGAATAAATTTAGGTTGCAAATTACCAATTGCGACCGGACTAACAACCTTAGTAAGACGTTTAGAGCATGCTGAGATAACATGTGTAGAATCACCACAGTAGTAACACAAGCCATTCTGGCGTCTATGAATTTTCCGCTCATTTCTAGTCAGGATTCTATCACATTGCATTAAATCAGGTGTCTGTTCAGACAACACCATGAGGGACTTAGCGGTTTTGCGCTCCCGCAACCGCCGGTCGATTTGAATAGCCAGGGCCATAGAATCATTCAGACCTGTGGGAATGGGAAAACCCACCATCACATTCTTAATGGCTTCAGAAAGGCCATTTCTAAAATTAGCAGCCAATGCACACTCGTTCCACTGGGTCAGCACGGACCATTTCCGAAATTTTTGGCAATACACTTCAGCCTCGTCCTGGCCCTGAGACATAGCCAGCAAGGCCTTTTCTGCCTGAATCTCAAGATTGGGTTCCTCATAAAGCAAACCGAGCGCCAGAAAAAACGCATCAATGTCAGCCAATGCCGGATCTCCTGGCGCCAGCGAGAAGGCCCAATCCTGAGGGTCGCCCCGTAAGAAAGAAATAACAATTTTTACTTGCTGAGCGGAGTCTCCAGATGAACAGGGTTTCAGGGACAAAAACAATTTACAATTATTCCTGAAATTTCTAAATTTAAATCGGTCTCCGGAAAACGGTTCAGGAATCGGTATCTTAGGTTCTGACATAGGACTTCTGATAACATAATCTTGTATGCCCTGCACACGAGCAGCAAGCTGGTCCACACTTGTAATCAAGGTCTGGACATTCATGTCTGCAGCAAACACAAGCCACTCAGAGGTAAAGGGGAAAAGAAAAAAAAAATGAGAGAGAGAAAAAAAAAACTCAGAACTTTCTTTCTTATAATCCCGCTTCTGCAATGCATTTAACATTCAATACAGGCCTGGCAAACTGTTATGACCCCAATGGCGAGGGTCTCAGAGAAACAAGTAAGTCTGCGACGTACAAAAATCCAGCTCATAGGGCAGTGGTAACTGGGTTGACCATATATCTACTCCTAACGCCAACACTAGAAGTAGCCGGAGAACATGCCTACGTTGGTCGCTAGATGTCTCGCGCCAGCCGGAGGACTAACTACCCCTAGAAGAGGAAAACAAAGACCTCTCTTGCCTCCAGAGAATAGACCCCAAAAGTAGGATAGTAGCCCCCCACAAATAATAACGGTGAGGTAAGAGGAAATGACAAACACAGAGATGAACTAGATTTTAGCAAAGAGAGGCCCACTTACTAATAGCAGAATGTAGTAAGATAACTTATATGGTCAACAAAAACCCTATCAAAATCCACGCTGGAGATTCAAGAACCCCCGAACCGTCTAACGGCCCAGGGGGAGAACACCAGCCAACCTAGAGCTTCCAGCAAGGTCAGGAAACAGATTATATACAAGCTGGACAAAAATGCAAACCAAAACAAATAGCAAAAAGCAAGAAAGCAGACTTAGCTTAATCAAGCAGGAACCAGGATCAGTAGACAAGAGCACTACAGATTAGCTCTGATATCAACGTTGCCAGGCATTGAACTGAAGGTCCAGGGAGCTTATATAGCAACACCCCTGACCTAACGACCCAGGTGAGCATACAAGGGATGAATGACATACCCAGAGTCAAATCACTAGTAGCCACTAGAGGGAGCCAAAAGGTAAATTCACAACAGTATCCCTGATGGTTCCCAGGGTCTGAAGGAGAAGAAACTCTCCTTCAGGCCCTGGGATCCATATTAATGTGTAAAATAAAGAATTAAAATAAAAAATATTGATATACTCACCTCTCCGGAGGCCCCTGGACATCACCGCTGGTAACCGGCAGCCTTCTTTGCTTAAAATGAGCGCGTTCAGCACCTTCCATGACGTCACGGCTTCTGATTGGTCGCGTGCCGCTCATGTGACCGCCACACGACCAATCACAAGCCGTGACGTAATTCTCAGGTCCTAAATTCCTAATTCTAGGAATTTAGGACCTGAGAATTACGTCACGGCTTGTGATTGGTCGCGTGGCGGTCACATGGGCGGCCGCGACCAATCACAAGCCGTGACGTCATCTAAGGCCCTGAACGCGCTCATTCTTAGGAAGGAAGGCTGCCGGAAAGAAGCCGAGGGTGAGTATATTCCTATTAGGTATATACTCACCCTCGGACGCGCCCTGCTTCTTTCCGGCAGCCTTCCTTCTTAAGAATGAGCGCGTCGGACGGAGAACGTCGGAATGGTTGGGCAAACATCAGAATGGTAATGCAAACGTCGGAATGGTAGGGCAAACGTCAGAATGGTAATGCAAACGTCGGAATGGTAAGGCAAACGTCAGAATGGTAATGCAAATGTCGGAATGGTAGGACAAATGTCGGAATGGTAATGCAAACGTCAGAATGGTAGGGCAAACGTCAGAATGGTAATGCAAACATCAGAATGGTAGGGCAAACGTCAGAATGGTAATGCAAACGTCAGAATGGTAGGACAAATGTCGAAATGGTAATGTAAACGTCAGAATGGTAGGGCAAACGTCGGGATGGTAGGGCAAACCCCAGAATGGTAGGGAAGACTTCGGAATAGTAGGAAAGACTTCTGAATGGTAGGGAAGACTTCTAAATGAAAAGACATTTTCCTGAATGATTAAGAATCCAATTTATTGTACTAATTTCTAAATGTTAGAATAGACTCCGGCATGGCAGGACAGGCATTTAAATGGTAGGTCAAACTCCTGAATGGTAGGGCTGGCTTCTGAGTGGTAGTGTCACACACAGTGTGGGAAGATTAAGTGCAACACGAAGGGATGAGGGGAAGGGAGCCAAACACTAGGGAAGAGGGGAGTGGAGACCCCTAGGCACATCTAAAGTCACCTTGTCTGCCCTAAACATCCCTATATAATTTCTACACCTATCACCGAGCAGAAACCTAATCCCTGCCTGACTCTGGCGATAACACCTGCTTTGGGAAGGACCGGGTTAGTGCCAGTCAATCCCCACTACAACTAAAGACAGCTGGGATAGACAAACAAGGGGAACACTTATCTTGAGTAGACTTGATAGGATAGGCTTCTGAATGGTAGGACATACTTCTAATTGTAAGGACAATCTCCTGAACGGTAGGTGAGACTCCTATGCGTTAGGACAGACTTCTGACTGGTAGGGCAAACTTCTTAATGGTGGGGTAGACTTCTGAATAGCAGAGCAGACTCCTGAATGGAAGGGCAGTGTGTACTGAATAATAGGGCAGTCTTCTGAATGATAGCCCAATTTCCTGAATGATAGGGCACATTCTTGAATGGTAGAGCAGACTTTTTAATGGTAGGGTACACTCCTGAATAGTAGGTCAGACTTCTGAAGGGTAAAGCAGTCTTCTGACTAGTAAGGAAGTTTACTTTCTACTGCAAATAATCTCATTATAAAAGTAGGTGTAGTGTTGAACTGACATAATGACAGCTCTATTGCTTTCTTCATATTCTATGTGGGGAAAGTGAAGAAGAAAAAATTTAGAATTGACAAAGCATTGTCTAAGAGAGTCAAAGGAAACAAATATCCCAGGGAAACGACATACTGTAGGTGTTGGTGTTCTGTTACCTCATATTTACCATTTATTTATTTAGTTGTGTTTTTAGATCCTTTCCACTGACTATATAGCAGTAAACTAATACAGCATCACTGTCACGTTATGTAAAAGTACTTTGACATACTTTGTGTACAATAAAATGTAACTTTATTTCTCTTTCCAAACTATTTGAGTGAGTCATGAGCGTTAAAAATACACAAATAGCACTGTCACTGTCACACCTTATCATTTTGACACCTACGTATAATAGAAATATAGTAATAAAAGACAGAAAACTGTAAAACAAATTAAGCAAATTAAGCATTATTCCTGACACTTTGCACAAAAAATCCTCCTAACAGGACAGTTTTAATGATTGGTGTCATTGCATGTTGTCGCAACTTTTAATTAGTGTTGACATTTCCACTTGTATGTATCTCGATTTATATTTAGACATACAGCCAGCAAAACAGCATAAAGAATTATAAATGCTTAGTTATGAAGTTTGTTTGTTTTATAACTATAACACAACTTAACCCCTTCACCCTCAAGGGTGGTTTGCACGTTAATGACCGGGCCAATTTTTACAATTCTGACCACTGTCCCTTTATGAGGTTATAACTCTGGAACGCTTCAACGGATCTTGGCGATTCTGACATTGTTTTCTCGTGACATATTGTACTTCATGATAGTGGTAAAATTTCTTCGATATAACTTGCGTTTATTTGTGAAAAAAACGAATATTTGGCGAAAATTTTGAAAATTTCGCAATTTTCCAACTTTGAATTTTTATGCCCTTAAATCACAGACATATGTCACGCAAAATACTTAATAAGTAACATTTCCCACATGTCTACTTTACATCAGCACAATTTTGGAACCAACATTTTTTTTTGTGACGGAGTTATAAGGGTTAAAAGTTGACCAGCAATTTCTCATTTTTACAACACCATTTTTTTTTAGGGACCACATCTCATTTGAAGTCATTTTGAGGGGTCTATATGATAGAAAATACCCAAGTGTGACACCATTCTAAAAACTGCACCCCTCAAGGTACTCAAAACCACTTTCAAGAAGTTTATTAACCCTTCAGGTGTTTCACAGGAATTTTTGGAATGTTTAAATAAAAATAAACATTTAACTTTTTTTCACACAAAATTTGTTTCAGCTCCAATTTGTTTTATTTTACCAAGGGTAACAGGAGAAAATTTGTTGTACAATTCGTCCTGAGTACGCTGATACCCCATGTGTGGGTGTAAACCATTGTTTGGGCGCAGGGCAGAGCTCGGAAGGAAAGGAGCGCCATTTGACTTTTCAATGCAAAATTGACTGGAATTGAGATGGGACGCCATGTTGCATTTGGAGAGCCCCTGATGTGCCTAAACATTGAAAACCCCCACAAGTGACACCATTTTGGAAAGTAGACCCCCTAAGGATCTTATCTAGATGTGTGTTGAGCACTTTGACCCAACAAGTGCTTCACAGAAGTTTATAATGCAGAGCCGTAAAAATAAAAATCATATTTTTTCACAAAAATGATCTTTTCGCCCCCATTTTTTTATTTCCCCAAGGGTAAGAGAAGAAATTAGACCACAAAAGTTGTTGTGCAATTTGTCCTGAGTACGACGATACCCCATATGTGGGGGTAAACCACTGTTTGGGCGCATAGCAGAGCTCGGAAGGGAAGGAGCGCTATTTTACTTTTCAATGCAAAATTGACTGGAATTAAGATGGGATGCCATGTTGCGTTTGGAGAGCCTCTGATGTGCCTAAACATTAAAAACCCCCACAAGTGACACCATTTTGGAAAGTAGACCCCCTAAGGAACTTATCTAGATGTGTGGTGAGCACTTTGACCCAACAAGTGCTTCACAGAAGTTTATAATGCAGAGCCGTAAAAATAAAAAATCATATTTTTTCACAAAAATGATATTTTCGCCCCCAATTTTTTATTTTCCCAAGGGTAAGAGAATAAATTGGACCCCAAAAATTGTTGTGCAATTTGTCCTGAGTACGCTGATACCCCATATGTGGGTGTAAACCATTGTTTGGGCGCAGGGCAGAGCTCGGAAGGGAAGGAGCGCCATTTGACTTTTCAATGCAAAATTGACTGGAATTGAGATGGGACGCCATGTTGCGTTTGGAAAGCCCCTGATGTGCCTAAACATTGAAACCCCCCACAAGTGACACCATTTTGGAAAGTAGACCCCTTAAGGAACTTATCTAGATGTGTGTTGAGCACTTTGACCCAACAAGTGCTTCACAGAAGTTTATAATGCAGAGCCGTAAAAATAAAAATCATATTTTTTCACAAAAATGATCTTTGCGACCCCATTTTTTTATTTCCCCAAGGGTAAGAGAAGAAATTAGACCACAAAAGTTGTTGTGCAATTTG
Source organism: Ranitomeya variabilis (assembly GCF_051348905.1). NCBI lineage: Eukaryota > Metazoa > Chordata > Amphibia > Anura > Dendrobatidae > Ranitomeya > Ranitomeya variabilis. The sequence goes on along the minus strand of NC_135233.1, from coordinate 915,528,343 downwards.
TCCTGAGTACGACGATACCCCATATGTGGGGGTAAACCACTGTTTGGGCGCATAGCAGAGCTCGGAAGGGAAGGAGCGCTATTTTACTTTTCAATGCAAAATTGACTGGAATTAAGATGGGATGCCATGTTGCGTTTGGAGAGCCCCTGATGTGCCTAAACATTAAAAACCCCCACAAGTGACACCATTTTGGAAAGTAGACCCCCTAAGGAACTTATCTAGATGTGTTTTGATAGCTTTGAACCCCCAAGTGTTTCACTACAGTTAATAACGCAGAGCCGTGAAAATAAAAATTCCTTTTTTTTTTTTCACAAAAATGATTTTTAGCCCCCAGTTTTGTATTTTCACAAGGGTATCAGGATAAATTGGACCCCAAACTTTGTTGTCCAATTTGTCCTGAGTACGCTGATACCCCATATGTGGGGGGGAACCACTGTTTGGGCGCATGACAGAGCTCGGAAGGGAAGGAGCGCCATTTGGAATGCAGACTTAAATGGATTGGTCTGCAGGCGTCACGTTGCATTTGCAGAGCCCCTGATGTACCCAAACAGTACAAACCCCCCACAAGTGACCCCATATTGGAAACTAGACCCCCCAATGAACTTATCTAGATGTGTTGTGAGAACTTTGAACCCCCAAGTGTTTCACTACAGTTTATAACGCAGAGCCGTGAAAATAAAAATTCTTTTTTTTTTTCACAAAAATGATTTTTTAGCCCCCAGTTTTGTATTTTCACAAGGGTATCAGGATAAATTGGACCCCAAAAGTTGTTGATCAATTTGTCCTGAGTACGCTGATACCCCATATGTGGGGGGAACCACTGTTTGGGCGCATGACAGAGCTCGGAAGGGAAGGAGCGCCATTTGGAATGCAGACTTAAATGGATTGGTCTGCAGGCGTCACGTTGCATTTGCAGAGCCCCTGATGTACCCAAACAGTACAAACCCCCCACAAGTGACCCCATATCGGAAACTAGACCCCCCAAGGAACTTATCTAGATGTGTTGTGAGAACTTTGAACCCCCAAGTGTTTCACTACAGTTTACAACGCAGAGCCGTGAAAATAAAAAATCTTTTTTTTCCCACAAAACTTATTTTTTGCCCCCAGTTTTGTATTTTCCCAAGGGTAGCAGGAGAAATTGGACCCCAAAAGATGATGTCCAATTTGTCCTGAGTACGCTGATACCCCATATGTTGGGGTAAACCCCTGTTTGGGCACACGGGAGAGCTCTGAAGGGAAGGAGCACTCTTTTACTTTTTCAACGCAGAATTGGCTGGAATTCAGATCGGATGCCATGTCCCGTTTGGAGAGCCCCTGATGTGCCTAAACAGTGGAAACCCCCCAATTATAACTGAAACCCTAATCCAAACACATCCCTAACCCTAATCCCAAAGGTAACCCTAACCACTCCTCTAACCCAGACACACCCAACCCTATTCCCAACCGTAAATGTAATCCAAACCCTAACCCTATCTTTAGCCCAAACCCTAACTGTAGCTCCAACCCTAGCCCCAACCCTAACCCTAACCCTAGCCCTAACCCTAGCAATAACCCTAGCCCTATCACTAGCCCTAACACTAGCCGTAACACTAGCCCTAACCCTAGCCCTAACCCTAGCCCTAACCCTATCCCCAACCCTAGCCCTAACCCTAGCCCTAACCCTAGCCCCAACCCTAGCCCTAACCCTAGTCCTAACCCTTGCCCTAACCCTAACCCTAGCCCTAACTCTAGTCCTAACTCTAGCCCTAACCCTAGCCCCAACCCTAGCCCTAACCCTAGCCCTAACCCTTGCCCTAACCCTAACCCTAGCCCTAACTCTCGTCCTAACTCTAGCCCTAACCCTAACCCTAATGGGAAAATGGAAATAAATACATTTTTTAATTTTTTTATTTTTCCCTAACTAAGGGGGTGATGAAGGGGGGTTTGATTTACTTTTATAGCGGGTTATTTAGCGGATTTTTATGATTGGCAGCTGTCACACACTGAAAGACGCTTTTCATTGCAAAAAATATTTTTTGCGTTACCACATTTTGAGAGCTGTAATTTTTCCATATTTGAGTCCACAGAGTTATGTGAGATCTTGTTTTTTGTGGGACGCGTTGACGTTTTTATTGGTAACATTTTCGGACACGTGACATTTTTTGATCGCTTTTTATTCCGATTTTTGTGAGGCAGAGTGATCAAAAACCAGCTATTCATGAATTTCTTTTGGGGGAGGCGTTTATACCGTTCCGCGTTTGGTAAAATTGATAAAGCAGTTTTATTCGTCGGGTCAGTACGATTACAGCGATATCTCATTTATATCATTTTTTTATGTTTTGGCGCTTTTATACGATAAAAACTATTTTATAGAAAAAATAATTATTTTGGTATCGCTTTATTCTCAGGACTATAACTTTTTAATTTTTTTGCTGATGATGCTGTATGGCAGCTCGTTTTTTGCGGGACAAGATGACGTTTTCAGCGGTACCATGGTTATTTATATCAGTCTTTTTGATCGCGTGTTATTCCACTTTTTGTTCGGCGGTATGGTAATAAAGCGTTGTTTTTTGCCTCGTGTTTTTTTTTTTTTTTCTTACGGTGTTTACTGAAGGGGTTAACTAGTGGGGCAGTTTTACAGGTTGGGTCGTTACGGACGCGGCGATACTAAATATGTGTACTTTTATTGTTTTTTTTATTTTATTTAGCTAAAGAAATGTATTTATGGGAATAATGTTTTTTTTTTTTCTTTATTTAGGATATTTTTTTTATTTTTTTTTTACACACATGTGGGGAATTTTTTTTTTACTTTTTTACTTTGTCCCAGGGGGGGACATCACAGATCATTGATCTGGCAGTGTGCACAGCACTCTGCCAGATCTGCGATCTGCTGTGCAGGGCTGCAGGCTTACCAGTGCCTGCTCTGAGCAGACACTCGGTAAGCCACCTCCCTCCCTGCAGGACCCGGATGCCGCGGCCATCTTGGATCTGGGACCTGCGGCGAGGAGGGAGGTAGGAGACCCTCAGAGCAACGCGATCACATCGCGTTGCTCCGGGGGTCTCAGGGAAGCACGCAGGGAGCCCCCTCCCTGCGCGATGCTTCCCTATACCGCCGGTACACCGCGATCATGTTTGATCGCGGTGTGCCGGGGGTTAATGTGCCGGGGGCGGTCCGTGACCGCTCCTGGCACATAGTGCCGGATGTCAGCTGCGATATGCAGCTGACACCCGGCCGCGATCGGCCGCGCTCCCCCCGTGAGCGCGGCCGATCGGCTATGACGTACTATCCCGTCGAGGGTCAGATAGGCCCAGGTCACCTCGATGGGATAGTACGTCTAAGGTCACAGAGGGGTTAATATTCTGCCATCGTATATTAATGTGTGTTGTGAAAATGCGGTTTCATTATAAATTTTACAAGGGGGTTGAATGCAAATGAATATAAACTGCCCATGTTATGTAATTTGTTCTATGAAGATGCCACGATAAACAGTTTTTGCTCCCCTTAGCCATAGCTTTTTTTTATGTTTTCATCAATATGGCAGTGCGAGGGCTTGTTTTTTGCGGCACAAGTTGTACTTTTGAACAACATCATTGATTTTACTATATGGGATACTAGAAAATGGGGAAAAAAATTCCAAGTGTGGTGAAATTGAAAAAAAAGTGCAGTTTCACAGTTGTTTTTTAGTTGTTTTTATTACCATGTTCATTAAATGCTAAAACTGACCTTCCATTATGATGCCCCAGGTCAGTACAAGTACGCAGATACCAAACATACAGTATATAGGTTCTTTTTTTATTTAAGTGGTGAAATAAAATTCCAAAATTTGTAAAAAGAATTAAAAAAAAGGTACCATTTTCCGAGATCCGTAGCGTCTCTATTTTTGGGGATCTGGGGCTAAGTGAAGGTCTATTTTGTGTGTGCCAAGTTAACATTTTTATTGACACCATTTTCAGGTAGATATGATGTTCTGATCGCCTGTTATTGTATTTAATTGCAATGTTGCGTCGACCAAAAAAACATAATTCTGGAGTTTAGATTTTTTTTCTTGTTACTCCATTTACCAATTAATTTGCTTTATATTTTGATGGATTGGACATTTCTGAACCCAGCGATACCAAACATGTATATTTTTTATTGTTTTATTTTAAATGAGGCAAAAGGAGTGTGATTTGTACTTTTATGAATGACAACTCACCAGTGTATATGGAGTGCCGGGAATATGCAGACTGTCCTTGTTGTCGTCCTTGAAGGGTGGGTGCCCACCTACCCAGGGGGTTTTAAACACAGCACCATGCATTAACTTTACCATTTGGCGCCACATAGCAACCAAAAAGGACAGTTGGCATATTTCTGACATTCCATATACACTGGTGACTTACCATTCATTCTACCTATACCTTTGTAACCCTTGTTTATCGGTGCATCCCAACGGCGCCCCCTTTTTTCCCTAACTACTACTTTGCAGTTTTGGCCATGGTCTTGTATCTGATATTCTCTCTCCACATCTTCATGTATTCCTACGGTTACAGAATTGGCGTGTCAAACCCATAGATTTCATGGTTTGACTTAGGGTGTAAACATGTAAATAAGTTCATGTCACCTACTCATGTCAACTTTATTTTTGTTTTCTTCATTATATATATACTGTACAGCAATAAATACGTTTTCATCACCTGTTTCCTTGCTTTGTAACTTTAATCAGCACTGTGCTCATTTTAATTGTATCTCATCATTTTTCCTACTGACTAATTTGATAAAGATTCCATGAATTGAAACATCATTACGTATTGTCACCATTAAGGAACAAGCTCTTCTATATGAAGGCACCTTTTGTACCTTACAAACAAATCTTCACCATTTATACTTCACTAACTGAGCAGTGGACATTTCTTTTTAGATACAGGGAGGTCATAATGTTAGAGACAGCAGGCAATCAGTGTTATTTTGTTTTAATGTCAGAAGAAGATATGTATAATTGGGTGTCATCATGGTTTGTCCATAAGGGTGGTGTATAGAGAAAAGAAGAGGAGACCTTACACTGAACCCTGAGGAACCCCAACAGTAGGGGGAAAAGGAGAGGAAGATGACCAAGCAAAAGATACAGAGAATGAGTGGTCAAAGAGGTAAGAGGACATTCAAGAGAAGAATCCTTGAGCATAGTGAGGAGGAGCTGGTGATCCACATTGTCGAACGCTGCAGAGAGATCCAGGAGAATCTGATGAGAGTAGTGACCATTTGATTTAGCTGTTAGTAGATCATTACAGACATTTTTCAGAGTAGTTTCTGTAGATATCAGATGGTAGAGGGACAAGAAGAGATATCTGAGAGATGACAGTTCAGTTATGTTACATTTTTTCTGAGAAGGACCACAAGAACACCTGGTTCTGAAGCAGCACAAGAAGTTGACTCTATGGAAGGGACAATCTCCAGGCAAAATACATTTATATTACCATACTTTGTCCATCCACAAAGATTAAACTTGGTCCTATATGAATGGGGCTTAATTTTTATTATTTTTAAAAAATTGTACTAAAACAAGTTTGGATAATAAATATTTCAAAGCACTAGAAATACAAATCTATGGTATAACCTCATGTGGCCAGACATATATTTCTATGGGAAATATACAAATTGAAACATCTGCAAAAGCTATAATATAATTTAGCTATAGCTATAGCTATAATTTCTTTCCATAATGGTTTCATCGAAAAGCTATAAAAACTATAGCAATAGTAAACAAAAAAATGTAAAAATGATAGTGCCTCTAAAACATACAGTCATATAGTGCCCACATTACTGCAATATATTTGGCACCTGCATATATTTTATACTTTTTTTCTGAGAACGTTGAGAAGACGCAGAATATTAAAACTAAACATGTACAGTACCTCATCTATCATTTGAAATAGTTATCTAATATTTTTGCTTTTTTCCCCATGTAATGTCAAAGTATTGAAACAATTCAAGATAGCATGATTTTTTTTCATCTAGATCAATTTTATCTACCAGCTGAGAGATACAAGATATCACACATTTTTATTAGCTGTAAAAGACATAAGTAATCTGAGAAAACAGATTTTCTTCCTCAAAACTAGATTTCTGATTTTTGTAAATTTTTTTCTTCTGCATTTTTGTTGAACGTTGGGTAAAAATAGTAATAATAGTAATTTTTATTTATATAGCGCCAACATATTCCGCAGCATTTTACAATTCAAATGGGAGCTGTCATTCTCTCTCTTCCAGTATTGGTATTAATATTAGTGGAGCGCCCCCAGATGCAGGGCCGCGGGGTACTCAGTACCGGGCCTCTCTGTCTCGGTCCTGGGGTTGTCACGGTGGCTAGGCTCAGTCCGTGACCCTGCTAAGGGGCGTCCAATGAAAGGTGTGATGATGGTGCGTGGTGCAGGTCACGATGAATAACGAGGACACAGGTTTGCAGTCTCTTTACCTCTTTACTGAAGGCTTCAGGATCCTCAATCCGGAGTACTGCTAACAGGGCTGGCTGAGACCGGCCGGTCCGAAGGCACATCCAGAGTTCCCTTTGCAGGTGGAAATCAGTGCCTACCTTCTAGCGCCTGTGTGTTGTAGTACCTCCCTGCTGAGCACCACGGGATAGTCCTCACAACTGTTGTGTCTGTTTCTGATGTTCTTTCTCACAACTCGTATTTGTTCTGGTGTTCTTCTCCATCCCCCAGATGATATGGCTAGGACGCACCCGTATAACGGGTAGGCCTGGAGTTCTTCCGGGACCCTAGAGTCGCCCCTCTCCCACAATTGCCCCCAATGTCTGCTTAGGTGATTTAGGTGAGACAGCCAACCTAAAGTCAACTGCCCTGCCGCTGTTTGAAGTAATGCTTGGAGCCCAAAACGTCCTTGGTGTTCCGGCCACCGGCTACGCGCCTCAGTAGGATGTTGCCACGATCTTAAGGCACAACTCCTACTGGCTTTATCTCCTTTTTGCTGCGATCTTGTTTCTCACTTCTCCACAGTAAACCTCGCTTCTTTTCCTTTCTTAAGATACCGCCGCGATGAAGTACAGGCGCAGTTCCGTAACGTTCTGTTCTGTTCGCTAGGCCACTGCCAGGATCCCACCCCTGACAGAGACCCCCCTGAATCTTCCCCCGCAACACCCTCTGCCACAGGATGTTGCCTGGTTCCAACCCAGTCAGCTTCTAACTAACTTTCTATCCGACCCCCAGTTTTACCAGATTGTGAGGAGTGGCCTAATACATAGAACCCTTTGCTCCCCCTGGTGGCCAGAGTGTGATGTGTAATGTGTGACTGTGATACCTGGTCAGGTGAACTCCTTAAGTGCCATCAGACGTACCATCACTCCCCTTAGCGGTGGAGCGTCAGTACTGCAACGACCAGGACTCTGGGGCGCTGCATTAGTCCTTAGGCAGCTCAGCTGTTAACGCTCAGCTCATTACCAGGAATAAAAAGCCTATGTTAGAATATTCCTCAGCGAAAATTAGCATTTACAAATAGACTTTGCATAAGCTACTCTGCTTAGTATGTCCATGTAGTCCCTGTTCACCATTTCTTCCATATGCAGAGGTCTGGCCTTCACTGCAGTGGCTGCTGGGTTACACCAAAGAAGTACAAGTCTGGTCAAAACCAAAGAAGCCGGGACAATACCAAAATCATAACCAAATGCATGGTCAAGATGAAGCTCAGGTTAAAGGGGTACTTTGGAGAGATAAAAAAGCATTCTAATGATCATGCTGTCATAAGCTACAAAGATAAAATAACTAATTTTAATTCTGACAGTTCCTGCAATTCAATGTGACTGTGGATTTGCTCCTTGGTGCACCCCTTCCCTCCTGGGACGTTATGTTACAGATCAGAGGTGTGGCCGGCTCCTGGTTGCTATTAACAGCCAGTCCCTGATGACATCTCCCTCCATGCAGTCCAAGATTAATAGGGAGTGGTTGGGGTATGGCCAGCCCCTGCCCAGTGGCAATCAGTCTATCTGTGCTCTGCCTTCCTCTCTTCCCCCCTCCACTCCAGATCTGTCTGCACAGAAGCTGCACATACATGCACATTTTTTTTTACTGTAACTTTTGTGAAGGGCTGACTGAATCAGCTGCTTCCAAAGGTAGACACATTATGGAACATCATAAACCATAGCAGGGTTCAGCAAAGTAAACATGGCCTTTCTGGCATAATGATAAATCAAAAGATAACGTATAACGAAATCCATATGTCTGAGGGGTTTGCCCACAAAGACCACCATGTGTCTACAGCTCCACCTGGAACCAAGTCTGGAGACTTTCCTCTCCAAAACACAACACAGAGAAAAAAACAGTAGCTGTACATTTAACATCCCAGCCACACCCTTTAGGTGGAGATATGTTGAGCTGGCATCCCGCCTATCTGGACCTACTCACCTACAAACCCATCCCTTATCATGGCTGATTAACTTCTTAAGCACATATCATGCTGGAGAGAATCTAATGGGTCTCTAGATCATGGAAGAAAGCAATCTCCGTGATACATGTCTTCCTTTACATACAGTGCTAGTGACCCTGTCACACTTTATATAGATCCACAGACAAGCCTACAGTTATCATACCAGAGAAAGAGACCCCAACAGATGCGGGATATGACAAACTGAGCTCTGCCACATTTTTATGTAGTAGTGCAGGAACGGTGGTCAATAATTGGGTGCTGCTGAGTGGAGGGAGGAGGGTACGGGCAGATATGCAAAGCACAGATAGACTGACTGCTGCTTGGCAGGAGCTGGCCACTCCCCTGTATCTCAGACAGCATGGAGGAAGATGTCATCAGGGGACTGGCTGTTACAACCAGACAGGAGAAGGCCACACCATTGATCTGTGACGTAATGCCCCAGAAGGGAAGGGAAGTTATTAAGAGCAGATCCACCGTCACATTGTAAGCATAAGCATAAGCAAGCGGTAAGCATTATAAGCAGCACTATTCATGTTATCGATATAGTTTATGATTGCATGGCCATTAGAACACTTTTTTATCTCCTTAGAGTACCCCTTTAAATCAGAGAGGTTAGGCAGTTACGTAAGGTTTCAGACAGACCAAGGGCCAATCTATGAAAAGCGTTCTGGGGTAAACAGTAGAATAGACTGAAAGCAAAGCTGAGTAAAAAAAACAGGTAAATCAAAAAGAATGTACCAGAGCATTAAAGGAAATATGATAACTGGCAAAAACAGATACACTAGTGGAGATTTAAATAGTATACTGAATGTGTTCACTAGGGTTGAGCGAAACGGATCGTTCATTTTCATAAGTCGCCGACTTTTGGCAAAGTCGGCGTCTCATGAAACCGAGCCGATCCCTGTGTGGGGTCTGCCATGCGGTACGCGACTTTCGCACCAAAGTCGCGTTTCAATGACGCTAAAAGCGCCATTTCTCAGCCAATGAAGGTGGAGGCAGAGTGTGGGCAGCATGATGACATAGATCTCAGTCCCCACCATCTTAGAGAAGGGCATTGCAGTGATTGGCTTGCTTTCTGCGGCGTCACAGGGGCTATAAAGGGGCGTTCCCGCCGACCGCCATCTTACTGCTGCTGATGTGAGCGTAGGGAGAGGTTGCTGCCGCTTCTTCAGAAGCAGGGATAGTGATAGGCAGGGTACGTAAAGCTACAAACCGCTTGTGCTGTAGCGATTTCCACTGTCCAACACCACCTTTTGTTTGCAGGGACAGTGGAAGCTACATTTTTTTTTCCTCAGCGCTGTCGCTCATTGGGCTGCCCTAGAAGGCTCCCTGACCCTGATAGCTGCGTTGCTGTGTGTGTACGACGCTGTGCAAACCAACTGCTTTTTTCAAAGCACAAATCCTGTTTTTCCTTCCTTTCTGCACAGCTATCTTGTGTGTTTGTCCACACTTTTGTGTGCAGCAGTCCTTTTTATAGCTGCCTGCCATACTTTTCTGAGATTACTGCAGGGAGATAAATATTGGCAAGTCTGCCTCTGTGCCATTGCTGTGGGTAGCATCTCTCTCTCATTGTGTGGCACCGAAAACCACTGTGTGATACTTGCCCATTTTTTTTTTCTGCTAAATTCTCCCTTTCCAAAAAAAAAAATTAGTGGGAGATAAATATTGGCAAGTCTGCCTCCGTGCCATTGCTGTGGGTGGTATCTCTCTCTCATTGTGTGCCACCGAAAACCACTGTGTGATACTTGGCCATTTTTTTTTTTCTGCTAAATTCTCCCTTTTCAAAAAAAAAAAATTAGTGGGAGATAAATATTGGCAAGTCTGCCTCCGTGCCAGTCCTGTGTGTGGCATCTGTCTCTCATTGTGTGCCACCGAAAACCACTGTGTAATACTTGGCCATTTTTTTTTTTTTGGGTACATTCTCCCTTTTCAAAAAAAAAAAAAGTGGGAGATAAATATTGGCAAGTCTGCCTCCGTGCCTGTTATGACCCCAATGGCAGAGGGTCTCAGGAATAATGCTAAGTCAGTAAATACAGAAAACCAGCTCATAGGGCAGTGGTAACTGGGCTGACCATATAACTAATCCTAGCACCACAAATACCAGCAGCCGGGGAACGTTCCTACGTTGATCCTAGACGTCTCGCGCCAGCCGGAGAGCTAACTACCCCTAGAAGGGAAAAGAAAGACCTTTCTTGCCTCCAGAGGAAATACCCCAAAAAGTTGGATAGAAGCCCCCCACAAATAATAACGGTGAGGTAAGAGGAAAAGACAAACATAAGAATGAGCTAGGAATTTAGCAAAGAGAGGCCCACTAGCTAATAGCAGAATATAGAAAGATAACTTATATGGTCAGCAAAAAATCCTATCAAAAATATCCACACTGGAAATTCAAGAACCCCCGAACCGTCTAACGGCCCGGGGGGAGAACACCAGCCCCCTAGAGCTTCCAGCAAGGTCAGGAATCACATTTAGTACAAGCTGGACAAAAATGATAGCAAACAAATAACCCAAAAAACAAGGAAGCAAGACTTAGCTTAATTTAGCACGAACCAGGACCAGCAAACAGGAGCAAACAGAATGTGTCTGATAACACCGATGCCAGGCACTGGACTAAGGTTCCAGGAGGTTTATATAGCAACACCCCTGAAATAACGACCCAGCTGGGTGCAAACAGAGGGAAGGAAATCCCAGAGTCATATCACTAGTAACCACTAGAGGGAGCCAAAAAAGTCTAATTCACAACAGTACCCCCCCTTAAGGAGGGGTCACCGAACCCTCACCAAGACCACCAGGGGGATCAGGATGAGCAGCGTGAAAGGCACGAACCAAATCGGCCGCATGCACATCAGAGGCAACCACCCAGGAATTATCCTCCTGACCATAACCCTTCCACTTGACCAAATACTGAAGCCTCCGCCTGGAGAGACGAGAATCCAAGATCTTCTCCACCACGTACTCCAACTCGCCCTCAACCAACACCGGAGCAGGAGGCTCAGCAGAAGGAACCACAGGCACAACGTAGCGTCGTAACAAAGACCTATGGAACACGTTGTGAATGGCAAACGAAACCGGAAGATGCAAGCGAAAGGACACAGGATTAAGGATTTCCAATATCTTGTAAGGACTGATGAAGCGAGGCTTAAATTTAGGAGAGGAGACCTTCATAGGAACAAATCGAGAAGACAGCCACACCAAATCCCCAACACGAAGTCGGGGACCCACACCGCAGCGGCGGTTGGCAAAACGCTGAGCCTTCTCCTGTGACAACTTCAAGTTGTCCACCACATGATTCCAGATCTGCTGCAACCTATCCACCACAGAATCTACTCCAGGACAGTCAGAAGGCTCCACATGTCCCGAGGAAAAACGAGGATGGAAACCAGAGTTGCAGAAAAATGGCGAAACCAAAGTAGCGGAACTAGCCCGATTATTTAGGGCAAACTCAGCCAACGACAAGAAGGTCACCCAATCATCCTGATCTGCCGAAACAAAACACCTCAAGCAAGCTTCCAGAGTCTGATTAGTTCGCTCAGTTTGTCCATTAGTCTGAGGATGAAAGGCAGACGAGAACGATAAATCAATGCCCATCCTAGCACAAAAGGATCGCCAGAACCTGGAAACAAACTGGGATCCTCTGTCAGACACAATATTCTCAGGAATGCCGTGTAAACGAACCACATTCTGAAGGAACACAGGAACCAGATCGGAAGAGGAAGGCAGCTTAGGCAAAGGCACCAAATGGACCATTTTTGAAAAGCGATCACATACCACCCAGATGACAGACATACCCCGAGACACCGGGAGATCAGAAATGAAATCCATGGAAATATGTGTCCAAGGCCTCTTCGGGACAGGCAAGGGCAAGAGCAACCCGCTGGCACGGTTACAGCAAGGCTTAGCTCGAGCACAAGTCCCACAGGACTGCACAAATGACCGTACATCCCGTGACAAGGAAGGCCACCAAAATGACCTAGCCACCAGATCTCTGGTGCCAAAAATTCCCGGATGATCTGCCAACACCGAGGAATGAACCTCGGAAATGACTCTGCTGGTCCACTTGTCAGGAACAAACAGTCTGTCAGGTGGACAAGAGTCAGGTCTACCAGCTTGAAATCTCTGCAACACACGTCGCAAATCAGGAGAAATGGCTGACAAAATAACTCCTTCTTTAAGAATACCAACAGGTTCTGTGACTCCAGGAGAGTCAGGCACAAAGCTCCTTGAAAGAGCATCAGCTTTCACATTCTTTGAACCTGGTAAATACGAGACCACAAAGTCAAAACGGGAGAAAAACAATGACCAGCGGGCCTGTCTAGGATTCAAGCGTTTAGCAGACTCGAGATACATCAAATTTTTGTGATCAGTCAAGACCACCACACGATGCTTAGCACCCTCGAGCCAATGACGCCACTCCTCAAATGCCCACTTCATGGCCAGTAATTCCCAATTGCCCACATCATAATTCCGCTCAGCAGGCGAAAACTTCCTAGAGAAGAAAGCACATGGTCTCATTACCGAGCAACCAGGGCCTCTCTGTGACAAAACGGCCCCTGCCCCTATCTCAGAAGCATCCACCTCGACCTGAAAGGGAAGTGAGACATCAGGCTGGCACAAAACAGGCGCCGAAGTAAATCGGCGCTTCAACTCCTGGAACGCCTCCACGGCTGCAGGAGCCCAGTTAGCAACATCAGAACCTTTCTTGGTCATATCCGTCAAAGGTTTAACAATGCTAGAAAAATTAGCGATAAAACGACGGTAGAAGTTAGCAAAACCCAAGAACTTCTGAAGACTCTTAACTGACGTGGGTTGAGTCCACTCATGAATAGCTCGGACCTTGACTGGGTCCATCTCCACAGCAGAAGGGGAAAAAATAAACCCCAAAAAGGGAACTTTCTGTACTCCAAAGAGACACTTTGAGGATTTAACAAACAAGGCATTCTCACGCAAAACCTGAAACACCATCCTGACCTGCTCCACATGTGAGTCCCAATCTTCAGAGAAAACCAGAATATCGTCCAGATAAACAATCTTAAATTTATCCAGATACTTCCGGAAAATATCATGCATAAAGGACTGAAATACTGAGGGAGCATTAGAAAGCCCAAAAGGCATCACCAAGTACTCAAAATGACCTTTGTTGTGAATTCTGTTTGTGGGCTCCCCCGGTGGTGTTTTATGGTAGTGCCACTTATTTGCCTTCTTCTATCCTTGATCACCTGTTGACACCCATTAGGGGAGTTTCCTATTTAAGGCTGCTTGGCTGCTGGTCTGATGCCGGCCAACAATGTATCAGTAGCATTCTGTTGCATTCTCCTGCCTCAAGATCCTGTTCAGCTAAGTTGAATTTTGTTTCTAGTTTATTCTATTTTTGTCCAGCTATTTGCAATGTGACTCTCTGTAGCTGGAAGCTCTCGTGGACTGGAATTGCCACTCCAGTGGCATGAGTTGTCACTGGAGTTTTAAAGTAATTTCAGGATGGTGTTTTTGAGTAGTGTTTTGGAGTTGACCGTGAAGTGACTCTTTCCTGTACTTCTGCTATCTAGTAAGCGGACCTCACTGTGCTAAATCTGCTGTTCATCCTACGTATGTCTTTTCCTCTTGACTCACCGTCAATATCTGTGGGGGGCTGCTATCTCCTTTTGGGGTTCATCTCTGGAGGTAAGGCAGGCCTGTATATTCCTCTGATAGGGGTAGTTAGATCTCCGGCTGGCGCGTGGTGTCTAGGGCATCGTAGGAAACACTCCCCGGCTACTTCCAGTGTCGTGTCAGGTTCAGGTCACGGTCACTTTAGTTCCCATCACCCGAGAGCTAGTCCGTTGTTATTTTGATTTCCCTGCCATTGGGAATATATATATATAATAGTTTGGCCGGCCACATGTGTTAAACTATGCACTAAAGCAGGAAAGGATATGAAAAGGTTTTTTTTCCTTCTGTGTTTGGAAAGTGCACCTTAGTGCTTATTTGTACTCCTTGCTTAAACTGCAGTCTTCAGCCTTTTTTTTTTTCCTCTCCTCTTAATCTCTGAATGGCTTTGGTTACACCTGTTTGAATCATGGATCCACAGAGTTTGGTTGCAGGTCTGAATAACCTGGCTACAAAGGTCCAGAACTTACAAGATTTTGTTATACGTGCTCCAATGTCTGAACCTAAGATCCCTATGCCTGAATTTTTTACCGGAGACAGATCCCGTTTTTTGAATTTCAGAGAGAATTGTAAATTGTTTTTGTCTCTGAAATCTCACTCTGCTGGTGATCCTGCGCAACAGGTTAAAATTGTTATTTCTCTATTGCGGGGTGACCCACAAAGTTGGGCATTTGCATTGTCGCCAGGGGATCCTGCGTTATTAAATGTAGATGCGTTTTTTCTGGCTTTGGGGTTGCTTTATGAAGAACCTAATTTAGAGATTTTGGCTGAGAAAGCCTTGATAGCTCTTTCTCAAGGGCAAGATGAAGCTGAGATATACTGCCAAAAATTTCGTAAATGGTCGGTGCTTACTAAATGGAATGAGTGCGCTCTAGCAGCTAATTTCAGAGAAGGTCTCTCTGATGCCGTGAAGGATGTCATGGTGGGGTTCCCTGTGCCTACAGGTCTGAATGATGCCATGAAATTGGCTATCCAGATTGATCGGCGTTTACGGGAGCGCAAATCTGTGCACCATATGGCGGTATCTTCTGAGCAAAAATCTGTGCACCATATGGCGGTATCTTTTGAGCAAAAACCTGTGCACCATATGGCGGTATCTTCTGAGCAAAAACCTGTGCACCATATGGCGGTATCTTCTGAGCAAAAACCTGTGCATCATTTGGCGGTGACCTCTGAAAAGGCACCAGAGCATATGCAATGCGATAGTGTATTGTCTAGAGGCGAACGACAGAATTACAGGCGCAAAAATGGGTTGTGCTTCTATTGTGGAGATCCAGCTCATGTTATATCAGCATGCTCTAAACGCATAAAGAAGGTTGATAAAAAGGTTGATAAATCTTTTTCTATGGGTACCTTGCAGTCTAAATTTCTTTTGTCCGTGACATTGATTTGTACTTTATCATCTGTTACTGTGGATGCTTATGTGGATTCTGGCGCCGCTCTGAGTCTCATGGATTGGTCCTTTGCCAAGCGTTGTGGGTTTGATTTAGAGCCTCTGGAGGTTTCTATTCCCTTAAAGGGTATTGATTCTACACCTTTGGCTAGCAATAAACCACAATATTGGACACAAGTGACTATGCATCTGTCCCCAGACCATCAGGAGATTATTCGTTTCCTTGTGTTACATAATCTACATGACGTATTAGTACTTGGATTACCATGGTTACAAATTCATAATCCAGTCTTGGACTGGAGATCAATGTCTGTGCTGAGCTGGGGATGTCAGGGGATTCATGGGGATGCACCTTTGGTTCCCATTTCTTCATCTACTCCCTCTGAGATCCCAGCATTTCTGTCAGATTTTTATGATGTCTTTCAGGAGCCTAAAACTGATTCTCTCCCTCCTCACAGAGAGTGTGACTGCGCTATTGAGTTGATTCCCGGTAGTAAATTTCCTAAGGGTCGCTTGTTTAATTTGTCTGTACCTGAACATACTGCTATGCGGGAGTATATCAGAGAATCTTTGGAAAAGGGTCATATTCGCCCCTCTTTGTCTCCACTGGGGGCAGGGTTTTTCTTTGTGGGTAAAAAGGATGGTTCATTGAGACCTTGTATCGACTATCGACTTCTGAATAAGATTACAGTTAAATACCAGTATCCGTTACCTTTACTGACTGATCTTTTTGCTCGCATAAAGGGGGCGAAGTGGTTCACTAAGATCGATCTACGTGGTGCGTATAATTTGGTGCGGATTAAGCAGGGGGATGAGTGGAAGACCGCATTTAATACGCCTGAAGGCCATTTTGAGTATTTGGTAATGCCTTTCGGTCTCGCGAATGCCCCTTCCGTTTTTCAGTCCTTTATGCACGATATTTTCCGTGAATATCTGGATAAATTTATGATTGTGTATTTGGATGATATTTTGATTTTTTCGGAGGACTGGGAATCTCATGTTCAACAGGTCAGGAGAGTTTTTCAGGTTTTACGAGCTAATTCTCTATTTGTGAAGGGCTCAAAGTGTATTTTTGGGGTTCAGAGAATTTCCTTTTTGGGATATATTTTTTCCCCTTCATCTATGGAGATGGACCCTGTTAAGGTTCAGGCTATTTGTGATTGGGTACAACCTACTTCTCTAAAGAGTCTTCAGAAATTCTTGGGATTTGCTAATTTCTATCGCCGATTCATAACGGGTTTTTCTGCCATTGCTAAACCTTTGACTGATTTGACCAAGAAGGGTGCTGATGTTGCTAATTGGTCCTCTGCGGCTGTGGAGGCCTTTCGGGAGCTTAAGCGCCGCTTTTCTTCTGCTCCTGTGTTGCGCCAGCCTGATGTTTCGCTCCCGTTCCAGGTTGAAGTAGATGCTTCCGAGATCGGAGCAGGTGCAGTTTTGTCGCAGAAAGGTCCTGACTGCTCAGTGATGAGACCATGTGCGTTTTTCTCTCAAAATTTTTCGCCCGCTGAGCGAAATTATGATGTTGGAAATCGGGAGCTCTTGGCCATGAAGTGGGCATTTGAGGAGTGGCGTCATTGGCTTGAGGGTGCTAGACACCAGGTGGTGGTCTTGACTGACCACAAAAATCTAATTTATCTTGAGTCAGCCAGGCGTCTGAATCCTAGACAGGCGCGCTGGTCGTTGTTTTTCTCTCGATTTAACTTTGTGGTTTCATATCTGCCTGGGTCTAAGAATGTGAGGGCGGATGCCCTCTCTAGGAGTTTTGAGCCTGACTCGCCTGGTGATTCCGAACCTACTGGCATCCTGAAGGATGGGGTGATATTGTCAGCTGTCTCCCCAGACCTGCGGCGCTCTTTGCAGGAGTTTCAGGTGGATAGGCCTGATCGCTGTCCGCCTGGTAGATTGTTTGTCCCTGATGACTGGACCAGTAGAGTTATTTCGGAGGTTCACTCTTCCGCGTTGGCAGGTCATCCTGGAATTTTTGGCACCAGGGATCTGGTGTCTAGGTCCTTCTGGTGGCCTTCCTTGTCTCGAGATGTACGTATTTTTGTGCAGTCTTGTGATGTTTGTGCTCGGGCTAAGCCCTGCTGTTCCCGGGCCAGCGGGTTGTTGTTGCCCTTGCCTATTCCTAAGAGGCCTTGGACGCACATCTCTATGGACTTTATTTCTGACCTTCCTGTTTCTCGTAGGATGTCCGTCATCTGGGTGGTGTGTGACCGTTTTTCCAAGATGGTTCACTTGGTACCTTTGCCCAAATTGCCCTCCTCCTCTGAGCTGGTCCCTCTATTTTTTCAGAATGTTGTGCGTTTGCATGGTATTCCTGAGAATATAGTGTCTGACAGGGGTACTCAGTTTGTGTCTAGATTTTGGCGGGCGTTCTGTGCCAGGATGGGCATCGACTTGTCTTTTTCGTCTGCATTCCATCCTCAGACTAATGGCCAGACTGAGCGTACTAATCAGACCTTGGAGACTTACTTGAGGTGTTTTGTGTCCGCTGATCAGGACGATTGGCTTGATTTTTTGCCATTGGCAGAGTTTGCCCTTAACAATCGGGCCAGTTCTGCCACTTTGGTTTCTCCATTTTTTTGTAATTCAGGGTTTCACCCTCGCTTTTCGTCCGGTCAATTGGAGTCTTCGGATTGTCCTGGAGTAGATGCTGTGGTTGATAGAATGCATCAGATTTGGGGACAGGTTGTGGACAATCTGAAGTTGTCCCAGGAGAAGACTCAACAGTTCACTAATCGTCATCGGCGTGTCGGTCCTCGTCTTTGTGTTGGGGACCTGGTTTGGTTGTCTTCTCGATTTGTTCCTATGAAGGTCTCGTCTCCTAAGTTTAAGCCTCGGTTTATCGGCCCTTATAGGATTCTGGAGGTTCTTAATCCTGTGTCCTTTCGTTTGGACCTCCCAGCATCTTTTACTATTCATAATGTTTTTCATCGGTCATTGTTGCGGAGGTATGAGGTGCCGGTTGTTCCGTCTGCTGATCCTCCTGCTCCTGTGCTGGTTGAGGGTGAGTTGGAGTATGTGGTGGAAAAGATCTTGGACTCCCGTGTTTCCAGACGGAAACTTCAGTATCTGGTTAAGTGGAAAGGCTATGGTCAGGAGGATAATTCTTGGGTGACAGCATCTGATGTTCATGCTCCTGATTTGGTTCGTGCATTTCATAGTGCTCATCCAGATCGCCCTGGTGGTTCTGGTGAGGGTTCGGTGCCCCCTCCTTAAGGGGGGGGTACTGTTGTGAATTCTGTTTGTGGGCTCCCCCGGTGGTGTTTTATGGTAGTGCCACTTATTTGCCTTCTTCTATCCTTGATCACCTGTTGACACCCATTAGGGGAGTTTCCTATTTAAGGCTGCTTGGCTGCTGGTCTGATGCCGGCCAACAATGTATCAGTAGCATTCTGTTGCATTCTCCTGCCTCAAGATCCTGTTCAGCTAAGTTGAATTTTGTTTCTAGTTTATTCTATTTTTGTCCAGCTATTTGCAATGTGACTCTCTGTAGCTGGAAGCTCTCGTGGACTGGAATTGCCACTCCAGTGGCATGAGTTGTCACTGGAGTTTTAAAGTAATTTCAGGATGGTGTTTTTGAGTAGTGTTTTGAAGTTGACCGTGAAGTGACTCTTTCCTGTACTTCTGCTATCTAGTAAGCGGACCTCACTGTGCTAAATCTGCTGTTCATCCTACGTATGTCTTTTCCTCTTGACTCACCGTCAATATCTGTGGGGGGCTGCTATCTCCTTTTGGGGTTCATCTCTGGAGGTAAGGCAGGCCTGTATATTCCTCTGATAGGGGTAGTTAGATCTCCGGCTGGCGCGTGGTGTCTAGGGCATCGTAGGAAACACTCCCCGGCTACTTCCAGTGTCGTGTCAGGTTCAGGTCACGGTCACTTTAGTTCCCATCACCCGAGAGCTAGTCCGTTGTTATTTTGATTTCCCTGCCATTGGGAAAATCATAATAGACCTTCGGGCGTATTAAATGCAGTCTTCCATTCATCACCTTGCTTAATGCGCACAAGGTTGTACGCACCACGAAGATCTATCTTGGTGAACCACTTGGCACCCTTAATCCGGGCAAACAAGTCTGACAAGAGAGGCAAAGGATACTGAAATTTTACAGTGATTTTATTCAGTAGCCGATAGTCAATACAAGGTCTCAAAGATCCGTCCTTTTTAGCCACAAAAAAGAATCCCGCACCAAGAGGGGAAGAGGATGGACGGATATGTGTTATGACCCCAATGGCAGAGGGTCTCAGGAATAATGATAAGTCGGTAAATACAGAAAACCAGCTCATAGGGCAGTGGTAACTGGGCTGACCATATAACTAATCCTAGCACCACAAATACCAGCAGCCGGGGAACGTTCCTACGTTGATCCTAGACGTCTCGCGCCAGCCGGAGAGCTAACTACCCCTAGTAGGGAAAAGATAGACCTTTCTTGCCTCCAGAGGAAATACCCCAAAAGTTGGATAGAAGCCCCCCACAAATAATAACGGTGAGGTAAGAGGAAAAGACAAACATAAGAATGAGCTAGGTATTTAGCAAAGAGAGGCCCACTAGCTAATAGCAGAATATAGAAATATAACTTATATGGTCAGCAAAAAATCCTATCAAAAATATCCACACTGGAAATTCAAGAACCCCCGAACCATCTAACGGTCCGGGGGGAGAAACCCAGCCCCCTAGAGCTTCCAGCAAGGTCAAGAATCACATTTAGTACAAGCTGGACAAAAATGATAGCAAACAAATAACCCAAAAAACAAAGAAGCAGACTTAGCTTAATTTAGCACGAACCAGGACCAGCAAACAGGAGCAAACAGAATGTGTCTGATAACACTGATGCTAGGCACTGGACTAAGGTTCCAGGAGGTTTATATAGCAACACCCCTGAAGTAACGACCCAGCTGGGTGCAAACTGAGGGAAGGAAATCCCAGAGTCATATCAATAGTAACCACAAGAGGGAGCCAAAAAAGTCTAATTCACAACAGTACCCCCCCTTTAAGGAGGGGTCACCGAACCCTCACCAAGACCACCAGGGGGATCAGGATGAGCAGCGTGAAAGGCACGAACCAAATCGGCCGCATGCACATCAGAGGCAACCACCCAGGAATTATCCTCCTGACCATAACCCTTCCACTTGACCAAATACTGAAGCCTCCGCCTGGAGAGACGAGAATCCAAGATCTTCTCCACCACATACTCCAACTCGCCCTCAACCAACACCGGCGCAGGAGGCTCAGCAGAAGGAACCACAGGCACAACGTAGCGTCGTAACAAAGACCTATGGATCACGTTGTGAATGGCAAATGAAACCGGAAGATCCAAGCGAAAGGACACTGGATTAAGGATTTCCAATATCTTGTAAGGACCGATGAAGCGAGGCTTAAATTTAGGAGAGGAGACCTTCACACCAAATCCCCAACACGAAGTCGGGGACCCACACCGCGGCGGCGGTTGGCAAAACGCTGTGCCTTCTCCTGTGAGAATTTTAAGTTGTCCACCACATGATTCCAGATCTGCTGCAACCTATCCACCACAGAATCTACCCCAGGACAGTCAGAAGGCTCCACATGTCCCGAGGAAAAACGAGGATGGAAACCAGAGTTGCAGAAAAATGGCGAAACCAAAGTAGCGGAACTAGCCCGATTATTTAGGGCAAACTCAGCCAACGGCAAGAAGGTCACCCAATCATCCTGATCTGCCGAAACAAAACACCTCAAGTAAGCCTCCAGAGTCTGATTAGTTCGCTCAGTTTGTCCATTAGTCTGAGGATGAAAGGCAGACGAGAACGACAAATCAATGCCCATCCTAGCACAAAAGGATCGCCAGAACCTGGAAACAAACTGGGATCCTCTGTCAGACACAATATTCTCCGGAATGCCGTGTAAACGAACCACATTCTGAAGGAACACAGGAACCAGATCGGAAGAAGAAGGCAGCTTAGGCAAAGGCACCAAATGGACCATTTTTGAAAAGCGATCACATACCACCCAGATGACAGACATACCCGAGACACCGGGAGATCAGAAATGAAATCCATGGAAATATGTGTCCAAGGCCTCTTCGGGACAGGCAAGGGCAAGAGCAACCCGCTGGCACGGGAACAGCAAGGCTTAGCTCGAGCACAAGTCCCACAGGACTGCACAAATGACCGTACATCCCGTGACAAAGAAGGCCACCAAAATGACCTAGCCACCAGATCTCTGGTGCCAAAAATTCCCGGATGACCTGCCAACACCGAGGAATGAACCTCGGAAATGACTCTGCTGGTCCACTTATCAGGAACAAACAGTCTGTCAGGTGGACAAGAGTCAGGTCTACCAGCTTGAAATCTCTGCAACACACGTCGCAAATCAGGAGAAATGGCTGACAAAATAACTCCTTCTTTAAGAATACCGACAGGTTCTGTGACTCCAGGAGAGTCAGGCACAAAGCTCCTTGAAAGAGCATCAGCTTTCACATTCTTTGAACCTGGTAAATACGAGACCACAAAGTCAAAACAGGAGAAAAACAATGACCAGCGGGCCTGTCTAGGATTCAAGCGTTTAGCAGACTCGAGATACATCAAATTTTTGTGATCAGTCAAGACCACCACACGATGCTTAGTGTTGTGAATTCTGTTTTTGGCTCCCTCTGGTGGCTACTGGTGGTACTGGCTTACTTTTGTCTTTTGTTTCCAGTGCACCTGTTCCCATCAGGGTTTGGGAGTTTCCTATTTAGTTTGGCTTCTCAGTCATTCTAGTGCCGGCAATCAATGTTATCAGAGCACCTCTGTTGCTTGCTACCTGCTCCAAGTCTGCAATTCAGCTAAGTTGGATTTTTTTGTATTTTTGTGTTTGTTTTGTCCAGCACGCATTTATACACTCTTGCTGCTGGAAGCTCTAGTGATCTGAAATTACTACTCCGGTGTCATGAGTTGATATCGAAGTTAAAGTAATTTCAGGATGGCTGATTAGGGTTTTGAGGTGACCGCGAAGTCCTCTTTTGTATTTTCTGCTATCTAGTCAGAGGGCCTCTCTTTGCTGAACCTATATTCATACTGCGTACGTGTTTTCCTCTTACCTAACCGTTATTATATGTGGGGGGCTACTATCACTTTTGGGGTTTCCCTGGAGGCAAGTCAGGTCTGTGTATTCCTCTACTAGGAGTAGCTAGATCTCCGGCTGGTGCGAGACGTCTAGGGATAAAAATGTAGGCACGCCCCCCGGCTACTGTTATTTGTGTGTTAGGTTCAGCATCGCGGTCATCTGAGTTACCATCTTCCTAGAGCTAGTCCGTTTTTGCCTAAGTCCCTGCCATTGGGAACCATGACAGTATTGCCGGCCAAGATGTATTAAAGGTATTGGCTGAAGAAAGAGAGAAAAAAGAAGTTTCTGACACTTTTTTTTTTTTTTACTCAGAAGTTCTGTCTAGCCATAATTTCAATCTGCTGTTTTTTTTTTTGTTTTTTTTTCTCTCCTCTTAATCCCTGAATGGCTCAGATCTCAGCTGTTGAGAAATGGATATCCAGAGTTTAGCTTCAAACCTGAATACTCTTGCCTCTAAAGTTCAAAATATCCAAGACTTTGTTATACATGCTCCTATGTCTGAACCCAAGATTCCTATACCTGAGTTTTTTTCTGGAGATAGATCTCGTTTTTTGAATTTTAAGCACAATTGTAAATTGTATCTTTCTCTGAGATCTCGCTCCGCTGGAGACCCCGCTCAGCAGGTTAAAATTGTTATTTCCTTGTTACGGGGTGACCCCCAGAATTGGGCATTTGCATTGGCACCAGGGGATCCTGCGTTGCTCAATGTGGATGCGTTTTTTCCGGCACTGGGGTTGCTCTATGAGGAACCTAATTTGGAGATTCAGGCTGAAAAAGCCTTGATGGCCCTCTCTCAGGGGTATGATGAAGCTGAAATATATTGTCAAAAGTTTCGAAAATGGTCTGTGCTTACTCAGTGGAATGAGTGCGCCCTGGCGGCAAATTTCAGAGAAGGTCTCTCTGACGCCGTTAAAGATGTCATGGTGGGGTTTCCTACGCCCACAGGTCTGAATGAATCCATGACTATGGCTATTCAGATTGATCGGCGTTTACGGGAGCGCAAACCTGTGCACCATTTGGCGGTGTCTTCTGAGCAGGCACTGGAGAATATGCAATGTGATAGAATTCTGTACAGAAATGAACGGCAGAATTATAGACGTAAAAATGGGTTGTGCTTCTACTGTGGTGATTCTGCTCATGTTATATCAGCATGCTCTAAACGCACAAAAAAGGGTGATAAGTCTTTTGCAATTGGCACTTTACAGTCTAAGTTTATTTTGTCTGTAACTTTGATTTGTTCATTATCATCTATTACCGTGGATGCCTATGTGGATTCTGGCGCTTCCTTGAGTCTTATGGATTGGTCCTTTGCCAGACGCTGTGGGTTTAGCCTAGAGCCTTTGGAAGTTCCTATCCCTCTGAAGGGTATCGACTCCACACCATTGGCTAGGAATAAACCACAATACTGGACACAAGTGACTATGTGTATGACTCCTGACCATCGGGAGGTGATTCGCTTCCTTGTGTTGCATAACTTGCATGATGTCTTAGTGCTTGGATTGCCATGGTTGCAAACTCATAATCCAGCCCTTGACTGGAAAACAATGTCTGTGTTAAGCTGGGGATGTCAGGGGGCTCATGGGGAAGTACCTTTGGTTTCCATTGCTTCATCTACTCCCTCTGAAGTTCCGGCATTTTTGTCTGACTATTGTGATGTTTTTGAGGAGCCTAAACTTAGTTCTCTCCCCCCTCACAGAGAATGCGATTGTGCTATAGACTTAATTCCTGGCAGCAAGTTTCCTAAGGGTCGTTTGTTCAATCTGTCTGTGCCTGAGCATGCTGCTATGCGAGAGTATATTAAGGAGTCCTTGGAAAATGGACATATCCGTCCATCCTCATCTCCTTTAGGAGCAGGTTTTTTTTTCGTGGGTAAAAAAGATGGCTCCCTGAGGCCCTGTATTGATTATCGCCTGTTGAATAAGATTACAGTCAAATACCAGTATCCTTTGCCACTATTGACTGATTTATTTGCTCGTATTAAAGGGGCAAAGTGGTTCTCTAAGATTGATCTTCGGGGTGCGTATAATTTGGTGCGGATTAAGCAGGGAGATGAGTGGAAAACTGCATTTAATACGCCCGAGGGCCATTTTGAGTATTTGGTAATGCCTTTTGGTCTTTCTAATGCCCCTTCAGTCTTTCAGTCCTTTATGCACATTATTTTCCGTGAATATCTGGATAAATTTATGATTGTGTATTTGGATGATATTTTGATTTTTTTCAGATGACTGGGAGTCGCATGTTCAACAGGTTAGGAAGGTTTTTCAGGTTTTGCGGGCCAATTCTTTGTTTGTAAAGGGTTCGAAGTGTATTTTTGGGGTTCAGAAGATCTCTTTTTTGGGGTACATTTTTTCCCCTTCTTCTATTGAGATGGATCCTGTCAAGGTTCGGGCCATTTGTGATTGGACGCAGCCTACTTCCCTGAAGAGTCTTCAGAAATTCTTGGGCTTTGCTAATTTCTATCGTCGATTTATAACTGGGTTTTCAAGTGTTGCTAAGCCTCTGACTGATTTGACTAAGAAGGGTGCTGATGTT
Organism: Ranitomeya variabilis; assembly: GCF_051348905.1. Lineage (NCBI taxonomy): Eukaryota > Metazoa > Chordata > Amphibia > Anura > Dendrobatidae > Ranitomeya > Ranitomeya variabilis. The sequence goes on along the minus strand of NC_135233.1, from coordinate 915,503,301 downwards.
GCCAATTGGTCCTCTGCGGCTGCGGAGGCCTTTCGGGAGCTTAAGCGCCGCTTTTCTTCTGCCCCTGTGTTGCGCCAGCCTGATGTTTCGCTCCCTTTTCAGGTCGAGGTTGATGCTTCCGAGATTGGAGCGGGGGCGGTTTTGTCGCAGAGAAGTCCCGATTGCTCAGTGATGAGACCATGTGCATTCTTCTCTCGAAAGTTTTCGCCCGCCGAGCAAAATTATGATGTCGGTAATCGGGAGCTCTTGGCTATGAAGTGGGCATTTGAGGAGTGGCGTCATTGGCTTGAGGGTGCTAGACATCAGGTTGTGGTCTTGACTGATCACAAGAATCTGATTTACCTTGAGTCTGCCAGGCGTCTGAATCCTAGACAGGCGCGCTGGTCGCTGTTTTTCTCCCGGTTTAATTTTGTGGTTTCATACTTGCCGGGTTCGAAAAATGTGAAGGCAGATGCCCTTTCTAGGAGTTTTGAGCCTGACTCCTCTGGTGATTCTGAGCCTACGGGTATCCTTAAGGATGGGGTGATTTTGTCTGCTGTCTCCCCAGACTTGCGACGTGCTTTGCAGGAGTTTCAGACTGATAGGCCTGATCGTTGTCCGCCTGGGAGACTGTTTGTTCCAGATGAGTGGACCAGTAGAGTCATCTCGGAGGTTCATTCTTCTGTGTTGGCAGGCCACCCTGGAATCTTTGGTACCAGAGATTTGGTGGCCAGGTCCTTCTGGTGGCCTTCCCTGTCTCGGGATGTGCGTACTTTTGTGCAGTCTTGTGATGTTTGTGCTCGGGCCAAGCCTTGCTGCTCTCGGGCTAGTGGATTGTTGTTGTCCTTGCCTATTCCGAAGAGGCCGTGGACGCACATCTCTGTGGACTTTATCTCGGACCTCCCGGTTTCTCAGAAAATGTCCGTCATTTGGGTGGTGTGTGACCGTTTTTCTAAGATGGTTCATTTGGTACCCTTGCCCAAATTGCCTTCTTCATCGGAGTTGGTTCCTTTGTTTTTTCAAAATGTGGTTCGTTTACATGGTATCCCGGAAAACATCGTTTCTGACAGGGGATCTCAATTTGTGTCTAGGTTCTGGCGAGCGTTCTGTGCCAGGATGGGCATTGATTTATCTTTCTCATCTGCTTTCCATCCTCAGACTAATGGCCAGACGGAGCGAACTAATCAGACCTTGGAGACTTATTTGAGGTGTTTTGTGTCTGCTGATCAGGATGATTGGGTCGCCTTTTTGCCGTTGGCAGAGTTTGCCCTTAATAATCGGGCCAGTTCTGCCACTCTGGTTTCTCCTTTCTTTTGCAATTCAGGGCTTCACCCTCGTTTTTCATCTGGTCAGGTGGAATCTTCGGATTGCCCTGGAGTGGACACTGTGGTGGATAGACTGCACCGGATTTGGAGTCATGTGGTGGACAATTTGAAGTTGTCTCAGGAGAAGACTCAGCAGTTTGCTAATCGTCATCGTCGTGTGGGTCATCGTCTTCGTGTTGGGGACTTGGTGTGGTTATCTTCTCGTTTTGTCCCTATGAAGGTCTCTTCTCCTAAGTTTAAACCCCGGTTCATAGGTCCTTATAAGATTTTGGACATTCTTAATCCTGTATCTTTTCATTTGGACCTACCAGCATCTTTCGCCATTCATAATGTCTTCCATCGGTCGTTGTTGCGGAGGTACGAGGTACCGGTTGTGCCTTCTGTTGAACCTCCTGCTCCTGTGCTGGTGGAGGGTGAATTGGAGTATGTTGTGGAAAAGATTTTGGACTCTCGCGTTTCCAGACGGAGACTCCAATATTTGGTTAAATGGAAGGGATACGGGCAGGAAGATAATTCTTGGGTGACTGCCTCTGATGTTCATGCCTCTGATTTGGTTCGCGCCTTTCATAGGGCGCATCCAAATCGCCCTGGTGGTTCTCATGAGGGTTCGGTGCCCCCTCCTTAAGGGGGGGTACTGTTGTGAATTCTGTTTTTGGCTCCCTCTGGTGGCTACTGGTGGTACTGGCTTACTTTTGTCTTTTGTTTCCAGTGCACCTGTTCCTATCAGGGTTTGGGAGTTTCCTATTTAGTTTGGCTTCTCAGTCATTCTAGTGCCGGCAATCAATGTTATCAGAGCACCTCTGTTGCTTGCTACCTGCTCCAAGTCTGCAATTCAGCTAAGTTGGATTTTTTTGTATTTTTGTGTTTGTTTTGTCCAGCACGCATTTATACACTCTTGCTGCTGGAAGCTCTAGTGATCTGAAATTACTACGCCGGTGTCATGATTTGATATCGGAGTTAAAGTAATTTCAGGATGGCTGATTAGGGTTTTGAGGTGACCGCGAAGTCCTCTTTTGTATTTTCTGCTATCTAGTCAGAGGGCCTCTCTTTGCTGAACCTATATTCATACTGCGTACGTGTTTTCCTCTTACCTAACCGTTATTATATGTGGGGGGCTACTATCACTTTTGGGGTTTCCCTGGAGGCAAGTCAGGTCTGTGTATTCCTCTACTAGGAGTAGCTAGATCTCCGGCTGGTGCGAGACGTCTAGGGATAAAAACGTAGGCACGCCCCCCGGCTACTGTTATTTGTGTGTTAGGTTCAGCATCGCGGTCATCTGAGTTACCATCTTCCTAGAGCTAGTCCGTTTTTGCCTAAGTCCCTGCCATTGGGAACCATGACAGCTTAGCACCCTCGAGCCAATGACGCCACTCCTCAAATGCCCACTTCATGGCCAGTAATTCCCGATTGCCAACATCATAATTCCGCTCAGCGGGCGAAAACTTCCTAGAGATGAAAGCACATGGTCTCATTACCGAGCAACCAGGGCCTCTCTGTGACAAAACGGCCCCTGCCCCAATCTCAGAAGCATCCACCTCAACCTGAAAGGGAAGTGAGACATCAGGCTGGCACAAAACAGGCGCCGAAGTAAACCGGCGCTTCAACTCCTGGAACGCCTCCACGGCTGCAGGAGCCCAGTTAGCAACATCAGAACCTTTCTTGGTCATATCCGTCAAAGGTTTAACAACGCTAGAAAAATTAGCGATAAAACGACGGTAGAAGTTAGCAAAACCCAAGAACTTCTGAAGACTCTTAACTGACGTGGGTTGAGTCCACTCATGAATAGCTCGGACCTTGACTGGGTCCATCTCCACAGCAGAAGGGGAAAAAATAAACCCCAAAAAGGGAACTTTATGTACTCCAAAGAGACACTTTGAGCCTTTAACAAACAAGGCATTCTCACGCAAAACCTGAAACACCATCCTGACCTGCTCCACATGTGAGTCCCAATCTTTAGAGAAAACCAGAATATCGTCCAGATAAACAATCATAAATTTATCTAGATACTTCCAGAAAATATCATGCATAAAGGACTGAAATACTGAGGGAGCATTAGAAAGCCCAAAAGGCATCACCAAGTACTCAAAATGACCTTCGGGCGTATTAAATGCAGTCTTCCATTCATCACCTTGCTTAATGCGCACAAGGTTGTACGCACCACGAAGATCTATCTTGGTGAACCACTTGGCACCCTTAATCCGGGCAAACAAGTCCGACAAGAGAGGCAAAGGATACTGAAATTTTACAGTGATTTTATTCAGAAGCCGATAGTCAATACAACAATACAAGGTCTCAAAGATCCGTCCTTCTTGGCCACAAAAAAGAATCCCGCACCAAGAGGGGAAGAGGATGGATGGATATGCCCCTTCTCCAGAGACTCCTTGATATATGAACGCATTGCGGCATGCTCAGGTACTGACAGATTAAATAATCTTCCCTTAGGAAATTTACTACCTGGAATCAAATCTATGGCGCAGTCACAGTCCCCTTCTCCAATGCTTTAAACATTCAATGTTGGCCTGGCATACTGTTATGACCCCAATGGCAGAGGGTCTCAGGAATAATGATAAGTCGGTAAATACAGAAAACCAGCTCATAGGGCAGTGGTAACTGGGCTGACCATATAACTAATCCTAGCACCACAAATACCAGCAGCCGGGGAACGTTCCTACGTTGATCCTAGACGTCTCGCGCCAGCCGGAGAGCTAACTACCCCTAGTAGGGAAAAGATAGACCTTTCTTGCCTCCAGAGGAAATACCCCAAAAGTTGGATAGAAGCCCCTCACAAATAATAATGGTGAGGTAAGAGGAAAAGACAAACATAAGAATGAGCTAGGTATTTAGCAAAGAGAGGCCCACTAGCTAATAGCAGAATATAGAAAGATAACTTATATGGTCAGCAAAAAATCCTATCAAAAATATCCACACTGGAAATTCAAGAACCCCCGAACCGTCTAACGGTCCGGGGGGAGAAACCCAGCCCCCTAGAGCTTCCAGCATGGTCAAGAATCACATTTAGTACAAGCTGGACAAAAATGATAGCAAACAAATAACCCAAAAAACAAAGAAGCAGACTTAGCTTAATTTAGCACGAACCAGGACCAGCAAACAGGAGCAAACAGAATGTGTCTGATAACACTGATGCCAGGCACTGGACTAAGGTTCCAGGAGGTTTATATAGCAACACCCCTGAAGTAACGACCCAGCTGGGTGCAAACTGAGGGAAGGAAATCCCAGAGTCATATCAATAGTAACCACAAGAGGGAGCCAAAAAAGTCTAATTCACAACAGATATGCCCCTTCTCCAGAGACTCCTTGATATATGAACGCATTGCGGCATGCTCAGGTACTGACAGATTAAATAATCTTCCCTTAGGAAATTTACTACCTTGAATCAAATCTATGGCGCAGTCACAGTCCCTATGAGGAGGCAGAGCACTGGATCTGGACTCACTGAATACATCCTGATAATCAGACAAATACTCAGGAACTTCCGAAGGAGTAGAGGAAGCAATAGACACCGGCGGGGAATCAGCATGAATTCCCTGACAGCCCCAACTTGACACAGACATTGCCTTCCAATCCAGGACTGGATTGTGGGTCTGTAACCATGGCAGACCCAAAACGACCAAATCATGCATTTTATGCAGAACAAGAAAACGAATCACCTCCCGGTGTTCAGGAGTCATGCACATGGTCACCTGCGTCCAAAACTGCGGTTTATTTTCCGCCAATGGCGTAGCATCAATACCTCTAAGAGGAATAGGATTTACTAACGGTTCAAGAACAAAACCACAGCGCTTGGCAAATGACAGATCCATAAGACTCAGGGCGGCACCTGAATCCACAAACGCCATAACAGGGTAAGAAGACAAAGAGCAAATTAAAGTCACAGACAAAATAAATTTAGGTTGCAAATTACCAATGGCGACAGGACTAACAACCCTTGTTAGGCGTTTAGAGCATGCTGATATAACATGTGTAGAATCACCACAGTAAAAACACAACCCATTCTGACGTCTATGATTTTTCCGTTCATTTCTAGTCTGAATTCTATCACATTGCATTAAATCAGGTGTTTGTTCAGACAACACCACCAGAGGATTAGCGGTTTTGCGCTCCCGCAAACACCGGTCAATTTGAATAGCAAGCGCCATAGAATCATTCAGACTTGTAGGAATGGGGAAACCCACCATCACATTCTTAATGGCTTCAGAAAGGCCATTTCTGAAATTTGCGGCCAGAGCACACTCATTCCACTGAGTAAGCACGGACCATTTCCGAAATTTTTGGCAATACACTTCAGCTTCATCCTGACCCTGAGAAATAGCCAGCAAGGCTTTTTCTGCCTGAATTTCAAGATTGGGTTCCTCGTAAAGCAATCCGAGCGCCAGAAAAAATGCATCAATATTCGCCAATGCCGGATCTCCTGGCGCTAGCGAGAAAGCCCAATCCTGAGGGTCGCCCCGTAAAAATGAAATAACAATTTTAACTTGCTGAGCAGAATCTCCAGATGAACGGGGTCTCAGAGAAAGAAACAATTTACAATTATTCTTGAAATTCCTAAACCTAAATCGATCTCTAGAAAACAATTCCGGAATAGGTATTTTAGGTTCAGACATAGGACTACAGGTAACAAAATCTTGTATACCCTGCACACGAGCTGCCAGCTGGTCAACACTTGTAATCAAGGTCTGCACATTCATGTCTGCAGCAAGCACACGCCACTCAAAGGTAAAGGGGAGGAAGAGAAGGAAGGAAAAAAAAAACTCAGAATTTCCTTTCTTATTATCCCACTTCTGCAATGCTTTAAACATTCAATATTGGCCTGGCATACTGTTATGACCCCAATGGCAGAGGGTCTCAGGAATAATGCTAAGTCAGTAAATACAGAAAACCAGCTCATAGGGCAGTGGTAACTGGGCTGACCATATAACTAATCCTAGCACCACAAATACCAGCAGCCGGGGAACGTTCCTACGTTGATCCTAGACGTCTCGCGCCAGCCGGAGAGCTAACTACCCCTAGAAGGGAAAAGAAAGACCTTTCTTGCCTCCAGAGGAAATACCCCAAAAAGTTGGATAGAAGCCCCCCACAAATAATAACGGTGAGGTAAGAGGAAAAGACAAACATAAGAATGAGCTAGGAATTTAGCAAAGAGAGGCCCACTAGCTAATAGCAGAATATAGAAAGATAACTTATATGGTCAGCAAAAAATCCTATCAAAAATATCCACACTGGAAATTCAAGAACCCCCGAACCGTCTAATGGCCCGGGGGGAGAACACCAGCCCCCTAGAGCTTCCAGCAAGGTCAGGAATCACATTTAGTACAAGCTGGACAAAAATGATAGCAAACAAATAACTCAAAAAACAAAGAAGCAAGACTTAGCTTAATTTAGCACGAACCAGGACCAGCAAACAGGAGCAAACAGAATGTGTCTGATAACACCGATGCCAGGCACTGGACTAAGGTTCCAGGAGGTTTATATAGCAACACCCCTGAAGTAACGACCCAGCTGGGTGCAAACAGAGGGAAGTGTTGTGAATTTGGTTTCTGGGCTCCCCCGGTGGTTTCTGGTGGTACTGCACTTGTGTGCTTCATCTCCTCTGTTCACCTGTTTCCATCAGGATGTGGGAGTTTTCTATTTAACCTTGCTCCTCAGTCATTTCTATGCCGGCCAACAATGTTACCAGAAGCCTTTCTGTTGCATGTTCCTGCTCCTAGACTACTATCAGCTAAGTTGGACTTGTAGTCCTAAGTTTGTTTTGCATTTTTGTTCCAGTTCTCTGCGATTGATTATTTCTGAAGCTGGAAGCTCTTGTGAGCTGAAATTGCCACTCTGGTGTCATGAGTTGATATTAGAGTCTTAAAGTAATTTCAGGATGGTGTTTTGAAAGGGTTTTCAGCTGACTGTGAAGTTCCCTTTTCTGTCTTCCTACTATCTAGTAAGCGGACCTCAATTTGCTAAACCTATCTTCATACTTCGTATGTCAATTTCCTCTGAAATCACCGACAATATATGTGGGGGCTACTGTCTGCCTTTTGGGGAAAATTTCTCTAGAGGTAAGCCAGGTCTGTATTTTCCTCTGCTAGGGTCAGTCAGTTCTCCGGCTGGCGCTGGGCGTCTAGGGATAAAACGTAGGCACGCTACCCGGCCACTGTTAGTTGTGCGGTAGGTTTAGCTCACAGTCAGCTCGAGTTCCCATCTTCCAAGAGCTAGTCCTTTTTGTATGCTTTACTATGTTCTCTTGCCATTGAGAACCATGACAGGGAAGGAAATCCCAGAGTCATATCACTAGTAACCACTAGAGGGAGCCAAAAAAGTCTAATTCACAACAGTTTGGTAGTTAGTCCAGGCTTGCAAATGCATGGTGGATAAATGTCTATGCATGCAACTTGTATTTAGACTTTTAAGATTCTGACCTCTGCTTAAGGTAGTTGAACATTTTTGACAGATGACTTTGCGCTGATCATTTGGATGTTGTTTAAAAAAATGCCAGACTGCACTCTTTCTACTATCGGATACCTTTTCAGGCATTGCAGACTGAGCTTCTTTAACCTCTCTTTAAGGGTCTCTTTTTTCCTGAGACCCTCTGCCATTGGGGTCATAACACCAAACGTCCCTAAAGGTTGCAGCACCCTCGGCCAATGAAGCTAGTCAGCAACGCTACATCCCTTCCCTCCCTGTAAGCCGACCATTTCCCACACCACCTGCAGTATCTGTGCAGCTTTCGTCGCCAGGCCAAAGCAGTCAGGGAATCACCAGGTTAGTAGTAGGAAACACTGCATGTAGGGCACCGGCAAGAATACCATCTCCAACCCTCTCTCAGTCACCCATGTCCACCGGCACCACCGCTAGTTCCACGATCTCCAGCTCTCCAGTCCAGCTCACCCTACATGAGACTCTTGTTAGGAAAAGGAAGTACTCATCCTCGCATCCGCATACACAGGGTTTGAACGCCCACATTGCTAGACTAATCTCATTAGAGATGATGCCCTACCGGTTAGTTGAAAGCGAAGCTTTCAAAGCGCTGATGGACTACGCTGTACCACGCTACGAGCTACCCAGTCGGCACTTCTTTTCTAGAAAAGCCATCCCAGCCCTCCAACAGCATGTTAAAGACCGCATCGTCCATGCACTCAGGCAGTCTGTGACTACAAAGGTGCACCTGACAACAGATGCATGGACCAGTAGGCATGGCCAGGGACGTTACGTGTCCATCACGGCACACTGGGTGAATGTGGTGGATGCAGGGTCCACAGGGGACAGCAATATTGGGAAAGTTCTACCTAGCGGAAGTTCTGTCCGAGTTCTTGCAGAATGAAACTCAGTCATGGCTGGGCACTGTACATCTTGAGGCAGGCAAGGTTGTGAGTGATAACGGAAGGAATTTCATTGCTGCCATAGCCCTTTCCCAACTGAAACACATTCCTTGCCTGGCTCACACCTTAAACCTGGTGGTGCAGTGCTTCCTGAAAAGTTACCCGGGGTTACCCGACCTGCTCCTCAAAGTGCGCAGACTTTGCTCGCATATCCGCCGTTCGCCCGTACACTCCAGCCGTATGCAGAACTATCAGCGGTCTTTGAACCTTCCCCAGCATCGCCTAATCATCGACGTTGCAACAAGGTGGAACTCCACACTGCACATGCTTCAGAGACTGTGCGAACAGAGGCGTGCTGTTATGTTTTTGTGGGAGGATACACATACACGGGCAGGCAGTTGGATGGCAAACATGGAGTTGTCAGGTGTGCAGTGGTCGAAGCTACAAGACCTGTGTCAAGTCCTTCAGTGTTTTGAGGAATGCACATGGCTGGTTAGTGCAGACAACGCCATAATAAGCATGAGCATCCCCCTAATGCGTCTGCTGATGCAAAGTTTGACGCACATAAAGGAGCAGGCGTCTGCAGCCGAGGAAGAGGAAAGCCTTGATGACAGTCAGCCATTGTCTGGTCAGGGCCGTGTAGAGGACGCTGTAGCGGGCGAAGAGGAGGAGGAGGACGAGGAGGATGATGGGGATGAGTACTTTTTGAATGAGGAAGCTTCTCCTGGGCCAACAGAAATTAGTGGCGTTGCAAGGCCAGGTTCTGTTTTTTTATGGGAGACAAGTGACGTAGATTTGCCTGTAACTGCCCCTCCAACCAGCACAATCGCAGATTTGACAACTGGAACTTTGGCCCACATGGCGGATTATGCCTTACGTATCCTCAAAAGGGACACACGCATTATTAAAATGATGAGCGATGATGATTACTGGTTGGCCTGCATCCTTGACCCTCGCTATAAAGGCAAATTGCAAAATATTATGCCACATGAGAACCTCGAACAAATATTAGCAACCAAACAAGCTACTCTTGTAGACCGTTTGATTCAGGCATTCCCAGCACACAGCGCCGGTGATGGTTCTCACACAAGCTGCAGGGGGCTACATGGCAGAGGTGTTAGAGGTGCACAGATCATAAGTGGCGTTGGACAGAGGGGTTTTCTGACCAGGTTGTGGAGTGCTTTCGCAATGACCGCAGACAGGACAGGTACTGCAGCATCTATTCAAAGTGACAGGAGACAACATTTGTCCAGTATGGTTACTAACTATTTTTCAGCCCTTATCGATGTTCTCCCTCAACCGTCATTCCCATTTGATTACTGGGCATCCAAATTAGACACCTGGCCTGAATTGGCAGAATATGCGTTGCAGGAGCTTGCTTTCCCAGCAGCTAGTGTGCTATCAGAAAGAGTATTCAGTGCTGCTGGTTCAATATTAACCGAAAAAAGGACTCGTCTGGCTACCCAAAATGTGGATGATCTCACCTTCATTAAAATGAACCACTCCTGGATTTCAAATTATTTTGCCCCACCTTTCCCGGCTGACACCTAGCTTTCCTATAAAAAGGTCTTTCTTGTGGACTGGTCTTACTGAGTGTTCCAATCTCTTAATTTGCCGCAGCTGTTTGACCAGCATACGACATGTTTACACCTCCCCCAATGGGAAAACTCCCCCCAAGGGGCCGTGGTCTCGACACTTGGCGCAAGCACCCGTTAGTTACAGTGCTGTTTGTCAGAAGAGGTGGGTGTGCTCGCTTTTGGTCGACGGCACTGCCACTGGGTCCCTCATAGTACAATGTAGTGTCTCTGGCAGTGGTGGTGCGCACCCAACGTCAGACACACCGTTGTAACATAAGGGGCCCTGGGGCGGTACCGCCGGCCACAAGAGAGTTCCCCCCCCAGCTCAAACTGTGCTCTACCACGTGCAAAATTATCTCGCACAGCTCCACCAATGTTTAGTCTATGCGCTGACATCATTCAATGCCTGGCACTGACAAACAATACCAATTTGTTGACATCTATGATGCTAGTTAAAGTAGTCTGGGTCAGTGTCCTATATTGACACCAGTAAATACTAATTTACTGCCAAATTACTTTGTCATAAACTCTGCAGATGAGCCCACCCCTGTACCTAAGCATGCCACCCTTTTTTTATTTATAGTTGTTTTGCGAGACATTAACATCTATTTATTTTTTGGGAGTACTAACTGTGTCAGACACTCCTTGCAATACTCCTCCACTGACCACAATGCTGCCTGCCTGTGTATCTGTAGCGCCCCCACTGCCGCAGGGCCGAGGGGTACTCGATACCGGGCCTCTGAGTCTCTGTTCTGGGATTGTCACGATGGCTAGACCCGGTCCGTGACCCTGCTGAGGGGCATACAATAAAGGTGGAGGTATGGGATGATGTTATGGTGCGGTGAAGGTCGCGGTAAATAACAAGGACACCAGTTTGCAGTCTCTTTACCTCTTTACTGAAGGCTTCAAGGTGCTCAATCCGGAGCACTGTTAACCAGGCTGTCTGAGACCGGCCGGTCCAAAGGCACATCAGGAGTTCCCTTTCCAGGTGGGGATCAGTGTCTACCTTCTAGCGCCTGTATGTTGTAGTCCTTCCCTGCTGAGCACCCCGGGATAGTCCTCACAACTGCTGTGTCTGTCTCTGATGTTCGTTCTCTCCGTCCCACAGATAATATGGCTAGGACGCACCCGTATGACGGGGTAGGCCTGGAGTTCTTCCGGGACTCTAGAGTCGCCCCTCTCCCACAGCTGCCTCCGTTGTCTGCTTAGGTGTTTTAGTGAGACAGCCAACCTATAATTGGCTGTCTGGCCGTGGTTTGAAGTAATGCTTGTAGTTTCTTACTTGCTCGGCATTCCGGCCACCGACTGTTTGCGCCTCAGAAGGATGTTGCCTCGATCTTACAGCACGACTCCTTCTGGTCCTATTGCCTCTTTGCTGTATCCCCGTTGCTCACTGGTTTGTGCTGCTCTTAGGAGTCTGCCAGGATCCCATCCCTGACAAGTCCTCTCACTAGCTCCTCCCAGTTACTTCTCACTGTCTTCCTGCCCAACCCCCAGTTTTACCAGAGTGTGAGGAGTGGCCTATTAGATAGAACCACCCCCCCTGGTGGCCGGAGTGTGAAGTGTAGTGTGAGTGTTACCTGGTCAGGTGAACTCCTTTAGTGCAGTCAGACGTAACATCACTCCCCTTAGTGGCAGAGCGACATTACTGCAACGACCAGGACTCTGGGGCGCTGAACTCCCCCCCGGTTAAATCCAGTACTCCCGGACTGGGAAAACAAGAACAACAATACATGTTAACAGGAAACACACAACAATTTGAAATATCATAAACAGTTAAATATAACAGTGCTTCCCTTTATGGGAGGTGAGGACTTCTTGAACGTTGCGAAAGTTAGGTCATGCACAGTTTATGACTCTCAGTTCAGTGGTTGAAACAGCGGGGACCCCGGGTAAACAAAGGGGTCCCCTTTTAGACGTTTTTGGAGCAATTCACTGTCCATTACTCCGTTGTCCATTTTTAAAATCTGTAACAGAAGATATGCACACAAACATTTTCAACTAAATAACAGCCCTCATTAATACCTCTAAGTTTTGTAGCGGAGGGGAGTTTGATTCTGAGTGCTGCGTGTGGACCTTCGCAGCACAGGGGTGGCTTCCGGCCTAACAGGGCCCACTATACTTGCTACCCCTGGTGTAGTGTACTGCCTTCTAGCTACACTTCTAGTGAGTCTGGGTAGCCCTGGCAGGCTGAAGCTCTCAGGGCTGCTGCTGCTAGCAACAGTAGGTACGGCAGGCTCGCCGATAGCAGAGGGAGGATTTGCCAGATCAACAGTCGGCACGGCATCCTCAGGTAGGGCTTGTTGAGGTGGCGGGGCCGGATGATCTGGTATCACCATTGTTTCTGGTGGGCTCGGCTGATGAAACGTTAGAACAGGTACCACGATGGCCTGATTTATCTGAGTCCAGGACTGGGGAAAGTCACCAAGGACGGTGTGGATCATCTTCTCCTTTTCCACCGGCGGGGAGATTCCTGGGACCGTGTCCCTCCCTCTCAACTTATCGGGGCAGACCTTAAGGTGATCCCTGGATACCGCTGTCGAGGTCTCCCCTCTGTCCTTGCTGATGAGACAGACCTTCGTGTTGTCGAAATCGGATGGCAGGATGGTATACGGTTCCGCTTCCCATTGGTCATCGAGCTTGTGTAGTCTCCTCTTTCGTTTGAATACTTGCTCACCAGGTGATAGGGGAATCGCAGGAGCGTGCTGGTTGTAGTCCCTTTCTTGGTTTTGCCTAGCCTGGGCGAGATTTCTTTCCACGCACTCCTGTACTTCGCGGTACCTTCGCTGCCTTTCTGCATCCCAATCTGCATCCGGCGAGGTATCTTCGGGGACTAGGACCCCCATGTCCAGATCAACGGGTAACTGGCTAGACCTTCCTCGCATCAGGTACGCTGGAGTACAGTTGGTGGAATTTACTGGGATGTGATTATATATATCCACCAAGTCAGGCAACTTTGTCGGCCACAGGTTCCGTTCCTCTACGGGCAAGGTCTTCAATAAGTCGATCACCACTTGGTTCATCTTTTCGCACATCCCGTTGGTTTGAGGATGGTACGGTGTGGTTCTGATCTTCTTACACCCGTACAGTTGGCAGAACTCTTGGAACACTTCTGCTTCGAATGCTGGTCCCTGATCGGTCAGTACCTTCTCCGGGTAGCCATGGGGCCTACAAAAGTACTGCTGGAAGGCCTTGGCGGCAGTCCTGGCTGTTAGATCCTTGACAGGTACAACCACCAAAAATCGGGAGTAGTGGTCCACGATGGTAAGAGCGTAGATATAGCCTGACCGGCTAGGTGTCAGCTTCACATGATCCAGCGCGACCAGTTCGAGCGGCCGCTTGGTGATGATAGGCTGCAAGGGAGCCCGTTGGCTGTCACGGTCCTTCCTGCGTAGGCTACATGGACCACACTCCCGACACCACTTCTCAATGGCTCTCTTCATGCCAATCCAATAGAACCTCCCTCGGAGTAGCCTCTCTAGCTTCCTCCATCTGAAATGTCTGGCTCCATCGTGGTAGGCTCCCAGAACCATGGGCGCATCTCGCCTTGGCACCACTATCTGCCACACCAATTCATGAGTACGTGGGTCGATGCTTCTCCTGCGCAGCTTGCCATCATGGATAAACAGTTTGCTTCTCCCCTTCCACAGCTGTTGGGTTTCCTGTGGATCATCTGGGCCGGGATGCAACCCTGCCTGCGTCAAGAGCTCTTTCACCCGACGGACCGCGGGGTCACCATCCTGGGTTTCCGCCCACCCGTGATGGGGCAGGGGGTTCAGCGTGGTATCCGGTTGGTTCTTATGCCTGTTCCTCACATGATGGGAGTTCTGAGTGGCTTTAGGGCGATGGAATGCAGGCAGCTCCACCTCTTCAAGTGCCTCCGGGTCTTCCCCTGCTTCTGGCAAATTGGGCATTCGAGACAAGGCATCGGCATTTGCATTCTTGTGTCCTGCCCGGTACTTGATGGTGAAGTTGTAGTTGGACAGCCGGGCCATCCACCACTGTTCCAAGGCCCCGAGCTTGGCGGTATCCAGATGCGTTAGCGGATTTTTATCCGTGAAGACGGTGAATTTCGCTGAGGCCAGGTAGTGTTTGAACCTCTCTGTCACTGCCCAGACGATGGCAAGGAACTCCAGTTTAAAGGAACTATAGTTGTCATTGTTCCTTTCCGTGGGACGAAGCTTCCTGCTGGCGTAAGCGATCACCCTCTCTTTGCCTTTCTGGACCTGGGACAGCACGGCTCCCAATCCCACATTGCTGGCATCTGTGTACAGCACAAATGGTTGGTCGTATTCGGGGTAGGCCAGTACCTCTTCTCCTGTCAGTGCCGACTTCAAACAAGCGAAGGATCCTTCCAGCCCCTCGTTCCAGTCAAATGGGGCGTTCTTCCCTTTGGCCTTCTTTGATTGGCCCACCAACAGGTCTTGCAAGGGTGCGGCCTTCTTGGTGAAGTCCTTGATGAACCTTCGGTAATAGCCTACCAGTCCGAGGAACTGCCGGACTTCGTGGAGGTTGCTGGGCTTCGGCCAGTCTTGGATCACAGTAACCTTGTCGGGGTCTGGGGCCACTCCTTCAGCGCTCACCACATGGCCCAGGTACTGCACTTTGGGTTTCAGCAGATGACATTTGGACGGTTTCACCTTTAAGCCAAAGTTGGACAGGGCTTCAAACACCTCAGCCAGGTGCTTCAGATGGTCTTCGTAGGTCTTAGAGAAGACAATGACATCATCCAAATACAGCAGTATGGTCTCAAAGTTCTTGTGCCCCAGACAGCACTCCATCATCCTCTGGAATGTCCCCGGGGCATTGCACAATCCGAAAGGCATGTAGTTGAATTCGCAGAGCCCCATCGGCGTCGTGAAGGCCGTCTTTTCTTTGTCCTCCTCCGCCACGGGAACCTGCCAGTACCCACTGGTGAGATCTAAGGTAGAGAAGTAGTTAGCGGATTTTAAAGCAGCCAGAAACTCCTCTATCCTGGGCAGTGGGTATGCATCCTTATGTGTAATGCGATTCAACTGCCTGTAATCAACGCACATCCTCATGGTGCCATCTTTATTTTTAACAAGGACTAATGGAGCTGCCCAGGGGCTACAGCTGTCTCTCACCACCCCAGCCTCCTTCATTTCTCACAACATGTCCTTGGCACACTGGTAATGAGCTGGGGGTACAGGGCGGTATCTCTCTTTTATGGGCCGGTGATCTCCCGTGGGGATGTGATGTTGGATCCCTTTCACTTGTCCAAAATCTAAGGGGTGTTTGCTAAATACCCGCTCGTACTCGTGAACCACTCTGTAGGCCCCCTGTTTCTGATGGGATGGGGTGGAGTCAGTGCCCACATGCAATTCCCAACACCAATCTTTCGAGTGCCCTGCAGAACCGTTGTCCTCCGCCACGTCTGACGGGACCAAGGGTTCAGGTGTCTGTATCACACTATTATTGACAGTGAACAGTTTGGCGAGCGTGGCATACTTGGTGAGATGAACCTCTTCCTCCCCACAATTGAGGACACGTACGGGCACCCTCCCTTGGCGGACGTCGACCACCCCCCAGGCTGTCAGAATAGTAGGCCTATTGTCTGAATATACGGGTTCTACCAAGGCCTGGTAGTCCTTTCCCCTGAGGCCTATGGCTGCCCGACACCATATTAACATTTCACTCCTGGGGGGTATCACGATGGGGTTTGAATCACTCACAGTGACACGACCAATCTCACCACCAGTCAGCTCTACCTGCTGTCTCTGCATCAGAGCTCTGATTTCTTTTTGCAGGGCACGTTGTTCACTGTGGCCAGCGGTTTCTGCTACCTGTTGCAACAAAACAATAACTTCTGCAAGACAATTTTCTATAACATTGGTACCGATAGTCATCATGGGATTACATTCTCGGCGATCAATATCAACAATCACAATCCCCTGGGCTTTCAATTCCACCCGCCCCACCTTGAGGGTGACTGTTATGACCCCAATGGCAGAGGGTCTCAGAAATATTTACTAAGTCTGCAAACACAAAAACCAGCTCATAGGGCAGTGGTAACTGGGCTGACCATATATCTAATCCTAGCACCACAAATAACAGCAGCCGGGGAACGTTCCTACGTTGATTCTAGACGTCTCGCGCCAGCCGGAGAACTAACTAACCCTAGAAGGGAAAAGAAAGACCTTTCTTGCCTCCAGAGAAAAGACCCAAAAGTTGGATACAAGCCCCCAACAAATAATAACGGTGAGGTAAGAGGAAAAGACAAACGTAAGAATGAGCTAGGTATTTAGCAAAGAGAGGCCCACTAGCTAATAGCAGAATATAGTAAGATAACTTTAATGGTCAGCAAAAACCCTATCAAAAATATCCACGCTGGAAATTCAAGAACCCCCGAACCGTCTAACGGCCCGGGGGGAGAACACCAGCCCCCTAGAGCTTCCAGCAAGGTCAGGAATCACATTTAGTACAAGCTGGACAAAAATGAGAGCAAGCAAATAACCCAAAAAACAAAGAAGCAGGACTTAGCTTAATTTAGCACGAACCGGGACCAGCAGATAGGAGCAAACAGGAAGGATCTGATTACAACGATGCCAGGCACTGGACTAAGGATCCAGGAAGATTATATAGCAACACCCCTGGACTAACGGCCCAGGTGGGTGCAAACTGAGGGAAGAAACTCCCAGAGTAATATCACTAGTAACCACAAGAGGGAGCCAAAAAGTCTAATTCACAACAGGTGACCTCTTTATACCCCACTTGTGGCAACGGCTGACCATTACTGGCTATTATGGTGAAATCATCATCGGGGCCACGAGTAATGTCGGTGTCCTCCCAATACCGTTTATAAAGCACATAAGGCATAGTCGTCACCTGAGAACCGGTGTCCAGCAGAGCGTTCAGGGGGATACCATCGATCGCAACAGGAAGAACTGGTCGCCCTCCAATGTATTTGGCTCTCCAATGCTGTGGGCCTGATCGTCCTACTCCCGGGGGTTGGCCCTTTGCCCCAGGGGTTGCTCGTTTAAAGGACAGTACCTTGCAAGGTGGCCCACCTGATGGCAGCGGCGGCAGATGGGTCGTCCGTCCTGATGGAAGCGATCGCTGTCCCGGCCTCTGGTCGGTGGAGTCCTCCTCTGTCACATCCAGGGGACATCTTCTGGCCTGGAGGCAAGCTGGATCTTTTCCTTGGGGGCCTCCTGTAGGGACTGCACTGTCCGGGCTAGGGCAGCAACGCTCTTGGTCAGCTCCTGCATCTGGAGGCGGAGTCCTGCAGGGGAGTCATCCTCTAGGCTCTGGGCATCGGCCTCGGCGGCGACTGGGGCATCCGACGCCACCTCCTGGTGGTATGTGAGAGCGGGGCGCCTGGGAGGCGCTGCACGGCTGGGCTGTCGCTCCTGCAATGCCTGGATAGCTTTATCCTTGAATTGCGCAAAAGTCAAGTCTGGATTCTGCATAGCCAGGAAGTGTAATTGGCCCCTTTGGTAACTGCACAGGAGCCCCTCAATGAACCGCTCTTTCAGGAGTTTATCCTCATCTTGCATGCTGCCGGGGTCACTCTGCTTAATGGCCCGCAGCGCCTCCTGGAGATTAAGGGCATAGTCCCGTAAGCTGTCCTGCGGTCTCTGTTTGCATCCATAGACAGTCAATTTAATTTCTGTAGCAGTGTGGGTATCGAAGGTCGCTTTAAGCTTTGTAAACACCTGCTGTGCCGTTCCTTTGTCCTCGGCAGGCCAGGACTTCACTTCTCTCAGAGCCGCCCCAAAGAGTTGGCCGATTATCATATGAACCTTCTGAGGCTCTGTCAGGGGATAGAACTCGAGCAGGCTGCAGATCCCTTCTTTAAAGTCAGTGAATGTATGCGACTCCCCGGAGTATCGCGGGAGCCAGGCCGCTCCGGGCAGGTATGGCATAGAGAAGGGCATTATGGCCTTTGTGGTAGCGGCAGTGTCCGACTGGCTGATGGGGGCAGCGGGCTACGGGGCCGCCGGTGGTGGTATTAGGGCCGCGGCTTCGCCCGCTATGGGGACCGGAGCTGCCCCTGCGTTCACGGCTGCGACCGCCGCCTCCGCTCCTTCCGACTCGGACATGGCTAGCCCTTCCTCCCACTAACCTGCTGGAGGTCGGAGTTCCTCTTCCGGGATTGGCACTTTACCGCGCTTTCTCGTTCCGCGCTTCTTTTGACCGGTTCCGCCCACGAAGCTAAGGCTCCTCCCTCCGTGCGTGGCAATGGCGAATTGTGGCGGGAACTCTTGGCAGCAATTGGCAATACACAGTCCTTGCAATAAGTCACAGTCCAATCACAATAAAGCACAGTTCCAAGGCACACATGACCTGAGTCTTCAGGCTTAAGTAGATCCTGTTCGTGACGCCAAGTTTGTAGCGCCCCCACTGCCGCAGGGCCGAGGGGTACTCGATACCGGGCCTCTGAGTCTCTGTTCTGGGATTGTCACGATGGCTAGACCCGGTCCGTGACCCTGCTGAGGGGCGTACAATAAAGGTGGAGGTATGGGATGATGTTATGGTGCGGTGAAGGTCGCGGTAAATAACAAGGACACCAGTTTGCAGTCTCTTTACCTCTTTACTGAAGGCTTCAAGGTGCTCAATCCGGAGCACTGTTAACCGGGCTGTCTGAGACCGGCCGGTCCAAAGGCACATCAGGAGTTCCCTTTCCAGGTGGGGATCTGTTGTGAATTAGACTTCTTGGCTCCCTCTGGTGGTTATTAGTGATATGACTCTGGGATTTTCTTTCCTCAGTTTGCACCCACCTGGGTCGTTAGTCCGGGGTGTTGCTATATAAACCTCCTGGATCCTTAGTCCAGTGCCTGGCATCGTTGTAATCAGATCCTTTTTGTTTGCTCCTATCTGCTGGTCCTGGTTCGTGCAAAATTAAGCTAAGTCCTGCTTCTTTGTTTTTTGGGTTATTTGCTTGCTCTCTTTTTTGTCCAGCTTGTACTAAATGTGATTCCTGACCTTGCTGGAAGCTCTAGGGGGCTGGTGTTCTCCCCCCGGGCCGTTAGACGGTTCGGGGGTTCTTGAATATCCAGCGTGGATATTTTTTATAGGGTTTTTGCTGACCATATAAGTTATCTTACTATATTCTGCTATTAGCTAGTGGGCCTCTCTTTGCTAAATACCTAGCTCATCCTTACGTTTGTCTTTTCCTCTTACCTCACCGTTATTATTTGTTGGGGGCTTGTATCCAACTTTTGGGGTCTTTTCTCTGGAGGCAAGAAGGGTCTTTCTTTTCCCTTCTAGGGTTAGTTAGTTCTCCGGCTGGCGCGAGACGTCTAGAATCAACGTAGGCACGTTCCCCGGCTGCTGTTATTTGTGGTGCTAGGATTAGATATATGGTCAGATCAGTTACCACTGCCCTATGAGCTGCTTTTTGTGTTTGCAGACTTAGAAACTATTTCTGAGACCCTCTGCCATTGGGGTCATAACAGTATGCCAGGCCAACATTGAATGTTTATTGCATTGCAGAAGTGGGATAATAAGAAAGGAAATTCTGAGTTTTTTTTTTTTTTTTCCTCTCTTCCTCCCCTTTACCTTTGAGTGGCTTGTGCTTGCTACAGACATGAATGTCCAGACCTTGATTACAAGTGTAGACCAGCTTGCTGCTCGTGTGCAGGGCATACAAGATTTTGTTACCAGTAGTCCAATGTCTGAACCTAAAATACCTATTCCTGAACTGTTTTCTGGAGACCGATTTAGGTTTAGGAATTTCAGGAACAATTGTAAATTGTTTCTTTCTCTGAGACCCCGTTCATCTGGAGATCCAGCTCAGCAAGTGAAAATTGTTATCTCTTTTTTACGGGGCGACCCTCAGGATTGGGCTTTTTCGCTAGCGCCAGGAGATCCAGCATTGGCAAATATTGATGCGTTTTTTCTGGCGCTCGGATTGCTTTACGAGGAACCCAATCTTGAAGGTCAGGCAGAAAAAGCCTTGCTGGTTATTTCTCAGGGCCAGGATGAAGCTGAAGTGTATTGCCAAAAATTTCGGAAATGGTTCGTGCTTACTCAGTGGAATGAGTGTGCTCTGGCCGCAAATTTCAGAAATGGCCTTTCTGAAGCCATTAAGAATGTGATGGTGGGTTTCCCCATTTCTACAAGTCTGAATAATTCTATGGCGCTGGCTATTCAAATTGACCGGTGTTTGCGGGAGCGCAAAACCGCTAATCCTCTGGTGGTGTTGTCTGAACAAACATCTGATTTAATGCAATGTGATAGAATTCAGACTAGAAATGAGCGGAAAAATCATAGACGTCAGAATGGGTTATGTTTTTACTGTGGTGATTCTACACATGTTATATCAGCATGCTCTAAACGCCTAACAAGGGTTGTCAGTCCTGTCGCCATTGGTAATTTGCAACCTAAATTTATTTTGTCTGTGACTTTAATTTGCTCATTGTCTTCTTACCCTGTTATGGCGTTTGTGGATTCAGGTGCTGCCCTGAGTCTTATGGATCTGTCATTTGCCAAGCGCTGTGGTTTTGTTCTTGAACCGTTGGTAAATCCTATTCCTCTTAGAGGTATTGATGCTACGCCATTGGCGGAAAATAAACCGCAGTTTTGGACGCAGGTAACCATGTGCATGACTCCTGAACATCGGGAGGTGATTCGTTTTCTTGTTCTGCATAAAATGCATGATTTGGTCGTTTTGGGTCTGCCATGGTTACAGACCCACAATCCAGTCTTGGATTGGAAGGCAATGTCTGTGTCAAGTTGGGGCTGTCAGGGAATTCATGCTGATTCCCCGCCGGTGTCTATTGCTTCCTCTACTCCTTCGGAAGTTCCTGAGTATTTGTCTGATTATCAGGATGTATTCAGCGAGTCCATATCCAGTGCTCTGCCTCCTCATAGGGACTGTGACTGCGCCATAGATTTGATTCCAGGAAGTAAATTTCCTAAGGCAAGATTATTTAATCTGTCTGTACCTGAGCATGCCGCAATGCATTCGTATATCAAGGAGTCTCTGGAGAAGGGGCATATCCGTCCATCCTCTTCCCCTCTTGGTGCGGGATTCTTTTTTGTGGCCAAGAAGGACGGATCTTTGAGACCTTGAATTGACTATCGGCTTCTGAATAAAATCACTGTTAAATTTCAGTATCCTTTGCCTCTGTTGTCGGACTTGTTTGCCCGGATTAAAGGTGCCAAGTGGTTCACCAAGATAGATCTTCGTGGTGCGTACAACCTTGTGCGCATTAAGCAAGGAGATGAATGGAAGACTGCATTTAATACGCCCGTAGGTCATTTTGAGTACTTGGTGATGCCTTTTGGGCTCTCTAATGCGCCCTCAGTGTTTCAGTCCTTTATGCATGATATTTTCCGGAAGTATCTGGATAAATTTATGATTGTTTATCTGGATGATATTCTGGTTTTCTCTGAAGATTGGGACTCACATGTGGAGCAGGTCAGGATGGTGTTTCAGGTTTTGCGTGAGAATGCTTTGTTTGTTAAGGGCTCAAAGTGTCGCTTTGGAGTACAGAAGGTTCCCTTTTTGGGGTTTATTTTTTCCCCTTCTGCTGTGGAGATGGACCCAGTCAAGGTCCGAGCTATTCATGATTGGACTCAACCCACGTCAGTTAAGAGTCTTCAGAAGTTCTTGGGTTTTGCTAACTTCTACCGTCGTTTTATCGCTAATTTTTCTAGCGTTGTTAAACCTTTGACGGATATGACCAAGAAAGGTTCTGATGTTGCTAACTGGGCTCCTGCAGCTGTGGAGGCGTTCCAAGAGTTGAAGCGCCGGTTTACTTCGGCGCCTGTTTTGTGCCAGCCTGATGTCTCACTTCCCTTTCAGGTCGAAGTGGATGCTTCTGAGATTGGGGCAGGGGCCGTTTTGTCACAGAGAGGCCCTGGTTGCTCGGTAATGAGACCATGTGCTTTCTTCTCCAGGAAGTTTTTGCCTGCTGAGCGGAATTATGATGTCGGCAATCGGGAGTTGCTGGCCATGAAGTGGGCATTTGAGGAGTGGCGTCATTGGCTCGAGGGTGCTAAGCATCGTGTGGTGGTCTTGACTGATCACAAAAATCTGATGCATCTCGAGTCTGCTAAACGCCTGAATCCTAGACAGGCCCGCTGGTCATTGTTTTTCTCCCGTTCTGACTTTGTGGTCTCGTATTTACCAGGTTCAAAGAATGTGAAGGCTGATGCTCTTTCAAGGAGCTTTGTGCCTGACTCTCCTGGAGTCGCAGAACCAGTTGGTATTCTTAAAGAGGGAGTTATCTTGTCAGCCATTTCTCCTGATTTGAGACGCGTGTTGCAGAGATTTCAGGCTGGTAGACCTGACTCTTGTCCACCTGACAGACTGTTTGTTCCTGATAGGTGGACCAGCAGAGTCATTTCCGAGGTTCATTCCTCGGTGTTGGCAGGTCATCCGGGAATTTTTGGCACCAGAGATCTGGTGGCTAGGTCCTTTTGGTGGCCTTCCTTGTCACGGGATGTGCGGTCATTTGTGCAGTCCTGTGGGACTTGTGCTCGAGCTAAGCCTTGCTGTTCTCGTGCCAGCGGGTTGCTCTTGCCCTTGCCTGTCCCGAAGAGGCCTTGGACACACATTTCCATGGATTTCATTTCTGATCTCCCGGTGTCTCAGGGCATGTCTGTCATCTGGGTGGTATGTGATCGCTTTTCCAAAATGGTCCATTTGGTGCCTTTGCCTAAGCTGCCCTCCTCTTCCGATCTGGTTCCTGTGTTCTTTCAGAATGTGGTTCGTTTACACGGCATTCCTGAGAATATTGTGTCTGACAGAGGATCCCAGTTTGTTTCCAGGTTCTGGCGATCCTTTTGTGCTAGGATGGGCATTGAGTTGTCGTTTTCGTCTGCCTTTCATCCTCAGACTAATGGACAAACGGAGCGAACTAATCAGACTCTGGAGGCTTATTTGAGGTGTTTTGTTTCAGCAGATCAGGATGATTGGGTGACCTTCTTGCCGTTGGCTGAGTTTGCCCTTAATAACCGGGCTAGTTCCGCTACTTTGGTTTCGCCATTTTTCTGCAACTCTGGTTTCCATCCTCGTTTTTCCTCGGGACATGTGGAGCCTTCTGACTGTCCTGGGGTGGATTCTGTGGTGGATAGGTTGCAGCAGATCTGGAATCATGTGGTGGACAAATTGAAGTTGTCACAGGAGAAGGCTCGGCGTTTTGCCAACCGCCGCCGCGGTGTGGGTCCCCGACTTCGTGTTGGGGATTTGGTATGGCTGTCTTCTCGATTTGTTCCTATGAAGGTCTCCTCTCCTAAATTTAAGCCTCGCTTCATCGGTCCTTACAAGATATTGGAAATCCTTAATCCTGTGTCCTTTCGCTTGGATCTTCCGGTGTCGTTTGCCATTCACAACGTGTTCCATAGGTCCTTGTTGCGGCGGTACGTTGTACCTGTGGTTCCTTCTGTTGAGCCTCCTGCTCCGGTGTTGGTTGGGGGCGAGTTGGAGTACGTGGTGGAGAAGATCTTGGATTCTCGTCTCTCCAGACGGAGGCTTCAGTATCTGGTCAAGTGGAAGGGCTATGGTCAGGAGGATAATTCCTGGGTGGTTGCCTCTGATGTGCATGCGGCCGATTTAGTTCGTGACTTTCACGCTGCTCATCCTGATCGCCCTGGTGGTCTTGGTGAGGGTTCGGTGACCCCTCCTTAAGGGGGGGGTACTGTTGTGAATTAGACTTCTTGGCTCCCTCTGGTGGTTATTAGTGATATGACTCTGGGATTTTCTTTCCTCAGTTTGCACCCACCTGGGTCGTTAGTCCGGGGTGTTGCTATATAAACCTCCTGGATCCTTAGTCCAGTGCCTGGCATCGTTGTAATCAGATCCTTTTTGTTTGCTCCTATCTGCTGGTCCTGGTTCGTGCAAAATTAAGCTAAGTCCTGCTTCTTTGTTTTTTGGGTTATTTGCTTGCTCTCTTTTTTGTCCAGCTTGTACTAAATGTGATTCCTGACCTTGCTGGAAGCTCTAGGGGGCTGGTGTTCTCCCCCCGGGCCGTTAGACGGTTCGGGGGTTCTTGAATATCCAGCGTGGATATTTTTGATAGGGTTTTTGCTGACCATATAAGTTATCTTACTATATTCTGCTATTAGCTAGTGGGCCTCTCTTTGCTAAATACCTAGCTCATCCTTACGTTTGTCTTTTCCTCTTACCTCACCGTTATTATTTGTTGGGGGCTTGTATCCAACTTTTGGGGTCTTTTCTCTGGAGGCAAGAAAGGTCTTTCTTTTCCCTTCTAGGGTTAGTTAGTTCTCCGGCTGGCGCGAGACGTCTAGAATCAACGTAGGCACGTTCCCCGGCTGCTGTTATTTGTGGTGCTAGGATTAGATATATGGTCAGATCAGTTACCACTGCCCTATGAGCTGGTTTTTGTGGTTGCAAACTTAGAAACTATTTCTGAGACCCTCTGCCATTGGGGTCATAACAGGGATCAGTGTCTACCTTCTAGCGCCTGTTTGTTGTAGTCCTTCCCTGCTGAGCACCCCGGGATAGTCCTCACAACTGCTGTCTGTCTTTGATGTTCGTTCTCTCCGTCCCACAGATAATATGGCTAGGACGCACCCGTATGACGGGGTAGGCCTGGAGTTCTTCCGGGACTCTAGAGTCGCCCCTCTCCCACATCTGCCTCCATTGTCTGCTTAGGTGTTTTAGTGAGACAGCCAACCTATAATTGGCTGTCCGGCCGTGGTTTGAAGTAATGCTTGTAGTTTCTTACTTGCTCGGCGTTCCGGCCACCGACTGTTTGCGCCTCAGAAGGATGTTGCCTCGATCTTACAGCACGACTCCTTCTGGTCCTATTGCCTCTTTGCTGTATCCCCGTTGCTCACTGGTTTGTGCTGCTCTTAGGAGTCTGCCAGGATCCCATCCCTGACAGGTCCTCTCACTAGCTCTTCCCAGTTACTTCTCACTGTCTTCCTGTCAAACCCCCAGTTTTACCAGAGTGTGAGGAGTGGCCTATTAGATAGAACCACCCCCCCTGGTGCCCGGAGTGTGAAGTGTAGTGTGAGTGTTACCTGGTCAGGTGAACTCCTTTTAGTGCAGTCAGACGTAACATCACTCCCCTTAGTGGCAGAGCGACATTACTGCAACGACCAGGACTCTGGGGCGCTGCATATCCATGTAACCGATTTAAAACTGCCATGAGCCTATTGTTTGTTATTTTAGGCCTTTGTTAGCCTGTCTGCGGTCCCTACTTGCAATACTCCTCCACTGACAACAATGCTGCCTGCCTGTGTATCCATGTAACCGATTTAAAACTGCCATGAGCCTATTGTTTGTTATTTTAGGCCTTTGATAGCCTGTCTGCGGTCCCTACTTGCAATACTCCTCCACTGACCACAATGCTTCCTGGAGTGCCTGCCTTTGTATCCATGTAACCGATTTAAAACTGCCATGAGCCTATTGTTTGTTATTTTAGGCCTTTGTTAGCCTGTCTGCGGTCCCTACTTGCAATACTCCTCCACTGACCACAATGCTGCCTGGAGTGCCTGCCTGTGTATCCATGTAACCGATTTAAAACTGCCATGAGCCTATTGTTTGTTATTTTAGGCCTTTGTTAGCCTGTCTGCGGTCCCTACTTGCAATACTCCTCCACTGACCACAATGCTGCCTGGAGTGCCTGCCTGTGTATCCATGCAACCGATTTAAAACTGCCATGAGCCTATTGTTTGTTATTTTAGGCCTTTGTTAGCCTGTCTGCGGTCCCTACTTGCAATACTCCTCCACTGTCCACAATGCTGCCTGCCTGTGTATCCATGTAACCGATTTAAAACTGCCATGAGCCTATTGTTTGTTATTTTAGGCCTTTGTTAGCCTGTCTGCGGTCCCTACTTGCAATACTCCTCCACTGACCACAATGCTGCCTGGAGTGCCTGCCTGTGTATCCATGTAACCGATTTAAAACTGCCATGAGCCTATTGTTTGTTATTTTAGGCCTTTGTTAGCCTGTCTGCGGTCCCTACTTGCAATACTCCTCCACTGACCACAATGCTGCCTTGAGTGCCTGCCTGTGTATCCATGTAACCGATTTAAAACTGCCATGAGCCTATTGTTTGTTATTTTAGGCCTTTGTTAGCCTGTCTGTGGTCCCTACTTGCAATACTCCTCCACTGACCACAATGCTGCCTGCCTGTGTATCCATGTAACCGATTTAAAACTGCCATGAGCCTATTGTTTGTTATTTTAGGCCTTTGTTAGCCTGTCTGCGGTCCCTACTTGCAATACTCCTCCACTGACCACAATGCTGCCTGCCTGTGTATCCATGTAACCGATTTAAAACTGCCATGAGCCTATTGTTTGTTATTTTAGGCCTTTGTTAGCCTGTCTGCGGTCCCTACTTGCAATACTCCTCCACTGACCACAATGCTGCCTGTCTGTGTATCCATGTAACCGATTTAAAACTGCCATGAGCCTATTGTTTGTTATTTTAGGCCTTTGTTAGCCTGTCTGCGGTCCCTACTTGCAATACTCCTCCACTGACCACAATGCTGCCTGCCTGTGTATCCATGTAACCGATTTAAAACTGCCATGAGCCTATTGTTTGTTATTTTAGGCCTTTGATAGCCTGTCTGCGGTCCCTACTTGCAATACTCCTCCACTGACCACACCAATGCTGCCCGTGTACCCCTGGAACCTATTTAAAAGTTCATAGAGCCTAGTTATATATTTTATTTACTATTAATAAGGCCATGATGGACTACGCTGTACCACGCTACAAGCTAACCAGTCGACACTTCTTTTGCGAGAAAAGCCATCCCAACCCTCCACCAGCATGTAAAAGACCGCATTGTCCATGCACTCTGGCAATCTGTGAGTACAAAGGTGCACCTGACAACAGACGCATGGACCTGTAGGCATGGCCACGGAAGGTTACGTGTCCATTACGGCGCAATGGGTTAATGTGGTGGATGCATGGTCCACAGGGGACAGCCTACTAAGTCTGTCTGCAGTCCCTAATTCAAATTGTCCTCCACTGTCTAAATCGGAGCTTCAACCTTCTGGCTTTCAGCCTATAGTATCAGAAATTAAACTGCATTTGGCCTTCAACTTTGGTTACGGCCTACTATCGGTGTCTGCCGCTCCCTGGTGTTGTTCTCCACTGTATAAAGCTGAGCTTCAGCCTTCTGGCTCTCATTAAGTGCTGTTTTTTAAAAAACTTGGTGGTTACAGCCTACTAACGGTGTCTGCCCCTCCCTGGTGTTTGTCCTCAACTGAATAAAGCTGAGCTTCAACCTTCTGGCTCTCATTAAGTGCTGTTTTTTAAAAACTTGGTGGTTAGGCCCTACTAACGGTGTCTGGCCCTCCCTGGTGTTGACCTCCACTGTATAAAGCTGAGCTTCAACCTTCTGGCTCTCATTAAGTGCTGTTTTTTAAAAAACTTGGTGGTTACAGCCTACTAACGGTGTCTGCTCCTCCCTGGTGTTTGTCCTCAACTGAATAAAGCTGAGCTTCAACCTTCTGGCTCTCATTAAGTGCTGTTTTTTAAAAACTTGGTGGTTAGGCCCTGCTAACGGTGTCTGCCCCTCCCTGGTGTTGACCTCCACTGAATAAAGCTGAGCTTCAACCTTCTGGCTCTCATTAAGTGCTGTTTTTTAAAAAACTTGGTGGTTACAGCCTACTAACGGTGTCTGCCCCTCCCTGGTGTTTGTCCTCAACTGAATAAAGCTGAGCTTCAACCTTCTGGCTCTCATTAAGTGCTGTTTTTTAAAAACTTGGTGGTTAGGCCCTACTAACGGTGTCTGGCCCTCCCTGGTGTTGACCTCCACTGTATAAAGCTGAGCTTCAACCTTCTGGCTCTCATTAAGTGCTGTTTTTTAAAAAACTTGGTGGTTACAGCCTACTAACGGTGTCTGCTCCTCCCTGGTGTTTGTCCTCAACTGAATAAAGCTGAGCTTCAACCTTCTGGCTCTCATTAAGTGCTGTTTTTTAAAAACTTGGTGGTTAGGCCCTGCTAACGGTGTCTGCCCCTCCCTGGTGTTGACCTCCACTGAATAAAGCTGAGCTTCAACCTTCTGGCTCTCATTAAGTGCTGTTTTTTAAAAAAACTTGGTGGTTACAGCCTACTAACGGTGTCTGCCCCTCCCTGGTGTTTGTCCTCAACTGAATAAAGCTGAGCTTCAACCTTCTGGCTCTCATTAAGTGCTTTTTTAAAAACTTGGTGGTTAGGGCCTACTAACGGTGTCTGCCCCTCCCTGGTGTTGTCCTCCACTGTATAAAGCTGAGCTTCATTCTTTAGGCTTTTGGCCTAAAGTATCGGATATTAAAATGCATTTGGCCTATTAGTGTGTTTGGGCCCTTAAAACAGTGTCTGCTGCTCCTGGGTTTGCTACTCCACTGAACAAAGCAATGCCGCCTGTTTAGTCCTGTTACCAATTTTGAACAGCATTTAGCCTAATTTATTCTTTGGCCCTATATCTGTTTCCTCCTCATCCTGCCCATTGCCCAGCCACTGCTAGATGAGTCTGCTGGTACATTGACCTAGACCACTACATTCCCCTTGCACTCTACACAGCCAGAATCTGACCCTGCTGAAAGTAAGGTTCCCCTTCCCGCATGTTATACCACCTTACACAGGGACAAAGAGGAAGGTGCAGATGAAAGTGCAGGTTCCTTCATCAGGTGGGGGGGCATACTTGTTGGCGACGTCACTGGCACAGGGCCACTCAGAGTACGCAAAAGTGTCGCTGCTGGTGGGAGGCGCCCCCGCCATGCAAATACACCGCTGTACCTTGAGGGGCCCTGTGCCAGTGCCAATGCGAACGAGTGGGCCCCCCCTGCTTGCTCAGGATCACAGCACTTGCAACGTTGAAATACTTACCTCTCCCTGCTCCACCGCCGTGACGTAGTCCACGATTCCTGGGACCACTAAAACCTTGAACCAGCCCTACCCCCCACAACTTTTGCCAAATGACCCCCAAGTTCCAATGAACAACTATTATTATAAAGTTAATTAAGATTGACAAGCTTCAGAAACAAGAATGGATGTTTTTGGCATTAAAATGGGCACTCTAGGTGTTTTCCTGGCCTCCACTCACTGCCGACTATGCTTCCCCATTGACTTGCATTGGGTTTCGTGTTTCGGTCGATCCCCGACTTTTAGCGATAATCGGCCGACTGCACTCGACTCGACTCTGGACAAAGTCGGGTTTCACAAAACCAGACTCGATCTTAAAAAAATGAAAGTCGCTCAACCCTAGTGTTTACCACTAACGGAGCGTTAGCGGTGAATGGTGAAACACATAAGAGCGGCTTCCACATGGCTACTAGAGGATGAGTAATCTATAACCCTTTATACAAATGGTTGTTTCAATAAATATTACCCTCTTAGACCTCTTTTTGTCTTCCTTTTTTTCCTCCTTCTCACTGTATGCATTTAAACTGAATTCTATTACATACTATTACTTTACTATGGCATTTATTTGGAGACAAGCTTTTGTGTTTCAAGTAATATCCATGCTCATCGGGAAGTGTATGCTTTTGTCTTTGGGGGCCAAGTGCAATGATCTGCGGTATCATCATGGGTCTGTACGTCTTAGTACGTTTTCAATTTAGTGTGTGTGATTCCTACTATTTTATATTTAGAATATAATGAAGTATTTTTTTACATATTACTTACATGTACTGACTTGTGGCTTTCTCTTTTGGTGCTTTATGTTGCTTTCTTTATACATTGGCTGGTACTCCACTTTTAATAAGTGGTGCCCACTTGATACTTATTTGCCCTAGTATTGTATTGGACACTGAATCCCTGTCTATTGGTACATTCTCTGCAACCGGATGATAAGAGACATCACTAGCAATATCAAACCTACTGGCTGCACCACCCAGCAGGAAGAGGGTCCCATCCTCCAACCCTCTCTGATACTGTGTAGAAACTGTCAATAGCGCACTTTGCTTCCACTGTCAAAACTACTCCAAGAACGGATTGGCAGCATCTGACATGGATGTAGACTGCCACATGTGTCAATTCAGGTGAGTATATTACAGTCTGTAATAGTGACAGAGGTCCAAAATCAATACGTCCCTGATGTGAAAAATCTGACCATCTGGACACTGAGGCTAAGACTGTGTGCACACGGTGCATTTTTGGTGCATTTTTGCTAAATGAAAAACACTAAGGAATCCTTATGCCACCAAAGTCAATGAGAATCCTGAAGTGCGGTGCACATGATCAGTAAATTTTCTTTCCAGATTTGTGCTGCTTTGAAATCCACAGCATGTCAATTATTTGTGCTACGTTTTTCTCCCATCGACTTCAATTGAGTCAGTCAAATAAGCAGGTATAAAAATTTGCGAAGTTTTTGCTTGTGTTTTATGGTCTTTCTATAGTGTTGCCCATGATGTCATCTGTGTGACAGCATGAAAAACACCAGCATGTCAGTTCTGATCAGAGTGACGTGGGGTCATGCTCTCAGATGTCAACATGACCTCAGAGATGTGGCTGTGACTTCCAGTAAAAAGTGTACCGCAGGTCACTGGCATTGGCTTATGACAAACTACTACTCCCATCAGCGAATGGCTGCTGTGACTCATTAAAGTGGGAGCAGGTGGCGGTTGATGGGCGTAGTCATCAGCTGCCATCTGTGCTCAAAGTAAAAAAAAGTTAAAATAAAGAAATATTAACATCAAAGTAAAAACACGATATACTCACCTTAATGCCTAACCCTCGACATCCATGTCACCTGCAAAAGAGAAAAAGCAATAAACCACCGTATCCCTCTTCTATCTGCCATAATCCATAATGTTTGGATCACTTGTAGAGCAGTCAAATCAGTTGATGTGACTGCTCTACCCCGCAGCTGACGACACACTGACAGGAGCATGTAATCATTCCTTCAGTGTGTGTGCTGAGCTGCAGTGCGAAAGTTCACCGGAGTTCATCACCTGATGGGCCCTGGTGATTTCACTTACGCCACCACTGCGTGAGTAAGTACTCTTGCAGGAGAGGTGACATAAGTGAGATTATCTGGGCTCATCAGCTGATGAACTCCAGTGAACTTTCCCACCGCAGCTCATTGCTACATACTGCAGGAGCAATTATCTCCTGTGTCAGTGTCCTTGAGAGCAAGAGATAAGAAAAAGAGGACATGCTATAAACCAGGACCACCAAATTACATAAACACATATACAGTTTATTGGAAAGCCACAAAAACACCCAAAATATTTTTTAAAAACATTTAGGGTATGTGTCCACGTTCAGGATTGCATCAGGATTTGGTCAGGATTTTTCATCAGTATTTGTAAGCCAAAACCAGGAGTGGAACAATTAGAGGAAAAGTATAAGGGTATGTCTCCACGATACGGATGGGCGGCGGTATCGCCGCAGCGGCGAAGCCGCTCGGCGCTAAGCCCCGCCCCCTTAATGGGACGCGATCATGCCGGATGTGTTAACTCTTCACATCCGGGATGATCGCGCTCTCCCATAGGGCCCTGTGATATGCCTTGCGGGGACGCTGCGTCCCCGCAAGGTGTACGGACATGCTGCGATCTGAAAAGACGCGCAGCATGTCCGGAGTCGCAGGGCCGCCGCGTGCGGGTTTCCACGCATAGTGGAGACGGGATTTCATAAAATCCCCTCCACTATGCTGGAACATCTGGACACTGCTTGTTTGACGCTGCAGCGCTGCGCAGTGTCAAACAAGCAGCGTTTCCTTACCGTGGAAACATACCCTAATAGAAACATATGCTCCACTTCTGCATTTAGCACCCGCTCCTGGTTTTGGCTTACAAATACTGATGAAAAATCCTGACCAAATCCTGATGCAATCCTGAACGTGGACACATACCCTTAGTAATCAGCTGCAGAAAATATAAGGTGTCACGTGCACTAAAAAGGAAGAAAGAATAGCTGAAGCCAGTTCACATGTCAGTATATGACATGAGAAGGTAGAACTTTAAGGGTGAGTGTCCACGGTAAGTAAACGCTGCGTGATTGACGCTGCAGCGTCAAACACGCAGCGTCCAGATGTTCCAGCATAGTGGAGGGGATTTTGTGAAATCCCGTGTCCACTATGCGTGGAAACCCGCACGCGGCGGCCCTGCGACTCCGGACATGCTGCGCGTCTTTTCAGATCGCAGCATGTCCGTGCTACCTGCGGCGACGCTGCGTCGCCGCAGGTAATATCACAGGGCCCTATGGCGAGGGGTGCGATGATCCCGGATGTGTACTGTACACATCCGGCATGATCGCGTCCCAGAAAGGGGGCGGGGCTTAGCGCCGAGCGGCGATACCGCCGGCCATCCTGAGCATGGACACGCAGCCAAAGGCTTTACAGCACCGTAAAAGTTGCCTGCAGCCTTAAATAGGGCTGAAAAACATGCTTACCCCCAAAGATGGAAATTTTATGCTGAAAGTGCATGACCAGTTAGGGTATGGGTCAAGAGTCTGGGGGCACTGGAGCGTGAAAGTAAAGTCTGGAGAAAGTAAAGTCCCTTTTGGTGGCGTGAAAATATCTCCAGTAATCATGTAAATGGAACTTGCTAATCAAAGGTTTATATTCTTTCCAGAAGTAGTTTTTTTTAATTAGAACAATCTAAAAGTCTATCCACAGGAATATCGAAATTTCCACAAATAATTTGCTCCCCCTGAGATAATTTGGTTACCTTCTGAAATACTTTGCGCAGAAAGAGAATATGTGCATTATTTGGAGCATATACTGCAACAATTGTATGGGCCTCACCGTTAAGAGAGCACACTAAAATCAGGAATCGACCCACTGGGTCTTTATAAGAATTTATACAATGAAACGCCACTGTATTTTAACCCCTTACTGACATCGGACGGGATAGTACGTCCGATGTCAGCTCCCCTGCTTTGCTGCAGGGCTCCGCGGTGAGCCCGCATCAAAGCCGGGACATGTCAGCTGTTATGAACAGCTGACATGTGCCTGCAATAGCGGCGGGTGAAATCGCGATTCACCCGCCGCTATTAACTAGTTAAATGCCGCTGTCAAACGCAGACAGCAGCATTTAACTACCGCATCCGGCCGGGCGGCCGGAAATGACATCATCGCCGACCCCCGTCACATGATCGGAGGTCGGCGATGCTTCAGTATTGTAACCATAGAGGTCCTTGAGACCTCTATGGTTACTGATCGCCGGTAGCTGTGAGCGCCACCCTGTGGTCGGCGCTCACAGCACACCTGCATTTCTGCTACATAGCAGCGAACAGCAGATCGCTGCTATGTAGCTGAGGCGATCGGGTTGTGCCTGCTTCTAGCCTCCCATGGAGGCTATTGAAGCATGGCAAAAGTTTAAAAAAAGTTTAAAAAAATGTGAAAAAAATTTAAAAAATATAAAAGTTTAAATCACCCCCCTTTCGCCCCAATCAAAATAAATTAATTAAAAAAAATCAAATCTACACATATTTGGTATCGCCACGTTCAGAATTGCCCGATCTATCAATAAAAAAAAGCATTAACCTGATCTCTAAACGGCGTAACGAGAAAAAAAATTGAAACGCCAGAATTACGTTTTTTTGGTCGCCGCGACATTGCATTAAAATGCAATAACAGGCGATCAAAAGAACGTATCTGCACCGAATTGGAATAATTAAAAACGCCCACTCGGCACGCAAAAAAAAAGCCCTCAACCGACCCCAGATCATGAAAAATGGAGACGCTACAAGTATCGGAAAATGTCGCAATTTTTTTTTTTTTTTTTATAGCAACGTTTGGAATTTTTTTTCACCACTTAAGTAAAAAATAACCTAGTCATCTTTGGTGTCTATGAACTCGTAATGACCTGGAGAATCATAATGGCAGGTCAGTTTTAGCATTTAGTGAACCTAGCAAAAAAGCCAAGCAAAAAACAAGTGTGGGATTGCACTTTTTTTGCAATTTCACCGCACTTGGAATTTTTTTTCCGTTTTCTAGTACACGACATGGTAAAACCAATGATGTTGTTCAAAAGTACAACTCATCCCGCAAAAAATAAGCCCTCACATGGCCAAATTGACAGAAAAATAAAAAAGTTATGGCTCTGGGAATGAGGGGAGAGAAAAACGAACACGGAAAAACGAAAAATCCCACGGTCATGAAGGGGTTAATTAATACACATACCCCTGCTTTCTTGCCAGGGTTATTTGCAAAGAATGTGTGTGGGAATTGGGGAAGGCTATTCCTACTATTATCGGACTCAAGCAAATGCGTCTCCTGCAAACACACTGCATCAGCCTGCGATTTCCGCATCTCCCTCCACATCATGGACTGTTTCCACAAACCCCACAATGGGCTTCAGAGACATGGACCTGCTCCAAGCCTCCAGATCATGGGTTAGACCACTCCTGGGTTAATTTTCTCCCCTGATTGATTTTCCTAGCAGAGAAAGGAATCTTCCACTCAGCCTTTCTTCTGCTTATTTGGGAGAGTGACATACCACCAGTCGACCTTCATACGAGACCAACAACTTGACCAACAACTTCACCGGTGAGAAACCCCATCTGTATCAGATATTGTTGTCTCTGAGAGACTTACAAACTTGGGCATATTCCCTCCTCTTAGCCAACGTTGCTACAGAAAGGTCTGGAAAAACTTGTAGGTTTTGCAAATCCTCTGGCAGGCTTGGGTTCTTCCTTAGTCTCTGCAGAAATGTTTCTTTAGTGGTGAAAAAATTCAGTCTGGCTAATGTGTCTCTAGGGAGATAAGGATTTATATGCCGTGATTTAGGGGTTCTATGAACTCTATCCACCATCAGATCTCTAGGGGTTAAATGAGGGAGAACTGCTTGCAGAAATTATTGCAGGATAGCATGTAGGCTGTTATCAGCAATCCCCTTTGGGATGCCTCTTAGGCCGGTTTCACATTTGCGGTTGTGTCCGCAGCGTTTCTTCCGCAAATATTCGCATGCGTTGTGTATTCCTATATTTAACATTAGGGACGCATGCGTCTGCGATCGTTCGCGTTTTGCCGCATTTGACGACGCATGCGTCGTTTCGACGTCTGTGGCTTGTCGCGGAAATGCAACATGTAGTAATTTTTAGAGGCGTCAATTAGCCGTCTGGAAACGTATGCGGTCGATTGCATAAGGAATGCGCCAAAAAAACGCATTGCTGTCTATATGAACGCATGCGTTCACAAGTACATGCGTTTGCTTGCGTTCGTGAAAGCATGCGTTCCACAAGAGAAAAACATGTCTAGACACTGATAAGCCAGCCCCCACATACAAGGTGATAAAGGGAGGGAGTGGACATTTGCAGGTCACTACTCAGCAGACACTGAAGCAGACGAGACGCAGGCTACATCCTTGGAGGAAAACAAGACACTGAACAATGTGAGTATATCCTATCCAATGCCTTTATTTTCTATTTTCTGGATCTACATGTCCTAATTTCTGCCATTTCTTTCTTTCTGCATGCATCAGAATGTCTTCTTTTTCTGATGAGGAGCAATGTCCTGGGCCTTCGGAAGTAGAACATGTCAGTGAAGTGAGTACTCGCCTCCTCAGATTGGTAAGTATTCACTGTCACATCTACACATATGACAATTTTTGTTTTTCATTTTTTTAGAGCACTTCTATTGCGGCAGAGACTGGGCAGGAGCAGCGGAGTCACGGTCGGGTGTCAAGGCAGCAGTGTGTACACATACAAGGCTGACTGTTTACTGTATCCTCACTTTAGTATTCTTGAATCTTCCTTTCTTTACATTCCTATTTCTTTACATTTTTCTTCTGGAATCCTTTTGTATCTTGACTTTCCTATTCATGCCATTTCTCAGCCTCTGTTTTCTTTCTTTTCCTTATGTTAATGGACCCAACATTAATGTCTTTATTTAATTTTTAGGTTCCAGAACGGGATGAAGACCTCATAGAAAATAACCTTCTCACTCCCTGGTCCAGGAGCGAGTCCCATTGTGGGACACCCGGGTTCCACATCACTCGAACAACGTGACAATCCGGCGCCTTTGGAATGAGGTGGCCAAAGAGATGTGGGATGGCTGGGACAACGCCCTGAATCGGGTCCGAAATGCTTTTGGTATGTATTGCAAGTCAATGTGAAGCAGCAGAGACCTTGGCCGTGCTCACACAACTGTGTGTGATGAGATAAACTCTCAGGAGTTTCTCTCATCACACACAGTTGTAAGAGCACGGCCAAAAGTCCATTGTCTAACCATTATGTTTTGTTTTTTCAACAGTGGCCAGAGTCAAAACACGTTGGCGTTCAATGAAGGACCGCTTCAACAAGGACCTGCGTCAAGAGAGCTGTGTTCCCAGTGGTTCAGGAGCAAGGATCAGAAAATACAAATACCATTGCGTTCTGGCATTTTTAAGATCGGTCCTTGCCCAGAGAACATAGGTATTTCTCCCTTGCATTAGGTTGTATTGTATTGCCATAATCTGTATATTTCTATTCCACAGGATTTTGAATCTGGTTAATTTTTGGTACTAATTTTCTTTTTCCTTTTTTCACAGCACATGGAGCACTACTGTTGGCCCAGGTTCTGGAGCGGTCCTTCATCAGACAGCTACGGACCCGTCCTAGCCATCCAGCAGTGCTGCAGCAAGTGGGCCTGCCACACTAACTGGAGACCAGGAAGCTGGTCCATCAGGTGTTCCCCTTTCCCAGTCCTCTGCCACTGCCCCTTTTTTGGGGGGGCTCCTCCCGGCAGCAGCAGAGGGCATCGGACAGGTCCCTCATGCCCGAGTTTTTGCACTTGAGCTCGGTTTTTCACGAAGGACTCAAGGCTTTGGGTGACCGAATGGATATTTCACTTAGCCACATGAATACACATATCCAGGAGGTCACCAAAAGCCTTGACCAGGTAAAAGCCGACCTCCAGAGGCCAGCACATCATTTTTTTAACCAAATTGAGCAGGGCATGTCGGAACACCTTACTCTTGATCTCCAGCTGAGTGTCATGCAGGCCTGCAATGCTGCTTACGTGCAGGCTATGCAGCAGAGTCGGTATTTTCAGCAGACAGTGGCGGCATATCCACCTGTGCCTTCACTGTCACGATTAACCTCAATGCCGACCTCTGCTGCATACCACTGCACAGCCACCTCTATTCCTAGCACTGCTGGACACCAGTACAGCACCACCACGATGCCGAGTGCTGTTGGAGAGCCCACCGCCACCACCATGACAACCGCTGCTCCTGCTTGGACCTCCTCCACTGACATGACGATGCAGCATGACCCAGGCATGGTCTTCCGTACCGCCACCACCACGATGCAGCAGGACCCAGGCATGGCCTTCCGTACCGCCACCATCACGATGCAGCAGGACCCAGGCATGACCTTCTGTACCGCCACTACCATGATGCAGCAGGACCCTGGCATGGCCTTCCGCTCTACTAGCGCTATGGACACTGGCATGGCAGCACACTCTATGAGCACTATGGACTCTGGCATGGCTGCACGCTCTACGA
The DNA here is from genome assembly GCF_051348905.1 of Ranitomeya variabilis. Lineage (NCBI taxonomy): Eukaryota > Metazoa > Chordata > Amphibia > Anura > Dendrobatidae > Ranitomeya > Ranitomeya variabilis. The sequence goes on along the minus strand of NC_135233.1, from coordinate 915,465,788 downwards.
GCACTATGGACTCTGGCATGGCTGCACGCTCTATGAGCACTATGGACTCTGGCATGGCTGCATGCTCTACAAGCACTATGGACTCTGGCATGGCTGCACGCTCTATGAGCACTATGGATTCTGGCATGGCTGCACGCTCTACGAGCACTATGGACTCTGCCACAGTGCAGCCGGACCCTGACAGGTCACCCATCACCATGACATATGAGCCCACCGAGGCTTACCAGAACCCAGCAATTACAGAAAAAAAACAAAAAACAGCCGACTCTTAGTATTCCTCCCCCTTCACCTCCCAGTGTGTCTGTAATGTCAGTTTTGTCTCACCCTTCCAGTGCGTCTCAAGCCTCTCATGTGTCAAGCCCTATCCCCGAACTACCAGACCCCACTAGTTTCATTGCCCCTTCTCCTGCCACCTCTGCGTCTTCCACGGTTAGCCAGGCCTCAGTGCTTTACACAACCCTGTTTACATCACTCTACCCCAAGCAGGCGCAGTTAAATAAATATTTTGGTTGTTAAAAAATAAATACACGTTTTTTTGCCCCAATTATGTTTGGTTTATTGTGTCTTTTGCCGCCGGCAACACACACTGCGTGCTAAATAACAAACTTCGCCACACACTTTATTTTTTGACCACATCTTAGCTCCAGTAGTTAGCAAATACAAGACTTTGTGTGTCTTTAGTATAGAGCTATGAGGTGGACCAAAAAATGTATACTTGTATTTTCTCCTTAATCTCTTCATTCTGCTTAGTCTGTGACTAGTGTTGCAGACTGAAGAGAAAATGGTGGCAATACCATGCAAAACTATACTCTACAGGTCAGGTATCCAAAAAATTCATTAGTTGGGACGCCTGACCTGGTGAGTAGAGAAGTGCATTGTATAGCCTCCTTTTTCTCTTCTGTGTACATAATCTATTTCACACAAACTCAAAGGACGATGGCAGTCATACACGGCATATCTATGCTCACCTGCACATGTGTCAGAAATAGTGAATTCATGAGGCTGTTATATATGCATCGTGAATTCATTATTTCTGACACCTGACTTGATAAGTATAGATCTGTTTTGTATGAGAGCCATTGTCTCTTCAGTCTGTGTCCAATGGATACTGCATAGCAGAACAGAATCAGGACGCAATGACTTCAACAACCTTATCACTAACACTAGCAGTATGTGGTCACTACTTTTATATTGGTATTTGTAAGCCAAAACAAGGAGTAGAACTATTAGAGGAAAAGTATAATATTAACATATCTAGCACTTCAGCCTTCATCACCCACTCATGGTTTTGGATTACAATACTGATAATAAATACAGACCAAATACTGCTAGTGTGAGGACAACCTCGGTTTAAAGAGGAAATACATATGAGACACGGTCAGGACAGCAAAAAAAAGTTTATTAACGAGAAACATTAGTAACATGTAAGAAAATAACTGGTACAGATAAAATAACAACAGGACATTTACACAACATTGTCCTGCCTTGACACACGTCCAATATCTGAATCAAAAAAGGCAGCAAATTGGTCCCGCATGTGGCCAACTTCAACTGTTGTCTGCATCGGGTGATGCTGGTAATCGGGCAGTGGGTGTGGAACTGGTTCATCCAGTTCAATGTTGGGCCGCTCCTTAGCCATAATGTAATTGTGCAGAACCATACATGCTTTGACCACCTCGTCAACTGTCTCCATTTTTAGATTAATGGCTGATGCAAGAATGCGCCATTTTGAGACTAGAATCCCAAAGGTACACTCTACAGTTCTTCGTGCCCTGGTCAGTCTGTAGTTAAAGATCCTTTTAGTGTGGTTCAAGTCACGACTGGAATATGGCTTCAGTAGGTTTTCGCACATCTGAAAGGCCTCATCCCCAACCATAACAAATGGCATCGGTGGACCTTGAGTGTTGGGGAGAGGTTGTGGCCGTGGAAAATTAAAATTTTTGCCATACACACGGCGGCCCATATCCGAGTTCTTGAAAGTCTGGGAATCGTTGCCACGGACAAAAGCTCCAATGTCCACGGCGATGAAGCGACAATCCGCATTGGCTATTGCCATGAGCACAACAGAAAAATATTTTTTATAGTTGAAGTACTCTGATCCTGTTCTGGCTGGTTTGATAATGCGGATGTGCTTTCCATCCACCGCTTCTAAACAGTTGGGGAAATCACACACACTCCAGAATTTCTCCGCAATTCCAATCCACATGTCCAAGGTGGGTAGGGGTATAAACTCATCCCGGAGTACATTCCACAAAGCCCGGCAGGTGTCCACAACTATTCCGGACAGGGTGGATATTCCATGCCGGTATTGGAAATGGAGGGATGATAAACTCTCTCCGGTTGCCAGAAATCTGGAAGAAAAGAATTAAAGAAAAATTACAATCAGTTCTATTTAAGGTGTGGTTATGCTAAAGACAGAAAGGAAATTACCAAACAAAAAAAAAACATGTTTAGTACACCCAAAATTAGCACTGGCATTGGTTTACATTTCTTACGTACCTTAATGTAACCAGCAGACGTTCCTCTGGTGGAATCGCTCTACGGAGCTGGGTGTCCTGTCTCCGTATGGCTCCTTGGACACGAGCAAGCAAATCCCGGAACGAGTCTTGAGACATCCTTGTATATTCTGGGAATTTGTCCGGGTTGGCATTAAGCTCGCCATACAGCGTGTGATAGGCTCCACGGCTCTCACGTAGTTCAATAGTGGGGTGTCTCCAAAAATGCCTACGCCGTCTCCTTCTCCATCTTTCGCGATTTCTGTCTTGCTCCCAAGCAAATGCACAGGCAAGAAACAGCTTGATGCTTAAATCCAGGTTGAAATAAAAGCTCTCCGTGCGAAGATCCATCATGACACAGGATACAGAAGCACACTGTTAAGATTTCAGCAGCCCTAGGGTCTATATATAGAGATCCCATAATACACGCCCTCTGTAGTCCCATTGGCGGTGTCTGGTTATCTAGATTTTTCTCCTGTAAAATTTGTCATCATGCGCACCAAAAACGCAAACGCAGAAAAAAACGCATTGAAAAGCATGCAAACGTGGCTTTTTTAAACCGCATGCGTTCCCACATGCGTCTAAAAAATGCTGCATTTGTACGCGTTTATATGCGTTTTTTCCAGCACTTGTGGATGCGGATTAAACGCTGCGGATTCTAACTCAAATGTGACACTAGCCTTATAGAAACATTATTCCTTCTAGATCGGTCCTCTAGATCATATGCTTTGTCACTAAGCTGGGTTAATTCTTTTTTCAGAGCTTCAATCTCATCAATCAGGGCATTACATGATGTGGTGAATTCTGCCATCTTATTTTCCACATGGGAAGTGTGCTCTCCCAGGCTGGAGATCACTCCTTTAATCCCCCCAGTAAGAATATCAAGTCTTCTCTTAGGCTAGTTTCACACTAGCGTTCGCCAGGGCTGCGGATGGCAGCCTTCTTCCTCTGTTAAGTCCCGCCATGCGGATGTCCCCACAAGCGTCGTTTTGACACTGCACTGAACGCAATAAAATGCAACATGTTGCGTTTGACGTAGTTGAGTGCAGCATCAAAACAATGCATGAGGAGGCATCCGCATAGATCCGCATGGCCTGCATACCCAATGTTAAAGATAGGGTACGCAGGACGCATGCAGATGCAGGTGGAGCTGAAGGAAGAGGTGCGGCAGTGGGCGGGGCTTAACAGAGGAAGATGGCTGCCATCCACAGCCCTGCTAAATGCTAGTGTGAAACCAGCCATAATGAGTCTCTTAAAGAAGAGAGGAGACTCTCCATATCTCCTTTTGCGAGAAGTAACTTATGCTCCTGTGTGTCCACTGCACCTCCCCCATGCCATGTGAGAAGTGAGAAGATCCAGGGGGAGATGCAGGCACCATTTTGCCTGAACTCCCAGAAGGCTTTCCTCTGGAAAAGAAGTGCATGTGGGGATCCATGTTTCTGGGTTCACTCCATGGTCATCATGCACCCAGAGCCTTCAGACACCTGCAGCCTGTGTTATGGAGGTAAGGATTCTGGTTGGAAGCTGCTGTGTGCCAGTGTGAGGTCCACAGTCTCAGTAGCCCTGGAGTTATGCGACTGCTGCCATCTGCTTGCAGGCCATGCCCCTGATTGCAGCAGATTTCAATGCAAAACACCCTACCCAAGAAAGAATTAAGCATGCTGTTCTGGATCATCCTCGTTGAGATGCTGCAGCAGCTGGATTTTGTAAGGGTGCCATTTGTGAGTAGCTAATATCCGCCGAAGGGATGTTCAACTGATGCCAGATCAGCGCGCTGGATTTGCAGAATGGGCAAAACAAAAATTGGAACATGACCCTCAGTTTACACAGAACATTATGTTCAGTGATGAGGTAAACTTTTTTGGGTGGGCCATTTATTTGGATACACCTAAATAACATGGTGTCTTGCATTGAAATCTGCTGCAATGACCCGGGTACTGCGTTCACTAGACATCAACAAAATTTCTATCCGATCCTCACGTGTTAACCTCTACGACATGCCAATAACTGTAAACAAAGAGAAACTTGTAAATAACTCATGAAAGAATAAAGTTCCATTAAAACCAAGCACACCATTGTTTTGCTTGTGAAATTCTCAATAAGGTTGACCCTCTTCCCATTGTAAAAAATAAAGTTGGATTCAAAATGATCAACTTCAAAATGGCCGCCATGGTCACCACCCATTTGAAAAGTTTTCTACCTCCCATATACTAATGTGCCACAAACAGGAAGTTGAGATCACAAACCATTCCAATTTTATTTATGTGTATCCATATACATGGCTCACCTTGTATATTCTCGGTGTATGTGTTTATCCCTTTACTTACAGGTTTAGAAATGAGGGTGTCTGGCTGACACCTCTTCATTACTAAATCAAGGGCTTGGTGTCAGTGACAGCTGCTGACACCAACCCCAATTCCATTACTCCAATTTGACTGCACCAGAGCATCAGGAAAAGCCTGGGCTAAGTGCCAAAATTGACACTTCAAATATGAAGTACCATTTCTGGGGCAGCTGAGGGCTGGTATTTTTATCTTCAGATGGGGCACATAAGCAGGTTTTTAAACAAGGAAATTGCACCAGAAAACTTTTTTTTTCCCTTTTTCAATTATCTTTATTTAGCTCTAAAAAAGTATTAATTGTTGTATAAAAACACATTTAAAAAAGCATGCAAAAATACACCAAAAATGCACTTTTTTTGCATTTTTGTTGCCAACAAATGCAGAAGTGTTGCAGAAATTTCTGCAAGCAAATGCTCAACATGTGTACATAGCCTTATTGAATTTTTATATACGTGAGGAAACTGCTTAGCTAAAGCCCAGATGGACAGGTATTCATGTTTCTTCTGTTTCATGTGTTAAATGCTTAAAGCAGCTTAACTGTTTAATTTGGACTAAAGTAAAGCCAATTTTTTTTTTTTAAATTACAAGTCTATGTATTGTCTCTGGCTGCTGAAATTGCACGGCGAACAAGAAAAACCTGGAAAATTAGATAATTCTACATTCATTTCCTACCAGATAGTTGAGAATGTAATGCTGGCTTCCCCAAATTGGTCAGAACTTTAAGACATTGACAGTTTTGCAAGGAAACTTTTGGAAACAAAGAAGAATGACAGTTTGTGTCTTTGCTCAGTGCATTTTTCTCTGGATTTCTCAAAAACCCTTAATCATCTAACAGGAAATCATAGACCTCAAACACAAAATTTAAAGCTTAACCCATAAAAGTAAATGCTAGTACATCACATACAGTTTTGAAGGATGTCACGAAGGATGTTAGTACATGTACTGATGTTTACTGAGATATGAACAAGCACCTCAATCTACCTTTTCTTTGCAGTAAAACATGCATACATAGGTACAAATTCTTCATGGGAGACAGAAGGGTTGCTAAGATGATTGAACTCGATTTGGTGACAAAAGAATATCACAGTTCAAACACCAAAAAACATAAGTTAGTCCAAAATGAATTATGACATGAAAAACTGTTAGTGGGAAAGTCCACAGAAAGGACTAGTACAACATAACCACTTATAAGTTATTCTTAATCCCCTACCAAAGAAAGGCAATAAGGGTATATTCTTTAGAAATAAGGTCTATTCTGGTTGAGTTAGTTGAAAAAACAACATCCAATGTCTAAGATCCTTCAATTATATGACAACAGTACAGAAATGCTTGGTATAACTTCCGATATCCAAGAGTCTTACTATATTACAGTGCATAAGATTATGAAACCACAATATTGCTTGATTATACTGATACATATTGGAGTGTAGGGAGCACATTTTTTTACTTTTTTAGGAAAAGCTGTAAGGCATTAGAGGTGCGCCTTTTCTGGGGTGGCTAGGGGCAGATGTTTTTAGCCAGGGGGACAATAACCATGGTCCCTTCCTAGGCTATTAATATCTGCCCCCCCCCCCTCACTGGCTTTCCCTCTTTGGCGCAGAAAAGTGATTGGGAGCCACGCCATTTTTTTCCCCATAAAGAATCTTTTATTAAATATATACGTCTCCTAATTTGCTGGGGCAGCTGAGTGCTGTTGTTTTTAGCCAGGGGGGGGGCAATATCCATGGTCCCTTCCTAGGCTATTAATATCAGCCTGCAGCTGTCTGCATAGCCTTTGCTGGTTATTAATGATAGGGGACCGCACATCATTTATTGGGGGGTCCCCTATTTTAATAGCCAGTAAAGGCTAAGTATACAGCTGTGAGCTGATATTAATAGCCTGGGAAGCTCCATGGGTATTACCCCCTTTCTAGGCTATAAATATCTGCCTCAGACGCTGGCTTTCCCTCTGCTGGTTTTGAAAATTGCGTGGGAGCTCACGCCATTTGCTTGCAATAAATAATCGTTTATTAATTAAATACATGTCCAGCAATTTGCACACACACTGTACTAATTGCATTTATCACTCACATCTATATATCTACCTATTATATATGTATTTACTATATGTAATCCATCTCTTCTATCCTGTCGGCTCCTGCAGTGATTTTACAGAAGCCGGCAGATGAATTACCGGCTTTTCTTCTATCTATCTTTCTGTGCAATATCAATACATATATGTATATATGTGTGTTACTGATATGTACAGGATGGGCCATTTATATGGATACCCCTAAATAAAATGTGAATGGTTGGTGATATCAACTTCCTGTTTGTGGCACATTAGTATAAGGGAGGGGGGAAACTTTTCAAGATGTGTGGTGACCAATTTCACAAGAAAAACAATGGTGTGCTTGGTTTTAACGTAACTTTATTCTTTCATGAGTTATTTACAAGTTTATGACCACTTATAAAATGTGTTCAAAGTGCTGCGCATTGTGTTGGATTGTCAATGCAACCCTCTTCTCCCACTCTTGACACACTGATAGCAACATTGCAGAAGAAATGCTAGTCTAAGGGGGTCAGATTCCTTGTAGGAATGATCAGAACTGACACCCATTATGTGGTGGTGCATCATCTTGCTGGAAAAACTCAGGAAATGTGCCATCTTCAGTGCATAAAGAGGGAAACATATCATCATGTAGCAATTTCAGATATCCAGTGGCATTGAGGTTTCCATTGATGAAGAATCGCCCCACTATCTTTGTACCCCATATACCACACCACACCATCAATTATGGGTGTCAGGTCCGTGCTTTCCTACATGAACAGTTTCCTGGAAAGTGGATTGGTTATTGTGGGCCAGTTGAGTGGCCACCAAGGTCTCCCGATCTGAACCCTTAGACTTATCTTTGGGGTCAGCTGAAGGCAATTGTCTATGCTGTGAAGATACGAGATGTGCAGCATCTGAAACAACGGATACTGGAAGCCTATGATAGCATTTCTTCTGCGGTGTTGCTATCAGTGTGTTAAGAGTGGGAGAAGAGGGATGCATTGATAATCCAACACAATGGGCAGCACTTTGAACATATTTTATAAGTGGTCATAAACTTGTAAATAACTAATGAAAGAATGAAGGTATATTTTTTGTTTGTATTCTAACCCCTTCCTGCCCTTAAAGGTCGTCCAGCACAATAGCATTTGGCCATATAGCTGGATTACAGCAAATGAAACTGTGAAAAATTTGGATTCTGGAAAATCCAATTTTTTTAATTCAAAACTAATTTGATTTGGATCATCTCTGGTGTTCACCACACAAATTATCAATACAATACCGCACAGTATGACCAATGGTGCGGCCGATGTTTGGGCCCTGAGCAATCTAATGTTTAACATTGATAAATGATGTTAGCGGAAATACCCCTTTAATAATAATGATTAAACTATTCACATCATGATATAATAATTAATAATAGAATATTTTTGTTGTTACACAATGGGTTACTATGTAGAAGGAAAAAAAAATCTTTTAAAAAGGAAGATCATAAAATGACAGAGCAGAATAGACACAGCAGAGAGACAAGGTTACCAAGCTTTGCGGCTAAATGCAGGTTCATCATCGGGACCTTGGCACTAATGCCCCTCTTCACGGTGAAGTTTTGTGGATGCGTGGCATCTGGACTAAACTTGTGTTCCCATTCTCCTTTGAAATAAATAGCATTGACCAAAATAAGTCTTGTGAGTGGCCCAATGTCTCCACTTGAAACCATATTTCGGATTTTTCCTGTACAAAGAATGATAGAAAATAGATGTATTTAGAGGAGAGAGGTGGCCCTGATATAATCCTTTCTCTAAAGAGCACTTTTGATTTCAGTTTTTTTCTGAACTGTACATGACATGGCTTTTATAAGCTTGAGGATTTATGTGAAGGAAAAGAATTACATAGTTTGGATGTGTCCGTCTTGTATTCCTTTCCCGCTGACATTTTCAGCAGTGACCAGCATCCAGTTAGGAAATGAAATTATTTGATAGCTATATCATAGTAAAGAGTTACCAAGAATCCTCAGCGGCTGTCTTATTTAACCCATTCATATTATTATCATATTTAGAACATGATTTGTAAGAATAACATTTTCATAAACGTTATGGATTTTTTACTTGGTTCAAAGTTAAAAAAAAAGTCTTATTTCCTGTCACCTAAACCTTATAAAATGATGCATCAATGACATTGTTTTATATATGTGTCACTTAAAGGAGTATTCCCTTCTCCTTGATTGTAATATTTAGTAGGTGTGATAATACTACTATTAGCAAATACCTCCAATTGGAAATGTAGTACAGTTCTTCTGATTAGCTATGTGGCTGACTTCTTGTGCAGGCTTAGGTGCCCATGGTTACGGCCACTCATATAGTGTCAGTTAGTTAGTTGTTAGTGATCAAAACCATGGATACCCAAGTTATTGCAATGCCTGCACATGGGGTAAGCGACATAGGTTATCAGAAGAACTACACTACATTTCTATTTCAAGGTATTTGCTAATATTATTACACATGCTACATATTGGGATTAGATCTTAGAGATGGGAATACCCCTTTAAATTGACAGGCCTCCCATCTAGATTCTTCTCACAGTGAAGACGTTTCAATGACTAATCAGCCCATTTATGTATTAAAGATCTTCTATTGTTTTTTCTCTTTATACAAAAGCAAACTTGTGGTTCAGCAGAAGCCACCTTGATTTGTCCTGTAGAAGAACAAAAGATTACTAAACCCTGGACCCCTTGATCACGGGGGCTGGCCTTCAGTCGCCGACTAGGTCCAATATAGAACTAATGAACAGGAGACTAACCCCTTTGTGCTTTTAAGGATTTCTACTAGAATGTTCAAGAATTGTGCAGAAAATGTTGCAGACTAGCAATCAGTGAAGGCAACTACTTTTCTTGTTAATTTAAAGGGAATTTGTCATCTCCATAACATGTAGCCATATAGGGGAGTTAGCCCGTATAATAATGTTTAGTTTATGAATCTGTCCCTGCATTCTGCTGAAATTCCTCTTTAATTCAATATCCTAATTAGGTTGCTAGGTGCACCCATGGCACAGCTGAGCAGGTCAGAGCATTATTCCTCCCCCAGATTTTGCATGACTCTGCCTCGCTCTATGATGGTGGACAGTGCTAGGTTACCTGGAGCGAGCGCTGTATGAAGGGAAAGCTTGCTCCATTATGCGCTCACTGTAGGAGCAGTAGAGCATGCATTCACACAGCCCTTGCTCCTCTCTGCTGCGCCCACTTGCTACACTTCGAATTGTAACGGAGCTGCCATAGAGAGGTGAAGAGAGTGCACACCTCAGCTTTCTTCAGGGCAACAAATATGCAAGTGTAACACCCCAGGTAACTGGGTGTTACAGTGACATTGCTTTCCTCTCGGGGAGGGTAATGCCATGCTTGGAAGCGAGGAAGGATCCCTTTACAGGTAAGCAGCACATCCAACACTGTTCTAGCTCCAAGCCAGAAAGGGGAACTTCCCTATATATTTTGGCCTGGGGGTGGAGTTAGTCAGTCTGTGAGAGCAGTCTGCAGAGATTGTGAGAGGAGAGTGAGGCGAGAGGAAACAGAGAGATAGAGTCTGAGAGAGGATATCTGGGGCTGTGCAGACCCGTGGATCTGCAGCTCCTGCAAGGAGAGAGGAACAGAGCAGTCTGTAGGAGACTGAAAGGGGAAGAGAAGCACAGGAGAAGTAAAGAGGTGGAGGGAATCTGCAACTAAGCTTCATCCACGCTAAATCGCAGAATACCGGTAGCCAGAAGACCGAGGTTGTGGGGGTAACTCTATGCCCCACAGCAGAAACTGGCAGCCAGGAGATTGTGCGTCGCCTGTCCACCATCAACACCTGAAGGCACAGTAACACATAGAGCCCAGAGTCATCTAAGAGACACCTGTAAAAAAGGCTCAAGTTACCTGCCATGTGGGTAGTGTCCTACCAATAAGGGGGACAGTGAGAAAGTGAGGACCTTGTGTGAGGTCTAAGGCAGCAAGGGACTACAACACAGCACAGAGAGGAAGGCTTCAAACTGCCACAGTGACTGACCACCCATTTAATGACGACCAGACCCGGTACCGAGTACCCCTAGGCCATGGCGGGAGCTCCACAAGTATGCCATAATACTTAAGGCACTTTGGATATCAATACAGTCTACCACTGGGGCACACCCTTACAGCATCTATGGATTTCAGGGGGTACCAGGTTTCTCCTGGAGGGTACAGGAAATCTTACAGCTCACTCAAAGCTCTCCTCCGCAAGGAAATGTCTAATGCCAACTATACTCATGAGAGGCAGGAAACCAAAAATAGCTGTCCTCCTTTTTGATGGAAACATTGGTCAATATTCTTAGTCATTGATTGTTTCTGAGATGACAGCACATCGTTACAACTATCAAACCCTGCAAATAATTTATGACCCTACTTTACAGGTGAACGGGCATGCATATTCCTGTAATCCTTCACCGGAAGCTTATGTACATATGGAAAATCTGAGTGCGTAAGTAACAAGTATGGTATATTAGGAACCTTTAAGGTTTAGCGAATGTGATACAGAGCGAAGAGCCCGTGGAGATCACTGATAAAAACATAGAGTGAGAGAAAATAAAGAAATGTGAAAATAGAAGACATTGTTCCTGTTACATCCTTATTTCTGTAAAACCCACAAGTGTGCTGAGCCGCTGTCCTCTGACAAAGATAATAACCTCCCAACAAATCGAATATAGATGGACATCACTAAGGAGATGGCAACTTTCTATAGAAGGATCAGGAAAAAAGCAACATTAATGAGATTAACTTTTAAAATTTTTTTAATCCAGGTCAATTGTTTAAAGAATTGCTATGATAAAGAGGAACTGCCATCAGATCAGTAGTCAATATTACTTCTATTTTATCCCAACTGAAGCCATGAGAAATCTGCTTTGTTCTTTCTTTTAAAATCCACCATACGGTTCCAGAGATCTGGGCCATTTTATTTGGTGCAAATGTTTATAGTGTTTGCTAAGGGAACGTGGCTTATATGATCCTCAGGGGCGTTTCTATAAGGTGCTCTGCATTATTACCCTGTATGCCATGCCTCCTTTGTAAAAAAACAAAAAAAGGTCCATATCTCTGAAATTGTGTGGCGGATAAAAAACAAACAAACAAAAAAAACGGAATACTCAGGGGAGTGGCGGGAATAAAATATGATTTAAAAAAAGGGCACTTTTGGGTTAGTAATCGGTCATTTTTAAACAGCTCTGTCTTAAATGAGGTTGTCCACTACTGGATAAAACCTTATTCATTGTCCCTGTGTGCTGTATAATTAAAAAAAAATGTATACTTACCAGAAAGCAGATAAGTGGTTCCAGTCCAGGTGGTAAGTATACATTTTTTATTAATTCATGCAGCACATAAACCTTTCAGCAACACCAATACTTACTCTTACTAGTATTATTATTATCATTTATTTCCTTACAGAACTCCATCCTTGGAGGAGAGAGCAGTAGGTTTGAGCATGTTGCTCCTTCTTGAGCACAAAACCACATCCGCTGCAGAGTTCGCTGCCGAATGAGTAGCTGCCATGTAATAACCCCCTTCACTGTGGCCAGTTTTCATTTTTGTACTTTTGCTTTTACCTCACTTTCTTTCAAAACCATAACTTTTTTATTCATCCACTGACATAGCCATATGTGGGTTTAATTTTTGCACAAATTAGAGTTTTGTATGACACTCAACCACTAACCATGAGCGGAGAAAAAGTTTTGGTGTTATCACTCATATTCTCTGAAAAAAGGCAAAGAAAGAAAAATTCTGCCAGGGGTATGTAAACATTTGAGCACAACTGTATATATACACTGCTCAAAAAAATAAAGGGTACACTAAAATACCACATCCATACTAAATACCGTATCACTGAATGAAATATTTCAGTTGCAAATCTTTATCCATTACATAGTGGAATGTGTTGAGAACAATGAGACATAAAAATAATCAATGTAAATCAAAATGAATATCCCATGAGGTCTGGATTTGAAATGATACACAAAATCAAAGTAGAAAATCAAATTACAGGCTGATTCAACTTCAGCGGAAATGCCTCAAGACAAGGAAATGATGCTCAGTAGTGTGTGTGGCCTCCATGTGCCTGTATGACCTCCCTATAATGCCTGGGCATGCTATTGATGAGGCAGCGGATGGTCTCTTGAGATATCTCCTCCCAGACCTGGACTAAACCATCCGCCAACTCCTGGACAGTCTCTGGTGCAACGTGACGTTGGTGGATGGTGCGAGACATGATGTCCCAGATGTGTTCAATTGGATTCAGGTCTGGGGAACGGGCGGGCCAGGCCATAGCTTCAATGCCTTCATCTTGCAGGAACTGCTGATACACTCCAGCCACATGAGGTCTGGCATTGTCCTGCATTAGGAGGAACCCAGGGCTAACCGCACCAGCAAATGGTCTCACAAGGGGTCTGAGAATCTTATCACGGTACCTAATGGCAGTCAGGCTACCTCTGGCTGTGTGGCCCTCCAAAGAAATGCCACCCCACACCATTACTGACCAACTGCCAAACCAGTCATGCTGAAGGATGTTGCAGGCAGCAGATCGCTATCTATGGTGTCTCCAGACTTTGTCACATCTGTCACATGTGCTCAGTGTGAACATGCTTTCATCTGTGAAGAGCATAGGGCGCCAGTGGTGAATTTGCCAATCCTGGTGTTCTGTGGCAAATGCCAAGCATCCTGCACGGTGTTGGGCAGTGAGCACAACCCCCATCTGTGGATGTCGGGCACTCAGACCATCCCCATGTAGTCAGTTTCTTACCATTTGAGCAGACACATGCACATTTGTGGCCTGCTGGAGGTCATTTTGCAGGGCTCTGGCAGTGGTCCTCCTGTTTCTCCTTGCTCAAAGGCTGAGGTAGCGGTCCTGCTGCTGGGTTGTTGCCCTCCTATGGCCCCCTACACCTCTCCTGGTGTACTGGCCTGTCTCCTGGTAGTGCCTCCAGCCTCTGGACACTACGCTGGCAGACACAGCAAACCTTCTTGCCACAGCTCGCATTGATGTGCCATCCTGGATGAGCTGCACTACCTGAGTCACTTGTGGGGGTTGTAGAGTCCGTCTTATGCTACCACGAGTGTGAAAGCAAAACCCACATTCAAAAGTGACCAAAACATCAGCCAGAAAGCATTGGTACAGAGATGTGTTCTGTGGTCCCCACATGCAGAACCACTCCTTTATTGAGTGTGTATTGATAATAGCCAATAATTTCCATCTGTTGTATATATATTTACATTTTTAAATATGTATAATTTTTTTAAGCATCTTTCTATATGGTTGATTCATTTTAAAATTATTTATTTTTGGATTGGGAAAGGGGGGTAATTTTAAAGATTGATTGATTGATAGATAGATAGATAATTTATTTGTTTTTATTTGTTTTCATACCTTTTTTATAAGCTTTCACATATTGTTTACAATAGCTGCATGTCAATTTTTTTTAGTATATAGTAAAAATGATGATAATTTATGAAGCCCAACTCCTGGTCAGGCCTCATAGGAGTACTAAATGGCTGCAATCAGGGCCTTTAATAGGCCCTCAACTACCATGGTAATCCCAAGAGGATTGTAATAATTTAAAAAAGGGGTTTTCTTGACTTATTAAACTGATGGCCTATCCTTAGAAGCTAGCAGTTGACACCCCACCAATCAACTGTTTTAAGCTCTGGCTTTAAAAAAAAAAGCAAATGAAGCTGGAGCACTAACATATTGATGACCTTTTATACAGCGGGGCTTGAAAGTTTGTGAACCCTTTAGAATAATTTTCCATATTTCTGCATAATTTTGGCCTAAAACTGCATTAGATTTCCACACAAGTAGTAAAAGGAAACCAAATTGAAACAAAAAAGTGAAAATTAATAGATTAATTCATTTTTAAATGTCAGTGGGAAAAGTATATGAACCTTTAGGATTGTCAGACAATTTGAAGGACAAACTAGAATTTGTGTTTTCAATCAATGGGACAACAATCAGGTGTGAGTGGACAACCTGTAATATTTAAAGAAGCACTCCTATCAAAGTTTTTATCCTCTTAATATATTGCAATCATCATATTATATAGCACTAAAAAATACAGCGAAAAAACGGAGTATACAAATCCCAAAGACCATAGTAATCATCAGAGAAAAGAATTTATGTTTACAAAAATACATATCAATAAATAATAAGTATTATCACCCATACAGGTAGGAGATACGGAAGGAACCTGAAGGTAAGCTGGTTCAGGTGGGAAGAGCAAAATACTTCCAGGACAAGCACACTATCAACAATTATACTATTTCATGTATTGCCCACATAGCAAGGGAGGTTTCAATATAGTATAGGGGTGCCAAAGGCAGTACCCCACATAGCACTCCTAGTCAATTAGTTATCTATGCATGCTTACCCATGAAGTGAACGGACTGCTCTCCCACTTGCCCCAGCAGCCCCCTGATGCGCGTTTCGTGGTCAAGCTTTCTCAAAAGGGGTTGGACATTGACCATTCTGATACCTTTAAATAATCCGCAAACCATAACTGCCGCTGATTGATGGCGCATGCGCACCAGAGACCAGGCTCCACAACCCCCATAGCCGTCACCGTCATGTGCGCATGAGGCGGAAATCCGCCAAGTGATGTCATCTAACATGCGCACATGAAGGGTAATGATAGCCGCTGGAGAGGTGAAGTATAGTGGAGTCGTGCTGCACTTGTGCACTCTCAGTGGCCATTTTTCTGTAGCCCATAGAAGCGGCCATCATACAAGAGATAGAACATAGATCTATATACAGACCGCAGGGGGAGAAACCTCAGGGACAATCTCGTGTGGAGTCTCTATGTAGCCACACAAAAATCTTTTTTTACTACGGGTGGCCCTAGAGTTGGATGCTTCCCCTGCGGTTCATGTGTCGCGTCTCCGAACATACTTAGATGTGGGACCTTCAAAACATCTGATGGGAGCAGGGAATACAAGATTTGAGAGTATATTTCGTGCAACACCACACATGTGGTTTACTATGACACCTATCCCTGCTCCCTCATTTATGTTGGTCTCACCTCTAGGGAATTAAAAGTGAGGACACGCGAACACGTGAGGGACATCTTAGCCGCTAAAGAGATAACGGATGCATCTTTAGTAAAGACCTTACCAAGGCATTTTAGGAAGTACCACGACTCTGACCCCAGTGGCTTGAAGGTGAGGGGCATCGATAAAGTTCATGGAGGCATCAGGGGTAGCAATCTAAATCAGCTATTAGCACAACGCGAAAGTTGGTGGATTGTCACCCTTCTGTTCCCCAACCTGTGCTTATGGACTGGATGCCGCTGTTCCACCGGTGTTTTTGATTTCTCTAACACCTAGTATATATATTTTTAGGACATTTTCAGTATTATTTATTTGGTGGGTGTTTTAGTCTCCTTCCTCTCCGTATATAGAGTCGTTTCCACCATGTTTTTATTGTTTTATGTTCTTTTGTTCATTGTCCTTTTTCTTTTCTTTTTACTTAGTATTCATATCAAACATTCACGCTGTATGGCCCGGCTGCTTGAGATCATCGTCGTTCTGCTCTGGATCTTGCCTGCCTCCCTGGGTATTGGGATGAATAGAAAGGATGTGTCTATCGTTATATTCACCATCTTCTCTTAAAACAGAATTGTTATGATTCCTATCACTTTTATACACTTTACATTTGCACTCCAGTCACTTTATTATCATAAGGAAGTTTTTTCCTTTTTTATCTTGTATCACATTTCTATAGTGATTTGTATCATGTGATTATTGTGCACTTTTGTCACTTTAGCAACATTTATGTCATATTTCTGTATGATTGTTCTATCATGCTCATTGCTTATCTTGATATGACTTAATGGCACTGAATACCTTTTGATTGTATATATGTTAAATGGAGTGGTTAGGGAGGAGGTTAATATATACAGACTTATGTTCGATCCCCTGTAAGATGGCCGTTCCCATGGGCTTTAAAATAATGGCCGCTGTTAGCGTGCATGCGCAGTATAATTGCAGTGTGCTTCATCTCTCCAGCGGTCTGTATATAGATCTATGTTCTATCTCTTGTATGATGGCTGCTTCTATGGGCTACAGAAAAATGGCCACTGAGAGTGCACAAGTGCAGCACGTCTCCACTATACTTCACCTCTCCAGCGGCTATCATTACCCTTCATGTGCGCATGTTAGATGACATCACTTGGCGGATTTCCGCCTCATGCGCACATGATGGTGACGGCTATGGGGGTTGTGGAGCCTGGTCTCTGGTGCGCATGCGCCATCAATCAGCGGCAGTTCCGGTTTGCGGATTATTTAAAGGTATCAGAATGGTCAATGTCCAACCCCTTTTGAGAAAGCTTGACCACGAAACGCGCATCAGGGGGCTGCTGGGGCAAGTGGGAGAGCCGTCCGTTCACTTCATGGGTAAGCATGCGTAGATAACTAATTGACTAGGAGTGCTATGTGGGGTACTGCCTTTGGCACCCCTATACTATATTGAAACCTCCCTTGCTATGTGGGCAATACTTGGAATAGTATAATTGTTGATAGTGTGCTTACCCTGGATGTATTTTGCTCTTCCCACCTGAACCAGCTTACCATCAGGTTCCTTCTGTATCTCCTACCTGTATGGGTGATAATACTTATTATTTATTGATATGTATTTTTGTAAACATAAAGTCTTTTCTCTGATGATTACTATGGTCTTTGGGATTTGTATACTCCATTTTTTCGCTGTATTTTATGGTTGTTGGAATTGTCCTGGTAACCCAGTAAGTCTGGGTACTAATTTTGGGAGAGCTCGATTTTCCTGCTGTGGGCCACAAATTAAGATTGCACTTCATGATTTTTTGTTTAAATATTATATAGCACTGTATACTTACAATTGTTCATTTTGCCCTTCTACCAGTTAATTGTTTTCCATTAGTTGTATAATATCATGTGATTAGTAACTGACTAGTTGAATCCTTCTAAACTCTATGTAGAAACAGGAAGTCAATTTTCCCAGGATGTGTCATGAGTGTGTCACATTCTGATGAGACCCCTGGGGGTTCTGAGATTAGAAGGTCACAGCGTTTAATCTATCGCAGGTCTTTAGTGGCCGTTTGTCTATTACCTTGAATTATAGTGGATTTACTTTATTTGGTGCTGAAAGCGTTAAGGAGTAGAGATGGGCGAACCCGAATGTTAAAGTTTGAGTTCCATACCGGATACCTAGTGTCCATGCATGGAGCCCAAACACAGACTTCTCCAGGAAGTCCATGTTACTGTTTGGGTTCGGCAGCCTGAACAAAACTTCTTGAAAGGTTGCAGCACAGCCAATCAACTAGCTTTAATGTGTGGGCACCTCTGGGTTAATCACAGCCATGTCCAGTATTGCAGTGGCTGTGATTGGCTAACGCACACTGTGTAAAGAAAAAAAAAAGTGAGGTCTCGTCTATTTTTGATAACCAGCTCCGGTAATACCGACATTGGGAAGCTACAGCCCTCAGTTGTCAGCTTTATCTTGGCAGGTTATAAAAAAAAGAGGGGCCCCCACACCATTTTTTAAATTTGTTTAACCCCTTTCTGCCATAGGGCGGAATAGTATGTCTGATGGCAGATCCCATGCTTTGATGCGGGTTCCGGCGGTGAGCCCGCATCAACGCCGGGACATGTCAGCTGTTTTGAACAGCTGACATGTACCCGCAATAGGCCCAGGCAGAATCGCGATCCTCCCGCGCCTAGTAACTAGTTAAATGCCGCTGTCAAACTCTGACTGTGGCATTTAACAAGCACTTCTTGCCATCCATCCGGAAATGCGAACACCACTGACCCGTGATCAGAGGTCATCAGTGCGTTGGCATAATAACCAGAGTTCTCCTGAAGACCTCTGTGGTTGTTGATGCCAGATTTCTGTGAGCGTCACCCTGTGGTCAGCACTCATAGCAATGCTGTAATTCTACTACATAGGAGCGATCTGAGCATCGCTTCTATGTAGAAGAGCCAATCAAGCTATTCCAGCTTCTAGCCTTCCATGGAGACTATTGAAGCATGGCAAAAGTAAAAAAGAAATGTTTTAAAAAATATGAAAAAATAAAAATATATAAAAGTTCAAATCACCCCCCTTTCACCCCATTCAAAATGAAACAATTTAAAAAAAAAATCAAACCTACACATATTTGGTATTGCCACGATCTATCAATAAAAAAAAAAGAATTAACTTAATCGCTAAACGGCGTAGCAAGAAAAAAATTCCAAACACCAGAATTACATTAAAACTAAAATGCAATAACAGACGATCAAAAGATCGTATCTGCACAAAAATGGTATCATTAAAAATGGCAACTCGGCGTGCAAAAAATAAGCCTTTACTCAACCCGAGATCCCTAAAAATGGAGAAGCTACGGGTCTCAGAAAATTGCACAATTTTTTTCACCACTTACATAAAATAGAACCTAGACATGTTTAGTGTCTATGAACTCATAACAACCTGGAGAATCATAATGGTAGGTCCGTTTTATAATTTAGTGAACCTAGCAAAAAAAACAGACAAAAAACAAGTGTGGGATTGAACTTTTTTTTGCAATTTCACCACACTTTGAATTTGTTTCCCGTTTTCTAGTACACAACATGGTAAATCTAATGGTGTCGTTCAAAAGCACAAAAAATAAGCCCTCACATGGCCATATTGACAGAAAAATAGAAAAGTTATTGCTCTGGGAAGGAGGAGGCGAAAAACGAAAACGCAAAACTGAAAAAAGCTCTGGGGGTTAAGGGTTTAAATATATAATTAAAAAGAACGGCGTGGGATCGCCCCATTTTTGATAACTAGCCAAGCTAAAGCGGACAGCTGGGGTCCGGTAATCTTAGACTGGGAAGGGGCCATTGATATTGGCCCTCCCCAGCCTACAAATAGTATCCCTCAGCTATCCCTCAGTATCCGTTAGATGCTCCAATTCTGATTTTTTTTTTCCAGCTTTTCCCACTTGCCCTCGTGCAGTGGCAAGTGGAGTAATAGTTGTATGGTTAATGTCAGCTGTTTTATGTTCACTGACATCAAGCTTAGGCCGGGTCACACTTGCAAGTGCAATGCGAGTCTCTCGCCTCAATACCCGGCACTGCCGCCGGCACTGGGGACTGGAGAATTCCGCTGCATAGAAATACATGCAGCTGCACGCTCTGGTCTTGAGTGCTGGCGGCAGTGCCGGGTATTGAGGCGAGAGTCTCGCGCAAGTTTCTTGCATTGTACTCACAAGTGTGACCCCGGCCTTAGGGTTAGTAATGGAAGGGCATCTATCAGACACTCCCATTACTAACCCTATAGTCACATTTAATAAAGACACAGAGTAAAGTCTGTGACGCCCGGGAGACCGAGGTGCCCAGCACCAGATCAATGAGGTCCGTCTCTTGAGGGGGATGTCACTGGTGGCTTGACCCAGTGCTGTGGCCTCAGGCGATGCACAATGTAAGGGATATCATGAAGGAACAGACACTTACTTGATCAGCAGCAGGTCCTCTCAGCTGTGATGACCCCGATCCTGGATCGATGGCTATCGTCCAAATGAAAGACTGAGGCGCTGAAACGTTTAACCAGTTTACTTTAACAAAAAGGGATTTGCAACCAATACTGTCACCGGAGTCTGTTTAAGAACTCTGAATTACTTTGACCCTGTCAGGATTTCCACCTCTTATTATGCGCAGTTTCTGTATGGCCCTGCTGCTGTATGTGAACTGGCTGCCGACCCAATCTGTCTCTTCTGTGCTCTGGTTCGACGGACAACCCGAGTCCTTTTTTGTTGGCTTACCCCCTCTGGGAGTACCGCTGATCTCTGTGTCTGTTGCTACGTCTTACCCTGGTGAAGTGTTATGACCCCAATGGCAGAGGGTCTCAGGAATAATTGCTAAGTCTGGAAACACAGAAAACCAGCTCATAGGGCAGTGGTAACTGGGCTGACCATATATCTAATCCTAGCACCACAAATACCAGCAGCCGGGGAACGTTCCTACGTTGATCCTAGACGTCTCGCGCCAGCCGGAGAACTAACTAACCCTAGAAGGGAAAAGAAAGACTTTTCTTGCCTCCAGAGAAAATACCCCAAAAGTTGGATAGAAACCCCCAACAAATAATAACGGTGAGGTAAGAGGAAAAGACAAACATAAGAATGAGCTAGGTATTTAGCAAAGAGAGGCCCACTAGCTAATAGCAGAATATAGAAAGATAACTTATATGGTCAGCAAAAACCCTCTCAAAAATATCCACACTGGAAATTCAAGAACCCCCGAACCGTCTAACGGCCCGGGGGGAGAACACCAGCCCCCTAGAGCTTCCAGCAAGGTCAGGAATCACATTTAGTACAAGCTGGACAAAAATGAGAGCAAGCAAATAACCCAAAAAACAAAGAAGCAGGACTTAGCTTAATTTTGCACGAACCAGGACCAGCAGATAGGAGCAAACAGAATGTGTCTGATTACAACGATGCCAGGCACTGGACTAAGGTTCCAGGAGGTTTATATAGCAACACCCCTGAACTAACGACCCAGCTGGGTACAAACTGAGGGAAGAAAATCCCAGAGTCATATCACTAGTAACCACAAGAGGGAGCCAAAAAGTCTAATTCACAACAGTGAAGCTGATATCACCTCACTTCCTTCCGGTTGCTGTATTATATATAATGAATATAGCCACGGATCCGGTATCCGTCTCTGCGCCTATTCTGGGTAGAGGTTATTGCTATCCGGTTCTCACAATGTCCTTTTTTTCTATTCCTCTTTTCCTACTATGGGTATTACGGGCCTATAATCCGTCATAGGGCTGTTAGGAGTTCAGTTATACGACCTCTCCCTTTCAGCTCCTCAACCCAACTGCCCATCCTTTTCTCAGACCAGAATAGATCAAGGGGAGTCTCTGGAGCTCCCCCTTCTGGCCGGAGATTGTAGTGCAGTCTTGCTATTTTAATATTTGTATTTGGTGTCAATAACTATTTTTGTGGCAAATACCCCTAGGGGCGCCACATTCCCCCTTAGTTAAGAACAGTACTCCGGGACTGTGGGATGATAACATTTTGAAATAACAATTGATATGTACAGAGTCTTAAAAATGAAAAGTTACAAAAAACCACTCAAAGAAACAAAAAAAATGGAATTCTGTAAAAAGTCACTTCAAATAGCGTCCATTAATACAGTTCTATCCTTGAAGATACTAGGAAGCAAAGTTAACAAAGCAGTCTTTCCGGAGCTTTGATTTAGTGTTTCCGGGCTGATAAAAAGTTCAAGAATATGCAAGAAGTTCATACAGGTAAGTCTCTGTAGGCACTGGGCTTAAACGTTACAGAACGATAACAATGACTATAGTCTTATAGTTGGTAATCCGCATACCTGGCCGGTGATTGACCCTGGGTACTACGCTGGGATCTACGTAATAGCGGTGTCTCTTTATGTGGTGTACTACTGTCTACTGCGGATATAGTATCTGCCCTCTCTGCTAAAGATAATTCCACCACTATGGGGTTGGCAAGTCCACCGTGAATGGGATCACTCTGATCAGGAATCTGTTCTTCCTGACCTGGAACCTCTTGTAGTACGGGGTCAGCCTCTTCCTGTCTTGGGACTTCTAATATTGGATTTGGTGTTGGATAAAAGGCCACCATGGGAACCACTACTGCACCATGGTATGTTAGTAGGGTTTTGGGAAAGTCTCCTATACAGGTGTGATACATTTCCTCCTCTTTTTCCTTTACTGGTTGAACCTGTATAGGTTGAATAACTTCTGATTCTGGCTGGACAACTTCTGGCTCTTTCAACGTTTCCGGACATAATTTAAGATTGTCTCTTGACACTAGTACAGATATTAAACCTCCGTTTTTGCTAATGAGACACATTTTAGGATTATCCATTCTTGTTGGTAAAACTGTGTAGGGTACGGCTTCCCATTGATTATCCAGTTTATTGGTTCGATGATTCCTCTTGAGTACTTGGTCACCCGGTCTTAATGGAGTTGCTAGAGCATTCTGGTTGAAAGTTCGCTCTTGTCTTTCTCTGGTTTGCTGGAGGCTTCTTTCCACACTCTCTTGCACTTGGCGATACTGCTTTTGCCGTACGACATCCCAATTGGAGTCTTGAACTTCTGCGTCTGGTTTCAGAATTCCCATTTCTAGATCGATTGGCAACTGGCCGGGTCTTGCACGCATAAGATAAGCTGGGGTGCAGTTGGTAGAGCTTAGCGGGACATGATTATACAGATCCACCAAGTCAGGCAATTTCTCTGGCCATTGATTCCTTTCCGTTTCAGGTAAAGTCTTTAGTAGATCTATCACTATATGGTTCATCTTCTCACATAAGCCGTTTGTTTGCGGATGATAGGCCGTCGTCCGGATCTTTTTGCAACCATACATATTACAGAATTCTCTGAAGATCTCTGATTCAAAGGCTGTACCCTGGTCAGTGAGAACCTGTTCCGGATATCCATGGGGTCTACAAAAGTACGTTTGGAATGCTTTGGCTGCTGTTTTTGCAGTCAGATCTTTTACAGGTACTACTACCAAGAAGCGCGAATAATGATCCACGATGGTCAAGGCATAGACGTAACCGGACCGGCTCGGTGTCAACTTCACGTGGTCCATGGCTACCAGTTCAAGTGGTTGTTTGGTGATTATGGGCTGCAGTGGTGCCTTTTGGCTCTTTTGATCGTTCCTTCTGAGGTTGCACGGGCCACAGTTTCTACACCACTGTTCGATTGATTTTCTCATCCCGACCCAATAAAATCTTTCTCTCAGAAGTACTTCTAGCTTTTTCCAACCAAAGTGACCAGCACCATTGTGGTAAGCCTCGAGGACCATCCTCACATCTTGTTTAGGCACGATAATCTGCCAAACCAATTCATGTGTTTTCGGATTGGTGTATCTTCTACAGAGTTTCCCTTGATACAGGAACATTTTGCCTCTCTCTTTCCAGAGTTGATGCGTCTCTTCTGGGGCATCCTCATCGGGATATGCACTTTGCTCAGTCAATAGTTCCTTCACTAGCTTCACAGCCGGATTACTATCTTGGGTGTCAGCCCATCTATGGTGTGCTAACGGATTAAAATTCACTTCTTGTTGTTTCTGATAGGTATTTGACTGACGATGTTTTACCTTGGGCTGATGAAAGGCTGGTAGTTCAATTTCTTCAAGCTCCCCCATTTCTTCTTCTACATCTCTCAAGTGTGGCATCCGGGATAGGGCATCAGCATTTCCATTCTTGCGACCTGCTCGATACTTGATCACGAAGTTGTAATTAGATAACCGGGCTATCCATCGCTGTTCTAACGCACCTAATTTAGCCGTGTCTAGGTGGGTCAATGGATTGTTGTCAGTATAGACAATAAATTCTGCACCGGTCAAATAGTGTTTGAAACGTTCAGTCACAGCCCAAACTACTGCCAGTAGCTCCAATTTGAAGGAGCTATAATTTTCAGAATTTCTTTCAGTAGGCCGGAGTTTTCTACTTGCAGGCAATGACTTTCTCCCGACCTTCTTGCTTTTGTGACAGCACCGCTCCCAATCCCACATTACTGGCATCGGTGTAGAGGATGAAAGGTTGATGGTATTCCGGGTACGCCAGAACTTCTTCTCCGGTTAGTGCCTTCTTTAGTTGTTCAAAGGAGTCTTCTCTTTCGTCATTCCACTGAAAAGGAGGGTTTCGGTTTGAAGGTTTCTTCGTCTGCCCTATCAAAGCATCTTGCAAGGGTGCTGCCAATTTGGTAAATCCTTTTATAAATCTACGATAGTAACCCACTAATCCGAAGAATTGCCTCACTTCTTTTGCGTTGGTAGGTCTTGGCCAATCCCTTATGGCAGTTATTTTCTCGAGATCCGGTGCTACTCCCTCCGAACTCACGATGTGCCCTAAGTATTGTACCTTTGGCTTGAGAAGGTGACATTTGGATGGTTTGATTTTCATACCATACTTGGATAAGGCTTCGAACACCTCTGCCAGGTCTGTTAAGTGCTGTTCGTAAGTCTTTGAGTAGACGATCACATCATCTAGGTACAGGAGGACGGTCTCGAAGTTCTTGTGTCCGAGGCAACATTCCATCAGTCGCTGGAAAGTACCGGATGCGTTGCAGAGTCCGAACGGCATGCGATTAAATTCGCTTAGACCCATTGGTGTGGTGAATGCCGTTTTTTCTTTATCTCTCTCAGCCACAGGGACTTGCCAATACCCGCTTGTTAAGTCTAAGGTGGAAAAATAATTAGCAGATTTCAAAGCAGTCAAGGACTCTTCTGTCCCAGGCAAGGGATAGGCATCTTTATGGGTGATGTTATTAATCCGCCGGTAGTCTACGCACATTCTCATGGTTCCGTCCTTTTTTTTGACAATCACCAGAGGGGCCGCCCAAGGGCTACAACTATCTCTTATTATCCCGGCCTGTTTCATCTCTCTCAGCATGTCCTTCGCGCATTGATAGTGAGCGGGCGGTATGGGTCTATATCTTTCTTTTATCGGGGGATGGTCACCGGTGCGGATTGTATGTTCCACCCCTTCTATCCGTCCGAAGTCCAATGGGTGTTTACTGAAGACCTGTTCATATTCCGTCACTAATCTATACAGCCCTTGTCTTTGATGGGTAGGTGTTGAATCTACACCCACGTCTAGCTGTTGGCACCAATCCTCCGATTCTCCATCTGAGCCGTTATTTTCCACCTGACAGGTCGATTCTAAGGGCTCAACGGTTGTGATGGCATTGTTGTCAACAGTATATAACTTTGCCACTGTAGCGTACCTTGGCAAAGTGACCTCTTCCTCTCCACAGTTCAAAAGTCGTACCGGCACCCGTCCCCGGTGTACCTCGATTACCCCTCGTGCCGTGAGTATAGTGGGCCTGCTGTCAGTGTACGCTGGTTCTATTAAGGCTTGATAGTCTCGTCCTTTAGTACCAATGGCCGCTCTACACCATACCAGCATTTCTGTTTTTGGTGGGATTACAATAGACGTTGGATCACTCACCCTCACACTGCCGATTTCTCCACCTGCAACTTCTATCTGTTGCCTTAACATTAATACTTTTATTTCCCTCCAGAGAACTCTCTTCTGGCAGGATCGGGCAGTTTCAGCAATTTGTTGTAAGACAGAAATAACTTCGGAAAAGCAGTTCTCTAACACATTCATTCCTATCAATACAGTTGGTTCACAGTTCTGTCGGTCAACATCAACGACAATTATACCCTGTTTCTTCAATTCTGCTTTACCAATCTTTATGGTCATCTCCCTGAATCCTAGTTTCGGTACCAACTTACCATTACTGGCCCATATATCTAGTTCAACATCAGAGGGTCCTTTATCAATATCTACCTCAGCCCACTACCTCCTATAAAGGATATATGGTATAGATGAAATCTGGGAACCTGTATCCAGCAAAGCGTTGAGGGGAATTCCGTCCAGCACGATAGGGATGATGGGTCGTCCTCCGATGTACCTGTCGTGCCAGGGTGTTGGGCCTTGAAAATTCATTCCTGCGAAGCGGCCCCCATTCCCAGGGGATTCCCGTTTAAATCACAATTTCGTGCAAAGTGGCCTGGCTGCTGGCAATGGCGGCAAATGGGCTGTCCATCCGGTTGGTAGCGGTCACGGGGTCGTCCTCTCCATGTCGGGTATCTCCGGGACCTCATCCATGGAACATCCTCTCTACGGTTTGCCAACTCCATCTTGGGTTCTCTCATCTCCTGCATGGTTTTAGCCATTGAAGCAACAACATCAGTTAAAGAGTCAAGCTTTTGCTGAAGAGCCTCATTAGTAATGGGCCCCAGGGACTTAGCACTGGCACCGGACGTAGCTGATGTCACTGGCATTCCCCGTTGCTGAAGTGCATCTGCTATGGGTTGTGTGAGATCCTGATCCCGAGGTGCCTCTGCCAGCTGGAGACGTATAGCGCTCTCCTTTAATTGGGCGAATGTCAATTCAGGGTTCTTAAAAACAAGCATGCTCACATGCCCCCGGTGAGAAGGGGTGTAGAGTCCCTGAATAAATTGATCTCTTAGCAGTTTATCGGCTCCTGTGTTAAAAATGGGTTCAGCCAGTGTAAGTGATTTAAGGGCTTCCTGCAGGTTTAAGGCAAAATCTCTCACGCCCTCATTGGCTTTTTGTTTGCAATTAAAGAATCGTACTTTAGCTTTGCTGCTGGTAGTGGTTTCAAATGTAGCTTTTAATCCAGCAAATATGCGTTCAACAGTACCTTTTAGATCAGTTGCCCATGCCGTGACTTCTCGCTTAGCGTGGCCACTTAACTGCATCATCAGGAGACTAACACGCTGAGCTTCACTCACGGGGAACATATCAAAATGAGCCAGCATCTTTTCCCTGAAACCGTCAAGGGTATTAGGTTCACCTTCATACATTGGAAGCCACGGGTCACCCGGGGTATATGGCATCAACACCAGCATGATGGGCGCCACTCCTTGCACTGCTGCGCTGCCAGGCTCTCTATCGACACTCTGTCTTTCAGCTGCATTAGCGTCGCCGGGTGCTGCGGCGTCTCCGTGCTGCGACATACTGTACCCCCTTAGTTAATCCAGACCCCTCCGGTCCCAGCTTCCGTCTAGATAATGTAGATTCGTTCCTCTGTGCAGCAGGATGACAATGACACGCCCCATGCTGCCTCTAACTGCCGCACGCTCTGTGATGGTGGATTTTGAAGTTTTTCAGTTAGACTGGGGCTTGGGTAATGACGTAGCTCGATTAAGAGTTTTGTGCCTAACGGTTATGAGATGATTACATCAGGGGATGGCGGCCATTTTTACCCCATTATAACCAATGGAGAAAAGTCACTTTCAATAGTTTTCAATGGGGAACTGGATTTTCTTTAACAAAGTCAATTTCCAAGATTTTTCATCCAAATTTTCACAGTTTCAGACTCCAATTATGGCACACAATACCCGGTGTATGGGCTGGCCCAATCCTGTTCGTGACACCAGTTGTGACGCCTGGGAGACCGAGGTGCCCAGCACCAGATCAATGAGGTCCGTCTCTTGAGGGGGATGTCACTAGTGGCTTGACCCAGTGCTGTGGCCTCAGGCGATGCACAATGTAAGGGATATCATGAAGGAACAGACACTTACTTGATCAGCAGCAGGTCCTCTCAGCTGTGATGACCCCGATCCTGGATCGATGGCTATTGTCCAAATGAAAGACTGAGGCGCTAAAACGTTTAACCAGTTTACTTTAACAAAAAGGGATTTGCAACCAATACTGTCACCGGAGTCTGTTTAAGAACTCTGAATTACTTTGACCCTGTCAGGATTTCCACCTCTTATTATGCGCAGTTTCTGTATGGCCCTGCTGCTGTATGTGAACTGGCTGCCGACCCAATCTGTCTCTTCTGTGCTCTGGTTCGACGGACAACCCGAGTCCTTTTTTGTCGGCTTACCCCCTCTGGGAGTACCGCTGAACTCTGTGTCTGTTGCTACGTCTTACCCTGGTGAAGCTGATATCACCTCACTTCCTTCCGGTTGCTGTATTATATATAATGAATATAGCCACGGATCTGGTATCCGTCTCTGCGCCTATTCTGGGTAGAGGTTATTGCTACCCGGTTCTTACAATGTCCTTTTTCTCTATTCCTCTTTTCCTACTATGGGTATTACGGGCCTATAATCCGTCATAGGGCTGTTAGGAGTTCAGTTATACGACCTCTCACTTTCAGCTCCTCAACCCAACTGCCCATCCTTTTCTCAGACCAGAATAGATCAAGGGGAGTCTCTGGAGCTCCCCCTTCTGGCCGGAGATGGTAGTGCAGTCTTGCTATTTTAATATTTGTATTTGGTGTCAATAACTATTTTTGTGGCAAATACCCCTAGGGGTGCCACAAGTCGTTTAATTGAAATAAACACACAAGGTCTTTAATTTGAACTGAAAACTCCCTGACCCTCTTTTACCCATTTATTCAACAAAAATAAAAATAAAAATGGGCTAAACCGGCTCTGGTGTCATGAGTGTTTTCCATCTCTGTGTCATCCCTGGGTCTGTTTTTACCATCAGTGTGTCATCAGTGCTTTTCACGGATAGATAAAGAATGAAATTACAATGCTTCTCTTACAATCTACAATGTTAAAGACGGATGGCACACGGATGGCATCCGTGTGCTGTATGTGTTTTCACTGACCCGTAGACTTGTATTGGCCTCTGTCATTCATGCTGCCGAAAAAAAAATTATATGTGAGCAGCTCCATAGAATATAATGGGTACTTGTGGCTTTCATGAAAAAACCACACGTACTGGAAACACGGATGTGTGAAACGGTCAAAAAGATACAAGTCTTCTTGTCGTGAATGGCCATTTGTTTTGTTTTCAGGAAGTCTCTGCAATGCCTGCGTGGGCTCAGAGGGTGCATATATGTGTATAATGCTTCATGTTGTACATAAAGCAAATAAGAATAAAGAAGTCCAACTAATAGGTCCCTCTGTAATCACCTTTATACTTGAATCTAGAAGATCTACACCACAAGAAATGAAAGGATACAGCCAAGGAAGGTTGATTGGGGGGGGGGTCAGGGAGAGAATAAAGAAGTCCAACTAATAGGTCCCTCTGTAATCACCTTTATACTTGAATCTAGAAGATCTACACCACAAGAAATGAAAGGATACAGCCAAGGAAGGTTGATTGGGGGGGGGGTCAGGGAGAGACAATAATTGGCCAAAAAGCATGGCAAAATAAATTATATGATATGGACAGACAGGATATCAGAGTAAAAAATTCGAAGGAACACAGCCCTTCAATAGGCACCTGTTCAAGGTTGGCAATCAAATGTGCAACATATACTGCGAGCTATGAGATAAATACTTTAGATTAGAACAACAAATTGAATGTGCACAGAAGCAAAATGAAATAAAGTAGAATAAAGCAATAGTGCTACATTGATACTACAAGACCTGTGTTAATGGCATAATTAGTAATACAACACATGGGACTATACATCTTTATCATTCATCTTTTGTTTTATTACTAATTTTGCCATTAGCCCCGGTCCTGTAGTATCATTGTAGCACTATTGCTTTATTCCACTTTATTTCATTTTGTTCTGTGCATAAACAATGTGCTGTTCTAATCTAAAGCACTTATCAGTATATGTAGCACATTTGATTGCCAACCTTGAACAGGTGCCCAATGAAGGACTATGTTCTTTTTATTCCGGCATCTTGTCTGTCCATATCACATCATTTATTTTGCTACGTATTTTGTCCTCTTATTGCCTATCCCTGGCCCCCAATTAACCTTCCTTGGCTGCATCCTTTAATTTCTAGTGCAGTAGATGTTCTAAATCCTTTTTCCTTTTTTTTCAGGTTAGCACACAGAACCAGTCTTTCTACCAGTAGCTATAGCTTTCAAAGTTTATAGTGTTTTCCTTCATGTATTATATACATTTATACCTATTTATCACAGTTCGCAATGTGTGCTCCATGCATTAGATAGATAGCTGATTTCAAAATAGCAAAGTAAACTTTCCAGAATGTAAATTGTGAGAAGAGAGCATGTGGCCAGTTTATCTTATTGACTACTGATGCAGACATACAGCCACTTGGTTTCCTGGATATTTCCCAGTAATCTAATGTGAAAGAAAACAACTGAACAGATGTGAATGTTACTGCACATGAAATATCACAAGTAGGCTAAACATAGTGTTTTAGGTAAGATGTCATTTCCTTAAAGGGGCATTCCAATCATGAACATTTATGCTGTAAATGCTAGATCATACTTCATCTATCCCATTTTCTATAAGGACTTAAATGATCTAGAGATCAGAAGTGGCAAGCCGCACTTCGCACAGACTTCAATGGAGAGGACCATGTGCAAGCATTACCCACATTTCCATTGACTTCTATGGAAAAAGAAACTGTCAGAATTTGTAATCAGGGGTGGAAGAATTGCTATTCTCACAGAAAGAGTTCACTCATACTAGCGTATAACACAGTGCTTCTGATGTTTAATCTGATAGCAGTCGGCACAATGTTATACTATGGGGCAGTGCAGATCTGCAATTCTTTTTCTCATGCCAATTCAGCATGAAAAACAATTGGAGCATGTTGCGAGTGCATCCAATAATAATCAGATCATGCGCCCCCATACAAGTCTATGGGTGCATGTAAAACTGACTGCATTGGATGTCATCCGAGTGCAGTTTGATGTATATGCACAGAGACAGTGGAGAAGGTGGAGAAATTACGTTCTCCATACCTGTGCTGCAATTCTATCATACAAGAAAATCGGATCACAGATGAAGGTCAGATCAAACTCTGACAGATTTTGAGCTGAGTTTCATTAGCATCATAGGCCGGATTCTCTCGCATGAGAAAATCTACGGCAGTGTGAGCGAGCCCTAAATAAGAGTCTCAGAGGTGGAACCTTACCTCTCAAATGTTCATTGTTACACCCAACGTTGGAGCAAGTGGATTTGTGGACCAACTGTGCCACAGGACTGTACCTGCCCAGGAAGGGGCTAGGTAGGACATCAGGAATCCCACCTTGGCCTAACTGGGGGATAACTGCTGACCGAAAACTTCATAGCGCCGCATGCACTGCTCAAGGAACCCATTCCACTGCTTCAGATCCCCATAGTACCCAGTCGGATCAGACAGGATGAGTTCCACTCCAGAGGCATAAGTTTTGGGTTGCATAAGCACAGCAGTAGTTACTAGTTACTGCAACTTGGACTGGCGCAACCAATGTCAGGGCTTCCAATCGGGAATCTAGTGTACAAAATGGTGCAAAATTTGTTCATGCTGGTAGCTCAGCTGCTGACATAGTTGAGTGCATAGAGGACTGGGGATCAGTGGGACCCAAGACCAGACAACTGTGGCGCAAGTGGATTTGTGGACCCACTGTGCCACAAGGCCAGGCCTGCCTAGGAGGGGGTGCAGCTAAGCAACTACATGGTGTTCACTGGGGCTCCTAATGGTATAGACCAACTGGGCTGCAGGTAGATGCCAGGTACCACTCCTGGGCAGATTCCGGTACTACAGCTGCTTAGGGGTCTGGTTTGCTGACATGGAGTAGGGGTACCTTCAGGCATACCGGTCAAGGATACTGAATCTTGGACTGGCTGCACACCGAACGGACAATGTTCAGGTACTGGTGGCACTGGGACCAGGGGAATTCGGGAACAGGACTGGCCGCACCAGGACCAGGGTACAACATTCAGGCTCTGGACACACTGGGACCATGGATTCAAATTCAGGACACTGGCTGCACCAGGACCAGGGTTTCACTTTCAGGACCCTGGTCACAACAGGACCAGGGATTCGGGTTCACGAGTCTGGATACTCCAGGACCAGGGAACCTCTCAACTGCACTGATAGAGCACCACTACCTAATGACTGGGGTTCCTAATGGTAGAGACAGACTGGGCTGCAGATAGATGCCAGGTACCACTCCTTGACAGATCACGATACTGCAGTTGCTGAACTCAGGGGTCAGGTTCACAGACAGGGACTAGGGCTACATTCATACACACCGGTCTAGGATACTTAATCTGGAACTGGCTTCACATGGACTGGAGGACAATGTTCAAGCACTGACTGCACTTGACCAGGGGAATTCAGGAACAGGACTGGCTCCACTGGGACCAGGAGACAATGTTCAGGCTCTGACCATACTGTGACCAGAAATTCGGATTCAAGACACTGGCCACACCGGGACCAGGGATTCAGTTTCAGGATACTATCAGCAACAGAACCAGGGGTTCAGGTTCAGGAAACTGGCCGCATTGGGACCAGGGATTTGAGTTCAGTACACTGGTGACACCGGTTCCAAGGATTCAGTTTCAGGACACTGGCTACACCGGGACTAGGGGACCTCATAAACGCACTGGTAGAACTTCACACTACATAATGAATAAACTCATTGTTTGGCGCCTCCCCAAAGGCGAGGGAGACTTTTATATAGGATGTTTCCCAACAATAGTCGGAGACCCATCCAGCAGGTGTACTAATTATACTAAATGCCTCTCATCTATAAGTTAAGGGCTTTTACTATATGCGTGCTGCCCCTGTAAGACCAGGGGGGCAGGTGCACACTACTGTACATGCATTGTATGCACAGCAGCAGAGAAGAAGCATGCCAGAGGACCACGCTGCGGGGTTGTGCCGGTGAGTATGCCGGCGTCCCTGAATGGATGGGGGAAGGGGACACCATGCAGGGGAGCCATCCATAGCGCTACATTCATCAAATGTTCAATGGCGTCACACGCATTTTAGAGTGAAATATCTGCCAAAATCAATTTGAGTCCTATGAATGGGATTAATCAGTGGGGAAAATAATGATAATTCTAATGAGGATCTGCTGCTCACAGCAATACATCAGAAGTAAATGTCAGAAATTTGAAGGTAAACCACAGATTCCAGCTGTGGAAATACATGTCATATTTTAAACCAATGTGTGGACAGAGGCATAGCCTGTGAATTTGCCATTGATATGTATGTACAAAATTTAAGCAAGCCTTCACAATAAGGCTATGTGCACACGTCAGGATTTTGTCAGGATTTTGTCAGGATTTTTCCTCAGGATTTGTAGCCAAAACCAGGAGTGGAACAATTAGAGGAAAAGTATAATAGAAACAAATGCACCACTTCTGCATTTATCACCCACTCCTGGTTTTGGCTACAAAACCTGATGAAAAAGCCTGACAAAATCCTGACAAAATCCTGATGTGTGCACATAGCCTAAAACTAATTTAAATCATAATGGAAACTGTCACCTGGTTCATGCTGCCTAAGCCCCAATCAGCATGAATCAGTCACCAGCTTTGTTTTGCAGCCAAATATGTTTTACTCTGTAATGCTGTGGAGTATCGAACAAAACATACTTTAAAATACTGGCTGGATTCAAAGAGTCTTTGATGACTAGGTCGCGGCAGATACCTGGTCTTTTCTCTCCACTAGCGATGAGCGAGTATACTCGTTGCTCGGATTTTCCTGAGCATGCTTGGGTGTCCTCTGAGTATTTTGGCGTGCTCGGAGATGTAGTTTGATCGACACAGCTGCATGATTTAAAGCTTCTGGACAGCCTGAATACATGCAGGGATTGCCTGTTTGTTAGGGAATCCTCACATGTATTCAGGCTGTCTAGCAGCCACAAATCATGAAGCTGTGTTGACAAAAACAAAATCTCCGAGCACGCCCCAAATACTCAGAGAACACCCGAGCATACTCGCTCATCACTACTCCCCACCCTACCCCTCCTGACTGACATGTCTTTCTTTATGTATGTACGGTATATAAAGAAAAACCTTTCAGTCACATGGAGCAGAGCGGGAAGAAGGCGTAAATTAAATTTATTGTGAAATGCCACAGTGTTAAATATACACAGGTGCAATAACACAAGCAGTGTCTGATTCATGCTGGCTGTAGTTTGTGCAGCATGAATCAGATGACAATCATGAATCAGCTTCCCTTTAATATAGAGGATTATCAGAATTGCTAAACTTAGACATACAAAGTAGAAGGTTGAAAATGCAGCCTTTTCCCTGCAGACTTACTGTATCAAGAGAAACAAACTGTTGTGTGCAAAATGTATACCTGCAGATAAAAATATAGGTATCAATACATCACAGTGTTTTCGCTAGAACACTGGCATAAAACACTGTGAAAAATGGGAAAATGTTATGCTTTTTTTGCATAAATATATTGTGAATTTTGGAGTTCCAGTTTGAAGTAGCTTGGCTGGACTGGGCTGGATGGGGAGGGGGAGACAGTCTAGCTGTCAAATTGAGAAAAAGTTCCAGCACGTCTGGTTAGATGCACAGAGGTGCCCGCCACGGAGAAGATGTTCTCAACTCATTACGTGGGATGTGCCTGAATTGAATGAAGTGATTTCAGGTACTCTAGCAAGTCCTTCATTAAGACTGGCGTGCGCAACGTCAGTCTTCATGAATCAGCTTTATCATGTTTTAAGAGTACAATATAAGGTGATATAATAATTATGAAGTTGGAACAAACACCTAGAAACTTTTAGATAGCGTTATACTTTAAAATCTTCATGCAAATGTCAAATTTGAGATGTTGCATCTGCATTAACCCAAGAAATATTTGGCCTTCAAATCAGCAGAACCAAGTCTATCTGTGCAATTAAAAGCAAGATAGAAGCAGAGGAAGCAGAAGGCACATAATTTGATTCCACCTTTTAACCATGTCTTGCAGATGCCAAAATGTGTGTAGAGCCCAACCTGTTTGGGAACTCTGGTAAAGTTCAAAATGTTCTATATAATTATTTTGTAGGATTTTCTTAGCTGAGGCAGTAATCAATAGGTGCACCAGAAAGTCTCAAAGATCTAAATTGTCAAGCAAATTGAGAAGAAATTAAAGGGGATGTCTAGATCTTTGATATAGATGAATATCTATCACCCCAACCAGGTGCTGGAAATACAGTGTATGGATCTGGAATGGCACAGGGGGTGCAGGGTAATGCATCCCCGCCAATCGGACATTAATGACTTATCCTAAGGATACGCCATCAATGCTAAAGTCCCTGACAACCTTTTTAGTATGAATAACACCGTTCTTTCATTCTCTGCTGTCTGAGTGAGAAGGGCCTAGTAAAGGATCATGGCTCTCTTGTTGACAGTTTTTGTTCTTAGGGCAGTTTTGGAAGAAACCTAGGGTGGGACTGACATGGGACTTTGTCTACCTACCTGGGTTTTTATTATTATTACATTTATGTCTGTCATCAATCAGTTTCTCAATATCTAAAGTTTTGACTGTTGGAGCAGAGCATTCTTGGTAACACAATTTACAGCAAACATCGTTTCCAAGTAGAACAAAACTACAACTAAACGTATTTGTTATCTGAGCAGAATGTATAGATTACCGTTTGTTTGCGTTTCCACCCATGCACTTATTATTTCAGCAGAAGCTTTCAAATCTTGGAAATTCACCAGCTTTATTTCACTCTTGAAAAAATCTCTGTTGCTATGGAGATACTGCTCCTTCACGTGGAAGCCTTCTTGAAGGTAGAGGGCATTTGCAAGATTAAATGTAAATTCTTTATTTTCTTCTGAAATGACAGCAAGCAGCTTTTGGAGCCCAGAAAACTCCTCACCTAGAGAACATGAGTTGTGTATTAGTGGATTTTATTGATCAAAGTAAACATTAAAAAAATGTATTATAATAGGACTTCAGAGGAAAATGTATTTCCTGTCTTGTGCTGTGGCATATACTGTACATTACATCAGGCATTATACAAATGGCTGTCCGAATATAATATATGGCACGTCATGCAGGGGTCATATTAAAAGTAAGAAATAGGATGTGGAAATTGTGCTTGTCACTATAACAGAAAAATAATTAGCTCTCAGTCTGCAGCAGCAGAAGCTGAACAATCCAGAGCACCCGAATCTATTTAGTTGCAAAAAGATGAACGTCTTGATTTATTAATCCAGGAGAACGTTCACCCAGCCCTGTATTCCCTTCGTGGATCTATACAGACGTAATAGTAATAACTGGCAACACACAAGAAATGTGTTTGATCTGTGTCAGCACTATGTAGGAGGAACAGGATGTGTTAGAATTCTGTTTCATCTTAGTGGTTTTCAATGAAAACCCAAAGAGAGATCTAAAGTAATAGCCCAAAGCGAATGTCCACCTTTGACCAGCATCTACTCTTTAGGTCTAAAATATTTTGCTGACTAAAAAGGCACTTTCAGAAAAAAAATGTTATTTGGTCCATTGGTAAGATATATCTGCCACATAGTGTTGTTCATTTTCTTACTGATCACTGTATTCTTGCGTTGTCAGCTCTTTTCCAGATCTTACGATATACCACGTGACTCTCAATCTTGGACTTATACAGGCCTTCATATGTGGACTGGTCAAAACCCATACTTTGCTTTGAGACTAGCCTCAAGGAATGCATAAATAAATTGATTTCCATCCACACATAAGAGCCTGTATGATTCAGGGATTTAGACTCACATGGTACAAAATAGAATTGGTTTAGAGCAGATAATATAAGAATATTCTATCATTTCAGTCATGTCCAACCCTTGGATAGTCTGTAGGCTTGTCCTCACCATGCTTCTGTTTTCCACAGCGTTTTCCATATGTTTGATGTTCATTCCAATGACATTCTTGATAGTATACAGCCAACAACCTTTGGTCTCAACTGTTTCCTTTTACTACTCCTAAGAGTACCTCCTTTTCTGAATGAATTTGCCCTCATTACATGTCCAAAATAGGTCAGTTTCTGTCTAATGATGTTGTCCTTCAGGGGCAATACTGAGTTTATATGAACAAAAACATTTTTTGTTGGTGATCCTAGCTATCCTTGGGATTGATAGAAGTCTTCTCCAGCACTGCAGCTTAAAGGCATCAATTTTTCTTCTGTCTGCTTTCATGAATGTCTATGCCTCACAGTCATAATTCTCAATAGGAAGCACAATGGCAATGGTCAGTTATTGTAATTGGACATCCTTGCCATTCCATATTTGGTCCAAGGCTGTCAAAATGTTAATGCTTAATCTCTACTTTCAAACAATTATATTAATTAACG
Organism: Ranitomeya variabilis; assembly: GCF_051348905.1. Classification (NCBI taxonomy): domain Eukaryota; kingdom Metazoa; phylum Chordata; class Amphibia; order Anura; family Dendrobatidae; genus Ranitomeya; species Ranitomeya variabilis. Next base: position 915,428,420 of record NC_135233.1, on the reverse strand, counting down.
ACGGACACAAGAAAAATGAAGTTGTTGACCACTTGTATTTCTTCATTGTTGATTTTTATGTGGAATTCCTCATTGTTAGTAGTCATGATTTTGGTATTCTTGGTGTATATATATATACATATATATATATATATATATATATATATATATACAGCCATGGGCGAAAGTGTTGGCACCTTGAAGTTGTTCCAGTAAATTAAGTATTACAAATTAATAATGATTTGTTATACACATGTTTATTTCCTTTGTGTGTATTGGAACACAACAGAAGGCAGAGAAAAAAAAAGCTAATAGGACATAATTTAACACAAAGCCCCAAAAATGGACTGGACAAAATTGTCGACACCCTCAACTTAATATTTGGTTACACATGCTTTGGTATAAATAACTGCAATCATCACTTCCTATAACAATCAGCAAGCTTCTTACACCTCTCAACTGAAATTTTGGACCACTCTTCTTCGGCATACTGCTCCATGTGGAAAAATGCATCACGGTTGGAATGATTTAAAAAATAGAAATAAAAGTCTTTATTTCAATGAAGTAACTTAATGCAAAGGGAATGAACAAAAGAGAGATATACATCGATATTTGGAGCGACAACCTTTTACCTTGAACTGCATCAAAGCATTAATTCATCTAGGTACACTTGCACATATGTTTTCAAGTGACTGAGAATAGAGGTTGTTCCAAACATCTTGGAAAACTAACCACAGATCTGTGGATGTAAGTTTGCACAAATCCTTCTGCCTCTTCATGTAGCTTGTATGTATTTCACTACATGCAAGCTGCATGCAGACAGCCATCCCATGTCCTTGTCCTGTCAGTCCCCAGACCCTCACTATATTCTCTTATGCATTCATCTAAACTAATATTTTTTAATTACCGTAGATTTAAGCTTATCTGTGTGCCCAGGAGAGGCAATAAAGTTTGATGGCGACTAACCTACCAGCTGTGAGAATTGAGCAGCTTGCAGTTTATGCATGAGAATACATGTAAGCTGCAGAAGTCAAATAGTGCATACTTTTCAACAAAAGCCTATAAAAATGTATATTTTTGCATACCATAGTTGCAATGGCATAAAAATGTATGCAATTAGGTGTGAAGTAGATGCCCTTAAAACAAAAAAGTGCTCTGCACCAAGTTTATCTTTTCTAGTTTGCACAGGTTAACTTTTGATTCAATTTCCAGTGTTTGAGAAACGCTGAATTGTTAAATGTTAAAAACCAAAACAAAGTTGATAAAGTATAAAAGTCAGCACAGAACAGTGAACGTGCTGTGAATTGATGGCACCGTCAGTCCCACAAAGACCATTTCTAAATCCAGTTTTCGAATGTATTAACCTATGATTGATAATCTGTCCAAACATGATTGCAAAACAAATAGTTTTCAAATACAAGCCCATCTTTTGTATCTCTCCTGAGTTCTATACTCAGAAATAGTCCACTGACGCATTAACATTATTGGCTTTAGACAGGACAGACCCCATTTGCTGGCAGTATAAAGGAGCATTGATTAGCTACCAAAATCCGTGTACAAACTACAGGTCTGGGATTAATAAAATGGAGACTCACTTTCTTGATTTCCCTGCAGTTTTAGAACTTCCTTTATTTGATGCGATGTTGTTCCTTTTGCTCCCAGTTTTATCATTCCAAGAATCAATGTAGCGCCAAGTGGGGAAAAAATAATGTTTTCTTCTGTGTCAACTGAACGTATGGCCCGGTGCAGATCCACAGCAAATTCAGTAATGGTTTCTCCCCATGGTCTTGGAGCCATGCTAGTTATACAAACTCCAGCCAGAGCAACAACAAACAGCAGCACGATAGTTCTTCTCATTGTAATACAATCTTCAAGTACCCTTCTGGGTCCTGAAATGGGAGCAATATAAGACAAAAACAAAGGACATAACTAGATTGCTATTGTCTCTTACTGTCTCTAAGCAATTTGCTCAATTCATAAAGCTAGCTGCCACCCGGGATGGAATCTAAAATGGAATATTCTTTACTATTGTGCCACGTTGTAGCTCTTAATATACAAATACATCCGTTTCTTCATTACAAATTTCCATTGCATTTTTTATTCTAAATTATGCAAGTAAATACTGAGTTAATTAATTTTAAACTAATTGTGTACAGTTACATCAAAGTTTGAAACTTTGCTTCTTTTCCCTTATTTCTGATACTTATTTCTATCTTATAAAATACTTACTTGTAAAATAGCTCAGCATTTCCCCCGACAAGCAAAGTAAATGTCTCTGAAATGTAGAGGGAGCTGCTATAGCATGTTTAATCTGTCAGAGCAATGATTAATTTCTTAAATGTCAGGCTATGTTTGTTGACATTGCTATCTGGAAACTTTTTTTAACTACAGAAAATCTTTCTTTGGATTGTAAGTGTATTCCGTTCCTGTTTTACTGTGTGGAATTATTGGTAAAATAGAAAGAACCCAATTAATCATTTGCTTTTTTTTTAAATCACTTTTCTTTTGTGCTTTATGATAGGCATTGATGGTTTTTTTGCGACAAATTCTTCAAAACGCAGTTCATGAATTTTGCACAAGATATAAATTGTATTTTATTTTGGTCTTTAACTTTTTTGCAACTCTTTAAGAAAACAGGGTGAACGTTGCATGTTTCACAAAACGAGGCAAAGACTGATCCAAAATATTTGGTGTATAAAAGATCACTCCTGATCTTAATGTTGATGATGAAGCAAACCCTAAACTCCACCCACAATTGTGAACATTAAAAAGTTGAACACAGTATAAAATGAAATAAAAAATGGCCAAATGGAATGATGAATGTGGCGCAAACAAAAAAAAAGATGCAAAACGATATAAACTCGGAAAAAAATAGGTGCAAATGCAATAATAATGAATCGAGCCCTGAAGACAAAAAAGGATGACAGATAAAATAATGTTTTATAGTTTATTACTGTATCTTCTTTATGTAAAGAAAGTGAGAGAACGAAAAATAAAATTTTATTTACTTCTGCATTTTCTGGAAATGAACGGTCTTGAATGACTAAACAGAATTATTTTAACTATAAATGACATTTAGCCTCAGAGTGCGTGCACATAAAATCTTTTTCCATTAGTAGAGCCACCATGTTTTTCTAAAAAAAGTAAATGCCTGTGTTTTTTTCCTGAAGTGGCTGTGCTCTTGCTTTTGCTGTTGTTTTTTATTGTGGGTTGCCACACACCTTTTCTCTCTGCTTTCCATTATAGCGGCAATTGGGCTTCTAGCTCTAGCTTCTAGAGCATGCTATTTTAACCGCTTCAAGGTTTCTGAACCCTAAAGTTGTAAAAAGAAGTAGCAAACGATGGAACATGTGCACAGCAATAATCATTTTTTGCAAAGCTTTTTTTCTGCATTAAATCCGCCTGAAAAGATGATGTGTGCATGTACCCTTAAATTTGATTTAGCCCCATTGTAAAAAGAGTTGTGATATAAGGTTTCTTCTCAAGAAAGCTGCCTCTTAGCAGCTTATCTGTCTTTTTGAAGCAAAAAAAAAGAAATAAAGTCAGCTACTTATAGTACAAATAGGCAAAATATTCATGTTAAGAATTCCCTAATACCCCAGCACAGAGTTATTCCTATATGAAAAAACTCTCAACTTGATATATTACGATAAAAAGATTTTGTTGTTAAGGAACACCATTGACCAGGTTGTAGTTTGGGCCCAGAAATGTCTATGAAAATAATGACAATAATTTTTATTTCTACAGCAACAACATATTCCACAGCACTTTCCAATTTTAGTGGGGATGTGTACAGACAATAAAGACATTACAAAATAACACATAACTCAGACACCAAAAGGAGTGAGGGCCATGCTGGTAAGCTTACAATCTATGAGGAAATAGGGGAGACACGAAAGGTAAATGGTAAAATGCGCAAATATTGTATGGTCCAACTATCAATATAATAAAAAAGGTTAAACACATAACGCTGTATGAATCGGTCACCAGCCAGTATGTGTACAGTACAGACACAAAGGGCTATTAAGTGCATGCCAGGTGAGTGAACAGTTGCTACAAGGGTCATAAATTTGAAGAAGAAATTGTGTGGGCAAAATGGGGGTAGTTAGATACGTGAGGTAGGACAATAGGCCAGCCTAAAGAAATTAGTTTTTAGGGCACGCTTAAAACTATGGGTATTGGGATATAATCGAATTGTCCTGGGTAGTGCATTACAAAGAATTGGCTAGCACGCGAGAAGTCTTGGTGATGGGAATTGGAGGTTCAGATTATTGAGGATTTTAGTTTTAAGTCATTAGCAGAATGAAGGGCATGGGTAGGGTGGTAGACTGAGACGAGGGAGAAGATGTAGGGTGGTGCTGAATTGTGGAACGCTTTGTAGGTGAGAGTGATAAGTTTATATTGAACTCTGTGGTGGATGAGCAACCAGTGCAACGACTGTCCCTGGTTAGAGGCTTCAGTGTAGATTTTGGAAAGGAATATGATCCTGGCTGATGCATTTAGGACGGACTGGAGAGGGGAGAGTTTAATAAGAGGGAGACCACTTAATAAAGATTTGCAATAGCTTAGATGAGAATGAATAAGTGCAATAGTAATAGGTTTTTGATGAGTCAAACTTAATAAAAGGTCGAATTCTAGAGATGTTTTTGAGGTGTAGCAGACATTAGCAAATGAGTGTTTGGGGTGGTGCCTAGCATATAAAAGGCTCTCAGTGGCGCACGCAGGGGCTAGTATCATTTATGTTTGGTGTGTATGGGTGGCTACTCTACCACTCTGTCTGCACATTTGTGTGTGTGTCTTTGCTTTGAGACTTTACACGTTGGCAGGCAGATTGCACACTTATGCGGTTCGTTCCTTTGGCTCAATGCCTGAGTCTCTAGTTTGCTACATGCTTAGGGTGCCGGTCAGGCACAGGTTCAGTAGTAACAGGACTGAGGCAATAAGCCGCTTGGCTTAGCATCTGTTTCGTTCTTGTGTGTGGTTAGCACAGTTCAGTTACAGAGCAAGCTCAACCCTTATGCTATACATCTCTGTGAAAGCGACAGGGTATTGCAGAGCTAGCCCAATCTACATGCTATTATCCCTGTGACATTACAGGGTATAGCACTTCGCATACTTGTGCCATACCACTTGGTGAAGTAACTGAGCTTGGTGCTCAGTGTTCCATTCACACTGTGTGGCGTTAGCAGAGTGTGTTTAAGGTAACACTTGCTGTTGTGTTCCATCATTGTTCACTAGCAGCAGGGTTCCTCTCTGCACAGGGGACCCCGGGTTACGACTGCACTTCATTTTATATTTTAATTAGTGCAATCCGCCAACCCTAACATTAGGGTCACTGGTGCAGTAGGGCGAGAAGATGCAAGGAGCCTGGTCACTTCTTCTTCCGTGACAGGTTCAAAGACCAAAATTGAGCTAGATGCAGTGCAGGAGGGAGGAGAATGCATTACTTTAGAGGATTGGGAGAAAATTTCCTGTCGGATATGGTCAGTTTTTTCTTTTAAATAATTGGCCAGATCATCAGCACTGTCGGCGGTGGGGGCTGCACTCTTCAATTGAGGAGAGAGTGAAATGTGTCAAAGAGATGTTTAGTATTATTGGATAGTGCAATGATAAGGGTGTTGAAGTAGGCTTGTTTAGAGAGGTTAAGGGCGGAGTTGTATGGTTTAAGCATAAACTTATAATGGATATTATATGGATATAATGAAAATTTCAGCCAGATTGGATTTTCTCCACGCACTCACTCCACCTGAAGCACCGCTGGAGAAAACATGTTGGCAGTGTGTGCCAGGCTTGTTGCTCTCTGTGCTGAGGTGTTCTAAATGTGTAGCACCTCTGGAGAAAGGGTGTTCTTAATGTAGTTGGTGCTGCTTTATCCATGGCACTTCGCAGTGATTCATTATGTTTCAGTGCAGAGTTGGGACATGAGAGTGAGGGGATTGGGGCCAATGATGGCTGAAAATTCTTCATTAGTTTCTGGGTGTTAGTGGAATGTATATTTCTATAAGTGTGGAAAGTGGGGGTGTCCTGAGCGGGGTGACAGTTCTTGACAGAGAATTAAAGAAGGTTGTGGTCAGAGAGCGTGAGACAGAAGTTAGTAAAATCATACACTGTCTTTATGCATAGGAAAATTAGTAAGCTGCAAAAGGTCGAAAGAGAAAGTTAACAATAAAAGGTGAGACGCAGATGGGGAGAGGAGATCACCAATGGGGATGTCACAGTATAGAAGGTTTGCAGGCCAGGTGACAAAGTGATCCAGAAACTAATGGGAGGAGTCTGGAGGGATATACACAACTGCCACTCAAAGTGAGAAGGACTGGTAGAGTCTGACAGTGTGGACCGCAAAAGAAGAGAAGACAAGGGAGGGTACTGGGGGAATGGCATGAAAAGTACATTGTGTTGAAAGGAGTAGACCAACACCTCCACCTGATCTGTTGTGAGATATTGGGGTATGTGAAAAATGTATGCCACTATATCAGAGAGCAGCAGAGGGGGTGGTATCCAACTGCTGGATCCCTGTTTCAGTAAGAGCCAATAGTTTAAGGGAATTTGAAAGGAAAATGTCATGGATGTCAGAAAGTCTGCTACACACTGCCCGTGAGTTCCAGAGGCACAATTATAAGAGACAGAAGACATGCAAGGAATATTAATGAGATGTAAGGTTTCTTAGTGTAGCAGGGGAGGAGTTAATCTTATTATGACAAGAAAGGCCGGGATTAGGAAATGTATCTCCTGAGACTAGGAGGAGAATAGAGAGATTGAGCAGATGGTTGAGTGATTTGTGAGACCGGTTTTTGTGTTGTATGGTGGGAGTGAATGGATCTGTGAAGAAAGCATGAGAGCAGTACATAGGAGAAGAGAAAGAGGGGCTGATATGGATGGGAGTGTTTGTGAAAAGATGGTTCAATGCTGGGAAGATATAGCACTGTGTACGCTTGATCCATGTTTTCGGACGTATTCACTAAAAGCACTTCCCTCAATAAATCTGCACCATTTCAGTGATGTCAAGTTTAGTTATTTTCTTTTGTTTATACTTTTATTTTATGCAATTGTATATGCTGTATTCTTGTGTTCCCTTTGTAAAATCTTTTGTATATTTTTGTAAACACTTCCTATCTGTATATTAAATATAAATATATATGAATAGTTCTGTTCCTTTTGTTCTGTAAACCCCGAAGCCATACGCTACCTGAAACCAATGTCCAATCGGCTTGTATAAATGATTGCTGGTGGCAGCTAATAAGCTTTCTTGGGTTATTGTGGAGTTGGCAGTGACCATAAATATACATTCCATGCAGCATTCTCTATTAATCGACGGTTAAAGGGAACCTGTCACCTGAATTTGGTGGGACCTTTTTTCGGTCTGATGGGCGGTGTTTTCTGGTGTTTTATTCACCCCTTCCTTTTCCACTGGCTGCACGCTGGCCGCAATATTGGCTTGAAGTTGATTCGCTGTCCTCCGTAGAACACGCCCTCGCAAGGCAATCTTCCCTTGTGCATGCGCAGTTTGCTTTGCCCAACTGCGGGCGAAGTCGAAAAGCATTAGTGCGCATGCACCGGCGCACTATGTCCCAGAACACAGCAAAATACTTCCGGGACATAGTGCGCCGGCGCATGCGCACTAATGCTTTTCGGCTTTGACCGCAGTTGGGCAAAGCATACTGCGCGTGCGCAAGGCAAGATTGCCGTGCTCAGGCGTGTTCTATGGAGGACAGCGAATCAACTTCAAGCCAATATTGCGGCCAGCGTGCAGCCAGCGTGAAAGGAAGGGGTGAATAAAACACCCGAAAACACCGCCCATCGGACCGAAAACAGGTCCCGCCAAATTCAGGTGACAGGTTCCCTTTAATTCTTTAATTGTCCTGAAAAAAAGGTAACACAGGGCTGGTTTAGCATGGCGCCATGGAAATGAGTCTTTGACAAATTGGTGGTAGCGGTGGGATCTGCATGATCTCTCTGGTGTCATCCTTGACAAATTGAATTGAAAACTATAATAGTATCCAGATTGTTTGTTGCTAATATTTCTCTAAAACGTGTATAACCAAAACTCCATTCATATAAGCTTTGCTTCCAGTGTTTTCAGTTTCTTATTCATTTTTTGTGGTAAGAATGATGAATAATTATGGAATCCAGCATTATTTGTAATATCAGTTTCAAAGTGTCAGTGCTGTCATGGCTCTGTTATGAACAAAAACCGTAACATTCATGTGAATATAGCCTAAAAGACAGTGGAATAACTTTTGCTGAAATCGCTTTACCCTGAAATTTTTTCTGATTTCTATTGCAAAATTATTCTTTTGTTGCTTGTGTGACTTTTTTACACCAGGAATTGAAGTTACAGTAAAATTCTTTTTCTTGTTGCAGATTCTTATTATTCTGCATATTGTTTTGGTTGTTACATGAACTCCTTAACAACCTCCGGTAGACATTAAAGCGGTGAACGTTAAAGGGTCTTATTCCTGATAGCTGTCTTAAAATTATGATTCGTAATATGGGAATAGCGCCTCCTGGAGGATGCAATTCCCACGTGTGTCAGCTGTACATGACAGCTGACACCCTGCAGTATCAACCCCAAATGGTTTTGAAGCCGATCATTGGCTTATTAACCCCTTAAATAGTTCTGTCAATTGCAACAGCGGTATTTAATTGGTTACAATGGGGGTTTTGCAACCCCCTTTGTAACCATCGGACCCCTGTGATGAGAATCGCAGGTACCGATGTTTACCATGGTATCTTGATGTCATGTAACGACCCTAGGGTATGGTGGTCTGTGAGATCCAGCTATAAGCTGGGTCTCACAGGCTCAGTCAGTGACTCACTGACTGGTCTCATGCACTGCTGTACACGAGTACTGCAGTGTATGAGACCAGTGATCAAAATAAAATTTATACATGTCCCACAGTAAAAAAGTGCAAAAAAAGTGAAATAAAATATGTAAAAAAGTAAAAAAACACACAAAAAAGCGCACAGAAATCACTAAAAGCCGTTTTGCCACTCAAAACGCAGGGTTTGTCGTAAAACAAAAATTAATTTAAAAAGTACACATAATTGGTATCACTGAATCTGAAATGATCCACTCTATAAAAGTGGCACGTTATTTATTCCGTATGGCGAATGCTGTAAATAAAAAAACACCCCCAAAAAGTCATTTTTTCATCATAGTGACTCACAAAGAAGTGAATACAAAGCGAACAAAAAGTAATGTAAAAAAAAAATGGCATAAGTGAAAACACCAAACCCCTCCCGCAAAAAATAACCCTAATTTTGCTCATTCGGCAAAAAAAAGCAAAAAACTTACAGTTCTCAGCATATGACGAAAAAATAAATTCATTTTTGTTAAATATTGCTTTTAGTCTGTAAAAGTATCAAACATAAAAAAAGATATAAATCTGGTATCGCTGTAAACATACCAACCCGACGAACAAATCGATCTTATCACTTTTATCGCACAGTGAACGGCGCAAAGAATAGAAAATAAAAATCATAACTGAATTGCTGGTTTTTGTTCATTCCTTGTCTGAAAAATCTGGATGAAAAGTGAAAACACAATATTATGTACCCCAAAATGGTACCAAAAAATATGCAACTCGTACCACAAAAAATAAGCCATCATTCAGCTCAGTTACAGAATATGGTGATGAAAAAAAAAACCTTGTTATAAAAAAACATTTTTAATATGTAATAGCACCAAAACCTAAAAAAGCTATATAAATGTTGTATTTCTGTAATCGCACAGACCCAAAGAATATATCCGCCTTATCACTTATACCATACAGTGAACAGCGCAGAACAAAATAACAACTATTCTTGCAATACAAGCAGGGAGGAGGGAAGGGAAAATCAGCTCACCACATCCTGAAGCACCTTGTGGAGTCAGAGTAAGCCTCATGGAACCGTCTCAGTCTAGGACGTGGAAAATGGCTGAAGAGAGGAAGGAGAAATCTCCAGCGGCAAACATCAAATGAATAATATTATTTTCTTGATTGATTCAAAAAAGCCTTTATTGTGTCAACATATGGAATAAAAAAGCTGGCCACCTAGAGAACTCTCTAGGTGTCCAACTTTTTATTACATGTGTTGGCACAATAATTCATTTTTTTATCCATCAAGAAAATGATATTATTCATTGGAAGTTTGCCGCTGGAGATTTCTCCTTCCTCTCTTCAACTCTTCTTGTACTGCTGTCTATTTGCTTATTTTACCTCTCAAAAATCAGAACAAGGCAAGGCTCACATTTATCCCGCACTCTCCGCTGAGCGCTTACATCATGGTTTCTGTGTAAAATTCCCCAAAACCATGATTCAGACAAAACCTCCAAAGGAACCACTCACTAATAATTCAGATGCAGTCATTTTGGATTGCTCTTTATTCTGGGGATGTCCCATCATTTTAGGCATTTTTTTAGTGCAACAAGTGTGGACAACCACAGATCAATGCACACCTAAAAAGATGGATAACACCAGAGCAGAAGTGAAATGGAGTCCAAAGTTTCTCCATCTTATCCATTATGGTGAGTGGTTCTGTGGGGGGTTTCATCCGAATCGCATTTCTGTGGGATTTATGCGGAAACCTAGATGTTAGTGCTCAGCATAGAACACAAGAATGTGATCTAGCTTCTTATTTTAGAAGCGATCTAAAAAATATTATGTACCGCAACATGTTGACAATAAAACCCCTGATTTATCCTGCACAAAACCTGTCTCCACTCAGGTCCAGCATTTGTTACTGGTACTAGCCCCCTCAAATAATATCCAGTGAATTCTGCACTCCCAAATCCAAATGCCCCCCTGCTTCTGAGCCCCACTGTGCCAAAACTGCAGTATGCAGCTACATGTTAGCATTATTGTAGTGGGGACAGAGCACTTAACAATTTATGTGGTGCCTGTCATCAGAAGCACAAGCTGGGTGCAAGGTATGGAGTGCTACAATATGGGGCCACAATATATTTGCACTAAACTGGCATATTTGCAATCCTCCTGAAAAAAAAGCTTGGCGTGGATGTTACAATATGTATAGTCACTGCAGCCTGTAGATGAATTCATTGAGAATTTTTTAAATGGGGGTCACTTGTTGGGATTTTCTGTTGTTCTGGCGCCTTCAGGGCTCTGCAAATGTTGCCCGCAAACTATTCTACCAAAATCCGTGCTCCAAAAGCCAATTAGAGCTCCTTCCTTCTCAGCCCTCATGGGTAAGCTAACAGTAATTTCTGACAACATATGGGGCATTACCGCATTCAGGATAAGTTGCGCAATAAATTATGAGGTCCAGTTTTACCTATTAACCTTTTGTGCACCTGACAAATTTGCAGAAAATAAAAGAATGACATATTTCCGCATCTCAATGTTACAAAATTCTGTGATGCACCTGTGGGTTTAAAATACTGACCACACCCTTAGGTGACCTAGGGTATGTGCCCACGTTGCGGTTTCTGCTGCAGATTTTTCCGTAGCGGATTTGGAAAATCCACAGTGCAAAACCACTGCGGTTTTCACTGCGGATTTTCTCGCGGTTTCTTCTGCGGATTCCTCTGCGGGTTTTCAACTGCACTTTCCTATTGGTGCTGGTTGAAAACCACTGCGGAATCCGCACAAAGAATTGACATGCTGCGGAAAATAATCCACTGCGTTTCCACGCAGATTTTTCCGCAGCATGTGCACAGCGTTTTTTTTTCCCATAGGTTTACATGGTACTGTAAGGGTATGTGCCCACGTTGCGGATTCTGCTGCGGATTTTTCCGCAGCGGATTTGGAAAATCCGCAGTGCAAAACCACTGCGGTTTTCACTGCGGATTTTCCTGTGGTTTCTTCTGCGGATTCCTCTGCGGGTTTTCAACTGCACTTTCCTATTGGTGCTGGTTGAAAACCGCTGTGGATTCCGCAGAAAGAAGTGACATGCTGCAGAAAATAATCCGCTGCATTTCTGCACGTTTTTTTTCCCATAGGTATACAGGGTACTGTAAACTTTGGGAAAACTGCTGCGGATCCGCAGCATCAAATCAGCTGCGGATCCGCAGCAAAATCTGCAGCGTGTGCACATACCCTTAAAATGCTGTGAAGTTTCCAATATGGGGTCACCTGGGGGGCTCCTGATGTTCTGGGGCTCAGATAATGTAGTCCACAATCTATTCAAATGACTTCTGCGTTCTAAAAGCCAAGTAAGGCGCCTTCCCATCAGATCCCTGCTGCGTGCTCAAACAGTAGTGTACAATCCATATATGGGGAACTTTCACATTTGGGAGAAATTGCATAACTAATGTTGGGGTCCAATTTCTCCCATTACCCCTAGAGTAAATTTAAATTTGGTGCTAAAACAGTATTTTAGTGGGAAATTTTCTTGTTTTCTTATCTAAATATTATATAGTTTCATGAACCAACTGTCTGTTTAAAATGCTCAGTACACCCCTAGATGAATTGCTTGAGTTGTCTAGTTTCCAAAATGGGGTAACTTGTGGAAATTTTCTGTTGTTTTCTCATGTCTTGTGTTCTCCAGATGGGACATGCCATTCACAATCTATTCCATACAAATAGCGCTCTTTCCTTTTCTAGCCCTGTCATGTGCCCAAACAGACATTTTTGACCACACATGGGGTATCATCGCATTCAGGATAAATTGCATAAAAAACTATGGGGTATGTTTTCACCTATTATTCATTATCCAAAGTATACATGTGGGAAATGTTATTTGTTAACTATTTTGTGTGACATAATTCCCTGGTTTAAGGGCAAAAGAATTAAAAGTTTGAAAATTGTCAAAATTTTTTCCAAATTCCCAATATTTTCACAAATAAAGACGAGTCATACCTAACAAATTTTACCACTATCATGAAGTACAATGTGTCACGAAAAATCAATCTCAGAATCACTGTGATCTGTTGAAGCTTTCGAGAGTTAGGGTATGTGCACATGTTGCGGATTTGCCTGCGGATCCGCAGCGGATTCGCAGCAGTTTTCCATCCAGTTTACAGTACCTATGGAAAACAAAATCCGCAGTGCACATGCTGCAGAAAATTCGGCTCGGAAACGCTGCGGTTTATTTTCCGCAGCATGCCAATTCTTTGTGCGGATTCCGAAGCGTTTTACACCTGTTCCTCAATAGGGATCCGCAGGTGTTAAAGCTCAGGTGAAATCCGCACAAAAAACGCTGCAAATCTTCAGTAAATCCACGGGTAATCCACAGGTAAAACGCACTTTGATATTTAAAAAACTGAGCAGAAAAATCTGCACAGAAATCTGCAACGTGTACACATAGCCTTATTACCTCATTAAATGACACTGGTTCAAAAAAAGAAAGAAGAAAGAATTCAAAATATTATCCTATTCATTAAGGTTAAAATTGGCTCTCTCGCTAAGGGGTTAAAAGTTACTAAAAAATAATGGTGTCCACTCTGCCAATAATCATTTTGGTTTATGGGCAATCAAATATACCATGGCCTGATTGTTTAAAATGAATGATATAACAGGTTAAAACAATATCTACTCTCATCTCATTATTATTAATTTAATCAGTATTCTGTTGACCCGCAGCATTTACAGGTTATCACAAATGATAAAAATCCAGGTGGAAGCTTCTTGGAAAATCATCCTATGCTGGGTATACCATCTGTTAACAAAGGATAACTGTTTTGTTTTCTTCTTATTATTGTGAGTCAACAGAATGGCAATACGCCATGTGGTAAAAAGTGTGTGTAAAAGCAAATGGGATTTATAGCACTAGAAAAATAGACCTAAATACATTTCATATCTAGATCTTAGTATTTCATTTTTTTCTTTGTCACAAAGTTTGATACAGTATATAAGTGTAAGAACACTATTGGATAGTGAGGAAGAGAGTGGGAAGGAATCAAGGGACAGTTAACTACTTAACCCCCAAGCCTGTTTTCACCTTCATTACCAGGTAATAATTCTTTAAAAGGAACCTGTCACCCCAAAAATCGAAGGTGAGCTAAGCCCACCAGCATCAGGAGCTTATCTACAGCATTCTGGAATGCTGTAGATAAGCCCCCAATGTATCCTAAAAGATGAGAAAAAGAGGTTAGATTATACTCACCCAGGAGCGGTCCCGGTCTGGCCCGATGGGTGTCGCGGTCCCGTCCGGCGCCTCCTATCTTCATCAGATGACGTCTTCTTCTTGTCTTCACGCTGCGGCTCCGGCACAGGTGTACTTTGTCTGCCTTGTTGAGGGCCTCTCTGACCTTTCCCGCGCCGGAGCCGCAGCGTGAAGACAAGAAGAGCACGTCATCGTAAGAAGATGGGAGGCCCCGGACCGGACCACGACGCCCATTGTACTGGGACCGCCCCTTGGTGATAAGCCCCTGATGCTGGTGGGCTTAGCTCACCTTCGATTTTGGGGGTGACAGGTTCCCTTTAACATTTCAATGAATCCCACTGATTTTGAGAGTGTTTTTTCATGACATATTGTACTCGTTTTAGTCGTAAAATTTATGGCTTGCATTTAATTGTGGAAAAGTCAGAAATTTAAAGAAAATGTAGAAAATTTCACAATTTTCAAACTTTTAATTTTTATGCCCTTAAAACAGAGTTATGTCACACAAAATAGTTAATAGATAAAATTTCCCACATGTCTACTTTACATCAGCACAATGGTTGAAACATTTTTTTTGTTAGGAAGTTAGAAAGGTTAAAAGTTGACTAGCGATATTTCATCTTTCCAACAAAATTTACAGAATTATTTTTTTTAGGGACCACATTACATTTGAAGTGACTTTGAGGGGCCTATATGACAAAAAATACCCAAGAGTGCCACGATTTTAAAAAATACACCCTCAAGGTGCTCAAAACTACATACAAGAACTTTATTAACCCTTCAGGTGCTTCACAGGAACTAAAGCAATGTGGAAGGATAAAATCACATTTAACTTTTTTTCACAAAAATTTTATTTTAGATCTATTTTTTTAATTTTCACAAGGGTAACAGGAGAAAATGGACCCAAAAATTTGCTGTACATTTTCTCCTGAGTACGCCAATACCCCATATACGGTGGAAAACTACTGTTTGTGACCCGGCTGGGCTCAGAAGGGAATGATCAGTGCTTGACTTTTTTAACACAAAATTGGCTCAAATCGAGAGCGGATGCAATGTCGCATTTGGAGAGCCCCTGATCTGCCTGAATAGTGGAAACCCACTACAAATGACTCTATATTAGAATTGATCTGATCTGTTTTTTCCTGGGTTGTGAATTTTATAATGTAGTGGCATACAGTACGTTAGATGTGTAGAGTCCATCAGGTTTTCATATGTAAATAGTATAGAGTGCATTAGGTTGACATATGTAAGTTGTGAAGAGTGCATCAGGTTGGCATACGTGAGTTGGGTAAATTACCTCAGCTTGGCATACATGAGTTGTGTAGCGTGCATCAGGTTGGCATATGTGAGTTGTGTAGAGTGCATCAGGTTATCTAAGTTAGAAATGAATTTAGTAGTCCATGGATCTGTGGTACAGTTTAAGTGATATTTTATACACAGGCCATGTGTGTCAGGGTAGGAATCCCAATGATAAATGGTCTCCTTGCATATACCCTTTCTGTAACACTCTTATGCTACCTTCCTTTCTTTGTAGTTTGAGGGACCTCACCGGGGAAATGTTGCCCTAGTACAATACAATCATGTACAATACAATACTGGTCTGGCCTGCACATAGTGATAGCATGAAAGAGTTATACACTGCAATCTGTATGATGTGCATGGCCAGCTTCTTGGACCACACCTTGGCTTTTCTCATGGCACTGAATGGCTAGAAGACTTGGTCAGAGGGATCAACTTTCCCATGTTCTTGTTGTACCCCAGGACTCTTGGTGATCTGTATAGAGGAACCTTGTACAGCAGTTGGGGTGCTGCCATCACCAGGTATGGTTGTCAAGAAAAGGACTTCCCTGTTGTCCTTGTACTTGACCACCAGCATGTTGTCACTACATGGGGCTCTGCTCTCACATTTTCTGAGTAGCTGCCTTTCTAATTTTTGTGGACAGTACCGCAGACTGCTGTATCTCACGCAGAGTGGGACTTGAAGAGTGGGAAGATGGTATAAAAGTTATCAACGTAGATGTGATAACATTGATCCAGCAGTAGGTGCACCAAAACCCAAACAATTTTCCACCCAGTCCCAGGACAGGGGGACATTCAGAGGGTTTAATCCGGGTGTCCTTCTTTTCATAAACTCTATACCTATGAGTGTACCTGAGGTACTCTCGCACAGCTTGTAGCTTTTAATTCCATACCTGGCCCTTTCACTGGGCAGTTATTGGCAGAATTTGAGCCTCACATTGACCTTTATTAGGGAATTATCTACACAGATTTCCCTTAGGGGAATGTACACCTCAGTAAACTTGTTGCTGAAGTGATTAATGACTGGCCGAACTTTAAAAAGTCGGTTAAAGTTGGGGTCATCTTGGGGAGGACACCGTGCATTATCATTACAATGCAAAAATTTGTGGATGGCCTCAAATTGTTTATGGACCAAAGCCATGCAGAACAGTGGATTGTTGTATAAAACATCAACAAACCAATATTGCCAAAGTTCTGGCTACTTTACTAATCCCATGTGATGGACGTAATTTCTACTGCATCTACAAGGGTTCAGTTAGAAAATGATGAAGGGCGGTTTTGTGCCAAAACATGCTGGGCGTACAAATTTGTATTGACTACCATGAGGTTTGCAAAATCCTCAGGAAAAAAGCGTTTGTAAAAGTCTATTTCTGAGAGGCCGGTGGTGTCAAATTTGATGCTTAACTGCACCACAGAATTAGGAATCTGTTGCTCAATCTTTGGGGGGTGAGGTCCATACAGGGTCAGTGACAGGGTACGTGTCACGGGAAGCCTAGGTAGGCAAGAGCTAATAATGATAATGATTGAAAAATCTTTGATAAACTTTCTATAGTAGTTAGAAAACCCAAGGAACCGCTGAAGTGCTTTTAGGTTATCAGTAGGGTTGAGCGAAACGGGTCGGCAATTTTCAGAAGTCGCCGACTTTTGGCAAAGTCGGGTTTCATGAAACCCGACCCGACCCCTGTGTGGGGTCAGCCATGAAGTCGGCGATCTTCTGAATCTGGAATCGGAATTCCGATACCGATTCCCGATATGTTTAAGATATCGGGAATTGGTATCGGAATTCAGATTTAAGTGTAAAATAAAGAATTAAAATAAAAAATATCGCCATACTTACCATCTGATGCGCCCTGGTACTAAGCGGGAACCTTCCTTCCTTAGAATCAGCCTTCCAGGACCTTGCAGTGACGTCGCGGTGACATCGCGGCTTGTGATTGGTCGCGCGGCCGCCCATGTGACCGCTCGCGCGACCAATCAAAAGCCGCGACGTCACCGTGACGTCACCGCAGGTCCTGGAAGGGCTGATTCTTAGGAAGGAAGGCTGCCAGAAAGAAGCAGGGCACGTCCCAGGGTGAGTATATACCTAATAGGAATATACTCACCCTCGGCTTCTTTCCGGCAGCCTTCCTTCCTAAGAATCAGCCCTTCCAGGACCTTCGGTGATGTCACGCTGACGTCGCGGCTTGTGATTGGTCGCGCGAGCGGTCACATGGGCGGCCGCGCGACCAATCACAAGCAGCGACGTCACCGCGACGTCACCGCAAGGTCCTGGAAGGCTGATTCTAAGGAAGGAAGGTTCCCGCTTAGTACCAGGGCGCATCAGATGGTAAGTATGGCGATATTTTTTATTTTAATTCTTTATTTTACACTTAAATATGGATCCCAGGGCCTGAAGGAGAGTTTCCGCTCCTTCAGACCCTGGGAACCATTGGAAACCCAATGCACTGCATTGGGTTTCGAGTTTTGGCCGACCCCGACCCCGACTTTTTTATAGGATCGGCCGATTTCACTCGAACCGACTTTTGAAAAAGTCGCGTTTCGTGAAACCTGACCCGATCCTATAAATGTAAAGGTCGCTCAACCCTAGTTATCAGGCCGTTCCCAATGCAACACCGCTTGCACCTTAGCGGCGTCCATTTTAAACCCATAAGCAGACTCAATATAACTCAAGAAAGGCAATTCCTGAACCGAAAATACACATTTCTCAAGTTTTGCATAGAGCTTATTCTCTCTGAGAAGCTGTAACACCTGCCTGACATGATCTAAATGAGTATCATGGTCGCAAGAATATATGAGAATGTCATCTAGGTACACAATAACGAATTTCCCCAAAACATGCGAGACACATCATTTATGAAATGTTGGAACACTGCAGGTGCGTTTGTCAACCCAAAAGGCATCACCAAATTTTCAAAATGACCCTCAGGGGTATTAAAAGCCGTCTTCCACTCATCACCTTGACGGACTCTTATGAGGTTGTACGCCCCCCTGAGGTCAAGCTTGGTAAACCACTTAGCACCTGCCACCTGGTTGAACAAATCCAGTATCAATGGCATAGGGTATGGATCACGAACCGTAATCTGGTTTAACTCCCTGAAATCCAGACACGGCCGTAGTCCACCATCTTTCTTCTTAACGAAGAAGAACCCTGCTGCCACTGGTGAGGATGAAGGCCTGATGTGCCCTTTGTTCAAACTTTCAGCAATGTCATCCTTTAACGCTTGTCTCTCCGGACCGGAGATGTTAAACATCCTTGCTTTAGGCAATTTGGCCCCTGGTTTAAACCTGATAGTACAGTCATAGGGGCGATGTGGTGGCAACTCTGAACAACCCTTCTCAGAGAACACATCCGCAAAATCCAGAAGTGACTCAGGGACGCTTGAAGTCACAGCAGACACACATGTGGCCAGGCAATTCTCCTGGCAGAATTCACTCCACTGAATTATGTCCTGAGTAGTGTTGAGCATTCCGATACCGCAAGTATCGGGTATCGGCCGATATTTGCTGTATCGGAATTCCGATACCGAGATCCGATACTTTTGTGGTATCGGGTATCGGTATCGAAACAACATTAATGTGTAAAATAAAGAATTAAAATAAAAAATATTGCTATACTCACCTCTCCGACGCAGCCTGCACCTTACCGAGGGAACCGGCAGCGTTGTTTGCTTAAAATTCGCGCTTTAACTTCCTTACGCGAAGTCCCGGCTTGTGATTGGTCGCGCGCCGCCCATGTGGCCGGGACGCAACCAATCACAGCAAGCCGTGACGTAATTTCAGGTCCTTCAGGATTTTAAAATTACGTTCCGGCGTTGTGATTGGTTGCGTCGCGGTCACATGGGCGACGCGACCAATCACAAGCCGTGACGTCATGGGAGGCTGGACACGCGCGCATTTTAAAATGCGCGCGTCTCCTGCCTCCCGTGACGTCACGGCTTGTGATTGGTCGCGTCGCCCATGTGACCGCGACGCAACCAATCACAGCAAGCCGTGACGTAATTTCAGGTCCTTCAGGATTTTAAAATTACGTTCCGGCGTTGTGATTGGTTGCATCGCGGTCACATGGGCGACGCGACCAATCACAAGCCGTGACATCACGGGAGGCAGGAGACGTGCGCATTTTAAAATGCGCGCGTGTCCAGCCTCCCGTGACGTCACGGCTTGTGATTGGTCGCGTCGCCCATGTGACCGCGACGCAACCAATCACAACGCCGGAACGTAATTTTAAAATCCTGAAGGACCTGAAATTACGTCACGGCTTGCTGTGATTGGTTGCGTCCCGGCCACATGGGCGGCGCGCGACCAATCACAAGCCGGGACTTTGCGTAAGGAAGTTAAAGCGCGAATTTTAAGCAAACAACGCTGCCGGTTCCCTCGGTAAGGTGCAGGCTTGCGTCGGAGAGGTGAGTATACCAATATTTTTTATTTTAATTCTTTATTTTACACATTAATATGGTTCCCAGGGCCTGAAGGAGAGTTTCCTCTCCTTCAGACCCTGGGAACCATCAGGAATACCGTCCGATACATGAGTCCCATTGACTTGTATTGGTATCGGGTATCGGTATCGGATTAGATCCAATACTTTGCCGGTATCGGCCGATACTTTCTGATACCGATACTTTCAAGTATCGGACGGTATCGCTCAACACTAGTCCTAGTTTTCCAGTCAATAACC
Source organism: Ranitomeya variabilis (assembly GCF_051348905.1). Classification (NCBI taxonomy): domain Eukaryota; kingdom Metazoa; phylum Chordata; class Amphibia; order Anura; family Dendrobatidae; genus Ranitomeya; species Ranitomeya variabilis. The sequence continues at coordinate 915,408,427 of NC_135233.1, read as the reverse complement.
GGGTTGTGCATAGACAACCATGGAAAACCCAAAACCACCTGTGCAGGAAGATTCCTGAGCACCTTACATGTAACCTGCTCGAAATGTAGAACCCCAATGTGGAGTTTCACCTCAGCCACAAACTCAGTAATCTCCCCCTGTGGGAGAGGAGCAGCATTGATGGTGGCCACGCGGATAGGATGAGGCAGTTTTTCGATCCTAAAACCGGCTGTGCGCGCAAACTCCTCATCAATGAGATTTGTGGCAGAACCACTATCCACAAAAACAGTGATTGGCAGCTCTCTGCCAGCGACAATAACTTTGGCAGGGAGCATGCATGGAGAAACCACCATGGAGAATATGCATAAGCTCAGATTGGCCTCCTCCACACCCTCTGAGCTTAGAAGTTTTCCGCCGTTGCGTTTTTCTTAGACAGCAGAGGACAGATGTTAACAAAATGACCAGTTTTACCACAGTAAAAACAGGCTCCCTGCTTCTTGAGCACATGGGCTCGAAGCTTAACATGTGACACCCCTGCAATTTGCATAGGCTCCGTGGGCTCACCTGCAGCAACCTCACGTGAACCTAAACCCTCTCCCATAGGCGGCATCTCATGCTCCCCCTGACGCAAGCGGCGATCAATGCAGACAACAAGACTCATAGAGATGAGCGGGGCGGGGTCATTCCACTGTGTGTCGAACGCCCAGTGGCGAAATTCAGAACAGTAATCCTCTGCAACACGCTCCCCCTGGCGAATAGAGCGTATCTTAGATTCTGCTAGAGCCATTCTGTCAGGGTCATCGTAAATGTGTCCAAGAGCAGAAAAAAACCTCTCCACTGAGTTAAACGCAGCAGAATTAGAATGCAAAGAAAACGCCCATGCTTGAGGATCCCCATTTAGTAATGACAACACCAGGCCCACACGCTGAGCCTCATTACCTGAGGAGATCGGGCGCATACGAAAATATAGTTTGCAAGCCTCACGAAAAGTAGCAAATTTACTGCGTTCTCCAGCAAATTTTTCAGGTAAAGGAAACTTAGGCTCAGCAACTCTACCTGTCGCTCCAGCTTGCACATTAGATACTGCTAGTCCCTGTTGCTGCACTGTCCCCCTCAACTCAGTGACCTGCAGGGACAGCGCCTCCAACTGGCGGGTTATGGAAGTCATGGGATCCATGGAATTCAAATAATGTTGGCCGATTATAATGTCGCGGGAAGCCTAGGTAGGCAAGAGCTAATAACCCATGCCCCTGCGATTTCCCTCAACTCTGGGAAACCCTGACTGACCCTCTCCCAGAGTTTACACTGATGGTGTGCATGTCTGGGCCTCCACCCTCACCCTGTCTCCTGTTTCAACCCTAGGCTGAAACCACGACCCACCACCCAGTGAAGAGACCATACACCAATACCCACAGTTAGCACAGACAAGGATAACGGAAAATATGCACCACGCCGCAGTCACACAGGAATACACTATAAGTGCACAGGGCAAAACAAATACAAATAAAGGAAGGAGAAAATATGACAAAGGGAAATACACCACCAGATACAATTCTCCTTCTCCTAGACCACCACTCCAGACCGAGATAACCAAGCACAAGACAGAAGCTATAATCGGCGACGCCCAATGTTCAGAAGAACTATTTACAGGCAGCGGGCGTGACCCAGCTTCCAATCCGAGCACCAGCTAAATTAACCTAAATTAAATAGAATCTAGCCGACGCCACTGAGCGCATAGTGGCCAAAAGCGGAATTACCGCTGTCTGTCGAACGCCCTATTATGAACAGCGTCCGACATGACAGGACGCTAATTCATTTTCTGTTCTGGGGCATCTGCGTGGCGGAGGAGGATGAAAAATAAAGGAAGGTGGCATTCTCTCACTGTCAGTGTCAGAGGCAAGAATTCATATGTTGAATACCATGACTGGGAGGAGTGGGAGATATTTTTACATACGCGTTGTTTGTGTATGTACCAAATTTTATTCAGGTGTTTGTGTGTATGTGAGTGTTTCTTGTAAACTTTTTTCATTTAGAAGAATAAGAAAAGGAGAAAAGAATCTAGAAAGAAAAAAATATATACAAATAAAATAAAAAGAATATAAAAATTTGGTAAAATAAAAATCAAACTTATTAAATGGACATCGCTAAAAAAATTACTGAATGTCTGCAACTATCTGACACTAACCCAGACTATATTCAGTAAAAAAAAATCTAGTCCTCTCAACTGATCTAATTTGTTTTTTATTCTTTTTTTCAAACAAACAAAGAAATAGCTGTGATTAGCTGCCAAAGTCACATGTCCCTGAAAATATAAAAAGTGGACATCTTGTTTTGCTGGCGCCATTTTCTCAGTGTCACAGTGCATAGACGCCGCTCATGATAGTGCTGCAACTGAAGTTGTTAGCTAGATAAGATCCTGTCCTGTGTGAAATAGATTTTCCAGCATCTAGCTAGATTGTGCAAAAACTGTGTGGCAGTCTCAGGAGGCACCATTTGCTAATCCAAATCATTTGTAATAAAACTGTGTTTCAGTGACAAAGCAAAAGGCCATATTTCCACTTAAAAATCGTTAGGCCTAATAGTGGGGTGCAGTCAGGAGTGCCAGATGTGGGACTAAGGTTGTGAAACAGCAAGTTACAAGAGGTGAAGACAATATACAACATGGGTGAGAAAAAGCGTGTTTGTGGTGAAAAGGGGAATAGGCTTGGTGTTCGACATGTATATGGGTTAGGCTACTTTCACACTAGCGTTGTACGACACACGACGAATTGCATCGTTGCGACGTACCGACGCAAGCAGTGAAAGCACCGCACAACGGGGGCAGCGGATGCTGTTTTTCAACGCATCCGCTGCCCCATTGTGAGGTGCGGGGAGGAGGGGGCGGAGTTCCCGCAGTCAGAAAAGGTGGACACGAAGCACCAAAAAACGTTACATGCAACGTTTTTTGGTGCCGACGGTGTGACGCAACAGTCGCATGACGGTTGCGACGTGTGGCAATGCGTCGCTAATCTTAGTCTATGGACAAAAAATGCATCCTGCAAGCAATTTTGCAGGATGTGTTTTTTAGCCACAGCGACGCATTGCATGACGCAAGTGTGAAGGTAGCCTTGGGTGTGTTGGGGGTCGTGTTCCCACCTCTGCACAGGCTGAATCTCGGGCCATCTCCGCTGCGGTCTCCCATTCTTCTCCTGCGGCAGTGGAGCCTGCTCAGCAGAGATGTCAGTCCCAGCGTCTCGCTCAGTCTGACTCTGTGCAAAGGGTTACTGCTGCTTTTCCAGCTTCTGCCATTGAAGCCAGTGCTGGGCAGCGGCGAGCAGACGCTTCTGGGACTAAGTCCTGCTTTTCTCGTTCTGAGCATGCCCAGAGTAAGATCTCTCAGTGGAGATCGAGGGTCACATGTTCAGATACTGCAGCTAAATCCATTGGTCCTCCAGGAAGGTCCTGAAGGTGCTCAGGCTCTGTAGCAGCCTCTCATTGGTCCTTCTAGGAAGGTCCTGTACTTGCTGCAGCTATTTAAGGCTCTCATGACCGCACGGCCATGCGCTAGTATTGATTCAGTTATGTGCATGCGTCAGTGTGGTCACACTTATGTGTGTTCAGGGACTCGGCTGAAATAAGCCCCTAGAATGCCGGCACCTCCGGCGAGGAGATTGTGTGCGTGGATTTAGGGCCCCGGCTGAAATAAGCCCCTAGAATACCGGCTCCTCCGGTGAGCAGATTGTATGTGTGTGTTGCCACACATTGCCATCAGCTGGGCAGTTGCTGGATACTCCTGTGAAGTCAACAGGGTTCCGCATTTCTTAGTTGCCAAGGTCTCAGCTGCTGACTCGGGGTGTCCTCAGGCACGGGCTCAAAAGCCACCTACGGTCAGAGTGAGATCTGTCACAGCGTCTCTGTGAAGTAACAGAGTTCGCTTCTACCGCCATAAAGGGCCGCCATTTGCCAGCAGCAGGTCCTCTCCTGCACGGTGGACCCCGGGCTGAGAACGCACCAAATAATATCTCTCAATTAACTCGGTGCGTTCCGCCAGCCCTAACAAGGTGTTAATGTTAATGAAAACTCAACTGAACAAACACTGTATTGCCCTATCCAAAGGCCACTGACAATATCTGTAAATGGACAGGCTACTCCACTCCTTTTCTTTTGCTGCTGCACAGTGGTGCGACTTCAAGATGAGGGCCAGAAAGGGCATGTCTCCATTGGATGGAAGTGCTGCATCAAGCTTCCTCTCCACCTGTTTCTCCAATTTAACATCACACACAGTACAATCCCAAGAGGTGGCACCCCAATCACCTTTGCTTCTCCCATGTCACAAATTTCCAAACACCCAACTGACTGTTGAGTGCCACAGATGGGCCATTCTGCTGTTCACAGATTCTACTCCATGGGCATCAGAGGTCTGCTCTGAAGATTCACAGAATCCAGAGGAGGAAAGCATCTACACTGATGCCCAAAATTTTTTTATGTTGGATCCGGGGCTGGACGAAGTACGGTCCGAGCCGAATCCAGAATCTAGTTACCAGATGTTAATCACCGGAGGTGGAGGTATACCTGATGAGACTCAGATACCAGAGGTGCACGCAGACTGTATTGTGGTGTAAGGGTAGGAAGAGGAGGAGGGTAACTCTCAGAGTGAGGAGCGTGAGAACAGAGAGGATAACAATGAGGATGTAGATCCCACTTGGTGTGAACCAGGAGGTACACAACTAAGTAACTTAGTAGAGGAGGTGGAAAAGGAAGAAGAGCTTCCCACACAGACACCAAGTGATACAAGTATGACAAGCACTGCATCCTCAGCCCCAAGTCTGGCTGTGGCCAGCACTGGTCACGAGTGTACAGCTCACAGGGATGGCATGGGTTTCCTAGCCTGGGCCTTTTTTGTGGCCGCAAAGGATAACCAAACTAATTTATCTGCAAAAGAACTCAATAGAAGCAAAAATTGCAATAATTTTACAACTACATGCATGAATCGGCACATGCGCGATCAACATGCCAACCACTGGCTGTCCCATAAACCACATCTGCTGCTTCATCCTCCTCTGTCACCATGCCAAGTCTTTTCACACAGGTCTCCAGCCCCCGAAACTCCAATTGTTTACCCCCTACAGTCAGAGTGAATGAGAGCCCCATCAGCTGTTACGGAATTGGATATGACTGTTGTGTTTGTGTCACCTAACACAACACATCTTTCTCAATCCACCATGACATCTCTGCCTGCACCTCACTCACAGTTTGTCCTGTTTTCCCTATTCCACCCACTCTAAGCACAGCAGCCAGTCCTCAGTCCTGCAGTCGTGGTCACGTAAAAGAATGTTTCATCCTACACATGCCAAAGCTAAGAGCTTTAACTCCAGCATCTCCAATCTGTTCGTAGGGGAAATGCTGCCTTTCTGCCTGGTGGATACTGATGGTTTTAGAAAGTTGATGGCCGTCGCAGTCCCCCAGGATCAGTTTCCCAATTGTCATTACTTCTCTAAGAAAGCTGGCCTGCGCTACACCAACATGTCGCAAACAACATCACTCCTCCTTGAAAAAAACTATTTCTGCCAGGGTGCATTTCACCACTGACACCTGGACGAGCAAACATGGGCAGGGGCTTTAAATCTCAATGACTGGGCACTGAGTGACTTTGGTGACTGTGGGGGCAGATGGTAAAGGAGCTGCTCCACAAGTCTTTGAATTCCCAAGGCTTGCAGGACAAACCTCTGTATATAAAAGTTCCTCCACTGTTTCTGGCTTCTTCTCTTCATCTATGGCCTCCATCTTTTCCCTCAACCTCTACCTTAATCAGACACACATTCCAACAGTACAGATACCGCAGAATCCCCCCTCCATACTGCGCAGCCATAGCTTGCCGCAATCAGGCAGTGTTTAAATTAATATGCCATGGAGATCGCAGTCACACAGCTCAAGAATTGTGGACAGATATCTAGGCCAACTTAAAACAATGGCTGTCTACACTGAACCTGTAGCCAGGGAAGGCCATGTGAGATAATGGTGCAAACATGGTGGCGGCATTACACCAGGGCAATCTCACACACTTGCCTTGTCATCGTCAATCTGGTGGTACAGAACTTCTACGTCACTATCCCAGCCTGGATGCACTGCTGCAGAAAGCACAGTTGCTGTGTGCTCACTTCCGACGATCACACCCAGAAGGTCATCGACTTGCATCGCTACAGATGCCTTCCGGCCTACCAGTTAACTGTTTGATTTGCAATGCTCTGACATGGTGGAATTCCACTCTGCAAATATTGCAGTGACTATGGTAGCAGCAATGAGCCCTGGTGCAGTATGTTCTTTTCTATAGCCTGGGCCAAGTGGTGCAAATGTGGTGCAAATCACGTATGCAGAGTGGGCACAAATGAAGGACCTTTGCACCCTTCTCCACAGTTTTGAAATGGCTACTAAGATAGCTAGCGCTGGCGATGCTGTCATCAGCATCACTATTCCGGTCATCTACATTCTGGAGCACACTTTGAATAGTCTGCGTGAGGAGGTGGTGGTCCCAGAGGAAGAGATGGAAGCAGAGGAGAATGCAAAAGGGATAACATTATCTCAAATTTCTGGACTGTTGTCACACAGCTCTGTGCCAAGGGAGGGTGGTTTACAGCAATCAATGGGGGCTCATGGTAACAGACAAACTCATAGTTAAGGTGCAGGAGCCAAGGAACTAAAGGAGGATGACGAGGTGATGGACGCGCAAGAGTCAGGATATAAAGGGGGCAATGAACTCCTCTCTGTTTTCCATGATTAGCAAGAGAGGAGGGAAGAAGTACCTTGAGTGATACCTTGCCACCAACACACCAAGGATATAGACCTCATGGAAGTGCCCGACACATGAGCTCCTTCTTGTTTCACTATCTTCAACATGATGCCCGTATTCTTAGGGTTAGAAATAGTGCTGACTGCTGGGTTGCCATTCTGTTAGATCCATGATGCAAGAGTAAATTTAGCCAGATGCTTCATCCCCTGGATGAAGCACAAGCTGGAGTATCGAAACAAGCTTGTAGACAATCTTAAGAGAGGTTTTCCCCAAGACAGCAGTGAGGCACACACTGTGCTTCCCAGTTCTACACGTCCAACCCCGGGACTGTCAAGGCATTATCGCAGAAACATTAGCAGCAGCAGCAGCAGTGTAAATGGCATTAGCATTTTCTGTGAGTCATTTCACACATTTTTTAGACCAGCTCATGCACTAGCAGAATAGAGTACAAGTCTCATACTTTGTGAACGACTGGAGAGGATGATGCAGGAGTATCTGGAGCTCAGTATCAATGTCATTGGGGGGAATTTGGACCCTTTTGCATTTTGGTCTTAAAAAATAGAAGAGTGGCCTGAGCTCGCCTGTCATTTTTTGGAGGTTTTGTCATACCTGGCAGCAAGCATTCTCTCAGAACGTGTCTTCAGCGCTGCTGGTGGTGTACTGATGGATAAGCGCATCCTGTTGTCCTCTGAAATTGTAGACCACCCAACTTTCATCAATATGAACAAGCGATCAAAAAATGTCATGTGCCCAAAAATGGTACCAATAAAAACGTGAGCCCATCCCGCAAAAAGAAAGACCTCACATGACTCTGTGGGCCAAAATCTGGAAAAATTGTAGCTCTCAAAATGTGGTGATGCAAAAACTATTTTTTGCAATAAAAGATGTTTTTTAGTGTGTGACAGCTGGCAAGAATAAAAACCCGCTATAAGAACTCTTTCACACATCCTGATATTTCCAGTACCGGAGATATCAGTGTCCGTGTGTGTAATAGTTGCGGCACACATGTGGCATGTGTGTGCCGCATCAGTACCACACGAACGGGCGCCAGGGAAGAAGCGTTGCAGTAAGTTGTGTTTAGGGTTATGGTTAGGGTTGGGATTAGGGGTGTGTTGGGCTTAGGGTTGGAGTTAGAATTTGGGGGATTCCACTGTTTCGGTACATCAGGGGATCTCCAAACGCTACATGGCATTCGATCTCAATTCGTCAAACAGTGCTCCTTCCCTTCCAAGCACTGCTGTGTGCCCAAACAGTGATTTAACCCCACATATGAGGTATGGGTGTACTCAAGACAATTTGGACAATAATTTGTGGGGTCCAATTTCTCCTGTTACCTTGGGGAAAAAAACTGGGGCAAAAAGATAATTTTTGTGAAAAAATATGATTTTTTATTTTTACGGCTCTACGTTATAAACTTCTGTGAAGCACTTTTGGGTTCAAAGTGCTCACCACACATCTGGATAAGTTCCCAAGGGGGTCTACTTTCCAAAATGGTGTCACTTGTGGGGGATTTCCACTGTTTAGGCACATCAGGAGCCCTCTAAACATAACATGGCGTCCGATCTCAGTTCCAGCCAATTTTGCTTTGAAAAGTCAAACGGCGCTCCTTCCCTTCCGAGCTCTGCCATGCGCCCAAACAGTGGTTTACCTGCATATATGGGGAGTCAGCGTATGCAGGACAAATTGTACAACAACTTTTGGGGTCCAATTTCTCCTGTTACCTTTGGTAAAATAAAAATTTGGTTCTGAAGTAAATTTTTTGTGAAAAAAAGTTAAATGTTCATTTTTTTAAACATTCAAAAAATTCCTGTGAAGCACCTGAAGGGTTAATAAACTTCTTGAATGTGGTTTTGAGCACCTTCTGGGGTACAGTTTTTCGAATGGTATCACTTTTGGGTATTTTGTTTCATATAGACCCCTCAAAGTGACTTCAAATGTGAGGTGGTCCCTAAAAAAATGGTGAGAAATCGGTTTAAATTTTACCCCTTATAATTGCCTAACAAGAAAAAATTTGGTTCCAAAATTGTGCTGATGTAAAGTAAAGACGGGGGAAATGTTACTTATTAAGTATTTTTTGTGATGCTGTGATTTAAGGGCATGAAAATTCAAAGTTGGAAAATTGCGAAATTTTTGCCAAATTTCCATTTTTTTCACAAATAAATGCAAGTCATATCAAAGAAGTTTTACCACTATCATGAAGTACAACATTGTCAGAATCACCATGATCCAATAAATCATTCCAGAGTTATTACCTCATAAAGGGACAGTGGTCAAAATTGTAAAAATTGGCCTGGTCATTACATTGCAAACCACCCTTGGGGGTAAAGGGGTTAATTGAGCGAGGAGAAAAAAAAAGTCAATTTGAAAATGGTGCCGATAGCTGCTATTGTGCAGGTGCTGGAGGCACCATCTTGGAGAAGGAAATCTTTTTTTAATTCTCCAGCAAGATAGCACCGCCATCACCTGCACAATAGCAGCTTTCATATCTCTATACACACCGATAGCTGCTACTAAGCAGGTGCGGCAGGTGAAAAATTTAAATTTTCATTACAGTCCGCATGTGCCTCTGGTATCCAAATCTCATCAGGATCACATGAGGAGGGTCTGGATTTTGCTCAGACCCTGCTTTGTCTGGCCTGGATCCAGCATGAAAAATTTGGGGCATCAGTGCAGATGCTTTCATCCTCTTGATTCTGTGAATCTTTGGAGCAGACCTCTGATATCTATGGAATAGAATATGTGGATAGCTCTGCACAATGGCCCTTCTGTGGCTCCCCACAGTCAGTTGGGTGCCTCCTCTGAGGATTGAACTGTGTGTGATGGTAAGGTGGAGGAACAGGGAGATATGCTACTTGATGCAGCACTTGCCATCTGCAGCTCCCCAGGGTCCTGGTCATTGCAGTAATGTCATTTTCCTCAAGGGGAGAGTGATGCTATGTTTGGAGGCAATGAAGGACAACTGCATCCAGGTATCACAAACATGCAACACATTTCACACTCCAGGCCACCAGGGGGAGCTATTGCTCCTATTTATTAGGTCACTCCCCACATTGGTAAAACTGGTTGCCTGTAGGGAAAGTTAGTTAGTTGCTGGCTGAGCTTCACTCAGGTAGTTGGTCCAAGAAAGAGACATTGAAGGCAGAACTGTATTGCAGTGAAGTAAGAAGTCATAGCAAAGGAGTGGATATCAGAAGGAGACCAGCCCTACACAGGCTGTCTCCTTCTGAGGCACAGAAGCCCAGTAGCCGGAACACCGAGGGAGTAATGATCTTTATGCTTTGCTCCAGAGACCGTCAGGACAGCTAATTTCATGTTACCTGTCTGCCCTACACCCAGGAGGCACGGTGGCACCCCTTAGAGGCTGGGGCATGATAGAGTCCCTATAAACCACCTCAAGCCACCAGTCATACGGGTTTGTCCTATCCTATCGGGGGACAGAGAGAGACATAACATCTACAATAGTTGTGAGGACCTTATGAGAAGCTTAGCAGTAAGGGACTACAACACTGCAGCGCTAGAGGAAGGCTACTGATTTCCACCCGGACAAGGGGACTCTGGACCTGCCTCCAAACCAGCCGGACTCTGCCAGCCCTGTGATCTGGTGCCCTGGACTGTGAATGCTGAAGTCTTCAGCAAAGGTAAAGAGACTGCAACCTTGTGTCCTCATTCTTCACTGCACCTCTCACCATCCACCATCTACATACTGGGAAGCCCTGGGGATACACTTCACCTGTGGGAAGGTATACCATCTAGCTGCCATAACATCACCCCAGTAGACCCCTTAAAGCAGCGTTGGTCACCCTGACTAAATACCACAAGTGGCATCACGAACACAAACTTTATCCCTTTAAAGACCTTTCCCTTTTACACGGACGTCCCAGGGCCACGGACCGGGTCAGCCACCGGGACATCCCCACTGTGAACCACATCCACTGGAGCACATGCTCTTTCTGGTCATCATCGACAAGTCGTGCAGCTGCCATAGAAAGGGAGTGGAGTAGGCTGTCCAGTAACAGATGTTGTCAGTAGTCTTCATAGGACGAGACGGTGTTTGTTCAGTTGAGATTTTATTAACATTAACACCTAACCTATGTATACGTGGAACACAAAGCCTATTCCCCCTTCCACCAAGACCTTGCTTTTTCCAATTCATGTTGCATGTACCCTTCTCCTCTTGTAACCTGCTGTTTCATAACCTTAGGCCTACACCTATTAGTCACCTGACACTAAATGAACAATCACTATTTATTTTCTTAGATAGTGTGATAGCAAATAGGGCCTCCTGGCAGAACCCTGATATTACGTCTAATGATTTTTAAAAGGAAATGTGGCCTCCTGATTCATCACTGCAACACAATTTTATCACAAATTATTTGAATTTGCAAATAGGGCCTCCCGGCTGAACCCCAATATTAGGCCTAACGATTTTTAAGAGGAAATTTAGCCTCCTGATTCCTCACTGCAACACAGTTTTTGCCCAAACGATTTTGATTAGAAAATGAGGCCTCCTGAGACAACAACACTGTTTTAGCATAATCTATTTATTTGCTGGAAGATCGATTTCACACAGGACAGAATTTTATCTGGCTAACTGACAAGTTAACTTTCAGAAGCAGCAGCAGGAGCCGCCTCTCTTCTCTGTGACACTGAGAAAATGGCGTAAAAAAAACAAGATCTCTGCTTTTTATATGGACAATGACATGTAACATCGGCAGCTAATCACAGAAGACCTATTGTCATGACCTTGTGGATGGTTTTTGTGCCCTCATTGGCTGCTTGAATGTACACACATTAAGTTATTACAGAGAAAAACAAAAAAATGAAAAAGAAAAAATTACTCTCCGCATACCTATACATTAGCATCTATGCCTCAGGTAGTGAGTCAGTAGATATAATTGTGCTAACTAGCAGAACCTTATTGGAACACTGAATTAAAGATCCTTTCTTTGCTATGTTCCCATCTGTGTCTGAAACTTTGTGCAGAGATGCTATAGTAGAATCTTTTAAATGTGATGGTAAAAATAGTGCTGCATAAAGTGCAACTTTTCTCATCTAAAGGATGTCATTGTACATCAACAGGGTGTCATGTCGGACGCTGTTCAGACCAGGTCGTCCGACAGACAACGGTAATTCCGCTTTTGTCCACTATGTGCTCAGTGGCGTCGGCTAGGTTCTTTCTAGCTGGTCCGGGGTTAATTTACCTGGTGATCGGATTGGAAGCTGGGCCATGCCCACTGCCTTTAAATAGTTCTCCTGAACATTGGGCGTCGCCGATTATAGCTTCTGTCTTTGCATTGTTATCTCGGTCTGGAGTGGTGAGCTAATAGTTGCAGTATCGTTGATGGTGGTGTATTTCCCTTTGTCTTATTTTCTCCTTCCCATATTTGTGTTAGTGTTGCCCTTTGCACTTTAGTGTTTTTCCTGAGTGACTGCGGCGTGGTGCTTATATTTCATTTATCCTTGTCTGTGCTAACTGTGGGTATTGGAGTGTTAACTCTTCACTGGGTGGTGGTTTAAGCCTAGGGTTTAAACAGGAGAAAGGGCGAGGGTGGAGGCTCAGACATGCACGCCATCAGTGTAAACTCTGGGTAGAGGGTCAGTCAGGGTTTCCCTATTCTGAGGGAAATCGCAGGGGCCCGAGTTATTAACTCTATTCTGCCTAGGTCTCCCGTGACATTGAGTTATTAACTCTATTCTGCCTAGGTCTCCCGTGACATAGGGTCAGTCATTGTACATCAATATGGTCAGTCACATACAGGTGATGTCTGCCATGAGATGAATCCTGCACAGTGTCAAGGTATATGATATAAATAGAAACCACAATTGATAATTTGAGACAAAAGAATGCCATAATTGTACGAATACACTTGTAGTGTAAGTAGCAATAAAAAAAACACTTCAGTATACTGGATATGACAACAAAAGACAGAGAACCAATTTTATTTTATTGCTGTAATTGTATCTTTTGCAGCTGGCAATTTTAATATTTAATGATATTTTACTGAGATTAAAAATAGCTTAAAGGCAATCAGTCAGTAAGCTTAACCCCCACCACCACCCTTACAGAAAAAAAATACATATTTGCTTATGCTGGTCTTCAAAATGTAAATCTATCTGTTGATGTATTCTGAGAAATAAATGTTTTAATTCCTATTAACTTGACACGTTAAGTTCTTTGGGTATGACAGCGCAGTTAGGGTATGTGCACACGTTGCAGATTTGCCTGTGGAATTTTCTGCGCAGATTCTGCATCTCTTGGCAGAAAACGCAGGTAAAAATCCACACGGATTTGATGCGTTTTTGATTCGGATTTTTATGCGTTTTTTTGTATGTGTTTTTGAAATCTAAATAAAGATATATTATTGAACAAAAAAAAAGAATTGTGATGTCATTTCTTGTCCAACCTCTTCATTTACATACTCCATTGAAGAATAATGTTTACACACACAGAAAGATAGATAATAGATAGATAGATAGATAGATCTATAGATAGATAGATCTATAGATAGATCTATCTATCTATAGATCTAGCTATCTATCTATAAATGTATCAATCTATCTTTAGATATATCTATCCATCTATCTATAGATATATCTATCTATCTATAGATCCCCCATCTCACTCGACCCCCCCAACGAACCTATCCATTACAGTAAACGGCTGCCCACTCTCCCCAGTCCCACAAGCTCGCTGTCTCGGGGTAATCCTTGACACTTATCTCTCCTTCAAACCACATATCCAAGCCCTTTCCACTTCCTGCCGCCTTCAACTCAAAAATATTTCACGGATCCGTACATTCCTAAACCAAGAATCTACAAAAACCCTAGTCCATGCTCTCATCATCTCCCACCTCGACTACTGTAACCTCCTGCTCTGTGGCCTCCCCTCTAACACTCTCGCACAACTCTAATCTATTCTAAACTCAGCTGCCCGACTAATCCACCTCTCTCCCCGCTATTCACCGGCCACTCCCCTCTGTCAATCCCTTTACTGGCTCCCCATTACCCAGAGACTCCAGTACAAAAGCCTAACCATGACATACAAAGCCATCCACAACCTGTCTCCTCCATATATCTGTGACCTCGTCTCCCGGTACTTTCCTGCACGCAACCTCCGATCCTCACAAGATCTCCTTCTCTACTCCCCTCTTATCTCCTCTTCCCACAATCGCATACAAGATTTCTCTTGCGCATCACCCCTATTCTGGAACTGTCTACCACAACATATCAGACTCTCACGTACCATCGAAACCTTCAAAAAGAACCTGAAGACCCACCTCTTCCGACAAGCCTACAACCTGCAGTAACCACCGATCGACCAAACCACTGCACGACCAAGTCTATCCTCACCTACTGTATCCTCACCCATCCCTTGTAGATTGTGAACCTTTATGGGCAGGGTCCTCTCTCCTCCTGTACCAGTTGTGACTTGCATTGTTCAAGATTATTGTACTTGTTTTTATTATGTATACCCCTCCTCACATTTAAAGCGCCATGGAATAAATGGCACTATAATAATAAATAATAATAATAATCTATCTATCTATTATCTATCTATCTATCTATCTATCTATCTATCTATCTATCTATCTATCTATCTATCTATCTATCTATCTATACATAGATAGATATATCAATAGATACAACCCCTGGCAAAAAATATGTAATCACCGGCCTGGGAGGATGTTCATTCAGTTGTTTAATTTTGTAGAAAAAGAGCAGATCACAGACATGGCACAAAACTAAAGTCATTTCAAATGGCAACTTTCTGGCTTTAAGAAACACTAAAAGAAATCAAGAACAAAAATGTGATACTCAGTAATGGTTACTTTTTTTTAATCAAGCATAGGGTAAAATTATGGAGTCACTCAATTATGAGGGTAAAAATTATGGAGTCACTCAATTATGAGGGAAAAAATAATGGAATCACCCTGTAAATGTTCATTCCCAAAACTAACGCCTGCATCAAATTAGATCTGATCATTAGTCTGCATCTAAAAAGGAGTGATCACTAGTGTTGAGCATTCCGATGCTGCAAGTATCGGGTATCGGCCGATACTTGCTGTATCGGAATTCCGATACCGGGATTCCGATACTCTTGTGGTATCGGGTATCGGGTATCGCAACAACATTAATGTTAAAATGTGTAAAAGAGAGAATTAAAATAAAAAATATCGCTATACTCACCTCTCCGACGCAGCCGGGACTTCAGCGAGGGAACCGGCAGCGTTGTTTGTTTAAAATTCGCGCTATTACTTGGTTACGTGAATTCCCGGCTTGTGATTGGTCAGGTCGGCCACGTTGCCGGGACGCGGACCAATCACAGCAAGCCGTGACGAAATTACGTCACGGCTTGCTGTGATTGGTCCGCGTCCCGGCAATATGGCCGCCCTGACCAATCACAAGCCGTGACGTCACGGGAGGCTGGACACGCGCCCATTTTAAAATGCGCAACAAAATACTAGTGATGTGTTGGAGTGTTTTTTTGTTTGTTTGTTTTTCATGATTCCATAATTTTTCCCTCATAATTGAGTGACTCCATAATTTTTACCCTATGCTTGATTAAAAAAAAGTAACCATTACTGACTACCACATTTTTTGTTTTTGATTTCTTTTAGTGTTTCTTAAAGCCAGAAAGTTGCCATTTGAAATGACTTTAGTTTTGTGCCTTGTCTGTGATCTGCTTTTTTTCTACAAAATTAAACAACTGATATATCTATAGATAGATAGATAATACCAAGCCTGATGTTTAGTAATAAATCTAATAAAATGGTACATAAAGAGTTAAATAAAGAGACACACACACACAAATCTGTGTTAGGCCAGGTTCACACATGCGAGAAACTCGCACGAATCTCGTACCTCAATAGCCAGCACTGCCGCCGGCACTCAGGACCAGAGCGTTCAGCTGCATAGAAATACATGCAGCCACACACTCAGGTCCCAACTGACGGCGGCAGTGCCGGATATTGATGCGAGAGACTTGAGCGAGTCTCACAAATTGAAAAAAAAAATGTGGGCTCCTGTGAAATTTTCTGCGCCAGAGAGGGAAAGCCAGTGACTAGGGTCCGATGTTTATAGAAGGGGTTAATACCCATGGATCTTCCCAGGCTATGAATATCAGCCCGCAGCTGTATATTTAGCCTTTACTGGCTATTAAAAAAACAACATGAGGTCCCCCTATAATTAATAGCCAGAAAAGGCTATGCAGAGAGCTGCAGGCTGATATTCATAGCCTAGGAAGGGGATATGGATATTGCCCCCCCCGGCTACAAACACCAGCTCACAGCCACCCCAGAAATGGCGCATCTGTTAGATGCGCCAATTCCAGCACTTAGACTCTCTCTTCCCTGCCCTGTAGCAGTGGCATATGGGGTAATAGGGGGTTAATGTCACCTTTGAATTGTAAGGTGACATCAAGCCGGCTTAGTAATGGAGAGAGGTGTCAATAAGACACCTACCCATTACTAATCTATAGTTGTTAATGGGTTAAATAAACACACAGCCAGAATAAAGTGTTTTAATTAAATAAAACACAACACAGTTTTGCCATCTTTATTGTTCTGCCAATCCATGCGACGCCCTCGATCTCCTGCAAAAAAAGAAAAAATCAACACAAATACTCCCTGGTCTGGCGCAGTCCATTTAATAACGAGTGTCCCACAATGATCTCCCCTATAGATCTGTCACATCAGGAGATGTGACCGCTCTATAGGCCTCTAGTGACACACTGACAGGAGACAATGGCTCCATCACTGAGGGTTCAATGACCTCTCACTTTACGGCACTGCTGCGTGAGAATTTTCCCACGCAGCGGTGCTGCAAGTGACAGTATGAACTCTGCACTCACAACAGTGGAGGGATACAGTGTGGAGGGTTCCTTCCGTCATTGTATCACCGGACCCCTTGGAGAGCAGTCACATCTGCCGATGTGACAGCTCTGACAGCTCTCCATGGGAGATCGTCGTTGGACACTCATTATTAAATGGATTACATTGGATCAGGGAGTATACTGTTGGTTTATTATTTTTTATTTTTTTACAGGTGATCGAGGGCTTCGGGGATTAGCTGTACGGTGAGTATGTACTGTATGTTGTATGTACTGTATGCACGGTATGTCTATATGTATGTACTACATGTGTGTATGTTGTTTTTTTTTTAACACTTGAACACAGTAGTTGGATGATGGGACTGCTATTGTCCCATTATCCGGCTAGCTGTCACTGTAGCAGGCATAGCCGGATGGGACAAGTATTCCCATTGAACAATGCCTGCCTACACACAGACACATACACACACACAGCCCTGCACACACACACATACAGCCCTGTTGTGAATTTGCTTTTTGCTCCCTCTAGTGGTTACTAGTTTTTTGACTCTGGTTTTTCTGTCATTCCTTTTATCCGCACCTGGGTCGTTAGTTAGGGGTGTTGCTATATAAGCTCCCTAGACCTTCAGTTCAATGCCTGGCAACGTAGTTATCAGAGCTAGTCTGCTGTGCTCTTGTCTACTGATCCTGGTTCCAGTTATATCAGCTAAGTCTGCCTTTTGCTTTTTGCTATTTGTTTTGGTTTTGTATTTTTGCCCAGCTTGTTCCAAATCTATATCCTGACCTTTGCTGGAAGCTCTAGGGGGCTGGTGTTCTCCCCCCGGACCGTTAGACGGTTCGGGGGTTCTTGAATTTCCAGTGTGGATTTTGATAGGGTTTTTGTTGACCATATAAGTTACCTTTCTTTATTCTGCTATCAGTAAGCGGGCCTCTCTGTGCTAAACCTGGTTCATTTCTGTGTTTGTCATTTCCTCTTACCTCACCGTTATTATTTGTGGGGGGCTTCTATCCAGCTTTGGGGTCCCCTTCTCTGGAGGCAAGAAAGGTCTTTTGTTTTCCTCTACTAGGGGTAGCTAGATTCTCCGGCTGGAGCGTGTCATCTAGAATCAACGTAGGAATGATCCCCGGCTACTTCTAGTGTTGGCGTTAGGAGTAGATATATGGTCAACCCAGTTACCACTGCCCTATGAGCTGGATTTTTGTATTCTGCAGACTTCCACGTACCTCTGAGACCCTCGCCATTGGGGTCATAACAGTTTGCCAGGCCTGTATTAAATGTTTAATGCGTTGCAGAAGAGGGATTATAAGAAAGAAGATTCTGAGTTTTTTTTTTTTTTTTCTTTCTTCTTCCCCTTTACCTCAGAGTGGCTATGCTTGCTGCAGACATGAATGTCCAGACCTTGATTACAAGTGTGGACCAGCTGGCTACTCGTGTGCAGGGCATACAAGACTATGTTATCAGAAATCCTAGGTCAGAACCTAAAATACCGATTCCTGAACTGTTTTCCGGAGACAGGTTTAAGTTTAGGAATTTTGTGAATAATTGTAAATTGTTTTTGTCCCTGAGACCCTGTTCATCTGGAGACTCTGCTCAGCAAGTAAAAATAGTTATTTCGTTCTTACGGGGCGACCCTCAGGATTGGGCTTTTTCGCTGGCGCCAGGAGATCCGGCATTGGCTGATATTGATGCGTTTTTTCTGGCGCTCGGTTTACTTTATGAGGAACCCAATCTTGAGATTCAGGCAGAAAAGGCCTTGCTGGCTATGTCTCAGGGGCAGGACGAGGCTGAAGTGTATTGCCAAAAATTTCGGAAATGGTCCGTGCTGACACATTGGAACGAGTGTGCACTGGCCGCTAATTTTAGAAATGGCCTATCTGAAGCCATTAAGAATGTTATGGTGGGTTTTCCCATTCCCACAGGTCTCAATGATACTATGGCACTGGCTATTCAAATTGACCGGCGGTTGCGGGAGCGCAAAACCGCAAATTCCCTCATGGTGTTGTCTGAACAGACACCTAATTCGGTGCAATGTGATAGAAAAACCGCAAATTCCCTCATGGTGTTGTCTGAACAGACACCTGATTTAATGCTATGTCAGTCTCAAGTTGGGGCTGTCGTGGTATTCATGGGGATTCCCTGCCTGTGTCTATTGCTTCTTCTACGCCTTCGGAAGTTCCGGAGTATTTGTCTGATTATCAGGATGTCTTCAGTGAGTCTGAGTCCAGTGCACTGCCTCCTCATAGGGACTGTGACTGTGCTATAGATTTGATCCCAGGCAGTAAGTTTCCTAAGGGAAGACTGTTTAATCTGTCGGTACCTGAACATACCGCTATGCGTTCATATATCAGGGAGTCTCTGGAGAAAGGACATATTCGTCCGTCTTCTTCCCCCCTTGGTGCGGGATTCTTTTTTGTGGCAAAAAAGGACGGATCTTTGAGACCTTGTATTGATTATCGGCTTTTAAATAAGATCACTGTCAAATTTCAGTATCCTTTACCGCTGTTGTCTGACTTGTTTGCCCGGATTAAAGGTGCCAAGTGGTTCACCAAGATAGACCTTCGTGGTGCGTACAACCTTGTGCGCATTAAGCAAGGTGATGAATGGAAAACCGCATTCAATACGCCCGAAGGTCATTTTGAGTACTTGGTGATGCCTTTTGGGCTCTCCAATGCGCCTTCAGTTTTTCAGTCCTTTATGCATGACATTTTCCGGAAGTATCTGGATAAATTTTTGATTGTTTATCTGGATGATATTTTGGTTTTTTCTGATGATTGGGATTCGCATGTGGAGCAGGTCAGGTTGGTCTTTAAAATTTTGCGTGAAAATTCTTTGTTTGTCAAGGGCTCAAAGTGTCTCTTTGGTGTACAGAAGGTTCCCTTTTTGGGGTTCATTTTTTCCCCTTCTGCTGTGGAGATGGACCCAGTCAAGGTCCGAGCTATTCTTGATTGGACTCAGCCCTCGTCGGTTAAGAGTCTTCAGAAGTTCTTGGGTTTCGCTAACTTCTACCGTCGTTTTATCGCTAATTTTTCTAGCATTGTGAAACCGTTGACGGATATGACCAAGAAGGGCTCCGATGTAGCTAACTGGGCTCCTGCTGCCGTGGAGGCTTTCCAGGAGTTGAAGCGCCGGTTTACTTCGGCGCCTGTTTTGTGCCAGCCCGATGTCTCACTTCCCTTTCAGGTTGAGGTGGATGCTTCAGAGATTGGAGCAGGGGCCGTTTTGTCGCAGAGAGGCCCTGGTTGCTCTGTTATGAAACCTTGTGCCTTTTTCTCCAGGAAGTTTTCGCCTGCCGAGCGAAATTATGATGTGGGCAATCGGGAGTTGTTGGCCATGAAATGGGCATTTGAGGAGTGGCGTCATTGGCTCGAGGGTGCTAAGCATCGTGTGGTGGTCTTGACTGATCACAAAAATCTGATGTATCTCGAGTCTGCTAAACGCCTTAATCCGAGACAGGCCCGCTGGTCATTGTTTTTCTCCCGCTTTGATTTTGTTGTCTCGTATTTACCAGGTTCAAAGAATGTGAAGGCCGATGCTCTTTCTAGGAGCTTTGTGCCTGATGCTCCTGGAGTCGCTGATCCTGTTGGTATTCTTAAAGATGGAGTTATCTTGTCAGCTATTTCTCCGGATCTGCGACGTGTGTTGCAGAGATTTCAGGCTGATAGGCCTGAGTCTTGTCCACCTGACAGACTGTTTGTCCCGGATAAATGGACCAGCAGAGTCATTTCCGAGGTTCATTCCTCGGTGTTGGCAGGTCACCCGGGAATTTTTGGCACCAGAGATCTGGTGGCCAGGTCCTTTTGGTGGCCTTCCTTGTCAAGGGATGTGCGGTCATTTGTGCAGTCCTGTGGGACTTGTGCTCGAGCTAAGCCTTGCTGTTCTCGTGCCAGCGGTTTGCTCTTGCCCTTGCCTGTCCCGAAGAGACCTTGGACACATATCTCCATGGATTTCATTTCTGATCTTCCGCTATCTCAGGGCATGTCCGTTATCTGGGTGATATGTGATCGCTTCTCCAAGATGGTCCATTTGGTTCCTTTGCCTAAGCTGCCTTCCTCTTCCGATCTGGTTCCTGTGTTTTTCCAGAACGTGGTTCGTTTGCACGGCATCCCTGAGAATATTGTGTCAGACAGAGGATCCCAGTTCGTTTCTAGGTTCTGGCGATCCTTTTGTAGTAGGATGGGCATTGATTTGTCGTTTTCGTCTGCTTTCCATCCTCAGACTAATGGACAGACGGAGCGAACCAATCAGACTTTGGAGGCTTATTTGAGGTGTTTTGTCTCTGCTGATCAGGACGATTGGGTGACATTCTTGCCGTTGGCTGAGTTTGCCCTTAATAATCGGGCTAGTTCCGCCACCTTGGTTTCGCCTTTTTTCTGCAACTCTGGTTTCCATCCTCGCTTTTCTTCGGGTCATGTGGAGCCTTCTGACTGTCCTGGGGTGGATTCTGTGGTAGATAGGTTGCAGCGGATCTGGAATCATGTGGTGGACAACTTGAAGTTGTCACAGGAGAGGGCTCAGCGCTTTGCCAACCGCCGCCGCGGTGTGGGTCCCCGACTACGCGTTGGGGATTTGGTATGGCTTTCTTCCCGCTTTGTTCCTATGAAGGTCTCCTCTCCCAAATTTAAACCTCGTTTTATTGGGCCTTACAAGATATTGGAAATCCTTAATCCTGTATCTTTTCGTCTGGATCTTCCTGTGTCGTTTGCTATTCACAATGTATTTCATAGGTCCTTGTTGCGGCGGTACATTGTGCCTGTAGTTCCTTCTGCTGAGCCTCCTGCTCCGGTGTTGGTTGAGGGCGAGTTGGAGTACGTGGTGGAGAAGATCTTGGATTCTCGCCTCTCCAGGCGGAGGCTTCAGTACCTGGTCAAGTGGAAGGGCTATGGTCAGGAGGATAATTCCTGGGTGGTCGCCTCTGATGTTCATGCGGCCGATTTAGTTCGTGCCTTTCATGCCGCTCATCCTGATCGCCCTGGTGGTCGTGGTGAGGGTTCGGTGACCCCTCACTAAGGGGGGGGGTACTGTTGTGAATTTGCTTTTTGCTCCCTCTAGTGGTTACTAGTTTTTTGACTCTGGTTTTTCTGTCATTCCTTTTATCCGCACCTGGGTCGTTAGTTAGGGGTGTTGCTATATAAGCTCCCTAGACCTTCAGTTCAATGCCTGGCAACGTAGTTATCAGAGCTAGTCTGCTGTGCTCTTGTCTACTGATCCTGGTTCCAGTTATATCAGCTAAGTCTGCCTTTTGCTTTTTGCTATTTGTTTTGGTTTTGTATTTTTGCCCAGCTTGTTCCA
The DNA here is from genome assembly GCF_051348905.1 of Ranitomeya variabilis. Classification (NCBI taxonomy): domain Eukaryota; kingdom Metazoa; phylum Chordata; class Amphibia; order Anura; family Dendrobatidae; genus Ranitomeya; species Ranitomeya variabilis. Next base: position 915,386,563 of record NC_135233.1, on the reverse strand, counting down.
AATCTATATCCTGACCTTTGCTGGAAGCTCTAGGGGGCTGGTGTTCTCCCCCCGGACCGTTAGACGGTTCGGGGGTTCTTGAATTTCCAGTGTGGATTTTGATAGGGTTTTTGTTGACCATATAAGTTACCTTTCTTTATTCTGCTATCAGTAAGCGGGCCTCTCTGTGCTAAACCTGGTTCATTTCTGTGTTTGTCATTTCCTCTTACCTCACCGTTATTATTTGTGGGGGGCTTCTATCCAGCTTTGGGGTCCCCTTCTCTGGAGGCAAGAAAGGTCTTTTGTTTTCCTCTACTAGGGGTAGCTAGATTCTCCGGCTGGAGCGTGTCATCTAGAATCAACGTAGGAATGATCCCCGGCTACTTCTAGTGTTGGCGTTAGGAGTAGATATATGGTCAACCCAGTTACCACTGCCCTATGAGCTGGATTTTTGTATTCTGCAGACTTCCACGTACCTCTGAGACCCTCGCCATTGGGGTCATAACACAGCCCCGCACACACACAGCCCTGCAGACACCCACATTTCCCCCCCCCCCCACACACACACACACAGACACACACAGCCCCGCACACACCCCCGCAGACACACACAGACACACACAAACACCTGCAGACAGACACTCAAATCTTCTCCGCACACACAGTCTCCACCCACACACATAGTTTCTGCCCACACTCTGCCCACACACTCTTCCCCCTCCTGATCTGCAGCGTTTCTCGCAGGCACATGCACAGCAAATCCACAGATCTTTTTTAGGCCTGCGGTTTTGCTGCGGATTGGCCTGATAATGGAAGTCAATGGATACAGAAATGCTGCAGATCCGCAAAAAGAATTGACATGCTGCGGAAAATAAAATGCTGCAAATCAGCGCTTTTTTTTCGCAGCATGTGCACAGCAATCTCAATTTCCCATTGACAAACATTGCTTGTGCACTACACTGCGGATTTGATGCAATTCCGCACATCCAAAAATGCTGTGGATCTGCATCAAAATCCGCAATGTGTGCACATAGCCTTAGGGGGCTCCTGCTTCCAGTGCTTGTTTCCCCACTCAGCACCAGCCTCTTTAACTTAATTGATTGCTCCCTGTCTTATATCCTTGCCTACCTCCTGATAGCACACAAACAGGGAGCTATCATTCAAGGTAAAAGAGTTGGTGCTAGGCATGTAAACAACTTGGAGAGACTGTAGATGCTCTGTCACATACATATCCCTTAACACTTCATTTGCATACAGTGGGGGAAATAAGTATTTGATCCCTTGCTGATTTTGTAAGTTTGCCAACTGAAAAAGACATGAACAGTTGATAGTTTTAAGGGTAGGTTAATTTTAACATTGAGAGATAGAATTTCAAAAATAAAATCCAGAAACTCACATAGTATAAATTGTCTAAATTTATTTGCATTTTGCAGTGATAAATAAGTATTTGATCACCTACCAACCATTAAGAGTTCTGGCTCCTACAGACTAGTTAGACGCTCCTAATCAACTCGTTACCTGCATTAATGACAGCTGTCTTATATAGTCACCTTTATAAAAGACTCCTGTCCACAGACTCAAATAATCAGTCAGACTCTAACCTCTACAACATGGGCAAGACCAAAGAGCTTTATAAGGATGTCAGGGACAAGATCATAGACCTGCACAAAGCTGGAATGGGCTACAAAACCATAAGTAAGACGCTGGGTGAGAAGGAGACAAATGTTGGCACAATAGTAAGAAAATGGAAGAAATACAAAATGACTGTCAATCGACATTGATCTGGGGCACCATACAAAATCTCACCTCGTGGGGCATCCTTGATCATGAGGAAGGTGAGAGATCAGCCCAAAAGTACATCGGGGGAACTTGTTAATGATCTCAGGGCAGCTGGGACCACAGTCAACAAGAAAACCATTGGTAACACATTACGCCGTAAAGATTTCTGTTCAAGAACGCACAAGTGCAGACCCATCTGAAGTTTGCCAATGAACACCTGGATCATTCTGTGAGTGATTGGATGAAGGTGCTGTTGTCAGATGAGACAAAAATTGAGGTCTTTGGCATTATCTCAACTCGCCGTGTTTGGAGGAAGAGAGATGCTACCTATGACCCAAAGAACACAGTCCCAGCTGTCAAGCATGGAGGTGGAAACATTGTGTTATGAAAGTGTTTCTCTGCTAAGGGCACAGGACTACTTCACTGCATCAATGGAGAATGGATGGAGCCATGTACCGTAAAATCCTGAGTGATAACCTCCTTCCCTCCACCAGGACATTAAAAATGGGTCGTGGCTGGGTCTGCCAGCAAGACAATGACCCAAAACATACAGCCAAGGCAACAATGGAGTGGCTCAAAAAAAAGCACATTAAGGTCATGGAGTGGCCTAGCCAGTTTTCAGACCTTAATCCCATTGAAAACTTATGGAGGGAGTTGAAGTTCCAAGTTGCCAAGCGACAGCCTCAAAATCTTAATGATTTAGAGACAATCTGCAAAGAGGAGGGGACCAAAATTCCTCCTGACATGTGCACAAACCTCATCATCAACTACAAAAAACGTCTGACTGCAGTGCTTGCCAAAACGGGTGTTAAGTATTAAGTCTTGTTTGCCAGAGGGATCAAATACTTATTTCTCACTGCAAAATGCAAATAAATTTATATAATTTATACAATGTGATTTTCTGGATTTTATTTTTGCTATTCTATCTCTCAATGTTAAAATTAACCTACCCTTAAAATGATGGACTGTTCATGTCTTTGTCAGTGAGCAAACTTACTAAATTAGCAAGGGATCGAATACTTATTTCCCCCACTGTATGAGTTAAAATGCTACATAGATGTGTTAATGGATTTACATTCTGAAGACCAGCTTGTCCATGCAGTGTGATTTAATAAGGAAAGTGCACAAGTTAAAGGGGTTTTCCCACAAATAAAGTACATTTTAATTAATAGATCTTGGAATAATAATGATTTCTTCAATTGGATGTGTTAAAAAAAAGTCCCTGTTCTGAGATAATCTTATAAACGTGCTGCTGCTGTGTACTGTGTAATGGATGTGTCTGACGGTGCAAGAACATGGTCTGATCATGCCACAGCTCCCCACACTTAGCAGCATACCGGGACGGGGACACGTGTTATCTGCAGAGTTACAGAACGAGTGGGATAAGAAACTCGCCCTCGACTACCTCACATGGGCACTTTACAGTACAGTCAGAGTTTCTGAATAAAATAAGTAAATGGGCTCCATATGGAAACCACATTATGTCATGGGAAAAGTCCGGGCTGCACACAGACGTTGGAACAGACAGTGAATTGAATTCAAGCTATATATGAGTGTAGTTCAGAAATGCCAGGTGCCATAAACCACGTTACAGTGTATCTTCTGAAATTGTCTCTGTTGTAAGCCATACAGATTACATTTTCAGAAGCTGAAGCCAGACAACAAACAAAAATGCCATGACCTTTGCATTGGCTTCCAGGGCTAATTGAAAGAAGATGAATTCACTGACAGGATGGTTTGTGTTCACCATTAAGGTTACGTTTCACCTCAGAGGGCTGGTCAATCACAACAGTAGAATAGGAGGCTCAGAAAATAATATGTTCTCATCGAGCACATGAGAGACTCACTCAAAGTAAATTTTCTTTGTGCAACGAAAAGGCACATAATATACAATTCTTTCTTTTTTTTGCCGAGGATACTGTCACTGGCCATTACTATCTGGACATGTCAAAGAAATTGCTTAAGCTACAGATAGATGAAGATCTGCCAAACGTAGTCGATCAACAGGATGGCGTATCAACACAAGCAATTAGGTTGTTTACTGATACCTGAAAGAAACTCTACTGGATTATTGAATGGAAGGGTTAATCTTATTGAATGGAAGGGTTAACTGTCTGCAGGTTTTTGCTATATAATCTGAGCACAGTGAAGGGGTTAAAACACTGAGCTCAACAATATGCGGAATATGTTGGCTCTATATAAATAAAAATGTATTATTATTATATGTCACATGTCCAGCTGTGTGCTGTTGTTTACTTAGACTGAAGTTTTAATCATCTTGTGATTAACATAGCTGGGACTAGCTGGCCAGGTGCTTGCAAGTCCAACTCCGCCCCCTCTTGTGATAAGCACCTCACTGTCTATTGACATTCTATGTACAGAAACCGAAAGACATGAACTGGAGCATACATTGGTGTCCATGCAATATGTAGGAGCATGGTCACACTGGCCATTAAACAGACAAAACTGAAGTAGAAACTAAATGAACATTTATTCTGTTATAAGTAAGTAAAAATTAAAAGCGCATATAAATAACATAGGGCACTTGGCAAACATTGTTTTTGAGATATATATATATATACAGTGGGGCAAAAAAGTATTTAGTCATTCAGCAATAGTGCAAGTTCCACTACTTAAAAAGATGAGAGGCGTCTGTAATTTACATCATAGGTAGACCTCAACTATGGGAGGCAAACTGAGAAAAAAAAAATCTAGAAAATCACATTGTCTGTTTTTTTATCATTTTATTTGCATATTATGGTGGAAAATAAGTATTTGGTCAGAAACAAAATTTCAAGATTTCTGGCTCTCACAGACCTGTAACTTCTTCTTTGAGAGTCTCCTCTTTCCTCCACTCATTACCTGTAGTAATGGCACCTGTTTAAACTTGTTATCAGTATAAAAAGACACCTGTGCACACCCTCAAACAGTCTGACTCCAAACTCCACTATGGTGAAGACCAAAGAGCTGTCAAAGGACACCAGAAACAAAATTGTAGCCCTGCACCAGGCTGGGAAGACTGAATCTGCAATAGCCAACCAGCTTGGAGTGAAGAAATCAACAGTGGGAGCAATAATTAGAAAATGGAAGACATACAAGACCACTGATAATCTCCCTCGATCTGGGGCTCCACGCAAAATCCCACCCCGTGGGGTCAGAATGATCACAAGAACGGTGAGCAAAAATCCCAGAACCACGCGGGGGGACCTAGTGAATGAACTGCAGAGAGCTGGGACCAATGTAACAAGGCCTACCATAAGTAACACACTACGCCACCATGGACTCAGATCCTGCAGTGCCAAACGTGTCCCACTGCTTAAGCCAGTACATGTCCGGGCCCGTCTGAAGTTTGCTAGAGAGCATTTGGATGATCCAGAGGAGTTTTGGGAGAATGTCCTATGGTCTGATGAAACCAAACTGGAACTGTTTGGTAGAAACACAACTTGTCGTGTTTGGAGGAAAAAGAATACTGAGTTGCATCCATCAAACACCATACCTACTGTAAAGCATGGTGGTGGAAACATCATGCTTTGGGGCTGTTTCTCTGCAAAGGGGCCAGGACGACTGATCCGGGTACATGAAAGAATGAATGGGGCCATGTATCGTGAGATTTTGAGTGCAAACCTCCTTCCATCAGCAAGGGCATTGAAGATGAAACGTGGCTGGGTCTTTCAACATGACAATGATCCAAAGCACACCGCCAGGGCAACGAAGGAGTGGCTTCGCTAGAAGCATTTCAAGGTCCTGGAGTGGCCTAGCCAGTCTCCAGATCTCAACCCTATAGAAAACCTTTGGAGGGAGTTGAAAGTCCGTGTTGCCAAGCGAAAAGCCAAAAACATCACTGCTCTAGAGGAGATCTGCATGGAGGAATAGGCCAACATACCAACAACAGTGTGTGGCAACCTTGTGAAGACTTACAGAAAACGTTTGACCTCTGTCATTGCCAACAAAGGATATATTACAAAGTATTGAGATGAAATTTTGTTTCTGACCAAATACTTATTTTCCACCATAATATGCAAATAAAATGATAAAAAAACAGACAATATGATTTTCTGGATTTTTTTTTCTCAGTTTGTCTCCCATAGTTGAGGTCTACCTATGATGTAAATTACAGACGCCTCTCATCTTTTTAAGTGGTGGAGCTTGCACTATTGCTGACTGACTAAATACTTTTTTGCCCCACTGTATATATATATATATAAACGCGGAAGAGCCTTCCCACTAGAGCCAAGGTGTAATATACATATATATATATATATATATATATATATATATTCTTGTATATATAGCGCCTGGTATGGGCGGTGGTATGTTAAATATGCTTATTTTGCACATTTATTTAATCAGGACTCTTTACCAGATGCAATGACAGAAAAAAGACTCGCACATCCTAACTAGTGTGAATAGGTGCATACCAGGAGCAGCTACCTCCATACATAAATAATGTATGTAATGAGATGCAATTAAAAACCACATGGTGATGGGAGGAGTGCTCAGTCAATAAGCTAGCATTGAAATGACAGAAAAAAGACTCGCATGTTCAAAAGCCATTTTGCTATTCAAATTTCAAGTATTCCATATTAGACATGCTTTGGCACGATAGAGTGCAACCTTTTTTGTATATTTATGTATGGAGGTAGCTGCTCCTGGTATGCACCTATTCACACTAGTTAGGATGTGCGAGTCTTTTTTCTGTCATTTCAATGCTAGCTTATTGACTGAGCACTCCTCCCATCACCATGTGGTTTTTAATTGCATCTCATTACACTTGGTCCCGGCCAACTCATATGTAGGCTGTGCTGAACAGAGGTTTTCACATTCACCCAGGCATACAGACATTGGCCTTTGGTAAGTGTTCACATTTGGACAGGGAGGTCAGGGACCCATCAGTTTATGAGACCACCTTGACGTCGGTTGATGGGCACACACTATTTGATTATATCAAATTCTGTGCTAAGCGTCTCTTAAATAATTTTCTAATGTTCAAAAGCCATTTTGCTATTCAAATTTCAAGTATTCCATATTAGACATGCTTTGGCATGATAGAGTGCAACCTTTTTTGTATATCTTTACCAGATGCGTTACTCTTAAAGAAAAAATGTCATGATATTTTCACAAAATTTTAGTGGTTATTGGATTGTCCACAGAAAAGCCACATTGCAGCAAAACATCAAATAGGTGAAATAGTTACGAACAGATTGTCCATTTGTTCCTCATCTTTCCTGAGATGGTAAAAAGCGTCTGTCTGTCATGGAGTAGAATTCATCATGTTGTTCATTCCTTCTGTGAGTAGTCTGAAGTCCATGGAGTATGAAGGAGCAAGCAGGAGGTGACAGCCCCAGGTGACAGCCCCTCCACCTCATAAGAGACGTGATTATATATATGTCCCACAGAGCATGTGTTCTCTCTATATGGTGTTAACTTACACTGAGCTATATATACAGGAATAGCTTTTGAAATGTCAGTGAAAGACAATGTGCTCAGTACAGAATTGAGAATAAGAAAAATTCAATTAATAATTATATTTAACAATTCCCCCTTTTGAGGGTGACAGACATTAATTGGAACCCTCAAAGTAAATATATTAATAATAAGATCTTCTTTCTTCTTTTCTTCTTCTTTGACAAAATAATTTAATGTTTATAATAATAATAATAATTTGTTATACGTACTCAATAACATAATGATATGTAAATTCATGTTATGGTAAGCTGTGACTAATATTCATATAAAATATATAATTATGCTTCCCTATACATAATTGAAGCATCTCAGGTCTGATCATCATCTGATGTCATCTGGTCTTCATCTTGATGTCTTCTTCTTGGTTCTTTTAAAACAATCTTTATTATAATTCTTTTGAAATAGATGATAGCATGTAGATATTGTAGAGACCGTGTGTCATATGTCAATCAAAGTCCATAAATTCAAATATTGATAAGAAAACAAAGTCCATAGATGAAATGTAGCTTTAATATCTGTGCAGTGTCACCCAGACACACCTGGACTTACATTGCGCCTTGGAAATCATCTGGAATCCTCCATATCATCCGCACTGGTCTTGGAACAAGTGTGACGTCTTTGGTCAGCACAGAAAGGGTTAAATTGACTCTTCCTTGCTGAACATAGCACCATAACCAGTCCTTAGTGCACAGGACACATGTCAAGATTGTAGTGTCCTGACAATTACCTTATTGTTCACCAGCTTTCATGGAAGTCTTATAGGTGATAGGAAACCACTGGAACATGGTAAAACATAATAACACAGTTCATCTTAGCATCATAAGGTCATCGTCCTCTCCAATTGTAGTTGTCAGTTTAGATACTGTACTCATAGTTGTCAGTGATGGATACTGCAGTTATGGTTGTCAGTGATGGCTACTGCAGTTGTAGTTGTTAGTGGTGACATGAATTGAAATTGACACAGTCTATTATTACTCAGAAATCATATAGCATTGTTACCTTGTGGAACTTCTGGATAGCGGCTTTTTCTTCTTGCAACTTTTAAGAATCAATTGAATTTAGAAATGTGGAAAGTCTTTATTAACGTAACTCCAGTATCTTGATTGAAGTCTTCATTCCCTATTCTATATCAAATCTGGTAATTTTCCTAACCTATAATATCACAGCGTACCATAGCAATCAATAATATCCATATAATTATTATCAGAATATTAATATGGAATTCATATTTGGAAAAATAAAATAATAATAAATTATAATAGATTATTAACCATATTTTTCATGTGATGGATCATTTTTATGTCATAGGTGTAATTTCTTTTTGAACCCATAGATGTCAGTGTGTCTTTTATGTAACAAGTGTTTCCATCTTTATTACTAAAACTTTATTAATAAATTACATTTATTAGACCAATAATGTGTAAGAATGTATAACCATGAACCAAAATAAGAATATATGAGTAAATGAATGAATGAGTGAAAGAATTGTTGTATTTAACTCAGAATTGAAACATTTCTCTTATAATGAAACCATATGAACACTACATTTAATGAAGCAATATTCTTGCACTAGACATTACTTTATTAAATATTGATTTTTTTCTTCTTGAGATAAAAAATAAAACTTAAGAATAAAAATAAAGTAAGAATAAAAATTAAATATGAAAAATAAAAATTAGAATAAAAATAAAAATAAGGCCTTTATATGTTGATGATAAATGCAGAGGTTATGTCTCAGTAACACATTTCCTTAATATTTCCATTCCATTCCATTGCCTAGATGTTTTTGTATTTGTCATAACCTTGTATTACCAAAATATTGAAATTATGCAACTTTGCATATAATACCCTTCATTAGAGTAGAAAAAAATACTTTTATAATACTTAATGTTATTATACACAATAGTACCTTATTAATATTTCTTCTTTATTAAAATGTGTGAAGAAGTATTGATGAAATGTAATGATGTAATCAGGATCAAAAACACATTTCCCCCTTGTTAAAGCTGGCAGAACGCACCGAGTAAATATAGAGATAGTATAGGTGCGTTCGCAGCCCGGGGTCCACCGTGCAGGAGTGGAACCTGCTGCTAGTAAATGGCGGCACTATATGGCGGTACTACTCCTGAATAGACACGGGTTCTGTCACCCGGTCTGTATAGGAGCGAACTCTGTTGCTTCACAGAGTCGCTAGGATTAAAGGTAACGCTCTGCTCTGTTAACCTCACAGAGGATCAAAGCTCACTAATGGAGCAGGTAGCATACAGTGGTCATACAGTCAGCAACAGCACACAAAACAACTTCTCTCCGGAGGTGTCGGAATTCTAGTAGAAATCTAGTTGAGTAGATAATATTTAAATATATCTTAATATTCTAATAATTTAACTGAATCACATTATTTCCCATAAAAACGAGTTTTTTCTTTTTCCATCATACCATGAATCATGAGGCATCCCATACATACACATTCCACGTTATTCTTACGTTAAATTCTCCCTTAGCAGCTGCTCATACACGCATCTGTCATCTGTCACTCAGACTGTGACACACATATAAGTTGAAACTACATATTTCACATACAGAGAATATGAATACATGTGTATTAACCCAAATTATTGTATCATAATTATCAATGCGCATTGTAAACTATTAAATTTAATATTTTAATATTTATTTGAATGTTCCCCAAATACACATTACCTAACACTTTGTAAAACACTCTATAGATAGAATGATTCATAAGAAACTTGGGCCTTGGTTCTAACCAAATATTTGGTGCAGGGCCGGCAACTGAATACATTTGAATTGCAAAGGCTGAGGGCTACTCAAAAGTTCTTCTTACTGAGATCACCATCTAATTATTAGCCCACAGTTCAGATGTCACCTGTTGTGACACATCAAGCTATGCAGAAAATATATATATACACACACACACACACGCACACACACACACACACACACACACACACCACGGTGGTGTAAGAGGTTTTTGATCAATTCCTGCTTTGGAATGAAAATTCTAAGGAAAAATAAAAGATAAAGGTTAATTTCATATTTATTCAGAAACAAAAAAATTTAAATATCTTATACATATGTATATATTTAAAATATATATTTAATGTAGTTCTAAATATTATTACTGGAGTAAATTTTAATTATTTCACTATACATATAAAAATACAGTTATACAATCTCTATTTATACAAATTTACTGTATACTGTATGAATATATAGCTACAAAACTATTGAGCTACAGAATTATACTGTATAAAATAATTACAAATTACTGAATAATACATTGTATAACACATTTACACAACATATAATATAATTACATTTTTAGCCAATTCCTATCTCTCTGTCGATAATGTCTTGAAAAACTCTATTTAAAATTGCCATTCTTAGATTTACTGATTGTTTGGAAAGCTCTGATAATGGAGTCTTCAGCTCACTTCCCATGCTTACCTGTATCTGTCTGTCAATTTCCGCCATCTTTACAGAGAAATCTGAACCTTCAGCTTTTAACCCTTTCAGAGCAACTTCTTTAATGGACTCCTGGATCTTTTGGTAAGGCTTGTAACAAATATGTAATTTTCTTCGTACTTCATAGATTTGATTTTGGGGATTACTCAGTTTTGAAGATTTTGATTTTGGCTTCTGATTAGATTTTACTCTGTTCTCAAAAACTTAGTATGATTTATTTTCCTTTCAAGATTCTCATGTTTTCTAGAAAAATAAAGGGACTGCGCACATTCAAATAAAGAATCTTTTTGTGACGCAATAACATGAGATACAGAATTTAGGAATCCACATTTGTTTACAAAACAATTTATCATTGATTGTGCATTGAAATTTGTAATGACAGTTTTGTACAACCTTTCAAATATGGACATGAATGTAAAAGTACAATCCTTATTTTTAGAAGAATATCAATATCTGGATAATTTTCTTTTAATCAACAGAATATCAACATTTTTAATCTTCCTATATCGGTTATTTCTTCAAGGAACTCATCATTCTGCATTTTCAATGAGAACCGCCTGGAAAAAGTTACTGGAAGCCACATTTTAAACAACTGATTTTTCTCCTCATTAGTCAAATCAAACTTATGAGCAAAACTCTCTAATATCTCTGAATTTTGTACACATGGATTTTGTAATCATATGCAGGAATGATTTTGCATAATTTTAACAAGTTTTTCCTAGCTATAGTTTGGAGGAGTTGGGCCTCTGAGTCTTCTATTTTTAGTGGTCTTTGTACATCTGTTCCTTGTACGTCATCTTCGTCAGTTCTCATGTCTCCTCCCACGTTTCCTCCATCTTGTTTTACATCATGAGACACAAGGTCATATTGAGTGGCCATTACAGACACGTGCCTCACATCTGGTTCACTCTCCACATTACAGTCATTCTTGGGAACATCACTGGTATCATCTGATACTATTTTTACATGGTAATTTTTGGATTTCTCTGACACAAACTTGTGAAATACGTCAACCAAATGTAAAATATTTTTCAATTTCTCTTTTTCTCTGGATATTAGCTTAGAATCTATTTTTAGATTTGCTATCTTGCATTCTGCATATAAGGAAAGCCAAAATATTTCTAAAAATGTATAAAGATGAAAATTCCAATTGACTTGACTTAGAATATGAATTAATTAATTAAATCCATTTTTCTTACCTTGAAATATCTCAGCTTCTAGTTCCTTTGTTGGACAACGCTGGGCTCTGGTCATCAGCACATCTACTGTATTTTCAGTACGTCTGGCCCTTGTACTTCTACTACATGTCAATCCATCTGGCACCTGTTAGTCCTCACTCTTAGGCTCTGTGTGATCCTTGTGTGTTAATGTTGTAGTGGAATTCCTGAAAACTTGCACAATTGACCTTTAGCGAAGCTCTTTTCTTCCCCCCGTGTGCAAGGAGAAGGAAATCCACGCAAAATAGCACAAAAAATCAAATCTGGCTGGCTTGGCCAATGTTAAATATGCTTATTTTGCACATTTATTTAATCAGCAGGACTCTTTACCAGATGCATTACTCTTAAAGAAAAATGTCATGATATTTTCATAAAATTGTAGTGGTTTATTGGATTGTCCACAGAAAAACCACATTGCGGCAAAACAGAAATAGGTTAAATAGTTACGAACAGATTGTCCATTTGTTCCTCATCTTTCCTGAGATGGTAAAAAGCATCTGTCTGTCATGGAGAATAATTCATCATGGCTACCAGTTGTTCATTCCTTCTGTGAGTAGTCTATTCCGTGGAGAATGAAGGAGCAAACAGGAGGTGACAGCCCCACATGACAGCCCCTCCACCTCCTAGGAGACGTGATTATATATATGTCCCACAGAGCACGTGTTCTCTCTATATGGTATTAACTTACTCTGAGCTATATATACAGGATCTAATATATAATTGCCTAGAATACTACTTCCTGCAATTTGTGCCAACTTCCGTGGCTTTGTCCGGAGCTAATGTCCGGAGATAATGTCCGGAGCTAATGTCCGGAGCTAATGTCCGGAGATAAGTGACGTCACCAGTGTCCTACACCCAGGCAGAGCACAGGGGCCCCAGGCAGCATATGGGGCCCCAGGCAGAGCACAGTGGCCCCAGGCAGAGCACAGGGGCCCCAGGCAGCATATGGGGCCCCAGGCAGAGCACAGTGGTCCCAGGTAGAGCACAGGGGCCCCAGGCAGCCTATGGGGCCCCAGGCAGAGCACAGGGGCCCCAGGCAGAGCACAGGGGCCCCAGGCAGCATATGGAGCCCCAGGCAGAGCACAGGGGCCCCAGGCAGCATATGGGGCTCCAGGCAGAGCACAGTGGCCCCAGGCAGAGCACAGGGGTCCCAGGCAGCATATGGGGCCCCAGGCAGCATATGGGGCCCCAGGCAGAGCACAGTGGTCCCAGGCAGAGCACAGGGGCCCCAGGCAGCATATGGGGCCCCAGGCAGAGCACAGAGGCCCCAGGCAGCATATGGGGCCCCAGGCAGAGCACAGTGGCCCCAGGCAGAGCACAGGGGCCCCAGGCAGCATGTGGGGCCCCAGGCAGAGCACAGTGGTCCCAGGCAGAGCACAGGGGCCCCAGGCAGCCTATGGGGCCCCAGGCAGAGCACAGTGGCCCCAGGCAGAACATGGGGCCCCAGGCAGAGCACAGGGGCCCCAGGCAGAGCACAGGGGCCCCAGGCAGCATATGGGGCCCCAGGCAGAGCACAGGGGCCCCAGGCAGCATATGGGGCCCCAGGCAGAGCACAGTGGCCCCAGGCAGAGCACAGTGGCCCCAGGCAGAACATGGGGCCCCAGGCAGAGCACAGGGGCCCCAGGCAGAGCACAGGGGCCCCAGGCAGCATATGGGGCCCCAGGCAGAGCACAGGGGCCCCAGGCAGCATATGGGGCCCCAGGCAGAGCACAGTGGCCCCAGGCAGGGCACAGTGGCCCCAGGCAGAACATGGGGCCCCAGGCAGAGCACAGGGGCCCCAGGCAGAGCACAGGGGCCCCAGGCAGCATATGGGGCCCCAGGCAGAGCACAGGGGCCCCAGGCAGCATATGGGGCCCCAGGCAGAGCACAGTGGCCCCAGGCAGAGCACAAGGGCCCCAGGCAGAACATGGGGCCCCAGGCAGAGCACAGGGGCCCCAGGCAGAGCACAGGGGCCCCAGGCAGCCTATGGGGCCCCAGGCAGAGCACAGGGGCCCCAGGCAGCATATGGGGCCCCAGGCAGAGCACAGCGATATTTTTTACCACTGTGCGGTGTTTCAGACCCCCTGTGTGATGTCTGGGGCCCTGTTCTTAAGTATATTAAAGATTAAAGTAACGTATATTAAAGTATATTATAGATCAAATTTGACACGTTTATGAGCACCATTGAGTGATATACTCAAGAATGACATAATTTTTCAACATTTTATGGTTTCAAACTGTAAACACTCAGAGTTTTTTTTACTTCAACCAGAAAACCTTAACGGTTCATAAAAAACTTGACTGTTCAGGATATGATAAAAGTCATAGTATTCTGAAACTTTAACTTATAAAGATACCTTTACATGGGGTGATTATTGGTTCCAGAGAGGCTTTTGGCCGATAATCGTACACATGGCTGGTGACAGGACAATCTAATATATAATTGCCTAGAATACTACTACCGGCAATTTGTGCCAACTTCCGTGGCTTTGTCCGGAGATAATGTCCGGAGATAAGTGACGTCACCAGCGTCCTACACCCGCTCAGGGTGGACAAAGATATATGCCTTCGTGGTGCGCGGCACTTTTCTGATTGGTTGCCGCCTGCCGCGAGCGACCAATCAGAAATGTGCCGTACTGTGACACACTCCGCCCGCCATTTTGGTGTGATTTTTGAATTTTTACCTCACAGCAAGTTTCTACTGCGTGGAGGCGGTCCCAGTGACGTCGCTCTTCAAGCTCCTGCCGAATTTCGTCAAAAAAATGATAATACCATTTACCCAAACTATATATATTTAGTTGTGAAGTGGTTCAGTGACATTTTCACACCAATTTTGAACTTTTGTTTGGTGTTTTCTCCACATACTGCCTATTATTCACTGACTGTTATACTGAGAGACTGCCGTTTATTAACCTCTTCTTTGCCACACTGGGTATATTGCTCTATTATTTGCCACATAAGGACATTGTCCATTATTGCCCAGCAATTTCTCTGCAATATAAACTGCCTATTTATTAATATCTGTATTCCTGCAAAGAACCATTGCCTATTATTAACTGGCTATTTTCCTACTACCTGACACTGCCTCTTATTAACCTGTTGTTTGCCACCACCACGCTTAAAGCTGTTTAGCTTAGCCAACATGAGCTCTAATAGTAAGGATACTAATGACACAGAGCCCAAAGCTGCTGATGGCGCACGTAAGATTAGGTCTGATATAAAGTATACTAATAATGCAGAGCAAAAAGACGCCGATGCCGCACGTAAGCGTAAACAGCGTGCTAACAAGAGTACAGAGGATAGATGCAAGCGCCTGGACACTGTTAAGTATAGTAATGACACAGAGTCCAAAGCTGCTGATGGCGCACGTAAGATCAGGTCTGATATAAAGTATGGTAATGATGCATGGTTATAATGTATGGTTCATGTAATTGAATTTCAAAAACGTGGCCTTCCACACGCTCACATTTTGATTATTCTGGACAGCAACTCCAAATTAAGGACTGAGGAGGACATAGACAATACAGTGTGGGCTGAAATTCCCAATCCTACCCACTACCCTCAGCTCCATAAAATTGTTCTCCAACATATGATTCATGGTCCGTGTGGAGAACACAACCCAAATTCTCCCTGTATGGATCTGGGGAAGTGTACAAAAGGTTTCCCTAAAGATTTGCAACCAAGAATCATCATAGCTAAGGACGCCTATCCTACTTATCGCATACACTTTGGCCCATCTTTTCAACACCATTCTAACATGATTGACAATTCGTGGGTGGTTCCATATAATCCGTTCCTGCTATTAAAATACAAGTGCCATATAAATGTCGAAGTTTGTGGTTCCATTCAGGCTGTGAAATATTTATTTAACCCCTTAGTGACAGAGCCAATTTGGTACTTAATGACCGAGCCAATTTTTACAATTCTGACCAGTGTCACTTTATGAGGTTATAACTCTGGAACGCTTTATCGGATCCCGCTGATTCTGAGATTGTTTTTTCGTGACATGTTGTACTTCAAGTTAGTGGTAACATTTCTTCGATATTACTTGCGATTATTTATGAAAAAAATGGAAATATGGCGAAAATTTTTAAAATTTTGCAATTTTCAAACTTTGTATTTTTATGCCCTTAAATCAGAGAGATATGTCACAAAAAATAGTTAATAAATAACATTTCTCACATGTCTACTTTACATCAGCACAATTTTGGAACAATTTTTTTTTTTGTTAGGGAGTTATAAGGGTTAAAAGTTGACCAGCAATTTCTCATTTTTACAACACCATGTTTTTTTTAGGGACCACATCACCTTTGAAGTGATTTTGAGGGGTCTATATGATAGAAAATAACCAAGTGTGACACCATTCTAAAAACTGCACCCCTCAAGCTGCTCAAAACCACATTCAAGAAGTTTATTAACCCTTTACGTACTTCACAGGAACTAAAACAATGTGGAAGAAAAAAATTAACATTTTACTTTTTTTTGCAAACATTTTACTTCAGAACCATTTTTTTTAATTTTCACAAGTGTAAAAACAGAAATTTAACCACAAATTTTGTTGTGCAATTTTTCCTGAGTACGCCAATACCCCATATGTGGAGGTAAACCACTGTTTGGGCGTACCGCAGAGCTTGGAAGTGAAGGAGCACCGTTTGACTGTTTCAATGCAGAATTGGCTGGAATTGAGATCGGACGCCATGTCGCGTTTGGAGAGCCCCTAATGTGCCTAAACAGTGGAAACCCCCCACAAGTGACACCATTTTGGAAACTAGACCCCCCAAGGAACTTATCTAGATGTGTGGTGAGCACTTTGAACCCCCAAGTGCTTCACAGAAGTTTATAACGTAGAGCCGTGAAAATAAAAAATCGCATTTGTTTTCACAAAAATGATTTTTTCGCCCACAAATTCTTATTTTCACAAGGGTAACAGGAGAAATTAGACCACAAAAGTTGTTGTGCAATTTCTCCTGAGTACGTCGATACCCCATATGTGGAGGTAAACCACTGTTTGGGCGCACCGCAGAGCTTGGAAGTGAAGGAGCACCGTTTGACTTTTTCAATGCAGAATTGGCTGGAATTGAGATCGGATGCCATGTCGCGTTTGGAGAGTCCCTGATGTGCCTAAACAGTGGAAACCCCCCACAAGTGATACCATTTTGGAAACTAGACCCCCCAAGGAACTTATCTAGATGTGTGGTGAGCACTTTGAACCCCCAAGTGCTTCACAGAAGTTTATAACGTAGAGCCGTGAAAATAAAAAATCTCATTTTTTCTACAAAAATGATCTTTTTGCCCCAAAATTTTTATTTTCACAAGGGTAACAGGAGAAATTAGACCACAAAAGTTGTTGTGCAATTTCTCCTGAGTACGTCGATACCCCATATGTGGAGGTAAACCACTGTTTGGGCGCACCGCAGAGCTTGGAAGTGAAGGAGCACCGTTTGACTTTTTCAATGCAGAATTGGCTGGAATTGAGATCGGATGCCATGTCGCGTTTGGAGAGTCCCTGATGTGCCTAAACAGTGGAAACCCCCCACAAGTGATACCATTTTGGAAACTAGACCCCCCAAGGAACTTATCTAGATGTGTGGTGAGCACTTTGAACCCCCAAGTGCTTCACAGAAGTTTATAACGTAGAGCCGTGAAAATAAAAAATCTCATTTTTTCTACAAAAATGATCTTTTTGCCCCCAAATTTTTATTTTCACAAGGGTAACAGGAGAAATTAGACCACAAAAGTTGTTGTGCAATTTCTCCTGAGTACGTCGATACCCCATATATGGGGGTAAACCACTGTTTGGGCGCACCGCAGAGCTTGGAAGAGAAGGAGTGTCGTTTTACTTTTTCAATGTAGAATTGGCTGGAATTGAGATCGGACGCCATGTCACGTTTGGAGAGCCGCTGATGTGCCTAAACAGTAGAGACCCCCCACATATGACACCATTTTGGAAACTAGACCCCTTAAGGAACTTATCTAGATGTGTGGTGAGCACTTTAAACCCCCAGGTGCTTCACAGAAGTTTATAACGTAGAGCCGTGAAAATAAAAAAATCGCATTTTTTCTACAAAAATGATCTTTTTGCCTCCAAATTTTTATTTTACCAAGGGTAACAGGAGAAAATGGACCCCAGAAGCTGTTGTACAATTTGTCTTGAGTACGCCGACACCCCATATGTGGGGGTAAACCACTGTTTGGGCGCATGGCTGAGCTCGGAAGCAAAGGAGCGCCATTTGACTTTTCAATGCAAAATTGACTAGAATTGAGATCGGACGCCATGTCGCGTTTGGAGAGCCCCTGATGTGCCTAAACAGCAGAAACCCCCCAAAAGTGACCCCATTTTGGAAACTAGACCCCCCATGGAACTTATCTAGATGTGTAGTGAGAACTTTGAATGCCCAAGTGCATCACAGAAGTTTATAATGCAGAGTCGTGAAAATAAAAAATATATATTTTTTAACAATAAAGATTTTTTAGCCCCCAAGTTTTTATTTTCACAAGGGTAACAAGAGAAATTGGACCCCAAAAGTTGTTGTCCAATTTGTCCTGAGTATGCTGGTACCCCATATGTGGGGGTAAACCACTGTTTGGGCGCATGGCAGAGCTCGGAAGGGAAGGAGTGCCATTTTGGAATGCAGACTTTGATAGAATTGTCTGCGGGCGTTATGTTGCCTTTGCAGACCCCTAATGTACCTAAACAGTAGAAACCCCCAACAAGTGACCCCATTTTGGAAAATAGACCCCACAAGGAACTTATCTAGATATGTGGTGAGAACTTTGAATGCCCAAGTGCTTCACAGAAGTTTATAATGCAGAGTAGTGAAAATAAAAAATATTTTTTTTCCCACAAAAAAGATTTTTTTAGCCCCCAAATTTTTATTTTCACAAGGGTAACAAGAGAAATTGGACCCCAAAAGTTGTTGTACAATTTGTCCTGAGTATGCTGGTACCCCATATGTGGGGGTAAACCACTGTTTGGGCGCATGGCAGAGCTCGGAAGGGAAGGAGTGCCATTTTGGAATGCAGACTTTGATAGAATTGTCTGCGGGCGTTATGTTGCGTTTGCAGACCCCTAATGTACCTAAACAGTAGAAACCCCCACAAGTGACCAAATTTTGGAAACTAGACCCCCTAAGAAACTTATCTAGATATGTGGTGAGAACTTTGAAAGCTCAAGTGCTTCACAGAAATTTATAATGCAGAGTAGTGAAAATAAAAAAATATATTTTTTTCCAACAAAAAAGATTTTTAGCCCCCAAGTTTTTATTTTCACAAGGGTAACAGGAGAAATTGGACCCCAAAAGTTGTTGTCCAATTTATCCCGAGTACGCTGATGCCCCATATGTGGGGGTAAACCACTGTTTGGGCGCACGGCAGAGCTCAGAAGGGAGGGAGTACCATTTGACTTTTTTAGCGCAAAATTGGCTGTCGTGTTTGGAGACCCCCTGATGTACCTAAACAGTGGAAACCCCCCAATTCTAACTCCAACCCTAACCCCAACACAGCCCTAACCCTAATCTCAACCCGATCCATAATCCTAATCACAACCCTAACGATAATCACAACCCTAACCCCAAAACAGCCCTAATCTCAACCCTAACCATAACCCTAATCAAAACCCTAAATCCAACACACCCCTAACCCTAATCCTAACCCTAATCCCAACCCTAATCCCAAACGTAACACTAATCCCAACCCTAATCCAAACCCTAACCCTAATCCCAACTCTAACCCTAACTTTAGCCCCAACCCTAACTTTAGCCCCAACCCTAACCATAACTTTAGCCCCCGTCGTCACAAAAAAAGTTCAATGTAACCTTTTTTTTGTACGTCGCGTCCGCCATTTCCGCGGATGCGTGGCCGTAACTCTGCCCCCTCCTCCCCAGGACATAGACTGGGCAGCGGATGCGTTGAAAAACTGCATCCGCTGCCCACGTTGTGCACAATTTTCACAACGTGCGTCGGTACATCGGGCCGACGCATTGCGACCGCCCCGTACCGACGCAAGTGTGAAAGAAGCCTTAGGCTACTTTCAGACATAGCGCATTTTTGAGCGCTATTTTGCGGGCGCTTTTCAAAAATGCGCAATGTCATTTTCGTCTGCCGGCAAAGTGAATGAGAAATTCACTTTGCCGTTCAGACACACCGCAAAAAAACGCGGCGCTTTTGTCTGCAAACACGCCGGCGTAAAAAGAATTGACATGTCAATTCTTTACGCAGCGGCGTGTCTGCGTATCCCCCTAGGGCCCCATATTACCTTCCACACACAGCGCCTTTGTCCTGGGTGTCGGCGTCTTTGTACGGAGGGGTTGACACCCAGGACCGGACGTGACGTCGGACAGGAAGAGGGAAGCCCCCGCCCCCCAGTGAAGCAGCATGGAGTCCTTCTGTGTGTGTGTGTGTGCGTGTGTGTGCGTGTGTGTGTCCCCATGCGACGCTAGTGCCACCATTGTGCTAAGTCGCCGTATGGGACTACTACTCCCATCCGGTATTAGGATGGGAGAGTTGTCCCTGTGTCCGGCGACTTAGCACAATTGTAAAGTTACACAAAACACCTACACACAATACACATACATGACACACAGTACATACAACATATAACACAGAGTATATACTCACCAACAGCACACTTGCAGGCGAAGCCCTCGATCCTCCAGGAAAAAATCCAAAAATAATAAACCAAATTCATACTCCCTGTCCGCAGAATCCATAAAACGAGTGTCCCACGCCGATCGGCTGCTCTCCGGCGATACACTGCCAGGAGCGAAGCTCCTAGCAGTGTATCGCGTACTGTTCCGGAGTTCAATGACTCCGGCGTCTTGGTTAACAGCAGTACAGCTGCGTTGAACTTTCCCACGCAGCACTGCCGTTAAGCGAGAGTGCCGGGGTCAATGACCGCCGGTAAACTCGCTCGCGCATGCGCAGTGACACACCGACAGGAACTATGGCTCCTGTCAGTGTGTTGCTGCAGCCGTGGAGAGCAGACATATCTCTGGATGTGTCTGTTCTCCATGGAAAATCTTGATACGTGGCACTTAAATATGTGGCAATTAAATACGTGACACGTGGCACTTATACGTGATACGTGTCACTTAAATACGTGGCACTGAAATACGTGGCACGTGGCACTTTGATACGTGGCACGTGGCACTTTGATACGTGGCACGTGGCACGTGGCACTTTGATACGTGGCACTGAAATATGTGGCACGTGGCACTTTGATACGTGGCACGTGTCACTTAAATACGTGGCACGTGGCACTGAAATATGTGGGACACGTCGCACAAAAAAGTTACATGTAGTTTTTTTTGTGTCGACGGTCCGCCGAAGCACGACGCATCCGTCGCACGACGGATGCGACATGTGGCAATCCGTCGCAATGCGTCGCTAATGCAAGCCAATGGAGAAAAAACGCATCCTGCAAGCACTTTTGCAGGATGCGTTTTTTCTCCAACGACGCATTGCGACGGAAGCCAAAAAACGCTAGTGTGAAAGTAGCCTAACCCTAACCCTAGCCCTAACCCTAAATTTAGCCCCAACCCTAACCCTAACCCTAACCCTAACTCTAACCCTAACCCTAACCCTAACCCTAATTTTAGCCCCAACTTGTCTTCTCCTGCCGGCCGGCAGATGGCAGCAGATGGCGGGCGCACTGCGCATGCGCCCGCCATGATGAAAAAGCCGGCTGGCAGGAGAAGACAGAAGAGGACCCAGGGACCCCGGGTGAGTATGTTAGGGTCCCCGAATCCCCCTATTTCTCTGTCCTCTGATGTGCGATCACATCAGAGGACAGAGAAATAACTGATCGCTTTTTTTTTTTTTTTTTTTTTTTGCGGTCGCCGGTAAACTGTTAATTACCGGCGATCGCAAAGCAGGGGTCGGTGCAAATCGACCCCGATCATGTTCTTTGGGGTCTCGGCTACCCCCGGCAGCCGAGACCCCAAAGAACATCCGGGTGCCGGGCGGCGGGCGCACTGCGCGTGCGCCCGCCATTTTTTCCCGGAAAAAAGATGGCGGCGCCCATGGGGAGACACGAGGAGCACCGGGGGAGGTAGGTAAGTATTGGGGGGCTATTGGGGGCCATCGGGGACCACATTTCTCTGTCCTCCGATGTGCGATCACATCGGAGGACAGAGAAATTAAACGGCAAATCGCGTTTTTTTTTTTTTGTTGCGACCGCCGGTAAACGGTTAATTACCGGCGATCGCAACTCGGGGGTCGGTAAAAACCCCCCGAATCATGTTCTCTGGGGTCTCGGCTACCCTCGGCAACCGAGACCCCAGAGAAAATCCGACTCTGGGGGGCGCTATTCACTTTTTCCACAGCGCCGTTAATTAACGGCGCTGTGGTTTAAGTACCCTTAGCGGCCGCCGTTAAAAGGCGTATCGGCGGTCGTTAAGGGGTTAAATACGTCTACAAAGGACATGATAAATCCAATCTTGAAATCTGCCAGACTAACATCCAACATGATGAAACACACCAATTCATGGATTCAAGATATGTCAGTGCACCAGAGGCAGCTTGGCGAATATTCTCATATCCAATGCATAAACAATCTCATAGCATCATTCGCCTTGCTGTACATCTACCGCATTCTCAGCCACTCTATTTTCATGAGGATGACTCTATTGGAAACATCAAACAAAAGCTCCATCAAAATTCTACACTTATGGCCTACTTCAAGCTTAATCAGAACGACCATCATGCTCATATTTATTTATACCGTGAAATTCCCGAAAACTATGTTTGGAAAGAAGGTTCTTGGGAAGTTAGAAAGCGAGCAGGTGGTTCTGTGATTGGACGAATGTATACTGTCAGTGTGAAAGACCAAGAACGCTACTATTTAAGATTGTTATTGTTACATGTCAAAGGTGCAACCAGTTTTGACAGCATAATAGCACAAAAAATCAAATCTGGCTGGCTTGGCCAATGTTAAATATGCTTATTTTGCACATTTATTTAATCAGCATGACTTTTTACCAGATGCATTACTCTTAAAGAAAAATGTCATGATATTTTCATAAAATTGTAGTGGTTTATTGGATTGTCCACAGAAAAACCACATTGCGGCAAAACAGAAATAGGTTAAATAGTTACGAACAGATTGTCCATTTGTTCCTCATCTTTCCTGAGATGGTAAAAAGCATCTGTCTGTCATGGAGAATAATTCATCATGGCTACCAGTTGTTCATTCCTTCTGTGAGTAGTCTATTCCGTGGAGAATGAAGGAGCAAACAGGAGGTGACAGCCCCACATGACAGCCCCTCCACCTCCTAGGAGACGTGATTATATATATGTCCCACAGAGCACGTGTTCTCTCTATATGGTATTAACTTACTCTGAGCTATATATACAGGATCTAATATATAATTGCCTAGAATACTACTTCCTGCAATTTGTGCCAACTTCCGTGGCTTTGTCCGGAGCTAATGTCCGGAGATAATGTTCGGAGCTAATGTCCGGAGCTAATGTCCGGAGCTAATGTCCGGAGATTAATTGCCTAGAATACTACTTCCTGCAATTTGTGCCAACTTCCGTGGCTTTGTCCGGAGCTAATGTCCGGAGATAATGTCCGGAGCTAATGTCCGGAGCTAATGTCCGGAGATAAGTGACGTCACCAGTGTCCTACACCCAGGCAGAGCACAGGGGCCCCAGGCAGCATATGGGGCCCCAGGCAGAGCACAGTGGCCCCAGGCAGAGCACAGGGGCCCCAGGCAGCATATGGGGCCCCAGGCAGAGCACAGTGGTCCCAGGTAGAGCACAGGGGCCCCAGGCAGCCTATGGGGCCCCAGGCAGAGCACAGGGGCCCCAGGCAGAGCACAGGGGCCCCAGGCAGCATATGGGGCCCCAGGCAGAGCACAGGGGCCCCAGGCAGCATATGGGGCTCCAGGCAGAGCACAGTGGCCCCAGGCAGAGCACAGGGGCCCCAGGCAGCATATGGGGCCCCAGGCAGCATATGGGGCCCCAGGCAGAGCACAGTGGTCCCAGGCAGAGCACAGGGGCCCCAGGCAGCATATGGGGCCCCAGGCAGAGCACAGAGGCCCCAGGCAGCATATGGGGCCCCAGGCAGAGCACAGTGGCCCCAGGCAGAGCACAGGGGCCCCAGGCAGCATGTGGGGCCCCAGGCAGAGCACAGTGGTCCCAGGCAGAGCACAGGGGCCCCAGGCAGCCTATGGGGCCCCAGGCAGAGCACAGTGGCCCCAGGCAGAACATGGGGCCCCAGGCAGAGCACAGGGGCCCCAGGCAGAGCACAGGGGCCCCAGGCAGCATATGGGGCCCCAGGCAGAGCACAGGGGCCCCAGGCAGCATATGGGGCCCCAGGCAGAGCACAGTGGCCCCAGGCAGAGCACAGTGGCCCCAGGCAGAGCACAGGGGCCCCAGGCAGCATATGGGGCCACAGGCAGAGCACAGGGGCCCCAGGCAGCATATGGGGCCCCAGGCAGAGCACAGTGGCCCCAGGCAGAGCACAAGGGCCCCAGGCAGAACATGGGGCCCCAGGCAGAGCACAGGGGCCCCAGGCAGAGCACAGGGGCCCCAGGCAGCCTATGGGGCCCCAGGCAGAGCACAGGGGCCCCAGGCAGCATATGGGGCCCCAGGCAGAGCACAGCGATATTTTTTACCACTGTGCGGTGTTTCAGACCCCCTGTGTGATGTCTGGGGCCCTGTTCTTAAGTATATTAAAGATTAAAGTAACGTATATTAAAGTATATTATAGATCAAATTTGACACGTTTATGAGCACCATTGAGTGATATACTCAAGAATGACATAATTTTTCAACATTTTATGGTTTCAAACTGTAAACACTCAGAGTTTTTTTTACTTCAACCAGAAAACCTTAACGGTTCATAAAAAACTTGACTGTTCAGGATATGATAAAAGTCATAGTATTCTGAAACTTTAACTTATAAAGATACCTTTACATGGGGTGATTATTGGTTCCAGAGAGGCTTTTGGCCGATAATCGTACACATGGCTGGTGACAGGACAATCTAATATATAATTGCCTAGAATACTACTACCGGCAATTTGTGCCAACTTCCGTGGCTTTGTCCGGAGATAATGTCTGGAGATAAGTGACGTCACCAGCGTCCTACACCCGCTCAGGGTGGACAAAGATATATGCCTTCGTGGTGCGCGGCACTTTTCTGATTGGTTGCCGCCTGCCGCGAGCGACCAATCAGAAATGTGCCGTACTGTGACACACTCCGCCCGCCATTTTGGTGTGATTTTTGAATTTTTACCTCACAGCAAGTTTCTACTGCGTGGAGGCGGTCCCAGTGACGTCGCTCTTCAAGCTCCTGCCGAATTTCGTCAAAAAAATGATAATACCATTTACCCAAACTATATATATTTAGTTGTGAAGTGGTTCAGTGACATTTTCACACCAATTTTGAACTTTTGTTTGGTGTTTTCTCCACATACTGCCTATTATTCACTGACTGTTATACTGAGAGACTGCCGTTTATTAACCTCTTCTTTGCCACACTGGGTATATTGCTCTATTATTTGCCACATAAGGACATTGTCCATTATTGCCCAGCAATTTCTCTGCAATATAAACTGCCTATTTATTAATATCTGTATTCCTGCAAAGAACCATTGCCTATTATTAACTGGCTATTTTCCTACTACCTGACACTGCCTCTTATTAACCTGTTGTTTGCCACCACCACGCTTAAAGCTGTTTAGCTTAGCCAACATGAGCTCTAATAGTAAGGATACTAATGACACAGAGCCCAAAGCTGCTGATGGCGCACGTAAGATTAGGTCTGATATAAAGTATACTAATAATGCAGAGCAAAAAGACGCCGATGCCGCACGTAAGCGTAAACAGCGTGCTAACAAGAGTACAGAGGATAGATGCAAGCGCCTGGACACTGTTAAGTATAGTAATGACACAGAGTCCAAAGCTGCTGATGGCGCACGTAAGATCAGGTCTGATATAAAGTATGGTAATGATGCATGGTTATAATGTATGGTTCATGTAATTGAATTTCAAAAACGTGGCCTTCCACACGCTCACATTTTGATTATTCTGGACAGCAACTCCAAATTAAGGACTGAGGAGGACATAGACAATACAGTGTGGGCTGAAATTCCCAATCCTACCCACTACCCTCAGCTCCATAAAATTGTTCTCCAACATATGATTCATGGTCCGTGTGGAGAACACAACCCAAATTCTCCCTGTATGGATCTGGGGAAGTGTACAAAAGGTTTCCCTAAAGATTTGCAACCAAGAATCATCATAGCTAAGGACGCCTATCCTACTTATCGCATACACTTTGGCCCATCTTTTCAACACCATTCTAACATGATTGACAATTCGTGGGTGGTTCCATATAATCCGTTCCTGCTATTAAAATACAAGTGCCATATAAATGTCGAAGTTTGTGGTTCCATTCAGGCTGTGAAATATTTATTTAACCCCTTAGTGACAGAGCCAATTTGGTACTTAATGACCGAGCCAATTTTTACAATTCTGACCAGTGTCACTTTATGAGGTTATAACTCTGGAACGCTTTATCGGATCCCGCTGATTCTGAGATTGTTTTTTCGTGACATGTTGTACTTCAAGTTAGTGGTAACATTTCTTCGATATTACTTGCGATTATTTATGAAAAAAATGGAAATATGGCGAAAATTTTTAAAATTTTGCAATTTTCAAACTTTGTATTTTTATGCCCTTAAATCAGAGAGATATGTCACAAAAAATAGTTAATAAATAACATTTCTCACATGTCTACTTTACATCAGCACAATTTTGGAACAATTTTTTTTTTTGTTAGGGAGTTATAAGGGTTAAAAGTTGACCAGCAATTTCTCATTTTTACAACACCATGTTTTTTTTAGGGACCACATCACCTTTGAAGTGATTTTGAGGGGTCTATATGATAGAAAATAACCAAGTGTGACACCATTCTAAAAACTGCACCCCTCAAGCTGCTCAAAACCACATTCAAGAAGTTTATTAACCCTTTACGTACTTCACAGGAACTAAAACAATGTGGAAGAAAAAAATTAACATTTTACTTTTTTTTGCAAACATTTTACTTCAGAACCATTTTTTTTAATTTTCACAAGTGTAAAAACAGAAATTTAACCACAAATTTTGTTGTGCAATTTTTCCTGAGTACGCCAATACCCCATATGTGGAGGTAAACCACTGTTTGGGCGCACCGCAGAGCTTGGAAGTGAAGGAGCACCGTTTGACTGTTTCAATGCAGAATTGGCTGGAATTGAGATCGGACGCCATGTCGCGTTTGGAGAGCCCCTAATGTGCCTAAACAGTGGAAACCCCCCACAAGTGACACCATTTTGGAAACTAGACCCCCCAAGGAACTTATCTAGATGTGTGGTGAGCACTTTGAACCCCCAAGTGCTTCACAGAAGTTTATAACGTAGAGCCGTGAAAATAAAAAATCGCATTTGTTTTCACAAAAATGATTTTTTCGCCCACAAATTCTTATTTTCACAAGGGTAACAGGAGAAATTAGACCACAAAAGTTGTTGTGCAATTTCTCCTGAGTACGTCGATACCCCATATGTGGAGGTAAACCACTGTTTGGGCGCACCGCAGAGCTTGGAAGTGAAGGAGCACCGTTTGACTTTTTCAATGCAGAATTGGCTGGAATTGAGATCGGATGCCATGTCGCGTTTGGAGAGTCCCTGATGTGCCTAAACAGTGGAAACCCCCCACAAGTGATACCATTTTGGAAACTAGACCCCCCAAGGAACTTATCTAGATGTGTGGTGAGCACTTTGAACCCCCAAGTGCTTCACAGAAGTTTATAACGTAGAGCCGTGAAAATAAAAAATCTCATTTTTTCTACAAAAATGATATTTTTGCCCCAAAATTTTTATTTTCACAAGGGTAACAGGAGAAATTAGACCACAAAAGTTGTTGTGCAATTTCTCCTGAGTACGTCGATACCCCATATGTGGAGGTAAACCACTGTTTGGGCGCACCGCAGAGCTTGGAAGTGAAGGAGCACCGTTTGACTTTTTCAATGCAGAATTGGCTGGAATTGAGATCGGATGCCATGTCGCGTTTGGAGAGTCCCTGATGTGCCTAAACAGTGGAAACCCCCCACAAGTGATACCATTTTGGAAACTAGACCCCCCAAGGAACTTATCTAGATGTGTGGTGAGCACTTTGAACCCCCAAGTGCTTCACAGAAGTTTATAACGTAGAGCCGTGAAAATAAAAAATCTCATTTTTTCTACAAAAATGATCTTTTTGCCCCCAAATTTTTATTTTCACAAGGGTAACAGGAGAAATTAGACCACAAAAGTTGTTGTGCAATTTCTCCTGAGTACGTCGATACCCCATATATGGGGGTAAACCACTGTTTGGGCGCACCGCAGAGCTTGGAAGAGAAGGAGTGTCGTTTTACTTTTTCAATGTAGAATTGGCTGGAATTGAGATCGGACGTCATGTCACGTTTGGAGAGCCGCTGATGTGCCTAAACAGTAGAGACCCCCCACATATGACACCATTTTGGAAACTAGACCCCTTAAGGAACTTATCTAGATGTGTGGTGAGCACTTTAAACCCCCAGGTGCTTCACAGAAGTTTATAACGTAGAGCCGTGAAAATAAAAAAATCGCATTTTTTCTACAAAAATGATCTTTTTGCCTCCAAATTTTTATTTTACCAAGGGTAACAGGAGAAAATGGACCCCAGAAGCTGTTGTACAATTTGTCTTGAGTACGCCGACACCCCATATGTGGGGGTAAACCACTGTTTGGGCGCATGGCTGAGCTCGGAAGCAAAGGAGCGCCATTTGACTTTTCAATGCAAAATTGACTGGAATTGAGATCGGACGCCATGTCGCGTTTGGAGAGCCCCTGATGTGCCTAAACAGCAGAAACCCCCCAAAAGTGACCCCATTTTGGAAACTAGACCCCCCATGGAACTTATCTAGATGTGTAGTGAGAACTTTGAATGCCCAAGTGCATCACAGAAGTTTATAATGCAGAGTCGTGAAAATAAAAAATATATATTTTTTAACAATAAAGATTTTTTAGCCCCCAAGTTTTTATTTTCACAAGGGTAACAAGAGAAATTGGACCCCAAAAGTTGTTGTACAATTTGTCCTGAGTATGCTGGTACCCCATATGTGGGGGTAAACCACTGTTTGGGCGCATGGCAGAGCTCGGAAGGGAAGGAGTGCCATTTTGGAATGCAGACTTTGATAGAATTGTCTGCGGGCGTTATGTTGCGTTTGCAGACCCCTAATGTACCTAAACAGTAGAAACCCCCACAAGTGACCAAATTTTGGAAACTAGACCCCCTAAGAAACTTATCTAGATATGTGGTGAGAACTTTGAAAGCTCAAGTGCTTCACAGAAATTTATAATGCAGAGTAGTGAAAATAAAAAAATATATTTTTTTCCAACAAAAAAGATTTTTAGCCCCCAAGTTTTTATTTTCACAAGGGTAACAGGAGAAATTGGACCCCAAAAGTTGTTGTCCAATTTATCCCGAGTACGCTGATGCCCCATATGTGGGGGTAAACCACTGTTTGGGCGCACGGCAGAGCTCAGAAGGGAGGGAGTACCATTTGACTTTTTTAGCGCAAAATTGGCTGTCGTGTTTGGAGACCCCCTGATGTACCTAAACAGTGGAAACCCCCCAATTCTAACTCCAACCCTAACCCCAACACAGCCCTAACCCTAATCTCAACCCGATCCATAATCCTAATCACAACCCTAACGATAATCACAACCCTAACCCCAAAACAGCCCTAATCTCAACCCTAACCATAACCCTAATCAAAACCCTAAATCCAACACACCCCTAACCCTAATCCTAACCCTAATCCCAACCCTAATCCCAAACGTAACACTAATCCCAACCCTAATCCAAACCCTAACCCTAATCCCAACTCTAACCCTAACTTTAGCCCCAACCCTAACTTTAGCCCCAACCCTAACCATAACTTTAGCCCCCGTCGTCACAAAAAAAGTTCAATGTAACCTTTTTTTTGTACGTCGCGTCCGCCATTTCCGCGGATGCGTGGCCGTAACTCTGCCCCCTCCTCCCCAGGACATAGACTGGGCAGCGGATGCGTTGAAAAACTGCATCCGCTGCCCACGTTGTGCACAATTTTCACAACGTGCGTCGGTACATCGGGCCGACGCATTGCGACCGCCCCGTACCGACGCAAGTGTGAAAGAAGCCTTAGGCTACTTTCAGACATAGCGCATTTTTGAGCGCTATTTTGCGGGCGCTTTTCAAAAATGCGCAATGTCATTTTCGTCTGCCGGCAAAGTGAATGAGAAATTCACTTTGCCGTTCAGACACACCGCAAAAAAACGCGGCGCTTTTGTCTGCAAACACGCCGGCGTAAAAAGAATTGACATGTCAATTCTTTACGCAGCGGCGTGTCTACGTATCCCCCTAGGGCCCCATATTACCTTCCACACACAGCGCCTTTGTCCTGGGTGTCGGCGTCTTTGTACGGAGGGGTTGACACCCAGGACCGGACGTGACGTCGGACAGGAAGAGGGAAGCCCCCGCCCCCCAGTGAAGCAGCATGGAGTCCTTCTGTGTGTGTGTGTGTGCGTGTGTGTGCGTGTGTGTGTCCCCATGCGACGCTAGTGCCACCATTGTGCTAAGTCGCCGTATGGGACTACTACTCCCATCCGGTATTAGGATGGGAGAGTTGTCCCTGTGTCCGGCGACTTAGCACAATTGTAAAGTTACACAAAACACCTACACACAATACACATACATGACACACAGTACATACAACATATAACACAGAGTATATACTCACCAACAGCACACTTGTAGGCGAAGCCCTCGATCCTCCAGGAAAAAATCCAAAAATAATAAACCAAATTCATACTTCCTGTCCGCAGAATCCATAAAACGAGTGTCCCACGCCGATCGGCTGCTCTCCGGCGATACACTGCCAGGAGCGAAGCTCCTAGCAGTGTATCGCGTACTGTTCCGGAGTTCAATGACTCCGGCGTCTTGGTTAACAGCAGTACAGCTGCGTTGAACTTTCCCACGCAGCACTGCCGTTAAGCGAGAGTGCCGGGGTCAATGACCGCCGGTAAACTCGCTCGCGCATGCGCAGTGACACACCGACAGGAACTATGGCTCCTGTCAGTGTGTTGCTGCAGCCGTGGAGAGCAGACATATCTCTGGATGTGTCTGTTCTCCATGGAAAATCTTGATACGTGGCACTTAAATATGTGGCAATTAAATACGTGACACGTAGCACTTATACGTGATACGTGTCACTTAAATACGTGGCACTGAAATACGTGGCACGTGGCACTTTGATACGTGGCACGTGGCACTTTGATACGTGGCACGTGGCACGTGGCACTTTGATACGTGGCACTGAAATATGTGGCACGTGGCACTTTGATACGTGGCACGTGTCACTTAAATACGTGGCACGTGGCACTGAAATATGTGGCACGTGGCACTTTGATACGTGGCACGTGTCTCAAATACGTGGCACGTGGCACTGAAAGATGTGGCACGTGGCACTTTGATACGTGGCACGTGGCACTTTGATACGTGGCACGTGGCACTGAAATATGTGGCACGTGGCACTTTGATACGTGGCACGTGGCACTTTGATACGTGGCACGTGGCACTTTGATACGTGGCACTGAAATATGTGGCACGTGGCACTTTGATACGTGGCACGTGTCACTTAAATACGTGGCACGTGGCACTGAAATATGTGGGACACGTCGCACAAAAAAGTTACATGTAGTTTTTTTTGTGTCGACGGTCCGCCGAAGCACGACGCATCCGTCGCACGACGGATGCGACATGTGGCAATCCGTCGCAATGCGTCGCTAATGCAAGCCAATGGAGAAAAAACGCATCCTGCAAGCACTTTTGCAGGATGCGTTTTTTCTCCAACGACGCATTGCGACGGAAGCCAAAAAACGCTAGTGTGAAAGTAGCCTAACCCTAACCCTAGCCCTAACCCTAAATTTAGCCCCAACCCTAACCCTAACCCTAACCCTAACTCTAACCCTAACCCTAACCCTAACCCTAATTTTAGCCCCAACTTGTCTTCTCCTGCCGGCCGGCAGATGGCAGCAGATGGCGGGCGCACTGCGCATGCGCCCGCCATGATGAAAAAGCCGGCTGGCAGGAGAAGACAGAAGAGGACCCAGGGACCCCGGGTGAGTATGTTAGGGTCCCCGAATCCCCCTATTTCTCTGTCCTCTGATGTGCGATCACATCAGAGGACAGAGAAATAACTGATCGCTTTTTTTTTTTTTTTTTTTTTTTTTTTGCGGTCGCCGGTAAACTGTTAATTACCGGCGATCGCAAAGCAGGGGTCGGTGCAAATCGACCCCGATCATGTTCTTTGGGGTCTCGGCTACCCCCGGCAGCCGAGACCCCAAAGAACATCCGGGTGCCGGGCGGCGGGCGCACTGCGCGTGCGCCCGCCATTTTTTCCCGGAAAAAAGATGGCGGCGCCCATGGGGAGACACGAGGAGCACCGGGGGAGGTAGGTAAGTATTGGGGGGCTATTGGGGGCCATCGGGGACCACATTTCTCTGTCCTCCGATGTGCGATCACATCGGAGGACAGAGAAATTAAACGGCAAATCGCGTTTTTTTTTTTTTGTTGCGACCGCCGGTAAACGGTTAATTACCGGCGATCGCAACTCGGGGGTCGGTAAAAACCCCCCGAATCATGTTCTCTGGGGTCTCGGCTACCCTCGGCAACCGAGACCCCAGAGAAAATCCGACTCTGGGGGGCGCTATTCACTTTTTCCACAGCGCCGTTAATTAACGGCGCTGTGGTTTAAGTACCCTTAGCGGCCGCCGTTAAAAGGCGTATCGGCGGTCGTTAAGGGGTTAAATACGTCTACAAAGGACATGATAAATCCAATCTTGAAATCTGCCAGACTAACATCCAACATGATGAAACACACCAATTCATGGATTCAAGATATGTCAGTGCACCAGAGGCAGCTTGGCGAATATTCTCATATCCAATGCATAAACAATCTCATAGCATCATTCGCCTTGCTGTACATCTACCGCATTCTCAGCCACTCTATTTTCATGAGGATGACTCTATTGGAAACATCAAACAAAAGCTCCATCAAAATTCTACACTTATGGCCTACTTCAAGCTTAATCAGAACGACCATCATGCTCATATTTATTTATACCGTGAAATTCCCGAAAACTATGTTTGGAAAGAA
Organism: Ranitomeya variabilis; assembly: GCF_051348905.1. Taxonomy (NCBI): domain Eukaryota; kingdom Metazoa; phylum Chordata; class Amphibia; order Anura; family Dendrobatidae; genus Ranitomeya; species Ranitomeya variabilis. The sequence goes on along the minus strand of NC_135233.1, from coordinate 915,353,458 downwards.
GGTTCTTGGGAAGTTAGAAAGCGAGCAGGTGGTTCTGTGATTGGACGAATGTATACTGTCAGTGTGAAAGACCAAGAACGCTACTATTTAAGATTGTTATTGTTACATGTCAAAGGTGCAACCAGTTTTGACAGCATAAAAACTGTACACGGAGTCACACATGAAACCTTCAAAGATGCGGCATTAGCTCTTGGCTTACTATTTGATGATAGTCTGTGGAGAAATACATTACTTGATGCCAGTATTCTCAACATGCCAGCACAGCTACGTGACATGTTTGCCTACATTTGTATTTTTGGTCCTCCAGCTAAACCTCGGGACTTATGGGATGAATTTAAGGAACACTTTGTAGAAGACTACTGCCATGCATACCACTCCGACACTCTGGAGTGTGTCAATTGTGAAGGCTATGCTATGACAGATGTCCAACATGTTCTTAAAGCTCATGGCAAAACTTATACTGATTTTAATTTGCCACGTCCAGTCAAGAAACAACACCTCCTCCCACAGTATGATAAAGATTATGAGTTATCAGCAGCTGCTGAAATGAAAGCTACTCTAAATGAGGACCAACTTTTTGCTTTTGATGCTATCACTCAAGCTTTAGAAGACACTAATTCTACAGCAAAGTGTTTTTTCCTTGATGGTCCTGGTGGCAGCGGAAAAACGTACCTATATCATCTACTCCTACATCAGCTAAGAGGACAAGGAGACATTGTGTCACCTGCTGCCACTACTGGAATTGCCGCCAACTTGCTACAAGGTGGACGAACCATTCATTCTCTTTATGGGATTCCAATTCCTGTGAATGAAACATCTGTTTCCAGGATTAAGAATGATACCGATGCAGCAAAAGATTTGCACAGCACTAAACTTTTTATTATTGATGAGTGCACAATGCAATCCAAATATGCATTGCATGTCATTGATAGAGTTTTACGTGATGTCATGACAACAAATGTAGCTCACAAAGAAAAAACACCGTTTGGAGGTAAAGTGATTGTTTTTGGAGGCGACTTTAGACAATGTCTTCCTGTCATCCCTCATGGGACAAGAACTGATGTTGTAGAGAGCTGTATAAAATATTCACAACACTGGCAACATTTTACTCGCCTGCCACTTATTAACAACATGCGCTCCATTGATCCTCACTACAACAGTTGGTTGCTTCAACTGGGAAATGGTGAACTATCTAATGAACATAACCTTGGAGATGATGTAATTGAAATTCCTCCAGACATGGTATGCACTGGCTCTTTAATAATTGAAATTTTTGGAGATAATCTTTGTATTGATGTGAATGACACCGAAAGCATAAATACAGCTGCATCTCATGCAATTTTATGTCCAAAAAATGAGGACGTTGAGAAAGTCAATTCCCAAGTCATGGATTTATTGATAGGTGACTATACTGAATATATCAGTGATGATTCCATCGATCCTGATGAAGCTGATGACCTCGATCAATACCCACTTGAGTTTTTGAATTCACTAACACCAACTGGAATGCCTTCACATCGGCTGAAACTTAAAATTGGCACCATTGTCATGTTATTACGTAATCTGAACATGAACAAAGGTCTCTGCAATGGTACGCTGTTGTGAATTTGGTTTCTGGGCTCCCCCGGTGGTTTCTGGTGGTACTGCACTTGTGTGCTTCATCTCCTCTGTTCACCTGTTTCCATCAGGATGTGGGAGTTTTCTATTTAACCTGGCTCCTCAGTCATTTCTATGCCGGCCAACAATGTTACCAGAAGCCTTTCTGTTGCATGTTCCTGCTCCTAGACTACTATCAGCTAAGTTGGACTTGTAGTCCTAAGTTTGTTTTGCATTTTTGTTCCAGTTCTCTGTGATTGATTATTTCTGAGGCTGGAAGCTCTTGTGAGCTGAAATTGCCACTCTGGTGTCATGAGTTGATATTAGAGTCTTAAAGTAATTTCAGGAGGGTGTTTTGAAAGGGTTTTCAGCTGACTGTGAAGTTCCCTTTTCTGTCTTCCTACTATCTAGTAAGCGGACCTCAATTTGCTAAACCTATCTTCATACTTCGTATGTCAATTTCCTCTGAAATCACCGACAATATATGTGGGGGCTACTGTCTGCCTTTTGGGGAAAATTTCTCTAGAGGTAAGCCAGGTCTGTATTTTCCTCTGCTAGGGTCAGTCAGTTCTCCGGCTGGCGCTGGGCGTCTAGGGATAAAACGTAGGCACGCTACCCGGCCACTGTTAGTTGTGCGGTAGGTTTAGCTCACAGTCAGCTCGAGTTCCCATCTTCCAAGAGCTAGTCCTTTTTGTATGCTTTACTATGTTCTCTTGCCATTGAGAACCATGACAGTTTGGCCGGCCAAGAGTTAAAATAATTGGCAGAAGAAAGGAGAGAAAAGAACCCTGCAGAGAATTCTTTTTTTTTTTTTTTTTCCTGAGTTTGCTCATTAGTTGATTCACTTGCATCTCTGCTTACTGCAGCCTTCGTCTCTCTCTCCTTCTAATCCTTGAATGGTTCTGATTTCACCTGATTAATATGGATCCTCAGAGTTTAGCTACAGGTTTGGATAATCTCGCTGTGAAGGTTCAAAGTTTACAGGATTTTGTTATTCATGCTCCTATATCTGAACCTAGAATTCCTTTACCTGAATTTTTCTCCGGGGATAGATCTCGCTTCCAGAATTTCAAACATAATTGTAAATTATTTTTGTCTCTGAGATCTCGCTCCGCTGGAGATCCTGCACAGCAGGTCAGGATTGTAATTTCCTTGCTCCGGGGCGACCCTCAGGACTGGGCATTTGCTTTGGCACCAGGGGATCCTGCGTTGCTCAATGTGGATGCGTTTTTCCTGGCTTTGGGGTTGCTTTATGAGGAACCTCATTTGGAGATTCAGGCTGAAAAAGCCTTAATGGCCCTGTCTCAAGGGCAGGATGAGGCTGAAATATACTGCCAAAAATTTCGTAAGTGGTCTGTGCTTACTCAGTGGAATGAGTGCGCTCTGGCGGCGAATTTCAGAGAGGGTCTCTCTGATGCCATTAAGGATGTTATGGTGGGGTTCCCTGTGCCTACAGGTCTGAATGAGTCCATGACAATGGCTATTCAGATTGATCGGCGTTTGCGGGAGCGCAAACCTGTGCACCATTTGGCAGTGTCTACTGAGAAGGCGCCAGAGATTATGCAATGTGATAGAATTCTGTCCAGAAGCGAACGACAGAATTTTAGGTGAAAAAATGGGTTATGCTTCTATTGTGGTGATTCAACTCATGTTATATCAGCATGCTCTAAACGTACTAAGAAGGTTGATAAGTCTGTTTCAATTGGCACTTTACAGTCTAAGTTTATTCTATCTGTGACCCTGATTTGCTCTTTATCGTCTATTACCGCGGACGCCTATGTCGACTCTGGCGCCGCTTTGAGTCTTATGGATTGGTCCTTTGCCAAACGCTGTGGGTTTGATTTAGAGCCTCTGGAAGTTCCTATACCTCTGAAGGGTATTGACTCCACGCCATTGGCTAGTAATAAACCACAATACTGGACACAAGTAAATATGCGTATTAATCCGGATCACCAGGAGGTTATTCGCTTCCTTGTGTTGTATAATCTACATGATGTGTTGGTGCTTGGATTGCCATGGCTGCAATCTCATAACCCAGTCCTCGACTGGAAAGCAATGTCTGTGTTAAGCTGGGGATGTCAGGGGACTCATGGGGACGTACCTTTGGTTTCCATTTCGTCATCTATTCCCTCTGAGATTCCGGAATTTTTATCTGATTATCGTGACGTTTTTGAGGAGCCTAAAATTGGTTCACTACCTCCGCACAGAGAGTGCGATTGTACTATAGATCTGATTCCGGGCAGTAAGTTTCCAAAGGGTCGTTTATTTAATCTATCTGTGCCTGAACATGCTGCTATGCGGGAATATATTAAGGAGTCCTTGGAAAAGGGACATATTCGTCCTTCGTCATCTCCCTTAGGAGCCGGTTTTTTCTTTGTATCTAAAAAAGATGGCTCTTTGAGGCCGTGTATTGATTATCGGCTTTTGAATAAAATCACAGTTAAATATCAGTATCCTTTGCCACTGCTTACTGATTTGTTTGCTCGAATAAAGGGGGCCAAGTGGTTCTCTAAGATTGATCTTCGTGGGGCGTATAATTTAGTGCGAATTAAGCAGGGGGATGAGTGGAAAACCGCATTTAATATGCCTGAGGGCCATTTTGAGTATTTAGTAATGCCTTTTGGTCTTTCAAATGCCCCTTCAGTCTTTCAGTCCTTTATGCATGACATTTTCCGTGAATATTTGGATAAATTTTTGATTGTGTATCTGGATGATATTTTGATTTTTTCGGATGACTGGGACTCTCATGTCCAACAGGTCAGGAGGGTTTTTCAGGTTTTGCGCTCTAATTCCTTGTGTGTAAAGGGTTCTAAGTGCGTTTTTGGGGTTCAAAAGATTTCGTTTTTGGGGTACATTTTTTCCCCCTCTTCCATTGAGATGGACCCTGTCAAGGTTCAGGCTATTTGTGATTGGACGCAACCCTCTTCTCTTAAGAGCCTTCAGAAGTTTTTGGGCTTTGCTCATTTTTATCGTCGATTTATAACTGGTTTTTCTGATGTCACTAAACCGTTGACTGATTTGACTAAGAAGGGTGCTGATGTTGCTGAGTGGTCCCCTGCTGCTGTGGAGGCCTTTCGGGAGCTTAAGCGCCGCTTTTCTTCCGCCCCTGTATTGCGTCAGCCTGATGTTACTCTTCCTTTTCAGGTTGAGGTCGACGCTTCAGAAATCGGAGCTGGGGCGGTTTTGTCGCAGAAAAGTTCCGACTGCTCCGTGATGAGACCTTGTGCGTTCTTTTCTCGTAAGTTTTCGCCCGCTGAGCGAAATTATGATATTGGTAATCGGGAGCTCTTGGCTATGAAGTGGGCTTTTGAGGAGTGGCGTCATTGGCTTGAGGGGGCTAGACATCAGGTGGTGGTATTGACCGACCACAAGAATTTGATTTATCTTGAGTCCGCCAGGCGCCTGAATCCTAGACAGGCACGCTGGTCGTTATTTTTCTCTCGGTTTAATTTTGTGGTTTCTTACCTGCCGGGTTCTAAAAATGTGAGGGCGGATGCCCTTTCTAGGAGTTTTGAGCCTGATTCCCCTGGTAATTCTGAACCTACAGGTATCCTTGGGGATGGAGTGATATTGTCTGCTGTTTCCCCAGATTTGCGACGGGTCTTGCAGGAGTTTCAGGCGGATAGACCTGATCGTTGCCCGCCTGGTAGATTGTTTGTTCCTGATGATTGGACCAGTAGAGTCATCTCGGAGGTCCATTCTTCTGCGTTAGCAGGTCATCCTGGAATCTTTGGTACCAGGGATTTGGTGGCTAGGTCCTTCTGGTGGCCTTCCCTGTCGCGAGATGTGCGAGGTTTTGTGCAGTCTTGTGATGTTTGTGCTCGGGCCAAGCCTTGTTGTTCTCGGGCTAGTGGATTGTTGTTATCCTTGCCTATTCCGAAGAGGCCTTGGACTCACATCTCCATGGATTTTATTTCTGATCTCCCTGTTTCTCAGAAGATGTCTGTCATCTGGGTGGTGTGTGACCGTTTCTCTAAGATGGTCCATTTGGTTCCCTTGCCTAAATTGCCTTCTTCATCCGAGCTGGTTCCTCTGTTTTTTCAAAATGTGGTGCGCTTGCATGGTATTCCGGAGAATATCGTTTCTGACAGGGGAACCCAATTCGTGTCTAGATTTTGGCGAGCGTTCTGTGCTAGGATGGGCATTGATTTGTCTTTTTCGTCTGCTTTCCACCCTCAGACTAATGGCCAGACCGAGCGAACTAATCAGACCTTGGAGACTTATTTGAGGTGTTTTGTGTCTGCGGATCAGGATGATTGGGTTGCCTTTTTGCCCTTGGCGGAGTTTGCCCTCAATAATCGGGCTAGTTCTGCCACCTTGGTTTCTCCTTTCTTCTGTAATTCGGGGTTTCATCCTCGTTTCTCTTCCGGTCAGGTGGAGTCTTCGGATTGTCCTGGAGTGGATGCTGTGGTGGAGAGGTTGCATCAGATTTGGGGGCATGTGGTGGACAATTTGAAGTTGTCCCAGGAGAAGACTCAGCATTTTGCCAACCGCCGTCGTCGTATTGGTCCTCGTCTTTGTGTTGGGGACTTGGTGTGGTTATCTTCTCGTTTTGTCCCTATGAAGGTTTCTTCTCCTAAGTTTAAGCCTCGGTTAATCGGCCCGTACAAGATATTGGAGATTCTTAACCCTGTGTCCTTTCGTTTGGACCTCCCTGCATCTTTTTCTATTCATAATGTCTTCCATCGGTCATTGTTGCGCAGGTATGAGGTACCGGTTGTGCCTTCCGTTGAGCCTCCTGCTCCGGTGTTGGTTGAGGGTGAGTTGGAGTACGTTGTCGAGAAGATCTTGGACTCCCGTGTTTCCAGAAGGAGACTTCAGTATCTGGTCAAGTGGAAGGGCTACGGTCAGGAGGATAACTCTTGGGTGACAGCCTCTGATGTTCATGCCTCCGATTTGGTCCGTGCCTTTCATAGGGCTCATCCTGATCGCCCTGGTGGTTCTGGTGAGGGTTCGGTGCCCCCTCCTTGAGGGGGGGGGTACTGTTGTGAATTTGGTTTCTGGGCTCCCCCGGTGGTTTCTGGTGGTACTGCACTTGTGTGCTTCATCTCCTCTGTTCACCTGTTTCCATCAGGATGTGGGAGTTTTCTATTTAACCTGGCTCCTCAGTCATTTCTATGCCGGCCAACAATGTTACCAGAAGCCTTTCTGTTGCATGTTCCTGCTCCTAGACTACTATCAGCTAAGTTGGACTTGTAGTCCTAAGTTTGTTTTGCATTTTTGTTCCAGTTCTCTGTGATTGATTATTTCTGAGGCTGGAAGCTCTTGTGAGCTGAAATTGCCACTCTGGTGTCATGAGTTGATATTAGAGTCTTAAAGTAATTTCAGGAGGGTGTTTTGAAAGGGTTTTCAGCTGACTGTGAAGTTCCCTTTTCTGTCTTCCTACTATCTAGTAAGCGGACCTCAATTTGCTAAACCTATCTTCATACTTCGCATGTCAATTTCCTCTGAAATCACCGACAATATATGTGGGGGCTACTGTCTGCCTTTTGGGGAAAATTTCTATAGAGGTAAGCCAGGTCTGTATTTTCCTCTGCTAGGGTCAGTCAGTTCTCCGGCTGGTGCTGGGCGTCTAGGGATAAAACGTAGGCACGCTACCCGGCCACTGTTAGTTGTGCGGTAGGTTTAGCTCACAGTCAGCTCGAGTTCCCATCTTCCAAGAGCTAGTCCTTTTTGTATGCTTTACTATGTTCTCTTGCCATTGAGAACCATGACAGTACGCGGCTCATTGTCACTGCCTTACATGCCAATATCATACTGGCTAAAGTAATTAGTGGGTCAGCAGCAGGAAATGTGGTATTCATTCCACGAATTGATTTGTGTCCATCAGAGACTGGATTACCTTTTAAATTAAGACGGAGACAATTTCCTATCAAGCCCGCATTTGCAATGACCATATATAAATCTCAAGGCCAGACCCTCCATCGAGTTGGCATTTATCTACCAGAACCTGCTTTTGCCCATGGTCAATTGTATGTTGCTTTTTCCAGGGTGAAGCAATGTTGCAATGTGAGGGTTAAAGTGGTTAATACACCACTTCAAGGACAATTATTGGCTGATAGTACTAAAGTCTTCACACGTAATATTATCTACAAAAATATTTTAGTTTAAAGTTACTTTTCTTTTTTTTCATTATTCAGTTTTTCTAATAACATAGACAGCAATAGGCAAATTCTATGTATAGAGATAAGGAAAAAAAACAAAAAAAAATTAGTGTAGCCATAGACATATAGATTTTAAGTACTTATGTAGGAAATACGTATATAACATACGTACTCATTAGCATATAGGGTTAATAACTCTATATCATATCTACATAAATTTAGAAATATGATATATCAATACATATTTTTATAGGTAAGTAGAACACACATTAAGTACAAGATGTAAGATGTGTATCATCCAAATGCCTGTATTTGGTGATAGGAACCTGTATTTGAAGCTCCAGCAGTATAGCTGCTGAGAGATTTCATTTTGTTTTTAAAAAGGGTGAGGTTTTTGTGAACAGGTAAGAGACGGGTGGGATGGCTGTTCACACACATCTCTATCTCCAGGTGTGTTCTGTACATAGAAATAGATATATAGATAGGTACATATTTAGATAGATAAGGAAAGAATAGAGATTTTGCTTTCACATCAACATTTTTCTGCTATTTGGAGAATTTATGGTGGAAAAAAGGCTATTTCTGCACTTCCTGCCTAAGGGCTGACCCACGCCACTCTTGCTGTAAGTTGCATGCAATGTATACGGAATTTGTACTTCACTTGCGGCAGGTGCGGCACATGTGGTTTCTGCAGTTTTCGCCACAAAATCTCCACTTACCAGTGTTTTTGTTGTGGCTGCATTTAATGCAATTGTCGAAGCCGCGTTTGCCACATTTACTGCAAGTTAACTCCAAGCTTCATCTACATTGCATGGCACTTGCTGAAATTGTGTTGTAGATCAGTTCTTTGGTGCCAAGTGTGGAAGTTTTATTGTTTTTAACATTACTTCTGCAAATATCAGAAACATGCAGATGTGAAAGAGGTTTGAGTATTAAGAAATAGGAATCAGTTAGGACCCATCAGTTCAAAGGCTACCGTGACGTGGTTGATGGGCATGCTTATATTAGCCCATCGGTGTACTATGAACGTTGATTTCTTAAATTTTACACTTCTGAAAAAATAAACACAAAAAATTTGGATACACAAAAAGGCTTTAATTTCTGTTGTACTTATTAGAATTATTTAAAATGAAGGCTTAGCTAAGCCCAAGAGATGATTAAAAACGTTTCATACCAACCCATCAGATGTAAAATTACTGTGAAAATACCTGATGGGCACACAAGTATGCGCCAGTATGGGTACTAAGAGCTTTTCCACATAATAATGAAATATTTTAAAATGTCATAGAACATACCAATATACATAGTTATTGATACATATTATTTATTATTTACATTATTGTTCTTAAGCAAAGAACCGTTGTTGTGGCATTTGCCACAACACGCAAAGTTGTTGTCTGATGTCTTTCATCACTCCCCTCATAAGCATGTTCATGGATCCTGTGTAACTGTACCTTAAATAACAAGAATTGTCAAGAGCTGGTGAGTGCAGCCATTTTTTGTTCTTTCTTACTATTATTTATTAATTGTATTATTCTTACATTTGAATAAATAAAGTATATATGGATTCTAGACTCCCGATTCTTTAGAATCGGGCTGCCATCTAGTATTATAATATTATATTAAGCAATGGACCTAAAACCTAGCTTTTATTATCTCCAAAATAAATAAGACAAACAACATATGTGCCAAAATCAAATCACCTATGTGCAAGACAAAAACTGAAATAACAGGACACAAAAGGAAAGGTAAAAAGGTTAAAAAATGCTGGTACATGCGTAGTTCTATGTAGAGACCTGTTAGTACCAAGGGATATTTGTACAACCATATGCTGAACCCGACATTTTGTCGTGTAATCAGATCAAGGAATACAGTCTCATATCATACATTTTTCACACAACGTGGAACGTGTAACTCACACGAGTCAAGACATCTCCCAATAAATTTACTAAGGAACAGGTATACATAGAAAATATGTTCAAGTGTCGTATACACTAATATTGAACGTAACAAGTATATCAACTCTCAGTCCAAGATATTGTAGAGGTGTACCCTCTGCAAATATTCAAACCTGGGGCGCATAAATTTGTCAAGCTCTTCCAAAATATGCTGATAAACGTTTCCAACACGGACTGATGTAGCGCCCTTCTTAGACCTGGCCATCAATTGAAGTATGGTCCTGTACCAGCATAAACATTGCAGCATGCATATCAAACATAAGATATAAAAGGTCCAAAACAATGAACACAGGATATCTAAAGTCTATGGAGTCACCAATCAAACTATTCAGGGAGGGAGTAATGCACTTCTCCCTATTAACTAGTTCCCTGAAGGACCGGTGTACCTACTAGGCTAAATAGTCCTGGTATAGCATAACAATACCTCTTATAGGTTCCTTAGTAAATTTATTGGGAGAAGTCTTGACTCATGTGAGTTACACGTTCCACGTTGTATGAAAAATGTATGATATGAGACTGTATTCCTTGATCTGATTACACGACGAAATGTCGGGTTCAGCCAGGGCCGGCCCGAGAAATTACGGCGCCCTAGGTGAAACTATTTTGTTGTGCCCCTACTACTTTTAACATACCCCCCAACTTTTGAAGATGGGAAAGAAGGACAAAGTTTTCGGCGCGCAAAGCGCGCCACGGCAAATTTTAGTCCACGCCTCTGACCACACCCATTCATAACTAGCCACACCCATATCCACATCCCAACCACACCCATTTAGCACTGCTGATCACACGGTTTCATAAAGAATAATTATAAACAAAAAAATATGGCCACACAGTGCTCCATACTGTATAATGGCCACACATGATGCTCCATACTGTATAATGGCCACACATGATGCTCCATACTGTATAATGGCCACACATGATGCTCCATACTGTATATTGGCCGCACATGATACTTTGTTCTGTATAATGGCCACACATAGCTACTCCTACACACATGGCTGTGCTCCGTACACACGTGCTCCGCTCCATACACCTCGTACACACGTGGCTCCGCTCCGTACACCTAGTACACATTTAGCTCTGCTCCATACACCTCATACACACATGACTCCGCTCCGTATACCTCATACACACGGCTCCGCTCCGTACACCTCATACACACGGCTCTGCTCCGTACACCTCATACACACAAGGCTCCGCTCCATACACGTCATACACATTCAGCTCCGCTCCATACACCTTTTGCCTTTTGAAAAGATTTTTTATAATTTTTTCTATTTTTTCCTCTGGCGCCCCCTTAGGGTCGGCGCCCTAGGCGGCTGCCTAGTTCGCCTATACGTTCGGGCCCGCCCTGGGTTCAGCATATGGTTGTACAAATATCCCTTGGTACTAACAGGTCTCTACATACAACTACGCATGTACCAGCATTTTTTAACCTTTTTACCTTTCCTTTTGTGTCCTGTTATTTCAGCTTTTGTCTTGCACATAGGTGATTTGATTTTGGCACATATGTTGTTTGTCTTATTTATTTTGGAGATAATAAAAGCTAAGTTTTAGGTCCATTGCTTAATATTCTATTTTTTGTGGATTATATCCGGCTTCATATCTATATATACAGGAATAGCTTTTGAAATGTCAGTGAAAGACAATGTGCTCAGCACAGAATTGAGAATAAGAAAAATTCAATTAATAATTAATATTTAACAGGGTAGCTTTTTGGGCTTCGCTTCATGCTAACTCTAAAATCTCTCTGTCAGACTAGCAGCACCATTAAGCAAAGTGATATTTTGTTGGAATCAGGGTCTCCTTTCCTTCATTATACTGCTTTCAGATGAGGTGGCAAAAATCTGGTGTTAGATTCCCTTTAAGGTGTAAAAATTTTATGTTGTAAGCATATTTTTATTGCAAAATACCTTTATTTATAATTTATATTTCAGGAAAAACGTTCCTAATAGTTAAGCTGCACATGACAATCTGCACCACATTTAATAAAGAATACCCTGATATTTCTTATATTCATAAAGTGCACGAGGCTGAGTTAATACCATTTTTGAGAGAAACAATACATATAAACAAAATTTATATTAATAATTGAATTCTTGTCCTTAAGCCTAAACAGGCAAATATTCAGGCATTGTGGTTACATTTTTTAGCTATGTAAAATTGGAACTTTGCATTTTCAGAAGCAGAAACTTTAGCTAAAAGTAATAGCACATTTGTATGCTTATTTTCTTCGCAAGTTATAAATGAGTAGACTCTACATCAATAGTTCTGCCACTAGGTGGCCCTCATACATGGTCCTTAGTGGAAGACACATTATACTAACATTTCCCACTTTAGTTTAGATCTAATCTTGTTAAAGTGCCAGTTAATTGAAAGTACACCAGATTACGCATTTAGATTGAACTCTTTTTGCCAGAAATCTGGTGTAAAACAGCATGAAATTATTCTTGTGGTTGAGCAATGTATGACTTTTGGAGGGTTTATGCCAGTACCAGTAAACTCCCTCAACTGTTTGAAAAATGGGCCATGCGGGGGGGGGGACGTGGTTTGCAGGGGACAGGAGCAGACATGTTCTTGCAGAGCTCCTGGGAATCCCCTATATGAAGCTACTATTGACATATGTAAAGTGGAATTTATGGACTAAAAGTCTTGGAAAATCATCTGGATCATGCCAACAACTATTAAAATGAAGAATAAAGTGGATTTCGCAAAGAAAACAGTTTCTGCAGCTACTCTGTCTGCTGTAAGGCCACCAGGCAATATGGCCACAATACAGAGGCAGACCTGAAAGGAAAACGCCACAGAGATGCCTTCACCCCCTTTAGCTGGAGCTCTGAAACATTTGGTCTCCAAAGGAAAAGCTGTGCGGACCTGCGTAAAGAGAGCCCCTTCTGCTTCGGTGTCGGGGAGGATCTCAGAAGTTCCCCCTGACAGCTAGGATTCAGGATGGAGAAAAGGCAGCGGCCACGCTGAGTCATCGTCGGCTACTGTGAAGGAGAGGTGCCGGGTGATGTCAGCAAAGACACCGGCAGTGGGCGAGGACCAAAGGAACAGGATCCAGTGTGATGCGGAGATATCCCCGCCGACTGCCAGTGAAGACAGGAGAAGCCAGGCAAGTACTGCGGCATCAGCGAGGGAGGAGAGCGTCTCGCAGCTACTGGACCTCCAGGGGGGATTTCCCGCTTCTCCGGAGGAAGGGAGTTTCTTTGGGGCTTAGCCAGATCACAGAGTCTTGAGTGAAAATGTACCTCATCATGAGGCTGGTGCAGTGGGGGAGGGAGAGGATCAGAGCGGTGTGGATGTGCAGCTGCTGCTGGAGGTGATGAGTAGAACACAGCTACAGCCATATGACGCCACACAGCCTCTTCCTATTTTAAGGAGGTGTGCCGCCCTTAAACCTACCTCATATCACCCCAAAAATCACTGGGGAAATACATGGTGACCCTGACAATAAGGGGTAACCGTGCAGAAGCCTATCTGACAAAGGGGCTTTATTAATACATTGGAATGGCTGAAATCAGTCCTCTAATACACCAAGAGACTGTGCCACCCCTAAAGCTGCAAATATTATCCTCAAAACTAAAGAAAAGCAATACCAAAGCATAACTGATGACATGGGACTATGCAACAATTTGGCTGACTCTCCTACTGATAGTACTCAGCTAAATACTAAAACCTTGGACTATAAACCTATGCCCTCCATAAATGAAAGCAACCCTTTTAAACGAATGTTGGCAAAATCCATAAAAGATGAAACCAGGCTTCTCTGTGTTAAAATCTTTGAAGAATTCTACCTGTACTATGGAACCAGTTAATAAAAATAACATCGAAATAGATGATCAAATGGATCAGCTGGATTTAAATCATGACACAGATAATTCTTCTAATTCAATGAAAGGGCTAGAAAGTGTCCACTCAGAAGAGTTTACTGAAATGTCAGGTTCCTCTGAATATGGGGATAGTTATTTTACAAATGATACAGATTCTGACGAAATTTCACCCCAACATTCTTCCTCAGAGAATTCTATTAGTCATGAGATTCATGATTTGGGTCAAGAGAAATTTGACACGGGACTTGGGGACCATATGTCTAATATTTCTTTAATAGACAACATACCAGCTTCAGACGACTACCCATCAGAGTGCTTTATGATTAATATCTGTTTAGCCCTTTTAACATCGGCAAATATCTTGGGAAAGGGTACTAATATATTTGAAAACGAATTTAAAATATCCGATCCTCAACAAACAAATACAGTAAAAGGCTCTGAGTCTTTTATCAAGAAGCTCTTTAAAGATAAATTATCTTTCATAGTTAAAGATTCTAACAAACTCTACCAAGGTCTCTGATGTCCCTCTTCAAGATCCAAAAATAATGGATTCTTTATACAAAAATAATCAGATCTCGCCTTCTATTCATGCTAAAAGTCTACCTATACTCTCAGATTCTCTGGAGAAGATTCAAAAAGACATCATCTCCTTTAGAAACTGCATGGCTAACTATGAAGATTTTAAAAGGAAAAACAACATGAAAATCAGAGGAATTCTGGAGTTTGTCCAGCCTTCTCAGCTAAAGGACTATATTTCTTCAATGATTTTTCACTTACTACCTAAAAATAAAGAACTGACTGAGAAGGTTTTCAGAATTTGCAGGCTGCTCTCTCTCCCTATTAGCATTGCTTGAGATGTTATTGTGTCTTTTTATCCTATTGGGGTAAAGAACAATCTCCTTATGCTGACAAGAGGCTCAAAACTTCTTCCATCTCCGCACAATAATTTATCTTTTTCAAGGACTTGTCTAGAGATACCCTACAAAAATGGAAATTATTCTCTCAAACCACATAGGAACTCTTACGCACTGGGATATCTTACCAATGGACTATGACTTCCAATCTACAAGTGAAATTCGCGTCAAAATTGTTCACTCTCTTGTCTCCGGAGGAAAAAATTGACTTTCTGAAAAGAACAGGAATAACTTCTATGGCCTCTCCTGGACTTTCCTCTCTGTTTTCATCAAACATGTATGCCACTTGAAAGGATATTTATTCCACTTGCTATAATACTAAAAGAACCGGAGTTTTCCCTCCAACTAGCCTTAGGATCACCTTAAGAGGTTTCCAGATGCGACAGGCTCTCATGTTTACTCGATATATGTATGTTACTCATATATTTCATAATACTCTGTACTTTATGTAGATTTTGCATCTCATAATCTTTGTATGATTAATAATACCTGTTTTGATTTTAGGTGCTGAAATATTAAGTTACGCTTAAATATGTGTATTTCTGAAATGTATGATTGTCTATCTATCCCTTTTTTTCTCCTTATTTCTTATTCCCTCTTTCCTCATTCCTTTTTCCCCGATTCCCCATGTTTCCCCTTCCCCGATTCCCCATGTTTCCCCTTCCCCTTCCCACCCTTTGAAAAATTCAATAAAAAAAATTATTGGAAAAGAAAAATGGGCCATGCTTATAGGGGAGTTGAGTGACCTTGCGAAAATCTTCATACTTTATGCCACATAGGACAGAAATAAGCATCATTCTATTTAAAAGAATGAGAGCAATGAGTTTCAAACCATGTTTTTTGCATATGCAAGACACTTGAAAGATCCATCAAATTAATTAAAGAAATTAATTAATTTAAGAAATCTTACTATGGTGGACTCTTCATCAGTACTAACATGCAAAAACTCTTGATGAATCAGAGCCTAAAGATATAGTGACTTCAATAAACTTTTAAAACTACAAGTGCTCATATTAATATGCAGTGGCATATTGCTAATAGCTGCAGACCACACTGGCACTATGGGGCCTGTGGGCCCAGTGCCAGCACCAGATTCTACCATCTGAATTTCAACTGTATCCCCATTGTGGATGCAGATACAGTTGAAAGCAATTATGGAAAAGAGAGCTGTCAATTCCCTCCTCCATCATTCTCCCTCCTTTTTTTTCAATGAGTATTTTGTGGGGGCCATCATATTATTTCAAGGGCTATTTGGGGGACCATCATACTATTTGGAGGGCTATTATATTATTTGGAGGACTATGTGGGCCCATCAAACTATCAGGAGGACTATGTGGGGACCATCAAATTATTTGGAGGGCTATGTGGGGGCGATCATACTATTTGGAGTGCTATATAGAGGCCATCATGTTACTTGGGTGGGCATCATACTATTTGGAGGGCTATATGTGGGACCATCATACTATTTGGAGGGCCAATTGTGGGGCAATCATACTATCTGAAGCCTAATTGGGGCAATCATACTATTTAGAGGGTTATTTGAAGGCCATCATACTATTTGTTAAACTACTTGGGGAGACATCATAGTATTTGGAGGGCTATGTGGGCGGTCATCTTACTATTTGGAGGGCTATGTGTGTGGCCATCATACTATTTTGAGGGCTATGTGGGGACCATCATACTATTTTGAGTGCTATTTGTGGTGCCATCACACTATTTGTGGGGCATCATATTATTTGGAGGGGTATGTTGGGAGTCATCATACTATTTGGGGAGCTATATGGGGAGCATCATACTATTTGGAGTGCTATGTGAGGTGCCATCATACTATTTGGAGTTCTATGTGGGGACACAGCCCTCTACTGTTTAGAGAGCTGTGTGGTGACCATTATACTGTTTAGAGGGCTATATAGGGGCCAATTATACTGTTTGGAGGATTGTATTGGCCAATTTTACTGTTTGGAGGGGTGTGGGGTCCGTTATACTATGTGGAAGGTTGTGCAGGGGCCATTTTACTGTGTCGAGGGTTGCATGGCTGTCATTATAATGTTTGGATGTCTATGTGGGGGGCTATTGTACTGTTTTGAGGGTTAGTGGGGGCCATTATACAGTGTGGAGGTTTGTGAGGGCAACACTATATTGTATGGCAGGCCATCACACTGTATGGAGGGCTTTGTGGGGCCATGATATTGTGTACAGGGCTATGTTGGAGAGATCATACTGTGTTTTGGTCACTGTGGAGGTATCCTGCTCTGCAGGGGTACTGTAGGGTCATCATACTGTGCGTGGATTGTACTATGGAGGAATTCACTGTGGGGGTATATTACTGTTTTTGGGGGACATTTTTGTTGGCATCATACTTTGAGTGGTGAAATTGATATCTTAGTGTGTGGGAACACTAAGGGGTTTCAATAGGGGCAAAATTACTTTGTAAGGGTTGCAATGTTATGGGATATGCGCTTCTGTGACCACACCAAATATAATTTTTTTTGGGGGGGGAGTGGGCACAGCATTTAGCCTGTAAAATAACGAAATCTGCAATAGTAATATTCTGTGCAAGCTTCTTCATGGACATGGGCACATTAATCGTTTCTTTACTGGGAGTGAAAAAAATTCCCCACAGTTGAATTTACAGGCAACTATCAACCCAGACATGTCTCAATTTAATATCCTTTATCAACAATAGGAATTGAAACGCTGAGTAAGTTTGAAAAATGGATGCTGATTTATTAAATCCATTGGAAAAAATTTGGAAATGGCCCATGCCAGCCAAATCAGAAACCGATCTGTAAACATAACTATTTCAGCATTTTTTGCACCTCATCAGAACAGAGAATGGTAGTTTGCAATTTTTTTCTCATGGAGCATTGCATTGAAAATAAGTCTCCATATTGACATGCGTCTATACAATGAGATCCAACATCCCCTCTGAACTCTACTTAAGGCTACTTTCACACTAGTGTCGGGAAAGACCCGTCGCTGTGCGTCGGGCCGACGTTCCCGACGCTAGCGTGGTCTCCGCCGCACAACGGGGGCAGCGGATGTATTTTTCCAACGCATCCGCTGCCCCATTGTGAGGTGCGGGGAAGTGCGGGGAGGTGGGGGCGGAGTTCCGGCCGCGCATGCGCGGTCGGAAAAAGCGGACCGTCGGGAGCAAAAAACGTTACATGTAAGGTTTTTTTCTCCCGACGGTCCGCTAACACACGCCCAAGCGTCGCAAAACGGACGCGACGTTTGGCAATGCGTCGCAAATGCGTTGCTAATGCGTCGCTAATGTTAGTCTATGACGAAAAAACGTAGACAGCAAGAACTTTTGCTGGATGCGTATTTTCGGCAAAACGACGCATTTGCGACGTATTGCAGTTAACGCTAGTGTGAAAGTAGCCTAAGGCATCTCAACCAAAACCCTGATTTGTACTGTTGAAGGGCAAAAAGCCATAAACAGAGCTCTTTACAAACAGGTCTCTGGTATCGGCTACTTTGCATCTTTTTTTAATAAAAACTAAATATAAGCGCATTGCTTCGATAGCGTCTCCTGCCTACTTACACATACTATTACCTACAATGACTCTGTATGTTAAACGTGCACTTAGTGTTAGGGGTCAAGTTCCCGCTGCTGCACAGGGGGAATCTCGAACCATGTCCACTGTGGTCTCCCATTCTTCTCCAGCCACAGTGGAACCTGCTCAGCGGAGACATCGGTCTCAGCGCCTGGCTCGGATACTGCACTTTTGGTTACTGCTGCCTTTCCAGGTTCAGCCATTATAACCAGTACTGTTCGGATGCGAGCAGGCGCTCATGGGACTAAGTCCTGATTTTCTCCTTCTGAGCATGCCCAAGGGAAGACCTCTCATTGGAGGTCGGAGGTCACATGCTCAGGTCCTGTAGCAGCTCCTATTGGTCCACTAGGAATGTCCTGGAAAGCTACAACTATAAAAGGTTCGCATGGCCGCACGGCCATGCGCTAGTATCATTTGTGTTTGGCTGTTGCCTGTGGATACTCTACCACTCAGTATATATGTGGTGTGAGCCTGTTTAGCTTTGGGGCTGTACACTCAGGCAGGCAGCTAGCGTCAGTGGAGGCAAATAGCCTTGGCTTAGCATCTGGTTCCTTCATGTGTGCGGTTAGCACAGAAGAGTTCCAGAGCAAGCACAACCCTAGTTGCTAGGTCCAGAAATATTTGGACAGTGAGACAAGGTTGCGCATTTTAGCTGTTTACCAAAACATATTCAAGATACAGTTATATAATGAGATCCTAATTGGAGTAAGGGTTTAGGATTTACCGCTGCACTTTTTTCAAGGAACCAAAAGCAATTGGACAGTTATCTCAGAAGCACTTAAATGGGCTGCATAGGCTATTTAATGGGCTGATTCCAGATGTTGCATTTGCATTTGGAAGCTGTTGCTGTGAACTCACAAAAAGCAATCAAAGTAGCTCTTAATGGAAGTGAAACAGATCATCATTAGGCTGAAAACAAGAAGAAATCCATCAGAGAGATAGTAGAAATGTTAATAGTACCAAAACAACAGTTTGGTACATTCTGAAAAAAAAGTGCTCACTGATGAGCTTGGTGACTCAAAAAGGCCTGGACGTCTGGAGCGCCCCCACTGCCGCAGCGCCGAGGGGTACCCGGTACCGGGCCTCTGAGTCTCTGCTCTGGGGTGGTCACGGTGGCTAGGCCCGGTCCGTGGCCCTGCCTGTCAGGGGGACGTCCGGTGAACGAGTGGTGAATGGTGGTGTAGTTGTGTTGCGGTGCAGTGCCGGTCGCAGTAAATAACAAGGACACAGGGGTGCAGTCTCTTTTACCTTTACTGAAGATCTCTGGGTCCCCAGTCCGGATTCCGGATAACCAGGCTGCGCAAGTCCGACCGGTCCAATGGCACCTCCAGAGTTCTCTTCGCAGGTGGAAATCTGTGCCTACCTGCTAGCGCTATGTGTTGCGGTCCTTCCCTGCTGTGCTTACGGAAAGTCCCCACAACTGTTGTGTCTGTTTCTTAAGTTCCCTCACAACTCGATTAGATGATGTTCTGCTAATCCTCCGTCCCTCCCTGATGTTACGGTTAGGACGGCACCCGTTTGACGGGTAGGCTCGGAGCTCTTCCGGGACCCTAGAGTCGCACCTCTCCACAAGTTGCCCCCCAAGACTGCATAGGTGATTTAGGTGAGACAGCCCGCCTTTGACTGACTGTCCTGCCGTTGGTTTGAAGTATTGCCTGAAGCTGAATATAGTAATACTTCCTCGGCGTTCCGGCCGCCGGCTGTGCGCCTCAGTAGGATGTTGCCTCGGTCTTACAGCACGACTCCTACTGGTATCCTCCTTCTTGCTTTGATCTCGTTTCTCACTCAGCACAATATATCTCGCTTCTGATCCTTCCTTAGGGCACCGCCGCTATCCTGAGCAGGCACGGTCCCTTGACGTTCTTTCAAGTTGCCAGGCCTCTGTCAGGATCCCACCCCTGACCCTGACAGGGACCCTACCAAATCTTCCCCCCGCAACACCCTCTGCCACAAGGTGTTGCCTGGTTCCAACCCAGTCAGCTTTCCCTCTAACTTCCTGCCTGACCCCCAGTTTTACCAGTATGTGAGGAGTGGCCTAATGAATAGAACCCTTAGCTCCCCCTGGAGGCCCGGCTGTGAAATGTATTGGTGTCTGTGATACCTGGTCAGATGAACTCCTTCAGTGCCATCAGACGTACCATGGCTCCCCTTAGTGGCGGAGCCACAGTACTGCAACGACCAGGACTCTGGGGCGCTGCACGTCCATGGAAGACAACAGTGGTGAACAATCACAAAATCCTTTTCATGATGAGAAAAACCCCTTTACAACATCCACCCAAGTGAAAAACACCATCTGGGAAGTATTTGTTTCAGTATCTAAAGTCTACCACAAAGAGAAGACTTAATGAGAGCAAACCATCAGTCAGCCTTAAAAATAGATAAGCCAGTTTTGACCATGCCAAAAAGCATCTAAAGAAGCCAGACCAGTACTGGAAATGTATTCTTTGGGCAGATGAAGTTAGGGTCAACCTATACAAGAATGGGAGAAAAGAGTGTGCAGAAGGCTTGGAAAGACTCATGATCCAAAGCATATCACATCCTCTATAAAACATGGTGGAGGTACTGTTATGTCACTAGGGTTAATTGATGTGACTGAAGACAGAAGTAACTGGATGAATTCTTAAGTGTACAGGGCTATACTCTACTCAGATTCAACCAAATGCAGCAAGGTTGATTGGACACTCTTTGCAGTACCATGACCCAAACCATAACGAAAGAGAGAAAGAACAAGCGTTCCTAGTGAGATCAACCAAATGAAAGAAGGTGGAGACTTGTGAGTTATTGCAATCAAGTGGTCGGGTTGTGTGAGCAGGCACACCACTGGCAATGGCATGAGTTGTCTCCCTCCAATGTCTGCAGCTGCGTCCGTTTAGACCCAGGCCGTCAGGTACTCGGATATAGCAATGGAAGAAAATTACTGCGGACTTGGTGAGCACTGCCAAAACATACTGCAAAAGCAACTCAGGATTTTTTTTAAATCAAAGAAGTGAAATATTCTGCAATGGCTGAGTTAATCCCCAGACCCACAAACAAGCAACAACAGTAAAGGCCTGGCAAAGGATAACAAAGGAGGAAAACTGTTATGCACTGGTGGCTTAGGAGCAGCATGAGACGTGCTCTGGAGGAGGTGGTACCTGCACTGACCGCAGACCCTGAACTTAACACAACAACTAGAAGTAGCCGTGGGATGTACCTAACACGGCCTAGACACCTTGACACAGCCGGAGGACTAGATACCCCTAAAGATAGAAACAGGAAAGCTATCTTGCCTCAGAGAAAATCCCCAAAGGATAGACAGCCCCCCACAAATATTGACTGTGAGAGGAGAGGAAAATAACATACGCAGAATGAAACGAGGATTTAGCAAAGGAGGCCACTTCTAGCTAAATAGAAAGGATAGGAAAGACTACTATGCGGTCAGTATTAAAATACTAGAAAATATCCACCACAGAGAATACAAAATCTCCACACCTAACTAAAGGCATGGAGGGTAAATCTGCTTCTCCAGAGCTTCCAGCTTTGCTGAATAAATCCACACTGACAAAGCTGGACAAGAAAAAACATAGAAATGCACTGAACTATAAAGTCCACAGTATGTGGACTGCAAAAACAAAGCCAGGACTTATCTTTGATGATTTGGACAGAATAGCAGGAGAATCCAGGAGAGATGTGAATCCACCAAGAAACAATGGACAACTGGCACTAACTAAAGGATCTAGCCAGACTAAATAGCCCAGTCAGAATTGGTGATAAGTGGAAGCACCTGATGACTACTGAAATCCAAAGGAGCAGCAGTACCACTTATAACCACCGGAGGGAGCCCAAGAGCAGAACTCACAACATTACCACTTATAACCACCGGAGGGAGCCCAAGAGCAGAATTCACAACAGAAAACCAGTGTTTGGTGATGTTCATGATTTCCAGACATTAAGCAATCATTGCCTGCTAATTATGCTCTTCAAAGTACTAAAAATGAATATTTTATTTATGGTAAATTTAATTTAGGAGGGGTCACCGAACCCTCACCAGAGCCCCCAGGCCGATCAGGACGAGCCAAATGAAAAGCACGAACCAAATCAGCCGCATGAACATCGGAGGCAACAACCCAAGAATTATCCTCCTGGCCATAACCCTTCCATTTGACAAGATACTGAAGCCTCCGCCTCGAAAAACGAGAATCTAAAATTTTCTCAACCACATACTCCAACTCCCCATCATCCAACACCGGGGCAGGAGGATCAACAGAGGGAACAACGGGCACCACATATCTCCGCAATAAAGATCTATGGAAAACATTATGGATGGCAAAAGAGGCTGGAAGGGCCAAACGAAAAGACACAGGATTGATAATCTCAGAAATCTTATAAGGACCAATAAACCGAGGCTTGAACTTAGGGGAAGAAACCT
This sequence comes from Ranitomeya variabilis, assembly GCF_051348905.1. Classification (NCBI taxonomy): domain Eukaryota; kingdom Metazoa; phylum Chordata; class Amphibia; order Anura; family Dendrobatidae; genus Ranitomeya; species Ranitomeya variabilis. The sequence goes on along the minus strand of NC_135233.1, from coordinate 915,331,082 downwards.
TCATAGGAACATGACGGGAAGACAACCAGACCAAATCCCCAACCCGAAGCCGGGGACCAACACAACGACGACGGTTAGCAAAACGTTGAGCCTTCTCCTGAGACAACGTCAAATTGTCTACCACATGAGTCCAAATCTGCTGTAACCTGTCCACCACAGAATCCACACCAGGACAATCAGAAGGCTCAACCTGCCCTGAAGAAAAACGAGGATGGAAAGCAAAATTGCAAAAGAAGGGCGAAACCAAAGTAGCCGAACTAGCCCGATTATTAAGGGCAAACTCGGCCAATGGCAAGAAAGCCACCCAATCATCCTGATCAGCAGACACAAAGCATCTCAAATAAGTTTCCAAAGTCTCATTAGTTCGCTCGGTTTGGCCATTTGTCTGAGGATGAAATGCGGAAGAAAAAGACAAATCAATACCCATCCTAGCACAAAAGGCCCGCCAAAACCTAGAAACAAACTGGGAACCTCTGTCAGACACAATATTCTCAGGAATGCCATGTAAACGAACCACATGCTGAAAAAACAACGGAACCAAATCGGAAGAGGAAGGAAACTTAGGCAAGGGTACCAAATGAACCATCTTAGAAAACTGATCACAAACCACCCAGATAACAGACATCTTCTGGGAAACAGGGAGATCTGAAATAAAATCCATGGAAATATGCGTCCAAGGCCTCTCAGGGACCGGCAATGGCAAAAGCAACCCACTAGCGTGGGAACAGCAGGGCTTGGCCCGTGCACAAGTCCCACAGGACTGCACAAAAGAACGTACATCCCGTGACAAAGAAGGCCACCAAAAGGACCTACCAACCAAATCTCTGGTACCAAAAATCCCAGGATAGCCAGCCAACACAGAACAATGAACCTCAGAAATCACCTTACTAGTCCATCTATCAGGAACAAACAGTTTCCCCGCTGGACAGCGATCAGGTTTATCAGCCTGAAATTCCTGAAGCACCCATCGTAAATCAGGGGAGATGGCAGAAAGAATCACCCCTTCCTTGAGAATACCAACCGGCTCAAGGACTCCAGGAGAATCAGGCAAAAAGCTCCTAGAGAGGGCATCAGCCTTAACATTCTTAGAACCCGGAAGATACGAGACCACAAAATCAAAATGGGAGAAAAACAGGGACCATCGAGCCTGTTTAGGATTCAACCGCTTGGCAGACTCGAGGTAAATCAGATTCTTATGAATGGTCAAGACCACAACACGGTGCTTGGCCCCCTCAAGCCAATGTCGCCACTCCTCAAATGCCCACTTCATAGCCAACAACTCCCGATTGCCGACATCATAATTGCGTCCCACAGGCGAAAATTTTCGGGAAAAGAAGGCACACGGTTTCATCAAGGAACCATCAGAATTCCTCTGAGACAAAACGGCCCCTGCCCCAATTTCAGAAGTGTCAACCTCAACCTGAAAAGGAAGAGAAACATCCGGCTGACGCAACACAGGGGCAGAAGTAAATCGGCGTTTATGCTCCTGAAAGGCAGAAACAGCCGCAGAGGACCAATTCGTCACAGCAGCGCCTTTCTTAGTCAAATCGGTCAGGGGTTTAACCACACTGGAGAAGTTGGCAATGAAACGGCGATAAAAATTAGCAAAGCCTAAAAATTTCTGAAGGCTCTTCACAGATGTGGGTTGAACCCAATCATGAATGGCCTGAACCTTAACAGGATCCATTTCTATAGACGAAGGAGAAAAAATGAAACCCAAAAAAGAAACCTTCTGAACTCCAAAGAGGCACTTAGACCCCTTCACAAATAAAGCATTATCACGAAGGATCTGAAATACCATCCTGACCTGTTTCACATGAGACTCTCAATCATCGGAAAAAATCAAAATATCATCCAAATATACAATCATGAATTTATCAAGATAATTGCGGAAAATATCATGCATGAAGGACTGAAACACAGATGGAGCATTAGAAAGCCCGAAAGGCATCACAAGGTATTCAAAATGGCCTTCGGGCGTATTAAACGCAGTTTTCCATTCGTCACCCTGTTTAATACGAACAAGATTATACGCCCCTCGAAGGTCAATCTTAGTAAACCAACTAGCCCCCTTAATCCTAGCAAACAAATCAGAAAGCAAAGGCAAAGGGTATTGAAATTTGACCGTGATCTTATTCAAGAGGCGATAATCAATACAGGGTCTCAAGGAGCCATCCTTCTTGGCAATAAAAAAGAATCCCGTTCCCAATGGTGACGAAGATGGCAAAATATGCCCTTTCTCCAAGGACTCCTTAACATAACTCCGCATGGCGGTATGTTCTGGCACAGACAGGTTGAAAAGTCGGCCCTTAGGGAACTTACATCCTGGAATCAAGTCAATAGCACAATCACAGTCCCTATGCGGAGGAAGGGAACTGGACTTGGGCTCATCAAACACATCCTGGAAATCTGACAAAAACTCAGGAATTTCAGAAGAGGGGGAAGAGGAAATTGACATCAAAGGAATGTCATTATGAACCCCCTGACAACCCCAACTAGTCACAGACATAGATTTCCAATCCAGCACCGGATTATGTACCTGTAACCATGGAAAACCCAGTACAATAACATCATGTAAATTATGCAACACCAGAAAACGACAATCTTCCTGATGTGCTGGCGCCATACACATGGTCAGCTGTGTCCAAAACTGAGGTTTATTTTTAGCCAAAGGTGTAGCATCAATGCCCCTTAAAGGAATAGGGTTCTGCAAAGGCTGCAAGGGGAAACCACAACGCTTGGCGAATTCTAAGTCCATCAAGTTCAAAGCGGCGCCTGAATCCACAAACGCCATGACAGAAAATGATGACAATGAGCAGATCAAGGTCACAGATAAGAGAAATTTAGGCTGTACAGTACTGATGGTAACAGACCTAGCGACTCTCTTAGTACGCTTAGGACAATCAGAAATAACATGAGCAGAATCACCGCAGTAAAAACACAACCTATTCTGACATCTGAATCCTTGCCGTTCAGCTCTAGTCAAAATCCTATCACACTGCATAGGCTCAGGACTCCGCTCAGAGGACGCCATCATGTGCACAACTCTGCGCTCGCGCAAGCGCCGATCAATCTGAATGGCCAGAGACATAGAATCATTCAGACCAGCAGGCGTGGGGAACCCCACCATAACATCTTTAACGGCTTCAGAAAGACCCTTTCTGAAAATTGCCGCCAAAGCATCCTCATTCCATTTAGTGAACACAGACCATTTTCTAAATTTCTGGCAGTATGATTCTGCCGCTTCCTGACCCTGACACAGGGTCATCAAGGTTTTTTCTGCATGATCCACTGAATTAGGTTCATCATAGAATAACCTAGCGCCTGAAAAAAGGTGTCTACATTAAGCAAAGCAGGATTCCCTGATTCAAGGGAAAATGCCCAGTCCTGCGGGTCGCCACGCAGCAGGGAGATGACAATTTTAACTTGCTGAATTGGATCACCAGAGGAACGGGGTTTCAGAGCAAAAAACAGTTTGCAGTTATTTTTAAAGCTCAAAAACTTGGACCTGTCCCCAAAAACCAATCAGGAGTTGGAATTCTAGGCTCTAAAACCGGAGTCTGGACAACATAATCAAAAATACCCTGTACTCTTGCAGCAAGTTGATCCACACGAGAAGCCAAACCCTGAACATCCATGTCAGCGCCAAACTCCTGAACCACCCAGAGATTAAAATGGAAAAGAAGACAAAGTAGACTGCAGAAAAAAAAATGGCTCAGCACTTTTCTTCCCTTCTTTTGAGATGCATTTAACTCATTGTGGGCCAGTTGTACTGTTATGCACTGGTGCCTTAGGAGCAGCATGAGACGTGCTCTGGAGGAGGTGGTACCTGTACTGACCGCAGACCCTGAACTTAACACAACAACTAGAAGTAGCCGTGGGATGTACCTAACACGGCCTAGACACCTCGACACAGCCGGAGGACTAGATACCCCTAAAGATAGAAACAGGAAAGCTATCTTGCCTCAGAGAAAATCCCCAAAGGATAGACAGCCCCCCACAAATATTGACTGTGAGAGGAGAGGAAAATAACATACGCAGAATGAAACCAGGATTTAGCAAAGGAGGCCACTTCTAGCTAAATATAGGATAGGACAGAGTACTATGCGGTCAGTATTAAAATACTAGAAAATATCCACCACAGAGAATACAAAATCTCCACACCTAACTAACGGCATGGAGGGTAAATCTGCTTCTCCAGAGCTTCCAGCTTGACTGAATAAATCCACACTGACAAAGCTGGACAAGAAAAAACATAGAAATGCACTGAACTATAAAGTCCACAGTATGTGGACTGCAAAAACAAAGCCAGGACTTATCTTTGATGATTTGGACAGAATAGCAGGAGAATCCAGGAGAGATGTGAATCCACCAAGAAACAATGGACAACTGGCACTAACTAAAGGATCTAGCCAGACTAAATAGCCCAGTCAGAATTGGTGATAAGTGGAAGCACCTGATGACTACTGAAATCCAAAGGAGCAGCAGTACCACTTATAACCACCGGAGGGAGCCCAAGAGCAGAACTCACAACATTACCACTTATAACCACCGGAGGGAGCCCAAGAGCAGAATTCACAACAGAAAACCAGTGTTTGGTGATGTTCATGATTTCCAGACATTAAGCAATCATTGCCTGCTAATTATGCTCTTCAAAGTACTAAAAATGAATATTTTATTTATGGTAAAGTTAATTTAATTTTGTCCAATTACTTTTGAGACCCTGAAATCAGGAAGCTTTGTAGAAAATGGTTGCAATTTCTAAAGGTTTCACATTTTTGTCTAACCCCTTTAATTAAACCTGAAAGTCTGCACTTCAATTGCATCTCAGTTGTTTCATTTTATATCAAACATAGTGGCCTGCAGAGCCCAAATCTTGAAGACTCAGTCACTGGCCAAGTATTTCTGGACCTAACTGTATACACACAGGGCCGGCGTCAACACCCGGCCTACCCGGGCAAGTGCCGGGGCCCTGACGAGACAGGGGGGCCCACTCACACAGTCATAGAGCCATCTGGCTGCTTTAACCCTTTCTACCCTTTCAATTTGCGCTGGCACAAGCATCTTCTCACTGTCAGTGCAGGGCCAGGCACACATAGGGGTTAATTAAGGACACAGCCAGCGTGACATTGTGGGCGGAGAGTTCTCCTGCTCTGAATCTCCTGTAAGCCCCCCCCCCCCGCTCAGACAAAAGAATTACAGCGGGGGTCCCATGTCCACATAGGCCTGGCTTATTCATTTTAGCCCTTAGTTATTACGGGTCAATTTGAGGTCAGGGTATTTTTAGTTAATTTATGTAAAAGCAGCCAGATCTGGTTCTGGCTGGCTTTTTTGCCCGCCTAAAGTGTTATGTTTGATTGGTTGTCAATCAGTTGCTGGGCAGATTTGATTATTATATATACCTGAGCGCCGGTGTTGGATACTCAGTTTGCCGGCGCTTGAAGAAAAGAAGAGACCTCATTGAACGATGGAGAAACTCCTGCAGGAACTCCTATCAAGAGCCGGCGAGGAAGATGGGGAGGATTGGCTGAGGAGCTGCTTGGCTATAAAACCTCCGTTAGCAGCCTCCGAAGCCATCGCTCCTCCCCCAGTTCCAGTACTTCCGACGCAAGATGCAGGGCAAGAAGTAGCACCTCCGGCAGCTGTGAGCTCTCCAGCGAGGACCAGGAGGCAGAGGGCGGCTTCCTCACCTGCTCCGTCTCCTGCGGCATCCAGGCTCGGTATGTCATCTACAAGCAGGAAGTCACGCCGCAGCTGCGCGTCGAAGTCTCGCAGCCCTCTGCGGGATTTTGGAGATCATCAGCTGGGAGAGGAGCGGCCGGAAGAGCCAGAAAGGGCACCGGCCGTAAAAGCGCTGCGGTGCCCCTCTCCGCTGGCGCCCGGTCGGCTCCTGCATCTGCTGCACGGGGCTCGAGGTCCGCTCCGCCCCCCTTGTCATCTGATGAAGAGGAGGATCGTGTCCCAAGAGCTGCCAGGCAGCCGCGCTCGCCCCATTCTGCGGGCTGGAGCGCAGGCTGTGAAGGAGGAGGAAGACCGGACAACCGAGCTGCGAGGGGTGAGACTTATAATATCCCATTGTCTGTCCCTCAGAGTCAGTTAAGAGACTTAATTAAATCTGTAGTAGCCGAAGCATTGGGTGAAGCTAGTAATTCATCTCGGGCAACAGCTTCTCCTGCTCCTTTTCTCTCAGAAGCTCCTGCCCTTAGTATACCTCCTTTGAATCCTTTCAAGGAGGCTTTAACCTGTGAGCTTTCCCCACTGGGATTCCATTTGAGCCCCTCAGTTAAGGAGCTCATTTGGAATAATCAATTTGTCGATCTATTTTCATTATTACCAAGTAGGGATCATCCCCCTAAGTCAGAGAAGAAAGATGACAAATCTGATCATGATGACCCTAAGCGTAATATTAGGTCCTTTAATAACTGGGTCCAAGCGTTTGCCATATATGCTTCTGTGTTGGGAGAGAAATCACCTAACCTTTGTAGTTGTCTCTTCCAACACGTTGACATCATATTAGAGGCTTATAAAAATTTTGGTGGCACTGCTTGGCTCAGTTATGATGAGGCCTTTAGACATAAGCTGTCAGTTCACCCCGAACTAAAATGGGGCTCTAAAGACATTGGGCTATGGATCAATCTCATGCTTCCTATGAGGAATGCTGTTGCTAGGCAACCTTCTTCTTCTGTCAGCAAAAAGGGTGTTTGTTTTGCTTATAATGATTCTTTCTGTAAGTGGAACAATAATTGCCGTTTTCGACACGAATGTTCGTTCTGTGGGAATTCCCACCCCATGTCCAAATGCTTTAAGAAGCAGGCTGCCCAGCAATCCTCTAAAGAATCAATTTCAAAGGGCCCCATCGCCAGTGAAGCTGGAAAAAATGGTCCACTGGCTAAGCAAATACCCAGACAGGGAGATCAGTAGTTTACTTTATGACGGTTTTTCTTTAGGTTTTCATGTTCCACAATTCAAAGGTTCCGGTTGTGTTTTAGTTAAAAATCTCCCATCCATTACTGAATTCCCTGATGTTGCTAGGGAAAATTTTTTTTCTGAGTTAGAACTAGGCAGAGTTGCCGGCCCCTTTTTCTCCCCTCCATATTCAAATTTTCGCTTATCCCCTCTGGGTATTGTTCCCAAAAAGGAGCCGGGTTCTTTCCGGATGATTCACCATTTATCTTATCCAGTGGGCCAATCCCTGAATGATGAGGTAGACAAGACAATGTGTTCTGTTACCTATTCCTCATTTGATAGCGCATTGGATATGCTTAGAAAATTCGGTCCTGATGCCCTTTTATCCAAATCAGACATTAAATCTGCCTTCAGACTTCTCCCAGTTCATCCGGATGGGTTTAATTCATTGGGTTTTCATTTTGATAACTGTTTCTTTTTTGACAAATGCCTTCCCATGGGTTTTTCATTATCTTGCTTTTATTTTGAAAATTTTTTTGGGTTTTGGAATCTAGCGGTTGTAGTGCAGGTATTTTACATTATTTAGATGACTTCCTTTTTGTTGGCCCAGCCCATTCTTCGGCTTGTGAAAATACTCTTTCTAGGTTTCTTGAATTGTGTTCATTTTTTGGAATCCCAATTGCCCACGAGAAAACTGTAGGCCCTTCTTGTCTCATTGAATTTTTGGGCATCATGATCGATTCGGTAAAAATGGAAACCGTCCTGCCTCAAGAGAAAATTGACAAACTCCGTAGTTCTCTTGAAAACTTATTGGCAAAGGACAAAATCACCCTTAAGGAGCTTCAGTCCCTGCTTGGGCTATTAAATTTTTCCTTAAGGGTCATTCCAATTGGCAGGGTTTTTTCCAGGTCGCTTTATGAAGCTACTAAAGGGCATTCTTCTCCCAATTCTCATATCAGATTGTGTTCTGATATGAAAGAGGATGCAAGAATCTGGCTAGCATTTCTAGCAGGTTTTAATGGCAGATCTATAATTCAATCCCCTTTTGTATCTTCAGATTCTATTCCCCTTGTTTTTTCTGCAGACTCCACTCTAGGGGTGGCCTGCTTGTTTCAATCGCACTGGATATCCTGGAGCTGGCCTGTTAATTGGGTTTTTAGGGAATTAAACAAAAACCCTTTTATTATCGAGTTGGTATCAATCCTTCTGTGTATTTGCTTATGGGGCCGTGGTTTACAAAACTCCAGGGTTTTATTACATTCCAGGAATCAAGCAGTGGTTTTTTCAATCAATACCCTGTCATCCAGGAATGTAGTTGCATCGAAAATTCTGAGAAAATTGGTATTGGAATGTTTAAACTGCAATATTTGGCTAAAAGCAGTTTCAGGAGGTGGTAAGGCTAGTCATTTAACTGATTTTATTTTGCAGCGTCAGTGGTTTGATTTTTATCTACAGGTTCCATTGGCAGACAAAGAGGCGTACGATTGCCCCCTTTCAATTCAGGACATGATTCCGATATAATTCCCTATTTTATTCGGAATTCTTTATCTAACAGATCATGGGCTGATTACTCAGCCGCATGGAAGAAATGGGTCAATTTTTCTGCTCTTTTTGGTTTTGTCGCCTCTGCTCCTGACCCAAATTCAGCTTTGAAGTTTGCTGAGTCTCTGGTCAAACAGGGATTATCTTACTCCGCAGTGGCCAAATACTTTGCGGGAGTCTCTTTCTTTTTAAAATTGAATGGCGGGACTGCGTTGACGGATTTTTTCTCAGTAAAGCAATTTTTGAAAGGGCTGAAAAGGGAAAGGTTTTTTCCGGATTCAAGGTGCCCTATTTCTATTTCTTTATTGATTGACATTTGTTCTGCCCTTATGCATGTTTGTAAGAACTTTGAGGAGGCGCTTTTGTTTAATTCCATATTTTCTATCTCCTTTTTTGGGGCACTAAGGGTTGGTGAGGTAGTATCAGCCAAAAAATCTGTTTCATCCGGGCTCTTGCTTTCGGATGTCAAAATTTTTGAGTCGTTTCTTCTGTTGTTTATCAGGAAGTCTAAGACGGATCAGCTGGGGAGAGGAGCGGAGCTAAGATTGAATTCGTTTCCTGAATCTAGAATTTGTCCTGTAACTAATCTATCTAAATGGATCATGTTTAGGCCCCCAGCTGAAGGCTCCTTATTTATTCATAGGGATTCTTCCCCGGTGACGGTTTTCCAATTTAGTTTTATTTTAAAGAAGTGTTTGGCATTTTTGGGTAAAAGTCACCTCAAAATTACTTCCCATTCTTTTAGAATTGGTGCGGCTACAGAAGCCTCAAGAGCTGGCCTATCTGACGATAAAATCAAAAGAATGGGAAGATGGGAATCGAAAAGATTCAGAATTTATGTTCGGCCCGATTTATATCCCGATTAATTTTTATTTCTCTTATATTCTACAGTTATTTGGATCGTTGGGCATTCATTTGTCTTCTGGGCCCAGAAGAGGGCCAGCCTTCGATCATATTCTGAGAATTTGTCGTTCCATTCTTCTAAAGTTCAAGTTTTTTGGCACGGCATTCGCGGCTTGAATTGGCTTTCTTTGGTCTCTGAGGTACAGAGTTGTCTGGAGAGGTTCCCTCACCCGGATTTAATTATAGTTCATCTCGCTGGGAATGATTTAGGAAGAATCAACACTTTGAACCTTCTGGCCGCTATACGGTCGGATCTTACTTATTTAAGACAGATTTTTCCAGTCTCTGGTATTGTTTTTTCGGAAATCATTCCCAGGCGTGCTTGGCAATGTAATCAGCTTTCATTTTTGGATAAGATCCGGAAGAGGGTTAATTTCTCCATGAAGAAGTTCTTACCTCTTATTTCGGGGTTTTCTTTTAGACATACAGACTTAGAAGGCTTTTTACCAGGGATGTTCAGGAATGATTTGGTTCATTTGTCCGATATCGGACTTGATATATTTAATCTTAACATGGGCAATATAATCGAAAAATGGCTGTGTGGTTTGGGGGGGGCCTCGGCTCTCTGAACCTTGGCCTCTTGGGGTAAAAATCACCCAATTTTGGGTGGATTTGGTTTATGGAAGTTATGGAAATTTGGACTTATGAACTTATGGATATTATTTATTGGTTATTTAATTATTTATTTGGAATTTGTAACTCAAAATAAAACCTCACGGCCATTTATTCCAACCAATATTGGTGTCTTGTGTTTATTATATTTATAGTTATAGGCCTTATGGGGACATGTAAGCCCCCCCGCTCAGACAAAAGAATTACAGCGGGGGTCCCATGTCCACATAGGCCTGGCTTATTCATTTTAGCCCTTAGTTATTACGGGTCAATTTGAGGTCAGGGTATTTTTAGTTAATTTATGTAAAAGCAGCCAGATCTGGTTCTGGCTGGCTTTTTTGCCCGCCTAAAGTGTTATGTTTGATTGGTTGTCAATCAGTTGCTGGGCAGATTTGATTATTATATATACCTGAGCGCCGGTGTTGGATACTCAGTTTGCCGGCGCTTGAAGAAAAGAAGAGCCCGCCCTCCCTCCCTTTATATTGTCATCTCTCCTGTCGTTTGGTTTTATTTGTGGGTAAAAATCACCCAATTTTGGGTGGATTTGGTTTATGGAAGTTATGGAAATTTGGACTTATGAACTTATGGATATTATTTATTGGTTATTTAATTATTTATTTGGAATTTGTAACTCAAAATAAAACCTCACGGCCATTTATTCCAACCAATATTGGTGTCTTGTGTTTATTATATTTATAGTTATAGGCCTTATGGGGACATGGCTGCTGCACTGCTGAACTTATGGAGGAGACGGAGCTCCTACCAGCACCTGAGTGAGTGCAATGCTATATCGCTGTATGTTCTGACAGTCTGGGACTGGGTGACCTGGGGCGGCCATGGGCTGGGCGGCTGCCCAGTACAGCCTGTATAGATACAGTGTATATAATATATATACAGGACAGGTGCTGGGGGCCTGGGCTGGGCGGCTGTTGAAGTATATACACTGCACAGTACCACTCCTCCTGTATATATACACTGCACAGTACCGCTCCTCCTGTATATATACACTGCACAGTACCATTCTTCCTGTATATATACACTGCACAGTACCACTCCTCCTGTATATATACACTGCACAGTACCACTCCTCCTGTATATATACACTGCACAGTACCACTCCTCCTGTCCTGTATATATACACTGCACAGTACCTCTCCTCCTGTATATATATACCGCACAGTACCACTCCTGTATATATACACTGCACAGTACCACTCCTCCTTTTTATATACACTGCACAGTACCGCTCCTCCTGCCCTGTATATATACACTGCAGAATTTACAATGTCTATCACTCATGTAAGAAGTGAAATCTGGCATTGTACTATACCTATATTTCTCCGCTGTATCTGGGCATCATGAATCGTGGTATGTGTTAAAGGGGGGGGGGGGCCCACTGAGACTCTTTTGCCCGGGGCCCTCAAAAACCTGGAGCCGGCCCTGTATACACAGTATATACAGTCAATAAGGAATGCATGCCTGCATGGAGATATATTGTATGTAGGGTGTATATACTTATATAAATCTCCAACCTAAACTGCAACGACAGTGTGAACAGAGCTTTACTTGTAGAGGGCTTGCATATGAAAGCGAGTGTGTAGACAGGGGTAATTGTAGACTGCTTTGGTTGTAACTGCCTGGTCAACACAATCTGTCTCTGGGTCACTCAGATTGTGTTGTGTGAGTAACTTAATATTAGGACTTATGACATTTACCTACTTGGTTAATCAGCAATGGCTTTAAGTGAACAGAATGACAGACATGACAAGTGATTGTAGACAGATACATGTTTAATATACAGTACAAGAACACTCAGTTGTCAAGGGCTCAGTTCACCCTCTAGAATGAGCTACTTTTCTATTATCCTTGTGGGTCTCTTGTTTCTCTTTATCTTGCATTCTTGAAACATTTTCTCATTTACTTGTTTTGCTTCTCGCTCACGCTGCAATATTTCTCTTGGGAAGAGGCTTCCCTCATCAAACACGGCTTTCAGGGCTACAATAGTGATAGAATCACATTTACATTATTCATGCGACTGGCAAGAGCCCAAAAAGACTTTATTAACACCAATGACTGCTAAACTGACCCAGTTCTACATTATTATCCTGTCTCTTATCACAGACAAGGTGACATTTTCATATGACCAAGGGTACAAGCAATCCAAAGTGAGGAACTTGCTTCAGTAAATACAGTGCATGCCATTAGCGGGTTCCTTCTTCCTTTTTCCCCGCACACATTTCAGAGTATATTAGAAAAAAAGCTCTAATCTTCAGGATTTTCCTTTTAGTAAGACAAGAATTCTCATTAGTATGTATTTGCCATACATATTCAAGGTGGATTTTCAGTTTGTTGTAATAACAAGTAGAGATAAGTACGGCATTTAAACCTGAACCCATATCATCTCTATTCGTTTTCACAATGTAAAGTATGATGCCTTTGTGACTCTCCTCTCTTAAAATTAAATACAGTTTTAACCTTCTCCAAATGCAAAGAGGCAATGTATTTTCTTCTTTCCTAGTATATTGTTACTGGAAACAAGTTTCAACACCCCTGTTGGTAAATCCACTCCACTATTGTTGTAAAATCGTGGCATTAAATGGGGATAGAATAGGGTAGATCCTTGGAAGATCCTCACAATATCTCATTTTGGTATTTCATACTATGTTGGGACATACTTATGTCGTTTAAGCAAGTAGTTCTTAATTCTCCATGGGTCTCCATTTTTGAATGTCACAGATGGGCACATCAGTCATTGGGCTGGCTGGTGGAAACATTTCGGGACTCGAGAGCATGTTGTGAAAAATGTCATACACATGCCTCTAAAGACGAATGAGATATTATGTGATCAATCATCATCAGCATTATTTTTTTTAAAAAGTAGATGGAAATTTTCTTTTATAGTAAGGTTCCATATAAGAAGGTTCACTATTAGTAATACCTTTTGGAATATAGGATCTTTCAGCTATGTTATCTGTATAGTACATACAATATTACTGGTATAATTTTCAGGATTAGGGTGGACCAGGGAATGTATAGGGTAAGGCTGGTTTCAGACTTGCGTACGGGAGGGCTGCGGATGGCAGCATACTTCCTCCCTTCTTCCTCCCTGAAACCCCTGCCTACGCTCCACCTACTACTCCTTGTGTCCTGCGTTGCCCCACGTACCTATCTTTAACATTGGGTACGCAGGTCAGGCGAATGTATGCGGATGCCTTCGCATGCGCCATTTTGACACTGCGCCGATCACAACAAAATGCAACATTCGGCTGACCTGCGTACCCAATGTTAAAGATAGGTATGCAGGGCAACACAGGACGAAAGGAGTAGTAGGCGAAGCATAGGCAGGATTCCAGGGAGGAAGAAGGGTGGAAGTTTGCTGCCATCCGCAGCCCTCCCAAACGCAAGTGTGAAACCAGCCTTAGCCATCATGGAGCGAGGGTATTATTGTAGTCATATTAATAGGGTGCCAACCTTCGTAGCTTGTCAAGAAAAATTGTACATGTAAATAGGGTGAAGACAGAAAACATTGAGTCTCCCTAATATCTGTACCCTATATAGTATGTCCAGCCTCTGAGCCAGTACATTAATAAACATTTTGCGTAGTGTTTCTTCTTGTGGATTTTATGACTATTATGTGTTTATCTATGGAGAAATACAATTTGTGGCTTTTTTTAATATGTATTAATAAAGATTTGTGTTTTCAATAATTGAAGATTTACTGTCCTTACTTAGTTTAATTGCTTCACAACATGGCCAATTTCCATATTTGCACCTTCATTTTTTCCTCCACTTCTTCTCATAGCTCTTTTATTTTTTGTCCACATAGACATAGGAGGGCTTGTTTTTTGCGGGACAAGTTGTACTTTGATTGACACTGTTCATTTTACCACATAGTATACTGTCATCAGGAAAAAAATTGCTAATGGGGAGAAATTGTGAAAAAAAACCCACAATTCTGTCATTGTTATTTGGGAATTGTTTTTACAGGGTACATGTTGTAGTGAAAATGACCTTGCAATATGATTCAGAACATCAATGCGATGTTCAGTTTTTGTATTCTTTTATTGGTGAAATAAAAGAATTTGCAAAAAAAAATTGTGGGGTTGGGTTGCCATTTTCCGAGACCCATAACATTTTTTTTTTGATCAATGGAGCTGTGTGATGGCTAATTTTTTTGCGAGGTGAGACAAAGTTTTTATTGATTCTATTTTCGGATAGATATATCTTATGGATTACTTGCCGGCGAGTATTAAGTGCTACTGTCAGAGTTTGACAGTGATATACATTTTAACAAATGCTAGCGCAGCTCTTCTCCACTTGAGAGTTTTAGGCTACTTTCACACTAGCGTCGGGCTTGGCCCATCGCGGTGCATCGGGCCGAGGTTCCCGACGCTAGCGTTGTCTCCGCCGCACAACGGGGGCAGCGGATGCATTTTTCCAGCGCATCCGCTGCCCCATTGTGAGGTGCGGGGAAGTGCGGGGAGGTGGGGGCGGAGTTCCGGCCGCGCATGCGCGGTCGGAAAAAGCGGACCGTCGGGAGCAAAAAACGTTACATGTAACGTTTTTTGCTCCCGACGGTCCGCCACAGCACGGCGCAACCGTCGCACGACGGTTGCGACGTGTGTCATTGCGTCGCAAATGCGTCGCTAATGTTAGTCAATGCAGAAAAAACGCATCCTGCAAGCACTTTTGCAGGATGCGTTTTTTCAGCAAAACGACGCATTGCGACGTAATGCAGTTAATGCCAGTGTGAAAGTAGCCTTAGAGGCAGGTCCTAGCTGTGACCCACACTCATCACATGCTGAGTATGGCACATGCATGTCATGAAGGGGTTCATTTTTGTGACAACCCTGTATTTTGCTTTACCTTATGTCTGTAAGGCAAACATACTGAACTTTCCCAGCTTCCCTGCTGGTCACCAATATCAGATGTGATCACTCCATCCCTGACCGTGGTGGTAAATGTGCACCACCAAGCCTGTATGATTGGCAATGCTAAAAGTTCCAGGGAAAGTTCTGCTGAGCAGCCTATCAGGAAGGTAGATCAAGATTACTTTGAGAGGGAAAGCCAATCACAACTGCAGATCAGCAGTCGAGTGAGAAGGCAGGATTGGTATCTAATGAATGTTCAAAGTCCTCTATTTAATCCCGCTTACTCATTTTGGCATTCACAGTTATTGTGTATACCATTACTTTGGTGACCAAAAAACAAAGGATTAACTACAATATTTCTGACCTGGCTTGGTTCCTGACTAATCTTCTGTTTAACCCCTGATTGTGCTTTTAGATTTAAGCCTTAATCTGCCAAATCTCTCTCTACATCTGCTGATGCTCTCTGACCTCCTGAACTCTGAACTAATATTTCTGGCATACACTTAGAACTCTGATTTTGTCCTTGTTCCTGTCTTTTGGTTCAGAACTGGCATATTTACATTTTCCATTCTATTTGATCTTATCTTCACCAGCAGCGAATATGCAAAATGGGGCTAGTTTGAGGAATATAAGATTTATCACGTATTCTGGTTTGTTTCACACTAGTTTCCATGTTTCTTGCTTCCATATGTGCCCATTTATGGTTTTTCTGCCATCAGTCTGAATCTACAATGTGGACATTCCAATAAGAACAGGGAAAACCAATGCATGAACACCTGTGTCCAAACTTTTACTGGTAATGTAATTGTAATGTATTTTGGCCATGTTCTGATTACTTACTTTCAGTGAAGGTGGGGGATTGTACAATATTAGCAGTTTTTTCTTCTACCTTCTCTCCAAAGTATTTGTCAGGATTTACAAAAAAATCAGGTTTGCTCATTTCAGCAGTTTCCCGCAGAGAACTGATGTTTAACAAGCTGAAGGTACCTGCCATGAGTCACATAGAACAGTCATTAAACTTAGTTTGTACAGTTTTACCAAGCTTCGTATTAATCACTACTGCAAATGTTCAATCTACAAAATAGCACAGCCACATGAAAGATGTGCGTTCAATTTATTCTACTCAAATGAAAAGATTATGAATTCTTACAGGTAAAGTTCAATTGAAAATGTAGAAAATACAAAGCATATCTCTTGTTTCACAAAAATCTGCAGTACAACTATAGGGGTGTGAGGAAGACTCCTCACATTCAGGCCTTAGCACTTGGGGGGACTTTACGCCACCCTGCCACATAAGACCAGTGGTGCCATGCAGATATTTGGTGGCATACTGTTGTATTATGAACTGCAACTGCATATGGAGGAAAGAGAAGAATCTATTCTGAAGATTTAAAAAAAAAATGAATGCAAGCTACAAAAAAAAGGGTCGGACATCTTTAGTATTTGATTAATATTCATGCACAAATACGTTGTGGCAATATACATTATATATACATAGACTTTGAGTCATATGCATACAGTGTGCATCATATTTGGCCGCGTGCCTTTGCCTGATGAAACGCACTAGTGGGTTGTGGCACCATTGCTGTTTACAGGTAAACCATCATTCTATATAATTTTGCAACACTGTTCAGCTGTGGTGCCACAATATTTTTTGTCTCACCACTGAGTGTTTGGGCTTACTTTGTGTTTTTTAAAGTGTTTTTATCATTGTTGTATTTTGATCTTTTTTGTACCTTATAGTTCTGTGTGCGCCCTCCCTTCTTATATGTCCTGACCCCTCAGGCGCTGAACTCCAGTATTCAGCAGTCCTATATCTCAATGCCCATATGATACCTAATTTATGATTTATATGATTTAGTTTGGGTGGCATTGCTTGTCTGGGGATTTACTTTTGTTTGATTCAAGACTGTCTACATAGTAGCAGCTGTGATGGGAAATGCTGACTATCTTTTACCCATCACATGCTCTAGTGCTCTAGTTCTATCCTATATACTTCTGTCATTTGACAATCCTTCAAATGTTGCACCTTTGGAGATCAAAAGCCACACTCCATTACAAATCCTTTGAAAAGCAAAATTTAAGGATGTCATAATCAGATCACCAGCTTTAGTTTCACTGACCCTATTTGACCTGTTCTATACTACAGCACACTTATATAGGTGCCCCAACAGGATTTCAAACCTGCAACATTATTAACGTGCTTGGTTCCAAATCCAGGTGAGATCAAACTCAACTAGAGATGTGCGGACACCTGGATTTTCGGGTCCAGCGGGTTTGGCCGAACAGTTACAAAAAGTTTGGGTTACCAGCACAGTACCCGGATCTGTTCAGAACAGATGCTGAACTTTACTGTTCATCTCTAAACTCAACCACACCAAAACAACCTTAATTTATAACTTCTGTATTTGTATTATCAAGACAATGATATAAATGCTCCCCTTAACTAATATAACTAACCAATTATTAACATAAGTTACTGCTTAGATTTGAGCAAAAAGTTTTACAGGACCCTAACCACTGTGAGCCTCCTACTGCCTGAAACATCCCAGAACCTATTCTGATGTTCAGCCCTCGGTATAATGTGTGTGTAATGATGCATCGTAATGACTATAAATTGAGATAGTAATCAGAAGAAACCCTAGGATGCTGTATGTAGTAGAAGGTTCATGGTGTCCTGGCAGCTAAACCAAAGCAGGGTGGACCTCCTACTACTTGTGACATCTCAACACTTTTTCTGATTAGCAGGCCCCTGTAATGCAAAATGTGCATCATAATGCATCTTAAAGCCTACAAATGGGCAAATTACTCAGAAGAGGCCCTGGGATGCCATAGATAGTAGGAGCTTCATAGTTTTCTGGTCCTGGACTAAAGACGTGGCCACTGGAATAGGGTGGTGAGAATCTTGTTGCACAAGTCTATTGCTAAATATTTTATTTTATTACCTTATATAAAGTTGTCAGAATAACAAACTAAATCATTGGGTTTAGAATATTGAAATTTTAGTTTCTCATATGATTTACAGTTGAATACTGATGGCAGTCACATTAATATTCATAAAGTGTGTCACCTTCATATTTTGGCTTGCTAATCACAGCACTATATTTGTAAGCAATGTTTTACATCATGCTTCAAGATACCTTGCAAGTTTAATGAACAGTTTCCATTGTCACAAATCAAAAAACTTTCCTAGAGTAACATTGTGACTGGTGATATATTATTTATGATTATGATGCTTCGGTAAAACGATCATATCATAAATTTCATATGGATCAACCACAACAAATATGTCTGTGCACTTACCAATTGCATTTTGGACTGAATCCCCAATGAAGTTTGAATGTAACTTTTCTTTTAACCCATTTTTTTTGTAGCTTTTACCTAAGATTGTGTTTTCCCATGGACTATTCCTAAATAAATTAAAAAAATAAATAATAGTTAATACAATATGTGTTAATCATTTATGTGGGTAAAATGCAAAAAGAAACAACTGGGATTTAAGCCAAATTGCGATTGTTTTGCCTTATTTCTGATTGTAAAATTGTATAAAATGTAATAAAAATTACACTTATTAAAAAGAACCCCATATAAATAAAATGTAATCTCCTTGCATTAGGGGATAGAATAATACCAATGAAAGAGTCCAAACTAGGGCATATTTTGTGTCTCCCATTGTAATGTGTCAGTTCCAGGAAAAAAAGTAGAATGTCTTAAAAAAAAATAAAACTTAAAAGAAGATAAGTGCTGAACAACATGAGAATATCACAACTCCCAAAAAATTACCAGTAAGTATAAGCCCATGAGTTATCTTCCTTTGTCAAGTAGCTAAAAGATCTACAGTACATAAAGTCAATATTTCGTAGCTAAAGTTTATCTGTTTTTTTTTTAAACTTGTAAACATATATTTTTGCTGCTACTACAACCCTCATAGCAGTAATCGCTTAGGGACTGATTATTCATTTGATTTTTTTTCTTTTTTTTATAAGTGACTTGTTTTTTTGTATTGTGGTGTTGGCTGTTGGTTTTAACACCAAATTCTTCAAATTGGTGCACACAAGTTAATGATTTTTCGCACAAAATGAAAATGCTCTTTATTTGTCTTTTACTCTCTTCACTCCGTTTCAGAGCAAAAGGTCAAACTAAACTTTAAACTGTTGCATATTAGTCTTCAGCTGGCAAAAATAAAAATGACATACAGTAGATTTTATACTACACTACTAGAATAGTAGAAAATTGTCACATTTTTTAAAGCCACAACTGATGAATTAGGCTAAAACCATACTCATAAGGCAGAACAGATAAAAACAGACAAAATCAAATAAAGTTAGCATAAAAAGAGAACATTAAAAAATCAGGGCCGTATTTGCCACTAGGCACATGAGGGGTCAACCGCCCGCCCACCTCCCCCCGCCTGCCCATACTCACTCTCCTCCAGCAGTGCCTTCAGCTCCCATGGTCTCAGTGCCGGCAGCTCGTCCTGTTCTCAGCGGTCACATGGTACCGCTCATTAAGGTGATGAATATGGACGCATATTCATGACCTTAATGAGCGGTACCATGTGACCGCTTACACAGGAAGAAGCTGCCGCGCCAGGAGTCGGGACATAGAATCTGATGCAAGAAGTTCAGCACGCTGTTAGGAGGGTGAGTTTCATGGCCCGGGGGAGGATGCAGGAGGATGGGGGAGGATGCAGGAGGACAGGGGAGGAAGCAGAAGAACGGGGGAGTATGCAGGAGATCGGGGGAGTATAAAGGAGGACGGGGGAGGATGCAGGAGGACAGGGGAGTATGAAGGAGTGAAGCAGGATGGGGAGAATGCAGGAGGACAGGGGAGTATGAAGGAGGATGGGGAGGATGCAGGAGGATGGGGGAGTATGAAGGAGGACGGGGGAGTATGAAGGAGGACAGGGAGTATGAAGGAGGACGGGGAGGATGCAGGAGGATGGGGGAGTATGACGGAGGATGGGGAGGATGCAGGAGGACGGGGGAGGATGCAGGAGGACTGGGGAGTATGCAGGAGGATGGGGAGTATGAAGGAGGATGGGGGAGTATGCAGGAGGACGGGGGAGGATGTAGGAGGTCAGGGGAGGATGCAGGAGGATGGGGGAGTATGAAGGAGGATGGGGGAGTATGCAGGAGGACGGGGGAGGATGTAGGAGGACAGGGGAGGATGCAGGAGGATGGGGGAGTATGAAGGAGGATGGGGGAGGATGAAGGAGGACGGGGGAGGATGCAGGACGGGGGAGTATGCAGGAGGACAGGGAGGATGCAGGAGGACGGGGGAGGATACATGAGGATGGGGGAGGGTGAAGGAGGATGGGGGAGTGTGAAGGAGGATGGGGAGGATGAAGGAGGACAGGGGAGCCACGCATATAAGGGTGGCAGGGGGTAGCAGAGCCACGCATGTAAGGATGGAACGGCTCCAGAGATGACGTCATCTATAAGGTACCTGGATGTAAATGTTATTTGTGATACTGACTAACTCTCATGTTTTTATTTATGTTAGGAGCATTAAAGGGGATGTCCAGGTTTGTAATGAGTCTGCAGTCATTCTTTGTGACTGCAGACTTATGAGTTCTCACAGTGTGCACTGCACACTGTCAGGATTCTCTCATGCTGGCGATTTACATACATGCGGTTACGTGCTGACTAGACATGTGTGGCCTCACTCAGTGAAAATGAACTGAGCGAGGCCAGGAAGGTCTAGACGGAATGTGGTCAGACGTATACAAATCACATGCTTGTGCTGACATGACTTCACCGGCAAGGGAGAATCCTAAAAGTGTGCAGTGCATTAGCTGTGAGAATTCAGAAGCCTGTAATGTCAGGATTCAGCTCTGCAGGTTCCAGTAGTCGTCACATGGACACTTCACTCATATGCGATTTTCATACTTGTGGTCCTGTGACAACGAGCTTCTCTTCCTGCTTCTCTCAGTTTTTCACTGAACATTGTGTTGTGAACTATACTTCTTGGCTCCCTCTTGTGGTCACTAGTGATTTGGCACTTGGATTGTCTTTTACCAGGTTGGTACTCACCTGCTTCGTTAGGCCTGGGGTGTTGCTATTTAAACTTCCTGGATTCTCTGTCCAGTGCCTGGCATTGTTGTAATCAGTTCATTTCTGTTTGCTCCTGTCTTCAGGTCCTGGTTCTTTGCAAGATAAGCTAAGTCCTGCTTTCTTATTTTTGATCATTTGCTTTGTTTATATTTTTGTCCAGCTTGTACAAAATGTGATTCCTGTTATCGCTGGAAGCTCTAGGGGGCTGATATTCTCCCCCCACACCGTTAGTCGGTTTGGGGGTTCTTGGATATTCAGCGTGGATATTTTGCAGGGTTTTTTGCTGACCATATAAGTCATCTTACTATATTCTGCTATTAGTCAGTGGGCCTCTCTTTGCTAAAATCTAGTTCATTCTTACGTTTGTCTTTTCTTCTTACCTCACCGTTATTATTTGTTGGGGGCTTGTATTACTTTGGGGTCCTTTCTCTGGAGGCAAGCGAGGTCTCATTTTCCCTTATAGGGTTAGTTCTCCGGCTGGCGCGAGACGTCTAGGATCAACGTAGGCACGTTCCCCGGCTACTGTTAGTGTTTGTGCTAGGATCAGGTATATGGTCAGCCTAGTTACCACGTCCCTATGAGCTGGTATTTATGTTTGCAGACTTTGCTGTAATCTCTGAGATCCTTTGTCATTGGGATCATACATGTATGCCAGGCCAATGAATAGTTAATGCATTGCAGAAGTGGGATTAAAAGAAAAGGAGTTCTGAGTTGTTGGTTTTTTTTTTTTCTCCTCTTTCTTCCTTCCCCTTTTTCTCAGAGTGGCTGTAAGCTTTGCTGCAGACATGAATGTTCAGACCTTGATTACTAGTGTGGATCAGCTTGCTGCACGAGTGCAGAGCATTCAGGATTTTGTTGTTAGCAGTCCTATGTCTGAGCCTAAGATACCTATTCCTGAGCTGTTCTCTGGAGATCGATTTAAATTTAGGAATTTTAGGAATAATTGTAAATTGTTTCTATCTTTGAAACCTCGTTCGTCGGGAGATTCAGCTCAGCAAGTTAAAATTGTTATCTCCTTTTTGCGTGGCGACCCTCAGGATTGGGCTTTCTCGTTAGCGCCAGGAGATCCGGCATTGGCAGATGTTGATGCATTTTTTCTGGCGCTCGGATTGCTTTATGAGGAGCCTAATCTTGAAATTCAGGCAGAAAAAGCTCTACTGGCTATCTCTCAGGGCCAGGATGAAGCCGAAGTGTATTGCCAAAAATTTCGGAAATGGTCCGTGCTTACTCAATGGAATGAATGTGCTCTTGCCGCAAATTTCAGAAATGGTCTTTCTGAAGCCATTAAGAATGTGATGGTGGGTTTCACAATTCCTACAAGTCTGAATGATTCTATGGCGCTAGCTATTCAGATTGATCGGCGTTTGCGGGAGCGCAAATCCGCTAATCCTCTGGCGGTGTTGTCTGAACAGACACCTGTTTCAATGCAATGTGATAGAAACCCCGATCCAGCAATGCAATGTGATAGAATCCTGACTAGAACCGAACGACAAAATCATAGACGACAGAAGGGGCTGTGTTTTTACTGTGGTGATTCTACACATGTTATATCAGCATGCTCTAAACGCCTAACCAAGGTTGTCAGTCCTGTCTCCATTGGTAATTTGCAGCCTAAATTTATTTTGTCTGTGACTTTAATTTGTTCATTGTCTTCCTACCCTGTTATGGTGTTTGTGGATTCAGGTGCTGCCCTGAGTCTTATGGACTTGTCGTTTGCCAAGCGCTGTGGTTTTGTCCTGGAGCCTTTAAAAATTCCTATTCCTCTCAGAGGAATTGATGCTACGCCACTGGCGGAAAATAAACCGCAGTATTGGACACAAGTGACCATGTGCATGACTCCTGAACATCGGGAGGTGATTCGTTTTCTTGTTCTGCATAAAATGAATGATTTGGTCGTGTTGGGTCTGCCATGGTTACAGACCCATAATCCTGTTTTGGATTGGAAGGCTATGCCGGTGTCGAGTTGGGGTTGTCAGGGAATTCATTGCGATTCTCCGCCGGTGTCTATTGCTACTTCTACTCCTTCAGAGGTTCCTGAGTATTTGTGTGACTATCAGGATGTATTCAGGGAGTCCAGGTCCAGTGCTCTTCCTCCTCATAGGGACTATGACTGCGCAATAGATTTGATTCCTGGCAGTAAATTTCCTAAGGTTTCCTCTCCTAAGTTTAAGCCTCGCTTTATTGGTCCTTATAAAATTTTGGAAGTTCTTAACCCGGTTTCTTTTCGTTTGGATCTTCCGGTGTCGTTTGCCATCCACAACGTGTTCCATAGGTCTTTGTTGCGGCGGTACGTTGTGCCTGTGGTTCCTGCTGTTGAGCCTCCTGCTCCGGTGTTGGTTGAGGGCGAGTTGGAGTACGTGGTAGAGAAGATCTTGGATTCTCGTCTCTCTAGACGGAGGCTTCAGTATTTGGTCAAATGGAAGGGCTATGGTCAGGAGGATAATTCCTGGGTGGCCGCCTCTGATGTTCATGCGGCCGATTTGGTTCGTGCCTTCCACGCTGCTCATCCTGGTCGCCCTGGTGGTCTTGGTGAGGGTTTGGTGACCCCTCCTTAAAGGGGGGGTACTGTTGTGAACTATACTTCTTGGCTCCCTCTTGTGGTCACTAGTGATTTGGCACTTGGATTGTCTTTTACCAGGTTGGTACTCACCTGCTTCGTTAGGCCTGGGGTATTGCTATTTAAACTTCCTGGATTCTCAGTCCAGTGCCTGGCATCGTTGTAATCAGTTCATTTCTGTTTGCTCCTGTCTTCAGGTCCTGGTTCTTTGCAAGATAAGCTAAGTCCTGCTTTCTTATTTTTGATCATTTGCTTTGTTTATATTTTTGTCCAGCTTGTACAAAATGTGATTCCTGTTATCGCTGGAAGCTCTAGGGGGCTGATATTCTCCCCCCACACCGTTAGTCGGTTTGGGGGTTCTTGGATATTCAGCGTGGATATTTTGCAGGGTTTTTTGCTGACCATATAAGTCATCTTACTATATTCTGCTATTAGTCAGTGGGCCTCTCTTTGCTAAAATCTAGTTCATTCTTACGTTTGTCTTTTCTTCTTACCTCACCGCTATTATTTGTTGGGGGCTTGTATTACTTTGGGGTCTTTTCTCTGGAGGCAAGCGAGGTCTCATTTTCCCTTATAGGGTTAGTTAGTTCTCCGGCTGGCGCGAGACGTCTAGGATCAACGTAGGCACGTTCCCCGGCTACTGTTAGTTTTTGTGAAAGGATCAGGTATATGGTCAGCCTAGTTACCACGTCCCTATGAGCTGGTATTTATGTTTGCAGACTTTGCTGTAATCTCTGAGATCCTTTGCCATTGGGATCATAACAACATTGAGAGCATTAGGGAGACGAGGTCCTTGGTACATGACTAAATGTGCAAATCGCATATGTGCTGGGGGAGTGCCAAAATGAATTATTTCCCCGGGTGCCAGAAAACAGACATACACCTCTGACGGTATGCTACTGTGAGTGGTGATTACCAGGTCCGGTGGAGGGAGGTCTGTGCACAGTGCAGCACAGACAGGGAGGCAGGGACTGAGGGTGTGCACAGAGAGAATGGAGACCCAGAGATTGCCCTTCCCAGTCTACACCATAGCCTGGAGCCCTCATTATCATAGGAATATGTCAGTTAAAAGGAACCTGTCACCCCAAAAATTGTATATGAGATAAGGCCACCAGCATCAGGGGCTTATCTACAGCATTCTGGAATGCTGTAGATAAGCCCCCGATGTATCCTGAAACATGAGAAAAAGAGGTTAGATTATACTCACCCAGGGGCGGTTCTGCTGCGGTCTGGTCCGATGGGTGTCGCGGTGCGGGTCCAGCGCCTCCTATCTTCATATGATGACATCCGCTTCTTGTCTTCATGCTGTGGCTCCGGCGCAGGCGTACTTTGTTTGCCCTGTTGAGGGCAGAGCAAAGTACTGCAGTGCGCAGGTGCTGGGCCTCTCTGACTTTTCCCGGCGCCTGCACACTGCAGTACTTTGCTCTGCCCTAAACAGAGCAAACAAAGCACGCCTGCGCCGGAGCAGGGGCAGGAAGACAAGAAGAGGACGTCATCGTATGAAGATAGGAGGCGCTGGACCAGACCGCGATGCCCATCGGACCCGAACTGGATGAGTATAATCTAACCTGTTTTTCTTACCTTTCAGGATACATCGGGGGCTTATCTACAGCATTACAGAATGCTGTAGATAAGCCCCTGATGCCGGTGGCCTTAGCTCATATACGATTTTTGGGGTGACAGACTCCCTTTAATAAATTGTTTTTCTAAAGCTTTATAGGGTAGTTTTAGGTCAGGGAGGAATGGTTAGGGATGAGCTAGCAAGGTGCAGGGACAGGTAGTGATGGCTACTTGCGGACATGTGCGGCACTTGTGGTTTTGTACTTGCGGTGAAACAAAAACACTGCTGGCAGCATTTTTTCCCATTGCTGCAAGTACCGCATTTGCCGGATCGCGGCAAAACCACAAGTGCCGCACATGTCCGCAAGTCCCATAGGGAATGAATGAGGCTGAATGCAGTGTTGCCGTAAGTGATCCGTTACAAGGCAGATGCAGAAAAACTGCCCGATCTGCTGCAAAAGGCTACTTTCACATCAGCGATTTTTGCCAAAGTCACTGCCAATAGTGTCATACTCAACAATGGGGGAGGCAGCACTAAAAGTGCCTAGGGCAGCAGAAACTCTAAATACGGCCCTGTAAATAATGAATAAAGCACAAACGTAAAAGTCACTATTGGAATCATTAAGGTTAAGTTCCCACAAAGACTTTTTTGTGAGTTTTTGACATTGCTTATTTTTACTGTGCAAAAAAACGCATCTTATAGTTTCAGCAAAGTGGATGGAATTTACAGAAATCTCCTGCCCACTGTATTTTATTTTATGCAGCATAACCTGACCTGCGGTAAGTGTTTGAAATCTGCAACACTTCAATCTCTCTTGCAAGTATGCTTAATTTTAGGCTGGGGTAACACTAGCGATGAATACGGACGAATGCTATGCGATAAAACATCGCATAGCACTCGGACCAGTATTCATCTATGGTGCAGATCACATCAACGTTTTTTATCTCGGCCTTTTAAAACGTGAGAGTGAAATCGCAGCATGTTGCGATTGTCACCGACACTCGGACGAGTCTCGGCTCACTCACTCCCCCATAATGTGGGTGCAAAGTGAGACAACGTACATCAATCGGATAACATCCGAGTAATGTGCAGTATACGCTGACCCCGTCAATGGAGGATATGGAGAAATTAATTTCTCCGCCTCCTCTGCAGCTGTGCGAGAGGCTCGGAGCACAGACACATGACACTCGGCTCCCGCTGCAGGAGAGCAGGAGCCGAAGGTCATTAGCGTATCGCATCCGATGCTCTCGCATCAGATGCCATACGCTCATCTGACCCCGGCCTTATGTTCAGATTTTTCTCATAGAATAGTTTTAGATTTGAAAAATTAGCAGGAAAAATGCACGTGCGTCTTTAATGGGTTCCAACTGCAAAAACTCATTAAAAACATATTAAATCCACACAAACTTTTGTAAAAGCCAAATATTAGGAAATATCAAAAACAAAGCAAAGAGACAAGCGTTAAAAAAATACACACAAAAACATAGTAATAAAAACACAAATAATGTAATTTACCTAGTAGGTGCAAAAATAGTTCAGAAATGCAACAGCAAAACTCATAAAATACTCATCGTGAAAACATAGCCTTATACCACAGAAGAAAGTGCACAGACAATTATTAATTGGGGCATGAGTGTCTTAGGCTATGTTCACACGTTGCATTTTTAATGCAAATTTTCACCTGCGTTTTACAGTATCAGCAAAGTTCATGAGATTTCAGAAACAGGGCTTGTTTTTTTGTCCACAGTATTTTGTGTAAAACCTTGGGTTTTACAGAATGGAGCATGTCACTTCTTTGAGCATTTTTTCAGCATATTTCACCCACCCATTGTGCTGCAAAAAAGGCTGAAAAAACACAGGTATCAGTTTTTGTTGCATTTTTGGTGCCAGAACCTGATGAAGTAGAATCAGATTTGTTTTCTGCACTAAACTTTATCAGCATGCACAAGAGACAAATGTACCTTGACAAAAATGCAGGAAAAAAACGCACCAAAAAACAACAAAAGCTAAGCAAAACCTGCTTTTTTGCAGCAAGTCTCTTACTGCCAAGAGAGCAGGTTTTGCCTGCGTGAAAAACACACATATAAAATGCAACCTGTGAACATAGCCTTAAGGTACCTTCACACTAAACGATATCGCTAGCGATCCGTGACGTTGCAGCGTCCTGGCTAGCGATATCATTTAGTTTGACACGCAGCAGCGATCAGGATCCTGCTGTGATATCGCTGGTCGTTGAATAAAGTTCAGAACTTTATTTGGTCGTCAGACTGGCGTTTATCGTCAGGTTTGACACCAAAAGCAACGATACCAGCGATGTTTTACGCTGGTAAGCAGGGTAAATATCGGGTTACTAAGCGCAGGGCCGCGCTTAGTAACCCGATGTTTACCCTGGTTACCAGCGTAAAAGTAAAAAAAACAAACAGTACAGGACCTGCGCGTCCCCTGCCGTCCGCTTCCTGCTCTGACTGAGCGCCGGCCCTAAAGTGAAAGTAAAAGCACAGCGGTGACGTCACCGCTCTGCTGTTAGGGCCGGCGCTCACACAGTGCAGGGAAGCGGACGCCGGGGGACGCGCAGGTGAGTATGTACTGTTTTTTTTTTTACTTTTACGATGGTAACCAGGGTAAACATCGGGTTACTAAGCGCGGCCCTGCGCTTAGCAACCCGATGTTTACCCTGGTTACCCGGGGACCTCGGCATCGTTGGTCGCTGGAGAGCGGTCTGTGTGACAGCTCTCCAGCGACCAAACAGTGACGCTGCAGCGATCGGCATCGTTGTCGCTATCGCTGCAGCGTCGCTCAATGTGACGGTACCTTTAGAGTCTTGAGCAACAAATCTATCAGCGAATATGGAAGTCATTATCAAGTTGTTTTCATTTTGTTAGTTGTTTATTTTGATTTTTTTACAGGGGACAAGGGCTTCAATGGAATGGGTGTAAGGCTAGGTCCACATTGCGTTAGTGCAATCCGTTTAATGGATCCATTTGAAAGCAGCACTAACGCAATGTAATGGACACGTTAACACACCCATAGACTTCTATTAATGTAATGGATCCTAATGCATGTCAAAAACGGCATGCGTTTGCAATGGTCCGTTAGTTTGTGACGCATCTTCCAACAAGGACTACCACGTTTTCGGGTCTGGTACGGCAAACGCACAGTGAACGGAAGCGTTCGTTCTGCATAGAACTCCTTTGCAAACGCAGGCAGATGCGCAGCCACACACAGACACATTAACGCAGCGTTAATGCAATGGCAAAAATACAAGACAATTTGGGCTCATTTTTAGCACATTTGTTTAATGGATCCGTTAAACGGATTGCCCTAACGCAATGTGGACCTGGCCTAATGTGAGTATCATGGTTGTATATTATTTTCAGTTTCTTACAGGTGACATGGGCATCAATGGATTAAGCATAAGGTGAGTATAACTGTGCTTTTTTATTTTAATTTCAAATAAAGGGGTCTGTTTTTGTTTCAAACAAATGATTTAATTCTGGCTGTGTCTTTTTTACAATTTACCAATGGGGTTAGTAAGGGAAAGTCATCTTATAGATGCCTCTCAATTACTAACCTGTGGGCTTGATGTCAGCAGCCATAAAAAAGCTGATGTCAACCCCACAAATATTCCCCCACTTGCTGCCATACCGGGGCAAGTGGGAAGAGACTAGCAAAGCAGAAGAATTGGCTCATCTGTTGTGAAATTGGATTTTGGGCTCCCCCGGTGGCCACTGGTGGAATTGAACTGGTGTGCATCATCCCCTCTGTTCACCTGTTTCCATCAGGATGTGGGAGTCGCTATTTAACCTTGCTCCTCTGTCACTTCCATGCCGGTCAACATTGTAATCAGAAGCCTTTCTGTGCATGTTCCTGCTGCTAGACAACTCCCAGCTAAGTTGGACTTTAGTCCTCGTTTGTTTTTGCATTTTGTTCCAGTTCACAGCTGTAGTTTCGTTTCTGTGTCTGGAAAGCTCTTGTGATCTGAAATTGCCACTCTGATGTTATGAGTTAATACTAGAGTCTTAAAGTAATTTCAGGATGGTATTTTGATAGGGTTTTCAGCTGACCATGAAAGTGCCCTTTCTGTCTTCCTGCTATCTAGTAAGCGGACCTCAATTTTGCTAAACCTATTTTCATACTACGTTTGTCATTTCATCTAAAATCACCGCCAATATATGTGGGGGCCTCTGTCTGCCTATCGGGGAAATTTCTCTAGAGGTGAGCCAGGACTATATTTTCCTCTGCCAGGATTAGTTAGTCCTCCGGCCGGCGCTGGGCGTCTAGGGATAAAAAACGTAGGCAACGCTACCCGGCTACTGTTAGTTGTGCGGCAGGTTTAGTTCATGGTCAGTTTAGTTTCCATCGTTCCAAGAGCTAGTACTTATGTTTGCTGGGCTATGTTCTCTTGCCATTGAGAACCATAACACTCATCTAATAGATAGGCCTTTTCTGGAGCGGCTGCAGGCAGCTATTTTTAGGCTGGGGGAAAATATCCATGGCCCCTTACCAGCCCGAGAATACTAGCCTCCAGCTCTCTGCTTTGGCTTGGCTAGTTGTCAAAAATAGGGTAGATCTCGCATATTATTTTTAAATAATTTATTTAAAATTACAGCGTGTGGACCACTCTATTTTTGATAAGCAGCCATGATAAAGCTCACAGCTGAGGATTGCAGTCCGTAGCTGTCAGTTTTGCCAGCGCTGGTTATCAAAAGTAGAAGAGACCCCACGTCAATTTTTTATAATTTATTTATTTATAGCACAAAAGTCGGCTGATAAATACTTCATCAGTGGCACCTGCTCTCGCTGTTATCAGTGACAGCAGGTGTAGACTGATGGGAGCAGTACTCTCTCTCATCAGCTGACGTCTGTGACCAGCAGTAAAATCTTACCGACAGTGTGAGTAACACCCGATGTTTTCTGTGCCAAATCTGAAACATAGCACGAACTTCCTGGAGAAATCCGTGTTCAGAGTCCAAGCTGTTTGGGTTCGCCCATCTCTGTACTTTATTAACTTGTAGAATTAATGCCATGATTAAGAGCAGGTAAGCAACTCAAAACGCGTATGTTCTTTACCTAACTTTTAGGATGCTTCTCTATTACAACATGTTTTAATTGTACAAATTAATACAGATGATTTTAATGCTCTATCTTTCTGGCTGGAATAAGGATGCATTTTGGAATTTATACTGTATTTTCTGTACTGTATTTTATTAAATCTTCATGCTGCTAGCACAATAATATACAGTAGTAACTCATTAGAAAAGGCGTTCGAAGAAACTAGAGTATTGTGTTTCCTCATATGTTCTGTGTTGTCAAGGTAGCAGCAAAGCTACCAGTCAGTGACAGGGGCAGATTGCATTGAGAATGCACCATGTATATGTCACAAGGATACCACAACAGAAATGACTTTTGGAATAATTAAGAAGAAATGCCTTGTCGTCTCAGTGTGATTATCCTCAAAGAATATTAAATTAAAGGTTTATTCTTGGAAACTAGGATCCTGGTTTATTAGTTCCTGTAAGATTGTTGCCGTCATCAATACAGTGGCATGTCCCTTGCTCCATTATCTACTTTTAAGATCCATAATGTATTTCACCATTCACTTCTCCAAAAATATGTGGCCTCCTAAGTACCATCCCTATCACCATCTTCCTATGTCAGTGTTAATGGAAGTCTGGAATTCCAGACAGCTAAAATTGTTGATTCTCACTTGGTTCGTCGGTCTCTTCAATATTTAGTGCATTGGAAGGATTACGGTCCAGAGGAAAGAATGTGGGTACCAGTGTCCGATGTTCATGCGACCAGGTTGGTTCAGGCCTTTCACACCTCACATCCTGATAAACTGGGTTCTGAGGGTCCAGAGTCCCCTCTTAGGAGGGGGTAATGTCACGGTGATACCGCAACAGAGCGGGGTCAGACAATCGCAATGCCTGGTGACACATATACCTGTGGTAGTTAGAATGACTTTACCATGCTATTAGCACTTCTAGCTATCTTTGCTTTGGTGCTGCAAGAGTTAAACTGCTTAGTTGGAATCCTGGAGTTCTCTGTCTTGGGTTGTATCAAATGTTCTCTGTTCATTACTCCCAGCAAGAATAAGTACTCTCCTCCTTGCTTCTGACCTTGCCAATGATAGTTACTACTACCTTGGAGTTAAAGGAGAGAGTTGAGTGTTTGGAGTAGGTGGTTGAAGAGTTTTTCAGGAGATTGCTGCATAAAGTTGGTTTGCATGTTTATCCTTATCCTGTCCCATTTGGTTTCTTCCTTCCTATTCCCCCGTTTCCCACTTTGTTGTTTTGTGACTGTATTTATATGATTGCAGCTTTCTTTTATCATTGTCTGTTTACATTTGTCTGGTTAGTGTTTGCTTATACACTTCGGCCTCACACCTCTCTGGGTGGGGGAGGAAACACTTCAGAGTAAGATAGGAGCATAGCAAGGTAAGTGACCCTCGCATCTCCACCATCCGGGGTAGTCCAGGGAACAGGGAAAGCCTAAGGTGCCCCAAGTTCAAGAGATTAGGTGGGTGATATCTCTGTTCTGTTGCCTGGTAACTCGGGACCAGGGGCTCCACCCCTGTCCCTCATACTAGGGGTGTCCTAGCTATCCCTACTCCCAGGTTACTTCTGATGGTGAAGATGCTGGGGCCATGTACCTTGCTCAGCTCCTGAATCAGCCCTTACCTGTCCCCTCCCCCACCCAGGAAAGTGGGGAGGAATAGTGTATGTAAATACACAAACCAGGCAAACAAGGAAGGACGTAAAAGGATAAATGAAAATACCAATCATACAAAATATGCACTCACAGACAACAGAGGAAAAAAAGATGAAAACAAAATAGTAGAGGATGAGAACAATGCACACAGCCAAAACACCAAGCAACAGTCACAGAACAATTCACCAAAATGCCTATACCAAAATCGACACTCTTTACCAGGAAGTACAAGACAATCCAGATTGCCAGAGGTTAGAATATATAGGAGAGAGGAGTGGCTAATACTGCACAGCTGCTATCCTCTAGTCAGGAACCTTCAAAGACTCTAACCTGAACAAATTAACCCCTGCACTGCTGACAGAAACCTGTACTGTTTAATATGAGGGAGAAGTGTTTCTAATTAATGCAGGAGTACGTGTAATCAGATGCTGCAGTCTTCTGGCTCCTCTCTGTCATGGTAAACCGGTGACAGGTGCCCACAGTCCCTGGTCACTATGTGATAGTGTAAAACTATATTTTATTAAAAGAGTTCTTTATATGGGATAACAGTACAGATGGACTTACATATATGACATGAATAAATGATAAAAACAATAAAACAATAAACATGACTGAAATACAGGTACAGGTGAGAAGGTCATCTGAGCGAGGGCTTACAGGCTCATTGGCATTCTACTTAGTCTTTAGGCTCTGCTGGTCCATTGCAGATTTAACTAGGTTTTTGCTTATTTTTTATCCAAAACAAGAATGGATAGTGAACGGAGAAGTGGTATAATACAAAGCATTCTACTTGTTGTCTTCATAAGATTCAGTCCCTGTTTCAGCAATAGGGAGAATTTAAAAATCCATCTCCAGAGAGGGGACATATCACCCTCACATTAAATATATGGGATTAATTGTGATTGAGAGAAACTAACTATAGTCGGGGAAAAGGGAGAATGAATTATAATTGGGAAATGAGAGAGAGAGAGATGACACATCCATCTCCGTTGAAGTAGGGGTCTCCTGTAATGACCAGACAATTGCAACAGGGAGATTTGCTGGGTAAAAAGACATCAAGTCAGGGATAGGGTTTTCTCTGATCAAAGAATATTTATAGACGCTGCAGAGCTTGTGGTTAGTGATTAATATTGGGGTCTGCATTGATCCAATATTTCTGGGAGATATATTTTGAATTTCAAAGCGAAGAGATGCACATAATTCATTCAGTCACATCACTGTAAGGTCATTCTAACCCGTCCAACTTAATAACGGTCCAATAGATGCTGCCATCCAGGCCATATTTCACTTCAGGATTAAAGGTAAAATCACAATAAAAAACATGACAACAATATCTACCACCTGGGACCTACAGTGGCAAATATATCCAGTAAGTTGAGAATCGCATGGAATTCTGATTGACCTAGCGCATGCCTTAACCTGCCCCATGTGAGCTTATCAAAGGGGGGTATATGGACAAAGCATTTAGCTAATAAAAAGAAAAGTTTGGGGCCCTGTCTTTGTTCATTCTGGAAGACATAAGTTTACTATGAGAGTGTTCCACTTTTCCAATCGGACTGCTTCCCTCCAATAATTTCTGCACTCCAATAAGTTCTGAGACATTTCTGTGACATCAGGTTTAGTAATTCTCTTTCGTTAGTCCTGTTTATCATATATAATTCTATATATTGTATTGTTCTGTTCTCATTTCACATAATCTGTGTATATTTTTTTATAAACACTGCCTATTCTTCTGGATTAAATATATAAAATGTAATAGCTCTGTTCCTCTTGCTCTTTAAACTGCACCCTTGAAGCCATATGCTACCTGTAACAGGTGTCCAATCAGCCAGTATAATGATTGGTGGTGGCAGCTAGTAGTGGTTCCTTTTTGGTGTTATTGTAGAGCTGGCAGTGATTGAACTAGGGTATATATACAGTATATATTCCACAAGTTGGAATCGGAGGTGTATATACCATACACTCACTGTGAGTTCCACAATAGTTAACCTAGTAGTGGAAGTAGTCACGGCCTGATCCATCACTTTAGGCAGTTGCATACTTCTCTTGATGATTGAAGACAACAGAGTTGCGTTCTCCTGGCAAACTGATGACAGCAGGTGGATCTGTGTGACATCCCCAGTGTCATCTGTGACAAACTGGTAACTGTGTTACCCCCTCCGCCTGCAGAAGTGAGTCGCTCCGCCTGGGCCGTGGGGAACTCGGTACCGGGTCCAGTGGTGTTCACAGGGTGATGACACGGTGGTGACCCAGTCCGTGGCCCTGGGCGCTCATGTAAAAGGGGAAAGGTCTTTAAAGGGAATAAAGTTAATGTTCGTGACGCCACCTGTGGTATTCGGTCAGTGGGGACCGACGCTGCTTTAAGTGGTCCTCTGGGGTGATGTTATGGCAGCTAGATGGTATAACTTCCCACAGGTGAAGTATATCCCCAGGGCTCCCGGTGTGTAGATGGTAGATGGTGAATGGCACAGTAAAGAACGTGGACACAGGTTTGCAGTCTCTTTACCTTGCTTACTGAAGTCTTCAGACAGCCACAGTCCAGGGCACCAGATCACAGGGCAGGCAGGGTCCGGCCAGCTTGGAGGCAAGTTAGGAGTCCCCTTATCCAGGTGGAAATCAAAGCCTTCCTCTAGCACCATGCTGGTGTAGTCCCTTACTGCCTATGGCTACACATAAGGTCCTCACAGATGTTATCTCTCTATCTGTCCCCCGATTAAGATAGGACATAACCTGTATGACTGGTGACTTGAGGCGGTTTATAGGGACTCTAGCACGCCCCAGCTGGGTATTAGGTCGGACAGGTAACTTGATGTTCAGCTGTTCTGCCAGTCTCTGATGTAAGTCATAGAGGTCCTTACAACCCTGGTGTTCCGGTCTCTGCGCCTCAGAAGGAGGCAGCCTGCTTGGGTCTCATCTTCTCCTGATATCCTCTCCTGTGCTTTGCTCTCCTGCACGTTCACTGCAATGTATTCGGCTTTCTGAATGTCTCTTTCCGGGAGCTGCTGCACTGCGGCCACACAGCTCCGTAAAGCTCTTCTGCCTCAGACTGATCCAGTCTGTGTCCTGGCAAGAACTGTCTCCAGCTCTGACTGACTACTTTTCCTACAGACTACCAGTTAAATATATATGGGAAGTCACCTAGTAAATAGAATCAAAAGCTCTCCCTGGTGGCCTGAAGTGTGAATGTGTTGCATGTTTGTGGTACCTGGTTACAGTCATCCCTTCTTGCCTTCAAGCGTTACATCACTCTCCCCGTGAGGAAAGCAATGCTACTGTGACGACCAGGATCCTGGGGTGCCACAGAAGTGTGACATACTGTATATATATAACCAATTTCCTTATAGAATTTCCTTATAAATTATAAGCTTGTGAGCAGGGATCTCACTCCTCCTGTAAAGACAAAGGCACAGTGCATTGATTAAGTAAGACTAGTTGTTACTTACCTAAAAGGAAGCTCCTCATTGTGTTCAGTGAGGATCTGTAAACCATGATTGTCGGATGCTGATACAGTTTCATTATGGGGAGAAGCCATCCCCTCTACGGTTTCCTGTACATTTTCTAACTCATTATCACCTACGGGAATCTGAGGTCGTTTCTCAATTCTCCAGTGCTCTTCCTAAACAACAGAAGACATGTATACATTAAATAAAGGAAACCTTTAGCATGTTTGCATTGATTTAATAGTCAGGAGGATCACTACCAATTCTTCAAGAGGAAGGGTCAGTGACTAACACAGCTTCCTACTTGCATTACATCAGTGACATGAATGTGTCCTAGAGCTGGAGATGGCTAATGTGATTAACAAGATGGAGAATGACTTGTACCTTACTAACAGAGCATCTTGTGAGCATGACAGCTGAATATTTATTGTTATTAGATATTTCATGTATAATATTCCAAAGTCACAAATATCCTTGGACATCCCAATGTACAATATTAGAAAGCTAATACATTTCATATGGATAAAATGCTTAAGTTATGTGTCTGCTTTACTAATAAAAATCTTGTAGGCTTTGAGCCATACATCAAAGGAGTATGCCAGAATTTTCACCTTCCATTGAAGTCTTTACCTGTCCAAATATTCCAACTGGATTCCCAAACACATCGCTGACACATAGGCTACAATCTGCAGATGCAGAAATGATAAGGAGACAGTGATTATGAGTGCAGGTCTCTAGGTGTGTGATGCAGTCACTGTGTGGCTGGAATGATGTGACTAATGGCGGCAGTTCCACAGTCTTCTGTTCACTGTAATCCATACAATGCTCCTGCAGGACAAGAAACATGCAAAGTGAATCCGAACAAATTGTCATATACTCTTTAATGGAATTATATGGGAGGTAGAAATGAGCGCATTGGCTCAATCTGAATCAAACTTATGTAAAAATTGAGAAAATTTGAAGCACTCTACGAATTCTAACAATTTGTATGAATCACAAAATAATCCTAACCCCATTTTACACAAAGAGGTACATTTAGTCAGCCCAAGAAGGTTCATATGACCTCATGTACAGCCAGGTTTCTCCACAATGCCTTGCACCTATTACATCACCTGGCATAACAAAACCAGTCAGGACGGACTATCATAGCCTGTATAAAAGCTGAGGCAGGAAATTCACAGCCTTAGAGGATCTGAATAGTGAAAGTGTGTCACAGCTCAGCAATCAAGAAAAACAGGGAAAGCTTTAAACCACTGAATAAATATTATAGATCGTGTGTGTCAGGACAGCAGTAAACAACAGCTACCATCGGTTAACCTATAGGCATATGTGTTGAGGTCACTTGAACATTATTAAAACTATGTTTGGGTGAAAGAGCTTGGGTTAAAAACCTCAGAGTGTTATATGTGTTTTCAGGGCAAGTGAAAGCCTTGCCTTAGTTCAAATATATGGTGAACTAATGTACTGTAAATCAAATCTTTTGGAAAAATTCAACAAGGCTAGCAAATTTAAATTTCAAAAGATTTGCTCATCTGTAATTGGAGGTTCACATATACACTCACTGGCCACTTTATTAGGTACACCATGCTAGTAACGGGTTGGACCCCCTTTTGCCTTCAGAACTGCCTCAATTCTTCGTGGCATAGATTCAACAAGGTGCTGGAAGCATTCCTCAGAGATTTTGGTCCATATTGACATGATGGCATCACACAGTTGCCGCAGATTTGTCGGCTGCACATCCCTGATGCGAATCTCCCGTTCCACCACATCCCAAAGATTTCATGTTGTTTACGCCAAATTCTGACCCTACCATCCGAATGTCGCAGCAGAAATCGAGACTCATCAGACCAAGCAACGTTTTTCCAATCTTCTACTGTCCAATTTCGATGAGCTTGTGCAAATTGTAGCCTCAGTTTCCTGTTCTTAGCTGAAAGGAGTGGTACCCGGTGTGGTCTTCTGCTGCTGTAGCCCATCTGCCTCAAAGTTCGATGCACTGTGCGTTCAGAGATGCTCTTAGGCCTACCTTGGTTGTAACGGGTGGCGATTTGAGTCACTGTTGCCTTTCTATCAGCTCGAACCAGTCTGCCCATTCTCCTCTGACCTCTGGCATCAACAAGGCATTTCCGCCCACAGAACTGCCGCTCACTGGATTTTTTTCTTTTTCGGACTATTCTCTGTAAACCCTAGAGTGTTGTGAAATTGGATTTTGGGCTCCCCCGGTGGCCACTGGTGGAATTGAACTGGTGTGCATCATCCCCTCTGTTCACCTGTTTCCATCAGGATGTGGGAGTCGCTATTTAACCTTGCTCCTCTGTCACTTCCATGCCGGTCAACATTGTAATCAGAAGCCTTTCTGTGCATGTTCCTGCTGATAGACAACTCCCAGCTAAGTTGGACTTTAGTCCTCGTTTGTTTTTGCATTTTGTTCCAGTTCACAGCTGTAGTTTCGTTTCTGTGTCTGGAAAGCTCTTGTGATCTGAAATTGCCACTCTGATGTTATGAGTTAATACTAGAGCCTTAAAGTAATTTCAGGATGGCGTTTTGATAGGGTTTTCAGCTGACCATGAAAGTGCCCTTTCTGTCTTCCTGCTATCTAGTAAGCGGACCTCAATTTTGCTAAACCTATTTTCATACTACGTTTGTCATTTCATCTAAAATCACCGCCAATATATGTGGGGGCCTCTGTCTGCCTATCGGGGAAATTTCTCTAGAGGTGAGCCAGGACTATATTTTCCTCTGCCAGGATTAGTTAGTCCTCCGGCCGGCGCTGGGCGTCTAGGGATAAAAAACGTAGGCAACGCTACCCGGCTACTGTTAGTTGTGCGGCAGGTTTAGTTCATGGTCAGTTTAGTTTCCATCCTTCCAAGAGCTAGTACTTATGTTTGCTGGGCTATGTTCTCTTGCCATTGAGAACCATAACAGTTTGACCGGCCCCAAAGGGTTAAATTAATTGACAGAGAAAGGAGAGAAAAGAGAAGTCTGCTGAAGATTTTTTTTTTTTTCCCTTCCCTTCAGTTCTGAGTGTGCTTGTAATTGAATCTCTTGCAAGTCTGCCTATATTGCAGCCTTTCTCTCTCTCTCTCTCCTTCTAATCCTGGAATGGCTCTGTGTTCACCTGTTTAAAATGGATATTCAGAGTTTAGCTGCAGGTTTGAATAATCTCACCACGAAAGTTCAAAATTTACAAGATTTTGTTGTTCATGTTCCTATATCTGAACCTAGAATTCCTTTGCCTGAATTTTTCTCGGGGAATAGATCTTGCTTTCAAAATTTCAAAAATAATTGCAAGTTGTTTTTGTCCCTGAAATCTCGCTCTGCTGGAGATCCTGCTCAGCAGATCAGGATTGTGATTTCCTTGCTCCGGGGCGACCCTCAGGATTGGGCTTTTGCATTGGCTCCAGGGGATCCTGCGTTGCTCAATGTGGATGCGTTTTTTCTGGCCTTGGGGTTGCTTTATGAGGAACCTCAGTTAGAGCTTCAGGCGGAAAAGGCCTTGATGTCCCTATCTCAGGGGCAAGACGAAGCTGAAATATACTGCCAGAAATTCCGTAAATGGGCTGTGCTTACTCAGTGGAATGAGTGCGCCCTGGCGGCGAATTTCAGAGAGGGTCTCTCTGATGCCATTAAGGATGTTATGGTGGGGTTCCCTGTGCCTGCGGGTCTGAATGAGTCCATGACAATGGCTATCCAGATCGATAGGCGTCTGCGGGAGCGCAAACCTGTGCACCATTTGGCGGTGTCTACTGAGAAGACGCCAGAGAATATGCAATGTGATAGAATTCTGTCCAGAAGTGAACGGCAGAATTTAAGACGAAAAAATGGGTTGTGCTTCTATTGCGGTGATTCAACTCATGTTATATCAGCATGCTCTAAGCGTACTAAGAAGCTTGATAAGTCTGTTTCAATTGGCACTTTACAGTCTAAGTTTATTCTATCTGTGACCCTGATTTGTTCTTTATCATCTATTACCGCGGATGCCTATGTCGACTCTGGCGCCGCTTTGAGTCTTATGGATTGGTCCTTTGCCAAACGCTGTGGGTATGATTTGGAGCCTCTTGAAACTCCTATACCCCTGAAGGGGATTGACTCCACCCCATTGGCTAGTAATAAACCACAATACTGGACACAAGTAACTATGCGGATTAATCCGGATCATCAGGAGATTATTCGCTTTCTTGTGCTGTATAACCTACATGATGTGTTGGTGCTTGGATTGCCATGGCTGCAATCTCATAACCCAGTCCTTGACTGGAAAGCTATGTCTGTGTTAAGCTGGGGATGTAAGGGGACGCATGGGGACGTACCTGTGGTTTCCATTTCATCATCTATTCCCTCTGAGATTCCTGAATTCTTGACTGAATATC
This sequence comes from Ranitomeya variabilis, assembly GCF_051348905.1. NCBI lineage: Eukaryota > Metazoa > Chordata > Amphibia > Anura > Dendrobatidae > Ranitomeya > Ranitomeya variabilis. The sequence continues at coordinate 915,291,559 of NC_135233.1, read as the reverse complement.
GTGACGTTTTTGAAGAACCTAAGCTTGGTTCATTACCTCCGCACCGGGAGTGCGATTGTGCCATAGATTTGATTCCGGGTAGTAAATACCCTAAGGGTCGTTTATTTAATCTGTCTGTGCCTGAACATGCTGCTATGCGAGAATATATAAAGGAGTCCTTGGAAAAGGGACATATTCGTCCTTCGTCATCTCCCTTAGGAGCCGGTTTTTTCTTTGTGGCTAAGAAAGATGGCTCTTTGAGGCCGTGTATTGATTATCGGCTTTTGAATAAAATCACGGTTAAATATCAATATCCGTTGCCACTGCTGACTGATTTGTTTGCTCGCATAAAGGGGGCCAAGTGGTTCTCTAAGATAGATCTCCGTGGGGCGTATAATTTGGTGCGAATTAAGCAGGGGGATGAGTGGAAGACCGCATTTAATACGCCCGAGGGCCACTTTGAGTATTTGGTGATGCCTTTTGGTCTTTCAAATGCCCCTTCAGTCTTTCAGTCCTTTATGCATGACATTTTCCGTGATTATTTGGATAAATTTATGATTGTGTATCTGAATGATATTTTGATTTTTTCGGATGACTGGGACTCTCATGTCCAGCAGGTCAGGAGGGTTTTTCAGGTTTTGCGGTCTAATTCCTTGTGTGTGAAGGGTTCTAAGTGCGTTTTTGGGGTTCAAAAGATTTCCTTTTTGGGATATATTTTTTCCCCCTCTTCCATCGAGATGGATCCTGTCAAGGTTCAGGCTATTTGTGATTGGACGCAACCTTCTTCTCTTAAAAGTCTTCAGAAATTTTTGGGCTTTGCTAACTTTTATCGTCGATTTATTGCTGGTTTTTCTGATGTTGTTAAACCATTGACTGATTTGACTAAGAAGGGTGCTGATGTTGCTGATTGGTCCCCTGCTGCTGTGGAGGCCTTTCGGGAGCTTAAGCGCCGCTTTTCTTCCGCCCCTGTGTTGCGTCAGCCTGATGTTGCTCTTCCTTTTCAGGTTGAGGTCGACGCTTCTGAAATCGGAGCTGGGGCGGTTTTGTCGCAGAGAAGTTCCGATTGTTCCGTGATGAGACCTTGTGCCTTTTTCTCGCGTAAATTTTCGCCCGCCGAGCGGAATTATGATGTTGGGAATCGGGAGCTTTTGGCCATGAAGTGGGCTTTTGAGGAGTGGCGTCATTGGCTTGAGGGGGCTAGACATCAGGTGGTGGTATTGACTGACCACAAAAATCTAATTTATCTTGAGTCCGCCAGATGCCTGAATCCTAGACAGGCGCGCTGGTCGTTGTTTTTCTCTCGGTTTAATTTTGTGGTGTCCTACCTGCCGGGTTCTAAGAATGTTAAGGCGGATGCCCTTTCTAGGAGTTTTGAGCCTGACTCCCCTGGTAACTCTGAACCTACAGGTATCCTTAAGGATGGAGTGATATTGTCTGCCGTTTCTCCAGACCTGCGGCGGGCCTTGCAGGAGTTTCAGGCGGATAGACCTGATCGTTGCCCACCTGGTAGACTGTTTGTTCCTGATGATTGGACCAGTAAAGTCATTTCTGAGGTTCATTCTTCTGCGTTGACAGGTCATCCTGGAATCTTTGGTACCAGGGATTTGGTGGCAAGGTCCTTCTGGTGGCCTTCCCTGTCTCGAGATGTGCGAGGCTTTGTGCAGTCTTGTGACGTTTGTGCTCGGGCCAAGCCTTGTTGTTCTCGGGCTAGTGGATTGTTGTTGCCCTTGCCTATCCCGAAGAGGCCCTGGACGCACATCTCGATGGATTTTATTTCGGATCTTCCTGTTTCTCAGAAGATGTCTGTCATCTGGGTGGTGTGTGACCGTTTCTCTAAGATGGTCCATTTGGTTCCCCTGCCTAAGTTGCCTTCTTCTTCCGAGTTGGTTCCTCTGTTTTTTCAAAATGTGGTCCGTTTGCATGGTATTCCGGAGAATATTGTTTCTGACAGAGGAGCCCAATTCGTGTCTAGATTTTGGCGAGCATTCTGTGCTAGGATGGGCATAGATTTGTCTTTCTCGTCTGCTTTCCATCCTCATACTAATGGCCAGACCGAGCGGACGAATCAGACCTTGGAGACATATTTGAGGTGTTTTGTGTCTGCAGATCAGGATGATTGGGTTGCTTTTTTGCCTTTAGCGGAGTTTGCCCTCAATAATCGGGCCAGCTCTGCCACCTTGGTGTCTCCTTTTTTCTGTAATTCGGGGTTTCATCCTCGATTTTCTTCTGGTCAGGTGGAATCTTCGGATTGTCCTGGAGTGGATGCTGTGGTGGAGAGGTTGCATCAGATTTGGGGGCAGGTAGTGGACAATTTGAAGTTGTCCCAGGAGAAGACTCAGCTTTTTGCCAACCGCCGGCGTCGGGTTGGTCCTCGGCTTTGTGTTGGGGACTTGGTGTGGTTGTCTTCTCGTTTTGTCCCTATGAGGGTTTCTTCTCCTAAGTTTAAGCCTCGGTTCATCGGCCCGTACAAGATATTGGAGATTCTTAACCCTGTGTCCTTCCGTTTGGACCTCCCGGCATCTTTTTCTATTCATAATGTTTTTCATCGGTCATTGTTGCGCAGGTATGAGGTACCGGTTGTGCCTTCCGTTGAGCCTCCTGCTCCGGTGTTGGTTGAGGGCGAGTTGGAGTACGTTGTGGAAAAAATCTTGGACTCCCGGGTTTCCAGACGGAAACTCCAGTATCTGGTCAAATGGAAGGGATACGGTCAGGAGGATAATTCTTGGGTGACTGCCTCTGATGTTCATGCCTCCGATCTGGTCCGTGCCTTTCATAGGGCTTATCCTGATCGCCCTGGTGGTTCTGGTGAGGGTTCGGTGCCCCCTCCTTGAGGGGGGGGGTACTGTTGTGAAATTGGATTTTGGGCTCCCCCGGTGGCCACTGGTGGAATTGAACTGGTGTGCATCATCCCCTCTGTTCACCTGTTTCCATCAGGATGTGGGAGTCGCTATTTAACCTTGCTCCTCTGTCACTTCCATGCCGGTCAACATTGTAATCAGAAGCCTTTCTGTGCATGTTCCTGCTGCTAGACAACTCCCAGCTAAGTTGGACTTTAGTCCTCGTTTGTTTTTGCATTTTGTTCCAGTTCACAGCTGTAGTTTCGTTTCTGTGTCTGGAAAGCTCTTGTGATCTGAAATTGCCACTCTGATGTTATGAGTTAATACTAGAGTCTTAAAGTAATTTCAGGATGGCGTTTTGATAGGGTTTTCAGCTGACCATGAAAGTGCCCTTTCTGTCTTCCTGCTATCTAGTAAGCGGACCTCAATTTTGCTAAACCTATTTTCATACTACGTTTGTCATTTCATCTAAAATCACCGCCAATATATGTGGGGGCCTCTGTCTGCCTATCGGGGAAATTTCTCTAGAGGTGAGCCAGGACTATATTTTCCTCTGCCAGGATTAGTTAGTCCTCCGGCCGGCGCTGGGCGTCTAGGGATAAAAAACGTAGGCAACGCTACCCGGCTACTGTTAGTTGTGCGGCAGGTTTAGTTCATGGTCAGTTTAGTTTCCATCCTTCCAAGAGCTAGTACTTATGTTTGCTGGGCTATGTTCTCTTGCCATTGAGAACCATAACACTAGAGATGGTTGTGCGTGAAAATCCCAGTAGATCAGCAGTTTCTGAAATACTCAGACCAGCCCTTCTGGCACCAACAACCATGCCACATTCAAAGGCACTCAAATCACCTTTCTTCCCCATACTGATGCTCGGTTTGAACTGCAGGAGATTGTCTTGACCATTTCTACATGCCTAAATGCACTGAGTTGCCGCCATGTGATTGGCTGATTAGAAATTAAGTGTTAACAAGAAGTTGGACAAGTGTACCTAATAAAGTGGCCAGTGAGTGTACAGGATCCTGATTTATTAACTAGAATGGAGAGTGGCTTCAAAAAGCATTTAATGCATTGAAGAATTTGAGTATATTACACAGAAAACATATTTAAATGGAAACAGTGTAGCGCTTAAAGGGACATTAACACAATGTTTGGTTCCTGCAAAGATTACAACTGATTGCAGGAGGTCCTAGTGGACAGCCCCTTTAACCCCTTCATGACATCCATTGTACATGTATAACACAAGTTGGAAGCGGGTATATGGAGCAGACTCACTGGGTGAGCTCGCCCCATGCCCATGTTGACCTGTTAAATACTGCTGTTGAACTGTGACAGCGTCATTTAATGTGCACCAGCATAAGGGCATGTCATGCCATGCTTCCATCGGAGCACCCATGATGTGATCGCAGGTCGCCGATGGGTTGCTATGAAAACCCATGCTTGTCATTACGGAGCTACTTTGGAACCCGCCTGTGCTGGGCTTCAAAGGAAACCATGAGACCATGATTTTCTCTATATGCAGTGATGTCTCCTATGCACACCAGCCATGGGCTGATTTTCACATTCACAGGGGTTTCAGAAGATCCCTGACTGTAAAGGCAACACATTGAGATCACTGATGAGGGGTATAGAACAATGCGCCCCTTGTCGATGCGCTGTTATTGCCACAGTCACAGACTGGCAGCGGCATTTAACAGGCTAACAGCCGCAGGTGGAGCCTTTGTTAGAGGCATATGATGGCTGAATACTTCAGCTATTATCTGCCTGGAAAAATGTGGGTTCAGCTTGTAAGCCTGCATCAAAGGCAGGGAGATGATTTATGATGGACATAGTATTCCATAAGTCATTAAGGGGTTAAAAAAACTTTAGTAAAAAAAAAAAACTAAATTGCAGCTGTTGATTTTTTTTGCTGTCACTATGGTTGGCAGAAAAAAAACTGTCTTTTGGAGATGGTCCGTGAATATACAGATTGTTGCAACCCAGCAAGGTACATTATTGTGATCTGTTGGGGGTCTCATCAATAAGACCCTCAATGACCATACATTCATAATCTATTATGCATTATCAACAGTATGGTTTGGACTATTTAAAATATACTCTATTGCAGCAGTCATAAGAGGCATTATGGCCATCATGAAAGCCAAACCTACCTACCCTTATCCAGGCAATTGAGGAAAAGCCTGTGCTACATGTCTCTAATGTAATCTTAGAAGGGTGAGCATTGTGTGCAGTGGATGCTTCTGATGCTCCAAGCAGAGACTTACAAGAGCAGGCACTTCTTTTTCTGAGGTGTCCTGAACTACAGTTTCCAAAAGCCCTTCCTTCTCTCTGCAACCTAGAGGAGAAGTTGCACAGGTAAAGACTGATTGTTTGAGCTGAGTGAGGACCAGGAGGACTGGGTCATACTTGAAGGAGAAAGAAGAGTCACATGGCCAGGAGAAAAAGAGACTATGCGTACAAGGACTCCTAAAAGAGGGGTGTCAGGGTAAAGCACTCCGCTGTCCCCAATTGTAAATACTATCACCCTATTGACAGATGATTGATGGATGAGGCAATGGTTGCTTTAGTTGCTAGGCCAGATATTGTGCATTTCCCAGTGAATGTATAGTATATACACATCTAATTCCAACCCACAGTATATACTGGATATATACTGTACATACTTTGGTAAGGTTACTGCCAAGCCCCAAAATAACCCAAGAAAACTAACTGCACCACCAATCATTTATACAGGCTGATTTGACACCTGTTACTGGTAATATATGGCCTAATGAGGGTTCAGGGGTGCGGTTTATAGAGTAAGAGGAGCAAAGCTGTTAAATTGTATATATTTAATCCAACAGATATTACAAATGGGATAAAACTACATTTTAAATACAATCATATACAATAAAATTTACTAGAAAATTACTAGATCTGATGTCACAGAAATTGTACAGATCTTTGTGGAAGGGAGCTCTCCATTTGGAAATGGTACAATCCTACAGCAAGCTATATCTCTCATCACTGAACATTGGCAATAATTCAGAATCTGCTTTTATTAGATAAAAGTCATGCCCCTTGGTGACCTGAGATGGGGCTGGTCAATTGGATGCGGCTCATGTCTGGAAAACTAGGAGATCCCCAACATTAAGGGTATCTGCCCACCTGATGTCCCATGTAGGAGATATTAAGGCCATATTTCCTATCAGAAGCTTTAAATAGATAAATTGAAACATGGTATATATAACGTTATCCATTTGGCTGATATTAATTTTTTTTAATTAATTAAAATATGTACGGTATCCCATATCTATAGAAACTACAGCTATCACAAAAAAAAATAATATCTGGTATCCGATATTACAGTTTACAATTTGTGATGAAGCCATGCTTCAATGCTCAATAGGAGGGTGCACATTACCACTCAAGAGATGGTCTAAGAGATTGGTCCTATTTTGCTATTACATTTATGACAGAGGGACACAGGAAAGAGACAATAAGCAAGTTCTGAAAACCCACCAGCTCACTGTGAGAGAAGGCAAAATAATCTTGTAGCAGCTTTACTTTTGCTGGTCATCCAGGTTCTCAAAAGAGGATTGTGCCTCCCACACCATTTAAAGTAAACCTGTCAGGATTTTGCTCAGTACGGTAAATTACATACATTGTCAGGTTGGTGCAGAAATACTGATTAAAATGCTTCCTTGGTTGATGAAATCCATCTTGTGGTTGTTTAATCTGCATTTTTAGTTTTCAGTTAAAGGGAACCTGTCACCCAACCAGGCTTTTGTAACTAAAAGAGCCATCTTGTGCAGCACTAATGCTGCATTCTGTCAGGGTGGCTCTTTCAGTTCAGGTCCCTGCTAACGCTGAAATAATCGTTTATATAATTTGTCCCTCATACCTCAAATTTGTCAGTGGGGCAGGTCTCTGCCCCCTTACACAGACGCACCACAGCCGTCAGTTATTTCCTCATTTCTCATGGGCGCCGCCTCCTCAGTGTTTAGGCATTTTCCAGGTGCCTGCCCATTCACTGACATCACATGATGTCTTTCTTATTGCGCCTGCATGGATTTGCGGCCCGAGATCCTGCCCCGCAGTCTCTTCTGATTTATTCACACTGCGGAGCTGGGAATTTTTGGCATGCGCAGTACTTATCTGCGGCTCTCCCTCATTTCCCTCTGCCTCTTTCCTACTGTGCAGTGTCATAGGAATCTGACGATATCTGACGATTCCTATGATGCTGCACAGTAGGAAAGAGGAGGAGGGAGATGAGGGAGAGCCGCAGATAAGTACTGCGCATGCCCAAGATTCCCAGCCCCGCAGTGTGAATAAATCAGAAGAGACTGCGGGGCGGGATCTCAGGCCATGCGTCCATGTGATGTCAGTGGACTGGCAGTGCTAACTGCGCATGCCCAAGGACAAAGATTACAGTGCAGACACCGGGAAAATGCCTAAACGCTGAGGAGGCGGTGCCCATGAGAAATGAGGAAATAACTGACGGCTGTGGTGCGTCCGTGTAAAGGGGGAAAGACCTGCCCCACTGACAAATTGGAGGTATTAGGGACAAATTATATAAACAATTATTTCAGCGTTGGCAGGGACCCGAACTAAAAGAGCCACCTTGACAGAATGCAGCATTAGTGCTGCACAAGGTGGCTCTTTTAGTTACAAACGCCTGGGGGGGTGACAAGTTCCCTTTAATGAGATTCTGGTGCTCCGGGGTGGTCCTGTGGGGACGGGGGGTCTTTATGCGATGTTCTGCTTACGTATTCATCTGTATTGGCTTATGACAGGTTACTGATTATCCAGGGACCTACTCACTATTTTATATACTGCATATACTATTGTGGGGTTAGGAAAAAAAATGTATCTTCATCAAAATAGTGCATGCACAATTTTAATGAAGATACATTTTATTTATTATTACCCCACAATAGTATAGGCATAAAGAATAAAGGTAAATTGGCATGTATCATGCTACAGCGCGGGAGCCAATGCCATTTTGATGAAGTTACTTTTTTTTTATAACCCCACAATAGTATATGCAGTATGTAAAATGGGGGGCAGGTTACTAAGGAATCAGTGACCTGTCAGAAGCCATACACATGAATACCTAATCAGGGCACCCCATGCAGACCCCCACAGGCCACTCCAAAGCACGAGCATATAATTAACTCAAAACTGCAAATAAAGATTAAACTACAACCACAAGATGGACTTCATCAACCCAGGTATCATTTTAATCAGTATAACGGCGCCGACCTGACAGTGTGTGTAGGTTTCTGTGCACAATCCTGAGAGGTTCCCTTTAAGGTTCCTCAGCTGAAAGCTGCAGTGTCAAGCTGGTTCCTGGTGTAGCATCAGAGTTGCTACATTAAGGAGTGAGTAAATATTGCTTGGAATTCGGGTTCCTGAATTCAGCAGTGAGCAAGAGAAATGTTTCCAAGGGGAATTTTATTACTTTACAGCGCACCACTGTTTGTTACAAAAGCACTAACATCAGCAGCAAATGGGCCCCAGTCCCCCATCATTTGGAGTGCATTACAGCCATGTCATGTTGTGGATTCTCTGCTGCTACTTATGAGGTTTGTGCCATCTATAATCTGCAGGGAGTGCGCCATAATAATTAATCATCATATGTGCTTCGTGAAAGTAAAAGAGCTACTTTACTATTCTACTCTAATTTATTATATCATGGAGACTGATATATTTTGTCACCCTAGCCTGGCCTGGCATATAACCCCATTCCTTACCATACCCACTTGTACTTATTATCTCATATGTGATTTATTATGCTTTTCTATCCTTGCATTTAACTCACCATTTCCGCACCTAAAATTTCTGCTAAGTTCTTTTGTTTCTATCTCTTGTAAGTGAGAACTGAATTTGGGTGGGGATTTCTCTTGTCGACCCCTGGCAGCAAAGGAAGACCCTCTGCATCCCTACAAAGCTCCCAGCAATATTCAAGTGGAGGCATAGCGCAATAGTGAGGTGAGAACTATAAGACACCTTACTTATGGACATAGGTTCAAAGGGGATTTAATGAGGGTATTGTCAGGCAGATTATTTCCATTATAAGGGCAGGTACAGATGATTGCATATATTGGACGAGTGCAAGCCGTGCTTTTTACGGATAGGACTTGCTCCCATGCTATTCCATGGGGCTGTACACGTCAGATGTGCCTCAGAGAATCACATGGCATTCTTTCATTCAAGTCTTTGGGTCCATGAGAAAGATCGGATCGCACAACATCAAAGTGTGGTTAGATTTTCACAGACTGACTGCATGGAGAAGGTGGGGGGAACTTTTTGGTTTCTCTCCACCTACGAGAAAATCGGATACCACTCTGATCAGAGTGTGAATAGCACAATCGGACTGATTTTCTCAGATGGAGAGAAAATATATGTCTGCACCTGCCCTTAGAATGACTTTTGTTGCATATGGTAAATTAAAATAAAGAAATCTGGGATATCTGCTTTCCATCATAATTAAAAATTCCTTGAAGAAAACTAAAGAAGCCTTGATTTGTAAGGAAAAACAGCGTTTGTGTAAAATAAAAGTTACTGTAACCAAAAACAACCAAAAATTAAAGTGTTAGGCTAGTTTCACACTAGCATTTACCTGATCGTGAAGCCCCGCCCTCGGCCGCACCTCCGCCGCTAGCTCCGCCTACTTCGCCGCATCGTCAAAACGACGCATGCAGCAGCATCCGCATACTGCGGCACGACCTGCGTACCTAATGTTAAAGATAGGTACGGAGGTCGCATGCGGGCCGCATGCAGAAGTAGGCGGAGCTAGCGGCGGAGGTGCGGCCGAGGGAGGGGGTTCACGGAGGAAGTCCGCAGCCTGCCGCAGATCAGGTAAACGCTAGTGTGAAACTAGCCTAACTACCAAATTGAAAGTCTGACCAAACTGACTGGCTCATTGGTTGCTCCAGATGATAACTCTATTTCACCTTTGTACCAGTTTTCCTGAATATCCCCCACTATGCCTACAGGAGCTTGTGAGCTAAACAAAGGCCTGGAAAGAGCTACAGAAAGAACATGTACACCATGACGTTTTTTTTCTGTTTTCCCAGAACATTTCACAGACTTACAAGGTCAGCCAACATTAGAAAATAAAACATCAGTCAATCTAACAAACGCTTCATCACCCTTCAGACCCCAAACACATTACAGAAGAGATTAAAGAAATTTAGTACAATAGGTTGTACAAGATTACAAGAGACGTGATGTGAAACTAAATGCACCAAATAAGGAACAACACAATCTGAAAGTGCCTTATTCGCCAAAAAATGTCCTGTTTGTTAAGGATTTCAAGTACATTTCCTCCCATTATAAAAAAAAACAAACAAGTAAATATACGTCCTTCATTGTCCTGTCAATTGGTTAAAAATAAAAAAAAAAACAATATTGGCAATCTACATATAGTTTATAACGGTACTTCTCAAACTGTCGGGTTGGCCTTGCTTGAGAAGCATCCCTGGCTATGGGTGAGACTGAGTTGGTTAACGCAATTATGAAACAAGTGATCATGTGCTGCACCAACCAGCTTCTATTGCACCAATTTCTGGTTTAGGGCTCACTCAGGAGCATTTTTACGGACCGTGCCACCTGTGTTTACATCGGATATCACATGGATCAGTGCTGATCAATAGGGCTGTTCAGATGAAATTATGTATCAAATGAGTTGGGTGTCCTTGTTAATAAAATCAAAGCATGCACTATTCTCCTCCATTTTTTCAATTAGAATCACCCATTTAAGTCTATGAGTTAATAAAAAAGAGGATCCCATATGGATCATTCTTATTGCATTCTGCAATACTGCATTACTGCATTTTTTTTGCAGATAGATTTTGTAAGTTTCTTTAAATGTTGATTTAATGAATAAAAATGTCATATAGGTTTAAAGAATAGACAAAAGACTTTTGGCTTCAAAAGACAAATTTGAATCCAAGGCATGATGATGTTCTGATTGGTGAAGCCTCGGGAGAAAGTTTGAAAGCCCTAATAATATATGACCCTAATGTCCTCGAAGGCCTGTCTATACCCAGTTTCGCAATGATAAGCTCATCTCTATGCATTATTCAGAGAGACAAACATGCACTTTTAGCAAGTGCAAACCATTAGGGATAGAATTCATTGCCTGGAAAAAGGATTTACCTGTATGTCCCAAACCTTTATCCATCCATCAATATCCCCTGTAATGAGGTTATTGTTTGTTTGGTCAATTGTCATAACTATGAAACTTGCACCTTCGTGAGCTTGAAACTCTCCCATTAACTGGTTTCTAAATATGTTCCAAAATCTAACATAGCCAGATCCACCACAAGACACAAGGTTGGCACCTCCTGAAAAGAAAGAAATAATGTTATTTCGATATGTACACACAGTTCCTAATGAATTAGCCTACAAGTAATAGCTTGTTCAGACAAGCATATAATAAGGAGCGTTTTATATATTATCTGAATTTTACTCATGACCTTGGTATAGTCGAAGGAGCTCCATGGGAAATGGCAAATACCCTTTAGTCCAACCGATTGTTGGTTCACCTTTTACCAACCCACCGTTTACCCACTCTCTTTCCCATTAACGACAACGACCATAATTTTCTTTGGAATAGTATAGGCCACAGCAGCCTTTTTATTAAACATAAAACATTAACAATAAATGTAAAAACATTACCATTTTTTAAAACTAGGAGAAGTCCTTGGAGCCCCCAAGAATCTGGTGATTTAACAACCCATAATGTGAACATAACTTAACCAATGTTTTACTCCCAGCCGTTGTAACCCTGGCTCGGGAGCACCAAAAAACCCACAAGAGGGTTCACTGTTCACGGTAATAATCTGGAGATCCGACCACCCCTGCCGGAACTCCCCACCACCATTCACCAGATCCGAAACATATTAAACTCCAATCAGGGGAGCCATATGCCAATGGACCCCCCAAACCAAATTCCACCAACTCCAAGGACTCCCCCCAGCCGCCAAGGCCACAATGACCCGAAACTAAAAACAAGCCTGAGTAGTACTATAACTACCCGCTCACCCGAGCGATGTAACCCCCAGAGAAAACAAAAATTTATGCTTCTGTGAAGGAGAGCGGGAACTGACCGGCCCCCGCCACCTGCCCCTTACATTACCCTTACCACTAGCCCCCCCCTCTCATGTAATTAGCCTAACCAACGCCCACCCCCTCCTCTCCTAACCCATGTCATGATGGCCTTCGCTTAGGCCGCAGGGGGAGGGGGTGGCTCGCTCCGGCCTGTCCTGACAGCACACATCCAAATTATATGCTTGTCTGAATGAGCCCATGATTGACCAATGTAGCTCCATAGGGGTGTTCAGATGCAATGCTCTGTTCTCTTCTGAGCCTCAGGTGAAACTCACCCATTTATTTCTATAGGTCCTCAAAAAAATCATGTCCCATATGATCATCTGTGTAGCATCTGATTTCTTTCTGATACATTTTTATTATTAACCCAAGGAACTGTATCTTATCCTGTACATTTTAAAATGTTGATAGATAAAATTGGATGTCACAAGAAAGTCACAAAGACGTAAAAAACAGACACAAAGATGACACAAGGATGACAATATTGTATGAGTTTTCTGGCTGGAAAATGGACGATTTTTCACATGCTAGTCTGACCCCGGCGTAATAGGTATTTTCTATCTTTAACCCATTCATGGGTTTCTTTGCACAATAAAAAACCTTGCCAGGAGATTTGAAGTATAAAAAAAAAATTAAGTACCGTAATATTAATTTATCGGCACAGACCTGGATCCTGCACTGGTCACTCTGTGGACAAGAAGTGGAAACAACATGGTGAGATGCAGGGAAAGGGGGAGGGATGAAGGAGCTTACCACGCTGAGAATGTGTAGATTGAAATTAGTCCAGAGTTCATCCTGAGGGTGGCGTTGTCACTGGTGATCATAGGAAAGTAGATGAAAAACAGGGAAAGATTCCTGCACAACCATCCAGGGATAAAATGGATTCTTTATTGGAACGTATTGTGAGGTAGTGACCGGTGTTATATGCGAGCATCGCTATGTATCCCCCAGGGTCTGCAAAGAAGCATATGGAGGCCATGGGAGTGCATTGCAGACACAGACATAGCTGTGATTGCAATGTAAAACAGAAGTAAGTGTTGATCTTGGGCAAGCTATTTGTCCAAGGCAGATTTAAGAAAACCTGCTCTGGGCTTTTATTTTTGAAACGGACAATAGGATGATAGTGGGGCAGTCCGTTTCCTCTCCTGGCTCTGGTTTTCCATGAGGCCGACGGCCACAGGTTCTTTGGTAAAAATCCCTGCAGCAGAGGGTTGGGTGTGTCATTGTGGAGTTTGCAACAAGCAGAGCACGCGGCTCTGCAAAAGCTCAGCCTGTGGGAGGGAGCACGGAGCCAAGCAGAGCAAACTCCTAGCACTCTGCAGTGTGATACGGTGGTGTAGTCGCCCTTGGCAACCAGACACACTTATGGACTGTCTTGTTTCTTGGCTGCGATCCAGAGGACACCATGTGCTGTGCACCATGTGAGTTTGGACATTAAACACGTTTTGCTGTGAACTTTTCCTGTGGTCACTGTCTGTCACACTGCACCAACCCCGCTGCACTAGAGTAGTTAAAACATTTAAAGGCGGCACCATCGCTGATAGCTGCTACTGCGCAGGCGTGACAAGCTCCATTTACAAACTGATTTTTTTTTTCAGAATCTATGGATACCATCAAAAAGAATAATTAAATTCACAATATGGATGCGATCAGGCTGCAGCGCACAAGGGATTTTTAAAAAAATATGTATAATATTCATTATGTAAACAAGTGGGCTGGTCACTGAGGGATCAGTGACCTGTCAGAAGCCATACAGATCCATATGTAAGCACAGCACCACATGAAGACCCCCCCCAAAGCCCACCCTCACAGGCCACCCCAGAGACCGAGCATATCATTAACTCAAAGCTGCAAGTAAAGAAAAAACAACAACCACAAGACGGTGTGGTAGTTCACTCATGTGGCGGCACAGAGAGGTAGGAAAAAGTGGGTACACCGTCTCTTTAAGTCCTTGTTCGTTTATTATCAGGCAACATAAACCAACTCATGGAAACAAAACCCAGCCTTTTTGGCTAAAACCGGTACAAACAAGCAAAAAGGAAAAAACAACAATGCTGCAACACCGTCTGTATGTTGTAAGCGGCACCCTGCTCTGGAGCAACACAGGTTCAGTTTGTGCCCAACAAGCCATAAAGCCTCTGGAGACTCCTTTCTCCTGGCTAGCTGAACATCGACTGCCTGTAGAGATCGGTTATTTAACCCTAAGCCTGTAATTCCCATCATGTGACTGATCACATGATCATGACCTCACACAGGTCCTGGCAGGTCTGCCTGGGAGATAAAGTGGACCCTCTCCCACCCGCTCTATGAGGGTCCACATAAAACCAGCCCTTTTATGCAACTTAACCCTCTCAATACGTAGTGTGCTGGAGAAAAAATGCTCTGGTTTCATATCACTGATGCCGTTAAGCGCAGTGACACATATCTCCCTTCTACCACTCTGCCAGTGACTCTGTCACATCGGATTTCATCAACCAAAGTATCATTTTAATCAGTATAATGGTGCCGACCTGACACTGTCTGTAGGTTACTGTGCACAATCCTGCTGACAGGTTCCCTTTAAGGCTGGGTTTACATGGGTATATGCAAAATCATCAATTTTACATTCAGAAAAACGTCCAATTTTTCATCTGTATTGTAATTTGTATGCCATCAATCTGTCCATTTTTTACGTCTGTATGGCATCCATTTTTTACATCCACAACTTAATAATTAGTAAAGAACAAACATAGTTTTCTGTCATAATAGCTGTAAGGTCTGTAATGTACCCATAAAAAATACATGACATATGGATAGTAACCTGTATGTAATGAGTTTTTTTATATAACATTTAACTTGTCATGGGTGAGTCTGATCCAGAATCCAGATGAAAGTATTGCATTTTGCAATTTGTTACAGGCAGGCCATCGGTCCATGTGAAAAAAGTCCACGTGAACTAAGTCATATTGCAAGACTCGTTAAAGTGTTGATTGTGACTTGTAGGATCGCTGCTTCCAACAGGAGGCGCTATAGAGACTAGTCCTCTTTCTATATGAAGACGCAATTTGCACATGTGAACTAATGCATTTACTTGTATTGGTCAGTGTGCTGTCTGCATGCTGTTTTGCATACGAATGTTTAATACTTTCATCTGAAAAAGCCCTTAAAGGGGTTGTCTGATCTAAAATGATAAGTCTGAGTGACTGTAGAGTTATCATTTTAGACCGGACAACCCCTTTAAGCTGAGACTAAGCTATGGAAAGGGATGAGATGTTCATATAGAACTAAAATGTAAGGGACCTAGTAAGCCCTCCTATAGCTCAGCTTCTCGTACGTTGCTATGACCTGGGGAATAGGTTATGAGAGCACGGTACCAGTTGAACAAGAATTTTCAGTATTTGAGTAGAAAGAAATGACCGAGCAATGCAGATTTCTGCAGAAAAGCCATCAATTCCAATAATCATGGTGACTGATGATGATAATATGTTTCCCATCTTCTCTGTTGCTTCCCATAAGATGCCTCATCAGTGCCCAGTTAGTGCCTGACATGCTTCCACATCATTCCACTGTTTCTTTAAATCTACCAATTATACACAAGTGAAATGAAAGTTTCTCAGCCGGGTCTGTACAAATGAGATTAGGTGATGTGAGTGAGGTCACTGTACACTGCGGCGCTTTCTACTTGAAGCCACAGTGACTGAAGCAAGTGAAAAAAAAAGTCTTCATTATTTCAGATTTGAAAAAAATGGATAGATCTTAAAAGTACCTCTGACACGAATCTGTGTAATTAATACCTCGCTCTTCAAAGTGAATTATTTCAAAGCAAATGAATTAGGAGCTGAGGATTTAACTTATTTATTTCAATAATGAAATTAAGTAAAAAATAAAGTTACGGTTGTTAAAGAGTGGC
Source organism: Ranitomeya variabilis (assembly GCF_051348905.1). NCBI lineage: Eukaryota > Metazoa > Chordata > Amphibia > Anura > Dendrobatidae > Ranitomeya > Ranitomeya variabilis. Next base: position 915,275,760 of record NC_135233.1, on the reverse strand, counting down.
AATGCAATTTGGTCCTAGAATTCCCATACTGCCAGTTAATTACTAACAGTAAATCCACACATGATATAATTTGTATTTCATACTTCTGCACTGTGTATGTGTCTTTTTCCTCTTACATGACCTCTTTAGTCCTCGGATACCTACTTGAGTACATGTAGAGTACTTCTAACAGGAAGCTCTATCTGATGTTCTAGTGTGTAAGGTGTGAGCACTTACTAGCCACACAGTGTGCGATTTTGGTATGTTCTATCTTACCCTTTAAAGGAAATCTGTCAGTTGAATCAGCTCTCCTGAGCCATCTACATGGGGATTATTATTATTACTTATTTATATAGCACCATTAATTCCATCGTGCTGTACATTAGACGGGGTTACATCAAAATACAAATATCACTTACAGTAAACAAAACTAACAATGGCAGACTGATACAGAGGGGAGATGACCCTGCCCTTGCGGGCTTACATTCTACAGGATTGTGGGGAAGGAGACAGTAGGTCGGGAGTTGAGGTAGCTCTGATGGTGTTGAGGTGGTTGTGTGGGCATTACAGGTTGTAAGCTTCTTTGAAGAGGTGGGTTTTCAGGTTCCGTTTGAAGGATCCAAATGTGGTGGATAACCGGACGTGTTGGGGCACAGAATTCCAGAGGATTGGGGATATTCGGGAGAAGTCCTGGAGGCGATTGGGTGAGGTGCGAATAAGCGTGGAGGAGAGAAGGAGGTCTTGGGAGGACCGGAGATTACGTGTGGGAAGATATTGAGAGATTAGTTCAGAAATATACGGAGGAGAAAGGTTATGGATGGCGTTGTAGGTCAGTGTTAGTAGTTTAAACTGGATACACTGGTAAATTGGGAGCCAGTAAAGAGATTTGCAAAGAGGGGAAGCAGGAGTGTAGTGAGGAGAGAGATTAATTAGTCATGCATGGATGCATGTGATAGGAAGCTGAGTAACATGATACCTTTATATCTGCGATCCAAAGTCTTATTCCAGAGAAATCCACATTCTGACATGTAAATGAGCTGTTCCAGGCTATGGGCTGGACATAGATCTCTCTGAGAATTTGCCCCGGAGCTTATGTTAAATAAAAGGAAAAATGTAGATCAGGAGAGCAGACTTTCAGTCATCACATGTATCACACTGGTAACTCCTCCTCTTCATTTAAAATAAGCTCTGGAGGCAGAATCTCTGTGAAGATCTATGTCCAGCCCATAGATCTTATCTGCTAATTTACATATTTAAAAAAATGTGGATTTCTCTGGAATAAGACAACAGATCACAGATATCAAGCTATCATTTTAGTCAGCTTCCTATGACCTACATGAACATATAGACAGCTGAGGAGGGCTGATCCTACTGACAGATGCCATTTAAATTTGCACTTTATAAGACTAATGAATAAAGCTAGCAACGCATACACTTCAGACCCAGAAGTTGCGAGAGCTCAAAAACCTTTCTACTGTTCATTTGAACTGAAGCCTATTTGTTTGTAAGTCAGGTGTGGTAATAATGGACTACGCTGCTGATCAATAGTACACGCTGGGAAGGTAGGTCATCCGTTATTCAGAAGCTAATTCAGAAGTGACAATAAAAAGGGAAGGACTTGACGGATAGAGCCAGAGGCTTCTAAACCTTTCTTTCTTATCCCTGATATAGATCAAGTCCTAATCAGTTCTCCATCACGATCCAGTAAGCCGTGGGCTTCCAGTGCCATTAATAGTAAGGAACCTAACCACATCTCAGCACACTCGTCTACGGCAACAACAACCTGCAGTGTACAGAAGCTCCATAGAAATGGCAGAAACCCTGACAAGCTCTTACCTGCTTCACCTGCCAAAGTTTATATAAGAGATGAAAAAAAAATCATTTTAATTTTCGCTTTCTCCTTTACACCGGTGCTCCAGAGACACGGGGAAGATATTTAAGACACAGCTTCAGCTAGAGTCAATATGTATTGTTCAAGAAGAGGAATGTGTGAAAATAAAAGCTACCTGTAGCTGAGATATGTTTTCTTGCCCCCAGGAAGAACAGTCTTGTTACAGTATTATTGCTGTCAGAGTCTGTGTTGCAGCAGCCTCTCGAAGAACGTGTATATCTTCCCGAAGATGACGATGAGATGCTTCTTTTTCCAGCGCTTTGCAGCTGAGACTCTGTATAAAAAGATCATTTTTAGATTGGTTCACAGCAATAAAATAATACTACCTTATTTTATTGATGCTACACATTGCAATGTAATATTATTTTATAGCCTACAGATCAGCATATAGGCCAGTCAAGAATGGTCACAGAGTTGTTCTGAAGCCACTCCTTTGTTGTTTTAGCTGTGTGCTTAGGGTCACTGTCTTAGAATTATCACCAAAAAAGTCTATCTTTGTCTCATTAGATCAGAGAATCTTATTTCTCATAGTCTGGGAGTTCTTTATGTGTTTTTTAGCAAACATTATGTGGGATTTCATATGTCTTGCACTGAGGAGAGGCTTCCGTTGGGCCACTCTGCCATAAAGGCCCAACTGGTGGAGGGCTGCAGTGATAGTTGACTTTGTGGAACTTTCTCCCATCTCCCTACTGCATCTCTGGAGCTCAGCCACAGTGATCTTGGGGTTCTTCTTTACCTCTCTCACCAAGGCTCTTCTCCCACGATTGCTCAGTTTGGCTGGACGGCAAGGTTTCGGAAGACTTCTGGTGGTCCCAAACTTCTTCCATTTAAGGATTATGGAGGCCACTGTTCTCTTAGGAACCCTGAGTACTGCAGAAATTATTTTGTAACCTTGGCCAGATCTGTGCCTTGCCACATTTCTGTCTCTGAGCTTCTTGGCCATTTCCTTTGACCTCTTGATTCTCATTTGGTCTGACATGCACTGTGAGCTGTGAGGCCTTATATAGACAGTGCGCCTTTCTAAATCAAGTCCTATCAGTTTAATTAAACACAGTTGGCCTCCAAAGAAGGAGTAGAACCATCTCAAGGAGGATCAAAAGGAAATGGACAGCATGTGACTTAAATATGAGTGCCTGAGCAAAGGGTTTGAATACTTATGACCATGTGATATTTCAGTTTTCTTTTTTATTAAATTTGCAAAAATTTCTACATTTCTGTTTTTTTTCAGTCAAGATGGGGTGCAGAGTGTACATTAATATGAAAAAATCAACTTCAAAAAGGAGGCTTTGAAAAAGCTGCAACGTTAAACATGCATCAAGGGGCCGCTACTAGTGTTGAGCGATACCGTCCGATACTTGAAAGTATCGGTATCGGAAAGTATCGGCCGATACCGTCACAGTATCGGAATCCAATCCGATACCGATACCCGATACCAATACAAGTCAATGGGACTCATGTATCGGACGGTATCCCTGATGGTTCCCAGGGTCTGAAGGAGAGGAAACTCTCCTTCAGGCCCTGGGAACCATATAAATGTGTAAAAGAAAGAATTAAAATAAAAAATATCGCTATACTCACCTGTCCGACGCAGCCGGGACTTCAGCGAGGGAACCGGCAGCGTTGTTTGTTTAAAAATCGCGCTATTACTTGGTTACGTGAATTCCCGGCTTGTGATTGGTCAGGTCGGCCATGTTGCCGGGACGCGGACCAATCACAGCAAGCCGTGACGAAATTACGTCACGGCTTGCTGTGATTGGTCCGCGTCCCGGCAATATGGCCGCCCTGACCAATCACAAGCCGGGACGTCACGGGAGGCTGGACACGCGCTCATTTTAAAATGGGCACGTGTCCAGCCTCCCGTGACGTCACGGCTTGTGATTGGTTGCGCCGCGATCAACCAATCACAAGCCGGGAGGCTGGACGCGCTCATTTTGAAATGGGCGCGTGTCCAGCCTCCCGTGACGTCACGGCTTGTGATTGGTTGCGCCGCGATCAACCAATCACAAGCCGGGAGGCTGGACGCGCTCATTTTGAAATGGGCGCGTGTCCAGCCTCCCGGCTTGTGATTGGTTGACCGCGACGCAACCAATCACAAGCCGTGACGTCACGGGAGGCTGGACACGCGCCCTTTTTAAAATGAGCGCGTTTCCAGCCTCCCGTGACGTCACGGCTTGTGATTGGTTAATGGCGGCCATGTTGCCGGGACGCGGACCAATCACAGCAAGCCGTGACGTATTTTCGTCACGGCTTGCTGTGATTGGTCCGCGGCCCGGCAACATGGCCGCCCTGACCAATCACAAGCCGGGACTTCGCGTAACCATGTAAAAGCGGGAATTTTAAACAAACAACGCTGCCGGTTCCTGCGCTGAGGTCCCGGCTGCGTCGGACAGGTGAGTATAGCGATATTTTTTATTTTAATTCTCTATTTTACACATTTTAACATTAATGTTGTTCCGATACCCGATACCCGATACCACAAGAGTATCGGAATCCCGGTATCGGAATTCCGATACAGCAAGTATCGGCCGATACCCGATACTTGCAGCATCGGAATGCTCAACACTAGCCGCTACGCTATGTGCGGGAGTTACCACTTACTATGGGTAAGCAGGAGTGTTTTTCTGCAGCATAGGTACGGATATTGGGCACTGTTCCTTTTTACCTTCTGTCCCTACCAACTTCCTTATGATATTAAGCTGCATATAATGTAAGCCCCCCCGCTCAGACAGCTGAAATATAGCGGGGGTCCCATGTCCACATAGGCCTGGCAAGTTGTTTTTATACCAGGGGTCAAATTAAGGTCAAGGTTTTTCCTCCATGTAAAAGCAGCCAGATTTGGGTTCTGACTGGCTTTCTTGCCCGTGATTGATTGGTTGTCAATCAGTTGCCGGGCAGAGTTAGTTATGTGTTCATGTTAAAGCAGCCAGATCTGGTTCTGACTGGCTTGTTTGCCCGCCTAAAATTTGGATGATTGATTGGTTGTCAATCAGTTGCTGGGCAGATTTAGTTATTATATATACTGGGGCACCGGCGTCGGATACTCAGTTCGCCGGTGCTTGAAGAAAAGAAGATACCTCAGCAAGAGATGGAGAAGCTCCTGCAGGAACTCCTATCAAGAGCTGGCGAGGAAGACGGTGAGGATTGGCTGAGGAGCTGCTTAGCTATAAAACCTCCTTTAGCAGCTTCCAAAGCCATTCCTCCTCCTCCGGTTCCAGTACCTGCGACGCCAGAGGCAAGACATGAAGCTGGAGCCCCGGCACCTGAGAGATCTCCAGCGAGGACCAGGAGGCAGAGTGCAGCTTTCTCACCTGCTCCGTCTCCTGCGACATCCGGGCTCGGTACGTCATCGAGATGCAGGAAGTCGCGCCGCAGCTGCGCGTCGAAATTTCGCAGCCCTCCGCGGGATTTCGGAAATCATCAGCTGGGAGCGCCGTCCACATCATCAGGAGCGGCCGGAAGAGCCAGAAAGGGCACCGGCCGTAAAAGCGCTGCGGTGCCCCTCTCCACTGGCACCCGGTCGGCTCTTGCATCTGCTGCACGGGGCTCAAGGTCCGCTCCGCCCCCCTTGTCGTCGGATGAAGAAGAGGTTCGTGGCCCAGGATCTGCCAGCCAGCCGCGCTCGCCCCATTCTGTGGGCTGGAGCGCAGGCTGTGAAGGAGGAAGAAGACCGGACAGCCAAGCTGCGAGGGGTGAGACTTCTAATATCTCAATGTCTGTCCCTCAGAATCAGTTAAGAGACTTAATTAAATCTGTTGTAGCCGAGGCATTAGGCGAGGCTAGTAATTTATCTCGGGCAACAGCTTCTCCTGCTCCTTTTTGCTCAGAAGCTCCTGCCCTTAGTATTCCTCCTTTGAATCCTTTCAAGGAGGCTTTAACATGTGAGCTTTCCCCACTGGGATTCCATTTGAGCCCCTCAGTTAAGGAGCTCATCTGGAATAATCAATTTGTGGATCTATTTTCATTATTGCCAAGTAGGGATCACCCCCATAAGTTAGAGAAGAAAGATGACAAATCTGATCATGATGACCCTAAACGTAATATTAGGTCTTTTAATAACTGGGTCCAAGCGTTTGCCATTTATGCTTCTGTGTTGGGAGAGAAATCGCCTAATCTTTGTAGCCGTCTCTTCCAACACGTTATGAAGGAACAGATGAATGACCTCGGGGAGACCAAAACATCCAACACTGCGGAGACACCATCACGTGTTTCTCAACGCAGTGATCCAGAACACTGCCCCCATCCCTTATGGGAAATATGCAAACGCATGTAAAGTAAGCTGCGGAGACACCATCACGTGTTTCTCAACGCAAGCAATGAATAGCCAGGCCTTTCTCCGGGAAGGAACAACCACGGGAAGGGCAGCATCCAATAAAGGAGAATATCCAATAAAGGAAGACCACCTATGCCAAGCATGGTATCCATCCACAAACAGCTGTTTCGGGGTTTTTGCCCCTCATCAGTGTGGAGTAGGAAACTGGCTATTAGGAGCAGTGCCTGGTGAAAGGCTATGAAGGAACAGATGAATGACCTCGGGGAGACCAAAACATCCAACACTGCGGAGACACCATCACGTGTTTCTCAACGCAGTGATCCAGAACACTGCCCCCATCCCTTATGGGAAATATGCAAACGCATGTAAAGTAAGCTGCGGAGACACCATCACGTGTTTCTCAACGCAAGCAATGAATAGCCAGGCCTTTCTCCGGGAAGGAACAACCACGGGAAGGGCAGCATCCAATAAAGGAGAATATCCAATAAAGGAAGACCACCTATGCCAAGCATGGTATCCATCCACAAACAGCTGTTTCGGGGTTTTTGCCCCTCATCAGTGTGGAGTAGGAAACTGGCTATTAGGAGCAGTGCCTGGTGAAAGGCTATGAAGGAACAGATGAATGACCTCGGGGAGACCAAAACATCCAACACTGCGGAGACACCATCACGTGTTTCTCAACGCAGTGATCCAGAACACTGCCCCCATCCCTTATGGGAAATATGCAAACGCATGTAAAGTAAGCTGCGGAGACACCATCACGTGTTTCTCAATGCAAGCAATGAATAGCCAGGCCTTTCTCCGGGAAGGAACAACCACGGGAAGGGCAGCATCCAATAAAGGAGAATATCCAATAAAGGAAGACCACCTATGCCAAGCATGGTATCCATCCACAAACAGCTGTTTCGGGGTTTTTGCCCCTCATCAGTGTGGAGTAGGAAACTGGCTATTAGGAGCAGTGCCTGGTGAAAGGCTATGAAGGAACAGATGAATGACCTCGGGGAGACCAAAACATCCAACACTGCGGAGACACCATCACGTGTTTCTCAACGCAGTGATCCAGAACACTGCCCCCATCCCTTATGGGAAATATGCAAACGCATGTAAAGTAAGCTGCGGAGACACCATCACGTGTTTCTCAACGCAAGCAATGAATAGCCAGGCCTTTCTCCGGGAAGGAACAACCACGGGAAGGGCAGCATCCAATAAAGGAGAATATCCAATAAAGGAAGACCACCTATGCCAAGCATGGTATCCATCCACAAACAGCTGTTTCGGGGTTTTTGCCCCTCATCAGTGTGGAGTAGGAATCTGGCTATTAGGAGCAGTGCCTAGTAAAAGGCTGTAAAGGCACAGATGATTGGCCTCGGGTCTTCCAACACGTTGACATCATATTAGAGGCTTATAAGAACTTTGGTGGCTCTGCTTGGCTCAGTTATGATGAGGCCTTTAGACATAAATTATCAGTTCACCCTGAGCTAAAATGGGGCTCTAAAGACATTGGGTTATGGATCAATCTCATGCTTCCTATGAGGAATGCTGTTGCTAGGCAGCCTTCTTCTTCGGTCACCAAAAAGGGCGTTTGTTTTGCTTATAATGATTCTTCCTGTAAGTGGAACAATAATTGCCGTTTTCGACATGAATGCTCGTTTTGTGGGAATCCCCACCCCATGTCCAAATGCTTTAAGAAGCAGGCTGCCCAGCAATCCTCTAAAGAATCAATTTCAAAGGGCCCCATCGCCAGTGAAGCTGGAAAACATGGTTCACTGGCTAAGCAAATACCCAGACAGGGAGATCAGTAGCTTACTGTTTAACGGGTTTTCTTTAGGTTTTCATGTTCCACAATTCAAAGGTTCAGGTTGTTTTTTAGTTAAAAATCTTCCATCCGTTAATGACTTCCCTGATGTTGCTAGGGAAAAAATTTTTTGTGAATTAGAACTAGGCAGAGTTGCCGGCCCCTTTTTATCCCCTCCGTATTCAAATTTTCGATTATCCCCTTTGGGTATTGTTCCCAAAAAGGATCCAGGTTCTTTCCGAATGATTCATCATCTATCTTATCCAGTGGGCCAATCCCTGAATGATGAGGTAGATAAAACAATGTGTTCTGTTAGCTATTCCTCATTTGATGGCGCATTGGATATGCTTAGAAAATTCGGTCCTAATGCCCTCTTGTCCAAATCGGACATTAAATCTGCCTTCAGACTTCTCCCTGTTCATCCGGATGGGTTCAATTCACTGGGTTTCCATTTTGATAACTGTTTCTTTTTTGACAAATGCCTTCCCATGGGTTTTTCATTATCCTGCTTTTATTTTGAAAATTTTTCACGTTTTTTGCATTGGGTTTTGGAGTCTGGCGGTTGTAATGCGGGTATTTTGCATTACTTAGATGATTTCCTTTTTGTTGGCCCAGCCCATTCTTCAGCTTGTGAAAATACTCTTTCTAGGTTTCTTGATTTGTGTTCATTTTTTGGAATCCCAATTGCCCACGAGAAAACTGTAGCCCCTTCTTGTCTCATTGAGTTTTTGGGCATCATGATAGATTCAGTCAAAATGGAAACCGTCCTGCCTCAAGAGAAAATTGACAAACTTCGTAATTCTCTTGAAAACTTACTGGCAAGGGACAAAATCACTCTTAAGGAACTTCAGTCCCTGCTTGGGCTATTGAATTTTTCCTTAAGGGTCATTCCAATTGGTAGGGTTTTTTCCAGGTCTCTTTATGAAGCTATTAAAGGGCATTCTTCTCCCAATTCTCATATAAGATTGTGTTCTGATATGAAAGAGGATGCAAGAATCTGGTTAGCATTTCTAGCAGGTTTTAATGGGAGATCTATTATTCAATCCCCTTTTGTATCTTCAGATTCTGTTCCCCTTGCCTTTTCTGCAGACGCCACTCTAGGGGTGGCTTGCTTGTTTCAATCTCACTGGATTTCCTGGAATTGGCCTGACAATTGGGTTCTTAAGGAATTAAACAAAAATCCTCTTATTATTGAACTGGTTTCAATCCTTCTGTGTATTTGCTTATGGGGTCGTGGTTTACAAAATTCCAGGGTTCTATTACATTCCATGAATCAAGCAGTAGTTTTTTCAATCAATACACTGTCATCCAGGAATGTTGTTGCATCAAAGATTCTGAGAAAATTAGTATTGGAGTGTTTAAACTGCAATATTTGGTTAAAAGCAGTTTCAGGCATTAGTAAAGCTAGTCAGTTAACTGATTTTATTTTGCAGCGTCAGTGGTTTGATTTTTATTTACAGGTTCCATTGGCAGACAAAGAGGCGTACGATTGCCCTCTTTCAATTCAGGACATGATTCCGATATGATTCCCTATTTTATTCAGAATTCCTTATCTAACAGATCATGGGCTGATTATTCAGCCGCATGGAAGAAATGGGTTAATTTTTCTGCTCTTTTTGGCCTTGATGCCTCTGCTCCCGACCCGGATTCGGCTTTAAAATTTGCTGAGTCCATGGTCCAGCAGGGATTATCTTACTCCGCAGTAGCCAAATGCTTTGCGGGAGTCTCTTTCTTTTTAAAATTGCATGGCGGGACTGCGTTGACGGATTTTTTCGCAGTAAAGCAATTTTTGAAAGGGCTGAAAAGGGAAAAGTTTTTTCCGGATTCAAGGTGTCCTATTTCTATTTCCTTATTGACTGACATTTGTTCTGCCCTTATACATGTTTGTAAGAACTTTGAAGAAGCGCTTTTGTTTAATTCCATATTTTCTATCTCCTTTTTTGGGGCCCTAAGGGTTGGTGAGGTAGTATCAGCCAAAAAATCGGTTTCATCCCCGCTCTTGCTTTCGGACGTCAAAATTTTCGATTCGTTTCTTCTCCTGTTTATCAGGAAGTCTAAGACGGATCAACTCGGGAGAGGAGCGGAGCTGAGATTGAATTCCTTTCCTGATTCTAGAATTTGTCCTGTAACCATTCTGTCCAAATGGATCATGTTTAGACCCCCGGCTGAAGGGTCTCTGTTTATTCATAAAGATTCTTCCCCGGTGACAGTTTTCCAATTTAGTTTTATTTTAAAGCAGTGTTTGGCATTTTTAGGTAAAAGTCATCTCAAAATTACTTCCCATTCCTTCAGAATTGGTGCGGCTACAGAAGCATCAAGGGCTGGCCTATCTGACGATAAAATCAAGAGAATGGGTAGATGGGAATCAAAAAGATTCAGAATTTATGTTCGGCCTGATTTATATCCCGATTAATTTTATTTCTCTTGTATTCTACAGTTATTTGGATCGTTGGGCATTCATTTGTCTTCTGGGCCCAGAAGAGGGCCAGCCTGCGATCATATTCTGAGAATTTGTCGTTTCATTCATCTAAGGTTCAAGTTTTTTGGCACGGCGTTCGCGGCCTGAATTGGCTTTCTTTAGTTTCTGAAGTAAAGAGTTGTCGGGAGAGGCTCCCTCATCCGGATCTAATTATAGTTCATCTCGCTGGGAATGATTTAGGAAGAATCAACACTTTGAACCTTCTAGCTGCTATTCAGTCAGATCTTACTTATTTAAGACAGATTTTTCCAATCTCTGGTATTGTTTTTTCGGAAATCATTCCCAGACGTGCTTGGCAATGTACTCAGCTTTCATTCTTGGATAAGATCCGGAAGAGGGTTAATTTCTCCATGAAGAAGTTCCTACCTCTTATTTCTGGTTTTTCTTTTAGACATACAGACTTAGAAGGTTTTTTGCCGGGGATGTTCAGAGATGATTTGGTTCATTTGTCGGATATCGGACTCGATATTTTTAATCTTAACATGGGCAATATAATCGAAAAATGGCTGTGTGGTTTGGGGGGGGGCCTCGGCTCTTTGATCCTTGGCCTCTTGGGGTAAAAAATCACCCAACCTTGGGTGGATTTGGTTTATGGAAGGTGATGGAATTTTGGAATTTTAAACTTATGGATATTATTCATTGGTTATTTAGTTAAATTTTATGGAATTGGTAACTCAAAATAAAACCTCACGGCCATTTATTCCAAACTTTATAAAAGTGTCTTGTGTTTTTATTATATTATAATTATAGGCCTTATGGGGACATGTAAGCCCCCCCGCTCAGACAGCTGAAATATAGCGGGGGTCCCATGTCCACATAGGCCTGGCAAGTTGTTTTTATACCAGGGGTCAAATTAAGGTCAAGGTTTTTCCTCCATGTAAAAGCAGCCAGATTTGGGTTCTGACTGGCTTTCTTGCCCGTGATTGATTGGTTGTCAATCAGTTGCCGGGCAGAGTTAGTTATGTGTTCATGTTAAAGCAGCCAGATCTGGTTCTGACTGGCTTGTTTGCCCGCCTAAAATTTGGATGATTGATTGGTTGTCAATCAGTTGCTGGGCAGATTTAGTTATTATATATACTGGGGCACCGGCGTCGGATACTCAGTTCGCCGGTGCTTGAAGAAAAGAAGATCCCGCCCTCCCTCCCTTTATATTGTCATTTTCTCCTGTCGTTTGGTTTTATTTGTGGGTAAAAAATCACCCAACCTTGGGTGGATTTGGTTTATGGAAGTTGATGGAATTTTGGAATTTTAAACTTATGGATATTATTCATTGGTTATTTAGTTAAATTTTATGGAATTGGTAACTCAAAATAAAACCTCACGGCCATTTATTCCAAACTTTATAAAAGTGTCTTGTGTTTTTATTATATTATAATTATAGGCCTTATGGGGACATGACTATTGTCCTGATTCTGCCCCCTTTGGGTCTCCCACTCCTTCCCTAGCTGTCTCCTCCATATTCCCTCTCTGGTTCTATACTGGTTCTAGTGTTTGTTGGACATTGCATTTGTGTGTGATTATTTAATCAAAGTTTTTCATTTTTATCATGATTTGTGGGATGTTATACAGTATATACTCCATTTTTTTGTTTACAGTATACTAATTCTGTATATAATCTACATACACATACATACTTCACACATAAACACTTCACATCAGCATACGGTATATTAAACACACCTGTCACTCATGTACAATATACCCACTGTTCACATATATGTACATTACAAGCACACAAATTATCCAGGTATGCATGTTATATGTACATATACAGTGGATATAAAAAGTCTGCACTTCCTTGTTTACAGAATCAGAATTTTCTCAAGTAAAAGGAATAATTTTATAATGTTTTCCACTTTGCATGTGACCCATTAGTGGCACAAAACCAATGAGAAACAAACTGAAGTCATTTTGAAGGGGGGAAATAAAAAATAAAAATAAAATTATGTGGTCATAGAGGCCAAAATTTTAGCGCTGTGTTACATACTTTTATCTTGCTACCATTTTCATGAAATGCCAAATGATCTTCTGTTGTCCCATAGTAGAGCACACTATGTTCTCACACTGCCAAGTCATTGATATTCATGAGCTGTCGCTCCCCCGCACACTCAACACCGCTATCTCTTCATGCACAGTATATGGAGATAACTATCAATCATCGACAGGTGGGAGTAGCGTCAGTTAATAAAGATCGATCACCATAAACCTAGTGACAAATTCCCTTGTAATCCGACAGGACCCTAAATAACCCCCAGATCATCCTCTTGTTTCAAGAAATCATTCATTGAAGAGATAGGCAGGTATAATATACAGTATCAATATTTTTGCTGATGTAACTTGCTTTAAATATTGTTTGTATTTTCTTATATTTTTCAATAGTATTAAAGCAAGAACCTGCTAACTCAAATAAATCCATTATCAATAAAGCAATCTTTATTATAAACTATTGAACAATTAATAACTACTAGTGTCTGTTTGTTAGGCAATCCCTGCATGTGTGGTGGCTGTCGAAGGGCCGCGGGGACTCGAACATATTTTTTGAGCACGCCAAAGATACTTGTTTAGCACACGAGCACGCTCTGATAACTCCTTATACAATCACGTTCCCTCATCACTATTAACTACTAATTAATTTTGTTTGGAAGTACGATAATTATAATCTGCTGAAAAATATAGATCAAATAGTTCTTTTTTTCATCATCATTTGCCACTCACATTTCTTTCTTTCTACAATTAGATAAGCGTTACAATGAATAGTAACATAGTAACATAGTAACATAGTTAGTAAGGCCGAAAAAAGACATTTGTCCATCCAGTTCAGCCTATATTCCATCATAATAAATCCCCAGATCTATGTCCTTCTACAGAACCTAATAATTGTATGATACAATATTGTTCTGCTCCAGGAAGACATCCAGGCCTCTCTTGAACCCCTCGACTGAGTTCACCATCACCACCTCCTCAGGCAAGCAATTCCAGATTCTCACTGCCCTAACAGTAAAGAATCCTCTTCTATGTTGGTGGAAAAACCTTCTCTCCTCCAGACACAAAGAATGCCCCCTTGTGCCCATCACCTTCCTTGGTATAAACAGATCCTCAGCGAGATATTTGTATTGTCCCCTTATATACTTATACATGGTTATTAGATCGCCCCTCAGTCGTCTTTTTTCTAGACTAAATAATCCTAATTTCGCTAATCTATCTGGGTATTATAGTTCTCCCATCCCCTTTATTAATTTTGTTGCCCTCCTTTGTACTCTCTCTAGTTCCATTATATCCTTCCTGAGCACCAGTGCCCAAAACTGTACACAGTACTCCATGTGCGGTCTAACTAGGGATTTGTACAGAGGCAGTATAATGCTCTCATCATGTGTATCCAGACCTCTTTTAATGCACCCCATGATCCTGTTTGCCTTGGCAGCTGCTGCCTGGCACTGGCTGCTCCAGGTAAGTTTATCATTAACTAGGATCCCCAAGTCCTTCTCCCTGTCAGATTTACCCAGTGGTTTCCCGTTCAGTGTGTAATGGTGATATTGATTCCTTCTTCCCATGTGTATAACCTTACATTTATCATTGTTAAACCTCATCTGCCACCTTTCAGCCCAAGTTTCCAACTTATCCAGATCCATCTGTAGCAGAATACTATCTTCTCTTGTATTAACTGCTTTACATAGTTTTGTATCATCTGCAAATATCAATATTTTACTGTGTAAACCTTCTACCAGATCATTAATAAATATGTTGAAGAGAACAGGTCCCAATACCGACCCCTGCGGTACCCCACTGGTCACAGCGACCCAGTTAGAGACTATACCATTTATAACCACCCTCTGCTTTCTATCTCTAAGCCAGTTACTAACCCATTTACACACATTTTCCCTGAGACCAAGCATTCTCATTTTGTGTACCAACCTCTTGTGCGGCACGGTATCAAACGCTTTGGAAAAATCGAGATATACCACGTCCAATGACTCACCTTGGTCCAGCCTATAGCTTACCTCTTCATAAAAACTGATTAGATTGGTTTGACAGGAGTGATTTCTCATAAACTCATGCTGATATGGAGTTAAACAGTTATTCTCATTGAGATAATCCAGAATAACATCCTTCAGAAACCCTTCAAATATTTTATCAACAGTAGAGGTTAGACTTACTGGCCTATAATTTCCAGGTTCACTTTTAGAGCCCTTTTTGAATATTGGCACCACATTTGCTATGCGCCAGTCCTGCGGAACAGACCCCGACGCTATAGAGTCCCTAAAAATAAGAAATAATGGTTTATCTATTACATTACTTAGTTCTCTTAGTACTCTTGGGTGTTTCCTTTTGGGCAGCTTTAATTAGTTTTTTAGATAAAGTATTTTTCTCCCTATAGTTTTTTAGAGCTTCAATGGTGCCATCCTGCTTTAGTAGTGCAAATGCTTTCTTTTTACTGTTAATTGCCTGTCTTACTTCTTTGTTTAGCCACATTGGGTTTTTCCTATTTCTAGTCCTTTTATTCCCACAAGGTATAAACCGCTTACAGTGCCTATTTAGGATGTTCTTAAACATTTTCCATTTATTATCTGTATTCTTATTTCTGAGGATATTGTCCCAGTCTACCAGATTAAGGGCATCTCTAAGCTGGTCAAACTTTGCCTTCCTAAAGTTCAGTGTTTTTGTGACTCCCTGACAAGTCCACCTAGTGAAAGACAGGTGAAACTGTACAATATTGTGGTCGCTATTTCCTAGATGCCCAACCACCTGCAGATATGTTATTCTGTCAGGTCTATTAGATAGTATTAGGTCTAAAAGTGCTGCTCCTCTGGTTGGATTCTGCACCAATTGTGAAAGATAATTTTTCTTGGTTATTAGCAGAAACCTGTTGCCTTTATGGGTTTCACAGGTTTCTGTTTCCCAGTTAATATCCGGGTAGTTAAAGTCCCCCATAACCAGGACCTCATTATGGGTTGCAGCTTCATCTATCTGCTTTAGAAGTAGACTTTCCATGATTTCTGTTATATTTGGAGGTTTGTAACAGACCCCAATGAGAATTTTGTTAACATTTTTCCCTCCATGAATTTCGACCCATATGGACTCGACATCCTCATTCCCTTCGCTAATATCCTCCCTTAAAATGGACTTTAGACAAGACTTTACATAGAGACAAACCCCTCCTCCTCTCTGATTTTTACGATCCTTTCTAAACAGACTGTAACCCTGTAAGTTAACTGCCCAGTCATAGCTTTCATCTAACCATGTCTCGGTTATTCCCACTATGTCAAAGTTACCTGTAGATATTTCTGCTTCTAGTTCTTCCATCTTGTTTGTCAGCCTTCTGGCGTTTGCGAGCATGCAGTTTAGAGGATTTGGTTTTGTTCCAATCTCCTCGCTGTGGATTGTTTTAGAAATGTTCTTACCTCCCTTCTGAGTATGTTTTCCTGGGTCTTCTTTGTTCGAGTCTAATGTTTTTCTTCCCGTCCCCTCTTCTTCTAGTTTAACACCCTCCTGATGAGTGTAGCGAGTCTTCTGGCAAATGTGTGTTTCCCAGGCTTGTTGAGGTGTAGTCCGTCTCTGGCGAGGAGTCCATCGTACAAGTAATTCACACCATGGTCCAGGAATCCGAATCCTTGTTGTCTGCACCATCGTCTTAGCCAGTTGTTCGCGTCAAGGATCCTGTTCCATCTCCTGGTACCATGCCCGTCTACTGGAAGGATAGAAGAAAAAACTACCTGTGCATCCAGTTCCTTTACTTTCTTCCCCAACTTTTCAAAGTTCTTGCAGATTGTTGGTAGGTCCTTCCTTGCCGTGTAATTGGTGCCAACATGTATCAGAAGAAGTGGGTGGACGTCCTTGGAGCTGAAGCGCTTTTGTATCCTATCGGTCACATCCTTGATCATCGCACCTGGAAGGCAGCATACTTCTCTTGCGGTTATGTCCGGTCTGCAGATGGCTGCTTCCGTGCCTCTCAGTAGTGAGTCTCCCACCACCACCACTCTTCGTTGCTTCTTGGCTGTACTTTTTGCTGTCACTTGTTGCTGTGTGCCCTTTTCTTTTTTGCTTGCTGGTAGTGCTTCATCCTTAGGTGTGCCATCTTCATCCTCTACAAAGATTTGATATCTGTTCTTCAGTTGTGTGGTTGGTGATTTCTCCATGGTCTTCTTGCTTCTTTTGGTCACATGCTTCCACTTATATGCTTTTGGAGGTTCTCTGACACTTTTTTCACCTTCTGTGACCAGTAGAGATGCTTCTGTTCTGTCTAGAAAGTCTTCATTCTCTTTGATGAGTTTCAAAGTTGCTATTCTTTCTTCCAGACCCCGCACCTTTTCTTCTAAAAGGGCCACTAGTCTACACTTCTGACAGGTGAAATTGGATTCTTCTTCTGGTCGATCTGTGAACATGTAGCACATGCTGCAGCTCACCATGTAGTCTGTATAACACAGTGATACATACTAACAAGTCGACAATTCTGTTTTACCCCTTTCCTATCTAACATCTGACCTCGTCTAACATTATGATTTTCCTGTTGCTGGAAGTCTTCTGATATGTTTTTGTTGCATTCGTTCTTTTTAGTACTGACTTTGCAAACATATAGCACAGGCTGTACTCTTTAACGTTCTTAAAAGGCCATGTGTAGTGTTGAGCATTCCGATACCGCAAGTATCGGGTATCGGCCGATACTTAGCGGTATCGGAATTCCGATACCGAGATCCGATACTTGCCGCGTATCGGATACCGGAATCGGAAGTTCCCAGGATTCAAACTGCACAACTTTGTACGAAATCAGCCAATGAGACTGATTCCAAGTGTGGGCACATCCTGTTCAGCATGGAGGGCCTGAAACTACTGGCAAGGCTGTGACTGGCTGCTGAAATGATGTCATGATGCAGTTTAAAAGTCGCTGGCGCCATTTTGCGCTCACTCTGCTGTGAATTCAGTTAGTGACAGGACGCTGTTTGCTGACTGAGGGCCAGTTTAGAGATAGCGATTTGCTTCTTTGTGCTTTTCCAAGGCTAATTTAGCAACCGCTGTGTTCACCTACTAATCACCTTGCTTTTGCCTTGTAGCGCTGTTTTCACAGCGATCTGCAAGGTCTGTGTGTGTGTGTGTGTGTGAGTGCAGCCCACTCTCTAGTCTGAGTGCAGCCACATAGGCCATCCATAGCTGGTTGTATTCAGTTCAGGGAGGGTGGTTCATTGCCTCATACTGTTCTTTTTTTTTTTTTTTCCAAGTAGTGTAGTCTGCTGCTAATTTTTTCAAAAAAATCCTATTAGTGTCTTTCCACCCGTCTCCAGCTAATTTGTGGAAAAACACTACATAGGATAACGTAGAGGAGGGATTTTGGGCCTTGCAGCGCCGTTTACGGCTGTCTGCACGGTCTCCGTGTGACTGCAGCTCGCCCTGTAGTCTGTGAGCAGCCATAGCCTGGTTGTCTCCAGCTCAGGGTTCTTCACTGCGTCATACCGCAAAATCAATTTTCCTTTTCTTTTAAGTAGTGCAGGCTGCTGCACATTTTTTCAAAAAATTCCTATTAGTGTCTTACCACCCGTCTCCAGCTAATTTGTGGAAAAACACTACATAGGATAACGTAGAGGAGGGTTTTTGGGCCTTGCAGCGCCGTTTACGGCTGTCTGCACGGTCTCCGTGTGACTGCAGCTCTCTCTGTTGTCAGTTCAGCCCCCAAAAAATAAATAAATAATAAAGTTCACCAAACACACCAGTGACACCACTTTACATTTGTGTAGGCCACATTAGCTCATATTAAAGTCTAGTCCACACTTTAGAAAATTAGTGTTTCTTATACCTGTTAGGAGTTGTTCAGGAATAAGCACACAAAGCCGTTAGTACTTCTCTGCTTATCTTTATCAGTCAACGAAGATGAAGAAGGCAGTGAGTAAGGCACGTGGGCGTTGGCGCGGAGCAGGGAGGGGACGTGGGGATTCTGTGCCTGCTGCGGGCACCGGTGACTCATCAGCACCCACTTTCACCAGGGAACAGTCATTCATGCGCAGCTTTGTCGCAGAGCGCCGTACACCGCTGCTGCGTGAAGAACAAATTGAAGCCATTGTCGGATGGATGGCAGCTAATGCATCAACTTCAATTAGTGCCACATCCTCTCAGACACAGAGCACTGGAGAGCAGCCATCTGTCTCTTCACCACCTGCCAAATTGCCCAGGCAGACAGAGAGCCCAGGACAGGAGCCGTCTCTACTTCTGTTCTCTGAATCTCTTGGCTTGGAAACAGGGGGCCAGCCAAGCAGCATTGGAGAAATGGAAGAAGAGGCAGGGTGCAGTGATGCCCAACAGCTTTTTCTCTCTTCCTCTGAAGAGGCGGGTGGGCCAGTGGCTCCGGTCACCACATCGCAGGCCGCATCAGCTGATGATGACACTCAGGTGCCACTTACTGGTGCGTGCTCTGCTGCTGAGACTACCCAGGAGGAGCAGTTGGGGGCAGAGGGTAGTGTAGATGATGAGGTCCTTGACCCATCTTGGCGTGAGGGACAGGAAGGTGGTGGGAGCAGCTCTGAGGAAGAGATTCCCCGTACAGCCCAAAGAGGGAGAGGGAGGGGGAAGACTGCGGATCCTGCAGCCTCCGCTTTGGCACCCGTTAGGAGCATGTCTCTTCCAAAAGCCAAAAAGGGCGCTCCCAAGACTTGCAGTGCCTGGTCCTTTTTTGACACAGTTGCAGATGACATTTGCTATGTCAAATGCAAGGTGTGTCATCACAAAGTCAAAAGAGGGAAAAATGTCAGCAACCTCAATACCTCCAACATGTGGAAACATGTGCGCACCAGGCACGCGGCGGAGTTAGAAAAACACACTGAAGAGCTAGGCCAACCAACAGCGGCAGCTACCACCTCTTCAGCTCGTGTTGCCTCTTCCTCCAGCTCACATGCAGCTGGTTCGGCTTCCTTCCAGGATCGCCGTGGAAGAACCTCTGGCCTTGTTGTCCAGAGACCCGCTGTAATTCCTCCCGCAGCACCACTTTCCCAGTCATCCACACACTCCCAGCCCAGTCTACAGCCATCGGTAGTACAGGCATGGGAGAAAAGGCGGCCTTTCTCGTCAAACCACCCACGAGCACAGGCTCTGACTGCAGGCATTGCCAAACTTCTGTCACTGGAAATGCTGTCATTCAGGCTGGTGGAGACTGACAGCTTCCGTGACTTGATGTCATTGGCAGTCCCACAGTACAATGTGCCCAGCCGCTTTTACTTCAGCAGGCAAGCCGTCCCTGCTCTGCACAAGCATGTGGAGGGACACATAAAACACGCGCTACTGAATGTCGTCAGTAGCAAGGTCCACCTCACCACCGATGCGTGGACCAGTCAACATGGACAGGGGCGATACCTTTCCCTCACTGCCCATTGGGTTAATGTCGTTGAGCCGGGTACAGACCGTGCGAGTGGCGCAGGACGTGTCCTGCCCACTCCAAGGATTGCAGGAATCCATTCTGTACGCATTGACTCCTCCTCTTACACCAGTTCCTCAGAATCATCGCTGTTGTGAAATTGGATTTTGGGCTCCCCCGGTGGCCACTGGTGGAATTGAACTGGTGTGCATCATCCTCTCTGTTCACCTGTTTCCATCAGGATGTGGGAGTCGCTATTTAGCCTTGCTCCTCTGTCACTTCCATGCCGGTCAACATTGTAATCAGAAGCCTTTCTGTGCATGTTCCTGCTGCTAGACAACTCCCAGCTAAGTTGGACTTTAGTCCTTGTTTGTTTTTGCATTTTGTTCCAGTTCACAGCTGTAGTTTCGTTTCTGTGTCTGGAAAGCTCTTGTGATCTGAAATTGCCACTCTGATGTTATGAGTTAATACTAGAGTCTTAAAGTAATTTCAGGATGTGTTTTGATAGGGTTTTCAGCTGACCATGAAAGTGCTCTTTCTGTCTTCCTGCTATCTAGTAAGCGGACCTCAATTTTGCTAAACCTATTTTCATACTACGTTTGTCATTTCATCTAAAATCACCGCCAATATTTGTGGGGGCCTCTGTCTGCCTTTCGGGGAAATTTCTCTAGAGGTGAGCCAGGACTATATTTTCCTCTGCCAGGATTAGTTAGTCCTCCGGCCGGCGCTGGGCGTCTAGGGATAAAACGCAGGCTACGCTACCCGGCTACTGTTAGTTGTGTGGCAGGTTTAGTTCATGGTCAGTTTAGTTTCCATCCTTCCAAGAGCTAGTTCTTATGTTTGCTGGGCTATGTTCTCTTGCCATTGAGAACCATAACAGTTTGACCGGCCAAAAAGGGTTAAATTAATTGACAGAGAAAGGAGAGAAAAGAGAAGTCTGCTGAAGATTTTTTTTTTTTTTTTTTTTTTCCCTTCAGTTCTGAGTGTGCCTGCGGGTCTGAATGAGTCCATGACAATGGCTATCCAGATCGATAGGCGTCTGCGGGAGCGCAAACCTGTGCACCATTTGGCGGTGTCTACTGAGAAGACGCCAGAGAATATGCAATGTGATAGAATTCTGTCCAGAAGTGAACGGCAGAATTTTAGACGAAAAAATGGGTTGTGCTTCTATTGCGGTGATTCAACTCATGTTATATCAGCATGCTCTAAGCGTACTAAGAAGCTTGATAAGTCTGTTTCAATTGGCACTTTACAGTCTAAGTTTATTCTATCTGTGACCCTGATTTGTTCTTTATCATCTATTACCGCGGATGCCTATGTCGACTCTGGCGCCGCTTTGAGTCTTATGGATTGGTCCTTTGCCAAACGCTGTGGGTATGATTTGGAGCCTCTTGAAACTCCTATACCCCTGAAGGGGATTGACTACACCCCATTGGCTAGCAATAAACCACAATACTGGACACAAGTAACTATGCGGATTAATCCGGATCACCAGGAGATTATTCGCTTTCTTGTGCTGTATAACCTACATGATGTGTTGGTGCTTGGATTGCCATGGCTGCAATCTCATAACCCAGTCCTTGACTGGAAAGCTATGTCTGTGTTAAGCTGGGGATGTAAGGGGACGCATGGGGATGTACCTGTGGTTTCCATTTCATCATCTATTCCCTCTGAGATTCCTGAATTCTTGACTGAATATCGTGACGTTTTTGAAGAACCTAAGCTTGGTTCATTACCTCCGCACCGGGAGTGCGATTGTGCCATAGATTTGATTCCGGGTAGTAAATACCCTAAGGGTCGTTTATTTAATCTGTCTGTGCCTGAACATGCTGCTATGCGAGAATATATAAAGGAGTCCTTGGAAAAGGGACATATTCGTCCTTCGTCATCTCCCTTAGGAGCCGGTTTTTTCTTTGTGGCTAAGAAAGATGGCTCTTTAAGGCCGTGCATTGATTATCGGCTTTTGAATAAAATCACGGTTAAATATCAATATCCGTTGCCACTGCTGACTGATTTGTTTGCTCGCATAAAGGGGGCCAAGTGGTTCTCTAAGATAGATCTCCGTGGGGCGTATAATTTGGTGCGAATTAAGCAGGGGGATGAGTGGAAAACCGCATTTAATACGCCCGAGGGCCACTTTGAGTATTTGGTGATGCCTTTTGGTCTTTCAAATGCCCCTTCAGTCTTTCAGTCCTTTATGCATGACATTTTCCGTGATTATTTGGATAAATTTATGATTGTGTATCTGGATGATATTTTGATTTTTTCGGATGACTGGGACTCTCATGTCCAGCAGGTCAGGAGGGTTTTTCAGGTTTTGCGGTCTAATTCCTTGTGTGTGAAGGGTTCTAAGTGCGTTTTTGGGGTTCAAAAGATTTCCTTTTTGGGATATATTTTTTCCCCCTCTTCCATCGAGATGGATCCTGTCAAGGTTCAGGCTATTTGTGATTGGACGCAACCCTCTTCTCTTAAGAGTCTTCAGAAATTTTTGGGCTTTGCTAACTTTTATCGTCGATTTATTGCTGGTTTTTCTGATGTTGTTAAACCATTGACTGATTTGACTAAGAAGGGTGCTGATGTTGCTGATTGGTCCCCTGCTGCTGTGGAGGCCTTTCGGGAGCTTAAGCGCCGCTTTTCTTCCGCCCCTGTGTTGCGTCAGCCTGATGTTGCTCTTCCTTTTCAGGTTGAGGTCGACGCTTCTGAAATCGGAGCTGGGGCGGTTTTGTCGCAGAGAAGTTCCGATTGCTCCGTGATGAGACCTTGTGCTTTTTTCTCGCGTAAATTTTCGCCCACCGAGCGGAATTATGATGTTGGGAATCGGGAGCTTTTGGCCATGAAGTGGGCTTTTGAGGAGTGGCGTCATTGGCTTGAGGGGGCTAGACATCAGGTGGTGGTATTGACTGACCACAAAAATCTAATTTATCTTGAGTCCGCCAGACGCCTGAATCCTAGACAGGCGCGCTGGTCGTTGTTTTTCTCTCGGTTTAATTTTGTGGTGTCCTACCTGCCGGGTTCTAAGAATGTTAAGGCGGATGCCCTTTCTAGGAGTTTTGAGCCTGACTCCCCTGGTAATTCTGAACCTACAGGTATCCTTAAGGATGGAGTGATATTGTCTGCCGTTTCTCCAGACCTGCGGCGGGCCTTGCAGGAGTTTCAGGCGGATAGACCTGATCGTTGCCCACCTGGTAGACTGTTTGTTCCTGATGATTGGACCAGTAAAGTCATTTCTGAGGTTCATTCTTCTGCGTTGGCAGGTCATCCTGGAATCTTTGGTACCAGGGATTTGGTGGCAAGGTCCTTCTGGTGGCCTTCCCTGTCTCGAGATGTGCGAGGCTTGGTGCAGTCTTGTGACGTTTGTGCTCGGGCCAAGCCTTGTTGTTCTCGGGCTAGTGGATTGTTGTTGCCCTTGCCTATCCCGAAGAGGCCCTGGACGCACATCTCGATGGATTTTATTTCGGATCTTCCTGTTTCTCAGAAGATGTCTGTCATCTGGGTGGTGTGTGATCGTTTCTCTAAGATGGTCCATTTGGTTCCCCTGCCTAAGTTGCCTTCTTCTTCCGAGTTGGTTCCTCTGTTTTTTCAAAATGTGGTCCGTTTGCATGGTATTCCGGAGAATATCGTTTCTGACAGAGGTACCCAATTCGTGTCTAGATTTTGGCGAGCATTCTGTGCTAGGATGGGCATAGATTTGTCTTTCTCGTCTGCTTTCCATCCTCAGACTAATGGCCGACCGAGCGGACGAATCAGACCTTGGAGACATATTTGAGGTGTTTTGTGTCTGCAGATCAGGATGATTGGGTTGCTTTTTTGCCTTTAGCGGAGTTTGCCCTCAATAATCGGGCCAGCTCTGCCACCTTGGTGTCTCCTTTTTTCTGTAATTCGGGGTTTCATCCTCGATTTTCTTCTGGTCAGGTGGAATCTTCGGATTGTCCTGGAGTGGATGCTGTGGTGGAGAGGTTGCATCAGATTTGGGGGCAGGTAGTGGACAATTTGAAGTTGTCCCAGGAGAAGACTCAGCTTTTTGCCAACCGCCGGCGTCGGGTTGGTCCTCGGCTTTGTGTTGGGGACTTGGTGTGGTTGTCTTCTCGTTTTGTCCCTATGAGGGTTTCTTCTCCCAAGTTTAAGCCTCGGTTCATCGGCCCGTACAAGATATTGGAGATTCTTAACCCTGTGTCCTTCCGTTTGGACCTCCCTGCATCTTTTTCTATTCATAATGTTTTTCATCGGTCATTATTGCGCAGGTATGAGGTACCGGTTGTGCCTTCCGTTGAGCCTCCTGCTCCGGTGTTGGTTGAGGGCGAGTTGGAGTACGTTGTGGAAAAAATCTTGGACTCCCGTGTTTCCAGACGGAGACTCCAGTATCTGGTCAAATGGAAGGGATACGGTCAGGAGGATAATTCTTGGGTGACTGCCTCTGATGTTCATGCCTCCGATTTGGTCCGTGCCTTTCATAGGGCTCATCCTGATCGCCCTGGTGGTTCTGGTGAGGGTTCGGTGCCCCCTCCTTGAGGGGGGGGTACTGTTGTGAAATTGGATTTTGGGCTCCCCCGGTGGCCACTGGTGGAATTGAACTGGTGTGCATCATCCTCTCTGTTCACCTGTTTCCATCAGGATGTGGGAGTCGCTATTTAGCCTTGCTCCTCTG
The DNA here is from genome assembly GCF_051348905.1 of Ranitomeya variabilis. Lineage (NCBI taxonomy): Eukaryota > Metazoa > Chordata > Amphibia > Anura > Dendrobatidae > Ranitomeya > Ranitomeya variabilis. Next base: position 915,251,370 of record NC_135233.1, on the reverse strand, counting down.
TCACTTCCATGCCGGTCAACATTGTAATCAGAAGCCTTTCTGTGCATGTTCCTGCTGCTAGACAACTCCCAGCTAAGTTGGACTTTAGTCCTTGTTTGTTTTTGCATTTTGTTCCAGTTCACAGCTGTAGTTTCGTTTCTGTGTCTGGAAAGCTCTTGTGATCTGAAATTGCCACTCTGATGTTATGAGTTAATACTAGAGTCTTAAAGTAATTTCAGGATGTGTTTTGATAGGGTTTTCAGCTGACCATGAAAGTGCTCTTTCTGTCTTCCTGCTATCTAGTAAGCGGACCTCAATTTTGCTAAACCTATTTTCATACTACTTTTGTCATTTCATCTAAAATCACCGCCAATATTTGTGGGGGCCGCTGTCTGCCTTTCGGGGAAATTTCTCTAGAGGTGAGCCAGGACTATATTTTCCTCTGCCAGGATTAGTTAGTCCTCCGGCCGGCGCTGGGCGTCTAGGGATAAAACGCAGGCTACGCTACCCGGCTACTGTTAGTTGTGTGGCAGGTTTAGTTCATGGTCAGTTTAGTTTCCATCCTTCCAAGAGCTAGTTCTTATGTTTGCTGGGCTATGTTCTCTTGCCATTGAGAACCATAACACATCGCTGCAGGAGCCGTCACAGTCCACCTCCACATGGACCCGTGATGAACGTTTACCTGTTACGACCGACATGAGCACAGCCGTGGCCAAACGTCAACAGGCCGTCTTGAAATTAATTTCTTTGGGGAATCGAAGCCACACAGCGCAGGAGCTCTGGAATGCCATCAAGCAGGAGAGCGATGTGTGGTTTGTGCCAGCGAATCTCCAGCCAGGCATGGTAGTGTGTGATAATGGCCGAAATCTGGTGGCAGCTCTGGGCCTCGGCAACCTCACTCACATCCCATGTCTGGCACATGTGCTCAATTTGGTCGTGCAGAGTTTTTTGAGGGACTATCCGGATCTTGATGCACTGCTGCACAAGGTCCGCCTAGAGTGTGCTCACTTGCGGCGTTCCAGCACGGCAAAAGCACGCATTGCGGCTCTGCAGCGCCGACACCACCTGCCGGAACATCGCATCATATGTGACCTACCTACCAGGTGGAATTCCACGTTACATATGTTGGAGCGGTTGTGTGAGCAGCAGCAAGCTGTAATGGAGTACCAGCTGCATCAGGCGCAAAGAAGTCGCACTCCGCGCCGTTCAGACTTCACAACCACAGAGTGGGCCACTATGAAGGACGTCTGCCAGGTTTTGCGTCCCTTCGATTATTCTACGCGGATGGCGAGTGCAGATGATGCACTAGTCAGCATGACTGTCCCCCTTATCTGCCTGCTTGAAAAATCACTGCAAGCGCTAAGGGATGATGTTGTGGAAGAGGTGGAGGATGAGGATTCACCATTTCCATCATCTTCTGGACAGTCAGCGCCATGTGGTTCCTCACAAACGCGTAGGCAGGGGACAGTTTGTGAGGAGGATGAGGAGGAGTCAATGGAGGAGGAAGACATCCATCCAGAGGAGGGAGTTACACAATTGTCCTGTACTCAGTGTGCACAGCGAGGGTGGGGTGATGACGAGCGGGCAGAGATCACGCCTCCAGCAGGGGAGAGCATTTCTTGGGCAGTTGGCAGTCTGCAGCACATGGTGGATTACATGCTGCAGTGCCTGAGAAACGACCGCCGCATCGCCCACATTCTCAACATGTCTGATTATTGGGTGTTCACCCTCCTCGATCCTCGCTACCGGGACAACGTAGAAAGCCTCATCACACCGTTGAACCGGGAGCGAAAAATGCGGGAGTACCAAGACACACTGGTGAATTCCATCATCTTCTCCATTCCAACTGAGAGAAGTGCTGCTAGTGCATTACAAAGCAGCTCAGTGCGTCCAGGCAGTGGTGGAGGCTCTGCACAAAGAGGGAGCAGAAGCAGTGCCTCTGCCCAAGGCAAGACCAGTATGGCCCAACTGTGGCACAGTTTTCTGTGCCCGCCACAAAAGTCTACACCATCACAGACGGCTCCAGTCAGCAGGAGGCAACGGTTCCGTCAGATGGTGACAGACTACATGTCTTGCCCTCTTGCTGTACTCCCAGACGGTTCTTCCCCTTTCAAGTTTTGGGTCTCAAAGCTGGATACATGGCCAGAGCTAAGCCAGTATGCATTGGAGGTGCTGGCTTGCCCTGCGGCTAGTGTATTATCGGAACGTGTCTTTAGTGCAGCAGGTGGTGTACTAACTGACCGTCGCATGCGACTATCCTCCGATAACATTGACCGGCTTACTTTCCTGAAAATGAACAAGGCCTGGATCTCGCAGGAATTTGCCACTCCTCTTCCTGATTAAATAATTAGGTCACTGTCTACGTTATCCAGGTCTCCTGTTGTGTTCATCTTTCTACCACCTGAACTTAAATTCCTGGGCTCCAACACCGCCAGTTGAGGCTCAGAAGTGCCGTCTGCACAGTCAAAACATACGACCCAGTGTTATTGGGTTTCAGTAACGTCAGCTGATCCCAAGCTGTGTAGCCGGCAATGTGTCCTGCGACTGCCACGCTGACACAACAACTAAAATGTAAGGGAACCTGTCCCCCCCCCCAAGGCGTTTGTTACTGAAAGAGCCACCTTGTGCAGCAGTAATGCTGCACAAGGAAAAGGTAGCTATTTTTGTTTAGCTCCTTGCACACGCAGAACTTAACACTTATAAAATGTGTCCACTGATACCGTAAAACCGTCCTGGAGGTGGGACTTTCCTTCGTAATATGACGCAGCACAGCCGTCATTCTTACCCCCCCGGCTCCGTGCCACGGCTCCTCAGCGTTGTTTGATTCCGTCCCGGAGCCTGCGCTGTTATGTTATCCCTTGAACAGGCACACTTAGCGCTGCCCGTCTTCTGACATCATTTGGTGTCAGGATGGCTGCGCCTGTGCGGCCGCGCTGGCCGAGAGCCCGCCTCGCAGTGTCTTCTGATTTAATCCACTGGGGGCCTGAGATCCATGGACATGCGCAGTGCATATCTGAACCTCCACCTCTCACTCATCTCCCTACGGCTTCTTCAGACTGTGCGGTGTCAGCTGGTCCCTAATAGCATGCCACGGCCGTGAGACCGCACAGTCTTAAGAAGCCGTAGGGGGGGGAGTGAGAGGCGAGGATATGCACTGCGCATGGCCATGGATCCCAGGCCCGCGGTGGGATTACATTAGACGACACTGCGAGGCGGGCTCTCGGCCAGCGCGTCCGCACAGGCGAAGCCAGCCTGACACCAAATGATGTCAGAAGATGGGCAGCGCTAAGTGTGCCTGGCCAAGGGATAACATAACAGCGCAGGCTCCAGGACGGAATCAAACAACGCTGAGGAGCCGTGGCACGGAGCCGGGGGGGGGGTAAGTATGACGGCTGTGCTGCGTCATATTACAAAGGAAAGTTCCACCTCCGGGACGGTCTCACGGTTTCAGGGGACACATTTTATAAGTGTTTAGTTCTGTGTTTGCAAGGAGCATAATGAAAAGAGCCACCTTTTCCTTTTGCATCTTTTGTGCTGCACAAGCTGGCTCTTTCAGCTACAAACGCCTTGGGGGGGGGTTAAAGGTTCCCTTTCGACTTACTCCAATCAGGCTTCGGCCTACATTGTGTTCCTCTGCTTTTCCTCCTGTCCCTGGGCTCCAACACCGCTAGTTGCCGTCCAGAAGTGCTGTCCGCACAGTCCCAACAGTCCCTCCTCTGTTATTGGGGTTCAGTAACGTCAGCTGTTCCCCAGCTGTGTGTGTGGCAATCCCTCCTATCTCCTCCACCTCCTCCTCCTCCTCCTGTCCCTGGGCTCCAACACCGCTAGTTGCCGTCCAGAAGTGCTGTCCGCACAGTCCCAACAGTCCCTCCTCTGTTATTGGGGTTCAGTAACGTCAGCTGTTCCCCAGCTGTGTGTGTGGCAATCCCTCCTATCTCCTCCACCTCCTCCTCCTCCTCCTGTCCCTGGGCTCCAACACCGCTAGTTGCCGTCCAGAAGTGCTGTCCGCACAGTCCCAACAGTCGCTCCTCTGTTATTGGGGTTCAGTAACGTCAGCTGTTCCCCAGCTGTGTGTGTGGCAATCCCTCCTATCTCCTCCACCTCCTCCTCCTCCTCCTGTCCCTAGGCTCCAACACCGCTAGTTGCCATCCAGAAGTGCTGTCCGCACAGTCCCAACAGTCCCTCCTCTGTTATTGGGGTTCAGTAACGTCAGCTGTTCCCCAGCTGTGTGTGGCAATCCCTCCTATCTCCTCCACCTCCTCCTCCTCCTCCTGTCCCTGGGCTCCAACACCGCTAGTTGCCGTCCAGAAGTGCTGTCCGCACAGTCCCAACAGTCCCTCCTCTGTTATTGGGGTTCAGTAACGTCAGCTGTTCCCCAGCTGTGTGTGTGGCAATCCCTCCTATCTCCTCCACCTCCTCCTCCTCCTCCTGTCCCTGGGCTCCAACACCGCTAGTTGCCGTCCAGAAGTGCTGTCCGCACAGTCCCAACAGTCCCTCCTCTGTTATTGGGGTTCAGTAACGTCAGCTGTTCCCCAGCTGTGTGTGTGGCAATCCCTCCTATCTCCTCCACCTCCTCCTCCTCCTCCTGTACCTGGGCTCCAACACCGCTAGTTGCCATCCAGAAGTGCTGTCCGCACAGTCCCAAAAGTCCCTCCTCTGTTATTGGGGTTCAGTAACGTCAGCTGTTCCCCAGCTGTGTGTGTGGCAATGCCTCCTATCTCCTCCACCTCCTCCTCCTGTCCCTGGGCTCCAACACCGCTAGTTGCCGTCCAGAAGTGCTGTCCGCACAGAGCCAAACACCTTGCCAATGTGTTAGTGGGGTTCAGCACCGCCAGCTGCTCCCCTGCTGTGTATACGGCAATGTGTCCTGCGACCGCCACGCAGGCACAACAAGTTAAATTTAAGGGAACCTGTCCCCCCCCCCCAGGCGTTTGTTACTGAAGGAGACACCTTGTGCAGCAGTAATGATGCAAAGGGAAAAAGTGCCTCTTTTCGTCGTGCTCCTTGCACATGCTGAACCTAACACTTTTGAAATGTGTCCCCTCACACGGTTAAACCATCCGGTCGGTGGAACTTTCCTTTGTCATGTGACGCAGCACAGCCGACATTCTTACCCCCTTGGCGTCGTGCGCCTCCTCCTCAGCGTTGTTTGAATCTGTCCCGGAGTCTGCGCTGTTATGTTATCCCTTGGCCAGGCACACTTAGCGCTGCCCGTCTTCTGACATCATTTGGTGTCAGGATGGCTGCGCCTGTGCGGCCGCGCTGGACGAGATCCCGCCTCGTAGTGTCTTCTGATTTAATCCCACTGCGGACCTGTGATCCATGGACATTAGCAGTGCATATCTGAACCTCCGCCTCTCACTCATCTCCCTACGCCTTCTTCAGACTGTGCGCTGTCAGCTGATCCCTAATAGCATGCCACGGCCGTGACGCCGCACAGTCTGAAGAAGCCGTAGGGAGTGGAGTGAGAGGTGAGGATATGCACTGCTCATGAGAAAAATTAAAAGAGCAACCTTTGACTTGTGCAGCACTACTGCTGCATAAGCTGTGGCTCTTCTACTTTGTAACACCTGAGGGGGGGTTAAAGGTTACCTTTAAAATTGGTTCAATTAGGCTTCGGCCTACACTCTGCTCCCCCTGCAGAGCCTGGGCTCTAACACCGCCAGTTGGGGCCCAGTACTGCTAGCTGCACAGAGAAAAACACCAGCCAATGTGTCAGTGGGGTTCAGCAACGCCAGCTGTTCCCCTGCTGTGTAGCCGGCAACGTGTCCTGCAACAGCCACGCAGACACAAAGCTGCCGCCAGTGCAGGCTTCGGCCTACACTCTGTTCCCTCTCCTCCTCCTGCTGACCCTGGGCTCTAACACCACCAGTTGGGGCCCGGTACTGCTAGCTGCACAGAGAAAAACACCAGCCAATGTGTCAGTGGGGTTCAGCACCGCCAGCTGTTCCCCTGCTGTGTAGCCGGCAACGTGTCCTGCAAATGCCACGCAGACACAAGAACTGAAATTGAAGGGAACCTGTCCCCCCTCCCCCAGGCGTTTGTATGTTTTCCAGCCACCTTGTACAGCAGTAATGCTGCATGTGTGCAAGGTGGCTCATAAACGTATTCTCCTCGCACATGTGGAACTGAAAACACGTCTAAAATGTGTCCTCTGTGTGACCATTTAAGCGTCCCGGAGGTGTGACTTTCCTTTGTAATGACACGCTGCAACCCCCTTGGTAGCGCTGCCCATCTTCTGGCATCATTGTTTGGCTGCCTGCGCCTCTGCGGCCGCCCTGACCCACACAACGCCCCTCGGTGTCTTATTTATTTGGACTGTGAGGGTGTGATTGATGGGCATGAACAGTGCATAAGTTCGCCTGTCCCTCATCTCCTTCCGCCTTCTTCAGACTGTGCGGCTTCATGGCCGTGGCATGCGATAAGGGATCAGCTGACGCCCCACAGTCTGAAGCGGGTGTAAGGACCCGAGTGTGAGAGGCGAACATATGTACTGCGCCAGGCCATGAATCCCAGCCCCGCAGTGTTTTAACAATGTTAAGACACTGCGGGGCTGGGATTCATGGTCATCGCGAACCGCACCGGCCGACATTAAATGATGTCAGAAGATGGGCAGCGCTAACAGCGCTAGGCCAAGGGATAACACGACAGCGCAGACTCCTGTACAGCAAATAACAACGCTCAGGAGGCTGCACCCAACACCAAGGTGGGATTCTTGACATCTGTGCTGCGTCTCATTACGAAGGGAACTCGCGCCTCCAACACAGTTTGACTGTATAAAGGGCTAAATGTTATACGTGTTTCATTCAGCGTGTGCAAGGAGAAAAATTAAAAGAGCAACCTTTGACTTGTGCAGCACTACTGCTGCATAAGCTGTGGCTCATCTAGTTTGGAACACCTGAGGGGGGGGGTTTAAGGTTACCTTTGAAATTGGTTCAATTAGGCTTCGGCCTACACTCTGCTCCCTCTCCTCCTTCTGCTGACCCTTTGCTCCAACACTGCTAGTTGGGGCTCTAGGAAGACAAGCTTGAATAGGTCCCCATCCTGGTTCCAGCACCGTCAGCTGGTTCCGGGCAGAGCCTTTGGCTTAGGTGCCTCCCTCTGGGTATCCGAGTTCCACCAACGTCAGGTGGTCCTTGGTAGTGCTTTCAGGCACGGGTACCTCCTGCTTAGTAACCGGGTTCCAGTAACGTCAGCTGGTCCTCGGTAGTTCCATTGGCTCTTGGACCTTCGGCTACCCATCCGGGTTCCAGCACCGTCAGCTGGTTCTCGGCAGTGTCTTTTGCTCTTGTACCTTCTGCTCCCCATCCTGGTTCCAGTACCGTCAGCTGGTTCCGGGCAGAGCCTTTGGCTTAGGTGCCTCCCTCTGGGTATCCGAGTTCCACCAACGTCAGGTGGTCCTTGGTAGTGCTTTCAGGCACGGGTACCTCCTGCTTAGTAACCGGGTTCCAGTAACGTCAGCTGGTCCTCGGTAGTTCCATTGGCTCTTGGACCTTCGGCTACCCATCCGGGTTCCAGTACCATCAGCTGGTTCTCGGCAGTGTCTTTTGCTCTTGTACCTTCTGCTCCCCATCCTGGTTCCAGCACCGTCAGCTGGTTCCGGGCAGAGCCTTTGGCTTAGGTGCCTCCCTCTGGGTATCCGAGTTCCACCAACGTCAGGTGGTCCTTGGTAGTGCTTTCAGGCATGGGTACCTCCTGCTTAGTAACCGGGTTCCAGTAACGTCAGCTGGTCCTCGGTAGTTCCATTGGCTCTTGGACCTTCGGGTAGCCATCCGAGTTCCAGTTCCATCAGCTGTTTCTCGGCATTTTCTCAGCCTTCTTGTACCTTCTGCTACATTTCCAAGTTCAAGAGACTAAACACGATGACCCGGAAGACCACCCCTAAGATGACGACGACACCAGAGACGACAACCACCGTGATGACGACGACCCTGGAGACGATGACCCTGAAGACCACCCCGATGACGACGACCCCGGAGACGACGACCCTGGAGATGACGACGACCTGGAAGACCGAGAAGCAGAAGAACAAGAGGCTGCAGAACAAAGAGCAGAAGAACATTAAGCATAACACTAAATATCAGAGCAAAAGATATTATCTAAATTATAAGCAGAAGAAGACTAAGCAGTGTATGGGGGTGAGTCCGTTCCTCCTCGTGGTGCCCCTGGATAAAGCCTGATGCTGCAGGCCAAACTGAACGCGGACAAATGTAACTGTTTTGTGACAGGCAGAACGGAAGGTGTAATCTTCAAACTTTTATAGATAACAACTACGGGAATGCCTGTCACAAATAAGAATATGATGAAGAAGTAGAATATGAAGAAGATAATAGTAAAATAAAAAGAATATGAACAATGTAACAAAAAAAATAATAGGTAGAAGATGAAGAAGAAGATGAATAAGGTGAAGAAGTTGATGTCAAAGAAGCTGATGATGAGGATAATGAAGAAGAAAGTGTGGGAGAAGTTAAAAAAAAGGTGAAGGGCGTGGAAGTAGTGAAACATCAATATCTGACAAAAAAAAAAAAAAAAAAATAACAGTCAAAATCTTTCTAACGCCGAACGTCATAAAAAAAAAAAAAATCCTGCTATTCTATTTGATTGGGCTAAACCTCTGTGCCTTTAATGTCTCCGCCACCTCCCCCAATACATCCTACATTATTCTTAGTTGTTTTCCTTCATGTAGAATTAACCTACAAGGAAAGAAAGGGTTTATTTTAATTCCGATATTTTCGTCCCATTGACTTGCATTGGGATCAGGTATCGGTATCGGATTAGATCCGATACTTTGACGGTATCGGCCGATACTTTCCGATACCGATACTTTCCGATATCGGAAGGTATCGCTCAACACTAGCCATGTGTTTTTGAAAAATCAGAAAAAAATTGGATTGGTAAGGGTTAAAAATGTGAAACTCTTCATGATAAGTGTTTGATATGTTATATATCAAGATTTCTGTATGTGTAAATAAGCCTTGTATTCTCTATAACCTCCCAAATAAGAGCCAGCCAATGTTACTGCCGAGATTAACATCTCGTCATTTATATTATTATTTATATTATTATCATTACTATTATTACTGGCAGTAGTACTAATATAGGAAGGGAATCAATAAGGTTACATCATTATGAGGAAAACGTAACAGAAATCTGTTAGACTGATCGTGGCAATCTTCCTTTCAGACTGAATCTGTCTTTTCATCATAATCAATGGACAGGACTTTTTTTTTGCAAAATCTTGTATCTTGTTTATTTGCAAAGCTGTTTCCTTGCTTGCCATTTTGAATTTCAACTGGACTGTTTTCTGCTTGCCTTTGGATTGCTGTATGACTTAAACTTATCTATTCTTAATCTATTCCTAAACCTCACAGGGGTGTGGAAATTATTTATCTCCAAATCATAGGATAGGTGATAATTTATAGATCGGTGGGTGTCCGACCTCTGGTCCCCGCACTTACTAGAAGAATAAGGCACTTTTACCCCTGACAGAGCACATTTATCTCCATTAGGCCGGGGACACACTTAACGTATAAAAAAACGGTCCGTTTTTCACGGCCGAGAATCGCACAAATGTTTCAAAAACAGTGATCCGTGTGCAGTGCGAGGATGCGATTTCCTCGCATCAAATGATCCGTGTGACATCCGTGTGACATCCGTATGGCATCCGTATGCCGAGATTTTCTCGCAAGCTTGCAAAACCGACATCTAATGGATTTATGTGCTCAAATGTTCGGGAAAACATATATACAGTATATATATATATATATATATATGTCATTGAGACACATATATATATTCTGTATTTATATTTCATTCAGCGCGACATCTGTGAAAAGCCGGTAATTCAATTGCCGGCTTTGCATTTCTCCTTCACAAACCCGACAGGATATGAGACATGGTTTACATACAGTAAACCATCTCATATCCCCCTTTTTTTTGCAGATTCCACACTACTAATGTTAGTAGTGTGTATGTGCAAAATTTGGCCGCTGTAGCTGCTAAAATAAAGGGTTAAATCGCGGAGAAAATTGGCGTGGGCTCCCGCGCAATTTTCTCCGCCAGAATGGTAAAGCCAGTGACTGAGGGCAGATATTAATAGCCAGGAGAGGGTCCATGGTTATAGGCCCCCCCGTAGCTAAAAACATCTGCCCCCAGCCACCCCAGAAAAGGCACATCTGGAAGATGCGCCTATTCTGGCACTTGGCCACTCTCTTCCCACTCCCTGTAGCGGTGGGATATGGGGTAATGAAGGGTTAATGTCACCTTGCTATTGGAAGGTGACATTAAGCCAGATTAATAATGGAGAGGCATCAATTATGACACCTATCCATTATTAATCCAATTGTTGGAAAGGGTTAAAAAACACACACACATGATTTAAAAGTATTTTAATGAAATAAACACAGCGGTTGTTTTAATATTTTATTGTTCTCTCAATCCATCAGGAACACCCTCGCTTTGAAAAATAATAAACGCACAAGATACATACCTTCTGGTGAACCGTCTCGTCCCACGAAGTAATCCATCTGAAGGGGTTAACTAATATTACAGGCAGGAGCCCTGCTAAATGCAGCGGTGTTCGTGCTTGTAATTACCCGGCGAATGAAGGAAATGTAGGTCATTGACCTACATTTCCTTCAGTCGCGGTGATGCGCCCCCTGGTGGATGTCCTCATATGACCTGGAGCGTGGGAAAAAGTTCCCAGGCTGCAGTTCATGAGAACATCCACCAGAGGGCGCCTCACCGCGACTCAATGTAAGTACAGATCCTGCTTTCCTTTCAGCACCCGGGGATTACAGGTACGAGCGAGTGGTTTATCGCAGCTCGTGCCTGTAATATTAGTTAACCCCTTCAGATGGATTACTTCGTGGGACGAGACGGTTCACCAGAAGGTATGTATCTTGTGCGTTTATTATTTTTCCAAGCTAGGGTGTTCCTGATGGATTGAGAGAACAATAAATTATTACAACAACCGCTGTGTTTATTTCATTAAACTACTTTTAAATCATGTGTGTGTGTTTTTTTTAACCCTTTCCAACAATTGGATTAATAATGGATAGGTGTCATAATTGACGCCTCTCCATTATTAATCTGGCTTAATGTCACCTTACAATAGCAAGGTGGCATTAACCCTTCATTACCCCATATCCCACAGCTACAGGGAGTGGGAAGAGAGTGGCCAAGTGCCAGAATAGGCGCATCTTCCAGATGTGCCTTTTCTGGGGTGGCTGGGGGCAGATGTTTTGAGCCACGGGGGGCCAATAACCATGGACCCTCTCCTGGCTATTAATATCTGCCCTCAGTCACTGGCTTTACCACTCTGGTGGAGAAAATTGCGCGGGAGCCCACGCCAATTTTTTCCGCCATTTAACCCTTTATTTCAGCAGCTACAGCGCTGAAATTTTGCACATACACACTACTAACATTAGTAGTGTGGAATATGCTAAAAAAAAGGGGATATGAGATGGTTTACTGTATGTAAACCATGTCTCATATCCTGTCGGGTTTGTGAAGGAGAAATGCAAAGCCGGCAATTGAATTACTGGCTTTTCTATAGAGCACCGCTGCGTATTTCTCGCAATGCACACGCATGGTCCGTGTGTAATCCGATTTTTTCTCGCACCCATAGACTTGCATTGGCGAGTCTCGGCCGAGATACGCTGACAATCGCAGCCTGCTGCGAGTTCCCTCGGATCCGAAATACGGTGGAGAAAATATCGGATGATGGGAGCTGAACCATAGATTAACATTGGGCCGAGTGCTATGCGATTTTTTATCGCATAGCACTCGTCCGTATTACGGTCTAGTGTGACCCCGGCCTTAGTGTGGAACTGCAGTGCGGATGCCCACCTGTCGCTCCATTCATTCCATGTGGGGCATAAGAACGATATACGCTCTACTTTTTCCAACATTAAAGAATGAATAGCGCATCAGTCAGGCATGTGCACTGCCACCCCATACTAATAGGAATAAAAGTTCCCCATTCTACTGATTGGTGCGGATCTCAGCGATCAGAACCCTACTCATGTACAAGACGTATAAGCTATCACCAACTCTGTGGATAAGTGAACTAACTTATGTTCCCTTTTCAGACTATTTCACACTATTTATTTGACAATTGAGCAATAATGTAAAAAATAACCAAACTACGTATATTTAAAGAATTATATATTTTGATTTGGTTTGGCAACTGTGTGTTTTCACTTTGTCATATTTTTATTGGTCATTTTCTATTACCAGCTGCCACTATAATATAGAGATTCTTGAAGGTCAGATGCCAAAAGACTCCATTGTACACACCTCATTGTCTGTGCATCCTGTTTCTCCATCCAGCCACTATGACACCAGGTGGAGATAACTTAGAACTCCTGGAACCCTCATCCAATAAACTGTAGGGTTCCCATAAATATAAATTTGGAACCTTATTGAAAATCTGCAGGCAAAAGGATTTACCTAAGGACTCGCTCACTCGAGTGTATGACTCAATTTTATCAGATAGCGCTCAAACCAATGTTATACTATGGGGCAGTGCTGATTCGGCATGAGAGAACAATATCAGCATGCTGCGAGTACATCCAATAATCAGACCATGTGTACCCACACCAGTGTATCCGAGTGCAGTCCGATTTACACGGACTCAGACAATCAGTGGTACGATTCTCTCAACAATCAGACCACAGTAAACTGATACATGGATCAAGCTCTGATCAGAGTTTGAGCCGAGAGTCATTACCATAATCGATCAGATTCTCTTGGAAGAGAGAGTCATCACTCATGTGAGAGATCCCTAAAAGGGAGAATTTAGTAGACATCAGTTGATACCCTGTGCCATTGTGATAAGTCAGATCACCAATGCAACAAGATGTCCTCTGGAGCCTGGAACATTGCCACTTCCATGGACATCAAATGCTTAAGGAAATAGAGATCCACCTCAAGATCAAGTAAAAAATTCCATCTTTATTGAAGTGCATCAAAATAGTGATAACATCAGAAAAAAGTGCATTGACCACCATGTAGCAATTCTGGTGCGTATAATATGTTCACCATGATGAAGGATGCTATATGCATCAGAAACGCGAGGGTGCTACGTGCTGATCAATGCATTTTTTTCTGATGTTATCACTATTTTAATGCACTTCAATAAAGTCCGTAATTTTTTACTCTGTGTTGAGCTGGATCTCCTCTATACCCTTAACTACTATATCTTATAGTGTAAAGTAAATAGGTAACATTATTATTCTTTGGCTAAACATTTTAAATATTGTAATATGTACTCAATGGGTCAAAAATCAATGTTTATGTAAAAAGCTCTCTACTAGTGGATCTCTTAAATATCTAATACCTTGGCCAGATTTTCAACAAATAAACCCTTTTTTTATTTTTTAAGTCATGTGTTTTGCAACCAAGAGCCATGGAAGAATTCAAATGCAATTTACTTTGTTTTATCTTGTTTGTTCCACTAACCAGGAGTAGGAACCCCGTCTCTTTTCATGTAACACATGGTGATGTTAATTGTATATGATGGAAACATATAGTGATCATGTTAAATAACATTTAACCTGTAGCAAAACGCTGCACAGAAGTTAATTGTATAAATAAGTATATTATTTCCTTGTACGATGTTAATATTATAATGGGCCGCAAGTAGAGTAATAAAAGTGTCTATGTTAATCCGCAACAAAATGGAAGTATCTCATCCATTTTAATAAGTGCCAGGGAAGTTAATTATATTGGTTTAATTGTGGAAACATATACCCTGCATATGCAAGAAATATGCAAATTGTTACTGCACACCATCATAATTAATATAGAAGGGCCGTTATATTAATTATAATGTACTTGACCAGGTTCTTTATTCAATTACGCTAGGAAGCAGGAAACGGATATTGTGGCAATGAACAAACCAGCAGCTTGATTGGAATTAGAAAAAAAACAACCATAATGCACCTTTGAGTGAATATCGCAATTACAATTTTAACAAATATGCGAGCCACTTATGAATTATAACATCATTAAATGCTTGAACAGGCACTAAAAAGTTCAGGCGGCGAGGGGAAGAGAAGAGGAAAGTTTGGAAACTGAACATAAGAAACTGTAGTTATTTGTAACTCTCAAGGTGCCAAAATTGTCAAAAGAAAAAAATGTAAAAATAAATTCTCCTATTCACACAACACCATGTTTTATTCCATACGAAAATAGAGTGAGATAGTAGTTAACCATTTGTTTAACCCCTTCACGACCTTGCCCTTTTCCGTTTTTTGCGTTCTCGTTTTTCGCTCCCCTCTTTCCCAGAGCCATAACTTTTTGATTTTTCTGTCAATATTGCCATGTGAGGGCTTGTTTTTTGCGGGACAAGTTGCACTTTTCAATGACATTATTGGTTTTAGCATATTGTGCACTAGAAAACGGGATAAAAATTCCAAGTGCGGTGAAATTGCAAAAAAAGTGCAGTCCCACACTTGTTTTTTGTTTGGATCTTTTACTAGGTTCACTACATGCTAAAACTGACCTGCCATTATGATTCCCCAGGTCATTACGAGTTCATAGATGCTAAGCATGTCTAGGTTACGTTTTATCTAAGTGGTAAAAAAAAATTCCAAACTTTGCTACAAAAAAAAAATTGCGCAATTTTCCGATAATCGTACCGTCTCCATTTTTCGTGATCTAGAGTAAGGTGAGGGCTTCTTTTTTGTGTGCTGAGCTCACGTTTTTAATGCTACCATTTTTGTGCAGATACGTTCTTTTGATCGCTCATTATTACATTTTAATGAAATGTCGCAGCGACCAAAAAAACTTAATTCCGGCATCATTGCGCCATTTAGCGATCAGGTTAATCTTTTTTTATTGATAGATCGGGCAATTCTGAACGCGGTGATACCAAATATGTGTAGGTTTGATTTTTTTATTGTTTTATTTTGAATGGGGCGAAAGGGGGGGTGATTTCAGCTTTTATATATTTTTTTATTTTTTTCATATTTTTTTAAACTTCTTTTTTTTTTTACTTTTGCCATGCTTCAATAGCTTCCATGAAAGGCTAGAAGCTGGCATAGCCTGATCGGCTCTGCTACATAGCATCATCAGATTGCTCCTATGTAGCTGAATTGCAGGCTTGCTATGAGCGCCGACCACAGGGTGGCGCTCACAGTAATCCAGCATCAGCAGCCATAGAGGTCTCAAGGAGACCTCTGGTTGCTATGCCGACACATCGCTGACCCCCGATCATGTGACGGGGGTTGGCGATGCGCTCATTTCCGGCCGTGCGGCCAGAAGCGCCGGTTAAATGCCGCTGTCAGCATTTGACAGCGGCATTTAACTAGTTAATAGCAGCAGGTGAATCGCGATTTCACTTGCCGCTATTGCGGGCACATGTCAGCTGTTCAAAACAGCTGACATGTCCCGGCTTTGAGGTGGGCTCAGCGCCGGAGCCCACATCAAAGCAGGGAATCCGACCTCCGCAGTAATAGTAAGGCGGAGGTCGGTAAGGGGTTAAAGGTCTTAAAAAATAAACTGCTTTTTTCAACCAGAAGGAAACTCAGATAGGGTTGGACTGTCAAAATCATGGCCCTAAGGGTCAAACAGAACAAAAGCTCCCCTTAGAGAAGACTTTGGAGAAAATCACTTCTATGCTTTCTTTCAAATATATACTCTGCATTATGCCTACCTGATTTTGACCTCGGTGCTTTAGAAGGACATGGATGAAGTTTTCTGGAAGCATTTTCTGTATTGTTGTTCCAAACAACCATTTCTCCATCATAGCTACCTGGTTGAGAAAAAAATGGAAGACTTCAAGAAACATTCAAATAATTTGTTTTTAACAGAGAGCAGTGAATAGGATGCAATTTATTTTCTATTTTCAAGAATCCAAATCCAATTACATACAGTTGTGCTCAAAAGTTTACACACCCTGGCAGAATTTTTGTTTTCTTCGCCTTTTTTCATAGAATATGAATAATAACTAGTGTTGAGCATTCCGATACCGCAAGTATCGGGTATCGGCCGATACTTGCGGGTATCGGAATTCCGATACCGAGATCCGATACTTTTGTGGTATCGGGTATCAGTATCGAAACAACATTAATGTAAAAATGTGTAAAAGAGAGAATTAAAATAAAAAAATATTGCTATACTCACCTCTCCGACGCAGCCTGGACCTCAGCGAGGGAACCGGCAGCGTTGTTTGCTTAAAATTCGCGCTTTTCCTTCCTTACGTGAAGTCCCGGCTTGTGATTGGTCGCGTGCCGCCCATGTGGCCGCGACGCGACCAATCACAGCAAGCCGTGACGTAATTTTAGGTCCTTCAGGATTTTAAAATTACGTTCTGGCTTGTGATTGGTCGCGTCGCGGTCACATGGGCGACGCGACCAATCACAAGCCGTGACGTCACGGGAGGCAGGACACGCGCGCATTTTAAAATGCGCGCGTGTCCAGCCTCCCGTGACGTCACGGCTTGTGATTGGTCGCGTCGCCCATGTGACCGCGACGCGACCAATCACAAGCCAGAACGTAATTTTAAAATCCTGAAGGACCTAAAATTACGTCACGGCTTGCTGTGATTGGTCGCGTCGCGGCCACATGGGCGGCACGCGACCAATCACAAGCCGGGACTTCACGTAAGGAAGGAAAAGCGCGAATTTTAAGCAAACAACACTGCCGGTTCCCTCGCTGAGGTCCAGGCTGCGTCGGAGAGGTGAGTATAGCAATATTTTTTATTTTAATTCTTTCTTTTACACATTAATATGGATCCCAGGGCCTGAAGGAACTCTCCTTCAGACCCTGGGAACCATCAGGAATACCGTCCGATACTTGAGTCCCATTGACTTGTATTGGTATCGGGTATCGGTATCGGATTGGATCCGATACTTTGCCGGTATCGGCCGATACTTTCCGATACCGATACTTTCAAGTATCGGACGGTATCGCTCAACACTAATAATAACACCAAAACTTTTTCTCCACTCATGCTTAGTGGTTGGGTGAAGCCATTTATTGTCAAACTACTGTGTTTTCTCTTGAACTGTGTGCTTGAGATCTCCCCATTGTGGCTCAATGAAATTGAGGTTAGGAGACTGAGATGGCCACTCCAGAACTTTCACTTTGTTCTGCTGTAGCCAAGAACAGGTCGACTTGGCCTTGTGTTTTGGATCGTTGTCATGTTGGAACGTCCAAGTACGTCCCATGCACAGCTTCCAGGCTGATGATTGCAAATTTGCCTCCAGTATTTGCTGATAACGTGCTGCATTCATCTTTCCTTCAACTTTTACCAAGTTTCCTTTGCCTTTGTAGCTCCCACATCCCCAAAACATCAGCGATCCACCTCCATGCTTTACAGTAGGAATGGTGTTACTTTCATCAAAGGCCTTGTTGACCTCTCTCCAAATGTAACGTTTATGGTTGTGGCCAAAAAGTTAAATTTTGGTCTCAACCCTCCAAATTACCTAGTTCCAGAAGTTTTGAGGCTTGTTTCTGTGCTGTTTTGCGTATTGTAAGTGAGATACTTTGTGGCATTTGTGCAGTAATGGCTTTCTTCTGGCGACTCGACTGTACAGCCCATTTTTCTTCAAGTGCTTCCTTATTATACATCTTGAAACAGCCACACCGCTAGTTTTCAGAGAGTCCAGTATTTAAGCTGATGTTATTTGTGGGTTTTTCTTTGCATCCCGAACAATTTTCCTGGCAGTTGTGGATGAAATTTTTGTTGGTCTACCTGACCGTGGTTTTGTTTTAACAGAGCCCCTGATTTTCCATATGTTAATCACAGCTTGAATGCTGCTGACTGGCATTATCAATTCCTTGGATATTTTTTTGTATCCCTTTCCTGTTTTATACAGTTCAACTACCTTTTCCCATAGATCCGTTGACAATTCTTTTGCTTTCCCCATGCCTCTCAATCCAGAAACATCGGTGGCTGGATGAAAGATGCAAGAATCTGTTTGGATCCCAGAAACTCGCTCACCTTTTATGCGCACACACTGATTATAAGAAAACAGGTCACAGGTGAGGATGTTACCTTTAGTAGCTAATCAAACCCATTTGTGTCAACTTCTGTGCATGTTATCAGACCCAAATCACCAGGGTATATGATCTTTTGATCAGGGATATTTGGATGTTTTGGGTTGTCACTATGATTTAAAAAGAGAAAACACAATAGTTTGACAATAAATGGCTTCACCCAACCACTAACCATGAGCGGAGAAAAAGTTTTGGTATTATCATTCATATTCTCTGAAAAAAGGCCAAGAAAGCAAATATCCTGCCAAGGTATGTAAACTTTTGAGCACAACAGTATATTCAAACCTCCCAATTTCTAAAACAAGAGTCAAATTTAGTGTTCGTTGGCAATTTGCATTTTACACTGAACCTTTAACTTAAAGGGGTTGTCCACTACTTTCAATTAACCCCCCAATGTATCCCCAGGGGCCCCTAATGAATTGTGCAAATACCTTTCATTGCCGTTTTCGCCTGTGAGCGGATCTATTCTGGCGGCTGAGTCTGGGTCACGTGACCCCCAGGCTGCAGCCATTGCTTATTTCCGCTGATATCACGTCAATTTCCAGACTCTGGAAATTGACATGACGTCAGCAGCAGGCGTGAGCCAGCCTCACAGTCAGCAGTCACTCATCAAGAGTGACTGGGCTGTGGGCGGGGCTGGGGGCTGCAGGCCTGTGCTGGGGGCGGGCGGGGCTGTGCTGGGGGTGGGCGGGACTGTACTGGGGGCGGGCGGGGCTAGGCAGACAATCCACGATGTGATGTGCGGGACTCTGCGTGCCGGCGCCGGTATGTGCGGGCCGGGGCTCTGCGTGCCGGCGCCGGTATGTGCGGTGCTGGGGTCTGCTGTGGGGGTGGTCATTGGTGTGTATGTGTGTCTCTGTGTGCAGGCATCATCCGATGGGACTACAAGTCCCATCGGGCTCTGCCTGCTACAGTGACAGTGATACATTAGCCAATGATGGGACAGTAGTAGTCCCATCATCTGGCTAATGTGTTGAATGTAAAAAAAAAAAGAACACATACACATGTACAGTACATACATACAACACACACCATGTAACATGTGACAACATGCAACATACAACATGTGACATGCAATGACATGCAACATGCGACAACATGCACCATGCGACGACAAGCAACATGTGATGACATGCAGCATGTGGCAACATGCGACATGCACCATGCGACGACATGCACCATGCGACGACATGCACCATGCGACGACATGCACCATGCGACGACATGCACCATGCGACGACATGTGACGACATGCGACATGCGACGACATGCAGCATGCGATTACATGCGATTACATGCGACGACATGCAACATGTGACATGCGACATGCACCATGAGACAACATGCACCATGCGACAACATGCGATTACATGCGACGACATGCAACATGTGACATGCGACATGCGATGACATGCATCATGCAATGACATGCCACATGCGATGACATGCGACGACATGCAACATGTGACATGCACCATGCGACGACATGCACCATGCAGGGACATGCAACATGCGATGACATGCAGCATGCGATGACATGCGACATTTCTATTACATGCGACGACATGCAACAAGTGACATGCACCATGCGACAACATGCACCATGCGACGACATGCGGCGACATGTGATTACATGCGACGACATGCAACATGTGACATGCGACATGCAATGACATGCAGCATGCAATTACATGCCACATGCGATGACATGCGACGACATGCAACATGTGACATGCGACATGCACCATGCAGTGACATGCAATATGCGACGACATGCAACATGCGATGACATCCAGCATGCGACATGCTATGACATGCACCATGCGACATGCAACATACGACATGCGATGTCATGCTACATGCGACATGCAATGACATGCGACGACATGCAACATGTGACATGCGACATGCAACATGCCACATACAGTATGTACATACATACAACATACATACAGACATACAGTACATGTAACATAGAGTACATACTCACCATCACTTGTTACCTTGATCCCCGAAGCCAGTGTCATCTGTAAAAAATATTAAAATAATAAACAAACAATATACTCCCTGTCCGCAGAAATCCAATTAAAACGAGTGTCCCTCGACGATCTCCCGTGGAGAGCAGGAGCATCTGCTGATGCGACTGCTCTCCAGGGGCTCCAGGAATACAATGATGGAAGGTATCCTTCCACAGTGAATTCCTCACAATGTATTCCTACGCCCCAGTGAGAAAATAGTCCCTAGTCTCACTTTATGCCATTGCTGTGTGAGATATTTTCCCAGGCAGCAATTGCCATAAAGTGAGACTCAGAGGTTACTATAGTTCAGTGATGCACTGCAGGAGCCATTGTCTCCTGTCAGTGTGTCACTGCGGGTCCTATAGAGCAGTGACATCACCCAATGTCACTGTTCTATGGGGGAGA